>NC_079378.1:6420000-7740000 GCF_021018895.1 Seriola aureovittata | reverse complement strand
AACCCTGAGACACCGAGGCTTTAAGTTTCCCCTTTGACATTCTTCTCTTTTTACATCCAGCATGATAAAGATATTTCTCATTAAAGACAACGTTATCCATTTCAACCTATGTTTTGTGCAAAAGTATGTATATTATACATTTGTATCGATGCCGGCACATGCACTTGCTCTACTTGCGTATTGGTAACCAATAAAATGTTGAGTTTAATTGGTGAATTGAAGTTAGCTATTGTCAGACATCTAAGAAGGAAGTTGGCTAAGTGGAAAGTCCAAGGCTACTGGTCCATCTCTTGCTGTCCTGGAAAGTTAGTGTATTTTAAATGAAATGTAAGCGTCACAAATAGTTATTGTAAATTTCCACCTATTTCCTTCAAGTTTTTAATTGTTTTTAATCTTAATAGGAGCAACTGAGATTAATTAGTCTGAGGTTCAAACAGTAGAAAGTTTATTTGTTACAAACAAGGTCATTGACAAGAATTCTCTGGTGATGGCATCACAAATTGAGCTCATTAGACTCATGTTGTTTTGGCTCACAGTGGCTTGTTTAATGATAAATGCATCCTCAGGGAACATTATTTCATCATATTACACTGTTTACTTCGTGCAAACCAAGTTCTCCAAGATTTGATAAGTTGTTCTAATTTTATATAGTGTCTCGTTAACATATTGGAAGAGTAAATTTGTATAAACCTAAATTAAAAATATGATTATTCCTCCTCTGAGTTTCATGTGACCAAGCAGACATGTCCAAATCAATCAGTGACTGAACTGTGGACTTAGTAGTGCTCTTGGACTGGACTGGATGACCAAAGTTGAATGGATCACAGGTGTTTACAACAGTCTGACTTTGAAGAAGATCTGTTCAAGTGTCTCAGGCATTAGATCCTTATTCAAAACAATAATTCGATGTTAGTTTTGAGTGCATAATAAATTTAATCATAATAAGCTACAGCCCTGCTCTCGATGGATCAATTCAATATCATTATAAGGTTTTCACATCCTCAGTATCAGTATGAAGCTTTATCTCTGGAGATCAATGAGGAAAGTATATCTTCCACTGTCAAAGGGTCAGACGTGCAGCTATCTCCATGCTACTGCTGGAGTCAGCATCACTCAGGATTGATGTTAACCTGGTAATGATGTAAGTTTAGTTTACTGACTTTTATCACATTTACACATTTGAGCTGAGAATGTATTCTAAACACTGAATGTAATCATTGTGATGGCATAAATGTGATGCAAATGCAGCCTTTAGAGTTCAATGTGTATAATGTGATATGATTTCCCTGTTTGTCAGACTGAAGAGTTTTAACGCAGACGGCATCCTCCAGCACGCAGTCTGTGGACTTCAACTATGTCTTTTCTCAGGACTGTTTTAAACGACTCCGTCATCATTCGTCCTCCAGGCTTCTATATCATTGGATTTCAGTCGTTTCCCTACATCAGTGTCTACTTCATCTTTCTAGCGTTTGTGTATGTGGTTACAGTGCTGTTCAATTGTTTGGTGATCTGTGTAATTGCCTTTAATCATCGTCTACACACTCCAAAATTTTGGGCTGTTGTCAACCTCGCAGTAATTGATGTTTTCTTAAACACGTGTACTATTCCCAGCATGATAAAGATATTTCTCATTAAGGACAATTTCATTCCATTCAACTTGTGTTTGGTACAAATGTATGTATATTATACATTTGTGTCATTAGAGTCATATGCACTAGCTGTACTTGCGTATGACCGCTTGATCGCAATATGTTTCCCTCTGCGTCAAAACTCAGTCAACACACTGCGGAGCATGTCTTGTATTGTCGGCCTGACTTGGTCTTTTGCTCTGGGAGTAACAGCATTTACAACAGGTATAATAACTCGACTGTCTTTCTGCAATTCTCTCAGAGTGTTCAGTTACTTCTGTGACTATGCACCTGTGTTTAGACTCGCCTGTAATGATTACACAATGCAGTGGTTTGCAGCTTCTTTTCTCACTGTTTTGCTGCTTGGAGGACCCTTTATTTTCATTCTCCTGTCTTATGTCACCATCCTGGTGACAGTGTTCAGGATGAAATCATTGGATAGTCGAGTGAAAGCTCTGGCCACATGTGTTGAACATATCATCCTGGTTGCTGTATTTTACATTCCTCTCATTACCATTTTCATGATTGGATTTTATCTGCGGCTTATTGATCCAGACCAGCGTGTGCTGAGCCTGTCACTGGCCTCTTGCCTCCCACCCTGCATCAATCCTATTGTATATTCTTTGAAAACTAAAGAGATAAAAGTCAGAGTCCTGGCACTGCTAAGAAAAAATAAAATCGGCACAGACCACAAAAAAGGTTGCAAAACTTCAGGCCCTTAACGTTTGTGTACTGCATCAAAAGCCAGTAGCCTGGGCTCTTTTCTTTCATTGATGTTGCTTTACACCGGTTTTGGTCATCTGGTCATTTTAATGAAGGTTATTCCACACAATGGGACAATTGCAGATGAGTTGGTGCAAATACATTTTAGACAAAGTTTTGTTACGGAAACAAGATCTTAAAGGCTCATATGCTCCTCACAGACCACTTTTGAACTGACTTTGCTGAAGAACAGCATCTTTGCTCATGAGGTTTGAATTTATAATAATAATAATAACTTTATTTATATAGCACCTTTTTAAAACAGAGTTTACAAAGTGGTTTGACAAATGAATCAAAAGCAATGAGGGCCAAAATCAGGACAGACATACAGTAGAGATACAGAGGGAGGACAAACAATATGCTTCAATATAAACAAAGACTGTTAGAAGGAGCAGATGCCGTAAAATTAATTCAACCCGATAAAGGCAGTTGTTTCTGCAGGTCCGTGTTCAAATATGTGACTTTTCTTCAGGTGTTTTGTGTACCTTCTAAGATGCACTGGTCAGGAAAAAACTGGCACACAACAAACATAGCCAGAGGCTGAACTGTGTATAATCTTATCATTTCTGTCAACAGAAAGGTGCCAGATTGGCACTATTTGGTTTAACCAGGAGGTTATCAGTGTCAAGAAGGCTATAAACAGGGTATGGCTCCAAACCATACAATTATTAATTATAACTTTAACATGATTCAAATAAAAGTTGCAATTAGGTGAAATACACTTATGCATATCCATTCTTGTGGCTATGGTGAGTCAATTGAACGAACTCAAGGCCTTAAAATTGATAAATGTATAATTTGATGCATTCATTTTACTACCTTTGTGTAATATGTTGAAAAAAACTGTTCAAATTGTCTGTGCCTTTTGTTTTCCTATATATCTGACTTTTTTACAGACATTATATTTATTCTGAATATCCTGTTCATTGTGCGCCAATGTGATGTCACTGTAAATAAAACATTATAAAAATAAATGATTTTGTTCATCAGTAATACTTTACACACTGATTGCACTGCACACAGGCCTATGTGCTCTGGCCTTTCTTGTCCAGTTTCTCATAGAAAGGATTATGTAAACATTCAAATAAATAATTTTGGAGTAGCCGACTGGCATGTACCATATGCCCCTGTGACCTCCCACTACACGTTTAAAGAACCTATCACACTAAAAGCTTAACTGTTGGAATTATAATGTTTCGGAGTACCAGGATGTAGAAACTCTGAAGCTTTATTGATTAAACTACTCTAAAGGGTCTGGAAGCTGCTATGCAAAAAGCAGTGCACTACCATGAACATGAAATACAAATGTGAAAATGTTGTTAGTACCCTCATCAGAGAGATCTTTTACAACTGTTCATTTTTCACTTGCACACCCTGTTGAACAAAATAATGCAAATAAGAATTTTAATGTAATGAAAACTGTACATTTAACTGTAGTCATAAAGTTCTAGTCACTAATGCAAAATGAGTCGAAGAATGATGTGTTGAGTATAAATGGTGAATGGAAGTTAGTTATTGTAAGAAGGAAACTGGCAAAGTGGAAAGTCCAAGGCTATTGGTGCTTCTCTTGCCATTTCCTTCAAGTTTTTAATTGTTTTTATTCTTAGTAGGTGCAACTGTGATTAATTAGTCTGAAGTTCAAACAGTAAAAGGTTTATTTGTTAGAAACAAGGTCATTAACCAAAATTCTCTGGTGATGGCATCACAAATTGAGCTCATTAGAATCATGCTGTTTTGGCTCACAGTGGCTTGTTTAATGATAAATGCGTCCTCAGGGAACATTATGCTTATATATATATATATATATATATATATATATATAAGCAAAATAATTCTTCCTCCTCTGAGTTTCATGTGACCAAGAAGAAAGATCTAGATCAATCAGTGACTGAACTGTGGCCATCCTGATTTCTTCATTTAGTCACCAAGGGTCAGAGAGGTCATGCTCATTAAGTTGGGAAAACATAGTGCTGGACTGGACTCTGATCAATGCATGGTTTGAAAAAGATCTGTTTGAGTTGTCTCAGGAAAACTGGCATATGTTTCCCTTTGCGTCAAAACTCAGTCAACACACTGCAGACCCAGACCAGCGTGTGCTGAGCCTGTCACTGGCCTCTTGCCTCCCACCCTGCATCAATCCTATTGTATATTCTTTGAAAACTAAAGAGATAAAAGTCAGACAGATCCAGACCAGACCCTTGGCATTAGTAAGAAAAAAAAAAAAAAATTGGCACAGACCGCTAAAAGAGCAAACTTTGGAGAGTTGTTCAAATCAAACAAAAATTTAATCTGTAACTGTTTGTGTAGAGAGAAGAGCAAAATAAGGTAACATTTTAGGAAAGCCATGGTAGCCATAGAAACTGGCATTAGTTTCAAAATGATGACCCACATCATTGCAATTTCAAGCTTTGATAATTTATCCTCTGCCTTTCTACGGTTTTATGAAATTCCAATATTTCAGAATAAAATACCGTGACTATAAAAAAGGCTTTCACAGTAGGTCTCATTTAACATATAAACAAATTATTACTTCACTGTTTTTTCCTTTTGAAGGTGTAACACAATAAATGTCTGTACTTTTAAGGTTTGTGTGCTGTATTTCTTTTAAAAGATTTAATTCTTGCCTCATCATATGGCAATAACATATCTCATATATATTATACAGAGGTGCATTGCTATTTAAACATTTCAATACATCATTTTGGAATAGCTTATTCAGAAGATGGGTTTAGCAGGTCCTCATGTCCCTCTGAAGATGGTTTGAGCAGACCAATGAGTAGACCCCAGGAAGAGTAGCTGTTACCTTGGTAATGGCTAATGGGGATCCAAAAAAAAAAAAAAGATTTAATCATTATTTTGTGTAACATGCCAATGTCAGGTTGGAAGCAACTGTAGCAGCTGTACTCTTGTTATCCTATATGATTAAGGTAAAGTATGACACATTATACTGTGTACCATACTATAGTGAAGGACACAAGCCAGAGAATGGTAATATGATGAGTGCCTGCCCTCTAGTGGGTTTATGTGTATAGTGCAAGCTGTACCATGAGTGGCAGTCATTAATCTATGACAGCCCTACATGGTCTACTGCTACATTTAATTCACAGGTGCACTCACTGCCATACGAATGGGACAATCCATCAGTCTATTCCTCTGCGAAAGAATTAATATTACTATTTCACGTATATGATTTCATCCCCTGCCCAAATGTCTTCAATAAAGCAACACAATAACTGATAGTGTTGATATGAAAGACTCACAGTTATGAATGTTATGGATGCTTAAAATTCTAGCGCCTTGATGAACAAAATTGATGTGATAGGATAAAAAGCTATTAATAAGGGTGAATAAGGGGACAAACTTTAATCCCATTCTCAATAGCTTTAGCTGAAGGGACATCACATTAACTATATGATGTTTTTTTTAATAGAAAAATCAACCCATTGTCAGTACCTGGTATGAATAATCTCTATAAAACAACATAAAATACTGGCCTGGACTTCTAGGAGTTTGGGGGATGATGGATATTTGGGATGTACAGAAGAAGGCCCAACACTTTGTTTTTCTAGCTGTCCCATAAATCGACTAATATTTTTCAAGTTGTACCATGACGCAAAATAAATGCCCTCCCTGCAAGATGACCTGCTGAGAAGATAACAAGCTTGTTCATGCTATGTAGGTGTTTACTTGTGAATGTCAGTCTGTTCAGTCAATCAGTTTATTTTTAGCCCCAGCATCCCAAAACATCCTTCACTGAACTGAGAGTTTTAAAGCCTCAACACTGAGTAGATAACAATCTAAACAGAATCTCTGACTTTAGTTGTTGAGAATTGGATCATGATATCCTGACATCCTGTCCTACATCAGTGTACCTCACATTCTTCACCATGCTGTAGTTTTCTGCATTTAAACCCTACCATACCCTAACACCTTCGAGATCTAGGGTTTGAAATTTGAGATTTGAAATCAGCTTTTGTTGACTAAAAAGACAGAAGTGGTCAAATATGAGTTTTGAATCAATATGATACAGATCACAGCCACTATCAAAGCATTACTCCTCATTTTATTTGAATCAGTCATAACATATACAACCAAAATCCTCTTGTTCTCACAAATAGATAATGAGGAGGCAGAATATGCCATTCTGCTGCTTTTTTAAGGCACAAACTGACTGTACATACAGGGGACTAAAAGCTGAATAGTTACTGATATAACTGCTAATGCAAGTAGGAATAAAGCAGACATTGTGACACGGCAAGTCATTCTACCGTACCTCTGCTTCAGTTAGTATTTTGTAATACAGTAAAGTACAAGTACAAACCACTAGATGGTGCAAGCCTACCAGAACTGCTGACGCTTCCATCAAGTGCTTCTTTTGGTCACAACTGTTTACATCATGTAAACGTATCATTCATTAGTTTACCAAGCTTGACATTTGCAAAAACTCTGTTGTACCTATTGATATGGTTCCTTTTTCACCCTCAGGAAGTGAAT
Source organism: Seriola aureovittata (assembly GCF_021018895.1). Classification (NCBI taxonomy): domain Eukaryota; kingdom Metazoa; phylum Chordata; class Actinopteri; order Carangiformes; family Carangidae; genus Seriola; species Seriola aureovittata. Next base: position 7,733,116 of record NC_079378.1, on the reverse strand, counting down.
TAAATACAAATGTATAATGTGATTACCCTCTTATACTGTCCAAAAGAAAAAAGAGCTGCATCTTTGCCTCCACTTAGTGATATTAGTGAAGACTAAATACACAATAAGCATAGGTCATAAAAAGATAATAAAAGAAAAATAAATCCTATGCACAGATATCAAAGTCCCACTTTTGCACAGAAGTATAATATAGGAATACGTCAGACAGTATGGATTAATTAAAAAGGGTAAGATGTTTACACATGTTTTGAAAACGTTGGACACTCAATTGAATGAATTCTTCTCTCAAAACAGTCAAATAAGCTTCACAAAAGCTGGTAGTGGTAGTATTTGGACTGTTGCATGTTTCACTGGGTTCACCTTTCTTTCAAGAATCGTGTTTTGGTGACATAAATATTATTCATGCCACTTAGGATGATTAAATGTGTCACAGTGGGACTGTTAGCCTGTATATAAAATTTGGACCTTACATGAAACGGAGTTGATGTGTGATTATAATGATATAATGACATTTGAGATAATTAAAACCCAGTGTAATTCAGTGTATATTAGCAACATTTGGAAATCCCTCATTTCAAATTGCATGGGAGATTATAGCTAATGCAATACAATTAAACCATTGCCGTTGGTATTTAGATTTAGCAAAATACATTGAATTACACTCCTTCATGCGTCAATACAGTCGTGATGAAGTGTTCACCTTTTTGGATGAAGTAAAATTGCTAAGCCTATATCGTTTGCAAAGCTTCCTGATAGAGTTCAACACTTCCTCTGTCTTTAAAGAGTATACAATAGGGTTGAGCAAAGCTGGTATGGTATGTGTCAAAGAGGAGTTTATGATCCTTGCATTAGGATGGATGTAGGAGGCCACTGCAGCTATGTTGGTGCCCACAACTGGCAGAAAGAAAATAGCCACAAGGAACAGGTGAGAAGTACAAGTTTTCATTGCTTTGAGTCGTTCCTCTGTCGATGCAATCCTGCTCAGTGCTATGGAAATGCAAACATATGTGATTGCTATCAATATAAGTGGACAACAGAGTACTATGATAAAAGCAACATATGCCATTATGTTATTCAAAGACGAGTCATTACAGGCCAGACGATATACCGGTGCATGATCACAGAAAAAGCTTTTTACCACAACAGATCCACAGAAGGAAAGGCGATCAATAATTCCAACTGTAAATGCTACTAGACTTGATAAAAAAATCCATGTGAATAGCAGCATTGCAGCAATAGCTGGTTTCGTTACAATACTATGGTATCTTAAAGGGAAGCAAATTGCTATGAATCTGTCGTATGCCATAGTGACGAGTGTCCATGACTGCACACTTGCAAGGAGCAAAACAAAGAACATGTAACTTAAGCAAGCCTCATAAACAATATATCTCCTGTCAAACAAAAATGTGTCTAAGAGTTTTGGGATGAGAGCAGTGCTGCCACACAAATCTGTAAAAGCCAGGTTGAACACAATCATGTATTTAGGCGTATGAAGAGTCTTGATCATGTAGATAACTGAGAGGAGCAGGCCATTCCCAAGAACAGTCATGATAAAGACAAAACACAGAAAGACATAGTAATAAGTAATGTGAGGGATGTTGGAAAAACCACTGAGATAGAAATTTGCAGGACGAACGAATGTGGCATTGAATATGATAGCAGCTTTCTCTTCCAGGCCCATTATGAATATCTGTTTCCCTAAATGTGAAAAGAGAAAATAACTGAATATATATATATAATAAAGGATGACACAGATGGTTGAAATAACTGCTGTAACCAAATTCACCTCAGACAATATCAAGTGTGCAGTGCACTAAAGTGAGTTCTGGGAGAGAGCCGTCGTTTATATTTTATCCCTTTCTTGTGGGACGGAAGAAATGCAGGTGTCTGTGTTACATGGTCATGAATTTGATAATTTACATCAATGTGTAATTGTCTCGTAGTTTACGTCATCGATGTTCTGATGCAATCAGCTGAGTTAAGTATAGTCACCAAGATACTGAATTGTCTGTTAATGGCACAGTGTAGAAACAGGACAAACTTAGGTACTGCAAGCTACAGCTAAGTATTAGTGGACCCTCGATGAGCGCAAGGCCATTACCCAGTGCAAATCTTGTCTATTTTTTTTTTTTTTGCGGTCTGATCGATGCTACATGTGTGCTGTATCACACTACAGACCTCAAATTTCTATTTACTTTGTTGAGTAAAAACGATTGAAACGGATTTTGATTTTAATCATGCATATTTTATCATATTTTGAATGTTTGTACCTTAGAGTTTTTAAATCTTCTGCTGTTTGGCAAGTGTTTGTCATGTTCTGACTAAATAGAACAGTTTAAAAACACACTTGACTGTCTGGTTTATTCAACTTTCACTCAGGAGTAAAAATCAGCCTTTAAACCTGAAAGACACAATGTGGCATTTATCGTGATAAATATCGATATCGACTGATATGGACATTTTTATTGTGATACCAGTTTTGGCCATATCGCCCAGCCCTAACGCCAACATAAATAGTTCCACAACTGGACTGGTACTGGACGGTATGTAAGCAACACAAACATTTTCCTGACCTGATGATGTCATATGAGCGCACCCATTTGGTGAAACCTGCAGCTGAGAATTAATATTTTTAAATGTTCTAAAAATGGGATGGTATATTGATCCATCTATTCTGATTTAAGTTGATTCAGGCATACTTAATGAGTCTGTATGAGATCTTTGAGCTATCAACATTATCAATGTGCAATTTTCCAAGATGTGAAAATAAATGTTAACAAAAACATGTACAGTTATTTCATTTCAAACTGTTATATGTAATATTTTAAAATGTTTTAATGTATACATCTATATGGTGAAGTACTGTAAAACAGCAGTCACTGGTGATGCTGTCGTTTTACCAAATGAACGGCTGTGTACAGTGAGAACATATCACATCTTTATATGTCAACTGCAACAGCAAAATACAACAAATTACAAGAAATCACATAACAGCCAAAACTTAAATGTAAAATTGTAATTTTTATTACCAAGAAGTTAATAGGGACAAATTGAGGTCATGCAATCATGCAATTGTAACACTCTGTACGGTGTCAATGCAGCAGTGATAAAGTGTTCACCTTTTCGGATGAAGTAATATTGCTAAGCCTATATCGTTTGCAAAGCTTCCTGATAGAGTTCAACACTTCCTCTGTCTTTAAAGAGTATACAATAGGGTTGAGCAAAGCTGGTATGGTATGTGTCAAAGAGGAGTTTATCATCCTTGCATTAGGATGGATGTAGGAGGCCACTGCAGCTATATTGGTGCCCACAACTGGCAGAAAGAAAGCAGTTAATTTATCAATAGCTTATACTGCAGCATGTTTTATATATGTACTGCAGTTTACGGTAAAGAATCTGCAAATATAGCGGCTGTGAAAAAAGTGTAAATAAACAGTAATACACTGCTAATCCTTGATGAATATTATATTGTAAAGGTAGAAATTAACAGCTTTTTGCTGTATTAAAAACAAACTGTTTTGAGCTCCTTCACATAGGTTGATCTATCTTAACATAATTCATTCTGAAATAAAAAATTGTGCAATGTAATTTTATATACATAGATTTACACTCTGTTTTACTGTGCTGATGTAAAGAAAGAAGAATCAGTATATCACCTATTGTCTAGATAGATAGATAGACAGATAGATCGATAGATAGATACAAAAGGTCTTTTGTAGTCTTACAAATATCGAAACACAAAACATGTATTTTAATCTATTTCATTAAACACTAGACAACACTAGTTATCAGTACATATAGTGTCTTGAGTAGGGATCGACCGATTATCGGCCGGGCCGATTATCGGCGCCGATATTCAGCATTTTGACGCATATCGGCATCGGCCTTTTTTAAAATTCGACAGCCGATAAGAGATCAATTTAAAACTGGGTTATTTTGGCTCTGATGCAGCCGCGCCTCTCTGTCTGCTGTCACTACTCTGTCGCCAGCATTGTCCCACCCACAGCACCATCTGATTGGTTACAAGCAGAGCCACGGTAACAGCCAATCAGCAGTGTAAGCTGTGCATGAACAGTCCTTACACACACGGTGGAGAAGGTCCGGAGAGCAAATACTTGTTTTGAAGGTAAGTTAAGGCAGCAGAGTTTCCCGAAATTGTAATAAAAATCCCAGTCCTCTACAACTCACAACTACTAGTAACATGACTGTGAGCCCATTAACGTTATATAAACATAAGCGGCAGCTCTGCTCGCTCGCAGTCCCTCCAGACGTGCCTGTTAATCACTTGAAACAAGGTTGCTGATAATATCGATATGTCCGGTTTTATTGCAGGGAAGCCCGTCGAGGTGAAGGCTGGTTAGCTTTTAGCGTAACGTTAACCCATCGGTCCGCGGCTCTAGATGCTCAGCAGACTGTAGCAATGGGGAGACTGTCTGTTATGGTAGAGAATAGTGTGTGTTTGTGTGGAAGTCACATGAGAAACTCTACAACTCAAGACTACTAACGTTACTGTGAGGCCCAATACGTTGGCGGCAGCTGTCTGTTCCTACGATAAACACTGATTATTAAAGTGAAGATGCTTTAGGCTATTTAGTGTTTAATCCCTTGAAACAAGGTTACTGATAACATTGATACTGAAATAGTTATAAAAGTAAGAAGTGTGTGTGAGAAAGAGAGACACAGAGAGAGAGAGAGATTGCAGGGAAGCACGTTGAGGGGATGGCTAGTGAATAGTGTGTGTGTGTTTGTGTTTGTGTAAGCCACATGAGAAGCTGCAGAAACTGACAGCAAGTACCGTCAATCTGAGAGAAAACTGTAGGGCAATAATGGCTGTTTAACTACCAAGTACTTTACCTTTTTCTGTGTTGATTGAGAGATCCCAAGCAGCAGAAAATGACATATTGTTAGATGAGGTGTGTCCTGAAGCTGTCTTTGATAGTTTCTTGTAGAGAGGAGCAGGATATTGCTGTTCAAGACTTAAGACATAATGTAACTGCATCATAAAGCCTACATGAACTGCATTCTTCAAACTGCAAACTTCAGGGAACTATTTATTTATTTATTTAAATTTTCAGTTAACTTTATAAGAGATGCTGCTGACCCTGGGAACTCCTTGCACTTTTTGTTTTTGTTTGAACTTAAAACAAAGATAAGTGAAAGATTAACATTTCAGTTATATTGAAATTTTGGAAAACTTTATTTACTGTAGAAAACTTTAGTGAGCTATTTATTTGTTTAAGTTTTCATTTAACTTTATAAGACATGCTGCTGAGCCTGGGAGCTCCCTGCATTTTTTGTTAGAATTTTAAAACAAAGATATCTATTGTCTAAGAAAAAAAAAACTTTAACATGTTGCAAATCTGAAAAGCTGTTAAATAAACACATGATTAAAGGCATTTGAACAAAGTTAAGTGGAATTTTTCCATTATTCAAATTTTTCACGCCAATATTTTCCCTTTTATTGCAAATAAATATCGGCTCCAAATATCGGTTATCGGCCTCCTTGACTACTAATAATCGGTATCGGTATCGGCCCTGAAAAAACCATATCGGTCGATCTCTAGTCTTGAGATAGAAAATATTTAATATTCAATAGTAGTATCATCACAGTGATATAGATGACCAAACAAGGATAGGAAAAAAAGAAACAGACCATTGTAAGATGTGAAAATAAAAGTAAAGCAGATGTTAAGGATATTGTCCATCATCATGACAAATTACTCCTGGTCACAATAATTCAGTGTGCTCATACATCATAAGAAAATCATGTTTCTGCTTGTAGTTCATTGTGTATATTGTAGTATAACTGATTAATTTGAACTATATTTGTTCTTTAAAATCATTAATTCAATGCAAAAATCAATGCAATTAGAAAATGACAAAGAACGTAATTCATATGACTATTTTCTACTTCAACATTTTACAATAGACGTTACCGTACAGGACAAAAGTCGAAGGCTAAATATGTTTTGTTGCAATTATGGATTGTGGCATTTTAAACAACTTTTTCAAAGATTCTTTGATTTCTTGTGTCTGAAAAACATAAATGATTGGGTTTAACATGGGAGGGATGACAGCACTCAGAGACAGGTTTATCATCCTGGCATTTGGATGTATTGTTCGCCAAAAGAAATATACAAATATGACAGGGAGGAAATAGATTGCCACTAATGAAAGATGACCTGTGCAGGTTTTAAAGGCCTTCACTCTTTCCTGAACTGTGGACATTTTTGACAGAGCATAGGCAATATAGCAGTAACTTACCAAGATAAATAGTAGTGGAAGCCAAAGAATAAGAATTGGTGACAAATTAGCAATTACACGATTGGGTGTAATATCATTGCAGGCCAGCCGGTATGTTGGGCCATGGTCACAGTAATAGCTGTTAATAACCACAGAATTACAGAAAGAAAGTCTTGTAAGAAGGCAGACTGCAATGAGTGTAATAGTCATGGCAAAGAGCCACAAAGAGGCAATCAAAGAAAACATGAACCTGTGAGTCACCTTCACATGATAGTGCAGTGGAAAGATGATGGCCACCAGTCTGTCATAGGCAAGTGCAACCAGGTTAAGAGCCTGCATCGAAAAGCAGGTGAAGCAGAAAAACATGAATGTCAAGCAGTCGTTGTAGGGGATGTGGTGGTGGTTAAACAGAAAGATGTCAAGAACCTTCGGCACCAGAGCAGAGCTACCAAACAGGTCCACAAATGCTAAGTTAAAGACTGCAATATATTTTGGAGTTCTCAGATTATGATCCAAAACTATTACAGTCATCACCATTGTATTTCCCAGAACTGAAACAAGGTAAATAATAAAGAGAAAAACATAGTAATACTTGATATTAGGTAAGCCAGTAAAACCCCTTATTAAAAAATGTGCAGGACGCACAAAAGTGATGTTTTTCCCAAGAGCTGAGTTAAAAAACTCCATTTGAAGACTGGTTGCTGGTTGCAGAACAGTTCGTGTAGAGATCAGTTGCCTCTGTGTTGTGGCGGTTCTCTTCTGTAGACAGAGGCAAGCTCCTCACCCTCTCTCTCTTTCTGACAGAGCTGTGTCAAGCTTCAACAGTAGTAAGAGAAGCAGTGCTCTTCTGTGTTTATGTCAGTTATGGCAACCTGCCTGTTCCTTTGTGTTTATAGTTTCTTTGGGTACAAGCTGGGTTGCCAGGTCTGTATGAAAAAAACAGCACAATGACCAGTCAAAACCAGCCCACACACCAGCCCAATCCCAGAACTCAAAATATGCCTCTGCCAAACCATATACACTGCTGAAGCCCAGCAACATGGCTATCATTGCCAAATGTCTTGTAATATCTACAAAGGTTATCATTAAAGACTATTCTTTCACCCAGGTTTTCAAAATAGCCTTTTGTAATTAGATATTATTGATGAGATATTATAAACAAAATATAACTGTGGTGACTCTGACTATCAATGCATTCTCACAGGCTTTGAGTTGTCAGCTATCAGTATAGCATATTGTTTGACTTGTATTGCATGTGGCCAGTGCACCAGCACGAGATGCTCCTGTATGTAAAGCAGTAATACACATCACTATCAGTGCTACCCTGTATGGTTTTCAGTAGAGGTGGGCATGATTAATCGATAATCTGATCGATCCAACGTGTGTATCAACGAGGTTGTGTTGTGCAGTGTGTCTTGAAGCAATGCAATGAATTTCACTACATGGGAGCAACCAGCCAGGGCACAATTTAAATTGTCAACAGAGAAAAACCATAGGCGTAGCAGGAAAACATGAAGAGAGCAAGGCGAAGTTTGGTGTGGTAACATTTTGAGCTAAAATAAATAACGAAGCTCATTGTTAATATTGCAATGCCGTGAATAAGCGCAGTAGCTTTGGCTTGTTATTTGTGAAGAGGTTTGGCTCAGAGCCTCAGGCTCCGCTGCCAATAGGAGCGCCACATATCTTTTTTGATCTGTTTAATAGTTAAACAATTAAACTTTAACTGCCTTGTTTAAGAGGATTGTTGTTGGACTATAACTTCTTCTTGGAATAAAGATTTAATTGAGGAAAAAGATGCTTTCTTTAGTATTTTCTGCTTTTTTATATAAAAAATTAATAACAAATTGATAATTGATCGTTAATTTTCCTGATGATTGAATAAGGAAATTTCTTCAAGTGCCCATCCCTAGTTTTCAGACCATGGGTCAGACAGCGACCCCCATATCTCCAAACCTCATGACAACAAGGGTCAGCAACTACAGTTCCTCTTCCAAATGTCAATGTATGTTCCACAGTCTGCTGTCTTACATCCAGTAGATGCATGCAGCATTTTTCTGTAAATTCATTATGTGATGTTGTGCAAACTAGTGAAAGAAAAGCCAGTTAGGAACAATAAAAGCGTTTGTTTAAAAGTTACAATCGGGGCGTCGCGTAGCGCAGTGGGTTACGCCCCATATATAGAGGCTACAGTCCTCGCTGCAGCTGGCACCCGGTTCGACTCCTGCTTTGGACGGCCCTTTCCTGTGTGTCATTCCCCCTCTCTCTGCCTCCCCATTTCCTGTCTCTCTACTGTCCTGTCCATTAAAGAAAAAAAATTACAATCAAAATAAGGTTTGACACAGTGAAAATCCTCAGAATTTTCAGTCTTAAAATGAAGCCTGCTGGACTTCCGGCGGCGCCATGTTCATGTAGGACGCAAAAGTTTGAGCTCCGCTGATTAACCAACTTACCAAATCGATATATTAACAAAACTCGGCAAAAACATGCCTAACGACACCACAAAGTCGAGCGCTGGCGACAAACTCGCCAAATATCACTTCAGAAACAAAGAAGGAGGTGAAAAATCGTCGGAACCAGCGGATGCTAACAAGCCTGCTAATCCCGATGAAGCTGGCCCTAGCAAAACCACTGATACCGCCGGGAATAGCTTGGAGGAGATGCTTTGGGCTATCGCCCAGTCGAACCGAGAAATACGGGGAGACATTCTGCAGATGAGTATGGACGTAAAGGAATTTAAAGGCCAATCCAAGGAAGCATTCACACGGCTTGAAACATCAGTTGGAAGTCTAAGTGCACAACTAACAAAGTTGGAAAAGAGAGTCGTTGACGCAGAGGAGCGTATAACAACCACGGAGGAGACCACCGCAACCCACGGAAAAGCCATCGGCTTCCTTCTGCAGCGAGAGGCGGAATTATTTGAACGGTGTGAGGATCTTCAGAACAGACACAGACGGCAAAACCTAAGGCTGTATCAGGTTCCCGAAGGAAGCGAGGGGAGAGACATGTCCGCCTTCATTAAAAAACTACTACCGACGGTGCTGACTAATCTGCCACTAACCGAAGCCGACATCAGGATTGACCGGGCGCATAGAGCACTTATGCCAAAACCAAAAGAAAATGACCCGCCTCGCTCCATCGTGATTAAATTCGCGGACTACACAGTGAAGGAACAGATCCTGCAGCAAGCCTGGAGACAGCGCACAGTGAAGATGGGTGAGAAGCAGATCTACTTTGATAATGACTATTCGCCGGAGCTACAGAGGAAACGCGCTCAGGTCAGATACGTTGTGAAACAGCTGAAGGAGAAAAACGTTAAAGCGAAGTGCATGTACCCAGCCCGACTGAGGATGATGGTGGAATCGGAGGAAAAAACTTTCCAGACGGTGATGGACGCAGCGCCGGTGCTTAAGGATTTCAACATCCAGGTCCGAGTTGACGAGCGGGATAAAGTAGAGCGAGAGCTGGCCAGACACAAATGGGAGACACGGGCCGCCAACGGAGGAGGGCGGAAGGTCAGCATGCTTACAGAAGAAGAATGCAGGTTTTTCTTCCCTTGAAGTGACTGGGAGTATTGAGCAAAAAGTAAGGTTTTTCTATTTCATGAAGACAGCTACGAGCAGCTGTGAATAATTTACTGTTAGATGGGCTAAAGTTAATTGGTCTTACTACCCTCCAATTACAGTGGTGTTGTTGGGCTATACATATCTTTTTCTAGTATTTTTTATTTTTTTATTTTATTTTTTCTCTAAACCTTGTTTCAAGTTTATATTCCTCTTATTAATATATATTTACGCTTAGCTGAGTCCAGAATGTAACAATAGCATAGTGTCTGGTCGTTTTGGTTCGTGGCATCAGTTGCAATTGACTCATGAGTGATTTACACTCAGCCACTGTAAGGCAGCAGCAGTTAACCCAACGGAGTGGGTCTGCTGCACAATGTGACATTATCCCAGAGGGTTTCCGCCACCCTCTGCCCAGTTCTACACGGGGACTGGCCAGTACTGGAGACAGGCCAGTTGAGGACTTGGAAGCCAGGGTGTTGTGTTTGATTTCTGATGTTCTATATTGGAAATTGTACATAGTTTCTGTTCTTTTTTGTGTTACTTCCTTGACAACTGATAGGACTTTTACAACAGGTGATGGTGCACTTGACATTTATAAGCTGACTACTCATGATAGTAAGGATTAAAAGAATTGTAATATGGATGGTTTGACTGTAGTTAGCTACAACATAAAGGGCCTGGGAAATCCAATTAAAAGAAAGAAAATACTTAACCAACTCAAAGCTTTACAATGTTCAGTCGCAATGTTACAAGAGACACATCTCTCTGAGGCAGAACACCTGAAATTAAAGAGGGAGTGGGTGGAACAAATATATAGTGCATCTTACGGAGGAGGGAGGAAAAGGGGGGTTGCTATCTTATTTAGAAGGAATGTTTTTTTTAACTGTGAAAAAGTATTGAAAGATGAGGAAGGCAGATATATTATGGTGATAGGTACGATTGGGGAAAATAGATTTACATTTTTGAATCTGTATGCACCAAATGAGGATTGTCCTTTTTTTTTTTAAGAAAATAGCTTCCAAACTGGCAGATGAAGGGAAAGGAATCATAGTGGTTGGGGGGGATTATAACTGTGTACTAAATTTAAGTAGGGACCGACTACCTGCTGAGAAGGGGTCTCGAACTAGAAAAGCAACTGCTGTTTTGGGAATGATGGAGGGACTGGGCCTGATTGATGTATGGCGATATCATCACCCTAGAGACAGAGACTATACATATAGGTCCCATGTCCATGGGAGTTATTCCAGATTAGACATGTTTCTTGTTTCAAAAGCTGATGTGCACAGAGTGACAGAGTGCAAGATAGAACCCATCACTTTGTCAGATCACGGTCCCATTAAGATGAAAATAAACTTAGGACAAGAAAAACAATTCAGATACTGGAGACTTAATGTCTCAATACTAAATGACCCCCTAATCCAACAGGAATTACGTGACAAGATAAAAGAATATATCGATAATAATGATAACGGAGATGTTACATCATCTACCTTATGGGATGGTGCCAAAGCTGTTGTGAGGGGACATATCATTCAAATTACATCGAGAATAAAAAAACAAAGAGAAGCCAGGAGACTTGAACTGGAGACTGAAATTATTAGGTTAGAAAAAGAACACAAAATATCGAGAAAAAGAAATACATTAGAATTACTAAAACAGGAGAGGCAAAAACTAGAGGACTTGCTCACATATAAAGCTGAGGGAATGCTCAGATTTGTGAAAAGAAAATATTATGAAATGGGGAACAAAGCAAGTAGGATATTGGCTTTTCAGTTACGGAAAGCTCAATCGAACCGCGTGGTACCTAAAATTAAACACCCCGACACAAACAGAATTACCTCCCAACCAAAAGAAGTAGCAGAGGCATTTGCCGCATACTACAAAAAATTATATGAAGGTCAAGAATTAATAGGGAAGGAAGAGAAAATAACAAAACTCCTGGACTCGATCCAATTGAATAGATTGTCACAGGACGAGGCTGAGATCCTATCTTCTCCCATAACAGTACAGGAAATAATAGATAGTATTAGTAAACTAAAGAACAGTAAATCTCCGGGTGTCGACGGATACTCTGGGGAATATTATAAAGTTTTTGTTAATGAACTAGCCCCAATTTTATGTCGGGTATATAACTATGCACTGAATGAAAGGGACCCCCCAAAAACCTGGTCAGAGGCAATTATCACGGTCATACACAAAGATGGAAAGGACCCTACTCAATGTACGGGATATCGGCCGATAAGTCTGCTTTGCCAGGATTTAAAAATCCTGACCTCTATCTTGGCAAATAGAATCCAAAAACACATTCGTAAATTAGTTAACTCTGATCAAACAGGGTTCATAACCGGGCGGCAGGGCACCAATAATGTCAGACGAGCTCTAAATTTACAATCTATTGCCTCTGGTAGAAAGACTCCATCAATGCTTCTCAGCTTAGATGCTGAGAAAGCATTTGATAGACTGGATTGGACATTTTTGGAGCAAACAATGGCTCATATGGGATTTAACGAAACCTTTTTGAATTGGATTAGAGTGTTTTATATGAATCCGCGGTCAAGAGTCAGAGTTAATGGCCAGTGTTCTGATTTCTTTGATCTGGAACGGGGGACAAGGCAGGGGGACGCGCTCTCGCCAGCCCTGTTCGCTCTTAGCATTGAGCCGCTCGCAGAATTGATTAGAAGTAACCCCCTTAGACAAGGAATAAGGGATGAGAGTGGAAACCAACATAAAATAGCCCTATACGCTGACGACATATTATTATTTATTGAAAACCCTGTCCACTCAATACCAGCTCTTCTACAAAGTCTTAATGAATATGGTCTGGTATCCGGATATAAAGTTAATCCCAGTAAATCAGAAGCGATGATGGTATCTGGGACATGGCCTAGTCAACTTGATGATATTGTGTCCTTTCGCAGATCTAAACAGGGTTTCAAATATTTAGGGATCGTACTCACTCCTCAGGTAACACAACTATACCAGGCAAATTATAAAAAAAACATTTGGGATATTTAAAAATGAATTGGCAAGATGGGATGTGCTACCATTATCCCTTTTGGGTAGAGTAGAGGCTGTCAAAATGAATCTACTCCCTAGAATTCTGTTCTTGTTTCAGTCTCTACCAGTCGGGATTCCGACATCAACCTTTAATATGCTGGACAAGCTTATATCTAAATGTATATGGCAGAATAAGAGACCAAGAGTGAGACTTAAAACGCTCACTCTTGGGAAAGACAAGGGTGGACTTAGCCTCCCCAATTTAAAATATTATTTTTGGGCAGCACAACTGACAGCAGTGGTAGCTTGGATTAACAATGACATAGAATCAGGATGGGTGAACATAGAGCGGAGTTCGTTAACAGCAATACCTTTATCCACTTTAGTGTTTCTAAATAAGCAGTCCCAGAAGAAATTTAAAATTAAAAATGTATGGGTGAAACACACCTTAAAAGTATGGTCTACAGTCCAAAAGAGAATTAGAGGGACAGCTGCCCTCTCAAGGGCTATGCAGATTGATGGAAATCCAGATTTCCCCCCCTCAACAACAGATATCGTTTTTAAGAGATGGGCAGGTAGAAACCTGAGGGTTATTGATCAGTTGCTATGTGACACTGGTGTACGGCCATTCTCATATCTCCAAGACAAATTCCTTCTACCCCAAAGTGATATGTTCCGGTATTTTCAGATAAGGAACTACATCACAAATCATACAGACTGGAATATAATTAAAAATGCTCCAACGAATATAGAAACTTACTTTATTAATATAATTAAGCATCAACTACCTAATAAAAAACATGTCTCCCATATATACAGAAATCTGTTATTAGATATACCAGACAATACTTTATATATCAAAAACAAATGGGAGTTGGAGTTAAATATTATAATCGAGGATGGGGAATGGGAGGCAATGTGCACTGGATGTCATAAAGGTATCAATAGTAACATGTGGAAGGAGTTTGATTGGAAGACGAAGACAAGGTTCTTTAGGACGCCTTCCGAGGTTTCTAAATTTGTAGATAACCCAGCTGCAAAATACTGTTGGAGAGGATGTGGAGAGGTTGGGGACCATTCACACATATTTTGGGATTGCCCAGAGATTCTTCCTTATTGGAAGGGGGTAAAGAACGAGATAGATAAAGCTCTGGGAATTAATATACTGTTTACCCCAAGTCAGTTTCTTTTCGATCTAGCTCCTGAAGGCATGTACACTAGAGACCAAAAGCACTTGTTACATATACTCTTGATGACTGCTAGGAAAATGGTGACAATAAAATGGATGAATCCACAGCCACCTACAGTGGCACAGTGGAAACAGAAGCTGAGGGAAGTGTATGGAATGGAGGCTTTAACTGCTCAACTACAATTAAGATCTGATGTTTTTGTAAGGAGGTGGCTACCCATAGCAAGATACCTCTCAAACTGAGGGGATTCCGACAGTATGCTGTAATGTCTTAAATAGCCACTTATCTATTTATTTATTTATTTATTATTTTTCAGTCATATGTAGCTATATAAGCTCTCGGGGCCCAAAGGTTTTGTTTTTTTCTCTTGTCTTTAGCACTGTCATACATAACTTGTGATGCTGATGCTGTTAAGGAATGTTTGTATTCTCTTTAATAAAAATAAAGTTCCAAAAAAAAAAAAAAATGAAGCCTGCTTAAGAGCAGAAAATTCTCAAGAATCTCTTACTGTAGAGGTAAGTGATATACAGAGTGATATCTACGCACACTCAAGAGCACTCTTACACACGAGTGCTGACATGTTTGAGCAAAATAAGTGGTTATTCCATTTTCTTCTGTTCTACATTTATACATTATATTATTTAAATTATGAAAATATTTTTGTCACTTATATTTTTTTTATAACTTTTGTAATTTTACAAAGCATTATAGTCTTTTAAAATAAATGAACACTGAATTAACACTCAACCGCTTGTTTGTGGCTCACTTCCTGTAACTCCACTTCAGAACTACTAAAGTTCCTTTTGCGTTTTGATTCTGGTGTTCCATCTTAAGATTTTCATTTTGTCATTTCCTCAACTTTCCCTTATGGTATCCCTTTGTGACTTCTGTCTGTGTCTGCACATGACCCTTCAGTCTCATGCCCTTTTATGGGCATTTACCTGTGCTAATTAGCGGCAACTGACACACGCTTTCAATTTACAAGATTGGCATTCATCCATCTAAGAATACAGGTGCGCACAATTCTGCGGTTTAAGAACACATTCATGAATCTGATGTAGCGTTTTCTTAAGAAAAATTTAAAAAAGAATTTAAGAAAATACTAAGATATTGTTGAATGAGGACCATTGACAGGAGCAAGAAGTTCATATAAATAATGACTATTTTTATTTAACAAATAAAATGAATACAAATTTATTGTCTAGATGTAAAGAGGACGCTCTATCATGACAATCTCATTGCAATGAAAGATTTCTTTCATCATTGACTTCAGACATACAGTACAAACACTAGTATATAGACCTAATATGGAGAGGCAAAAATTGTTTGATCACAATGACTTCAAATTAACACAAAATAAAATTACAGATACAGATACACAGTAGACTGGATAGTTCAAGGTAAAGTGTAGACACATCGTTGTTTGATCACAACAACTTGTTTGCACAATTGTTGATTTGAAACAATAAAAAATAAATAAAAAATGCATCTTTAAGGTATTTCTCACAAAATGTTACTCTGTAGAGAATGATTTTAGTTCACGCTGCTTTTTATTCTATAAATCTCTCAAATGAAAAATAACAAATCAGACATTCTGCTTTTTAAAAAAACTGCTAACAAATAAGGACAAAAACAAGCAAATAAATGCATTGTAGTTATTTGTGTTTGTTATCTTTAAAAATGGTGATGATGATTTCCAGCTTTGTCATGATAAGGAAATCATTGTTGAATGAATTCACATTATGGTTACATTGTGGTCATTTTTTTCATTGTTATTTTGGATTTCCCTCTGATTTTTAATAACCTTTTCAAAGATTCTTTGATTTCTTGTGTCTGCAGAACATAAATAATTGGATTCAACATGGGAGGGAAGACAGAGGTCAGAGACAGGTTTATGATCCTGGCATTTGGATGTATTTTTTCCATCAAGGTAAAGGTGATTAACAGTGGGATGAAATAGATTGCCACCAATGAAAGATGACCTATGCAGGTTTTAAAGGCCTTCAGTCCCTGTTGAAATGTGGCCACTTTAGCCAAAGTACAGCCAATATAAAGGTAACTTACCAAGATAAAAACAAGTGGAAGCCAGAAAAGAAGAAGTGGGTATAAACAACTAAGGACATAATTAGGGAAATGGTCATTGCATGAAAGCCGGTATATCTGACCATGGTCACAGAAATAGCTGTTAACAACCACAGACTCACAGATGGAAAGTCTTGTAATAAGGCCAACCGCAATCAGTACAGCAATTATAACAAAGACCCAGAAAGATGCAATCATAGACAGCATTAATCTGTGAGTCACTTTAACTTGATAGTGCAGTGGAAAAATTATGGCCACCAGTCTGTCATAGGACAGTGCAACCAAATTAAATGACTGCATTGAAAGGCAGGTGTAACAGAAAAAAAGGTACGTCAAGCAGTCGTTGTAGGGGATGCGGTGGTGATTAAACAGGAAGACATCAAGAACCTTTGGCACCAGAGCTGAGTTACCAAACAAGTCCACAAATGCTAAATTAAAGACTGCGACATATTTTGGAGTTCTCAGATTATGATCCAAGTATATTACGGCCATCACAGCTGTGTTTCCAAGCACTGAAACAATATAAACAAAAAAGAGAAAGAGGTAGTAATGTTTTATATTTGGAATGCCAGATAACCCACTTATTATGAAATATTCCGGATGCACAAAAGTGATATTTTTCCCAAGAGCTGAGTTGAATAAGTCCATTGTAAAAACTGTCCAAAGTGCAGTGACTTATGAAGAGAAGTGTTCTCGTCTGTGTCAGCACGGTGTTGTCCTATGTAGACGGAGCTGAGCTCTTCTCTCTTTCTGGTGACAGAGCTCTACCGAGTTTGAACTGTTTTGACAGCAGGCTGCCAAAGAAGCAGCCGTCTGCCTTTTTGTCAAATAAGTTGAATGTCCCCCTGTGTCTCTTGTCTCTAAGCCAATGAGCTTCAGACAAGCCAATTTCAGTCTATCTTACTGACTGCAATCATGTTATTTACTTATCTCAAGTCTATGTTGCACCGTTAATTTTTTTTGATAATTACAGTTGTATTTCTGACCTTTCAATAATTTTCTATTTAAAACAGCTTTAATCAATATTTTTACAACAATAAGATTGAGATTTATAGATTCAACTCTTATAGATTTAACTCATTGTTAAATTGTCTGGCTGCAACAAGTCATTGTAAGGGATGTAGTGATGGTTACATACAAAGATGGCAATAACCTTGAGTACTAAAGCAGAGTTACCAAACAGGTCCAAAAATGCAAGCTTAAAAACTACAATAATACTCAGATAATGATCCAAACATGGTATAGCCATCACAACTGTGTTTCTCAGCAGTGAAACAACGCACATAAAAAAGAAAATGATATAGTAAATTTTTGTCAAGATTATACTGCCCTCAGGAGTTGGTAGAGTTCAAAGTTAAAATAGAGAGAATATTTGATTTACACCTGACCAGAGTACCCAGAGAAAAAACTCCAAATGAATAATAATGCTTCTCCATAACTGTTGGATGTGGAAATAAACAACTCTTTAACAAGTTTGCCATATCAGTATAAAGACGTTGATATGCTTATATTGTAGTCACAACTTGTTTCTTAGGCCACCAAGGGGTGAAAAAAAAAATCATCTAATGCTGGTTTAAATGTTTTTCCTATAGCTACTCTGATAGGAAACAATGAATAAATATTTCTGACCAATCATTCGGCTGTACTTTTTAGGGTTGCAATGACAAATTTGAACCTGATGAATAAAAAAACTGCAGTACATACAAATGTTTCTCTCCAAAATTGCCATCAAAACACTCAAAATGTGTGTGAAAGCACACTACAGTTACATACCAAAAAGATCCAGAATGTCACATTTAGCCTAAAGGATGCAAATGTGGCTTCAATTCTTTTCTGATCACAATCTCACTCTATATAAATGTTAAAATATTTTAAAAATGTTTCTATATCAATACAACAGATGTAAAACATCTTTTATTGTAATAGAAATTATGCCTAATACAAAATGACCAAAACACCAAACTTTATGTTTACATTTACTCATCTGGCAGACGCTTTTATCCAAAGTGATTTACAAGTGAGGGACAACACTAAAGCTTCAGTGCAGTAGGAGACCTTGGTGTAAGTACTAAGTACCTATTCAGTGTTAAGTACCTAAGTATCTGTTCAGTAAGCGCAAGGAGATCAGGTAAAGAAGTGCACTGAAAGTGCACACTCACTATATGTTTACTTCTTTGTCGTAATTTTGGACTACACTCTGATTCTGAATAATTTTTTTACTGATTCTTTGATTTCTTGTGTCTGCAGAACATAAATAATTGGGTTCAACATGGGAGGAAAGACAGAAGTGAGGGACAGGTTTATAATCCTAGCATTTGGATTTATTTTTTCCATATAGGTAAATGTGATTAATATTGGGAGGAAATATATTGCAACTAATGAAAGATGAGCTGTGCAGGTTTTAAAGGCCTTCAATCTTTCCTGAAATGTGGCCACTTTACTCAAAGAATAGCCAATATATAGGTAAGTACACAAGATGAATACTAGTGGAAGCCAAAGAATAAGCACTGGTAATAAAACACTCATGACCAAACTGGGTGAATAGTCATTGCAGGCCAGCCGGTATATTTGGCCATGGTCACAGAAATAGCTCTTAATGATCACAGATTTACAATAGGAAAGTTGTGTGAGAAAGCCAACTGCAATAAGTGAAACAGTAATGACAAAGAGCCAGAAAGAGGCAATCAAAGAAAACATGAATCTGTGAGTCACCTTCACATGATAGTGCAGTGGAAATATGATGGCTACCAGTCTGTCATAGGCAAGTGCAACCAGGTTAAGAGCCTGCATTGAGAGGCAGGTGTAGCAGAAAAACATGAACGTAAAGCAGTCGTTGAAGGGGATGTGGTGGTGATTAAACAGAAAGATGTCAAGAACCTTCGGCACCACAGCAGAGCTACCAAACAGGTCAGCAAATGCTAAGTTAAAGACTGCAATATATTTTGGAGTTCTCAGATTATGATCCAAGCATATAACAGCCATCACAGCTGTATTTCCCAGAACTGAAACAATATAAACAAAAAGGAGAAAGACATAGTAATACTTAATGTTAGGTATGCCAATAAATCCACTTATTATGAAATATGCAGGACGCACAAATGTGATGTTCTTCCCAAGTGCTGAGCTGAAAAAGTTCATTGTAAAACTTGTCAAGCTTTTCCTGTCCACATGCAGAGATTAGTGGACAAACGTCCCCTTCCCCGTGTCAGTGCTGTGTCCTGTTCTCTTTGTCATTATGAAGCTCTGCCAAGCTTTACCTAACAGGAGGAGCTAATAAGAGGATCAGCCCTCTTGAGTTCATGTCAATAAGGCCAATCTTTGACCCCTGTGTCTATTGTATGTAAGCCATACAGCATCAAACAAATCCCAATAAACTCACTGCATTCATTAAAACTACTTATCTTAGATACAGATTTCCGCTGAAAGCCTATGGAGTATCTAGAGTATATAACACACTTTTGTATGCAGTGGCAAGAAAGTAAAGTCACTCAACAACAAAACCCTTTATCATTGGACTGGCCATTGAATATACCACCGTGTTTGGCTGCGTGCTCTGACACGGGGTTCACTTCACCCCAAAATGATTTTCTAGAGAATGATTTGTAGAGAATATTTTAGAAATACAAAATCAAGCCTGTTTAAATGCATTTAATTTTACATCAAAACACATGACAATGAATACAAAATAAACTTCTACATACACAATTACTTCTTTGTCGTAATTCTGGACTGCACTCTGATTCAAATAATGTTGTTTTTTTTGGGTTTTTTTTTACAAATTCTTTGATTTCTTGTGTCTGCAGAACATAAATAATTGGGTTCAACATGGGAGGAAAAACAGAGGTGAGACACAAGTTTATGAGCCTGGCAATTGGATGTATCTTTGCACTCATGATAAATGAGATTAATATTGGGAGGAAATACATTATCACTAATGAAAGATGAGCTGTGCAGGTTTTAAAGGCCTTCACTCTCTCCTGAGATCTGGCCACTTTACTCAAAGCATAGTCAATATATAGGTAAGTACACAAGATGAATACTAGTGGAAACCAAAGAATAAGAATTGGCAACAAACGACCAATGACAATGTTGGGAGTTTTGTCATTAGCAGTTTTAACAAAAGAGCAATGACAAAACTATGTGTATTGTCATTGAAGGCCAGTCAGTGTATTTGGCCACTGTCATAGAAATAGCTCTTAATGATCACAGATTTACAATAGGAAAGTCTCGTAAGAAGGCCAACTGCAATAAGTGTAACAGTAATGACAAAGAGCCAGAAAAGAGGCAATCAAAGAAAACATGAATCATGAAAAATCATCTTCTTTGTATGTCTTAAATTTTGCATCAAACAATGAAATACTATAAATATTCTGATATATAGTACGCTCCAAGACAACATATGCAGACACACAACCTGTTTGTTCACAAGAAATGATTTTCAGTATATACTTAGTCATCACACATGTACACAAGTACATATTACTGTTACTTGATTTCAAGATTAATTATTATTAACATTAATAATAATTCGTAATTATAACAATATTTGTGGACTATTTATTATATATTTGTGTCTGTTATTTAGCATAACTGGTGCTATATTAATTTTACTCCACCAAATTTAAGTGTAATGATAGTGAAGTGTAAAGATCCTAAACAAAGAGCCCAAAATGTACAGAAATATGGTCATTTTATCATTACCTTCTTCACTGTGATTTTGGATTGCTTTCTGATTTTTAATAATGTTTTCACTGATACTTTGATTTCTTGTGTCTGCAGAACATAAATAATTGGGTTCAACATGGGAGGAAAGACAGAGGTGAGAGACAGGTTTATAATCCTGGCATTTGGATGTATCTTTGCACTCATGGTAAATGTGATTAATATTGGGAGGAAATAGATTATCACTAATGAAAGATGAGCTGTGCAGGTTTTAAAGGCCTTCAATCTTTCCTGAAATGTGGCCACTTTAGACAATGCATAGCCAATACATGAATAACTTACCAAGATAAATACCAGTGGAAACCAAAGAATAAGAATTGGCAACAAACCACCAATGACAATGTTGGGAGTTTTGTCATTACAGGCCAGCTTGTATATCTGGCCATGGTCACAGAAATAGCTGTTAACAACCACAGACTGACAGTACGAAAGTCTTGTGAGTAGGCCAACTGCAATAAGTGTAACAGTAATGATAAAGAGCCAGAAAGAGGCAATCAAAGAAAACATGAACCTGTGAGTCACCTTCACTTGATAGTGCAGTGGAAAGATGATGGCCACCAGTCTGTCATAGGCAAGTGCAACCAAATTAAGAGCCTGCATTGAGAGGCAGGTGTAGCAGAAAAACATGAATGTCAAGCAATTGTTGTAGATGATGCGGTGGTGATTAAACAGAAAGATGTCAAGAACCTTCGGCACCAGAGCAGAGCTACCAAACAGGTCAGCAAATGCTAAGTTAAAGACTGCAATATATTTTGGAGTTCTCAGATTATGATCCAAAATTATAACAGCCATCACAGCTGTATTTCCCAGAACTGAAACTAAATAAACAAAACAGAGAAAGACATAGTAATACTTCACATTAGGTATTCCAATAAATCCACTTATTATGAAATATGCAGGACGCACAAATGTGATGTTCTTTCCAAGGGCTGAGTTGAATAAGTCCATTGTGAAATTTTTGTCAAGGCCTCACTGTCCAATGCACAAGGGTTGATATAGAGTCAGCACTGTCTTGTGCCGTTATGTAGACGGAGGTGAGCTTGCATCTCTCTTGCTCTCTTTTGATAATGAAGCTCTGATGAGCTTTAACTGCTTTTCAGTCCTCCTCTGTTTATATCAAATTAAGTTAAGCGTCTGATCCCTTGAGTTTATTGTATGTAAGCATCAGAAACAAAAACATTTTGAATCATGTTAAACTATTGCAATTATGCAATTTACTCATAGGATTCTGCAATACAGCTTTTATTGAAAGCCTATAGCCCATCTATTTTGATATAGTTTTTATTGCATTTCAGTGGGTGACCTTTCAGTTAGCTTCCTGTTTTGAATGTATTTGTTTTCTATATAGGTATTTTGAGAGGATAAAATGAATACCATGAATAAATATAGCTAAGGGAAACAAAAGGTCTTGAAATTAAGGTAACAATCTCGTATTTTGAGGGATCTAATAAGTTGACTAATAGCCAGCCATAACAGCCAAATATGTATTACTTACTTTGACTTACTTTGATTGTCCTGTATTTTTGTAATTGTCAACGAATCCCCAATAAAATCTAAACCAACAAGACAATTGTCTCTCTCCCATTACCCTCTAGAAGCAATACCTAATACGAGATTATTTTTTGCCATGCACAGCTGTTGTCTTTGGTCTTTGGTATTCGACCTGCGGCCTCATACTTACGACCGAATCACAGCCATGCTAATATTTAGTGTAACATCACTCTCTCTTGTGTGATATTGCTTAAATAGAATCGGATAAAGTTCCTGCTGGATTCATCAGCTTGAGTTACCTTCACACTCTACAGAGTAAATGCAACATGTAATAATCGTAAAGATTATAGAGAATATGTTATGGCTATACACTATGGCTATACAGCTAATGATACTACGTCTACTATTGAGATTTGATGATTAAATATTGCTATATTTCGACATCAACCCAGTCATGAGCTGAAGAAGAAGACCGGCCTACTGAGTTGCGTTGTAGCTGGAGACCCTTGGCTGGAAAACAGGTGACTGTGGTTGCCCTGGTAACCCTGGAGACGCGGGATCTAGGTGGATTCTCCTGGAGGCCATGTCCCGTTATCACGGTGACGGATTCTGCCGGGGTCTCAGCGATTCAGCTCTGGTGGTGTGGGGAGATTGGTGTGTGTTCATGGCACAGGGAGGCCAGGATTCACACCTTGGTTATAATCAGTCCTTTTGGTGTTACTTTTCCTATATAAGAAACAATCAAATATCAAATATAGGCAGAGTCTTATTGTTACAAACTGGAGATTTTGCTTATGCTCTGCAGTTTGCCTGGTGTCCATTCATTGATCCTCTGGAGCTGGTCCTTTGACCTATGGTCTGGTTGAGTGTCTCTGTGACGTACTAAAAGCATGGTCTGTTTGTCAGAGAAAAGAAAATCTATCAATTTGATAGTTTGATGGTGGGAAGAGTAATAAAGTGTCAATTTTTGGTCCATAACTCTGCATGTAATTACAATGAACTTCTTTAATGGCTTGTGACTAATGCCAGGCCACATATACACGCTACACTGTTAATGGATCTAATCTGCTTTTTACATTATAAATACTGAATGTCCATAAATTCAGAAGGAACAATCTTTTTTCGTCACTTGGTACTTCAGGCTTCTTCTGACTACTTCTCTCTGTTTGCTTTTTGCAGTCCTCTTGAGTAAGAAGTTCACAACTGAACTATACTTTAGTCCCTCGTTGAAAGCTGAAACAAGTCTCCCTAATGAGGCTGTTAATGAGTTGTTTGTCGACACTGCTTTTGCAGGATGATGACACATCCAGAACAGTTAGGTATCACTTTGTCTCACACTGCAGGGGACAGTCAAGAGAGAGTGGTGGGGTTATGTTAGGTAAGGTGGAAGACATTGCCTCATCAAGTTAGAAACTTTCCATGACTCATGGAAAGATTCATGTTAGTTGAGCTCCTGTATTACTTATTTGTGAAACTAATCTGAATTATCAGAGGACAACTTTTTCCAGCAGTGGAGCGAATTAGTAAAGAAACTATTCTTAAGTAGGGGTTCACATAAGAATTAAATTCTCATATTCTACAATTCTCAATCAATTCACAAATACCAAACATCACTTTTCGTAATAACTATGGTTAATAATGTTATATTGACAGAACTGAAGAGGTGGAACTCAACTGCACAGGCAAAGTGCAGCACCAATATTATGTGAATACTTCACTTGCCATCACCTAATCTTCGTTGAGCACCGAGCTCCAGAACTAACAAACAAGACTAACTGGCCGACACACATTGCGCTATTTTACAAAACTTCAACTAAGTCTCAACCAACTCCTGACAGCAATTACACTCTTGTTTCAATCTTCTCATACAAGATGCTTCCAAATTGATGCAGCTATTTTTATTTTATCAAAAATTGCATTTCAGTGTCCTAAAGACACAAGTACACTGAAGTAAGAGCCTAAAAATTGTGCCACCATTTGTTGAGTCAATCATTGATGAAGGGCAGTTTAATGAAAGTTATGCAAGGAGAGAAAGGTTACATATCCACATTACCTTGCAAGATTTTCCCAGCTGGTCAGGAATTTTAGACCAGCAATGCTGTACTCACAAGCCCACTTTTCACATTTCCAGGCCTCTCAAATGTATTGACACCTGAAAGGAATGGTTTATAATTTGGGGAAATAAACTTATTTGACTTCCTAAACAATAAACAGTTTCAGCATGTAAAACCCTGTAAAACCATAAATTGATGCTTTTACATTTTGTTTTTTGTCCAGATAACACACACAAGAGCGGCATCGAACTATAAGCACAGGTTTCAAAATGTTGAACTATTTATTTAAGTAAAGTCCACATGCCTAAAGAGATATGTGTGGGTCGTCTTACTGTGTGGCCCTGCTCAGTTATCATACAACTTCAGGATTGCAACTTTACTTGGACTATGTTTCCAACTTCATGTCAAGATGTGCAACAATAGGTCTCATTAAATTACTAATTAACTAGCAGAGCATTTCAAGTCTGTTTTGCTTTACACATGACTGAAAAATATTGACTAATATAAATTGGAGGCATAGAAATCTTTTTGTTTGTCTCAAATTTTTTTTGCTAAATTCTAAATAATTATAATTTTGGTGGATAAATAAATCAATACATGAGGTGGAAAACATAAATACATTTCTCAAATGTATTTTATTACAACTCCAAAATAAGTACTTTTCTGTGGGTGTGCCAATGATCCTTTAACCATTTAAAAATGAAAACTGGATATAAAAAGCTGACATAATATTGTTATATGCTATAAAACTGCACTCTGTTAGGCCAGGTGAAAGCATGACAGAGATTAACTAAACCCAACTCCTGCTTGGTAAATTCCTGAGATACATACATTCATATGTCTTATTAATTTAATTTGCTCTGACTAAAACAGTATCAGAACCTGCTCAAGAGATTATTGAAGCTCTAGGGACACAACACATCTAAACTCAAACTATTACATGGAATTTTATCTGTAGGGATATTAAGGCATTATGGCCAAATTAATGAAATTAGCTCCCTAGGTATATTGCAGGTGTTAAGATTCTCCCATAGAGGGATATATCCCAAAATAAATAACAATGAGGAAAGAAATGACAGGATCAACTGCCTCAGGCCTGCGGGGAACAGTTCATTGTACTTCTCTATGTTTTACACAAAAAAGCCTCTTGAGGGAATCAAGCACCTGTTAATTTGACAATATTATGTTTTACATGATGCCCAAGAGACCTGCAACAACACTGTTTCTAACATACACAGGGCCTCAAAATTATTTCATTCTTTATCAATGTATCCTTCAGTTTATTTGTCCAAAAAATCAACTGGTTGTTTCTAGGGCTGCAAGATATGCTTAAAAAAAAAAAAAAAATTAATCAATATTTCAATTATTTTGGCAGATATTGCGCCTGAGATATGTGATTGCAATTACGGTGCAAAAAAAGCACAATAATGTTGTGACAAGTTTAACCCTTATCAAAAAGGTGTAAAAAAAATTGCATCTCCTGCAATTTTTTTCAGCTCCTGCAATTTGGATATTGCACTTGGCCATATTGCAATTTCGATTATATATCGATTAATTGTGCAGCCCTAATTGTTTCTTTTACAAGATGTCAGAAAACAACTGATTCATCTCTTAAATTGATAAGGTAAAGGAAAGTTGCAAAGCCATACTCCTCAAAGCAGCAGCAGTAATAGTAGCAGCAGTAGTGGTAGTGGTACTAACAGTACAAGAAGTAGAGGTATTAAATGTTGCTAGCACATTACATTTCCTTGAGATGCAATCGCAATCCCTAGATTTAAAATTGCATGAATACTTTCACAAGTAAAGACAGCCTAAAATGATCATTGTGGATTAAAGAGTTTACATCACCTTACTTTCCTCAATTACAAACAGGTCTGTCAACCCTCCTGCAGGCAGACCCAGGGGAATCCAACCACAATATCACTATACATCTGCCCTCAAGAGAGACGTGAGCTGTTTTTCTCCTCATAACAGGCTGTTTCCCGGAAGACAACAGTCTTGCTTAAACCTGTTATGACCAAACTGTCTAATTGGTCCCAAGAGGGTTTGTGTTTCCCCCACCCATAACAGACAGACACACTGACACACAAATATTTATCACATAGATGTTACAGCTTATTATTGTTGAAGTACTTTTGTTTATGTAAGTCTTAGAGTTTTAACCATAGGGATTTTTCTCTGACATTTCTGGTCTTTGATTAAACTGTACATTATTTATTATCCTGGTTCAGTCTGTTGAGCCATGATAAAGTGCAATACAGACAATAAACTTTAAAAATAAAATGAATTTGTCATAATTTGCACTTGCCATATTATGGCAGCTCTTGTCTTTTTGTGCAAGGGAAAACTTCTGAAATGTAATTAAATGGGTGGCATTGTGGCGCTGTGGTTAGCATTAACATGAAAGCCCTCCCTTCTTGGCAGAGGGCCACTGTGCGGCAAAGGACATCAACTAACTTCAAAAAGAAAATTTAACTAAAAAGAAAGGTAATTATCGCCTGTTGGCAGGCTTGTGCCATCTGTGCATCTATAGTTCGTTCAAAGCAGTCTCATAACAGTCTTTAATAAATAATAAAAAAGAAAAACTTTTGTGACTTTCAGAATAAACTGTTCAAGAGGCCAAAGGGGAAAGAGAGAAATTTAAGATTTGCCCACAGAAACAGAGGAAAAGCAACAGATACTTTTTTTAACTCAAAAATAACAAAATAAATGACCCTCCTAAGAGCAAGTTCCTATCCTCACTCATCACTTATCAGACAAAAATAAAAGACTCAACTGGCCCACAGATGAGAAATCAGGGACACAGGCATCATCACTGCAGAACTTTCAGCATCTGTGCCCTAAAGCAGATTTCATTTCGAATTTTTGAAATCCCTTGTATGATCTGGTGTGACTCTCAGATGTAGGTATGTTTATTATACGTTTTAATTTGCCTTTTTTGCACACCCAAACATATAACTTCTGTGCTCACACTATACAGATCAATCGGCTGGTCACAATGTGGGTGCTCACAGAGGTTTGTCCTGTGACAATTCCAATAAAGTTTTATTCAAACAAACTATCATGCCCTCAAAAATGTTGACAAGGCAGAGTTACTGTAATCTCAGGGGAAAGAAAAATATGGAGCTGCAAATGGCTAAGAGGATTCAGACAATATGGTCTCTGTGATCTGCAGTAAAGTTCAGTTCAGTTTAATACTGATTATGACAGCACAGTCTCAGTCACGACTACTTAGCCAAAACAGGTAAAATACTCCGAGCTCACTACAGTTTGACAACAGCCCTATGGGACATCAGAACCCTGAAGTTCTCAAATTGCAAAACAGTCGACTGAAAATTTCTGACCTACCAGCAATTCATTCAGTTGCCCAGTAGCAAGGTTGTTGACCCCTGAGGGAACTAATCAGGCACCTCACCCCCTCTCAATCTGAACGTCAGACACCTCATTTGCCCGGCAGATGTCTGAAACATGCACATCTGCCCAGCATTATATGCTATAATATGGAGCAAATTTTTTCCTTAATTTGTTGAATTAATTATTAATTTAGGAAACCAGACATTTACTTTTCACCATGCTAGAAGTGAAAGTGATCTGTTGCTTTTGCAAGATCCCCTTTATGTTGTCTCAAAGCTTAGAGGACAGTTTGGTAATTTGTGGAGTCTGTCTTGATTTTTTACTTACTGCTGATATGTGTTTCAGGAGGGTCTTAGGTCACAGTGATCGATCAACTTCTCCATTCTGGTCTTGCAGATTTAGCTCCCCAGCCGAGCCCACTGTAAGAAATGGGAACAAAATTTGTTTTCAATTTCAGCCAAAGACAATGTTAGGGCAGTATGAGTCAGCCAGTTTAAATGAATATTATCCAAAGTTTCAGTTTTTACTATGAAATTCCTTGTTTGTGTTTTATAACCACAACACATCATGAATTCAATTAAAATTCCATGTGATAACAGAGATGTTGGAGATCACAACTCTCCCTGACTGGACACTTGACAAAACAACTTAGCCTTTACTATCTTCAGTGTGTTGGTCTGACTCCTATAGGAATAATAATGGTTAATGTTAAATAAATTACATCATATATTCAGTTCACATTCATCAAAACCCCGCAATAACAAACTACCCTAGATCATGGGTCAAGGCAATATGAAAGATTATAAAATATTTTATTTCATTTAGTGATACAACTCAAGATTAATTTCATTACCAATTTATCTGGCAATTTTTCCTGTGTTTTTTATGCATTAGAATGGGTTATAATATATTATCATATATATAATATTAATACTATTTTTATTATTATCAAAGATGATTACATGGGTCAAAATATAATATTCTCAGACACTTGCTGTGGATACATATGTAGAAAAATATTTTCCTGAACTGGTGATAAACTTTATGGTGACTGTGTATCTGCAAAATGTTTTGATCTGCTTCTGCCCACTAGTGGCCAAAATTGAATCCACCTTGGATGAAAAAAGTCCACTGCAAGTTCCCAAAGCCAAGGGTAATGGTATCAAATTGTTTGTTGTGTCTTACAAACAGTCCAAAACCCCAAAACATTCAATTGTACTACCATATAAGATGAAGAAAAGCAGTACATTTTCAAAACTGAGAAGCCAGAATGAGTGAATAATTTTTCTATCAATAGATTCGACTAATTGTTCTGCTCTAGTCACGTTTCAAATTAAATCAGTATATATGTATTTTTTTATTTTCTTGTTTTAACTAAGTACAGAGGTCTTGCATGTAGACCAGAGGCCATT
This sequence comes from Seriola aureovittata, assembly GCF_021018895.1. Lineage (NCBI taxonomy): Eukaryota > Metazoa > Chordata > Actinopteri > Carangiformes > Carangidae > Seriola > Seriola aureovittata. Next base: position 7,704,008 of record NC_079378.1, on the reverse strand, counting down.
TTACACAAAAATAGATTTTGACTTTGGCTTAGATCAAATTGATATTAGACTTCATATGGACATTTAAATTCATCCATGGCACAAAGCTGTCTAGTTCTTGACTATCTTAAATATGACTCATTTGCCATGAATTTTGAGTAAAATAAGAGTTTTGAGTCAAATTTATAAAAAAAAAAAAAAAAAAAAAAAAAAAAAACATGGCTGTCCACGAAAAACCAAACCACTCAGCTCTGTTCAGTCCAGCAGAAAATATTTGCCTTCCAGAAGAATCCCACAGTTACAAGACATTTTGTTTGGAAAACTAATTCAGCAAAGACTGTAATAATACAAAAAAAACTCTAGCAGCATAAAATCTTAACACAGTGCAGACCTGTAACATAGATGAGATGCTGTGGCTTCCTAATGTGGCAGGGCTCCATATTCAGGATAGTTTCCTTGGACAAATACATTTTGTCGATTAACTATGTCATCACTGCTGTGGCCCTCTCAAAAATCTCTTCCTTTCTTATTCCTCACGTCACAACATCATTATCAAACTAGTTTATGAGTCATGTTCTTGCCTTTTGGTCATTTGGTGCCACTGGTCAGCAGGTGTCACTGATTGTTACCATGGAAACATGGCTGTATCATCTTACTTCTTAATTTGCTCTTACTTCTTACTTAGCTAGCATGGTTGTAAGGTAACTAACATTTTACGTTTAAAATATGTCGGTCGTTATTTTTGTGAAACAATCTAACTTGTATCTACATTAATAGAAACAGATACAACTAAGGCTGAACCTAAAGCTAAGAAAAGCATTGATATCGAATATTTGACCATGCTTTGCTGGGTTTTAGTGTTAAAATATTATAGCAGTATTATTGGGATGCCTAACACCCTTTCACAACAATAAGTGGATCAATATTGTTATTTAATTTTCCCAATAACCTGCAAGTCATACGTTGTGAATAGGAGGCTAGCTAGCTTCAGTGCTGTATGTTCAATACAATGTTTGTGGTCCTCTTGAAGAACTTAAACATAAATTAGTTTGAAAGCACTTCAAATTAAGTAAAAACCTCACCTTTATGGCTTGTATGAGTATATTCTCCAACGTTGCTTCGTGAGGGGTATTTTTTTTTGTCCACCGTTTTTGAATACTTCCTGTCCAACGGTAGAAGTTGTTCTCTGACCGTTAACGTTACCAACCGTCATTTTAGTTCGGCCTGGCCATCTTCTGTGGCCCACATTGTTCATATTAGGGTATTTCTTCTGCAGTAAAGACACCGCCTGGGGGAAGGAAACAAGACTAGGTCAAAACCTAGCAACTATATGGCTGAACACCATATGGTCAATGTGCGAAACTGAGGAAACAATTGAAAACAGTTGTGGAAAAGCTGTAAACAACTTACATCATCCCTTTATATTTATGTTCTGGGTAGTGGTTTCAGGCCTTTATTGGTTTCCTACTCTCTGTGCTCACATATACAGTGATTTAAAACGCCGAATTTCCAATAAACCTGTTCTCATTTACACGTTTTTCTGTTTATGTTGTCAAGCATGTGACTGAAACGCGGCAAATGAAAATTATGTGTCAACTTCCTAAGCCATTTGTTCTGTCCTGCTAAAATCCTGATTATTTTATAACCGCGACATCATCTGACAAAATCACCTATCACATAATATAAAGACAAAGGTTGTGCTGTGATTTCGGTTTTATTTACTTGTAAAATTATCGTTCAGAGAGTGAGACTGGTATAGTATAAAAGAGCTTCTGGGGGACAGCGCGGGGAACGTGTCCCATAGTGAGATACCGAAAAGAGTATTGAACGAGAAAAGGATTGTAGTGTGGCTAGTTCATGCGGTTCATACCTACTTATTCTTCTTCTTCTTCTTCTTCGTCTACTTCTCTGAGTTTACTGGCGGATCGCAAACAACTTTAAGGTGCGCCACCTAATGTACAACAGTGCAACATCATGTGTCATTTTACTCTCGCACTTAAATTCTACCCACCAACCTAGTATTATTTAAGAAAGTAAATAGTGGCGGTCAATACTTCCTTGTAACCGTTTCAAATTAAAAGCCCTCTAGCGTTTCTTTAGAAAGAAAGTACGAATTTGACGTGCATGTATTTGAGTATTTGTATTTTATTCCACTTTATACTTCTTCACTAGATTTAAGATAGAATAAGATATATTGTGCTTTTTGCCCCTACTGCTTACTTTACAGATTAAGATTTTACATTAAAACATACAATAAACCCATCAAACATAATGCACTGCTAAAGATTAAACTGGCTCCAGTGGTTTATGACCTATGACCCCATTGTCACTATAAGCAGATATGTTTCACTCTATTTCCCCACTAAACTTCTCAGACTGATTTTTTTGGTTTTTCTTTTCTTCCCACTTTATCATTTCCCAACCCCTCGAATTTATCTTGTAAACTTTTGGAGGGGCCCAGCTCCTAGAGTGAGAACCACTGGGCTGCAGTTCACTGCCTAACAGTATATAAATTATTTAAAACTAACTACACCTCGACCAGCTGCAGCCGTGAATTGCTACTAACACATTGTTGCACCAGCATTAAAGATTAATCATGTAAGATATAATAATATATCAGCCTCAGGGGCCATTGTGACTACTTCTACTTTTGATTCTTAAACTACTGTTTGCTGATAATATTTCTTATATTTGATATTATATTTATTTCATATTATATTTTCTCCTGTCTGACTGTAAGTCTGCATATCTATGTGTATTTTCTGCTGCATTCAGTATATAAATCCTGCTCTGCTGTTTTTGTTGGTTTGTTTTGTTTGTTTTTTTTTAAGATCTATCCAAATCTACAGGAAACATTTCCATATTGTGCCATGGAAAAGTTAATTACACAACCAGTGTACTTTTTTTTTTTTTCTCTGCTAGGACAAAGTTGTATCAACATACTTCCTGCCTGTCACAAAGTCTTTATAAAACTGAGAGCTGCTGCTTGCGTTCATCCTACTGTGAGGGCCATTCAGCGAGGTAAGCACTGATACATCTCAAAGTCTATGTCCCTCTCTGTCATGTGCCGTAACTGTACTGCTAATACTGTCTGCCTGACTCTGCCTTCAGTATGTTTCAGGTGGATGAGAACTACACACGTGTGTCAGAGTTTGTTATTGTGGGCTTCCCAAGTCTCCAGCCGGAGTATTTTGTCCTAGTGGCGTGGTTGTTCTTCTTCCTCTATGTGACCACAGCGGTGGGCAACCTCCTGCTGGTAGTGATGTTTACTTTGGAGCGCAGTCTCCATGAGCCCATGTACATCATCATGGTCAGCCTGGCCCTCTCAGATATAGGTAAATATGATATCATTTGTTTCACCTGCCCCCTGTCTTCTGCTCTTTGAAACAGTGAAAGAAACATTGATGCTCTTAGTAACTGTGCAATTTACTGTTGTTGACCTTTATAACAGTAGAGGCAACCTGGATCGCCTAGGTTTGAAAATTAATGTGATCTTTCATGTTATGTCTTTTCATTTTTTCTTCCAGGAAACAGAAGAACTGTCTCGTGTGATCTGCTTTGCCTTGACCTCTCTCACTTTTCTCTTTTTCCTGTAGGTTTTGCCACAGTGGCTTTACCCAAACTAATTGCTCGCTACTGGTGGAATGATGGGAGTCTTGGCTTTCACACTTGCTTCTTCCAAATGCACATGATCCACTATTTTGGCTCCTTGAATTCTCTGATTTTATTGACCATGGCCCTGGACAGATATCTGGCCATCTGTTTTCCTCTCAGGTGAAAAAAAAAAGGTTGATTAGTCTCATCTCTCTTTTCTTTCCCCCCACTCTTCTCCTGTCCATCATTCCCTCTCTTTCTGCCTCTCTTTCTCTCCTCAGATACCCGACAATGATGACGAACCAAACCATGGCAGGCTTGACTCTCTTCTGCTGGGGGATAGCTCACATCTTCCCTGGCATTAGCACCATCAACTTTTCCTTGATGCCGTTTTGTGGACCCAACAAAATCATACAAGCCTTCTGTACCACCATGTCGCTCAAATCTCTAGTGTGTGTGGACACCAGTCGACAATACAGTCTTGCCTTTGCTGTAGCAATGTTCATTCTTTATGTTCCTTTAGCATTCATCATCTTCTCTTACATTTGCATCGTCATCTCAGTATTGCGCATGGCCAAAGGACAGGTGAGGCTCAGCTGTTTTTATCCTTCGATAATGGTGTATTCTTAAATCTTGTATGTGTGTCAGATTAGGCCAGATACTTTCATAATTAAGATTACAATGCACCAAGTGCTCCATCCTAAAATTCACAAGGTCACAGACTTTGCTAGGATTATAGCATTTTATCTTTTTGTGCAGCAACTACTACTTTCCTAAATGTGACATGTATTTTCTATCTTTTTATTTTATTATTCATAACTCATTTTAACCTCAAGCTGCTGTTCTCCTCAGGGGAGAATGAAGACCTTCTCTACCTGTGCCACCCAAGGCTGTATCATTTCTATCTACTACATACCACGTTTCTTTGTCTACGTCACACCTTTCATTCCTAACCTGACAATGACTCCCGACAAGAGTATAGCTACCACCGTCTTCTACAGTCTTTTCCCTCCAGTCATCAACCCGTTCATCTACTGTCTGAGAACCAAGGAGATCAAGCAAATATTCAGACGCTGGCTGCAGAAAAGAAAGGGTGTCATGCCGACAAAGCATGGCCAAATTGTTGCTGTCACCATGTCAAACTGACAAATCATCCATCACCCTGTACTGTTGTTTTGATGAGCATGAAAATGAAATTATTGATGTGTATATGGTAATATATGCTACTATAATATATATATATATGTATAAATATATATTGTACTTTGACTCTACCTGTATGTGAACCAATAGTGCTTTAATTCCAAAATAAAAAGCCATTCTGCATCCACTGTCCATTTCCTGCATTAAAACGTAAACAAATGCTTCTAAGTCCTGTAGTTTCAGACTGAACTGTTATGATGTGTAACACAGTAGGAAGAAGCTGAAGGTTTGGGAGTTTTGGGACACAGACAGCATCAACATAATTTGAAACATTTTACTATCTGAACAATTTGGTGCTCTGATGGGAACGTACTGTAAGAAACAGACGACATTTCAATCCGATTGTGAATCAAAACACACACACACACACAGAAGCTGCAGACATTTCTGATACAGGCTGTCAAAACCAAAACAGACAAATGTTTAATTGTTGCAAGAAAGAGACACAAAAGCAAAAGGGTAGAAGAAGGAATCCATACACATGACCTTTTAGTTTTCAAACAACTCTTTTCCTTTACACACTGAGTTGAGAGTGAATCCAATGTACAGATTTTTTAATATGATGTTGACAGAACCTCTTGGAAGCTGTGTTTATAAAAATCCTAAAAATTTTTGTCATCCAGGAAATGTGTGTTAATAAGGCTTCCATAGACCTTTACCCTTTTTTTAATACAGGGTTATTTCAAGGTTCATGAATCCTTCTAAAGGAAAAGTAAATATAGTTAGAGTGCAGCGATTTAACTGACAGCATGATCTGAAAATGTGGCAGTAATGACAGAGATTATAAGAAGGAAATTAAGTAATCTACTGGAGCAAACGTAGGATGACTTCAAAACACACGATAGACTAAATATTAGACAAGAGCTCATAAAATACATTTATATATTACACAGAGACATTTTTAAACAACAGCGTCATAGATTTACTGCCAAGCTATAAATAAAATAAAAATGGAAAATCAGTGTTCTTGGGGGTACAGGACAAATGTAATAATATCAAGTAGTTTTAAATGTAGATAATGAGGTGTTTACTGAAAAAAAAGAGCACCAAAATAATCCATCTCATATAATAAAAAAAAAATTGGTGTTGTTTTTCCTGCTGCACTTTGGCCTACTGGCTGTTATGCAAACTAGACAAGTGACTCAACAGCATCACCTGGTTGCCACGGAAAAATGAAGCAATTATTATTTATTTATTTATTTATTGCGCTAAGACTTCATCAGCTTGAATGTTGAGTGAGGTTCTTGGTATATAGTCACACCAAGGTCTCCACTGAAGCTTTAGTGTTGCCTCTCACTTGTAAGTCACTTTGAATAAAAGCATCAAATGAGTAAATGTGAATGTGAATAAGCTTCAGTAAGTCTTTGAAGGCCCATTTGTCTCAGCTGACAAGTTAACAGATTCAACTATGACTTAACTTTGACAATCTGTTGAGAAATGTCATGTGTCATTTTACTCAGGCGCTTAAATTCTACCCACCAACCTAGTATTATTTAAGAAAGTAAATAGTGGCGGTTAATACTTTCCTGTAACCGTTTCAAATTAAAAGCCCTCTAGCGTTTCTTTAGAAAGAAAGTACGAATTTGACGTGCATGTATTTGAGTATTTGTATTTTATTCCACTTTATACTTCTTCACTAGATTTAAGATAGAATAAGATATATTGTGCTTTTTGCCCCTACTGCTTACTTTACAGATTAAGATTTTACATTAAAACATACAATAAACCCATCAAACATAATGCACTGCTAAAGATTAAACTGGCTCCAGTGGTTTATGACCTATGACCCCATTGTCACTATAAGCAGATATGTTTCACTCTATTTCCCCACTAAACTTCTCAGACTGATTTTTTTGGTTTTTCTTTTCTTCCCACTTTATCATTTCCCAACCCCTCGAATTTATCTTGTGAACTTTTGGAGGGGCCCAGCTCCTAGAGTGAGAACCACTGGGCTGCAGTTCACTGCCTAACAGTATATAAATTATTTAAAACTAACTACACCTCGACCAGCTGCAGCCGTGAATTGCTACTAACACATTGTTGCACCAGCATTAAAGATTAATCATGTAAGATATAATAATATATCAGCCTCAGGGGCCATTGTGACTACTTCTACGTTTGATTCTTAAACTACCGATTGCTGATAATATTTCTTATATTTGATATTATATTTATTTCATATTATAATTTCTCCTCTCTGTACTGTAAGTCTGCATATCTATGTGTATTTTCTGCTGCATTCAGTATATAAATCCTGCTCTCCTGCTGTTTTTGTTGGTTTGCTTTGTTTTGTTTTTTTAAGATCTATCCAAATCTACAGGAAACATTTCCATATTGTGCCTGATATAGTTAAATTAAACCAATATCTCATTCTAACCTCAACACACCAAATATAATCCTATGTTTAATTTTGGGGGAGGCTAAATCTAAAGTAGGTAAAGTAGAGTTTACAGTGCATTTTTTATATATTATTCTACCATTATATTACATGATTTGTGGCGCCATGGGAAATGTAATGAACACACTGCATTGATATTCATATCCATTATAACATGCTGACTTTGTGTCATTGAGCAATTAGTCAGGTTTTGGATCCACTTCATTCAGTTTAAAAGTAAGAGAATACAAGGCTTTATTTTATCTTTCGACGGTACATTTGTCATGGAAAAGTTAATTAGACAACCAGAGTGTGCTTTTTTTTTGTCTCCATTGGGACAAAGTTGTATAAACATACTTCCTGCCTGTCACAAAATCTTTATAAAACTGAGAGCTGCTGCTTGCGTTCATCCTACTGTGAGGGCCATTCAGTAAGGTAAGCACTGATACATCCCATAGTCTATGTCCCTCTCAGTCATGTGCCGTAACTGTACTGCTAATACTGTCTGCCTGACTCTGCCTTCAGTATGTTTCAGGTGGATGAGAACTACACACGTGTGTCAGAGTTTGTTATTGTGGGCTTCCCAAGTCTCCAGCCGGAGTACTTTGTCCTAGTGGCGTGGTTCTTCTTCTTCCTCTATGTGACCACAGCGGTGGGCAACCTCCTGCTGGTAGTGATGTTTACTTTGGAGCGCAGTCTCCATGAGCCCATGTACATCGTCATGGTCAGCCTGGCCCTCTCAGACATAGGTAAATAGGATATCATTTGTCTCACCTGCCCCCTGTCTTCTGCTCTTTGAAACAGTGAAAGAAACATTGATGCTCTTAGTAACTGTGCAATTTACTGTTGTTGACCTTTATAACAGTAGAGGCAACCTGGATCGCCTAGGTTTGAAAATTAATGTGATCTTTCATGTTATGTCTTTTCATTTTTTCTTCCAGGAAACAGAAGAACTGTCTCGTGTGATCTGCTTTGCCTTGACCTCTATCACTTTTCTCTTTTTCCTGTAGGTTTTGCCACAGTGGCTTTACCCAAACTAATTGCTCGCTACTGGTGGAATGATGGGAGTCTTGGCTTTCACACTTGCTTCTTCCAAATGCACATGATCCACTATTTTGGCTCCTTGAATTCTCTGATTTTATTGACCATGGCCCTGGACAGATATCTGGCCATCTGTTTTCCTCTCAGGTGAAAAAAAAAAGGTTGATTAGTCTCATCTCTCTTTTCTTTCCCCCCACTCTTCTCCTGTCCATCATTCCCTCTCTTTCTGCCTCTCTTTCTCTCCTCAGATACCCGACAATGATGACGAACCAAACCATGGCAGGCTTGACTCTCTTCTGCTGGGGGATAGCTCACATCTTCCCTGGCATTAGCACCGTCAGCTTTTCCTTGATGCCGTTTTGTGGACCCAACAAAATCATACAAGCCTTCTGTACCACCATGTCGCTCAAATCTCTAGTGTGTGTGGACACCAGTCGACAATACAGTCTTGCCTTTGCTTCAGCGATGTTCATTCTTTATGTTCCTTTAGCATTCATCATCTTCTCTTACATTTGCATCGTCATCTCAGTATTGCGCATGGCCAAAGGACAGGTGAGGCTCAGCTGTTTTTATCCTTCGATAATGGTGTATTCTTAAATCTTGTATGTGTGTCAGATTAGGCCAGATACTTTCATAATTAAGATTACAATGCACCAAGTGCTCCATCCTAAAATTCACAAGGTCACAGACTTTGCTAGGATTATAGCATTTTATCTTTTTGTGCAGCAACTACTACTTTCCTAAATGTGACATGTATTTTCTATCTTTTTATTTTATTATTCATAACTCATTTTAACCCCAAGCTGCTGTTCTCCTCAGGGGAGAATGAAGACCTTCTCTACCTGTGCCACCCAAGGCTGTATCATTTCTATCTACTACATACCACGTTTCTTTGTCTACGTCACACCTTTCATTCCTAACCTGACAATGACCCCAGACAAGAGTATAGCTACCACCGTCTTCTACAGTCTTTTCCCTCCAGTCATCAACCCGTTCATCTACTGTCTGAGAACCAAGGAGATCAAGCAAATATTCAGACGCTGGCTGCAGAAAAGAAAGGGTGTCATGCCGACAAAGCATGGCCAAATTGTTGCTGTCACCATGTCAAACTGACAAATCATCCATCACCCTGTACTGTTGTTTTGATGAGCATGAAAATGAAATTATTGATGTGTATATGGTAATATATGCTACTATAATATATATATATATATGTATAAATATATATTGTACTTTGACTCTACCTGTATGTGAACCAATAGTGCTTTAATTCCAAAATAAAAAGCCATTCTGCATCCACTGTCCATTTCCTGCATTAAAACGTAAACAAATGCTTCTAAGTCCTGTAGTTTCAGACTGAACTGTTATGATGTGTAACACAGTAGGAAGAAGCTGAAGGTTTGGGAGTTTTGGGACACAGACAGCATCAACATAATTTGAAACATTTTACTATCTGAACAATTTGGTGCTCTGATGGGAACGTACTGTAAGAAACAGACGACATTTCAATCCGATTGTGAATCAAAACACACACACACACACAGAAGCTGCAGACATTTCTGATACAGGCTGTCAAAACCAAAACAGACAAATGTTTAATTGTTACAAGAAAGAGACACAAAAGCAAAAGAGTAGAAGAAGGAATCCATACACATGACCTTTTAGTTTTCAAACAACTCTTTTCCTTTACACACTGAGTTGAGAGTGAATCCAATGTACAGATTTTTTAATATGATGTTGACAGAACCTCTTGGAAGCTGTGTTTATAAAAATCCAAAAAATTTTTGTCATCCAGGAAATGTGTGTTAATAAGGCTTCCATAGACCTTTACCCTTTTTTTAATACAGGGTTATTTCAAGGTTCATGAATCCTTCTAAAGGAAAAGTAAATATAGTTAGAGTGCAGCGATTTAACTGACAGCATGATCTGAAAATGTGGCAGTAATGACAGAGATTATAAGAAGGAAATTAAGTAATCTACTGGAGCAAACGTAGGACGACTTCAAAACACACGATAGACTAAATATTAGACAAGAGCTCATAAAATACATTTATATATTACACAGAGACATTTTTAAACAACAGCGTCATAGATTTACTGCCAAGCTATAAATAAAATAAAAATGGAAAATCAGTGTTCTTGGGGGTACAGGACAAATGTAATAATATCAAGTAGTTTTAAATGTAGATAATGAGGTGTTTACTGAAAAAAAAGAGCACCAAAATAATCCATCTCATATAATAAAAAAAAAATTGGTGTTGTTTTTCCTGCTGCACTTTGGCCTACTGGCTGTTATGCAAACTAGACAAGTGACTCAACAGCATCACCTGGTTGCCACGGAAAAATGAAGCAATTATTATTTATTTATTTATTTATTGCGCTAAGACTTCATCAGCTTGAATGTTGAGTGAGGTTCTTGGTATATAGTCACACCAAGGTCTCCACTGAAGCTTTAGTGTTGCCTCTCACTTGTAAGTCACTTTGAATAAAAGCATCAAATGAGTAAATGTGAATGTGAATAAGCTTCAGTAAGTCTTTGAAGGCCCATTTGTCTCAGCTGACAAGTTAACAGATTCAACTATGACTTAACTTTGACAATCTGTTGAGAAATGTCATGTGTCATTTTACTCAGGCGCTTAAATTCTACCCACCAACCTAGTATTATTTAAGAAAGTAAATAGTGGCGGTTAATACTTTCCTGTAACCGTTTCAAATTAAAAGCCCTCTAGCGTTTCTTTAGAAAGAAAGTACGAATTTGACGTGCATGTATTTGAGTATTTGTATTTTATTCCACTTTATACTTCTTCACTAGATTTAAGATAGAATAAGATATATTGTGCTTTTTGCCCCTACTGCTTACTTTACAGATTAAGATTTTACATTAAAACATACAATAAACCCATCAAACATAATGCACTGCTAAAGATTAAACTGGCTCCAGTGGTTTATGACCTATGACCCCATTGTCACTATAAGCAGATATGTTTCACTCTATTTCCCCACTAAACTTCTCAGACTGATTTTTTTGGTTTTTCTTTTCTTCCCACTTTATCATTTCCCAACCCCTCGAATTTATCTTGTAAACTTTTGGAGGGGCCCAGCTCCTAGAGTGAGAACCACTGGGCTGCAGTTCACTGCCTAACAGTATATAAATTATTTAAAACTAACTACACCTCGACCAGCTGCAGCCGTGAATTGCTACTAACACATTGTTGCACCAGCATTAAAGATTAATCATGTAAGATATAATAATATATCAGCCTCAGGGGCCATTGTGACTACTTCTACGTTTGATTCTTAAACTACCGATTGCTGATAATATTTCTTATATTTGATATTATATTTATTTCATATTATAATTTCTCCTCTCCAACTGTAAGTCTGCATATCTATGTGTATTTTCTGCTGCATTCAGTATATAAATCCTGCTCTCCTGCTGTTTTTGTTGGTTTGCTTTGTTTTGTTTTTTTAAGATCTATCCAAATCTACAGGAAACATTTCCATATTGTGCCTGATATAGTTAAATTAAACCAATATCTCATTCTAACCTCAACACACCAAATATAATCCTATGTTTAATTTTGGGGGAGGCTAAATCTAAAGTAGGTAAAGTAGAGTTTACAGTGCATTTTTTATATATTATTCTACCATTATATTACATGATTTGTGGCGCCATGGGAAATGTAATGAACACACTGCATTGATATTCATATCCATTATAACATGCTGACTTTGTGTCATTGAGCAATTAGTCAGGTTTTGGATCCACTTCATTCAGTCTAAAAGTAAGAGAATACAAGGCTTTATTTTATTTTTCGACGGTACATTTGTCATGGAAAAGTTAATTAGACAACCAGAGTGTGCTTTTTTTTTGTCTCCATTGGGACAAAGTTGTATAAACATACTTCCTGCCTGTCACAAAATCTTTATAAAACTGAGAGCTGCTGCTTGCGTTCATCCTACTGTGAGGGCCATTCAGTAAGGTAAGCACTGATACATCCCAAAGTCTATGTCCCTCTCAGTCATGTGCCGTAACTGTACTGCTAATACTGTCTGCCTGACTCTGTCTTCAGTATGTTTCAGGTGGATGAGAACTACACACGTGTGTCAGAGTTTGTTATTGTGGGCTTCCCAAGTCTCCAGCCGGAGTACTTTGTCCTAGTGGCGTGGTTCTTCTTCTTCCTCTATGTGACCACAGCGGTGGGCAACCTCCTGCTGGTAGTGATGTTTACTTTGGAGCGCAGTCTCCATGAGCCCATGTACATCGTCATGGTCAGCCTGGCCCTCTCAGACATAGGTAAATAGGATATCATTTGTCTCACCTGCCCCCTGTCTTCTGCTCTTTGAAACAGTGAAAGAAACATTGATGCTCTTAGTAACTGTGCAATTTACTGTTGTTGACCTTTATAACAGTAGAGGCAACCTGGATCGCCTAGGTTTGAAAATTAATGTGATCTTTCATGTTATGTCTTTTCATTTTTTCTTCCAGGAAACAGAAGAACTGTCTCGTGTGATCTGCTTTGCCTTGACCTCTATCACTTTTCTCTTTTTCCTGTAGGTTTTGCCACAGTGGCTTTACCCAAACTAATTGCTCGCTACTGGTGGAATGATGGGAGTCTTGGCTTTCACACTTGCTTCTTCCAAATGCACATGATCCACTATTTTGGCTCCTTGAATTCTCTGATTTTATTGACCATGGCCCTGGACAGATATCTGGCCATCTGTTTTCCTCTCAGGTGAAAAAAAAAAGGTTGATTAGTCTCATCTCTCTTTTCTTTCCCCCCACTCTTCTCCTGTCCATCATTCCCTCTCTTTCTGCCTCTCTTTCTCTCCTCAGATACCCGACAATGATGACGAACCAAACCATGGCAGGCTTGACTCTCTTCTGCTGGGGGATAGCTCACATCTTCCCTGGCATTAGCACCGTCAGCTTTTCCTTGATGCCGTTTTGTGGACCCAACAAAATCATACAAGCCTTCTGTACCACCATGTCGCTCAAATCTCTAGTGTGTGTGGACACCAGTCGACAATACAGTCTTGCCTTTGCTTCAGCGATGTTCATTCTTTATGTTCCTTTAGCATTCATCATCTTCTCTTACATTTGCATCGTCATCTCAGTATTGCGCATGGCCAAAGGACAGGTGAGGCTCAGCTGTTTTTATCCTTCGATAATGGTGTATTCTTAAATCTTGTATGTGTGTCAGATTAGGCCAGATACTTTCATAATTAAGATTACAATGCACCAAGTGCTCCATCCTAAAATTCAGAAGGTCGCAGACTTTGCCTAGATTAGAGCATTTTATCTTTTTGTGCAGCAGCTATAACTTTCCTAAATGTGACATGTATTTTCTATCTTTCTATTTTATTATTCATAACTCATTTTAACCCCAAGCTGCTGTTCTCCTCAGGGGAGAATGAAGACCTTCTCTACCTGTGCCACCCAAGGCTGTATCATTTCTATCTACTACATACCACGTTTCTTTGTCTACGTCACACCTTTCATTCCTAACCTGACAATGACTCCCGACAAGAGTATAGCTACCACCGTCTTCTACAGTCTTTTCCCTCCAGTCATCAACCCGTTCATCTACTGTCTGAGAACCAAGGAGATCAAGCAAATATTCAGACGCTGGCTGCAGAAAAGAAAGGGTGTCATGCCGACAAAGCATGGCCAAATTGTTGCTGTCACCATGTCAAACTGACAAATCATCCATCACCCTGTACTGTTGTTTTGATGAGCATGAAATGAAATTACTCATGTGTATATGGTAATATATGCTACTATAATATATATATACTATATAAATATATATATCCTACTTTCACTCTATCTGTATGTGAACCAATAGTGCTTTAATTCCAGAATAAAAAGCCATTCTGCATCCACTGTATCCATAGGAAGACTTCAAAACACACGATAGAATAATATTAGACAAGAGCTCATAAAAAACATTTACACAGAGACACTTTAAAACAACAGCATCATAGATTTACTCCCAAGCTATAATAAAATAAAAATGGAAAATCAGTGTTCTTGGGGGTACAGGACAAATGTAATAATATCAAGTAGTTTTAAATGTTGATAATGATGTCACTGTTGTAAATGTCAGATATATTTAAATGATGCTGCAAAGTGTTTACTCATTCAAACTTACACTGCTTTTGAAACAATAATTTGCCTGTATGAGGAGACTGGTATATTGTTCAGAGGCCAGGCAGCAGCAGAACTGAGTGGTTTAATGTCACACAAATAAAAAGACTGTGCCGTCCTGAGTGGTGCTACTGTAACCACAATCCTCTCTGCCTGCACCCAGACTCTTTCTGTGTATGTGTGTGTAAATAACAGAGGAATAGTTGTATTCATGTTGAATATCTGGCCCACATTACAATCACTGTGTGTTGAACACAGCATGACTGCAGGGAGGAGGAGAGGAAAAAGCTACACAGGGGTTCAGTGAAGGCAACACAAGTACAGTCATCACCTTCTAGTGAAATATTTTCTTAGCCCTCTCATGCTGTGCTGTCAATCACTCCAATATATATATACATGAGTAATATATATACCTAAAACTACTCCCACAGTAATGTAGCATCTTGTTTAGGAGTTATAACATGTTTGCAAAACTGCTCTCAGATCAGCAGGTTGGACTGTACTCTGTTTTCAACACTGTTTTTCCTGCTGCAACTTTGGCCTACTGGCTGTTATGCAAACTGGACAAGTGACTCGACAGCATCACATGGTTGCCGCAGAAAAATTATACTGCATTAAGACTTCATCAGCTTGAATATTGAGTGAAGTGCTTAGTATTTACATCTAAGAGGTGATGACTGAGAGAGGCTTTGCAGATAAAAAGGAATAATTTCTCGTGTGTGTGTGTGTGTGTGTGTGTGTGTGTGTGTGTGTGTGTGTTCATGCATGACACAGAGAGGCCAGGATTCACACCTTAGTGATAATCAGTCCTTTCGTTGTTACTTTTCCTATATAAGAATACACAAACAATCAAATATCAATAGGCAGAGTCTTATTGTTACAAACTGGAGATTTTGCTTATGCTCTCCAGTCTTCTGGAGCTGACCCTATGCCAGGTATGTACGCTACACTGTTAATGGATCTAATCTGCTTTTTACATTATAAATACTGAATGTCCATAAATTCAGAAGGATCAATCTTTTTTTGTCGCTTTGTACTTCAGGCTTCTTCTGACTACTTCTCTCCGTTTGCTTTTTGCAGTCCTCTTGAGTAAGAAGTTCACAACTGAACTATACTTTAGTCCCGCGTTGAAAACTGAAACAAGTCTCCCTAATGAGGCTGTTAATGAGTTGTTTGTCGACACTGCTTTTGCAGGATGATGACACATCCAGAACAGTTAGGTATCACTTTGTCCCAGACTGCAGGGGACAGTCAAGAGAGAGTGGTGGGGTTATGTTAGGTAAGGTGGAAGACATTGCCTCATGAAGTTAGTTGAGCTCCTGTATTACTTATTTGTGAAACTAATCTGAATCATCAGAGGAAAACTCTTTTCAGCAATGGAGCGAATTAGTAAATAAACTATATTCTATTTCCCAGGTGTCAACAACTCAGCTGAATTCTGACCATCAACCATACAGTCTATGCCATGAACTGGAATTGTGCATA
Source organism: Seriola aureovittata (assembly GCF_021018895.1). NCBI lineage: Eukaryota > Metazoa > Chordata > Actinopteri > Carangiformes > Carangidae > Seriola > Seriola aureovittata. The sequence goes on along the minus strand of NC_079378.1, from coordinate 7,688,178 downwards.
ATGGGTAAAGTAAGGGTTCACATAAGAATTAAATTCTCATATTCTACAATTCTCAATCAATTCACAAATACCAAACATCACTTTTCGTAATAACTATGGTTAATAATGTTATATTGACAGAACTGAAGAGGTGGAACTCAACTGCACAGGCAAATTGCAGCACCAATATTATGTGAATACTTCACTTGCCATCACCTAATCTTCGCTGAGCACCGAGCTCCAGGACTAACAAACAAGACTAACTGGCCGACACACATTGCGCTATTTTACAAAACTTCAGCTAAGTCTCAACCAACTCCTGACAGCAATTACACTCTTGTTTCAATCTTCTCATACAAGATGTTTCCAAATTGATGCAGCTATTTTTATTTTATCAAAAATTGCATTTCAGTGTCCTAACAACACAAGTACACTGAAGTAAGAGCCTAAAAATTGTGCCACCCTTTGTTGAGTCAATCATTGATGAAGGGCAGTTTAATGAAAGTTATGCAAGGAGAGAAAGGTTACATATCCACATTACCTTGCAAGATTTTCCCAGCTGGTCAGGAATTTCGAACCAATGATGCTGTACTCACAAGCCCACTTTTCTCATTTCCAGGCCTCTCAAATGTATTGACACCTGAAAGGAATGGTTTATGATTTGTCAACTTCATGTCAAGATGTGCAACAATAGGTCTCATTAAATTACTAATTAACTAGCAGAGCATTTTAAGTCTGTTCTGCTTTACACATGACAGAAAAATATTTAACTAATTTGGAGGTATATAATTATTTATGTTTGTCTCTCATTTTTTTTGCTATATTCTAAATAATTAGCACGACAGAGATTAACTTAACCCAACTCCTGCTTAGTAAATTCCTGCGATACATAAATCATTCATGTCTTATTAATTTAATTTGCTGTGACTAAAACTGTATCAGAACTTCCTCAAGAGATTATTGAAGCTCTAGGGACACGACACATTCAAATCAAATCAAGATAATATATATATATGTTTCCAAGCTAAAGTCCATGTATAGGGGTCTTGCATGTAGACCAGAGACCATTTTACACAAAAATAGATTTTGACTTTGGCTTAGATCAAATTGATATTAGACTTCATATGGACATTTAAATTCATCCATGGCACAAAGCTGTCTAGTTCTTGACTATCTTAAATATGACTCATTTGCCATGAATTTTGAGTAAATTAAGAGTTTGAGTCAAATTCTTTTTTAAAAACTAAAAAAAAAAACATGGCTGTCCACGAAAAACCAAACCACTCAGCTCTGTTCAGTCCAGCAGAAAATATTTTCCTTCAAGCAGAATCCCACAGTTACAGGACATTTTGTTTGGAAAACTAATTCAGCAAAGACTGTAATAATACAAAAAACCTAGTGGCATAAAATCTTAACACAGTGCAGACCTGTAGCAGAGATGAGATGCTGTGGTTTCCTAACGTGGCAGGGCTTCATACATTATTATCAAACCAATTTATGAGCCATGTTCTTGCCTTTTGGTGCCACTGGTCAGCAGGTGTCACTGATTGTTACCATGGAAACAAGGCTTCAACTTCTTCCTTCTTCTTACTTTGCTCTTACTTCTTACTTAGCTTGCATGGTTGTAAGGAAACTAACATTTTACGTTTAAAATATAAAATATGTCTGTCTTTTTTTTTTTAAAAAAACAATCTAACTTGCATTTACATTAATAGAAACAGATACAATTAAGGTTGCAACTGAATCTAGGAAAAGCACTGAACTCAACTTTTTAGACCTTGCTATGCTGGGTTTTAGTGTTGAAGTATTATAGCAGTATTACTGGGATGCCTAACACCCTTTCACAACAATAAGTGGATCAATATTGTTAATTAATTCCCAATAATCTGCAAGTCATACGTTGTGAATAGGACGCTCGCTAGCTTCAGTGCTGTATCTTCGAATACAATGTTCTCTTGTATGTTCCTCTTGAAGAACTTAAACATATATTAGTTTGAAAACACTTCAAATTAAGTAAAAACCTCACCTTTATGGCTTGCATGAGAATATACTCCAAAATTGTTTGGTGAGGGGTATTTTTTTGTCCACCGTTTTTGAATACTTCCTGTCCAACGGTAGAAGTTGTTCTCTGACCGTTAACGTTACCAACTGTCATTTTAGTTCGGCCTGGCCATCTTCTGTGGCCCACATTGTTCATATCAGGGTATTTCGTCTCCTAACCGTGACATCATCAGAAAAAATCGCCAATCACATAATTTAAAGACAAAGGTTGTGCTGTTATTTCCGTTTTATTTACTTGTAAAATTATCACTCAGAGAGGAAGCTTTAAGCGACTAAATATCTTTCCCTTTTCGTCACTTATTTCATCAGTTTTCACCTACTGTATTTCCTTAAATAGTGACTGGGGCCTTCACTTACCTCTAGTGCAGGAGGTGACAGACTTTATTTAGAGCCAAAATCACAATATTTCAAATTCCTTCTGTTTTATATATTGACCATACCAGTATTTTAGTCTTGTTTTCAGTTGCTAGCTCATGCGGTTAATACCAAAGATCCTCTATACAGCTAGTATGGTGACTAGTTGTGGCAACTGCTGTTTGGTGACAGTCCAGCTACTGTGCTGTTAGCAGTGCAGCGCCGGGTAGCGTTCAACAACCGAGTGGCTAGCCCGTTAGCTACACCTGCCGTCTGAGAGAATGCTTTTTTTTTTTCACAAAACTTTATTAAACGACAATGAGTAGAATATACAGACAGGTGCTCAGTAGTCTGAGACAATGCTTCTGGAAGCGAGAGGCGGTAACGTGACGTCAGGGTTTTATAGTAGGAGGAAGTCCCTCCTCTAGGAAGCCGATGTTACGTCTGTCTACCAGTCAAGACTGGTGTAGTGTAAAATAACTTTTGGGGGGCAGCGCGTGTCCCATAGTGAGATACCGAAACGAATGTTGAAAGAGAACAGTATTTTAGTGTCAAGCCCTGTTTTCAGTTGCTAGCTCAAGCGCTTAATACCTACTTCTTCTTCTTCGTCTACTTCTCTGAGTTTACTGGCGGATCGCAAACAACTTTATGGTGCATACCGCCACCTACTGTACAAGCATGTGCAACATCATGTCATTTTACTCTAGCGCTTAAATGGTACCCACCAACCTATTATTATTTAAGAAAGTAAAGAGTGACGGTTAATACTTTCCTGTAACCGTTTCAAATTAAAAGCCCTCTAGCCCCCTTCACATTAAAACACATAATAAACCCATGTTTGATATTATATTTATATGATATTATATTATATTTCATATTATAATTTCTCCTCTCTGTACTGTAAGTCTGCATATCTATGTGTATTTTCTGCTGCATTCAGTATATAAATCCTGCTCTCCTGCTGTTTTTGTTGGTTTGCTTTGTTTTGTTTTTTTAAGATCTATCCAAATCTACAGGAAACATTTCCATATTGTGCCTGATATAGTTAAATTAAACCAATATCTCATTCTAACCTCAACACACCAAATATAATCCTATGTTTAATTTTTGGGGGAGGCTAAATCTAAAGTAGGTAAAGTAGAGCTTACAGTGCATTTTTTATATATTATTCTACCATTATATTACATGATTTGTGGCGCCACGGGAAATGTAATGAACACACTGCATTGATATTCATATCCATTATAACATGCTGACTTTGTGTCATTGAGCAATTAGTCAGGTTTTGGATCCACTTCATTCAGTTTAAAGGTAAGAGAATACAAGGCTTTATTTTATCTTTCGACGGTACATTTGTCATGGAAAAGTTAATTAGACAACCAGAGTGTGCTTTTTTTTGTCTCCATTGGGACAAAGTTGTATAAACATACTTCCTGCCTGTCACAAAATCTTTATAAAACTGAGAGCTGCTGCTTGCGTTCATCCTACTGTGAGGGCCATTCAGTAAGGTAAGCACTGATACATCCCAAAGTCTATGTCCCTCTCAGTCATGTGCCGTAACTGTACTGCTAATACTGTCTGCCTGACTCTGCCTTCAGTATGTTTCAGGTGGATGAGAACTACACACGTGTGTCAGAGTTTGTTATTGTGGGCTTCCCAAGTCTCCAGCCGGAGTACTTTGTCCTAGTGGCGTGGTTCTTCTTCTTCCTCTATGTGACCACAGCGGTGGGCAACCTCCTGCTGGTAGTGATGTTTACTTTGGAGCGCAGTCTCCATGAGCCCATGTACATCGTCATGGTCAGCCTGGCCCTCTCAGACATAGGTAAATAGGATATCATTTGTCTCACCTGCCCCCTGTCTTCTGCTCTCAGGATCTGGTGTATTAGGTGTTATACTGCTTTTATAAAAAATAAAAATTACTCCTAATAGTTATCACTTGGCTCTTTGAAACAGTGAAAGAAACATTGATGCTCTTAGTAACTGTGCAATTTACTGTCGTTGAACTTTATAACAGTAGAGGCAACCTGGATCGCCTAGGTTTGAAAATTAATGTGATCTTTTATGTTATGTCTTTTCATTTTTTCTTCCAGGAAAACAGAAGAACTGTCTCGTGTGATCTGCTTTGCCTTGACCTCTCTCACTTTTCTCTTTTTCCTGTAGGTTTTGCCACAGTGGCTTTACCCAAACTAATTGCTCGCTACTGGTGGAATGATGGGAGTCTTGGCTTTCACACTTGCTTCTTCCAAATGCACATGATCCACTATTTTGGCTCCTTGAATTCTCTGATTTTATTGACCATGGCCCTGGACAGATATCTGGCCATCTGTTTTCCTCTCAGGTGAAAAAAATAAGGTTGATTAGTCTCATCTCTCTTTTCTTTCCCCCCACTCTTCTCCTGTCCATCATTCCCTCTCTTTCTGCCTCTCTTTCTCTCCTCAGATACCCGACAATGATGACGAACCAAACCATGGCAGGCTTGACTCTCTTCTGCTGGGGGATAGCTCACATCTTCCCTGGCATTAGTACCATCAGCTTTACCTTGATGCCGTTTTGTGGACCCAACAAAATCATACACGCCTTCTGTGACACCATGTCGCTCAAATCTCTAGTGTGTGTGGACACCAATCGACAATACAGTCTTGCCTTTGCTTCAGCGATGTTCATTCTTTATGTTCCTTTAGCATTCATCATCTTCTCTTACATTTGCATCGTCATCTCAGTATTGCGCATGGCCAAAGGACAGGTGAGGCTCAGCTGTTTTTATCCTTAGATAATGGTGTATTTTTTAAATCTTGTATGTGTGTCAGATTAGGCCAGATACTTTCATAATTAAGATTACAATGCGCCAAGTGCTCCATCCTAAAATTCACAAGGTCACAGACTTTGCTAGGATTATAGCATTTTATCTTTTTGTGCAGCAACTACTACTTTCCTAAATGTGACATGTATTTTCTATCTTTTTATTTTATTATTCATAACTCATTTTAACCCCAAGCTGCTGTTCTCCTCAGGGGAGAATGAAGACCTTCTCTACCTGTGCCACCCAAGGCTGTATCATTTCTATCTACTACATACCACGTTTCTTTGTCTACGTCACACCTTTCATTCCTAACCTGACAATGACCCCCGACAAGCGAATAGCTACCACCATCTTCTACAGTCTTTTCCCTCCAGTCATCAACCCGTTCATCTACTGTCTGAGAACCAAGGAAATCAAGCAAATATTCAGACGCTGGCTGCAGAAAAGAAAGGGTGTCATGCCGACAAAGCATGGCCAAATTGTTGCTGTCACCATGTCAAACTGACAAGTCATCCATCACCCTCTACTATTGTTTTGATGAGCATAAAAATGAAATTACTTATGTGTGTATATGGTAATATATGCTACTATATATGCTACTATATATGCTACTATATATATACTACTTTCACTCTACCTGTATGTGAACCAATAGTGCTTTAATTCCAAAATAAAAAGCCATTCTGCATCCACTGTCCATTTCCTGCATTAAAACGTAAACAAATGCTTCTAAGTCCTGTAGTTTCAGACTGAACTGTTATGATGTGTAACACAGTAGGAAGAAGCTGAAGGTTTGGGAGTTTTGGGACACAGACAGCATCAACATAATTTGAAACATTTTACTATCTGAACAATTTGGTGCTCTGATGGGAACGTACTGTAAGAAACAGACGACATTTCAATCCGATTGTGAATCAAAACACACACACAGAGAAGCTGCAGACATTTCTGATACAGGCTGTCAAAACCAAAACAGACAAATGTTTAATTGTTGCAAGAAAGAGACACAAAAGCAAAAGAGTAGAAGAAGGAATCCATACACATGACCTTTTAGTTGTCAAACAACTCTTTTCCTTTACACACTGAGTCGAGAGTGAATCCAATGTACAGATTTTTTTTACTATGATCAGTGTTGAACACCGTTTATTGAACCGCTTCATATTTTTTAGTGAACGCTGAACTGACGTCTCCATGGATACTGCCCAGCTTGCCCGGTGTTAGCGGTACAGACGGTATAGGGACATCTCCTACTACTGAAGCCAATTTGTTTGAGCATTTGAAACACTTTTATGAACAAACAAGTGAAGAACCAGACAGATTATATTTACATTCTGATTTTAAATGTAATTCATGTCTGTGATTCTACACAGAGACATTTTAAAACAACAGCATCATAGATTTACTCCCAAGCTATAATAAAATACAAATGGAAAATCAGTGTTCTTGGGGGTACAGGACAAATGTAATAATATCAAGTAGTTTTGAATGTAGATAATAACATTTTTACTAAAAAAAAAAACAGCACCAATATAATCCATCTCATATAGTATCAAACTAATTACTGCACACATTTACAACACTGACTGTTATATTGATGCTATACAGGCAATTTGCCAGAAGATGGCAACATCCTCATGTCTTACTGTAATAGGTTACACACTGAGCAAAGAAAATCATCTCTTGCCATGTTGTTTCACTTGGTGAATGTTACCCCATAATTATGTTTTTGCCATATAATCCATCCAAACTTGAGTAATGACTGTGTAGCTTCCAGAAAAGGGGTTCCCTATACATCCCCACCCTGCCAGTATTGTCCATTTTACACTCTTTTGTTGTAGTCAGATGTTTGTGTCAAATACAGGAAATCACATCAGTTTCATTCATGTTTGTAGATGTAGTCGAGCTGTTTACTTATGTCACTGTTGTAAATGTCAGATATATTTAAATGATGCTGCAAAGTGTTTACTCATTCAAACTTACACTGCTTTTGAAACAATAATTTGCCTGTATGAGGAGACTGGTGTATTGTTCACAGGCCAGGCAGCAGCAGCACTGAGTGGTTTAATGTCACACAAATAAAAAGACTGTGCCGTCCTGAGTGGTGCTACTGTAACCACAATCCTCTCTGCCTGCACCCAGACTCTTTCTGTGTATGTGTGTGTAAATAACAGAGGAATAGTTGTATTCATGTTGAATATCTGGCCCAGATTACAGTCACTGTGTGTTGAACACAGCATGACTGCAGGGAGGAGGAGAGGAAAAAGCTACACAGGGGTTCAGTGAAGGCAACACAAGTACAGTCATCACCTTCTAGTGAAATATTTTCTTAGCCCTCTCATGCTGTGCTGTCAATCACTCCAATATATATACATGAGTAATATATATACCTAAAACTACTCCCACAGTAAGGTAGCATCTTGTTTAGAAATCATAACGTCTGCAAAACTGCTCTCAGATCAGCAGGCTGGGCTGTACTCTGTGTTCAACACTGTTTTTCCTGCTGCACTTTGGCCTACTGGCTGTTATGCAAACTGTACAAGTGACTCGACAGCATCACATGGTTGCCGCAGAAAATGATGCAATTCATTTTTTTATTTTTTCATTGCATTAAGCCTTCATCAGCTTGAATATTGAGTGAAGTGCTCAGTACTTACACCAAGGTCTCCTACTGCACCAAATTTAGTGTTGCCCCTCACTTGTAAATCACTTTGGATAAAAGTATAAATGTAGTGGAGTAAAAAGTACAATATGTCCATCTGACATGTCGTGGAGTGTAAGTATAAAATAGCATGAAATGGAAATACTCAAGTTAAGTACAAGTACCATAGGAACGATGATGTAGTATTTCAGTACGTACTTTGTTACATTTTACTATTATGACTACCGCAGCTATTAGTTCCTGTAAAAGGAGAATGAAGCAACCATGTTTTGTGATATACAGACCAAAAGGGACATTAAGTGGTTAAGGGACATTAAGTTAACCACGTACAATGCATCAATTCATCAGTAATGATAATGAATAAAATTAATGTAATATATATGATAATATAACACTCTAAAAACATTAATTCTGCATAGTGACTACTTTTGGTCCATTTTACTTGACCACACTGTACCTTCATTTAGGTAAAATTCTGAATGCAGGAGTTTTACTTGTGGAGTATTTTTACATTTTTACAAAGAATCCAGCTACTTAACTCATAACTTCAAATGAAATGAGTCAGCTGATTTACTGATTTACTGTAGCTGTAGTTTTAACGTGTATAATTTCTAACTTAAACCAAGGTTTCTCCAAACCTCATCTGCTGACATTTTCCCCAAAGGACAAGTCATTTATCAAGTACAATTTCTCCATAAATATATTCACTATCCACTGTCACGTAGTCGTCACAAAGGGGAACTTCAGCTGAGTCAGCCATAAATACCCATCTGATTTAACAGTCTGTCGAAACACTGTTAAATATCATTGCCTTGTGTCAACAGTCAACGCTGTCAAACCCAAGTTACACTGTTTCAGGAATTTTATGATCTAAGCGCAGGGAGTCATGACAGAAGGCAGTGCACTTCAATAACCTTTATTTAGTTTACAGATGTATTCCATTTTGAAGTTTGGAGGAGGGAGAGGGAGCATTAGTGCTATTTACAATTGGTTTGAAAACGTTTATCTCTGTACAGATTTGAACCCTGATCAATATAAACAATATTTTTTTTAAGACCTAGTGCTGTTACAAAGCGATTCTTTTAAAGCAAAAAACCACAAAGAAAAAGGATTACATTAAATTATAAACAAATGAAAAAAATATAATAATAAAAGAGCACAGAAGAAAGAAAATAAAAGTACAGTCTGTCGATGATTAGGGTGGTTTTGCTGCTGTTAAGCACGAGACATTGTCAGCGAGTGACTGTGAACTGGCTAGAAGCTAACCGTATACACAATCATAGACTAAACACCAATATACTGTATATCAACAAGATCTAGATTCATCATGTTCTATATAAGATTCATATTAAATATATTCTACACGTTACCTTAGTTTGGAACATTACTTCCATTGGAAAAATATAAAATAAAACCATAAAACTTTTTATACATTTTTATTAATCTGATGAAGGAGCACATGCTTCAGTTGTGCAAAATGGACTTATTAATGCAGAGAGAGAATAAAGGAGAGAGAAATAAGCAAATTAAGACAAATAAGGAGCTTTTTTTCCATTCAGAGTTAATTTCCCTGCTAGAACAGCAATTGTCAGAGAGAGAGATCCGAAACAACACTGTTAAAAAAAACGGAGCACAATGAGCATTTCCTTGAGGAGGAGGGGGGGTTGCATCAGGTAGGGAAGAAAACTGACATGATGTTTTATTAATCACAACACTGGTCGGTCAGTAATATGCATGGACTGTCAAAACACAGTCACAAATGTCACGGACAAACAAATAACCAAAAACAAGACCACCAACATTGGTTTGTTTGTCTATTTGTTTGCTTGTTTAGGCTTTGTTTGGCTAAGATGTGACGACTGAGAGAGGAGGATGTGTTCGGTCTCTACAGCGCTTTGCAGATAAAAAGGAATAATTTCTCTCATGTGCCATTTAAGGGCACGTGCAGAGGAGGGCAGTATAAAGGACACAGTTGTGTGCATGTGTGTGTGTATGTTTGTGTGTGTTTGTGTTTGTGCGTGTGTCCTGGTTTGAGTTCTCTGAACAGGCACATCTAAGCTTTATCTGCTGCACTGAGGGAGATCACACAAGCACATATGGTTGGATGTGTAGCCAGGGTGTCATAATCATGTGTGTGTGTGTGTGTGTGTGTGTGTGTGTGTGTGTGTGTTCGCATGTTGGTGAGCTGTTAGTGGTTAAAATTGTCAGCGGTCTGTATGAGAAAACAAGGCCACACACACAAACTCGGGCACTGCATTACTATTACAACCAGCTAGAATGAGGAGCCAGTTAGGGACTGACTTTGAACAGACCAGTTGTGGATGGCTTGACAATGTGTGTATGTCTGCGTGCATGTGTATGGCAGAAGGCTTAAAAAGGTGTGCATTAAGAAAGAAAGAAAGAAAAAAAAAAAAAAAAAACCATGCAAATCCAGTTCCTCCCTCAAATTTTCAGTTATGACAAAAAAATCAAGTACAACAAAGGAATCAACTCTATCGTTAATCAATTTCCTGCTCCCAACTCTGAGTCCTGGATCAGCCTGAGCCTGCTGTCTTTCCATGAATGTGTGAGTGTATGAGAGAAGGAAGAAAAAGAAAACGAGAAGAGTGTGTGTGTTTGTGTGCGTGTGTGTGTATGTTTCGTTTTGTTTTTTGTATGCATATCTGCTTTGTGGACAGGCTGCAGGACAGGGGACAAGCTCATTAGGTCCAGAACGTTGAGGGTGAGAACAGATGAGAAGGGTGGGGGGGGGGCCGGCAGCGGAGGTGTGTATTTACAGAATGACACAGCAGTTACTCTCCCCGGTCTTCTCTCTATTCCTCTGACCTGGGAACACACACACACACACACACACACACACAGTCAAGGCAGGTAAACAGCCAAATATATATACGGTGAGAAATCGTTTGAAAACATTTTACTTTTAAATGTGATTTGAGGTCAGTTTCACAAACATACTGGTCTACAGAGTTAAGCCAGTCATGGAGAACGTCCACATTAAGCAAAGGAATTTGTAAACTCATCTTTTCAGCCCTGGGTCCAGACTAAAACAGCTTTTTATCTCCTCCAAACTGGAACAGACTCCAGATTGTGTAAAAAAAGCGAGTTGGTGTTTAGGGTAAACGGACGGCTGTGCGCCAGTTAAGTTAAGAGGGCATCCTTCAGTCGCCTCTGACTTTCACTCTGATCGTTCATCAGCTGAACATGAACCACTGATTATGTAGCAGAGTTGTTGCCATTTATCTGGAGATACAGTGATTTTGTCAGATGATGTTGTGATTTTATCACCGCAGCTCAGCAGCTTCAGAACGACTGCTGGTTAACATGCAGGGTTAATGGGCCACAATTAAAATCACAAAGTCATACTTTTTAAGCTGTCTGACAACAAAAAGAGAAAAATATGTAAATGAGAACGACTATACTGTGAATTCATCCACATTAAATCACAGTGCAGGTGACCACAGAGAGCAGATCAAGGTGTGGTGGGCTGAGACGTGGCGGAGTAGCCGGCTGGGTGTGGAGCCGCAGCGAGGGTTATGTGGCAGCAAAGTTACGAAGACCACTTATAACTTATTCTGTAATCATGCATTTAAAAAGGCAGAAAAGTCACAAAAGGTGAGCTGTTCTATCTGTTCCACTGTTCGGCTGTGATGCAGTTTTGTTGTTTGCCAACTGAAAAGAAGGTGAAGAAGAAGAGATTTAGCCGCTTTGGTGTTGTTCAGGCGTTTCACAGTGAGCAGAGGTCTCGACAGGAATGATCTGGAAACACTAATGTGAGTTCAAATTGTTTTCACAGCATTTTCAAATTTGGACAACTTAACATAAACATTGTGCGGTAAGATAAAAGCGCCGCTGTCTCATTGATCTGAACGTGGACGCTCTGTCGGGAATGGAGGGTCCGGCAAAAAAAAAACACACAGGCTTGGGTCAAATCACGCACAACTTTTACTGTAATACCAGTGGGATGTGATTGACGGCCACTCAAAAAAAAAAACCAACAAACAATCTAGATTTATTTATTATAAACCAACGTGTAGCATTTTGGCTTCACTCGTGGATCTGTTAACTCAACCAGGACCTCGGGGATTGTACTTCATGTCTCACTGGTGCCTGACGCCACACGCCCCCACCACTGCAGCCCCTTGTGTTTTCTCTGCTCTTTCTTCACTTCAGTTCACAATTGGACTTTGTCTTGTAATTGCTCATCCAGGAAACACAGGTTTTCTTCTGGAGTCAGGTAATTATTTATTTTACCTAACCTTACCTTTCGTTCATTATACCCAGAATGCATTGCAAATTAGTCCTACTAAAGTGTGCTTTGTGCGACCAGCGAACTTAGATGTGTCTCTGATCTCTATTTGTTAGATCTAATAATCCACAGCCGAGGTCAGCCCCCGTCTCTGCATAAAATCACCTCATACTACACAATCACAAAAAAAGAGACCTGTCACCTAATATGATTTATATTAGCTGTGTATTCTGCACAATGTGCTGTATCTTGGGGATACATTTAAGGGAGCCAATTATTTGCACCAGTGGCTCTTCCTAAAACAGAAGCCATGTGTGGAGATAAATAATGGCTGGGAGAACAACGTTTAAAGTTGTTCAGAGTGTGAAAGCCGTCTGAAAAGAAAGAAGGGAGACAGAACGCTGGTTACCTTGGGAATTTGGCTCAGGCAAAGTCTCTCTGGCAACTAAATGCATCACTGTGGTCTTCCCCAAGGGCAGTTTGAGGGCTAGCAGGGGGAGAAATGAGAGAGACAGACAGAGAGTTAGAGGTTATTCAGTTAACGACAGTAGATCTGTCTTTACAAAGTCAGTCACCATCAGTGTCACCTGACGCTTCAGCTGTTCTCTGAGATAGCAGAATACAAATTCTGCTACACTGGAAAGAGTTAAGCGTTATGGTAATGAACCGTAGATAAAGAGCTACATTTAAACTGCTTCAATAATAAGCTGTGGCTGAAGGTGTGAAAATATATGACTGTAAAGTCATTTTATTTCAAAATAATAATCTTTGCAGGTAAGGAAAGAGTCTGAAATGGCCAAGAAGGTAAACCTTTATGTAAAGCAAGTATTTGAACAATGGCAGTTATTTCACACAGGCTGATTGGCTGCTGCTGAAAGTCATAATGTTTCCCACTGCATGAAATGTGTAAATCACTCAGCAAACTCTCGATAGAAAATCAAAATCAAATCAGAATCGAAAATATTTGGTGATGCCACCATCATATGTCATTTATTTTGTCCCAAATCAATGATTATCAGAATTAACTATTGGCATTTTCATTTTACACACAGGAAGCGTTTGATCACATATAATGCACATGTAATGTGTTTTCAAATTCAGTGATTTTTTCATGTATTTGCCATATTGCAATATTGAAAATATACTTGTCGATACTGTAATATTGATTTCAAGCATACTGGTGTCCTACTTTCAACCCCATTACCAACAACAATAATGTAACTTTGACAAAAACACAACTGAGCATGGATTACCTGTCTAAAGTTGTTCATCAGTGTGTTTTTATACCAATATGAAAGGAAATCAGCGGCTGCCAGGAAGACGGGTGAAATGCATTCTTCTCCAATTATTTTATGCTTTGTGATATAACAGGTTCCACTAGTCCTGCTGTGATATTTGATGAAATAAAACTGATCAAAGCTGATCTCTTCGCTCCAATACTTACTCCCCAAAACTGCATTTCAGTCCTGTGTGTATGTGTGTGTGTGTGTGCGCGTGTGTGTGCGCGTGCAGTGTCTGTGTTTGCATTTCAAAGCCACTGGGAGTTTTTGCCTCGACTTTAGGAGGATTCTGTGTCGGCGTGCGAACATGTTAAACCAAAGATAAGGGAATTATCAGATAGATAATGGGATGGGTGTAAAAGGGTTAGGGACGGCCATAACCCCATTAACCACACAAAACACCAGTCAAATCAAAATTGGGTTGAGTAGACGAAAAGGCCTAAAAGCCAGAGAGAAGTGAAGAACGCCGCCTCAAAAGAAGACATCCTCTTTTTTTCTGTTCACTTATGGCATTCATTTTCACGCCCCCCTCCCTTTCTGTCTCTTCTTTGTGCTGCCTGAGGTCTACTCCAACGCCAGCCTTGCCCCTTTCCTGACCAGCCTCTTTCCCCTTCTTTTTCTGTATTTCCTCTCTCCTCCCTCTCTCCGTCAAAGCAGGCTTGTCCAGAGCACTGAGGTACCTCTGTTCTGCGGCTCAGGAAAAGGATGAGAACAGCAAAGAACTTTCCAGCAACACACTGCTGTGATTTTGTGTGCATGGCTACGAGCGCATAAGTGTTTTTTGTTTTTTTTTGGTTTTTTGGGAGGGGAGGTGTGTTTTCTGTGTTTTCTCACCTCCTAGTGTTACGTTGCCGTGTAGAAAACGTCCCTGGTAGATCAGCCTCAGGATGTTAGGACTGCTGACCTGCTCTTCCTCCCAGTCTGAAAGAAAAAAAAGGGGCCGAGAGAGATGGAAAGAGAGAGTTAAAGAGAAAAGTGAACATGGAGTGAAAAGCTTCATATATCCTGTTTATCGCTTCTTTATCTTTTTCCGTAATATCACGTAAAGTTTGTCTTAAATTTCCACATTTAACCACTTTCGCATTAAAACACCATCATCATTATCATTACTGTATAATCTATAATATCACAACCTTTTAATTGCTACCTGCTATTGAATTTTCTTTAAAAAGGAATTTAATTGTTAAGAGGCTCTGACTTCAGTTCGGCGGAGCTATATGATGAGAAGCTACTATACCAGTCCTGTGTTGTGTCAATCTCAGACTTACAGTATAATGAAAAGAAATCAGTCATTGCATCGCGGAAAGAATGACCACCAACAACCGCACTGAAGATATTTTAAGACATTCATGGCCTTTATTTTAGATTATTACATCCAGAATGTATAATATGTGGGCTTTGTGGGATTCACTACAGAATGTGAGAAAGACTCAGAGCAAGAGAAGAAAAGGTGTGGCTTGGGAAGAGCTGAAGACAAAAGTGACGGCATTAAATGAGAGAGCAGCGAGAGAGGAGGGGTGGTGTTGCACGGCAGCAGAGTCTGGCGACCAGATGTTTGTCTCCAGCTAAACAAGAGGGTGTTGGTGATGAGTGAACGCCTGCTCTGGGTCTCACAGGGTTCAGATCTGATGTCTGAGAGGAACATATCAGAAACCGACAGGACGGAACGGAAACTTCCTCTCGTGGAAGAGAATCTGGGTCCATCGGTATAATTTATAGTTTTTCACGCAAGGTGGGCTTCTGCTGAATCGGACTACATTCACAGCACCGTGGGAAAAGGCTGCAGTCTGTGCAGATCTGAAGGTGGTGTAAGGTCGGAAGTATCAAATGAATTCTAACACTGGTGTAGCAGCACTTAGGGAGTGGGTGTATTACAGAAAGGAGGTGGCTGCACTGCAATCCCACATTCCTGTATGCAATGATAATCAGGCTGACAGGAGGAGGGCGATCTAATTACCCTCCACCAAAGATTTGCACATTCCTATACTGCTACACAGACCTACATGTAAGTCATTAGCAGTGGGTTTGAATGTGATCTCAGCTCTCTGGAAACAAGAGTATAGCTCCTCAGCTGCCTTTATCGTCATTTTAGAAAACACAGCCAAGCTAAGTCATATCGTCTGGTTTCCAAGTGCATTAGCAGCTAAACAATTACTACTTCTGCAAACATACTGCAGCTGTGCTTATACAATAATGTGATTTATTACAAAATAGCACAATATGGGTTTGAGTTATCTATGTGCAGAATGTGGGAAAACAGCAAACGTTCCAGTGAGCATATCAAAGACCGCATACCAAAATATAGTCGTTTACATTTTTGCAGCTAATGTGAAGCAGACATGCGAGTCACAAAAGCACGGGGATCTCAAGTTTAAATAATGCAGCTCGGAGACAGGTATGTTTTGTGCATCTTAATCCACAAGGAGTGAAATGTGTTATGTTGGCTCACATAACCACTATTGTGATAACTTGAAATCATCCCCACGGCAAGTTTAAATCTTAAGTTCTTTCTTTGGGGAATGTATATTTAACAACCATGTTGGAAAAAGAGTAATCAAAAAAAAAAGATTAAGTAATCACTGCTCTCTTTAGCCAACAAACCGTCAACTGACTACACATCTCCAAAGACTCTCCCACTGACGGAGGAACTGTGACCTGAAAGTCTGTTGACTTTCTGCTGTCACATTAAAGCTGCATTAATTGTTTTTGGCCACGATCAGTGATGGACTGTTTTTAAGGTGCTTATACTTCACGTTGGTATTTCCATTTCATGCTACTTTGACTCCACATCATTACATAGGGAATATTGTACTTTTTACTCCACTCCTACATTATTTCAGTTATAATGAAGATGAATAAATGGCTGCATGACTTTTTCATTATCTTAACCATATGATTACACATGCTTCTGTCACTTCTTCCATCATTGCCAGGAACACTGCGGTATCTGGATGGAGACACTTACCCATCGGCCAGTTGTCATAGACGTGTTTGGCAATGTCTGCAGCCGAGTCATTGGGAGAGAAGAGGAACTCTTTCGTCTTCCCGCTGACTAAAATAAGCCGCAGGTTTATCTGCAACACAGATAAAAACAAGAAAGGCACGTTAGAACTGTGAACTGAGAAACACTATTGGGCACATTAAATGGGATATATCACAAACAACTGTCAAATGTGTCACATTAAACAAAGTGGAATCAGGAAGCACACAGATTCAAGTTAAGTAATTTCATAGGCAACAGGAGATGGATATGAGAACCCTAAGGAGCGTCTTTCCGCAGGATCAGCTCCCATCTGTCTCCCCGACTTCCTCTTCACTTTTTCTCTCATCCCTCACACTCTCCGTTTCTTTATCCTTGGTTCCCAATTCTGTCCCTGACCGGCAGCTTATCACCTTCTCACCAGCCAGTCGTCTGGCTTTGCTTTATTCTCTTGCCTGTACAATGCTTTAAACCTATACTTTATCATGTGATATTCTTCATGAGACTGAAAACCTGTCCAACATTTAACTACAAATTAAAGGCCATGTGCACATTTTGTCAGCTATTTGCTGTCTGCTAACTGCATTTTCCAATTACATTTTCATTGCTTTTTTGTCATGTATTACTTTTTCTGGGTTAATTTCCTGGCAAGGAGTACAACATTAAAACCCTCTGGGTTACCGACACAAGGTAAATTTAGATTGGTATTATTCCTGAATGAGACTGAGTATCTTTCAACACGACCAACCTGGACTCTCACTGTGTAAAACATGAACAGTTAGCTGGTGTGCAATATTGAACGCTGCTAAAATGTGCACTCTGGCCCAAACAGCTTAACCCAGTAGTCAGTGGTAACAGCCAAGTATAATAATAAATGACCAATGGTGTGATTTTCAGTAGGCCAGTCCTCTTTCATTTGTCCCCTTTATACAGAGGTCAGAGGTCAGAGTCAGGTACTGAACAGCACCTCTGGAGCCAGCGTCTTGCTCAAGGACACTTCAGCAGGTCATTATGGGGTCTATCGCATGATTTTTAAGGTGGGAACAGGCCTTGAGATAATAACTACAGAGAAGAGGCAAAATCCCCCAAATCCTGATAAAAACACAAATTCTAACACACAAGGACCAAAACAGAATTACAACCAGTTTGTCTAATACAGAAAGCTTTGTAAAATGCTCATTTTAAATGAGGAGGTGGATGTGAAGATGAGGGCAACGCAGATTGTAAACTCTTCAGTGGGAGCTGGAGGTCTCTGTGCTAAAACCTACTGAACTGGATTATTCTCTCTCACAGCAAACAGCTATTTTCCTGACTCTTCGCTGTTTTCTGTTATATTATCAATATTTTTTAATATACTGTGAATGAGCGATGAGCAGCGACTTGATCAAAGGTCAAACACTTACAATCATTACACAGCACAACCTGTATGAGCATCAACATAATCTGACTGTCCAATTATTTGTGACATCCAAATTATAACTATCATCAACCCAACGATGAAAATGTGTGTCTGCTTTTACTCTCACCATTAATCAGCCAAACATAGAAGTGAACTAAGCACAGCGAGATGTTTTGCATTTAAAGCCATTAGGATGCAGATCAGGGGTTATATCTCAGCTGGCATGACGTGTATTCAGCAGCGGTATAGTGTGCCTTTAAGAGCCTGAGCAAAGGTCTGTGGTGTGTGTTTGCCTTTGCTTACTGTATTTGTGTGTCTGGCCTGCAGTGCTTGCGCATGGCACAAGCACGTGTGCGTCATTGTTGCCAGTGTGTTTCCATGTGCCGAGCGTCTGCACCCCCACCCCCACCACCACCACCACCATCACCAAACCTACTCTGCTGAGCAACACACACACACACGTGAATACGTATACACACATACTCACACTCAGAGCTTGCTGCAGTGATGTAACAGAGCTAACACCAACGGATTGAAACACAGATCTTTGTAAGCACGTTATCAAATCAGCTTATAGGTTTAAGCATGGAGAGCCACACAGACACACACACACACACACACACGCTGAACATATATACAAAACAATGCAAACACATATAGTGATAATCTGAATATATATATAGATATATATATATATACATACATACATACAACATGTATGTGTTTGTAAACTTCTTACATTCTTACATTGCATTTGTGGAGGGCCAGTTTTAACTACACAGACAGATTGTATGGAAAATGTATGTTATTATATCTGCTACCTGTTTTTATTCACATACAGCCTGAGACAACACCTGAGACTGACACTCTCAGTGAGACAGATGAAGGCACATAATGAGGAAGAGGCATGCAGAGGAAGCCCCTTTACACAAGCAAGGTCTTTCTCCTTCCTGGTTGAACACCTGGTCGTTACCATGGTGTCTCCATGGCGACAGCCAGTGGTGGGTGGCTTAACCTGATAACACCTACAAGATAGCTTTATACCCCCCCCCCTCCACCTCCTCCTTCCTGCCCATTTTCCATTGTGTCACATCATATTGTCTTCCTCTCCTTGCAGCAATCTCTGCATCCCCCTCCCTCGCTCTGTCTGTTTCACTCCGTCTCTCTCTCCCCCACTCTGTCAATCTCTTGTGCTGCACAATATATACAGTGGAGGAATGTACAAGGACAGAATAACAACAGGCACTGAGCCAGCCTCAATTAAACAGGGGAAACTCAGCCTTTGCCCGCTTATCATCAACCTGCACAACTTTCAATCTCTGTATCTGCTTCTCTCCCCCCTTCCCCCATTTTCTTCCTGGTGACACGTGACAAATCAAAGGAAAAACCCAATGGAGACAGTGTCCTCCATCATCATCATCAATACACAAAATGAGGGAATATCTATTCAAATAATGGTGTTCATCCCTGCAGTACAGTCCAGAGACTTGTGTGAGCTTTGAAACTGTGCAGCTCGTGCTGGAACAACACCTTACTATGAAACATTAAGCTTGGTTTTTCCAATAATTTAGGCTTCTATTTCCTTGCATCACCCTTTATTCTGATTCTGATTTTAACTGAATCAAGGTCTCTCTTGCTCTTGTTCCTCTCCCCCCTCCCCCTGAGGGTCACTGTGCCTTCTCCCTGGACTCTCTTCCGCAAAGAGGCTGGTAATGTGGTTTCACAGCCAGCACAGGGAAGTATATTCAATTACAACCTACTCTCCGTAACAAACACAACAGCTCCGGGTATGTGGAGAGCATACATGCATAAACATACATATACATGACGTACACATATCCGCAGACAAACAGTCAGTTACTCATGCATACACACGGCATGTGAAAAATCAGCTGTATGAAGGCTTCGCCACTTTGCAGAGCAGGTGGAGAGCTGCAAGAAGAGACTTACTGAGTATTACACTTCCCCAATGTGAGGATGTGGATGTATTTGTGAGTTCTGGTATCAAAATGCTGAAACATCCTGGTGCAGCAGCTTCTATTCCTGGCTACTTCTGACAATAAACAAACAACGAAACAGGCGAGTTGTGCACGAAACTGGTGACGCAGCTCCCTGCTTGTCAAGTTTCCTCTTCAGACCAGACTTTCAGACACACTACAATAATGTCACCCTGCTGCCAAGTAGTGCTATGGTGTAAACATGTGAAGTAAGCAGACCCTCTTGGCTAAACACTGTTTGTACACGGTGGAGAGGAGGAAATTCAAAACCATCTATAATTATTCCTCCTTGAGTACCGCTCTCAACTCTTTCTCGAGGCAATTGTGTGTGTGTGTGTGTGTGTGTGTGTGTGTGTGTGCGCGTCCGTGTGTGTATGTGCGTATGTATGTTTATGTGTGCTTGTGTTTATAAGAGCATTAAAGAGTATTGCTGCTCTTTAGACCCTCTGCAGCAGTCAACAAATTACAGAGTGGGAAGCCTTCCTGTGGGAATATATTAGAGCAACTTTATATGTAGTCTGCGCAGTAAGGTTAGCCACTGCTGTCAGTGTGGATTCCTAACTGTATGAATGAATTTAAGAGAGGAGGTGGGTGATTAGCTCGACTGCGGTCTGTTTAAAGCAAGCCAGCTGGATCCAGAAGCCGCCCGCTTTGACTTGCCCATTAAATCTGGAGAAAATTTGACCGTAAACTCAAGAATGTAGCTACACAGCACTTTAACTACACAAATCCCACATGAATTATCAGTCGCTGATTTTATTGATAATTACTTGTAGGCACTTTTCTTTCTGGCACCGATTTCTGTCTGTCGGATTTCAATGAATATTAACAGCTACAAAAACAGCAGACTACTGTAATAGGCTATTTGTGGCTTGTTGGACAAACTGTGAATAAACTGCACCTTAAGAAAAAGAAGAAAAAGAGCAGCCAGAGAGACACTTGTCCCATCTTTAATTAGTCAAAACAGAGTATATAAAACAGCTTTGCAAGCTCTTCCTGATTTTGCAATACTGCAATTATTAATTCCAATTAGCATACAAATTCCATCAAGGAATCAATACTTTCTTTAATTAAAACACACTGAAACGGGTGTTTTGAAGGAGTCAGTGCACATGAAGGAACAAAAGAGATGAATGCATGTTTCAGAAGCTGCAGCTTCATGTTGCTCAGGAACATAAACTCTTTTGATTTGTCAAATAACCTCATTCTGACTTCAACGTACTGAATACAATATTATAAACAGAGGGGTTTTTTTGTTGTTCGTACGAGTTGATTTCTTTGTGTGCACACATACACACAGACAGAGTGGTTACATAACAATGGCTGGCTGATAATAGTGTGATACGAGAAACAAAGCCCAAGGCAAGGATTTGTAATCTCAGAGTCTCTTTTAGTACCTGTGTCTAAGAGTTGGGGGGGGGTTGCACATTACTGCAATCAGTTTTTAGGCACCTTCTCAAACTGGTTTTTGTTATTTTCATTTTCCATCCTCAAAATGTGGTCTCTTTAATATTCATTTCAAAGCCTGACACATTACTAACTTAAGATTAAGGTTCTAGCTAAAACTACCAGCTGGCTATTTTCATTCTGGAAAGGAGGAGGATCTTCAAAATAAAAGCAGTGACAGTTCAGCTTTGTCTTAGCTCAGAATTTCTTTACAAAGAAATTCACTTAAACTTAGTTATGTTTCAGCAAAGGCAAACTCCTTGATAAAACTTTCCACAGCTTTACACAATGTGTGCAAGTTAAAAAAAAAATTACTTTAAAGAGATAATTCCTGAATATACCTTTGATGTTAAGACACATAACCAAATGTGCTAAGTACAAACATCTGCCTCACTATGATGGGCTAGTGCTGAAGGATGCAACAGACCTTTACGGTGAAATAAACAGTAGGACCTTGACCTAGCTGAATTTTGTTTATTATTAACTTAACAATCTTTATAGGGCACTTATCTATAGTGACTAATGTGCCATGCCTTGTTATGACCTACTTTACCCACAGCTGGTAACACACGGCACGCACCACATGCAAAACATTGGCTATCGGACAAAGGTTGAGGACAGATCACTTGTATATTCTGTGTATCGACCACATGTCAGGTCAGCTTCTCTTAACTTTTATATTGAGACAAATGGTCTTCTTCTTTTTTTTCTTTTTTTTTTGCTGTTACAAAAGCAATTGGAAGCTCAAGCCAAAGCGATCTGACTGATCAAGATTTATTCCAACTCCAGCTGATTATGCCTACAGTCATGCTCTGCTGGTTGCCATGCCAACACTTTTGGTAACCAGGGAGCTAGTTAGTCATCTGTGCTGTTTTGTCCTGTTTTTATGCATGTTCATTAAGTGGAAGCTGTCTCAAACTGTGCTGATGTAGTCAGTGCACAAAATAATAATGCACCATAATATTATAACAAGATAGACAGGTCTTAAGTAG
This sequence comes from Seriola aureovittata, assembly GCF_021018895.1. Classification (NCBI taxonomy): domain Eukaryota; kingdom Metazoa; phylum Chordata; class Actinopteri; order Carangiformes; family Carangidae; genus Seriola; species Seriola aureovittata. The sequence goes on along the minus strand of NC_079378.1, from coordinate 7,665,982 downwards.
GATTACATGTACTTTGGTCCTTTTGGCAACACTGAAGAAGCGTGTCTTCCTGTGAGTTGTCTTTACATTAATTCCTTTGTAGAATTCCAGATGGATTGTGATAATGTAAATCACACGAATGAAATCAGGCATTGATTGATATTTTTATAAAGCTGTGAAAACTCCATCAAGTCCCAGTTTCATATGTGTAAATTAATGACTACGAAGCAGGTTGGCTTCTAGCTCAGATTTTGCATTTTAGAAAAAAGGGAATAACATATTGGTTCAGTTTTTTGTCATACTTGTAGACATGCAGGTATTTAGGTTTTACCCTAGATGATCATCTTTTGAAACAAGATTTAGTATCCGGACAGACTCTGCTGGTAGGGCTCTGGGAACTGCCCTAAATGAGGTTAAGCTTTGTGAAAATATTGGTTGAAATTCATACATGCAACTGTTTGCAAATGTCCCAATTTTGGATAATGCTGCAGGGATCTCTGATTGTTGTACACAAACTTTTATTGGAGTTGCTTAAATAACTTGCCCATGGATACATTTGATTTATGGTATATATTTAGAAATAAGTTCCTTTGTAGTAAAATTGTCAAGAAAAATGGTCAGCAGAATTATTAAGCAAACCAAAACTGTGAACATACTATGTTATTATGCACTCTTACCATCCTAAGCAACATGTCACCTTTAATCTGACTACAGGTCAGAGGTCGGCTTGTGCACAGTTAAGATCTGGCATGGGTTTGACTCCTGGACGTGGGACCCCTGTCTTTCTCCACCCACATTTCCTAGAATCTATAACTCTGCCACCACTGTCCAATAAAGGAAAAATATTGAATTGATATGACAGATTAAAGTAAATTACAGTCTATGTTTACATGTAAGACGTTTGACGTGTTCTCATTGAATTATTGCTCTGATTGGACACAAAGCGAACAACGTTTACTAAAAGACTACAATACATGTGTCAACAAAGTTTGATGGAAAAAAAACACTGTACAATCACCAATGCACCAGCATTCAAACTTCCTGTTTTAACAACGGACGTGATCATGAGAGTTATCATCAAAATCTGCAGCTCTCCTCGGCTTTATGCAGCTGTACAGTGAGTTTTAATATTGTTTAGCTGTCTGGCTGCGACATCACTGTTTTGGTTCGCTCCCACCTCTCTCATAGCGTCTTTCTCAGCCACAGCAATTAGCTATCTGCTCAGCAACAAAGAGCAGACATACAAGGTTAGCCTACTATCTGGTGAACATAGTGAAACAGTTAGCAGCTAAAGAGCCACATGTTTCTCCCAGGATTTGGTAGAGACCAAACACAAAGCTAAAAGGTGGACAGACACCTGAAACCAAATGAATTGTAATGTTCTTCCGTTACTGTTGAATGTGTAAATGTTCGCCACTGGTGATAATTTGTTGTCACGGTTATTTTCACAACTTGTTTCCACTGTCCCCAAGTGGCCAAAAAAAGTCTGTTAGTGCAGGTTTAATGTCCGTAAAGTACAAACATGATAATGAGACTTTAATATTTGGTGGTTAACTCTACTAACTTCTGAAACCACGTGTGTGACCCTGTTGCCTGGAATCAAATCCCAGAAGCCATTTCCCTTTCTTGTGGCTCCCTGCTTCTGTACAAACAGAGCAGCCTGTTCAGTGGACATAAAGCACAGACCTTCTTCCTGTTCGACTCTATTACGGCCATTAATCATTAAAGAGAGTATCTACTGTAAGAGAGATTGTAAGAGCCAACACCACAGACCTCTTTGCACTTTCTGGTTCCGCTTGCTAACTTCCTGTGGTACAGACAACTAATGGCTACATTACAGGTCTAATAGCGTTTGGAAATGTACGTTTCTTTTCTTCATAATAGCATCAAACATTCTGTGGCAGATTAATTGCACAAAGTAAAGAGACCCTCCACTCACAGCCCCCAATTATTACAGAAAACTCATTAGTTGACATTGAATATTTTTGCATTTTAATGTCCTCTAGTGTCTGACCCTTTAGTGTCCTCAACGTCTTGGGTTTACTGTCATTATTTCACTGCTGCAGTCTGGGTTTTGGATCCAGCAGTAACTGAACAACAAAAATACTCCCTTCTTCTTTTAGCCGCTCTCACTACTATCAGTCATATGTCTCATTACTCAATTGCCCCATCATACCTCGTATCTCTCTCCAAGCCCTTGTCCTTTTGTACTGTCATTCAGAAAGACCTATCCTTTGATATGCTGACGTATTCATCACAGCCAAATCCACTCCGCTCCTCTTTTCGCTCCCTCTCCTTCCTGTCACGAGCACGATCAGCTGTTACCACAGCGCTATAGCCAGCACTGTACCTGACAGCTCTCTGCTTTCTGTCCTCCCTCTTCATCACTCCCCACATTTACATGCAGATAACCCTTTAATCCATCAGCTGCTTCTCCTCTCTCCAGAACCAGGTAGAGCTCCCTTTCATGCTGTCATTTCCCCTCCCAGTGTCTTTGAAAACTCACCTCGCTTAACTCGCGCACATCCGCCCAGGGCTGCATTCCTCCCTCCTGACAGACGTCAGGTAGGTGCGTTTGATCACTAGTTCTCCCTATCGCTTCCTCTCTGTGATCAGAGCTGTCACAAAAGGTTAAGGCAGGTTTGCCTCGCACGACGGCCTCCTGCCACTGCCTCGACTCTACGCCTCGCTTCTTCACACTTCCAAATGGCTGTTCCAACATCCCAGGGCCAAACTGAAGTAACATGCCAAACAGGAGCCAACTACTGTGCATTACCCACTGGTAAAGCAAAGGGATCAAAGGGAGCTTTATCCAACATTACAGTGCTACATTACAGAGCGAGAGTGGTGTGATGAAGATGGTACTACACAGTGCAGTGTGAGCTTGCCTGGTGAAGAGGTTCAAGCCCATCTAAATATTTTCACAAAAGCACATGCCTTGGCTTTCACATCTTTGGCTGCACGCTTTTTGATGCTTCTCACTTTTACCACAGTAAAAACCAGAACAATAGGAAAACCATAGTTACACTATGGAGGCATTAAAGGGAGAATAAAGAGGCAGGTGTGGAGAAAAGAATAGTCAGATAGTCAATAATGGAAGAACTCTATAGGACTCTGTAACAGCAGAAAGTAGAGTTTGACATTTTAGGTGACACCCTTATTCACTTTCTTGCCAAGAGTTAAATGAGAACAGTGATACCACATTCATATTTGTTGGGCAGGTGGTTAGCTTAGCCTAGCATAAAGACAGGCTGTAACATGTTAAAGAGCTTCAGAGGTGCTTAAAACATGCGTGGACAGAGCCAGGCTAGATGTTTCCAGTTATTTATAGTTTATATTTAGTCGGCATTAATCATTTCATCCAAGTCTCAGCAGCAAAGTGAATCGAAATGTCACACTATTCCTTTAACGTTAAACATATGTGGCTTCTGCATCTAAAACAGAGTCAGCGGATCAACCTGACGTGACTTAACTCTCCAAAATCATTCAGAACACGATGTTAACCCTGTCGTGCGAGAGACAGAATAGGCATGACTTTTAAATGTTTAGCTCTGAAACAATCTTCCTCCCCACAAGTTCCTCTTTTGACAATGACTGTACTGTTAAACTCTAATAAAGAAGGTAATGCTTTCTTTAAATTTTACTATTAATGAAGCACATTTAGCGTTTACATTTCACACATCTGACTTTACTGCACATTTTTACATGCCATTTTCATATGCATCTAAGCTAAATTGCATACTATTAATATTCTTAATGTTCTTTCTTTACTTTTTATCCTGTTCCTGTTTTTCCCTCTTTTTTTTATGCATGGAAATCAGCAAAGGCAGCAAACTAAGAATTTCATCATACAGTGCATCCTGTTCTTCAGTGCAAACAATAAATAAAGCTGTTGTCTCTCTACCAATCTATGCACATTACTGAGACAAATATAAACACACACAGTCATCACTCATTACCAAGTTGCAAGACGCTATACTGAAGATGAAAAACTTCGGTTCATCTTCACTTTGGTTTAAAGTGCAACAACATACCACTACTGCCTGTGGTGAATCAGCCATTAGATTTAAAAAAAAAAAAAACACATCAGACTAAACCACCACGCAGTGACTGAGGTTACAGTTTGTCTGTGTGGGTTAAAACGTAGCCACGGGTATGAAGCCGCACGCCACTAGCCGCCATTTAACAAAACACACACAAACATATACACATCTCTGCCAGTTATTGTTAATTATAAAGACTGCAGCTGCCATGCTCTGCCCAAAGTAAAATTAATTTCCCACGATTAATTAGCTGCTCTGATTAATGACACAACGTCAACCCTCAATATGCTGCTGCAAGCATGGGACATATCATTCAAATTGGCCTGTTCTCAGAACCCTGTGTTCGCCAGACTGTTCGCAGCCGTTTCTCTGCAGGATAAACACCTACAGACAGTCAGCACAGGTAGTAAGGAGACTTTATAAAAGTCCAAAGAAAATGAGAGAAAGATGGAAACATGACAGTTTGACTCTGTTGACACTGTTTTTTCTCATGATACTTCCCGGTGTCTATAAGCATCAGTTGAAGGGTTGAAGACACATCAAGCTCCACTGTCCTCGTCTCATCAGGGAGAAAAAGAAACTCAAATAAACACATTCAGAGAGCGAGAAATCAAACATGTAACAGGGAAAGACAGTGTGACATGAAAACACAAGAAAACATGAAGAAAGAAATTGGATATGACCAACAGAAAGAGAGCTTAAACAGTGAGAGGAGAGAAAAAGACAACAAAGATCTGCAGGGGCCTGTATTACACATCGGCACCAAAGTGCTGATGCTGAACAGACGCCATGACAGTCACGACGGGGTCCGATGTTATAGGAGGACAGAGGAAACGCTGACACGTCTGTAGGCAAGCCCAAGGGACCGAGGGAGGAAATGAGAGCGCACGAGAGGGACCGGAGGATTCAAAGAGGGAACATCGAAGGTCAGAGAGAGAGAGAGGCGGCGAGAAGAAGAACCGTGAATGTGAATGAAGGTGGTGAAATCCACGTAGTTTTTGACGATTATCCACCAACTAATTGGAGCTTTACATCAGCATACGTTTGCGCATGCATTAACACACAAATATTTGCATGCGCACTCAAAATGCCTGCTGGTGGGGCTGCTGAGGCGTTACTTTTGAAGCCGTGGGCCGAGACGTGAAATTGCTCTTGTACGCTTCAATCGATTCTCTTTTAATCTCTCAGCGTCTAGACAGTCTGTCCCAATCTCCCAGTGAAACGCAAGGCAAGAGACGACAAGGTGCTAAACAGTGAAATAAATATGCAACTGTGGTTGTCATTAATGGTTGAGCAAAAACTAAGAAAAGAAACAAAGTGATACAGGTAGTGAAACTTGCCTGGTTGACCTAGAAGTCAGAGGTGACAGCTAGAGAAAGCACCTCTGGAGCTGATGAGGCTTGATACGGATTGATCCACCTTCTTCTCCGGATTCAAACAGTGCAAATGGAAAGGGAAGCAACAGCTGTTTGAAACTGTTCTCAAGATAGTTCTGGGAAAGGGACAATATGTTCGATGCTAAAGACCTTCCTCGTACCTTAAATTTCTGTAACTTTCTTAAACCAACAGTCTTTCATTCACTTCCTACTCTCTTATTTCATTCTTCACTTTCCGACTGGCTGCAGTTCAGTCCGCTTTCAAGTGTGGCCATTCAAAACAACTACATAACAAACAACACATCATATTGTAAACTATTATTTTCCAGCGTAACCTAACCTTAAGTTTTCCTCTGACATCCGAGCCTGATTTTTACTGTGCTTTAACAGCACAGTGTGGAGACGTTACATGATGTCCTCTGTGTTAAAAATGTACCCTACCCTAATTTAGGAGCACAATGGATGGTTACATCTGGTCCTTTGTGTCTGGTAAATGGAGGGAAAATTGACTGCCGGCTGGGAAGCAGAAATAAAAACAGAGCTGCTTCAGGAAACAAGGCAAAGCATCTGAAACCTGTTCACCTGTTCAGCAAAACAGTTTGTTCACACAATATCATTTCAGCTGCTTTAGGGAACAGTCTTTAACAAAAGGAGACGAACAGAGCCACTACAGAATTTGAAAGATTTTTGTTTTACATTTGAAACAAAACAAATTACTGTTAAATAGAAAGCTGCAACTGAAAGAAAACTGCTGTGGCATTGGAGTTTTGAATCTGTATTCATCTGAGAGATAGCTCTGCAGTTTGCCTTGTTGTCTTTCTGTGTAGTTCAGTTTCCAGAAATGGACATCAGTTGCAGAGTTGCTGTCCAGCCACCAGCAGACACACATACCCGCAGGCCAACATGCCACATGTCGCCATGCTGCTGGTGTGATGGGACCACACAGAGGGTTGATGATCCCCAATGAAGGCTTTGATGAAAGGACCTCCTGTCCTTTTACCTCCTTCATCCTAGCATTTGGTCTGCAGCAGCCCTGTGTGTTCACGCCTCCTCCTCCTCCTCTAACTCTCCTTCACTTCCATCACAGGGTGTTTCACCAGTGTGACTTCCTCCCCCATGTTTTCCTGACCCCCGCTATGTGAAAGCCCTGGAGTCAAATAAAGCATCCCCATACTGTTCTCCCCCTCCCTCCCAAGAGAACTACCTACTCTGCGGTGACCTCTGCCTTCCCCTGTCTCCCCCCTTCCTCCCTCCTCTGTCTCTACACACCCACCCCCCCTTCTTTTTCCTAGGTGGTCTCCCCAGCCGTGTGTAGTGGATGCCCCGCAGTCAGGATTAGCTTGATTTGTAACCTTTCAGGTTGTCCTTTCCAAGCACAAGCTTTTCCTGTTTTCTTTATCTGTGCATCTAAAATGAAGGTTTAAAATACTGATGAATCTATTTTTACATTCACAGCTTTAAGAATAAGCCTTGTGGCAAAGTGAAAAAACACTGAAATGATTAGTCAATTCATCAAAGTCATTTAACAGAAGCTAATTTTGATGGTTGGTTAATCATTGAAGACATTTACTAAGCGAAATGCTGATCCCTCATTGGTTCCAGCTTCTCCAATGTGTGAATTTGAATTTTTTTTGCTTTATTCTTTATTCTTTATATTATTTCATACTAAATATCTTTGGTATTTTGCTATATTTCATGCTCAGGGAAATTTTTGACACGTTAAACTAAATAATTAAAGTATTAATCAAAAAAATAATCAACAGATTAATCAATAATGAAAATAATTATGAATTGCAGATAAAATCAATAGAAATTTGCTGTCTTTTCTCTTTGTCTACACAGGTAGGAGTCCAACATACCATTAACATATACATCATCTCTCATGATCCTGTGTTTAATGCCACTGCAGCACAGGTGAAAATGCAGTTTCATTTTTGCTGTGTGTTCAGAGTGAGAGAAATTCAGACTACATGTCTCTCTGGGAGTTGGGAAAACCTTTCAAATCCATTATCCGGGAGTGCATGGTTGCCTGGTAAATCCAATTCTGTTACTTAGTTCCTGACAAGTTGTTTATTTTTGTAGATGTTTTCAACCCGTAAAGGAAGAACAGTACAATGCTGCACATAATGAGGCTCCAAAAACTATTACTGTCTCTGTCTTTTTCCTCAGATACTATAAAGCAATTGCAAGAATAAAATGATGGAAGAGAAAGAGAGAGAGAGAGAGAGAGAGAGAGAGAGGGAGAGAGAGAGACATAGAGAGCAATGGCTGCGAGACAGCAGTTACATTCACAACACTGCATTTCCTTTTCTCCTCCAGAAAACAGCACTGCCCTGCAGTCATAACTCACGTGATGCCATGTGTGTGTAGAAGAAAAAATGTGTCTACATGTGTGTGTGTGTGAGAGAGAGCGAGAGAAAGAAATACAGATAGAGACTGCTGGCAAGCTAAAACGCCCTCTGTGCTGGAATTTACCAGATGGCACAGGACAGAAACAACCAGGGGTATTATTACCACACACACGCATGCACGCACGCACACACACACACACACACACACACACACACAGCATTTTCTAGGCCTGGTCGGGAACGAGGGAGCATGCAGTGAGTGGGGTAGATGTAGGTTTACATGCATGTGCAATACTAAACATAACAAACATAAACTTGTTCTTCAAGCAAAGTTCCATCTAGATTCCTCCGGCAGTTTACACCTAATAACACACACATAAATCACTCACAGTTATAAAACTAGCACAACGCCCTGTAAAGCTGAGCAATAGACACTGAAGTTTACAAGATTGCCAATTTTAGTACAAAGAGCAGCTACATTACAGATTAGAAGTCAACAGACATGACACCGTACAATCCTGTATAATATCTTCACTTTATGTTAAGACTTTGCTGGAAAGCTGTATATTCAGCTCTAGGGTCATTTTGAGGCAGTTAATGGTGTTTCATTGTAGTTATAATGACTATTTTGTCTATACTTTACAATATGGTGCATACATAATTTTTTGTGTTGCAGAGTTAATTCAACAGACAATGCATCTTGGACTTAGTCTATGTATGGACATTAGGCAAAGTCATCTACATTCATGTTCAAGTAAAGATTAAAGTACAGAAAATGACTGAATTATCAAAACAGACACAAATTTAACGTGCAACTGTCTTTGTTTTGTTTTTTTTCCATTGTAGTGTGGTTAGAGATCTGATCTAGCCACTGGTTATGTTTATGTTGTGCACAACAGGAAAAAGGCAGTCTCAGTGGGGAGACAGTGGAGGCAACCGGTTACACAAGTCGAGGGGGGGGGTGGCAGCTGGGGACCCAATCAAGATCTTTCACAAACATTGTTCCACACCAAGGCAGAATACGGATACAGATGATATAATCAGGCAAGGCGTGCTGTTTAGGGGATGTTGAGCTGCCTGTTACATGACCATAATGAAGATGTTTACAGCCATGTAGTACAATAAAGAATTTGCTTCTCATACATCCACCTGGGAGGCATGGTAGCTTAAAGGTTACGGCGCACTTTAACTTCACAGATATAGACCTGTTTATTCAACACTGTGACCTTTGGATTAGAAATTAGACAGGATTACTGTACCTGCCATCTCTCAGCCTTAATGGTTGTTGTCAGCCTTAAACCACGCTGTACTATGAACTGCAACTGTACTAAGATCAGCTGACTGAGCTATTCTGTGCCAAGCTAAATGGAAGTCAGCTAAACTTAGCTAACACACGCCACCCAACCCTTACTCACCCACAATCAGCCGATCTTTCAAACCCACTAGCCTAGATTACTGACACTGATACATAGTCAGTGAGTGCTGCTGTTTTGCTCATAACTGTACATAAAGTCAAATGATCTCTTGTTCAGAGAAGTCACTTCTCAAAAATATGCAGTTAAACTCAACTACAAGTGCATAACTGATGTCCTCTGCGAAAGTCAAAGTTCTGCTGCTTCCCTCAAGATAAACCAAAGCTTCCTCATTACAAGAAACGGAGGAAAAAAATAGATGAAAAGCCCTCAGTCATTCTAGTCCAAGGTCCAATGCTTCATTACTGCTGGCTCGTCCAGATAAGAACACACACATGAAACACACACACACACACACAAACACGCACGCGCACACACACACACACACACACACACACACACACACACACACACACACAAAACCCCTGCTGGGATCATTAGAGATATTCATAGTCAGAGTGCTCCATAGCATCCAACATGCAATGACAAATTTGTGCAAGACAGCATGAAGGCCAAATATACCCTCTCTCCATGCTCTCTCCACTCTCTCTCTCTCACACACACACACACACACACACACACACACACACACACACACACACACACACACACACACACACTTCCTCATCTTGGAACTCTGTCTTTAACTCTTCGGTGACCCCAGCCTCATATCGCTCTATCTTAAAACCAGTGAAGCCAAAAAAAGGCAAATTTGTATCTTTACCATCCGTCTCATTCTTACTGTGTCCACTGATACACCAACAAGCTTTTCAACAACAAGCAAGAAACACTTCCTGCTAAATTTCTTTCAAACTTGCAATTACAGCTCACAAATTCAAAGACTAAGTCCATGAAAAAGGTGAAATATGAAAAAAAAAAAAAAAAGAGCCGACCTACTGCTGTCTATACTGTGACCACTGAAGGCCTCAGTACTGAAGCTGGCTTGGTTTACCAGCTGGGGATTAAGGCTTTAGTAATACTGCTTGCTAGATATGACACAAGTTTCTGAGATGGTTACCTAGCACCCGTTGCTGTTGATAAAGTTGCTAAGGAAGTGCTGGTTCCGGAAGGGTTTTCCACCCATTCTCTATTTTGATTTGGAATTCTTCCTTAAAAAATAGACAAAGCAGGAAAACTGAGGAAACTGCTGTGTGTTCTATGTTGTATTACAAAACTAAAGAGATTAATTGATCATGAAAACAATTATTCGCTGCTGCCCCTATCAGCTACAATAGCATGAGTTTGTCATGTTGCTCCGGAAACCACGCCGAGTTGGGTTCAAGTACAAAAAGCTTGTCGGACCATTTACATTCTGAAAGCGTAAAAAAAAAAAAGTTAATTGACAGCCACAGCAGAGTAAAAGTCTGGGTTAAAGGCATGAGAGTGAGGACCGGAGGCCAGCTGATTCTGTTGGAACATCCAGTCGATGAGGCTTGACCTTTGGATGACTGCTCTATGGCTCATGCCTGCCCTGTCTGAGACCCGAAGAGTCTCAACACTGACCCTCTAATTCCCTCAGTAAGTATTGTCTGTCTGACTGCACTGGCACAGGACGTTCGAATATCAGGACAGATTTAAGCACTGATTTAGAAATGGCAGCCTGTCCCAAAATGTATCAGGAAGAGGGACAGTTGACTCTTGCTAGCTGCTCTGACGCACTCACTTACACACACTCACACTCACACACACTCACACACACACGTACAGTCTGTGCTGGCAAGGCAAAGCTTTAATATAAATGTCCCCTCAGCTGGAAATTGTTTCCAGTGCAGCTGAAAGGCTCCTTTTATTGAGCTAGTCAAACACCACCACCACCACCCACCCCAACCCCCACTCCCCATCCTCTACTATTCCCCCACACACGCATGCGCGTACACACATACACTGTCTTTCTTCTACTCAACATTTAGACTTACAATGAAATACAGTGTTTGGTTTTTTTTTTTGCTCTAGTGCTTTTGTTTTACATCTATTGAAATTACACAGAAAGGAAAACTGCAGTCACATTGCTTTATGGAAAGTTCCCTTTCCTGTAACATCCCTTGAATGCAGAATAAGAGACTGTATCAAGAGGCCTGAGTTTGTCAGAGCAATTAATGCCCTGGTGTAAAACTGAAATGGATACTGTACATGCACTGAGCGCATTGATTGAGCATGTTATTTGTGCAGAGTTTCCATTAGAAACGTATTATCTGAAAGGACCACATAAGCTACTGACTGAGCGAGCCTCCGTTTGCAATTATAATTCACATTAGTTGACATTACAGATTGGCATGTGGGTAGAATATTTGATGAAGCTAACATTTCACTCCACACAACTGCCTCAGGTGATAGAGGAATTTAACAAAGCAGCAAGTTCTCGCTTTTCCTTTTAGAAAACCGACTTCTCTAAATAAAGTGCAGCAAGAGAAGCTTTTGTTTGGCTCATCATCCTATTCCCTACATTTCATGTCTCTACTTTCACAACTCGAGTTTCTCTTCCTCCTTTGAGTTTCTCAATTCAGTCAGACCACAGCATCCCCTGAATTTCATTAGCACCAGGAGGCTGTAACTCATCTTCTCCTTTTTTTTTTTTTTTTAATATCAAAAAGTTGAACTGCGGACACTGCAGACATATCTTTAATATCATGTCTGGGTATGTGGGGTAATGTGTTTTAAGGCAAAAAGGACTTTGTATTTGGATTTAGTATTTCACCACCTAAATTATGTTCCTCCAATTGTGGAGAAGGCTTTCAACAGCTTCATGTCTGGGGATCTTCTTTTTTCTATTAGGAAATTTTTAGGAAAATGAATGAATAAAACAAAGTCAAAAAATTTCCATCTTTCTGCTGGCTAGTCAGACCTAAGCAAGGAACACCAGGGACCAAATGGCAGAGTGCCAAAGCCTAGACGCACAACACCATTGCATGCAAACAATGGCCTTTAGATGCAGCTTAGTTTGTGCTGGTATCTGGAGCAAAAGTGAACCAGAGTGGGTGTTACTCCACTGGCGAAGCCAACAGCAAACACGTCACTCTCAACAGGAAGAACAGGTTGTGCTTTAGCTGGTTTCTCTGTACAAATCTGTGCATGCATAAATACTTGACAAAATATACACACACACAAACACATACCTCAAAAGTGGCTGCAGGCATACAGGAGTCGAGTTAGGATTTCTTTGTCGTGTTAGCGCCATCTGAGAGCTCACATCTTACTCACATTCACACCCACTGATTTATGTCATGCCCTGACTGTAACACTTGGCATAAAAGCTGAGGTGTATCCTTACTTTACTTCTGTACTGAGGTGTTCAGTATCCAGCATGTACTACAGAGACTACTGCTGCGAATGTGGGGTACATGTGTCGCTACCACTGCTCCGATTCCGATATTCAATGACATACAGCACACAATAAAATGCCTATTCACTGTCAAGAGAGATCAGGACCAGTATCAATAGTGTAGACCAGAAGTTTCCCCTTGAACTGGGACCATGGGAGCCCCCATAACGGTGAAGTAGTTCAACACATTCCTCAGCCTGAGCAAAGCCATACCTGCCAACAATGACTGCTGAACTGACTGCTGAAAGGAGGGGGAATTTCCCCCAGAATAAGCGCTTATCCCAACATACACACACAGACACTTTTTCTTCGAAACCCTCTGGATTACTCACAGAACCGTTCAGACTTCTAGCTGGGTTGATCAGAAATGCAAACTGACAACAGAAGAGATAGGGTCTTACTTTGAAGCCTGATGCGTGAGGAAATCTAATAGCCATTGCCTCATCCTGAAGATCTAATCTTGGTGGTTATTAAAGTTTGCTTTGTGAAATGTGTCTCTTGCCTGGATCGTCAGGAGTGCTACCGTCAACAAAAACCTCTTAGCTCTGGTTTTAACTTGATTACCCCGAGCAAACATCCAAGTTAAGGTAACAGTTTGAGTGAGACATCTAAATCCGTCCAATAACCAAAGTTTAAATGAGTTGTTTAGTGGATTCAGTGTCTGGAAGCATGTGCGGTGACCTCCAGAATACAGGAAAACATGATTTTTCTTAAAGATTTCATGGCTTTGTTAAGGATTATTGTTATTGCTTTGAGCTAACTTAAAACCAACCAGCACTCCTATCTAATCTGAATATCAGGATAACATGCCAGCTGTAACATGAAGGGTTTTTTTTTTGCCCTCGCAACTGCTACTGGTGCCACACATTCTTCACCCACGCCATTTTCCTTCGTTTTACTGTGTTAGCTTTGTGGCACATGCACAGAGCAGCGAAAGAAACCAGGTTAAACTGTGTACGAACACAGCAGAAGAAGCCTGACTCTACAGTGATTACAACCCTGACACAAGCAGAGCATACATTGCATGGAAAAGTAGGTTGAGAAACTTTAAGAAAGGTAAAAGATGAAAACATTTTTTTAGATGTTATCCATCAACAACAGCAATATATATTCAATAAGCTCATTATACTGCAGGACTCCCATAGACGGAACATGCAGCTATAGAGCATATTATGAATAACTTGTCAGCTGGAGCAGACATCAAGGATGGAAAAGGGAAAGCAGGAATGTTGACAGGTATGTGCAACTAGATCTGCACAGCAGATATTCACAGACATAGGGATGCACGTGCACAGACACATGTCACATTGAAGAACACAAAGCCAAACATAAGCAAACAAACAGTTACATAAGCAATCAATGGATGAGGGGCTCACAATAGGACTTCCTGTTGGTGTTGCAGACATGCATCGATAGGATTGAATTAACTCTACACAGTCACAGAGGACAGCTGGACATACACATTGACAAAAGCATTGCTAATATCAGCAGCTGTCAATACAAATTAAAAAAAGTTCAATCCTTCTTACAGAAAACATGACACAGTCTCACAGAGAACAGACACACCACCACACTGTCTGCAAAGCTGTATACAATTCATTTTACATTCATAGCAATAAATAGAAAACCAACATGTGTACAGTAATACAACCACACGCATTATTAAAACCACATCATTCATCTTAAGTAGAACAGGTATTTTAGCTGCTGTATTGATCTATCAGTGTTTCCAACTTTGAGTCATCAGTTTCCTGAAATGCTTGAAAAAAGTAACACGAACTGAGCACAGCTCTCCAGCACCTTCAGAACACCTGTCAGAACTAACCGTGGCGCTCCGAGTCCTACATGTGACAGTGTCAGAGTCAATATATCAACTCCTGCACCCGGGCGGAATGATGTAATCCTGATCTGTGACTCAGACTTGCGACACATGGCATCGGTAACACACACACGTATTCATTGACATGCCTCATCCAACTGGCACTGTCAGGACTCAATAGTGTTCTCTCTCTCTCTCCCTGTGAACGTGCCAATCAAAGCCCCGTGAGCGGCTTCCTCCTGCCTGAGGCTGAAGAACGCCCGCGGACCTCTCTCGGCCTCCAGCTACTCGGTGTCATACATGCTGAGCTAAGCTCGAGTGGGAAGAGAGGGGCAGGGAGCTGCTGTTTTCAGCAGCAAGGATTCCCCACCCATTGTTCTTTCATCCATGACCAACACACCGCTGACCTCTGACCCTAACCTTTGACACCTTTGTGTGTGTCTTTGTGGGTGTGTATGTCTGTGTTTCTGTGTGTCCAAAGGGGGTCTCTTTAACAATGTGGGAGTGAACTATAAACTGCTTTCAAAGCACTAAAATATTAATTAGCCACACACAGAACAGCAGCGATAACTAGCGTTTAGCGACACAATGTTACAGTAAAACAAAAGAATACTATTCTGAATAGAGTTTACTTAGAGATAGTAACCATAAAGCTGAAACGACTACTTCATTAATCGATTAGTTGATTGACAGGAAACTAATGAGCAACAATTTTGATAGTCGATTGTTAAGTCATATTTTTTTAAGCAAAAATGCCAAAAATTCAGTAACAGACATTTTTTTTATGATTTAACGACCACATGATTAATAAAGAAAATGATCAGCAGATTAATGGAAAATTAAAATAATCTATTAGACACAGCTCTACATAAACCTACAAACCCACAATACTTATTGTGACAAGTGAAGGAAGACGCCGACACACTGGCAGCCACTTGCACTAACTTTAACAATGTTTCCATCAAAGGACAACAGCAGCACTTCCAGGCAATAAGAGAAGGCCACACTGACTTTAAGAGCTTATGTGGTGCAGGGGCTGTCTGTTTAAATGAATGATGAAGGTCTAAAGACTGAAATATTGTAAATAAAGTGAGCACAAGTGATCAGGTGTCTGCCTCAGTCAAGAGTTTATAATCCAACACACCTGTCAGTACAAACTTATGTTGAGTAAGAAGTTTGTCGAATCTGTTCTACAAAGGTTCTTTTCAAACTTTCAAATTCCACTCAATGCAAAACTACTGATCGTTACAGATGAACAATTTCACCTCAAGGGTTAATACATTCTATCGTACCTCCTGGTGTGGTTGAGTCAAGGCTGTGATTGCCACCTCCAACGCAAATTAACACGTACTCACCACTGCACAAATGACGGGGTGTTTGAATACAACCCACTGAGTGTGTATGAGTGTGTATATGTGGTAACGGTGTTTAATTCTTCATATCATGTCAAGATCAAATGTGTGTCTGTAGGCCATTAGTAAACACTTCCGACCAGAGGGAGAAGCCACACAGTCATGTTGTTATTACTTTCTAATAAGGCAAGATGTAACTATTGGCTTATGGATGCCAGGTTGTGCCCAGGTTTATCACCACTTAACTTCTGGAATATCAGAAATACTTCAACTTATAACAACCTTGTAAAGCTACTCTGATTTTATAGCTGCTAATACAATAACGCAACTGTGAGCAAACGTGAGAAGAGCCAGACATCTGCACAAGATAAGGAAATTGTGGTGAACAGACGAAGCAGCAATGGTGATGATGAAATTAAATGGCTTGGATTTCTTAAGCTGGATAAAAAGCAAAGCAATTTCTGTTGCAAGACACGCCTGCAACCTGTGCAGGAGAAGACGGCAAACACAACAAACCCTCTCCACCTTTTGAAATGGTAGCCCACAATCCCACAAGTGCATGGAAAGACAAAGTGTGCCCTCCCAAACTGACAGCACCAGCACTAACAGCCAAGCTTGCAAACAAGCCTCTGGTGGTAACATTAGTTCAAACCCCAGCAGCAGTCACTCCTGTCTGCCTTTCCAGTCACTGATAGGAACCAGACCAGTGGCTGTTTATCACTTTATAAGTCACATTTTTCTAATTTATATGTTTTTATTTAGTACTATTATGTTGCACATTAAATACAACTGCAACCCTTATTAGGAAGTGGGACCATCAAGTACTTCTCTCTGTATGCATGTATATGTGTATATGTGTGTGTGTGTGTGTGTGTGTGTGTGTGTGTGTGTGTGTGTGTGTGTGTGTGTGTGTGTGTGCGTGTGTGTGTGTGTGCGTGCGTGTGTGTGTGTGTGTACCTGGATCTCCCTGTCCTGTCTGCTGTGCTGGGACATATCGAAAGCAGTGATGTTTGAAATTCACTCTCTGCTCTGTGCGACTCTCAGTCATGTCTGGAGTATATTCATTGAGCGGGGCTTATCTGAACTGAGGTGCTTTATTCTTCTCCTGCTCCTGTACCACTCTCTCATCTGTCCGTTGATACAAACACACACACACACACACACACGCACATGCACACACACGCACATGCACACACATTCACACACATACCTGCAGTGCACCTCGATTCAGTCCCTCCACACACTCACACAGGCATCCAGACTTTAGATCCAAGCGTCTCACTGTTGCCATAGGGACCATTTCGACCTTGTCAGCACTTCTGAGATCTGCCTGGGGCGAGGTAATTTGCCCCCTCCCCATGCTTCACTCTTCCTATCCCTCCTCTTTTTCTCCTTCGAAAAAAAAAACCCCCATCCTCCATTCTCAAGGGGCATGACTATTCCTTCTCCTTTTCTTTCTCTCAAATTCATTCAGCCACAATGTTTGGCACCAGCAATCTCCTCTCCTCCTACCCTCACTCCCACTCTATACAGCCTTTATAAGTGTGTGTGCATACACTTACTCTTTCCACAGACTCTGGGAAGGGTGTGTGTGTGTGTGTGTGTGTGTGTGTGTGTGTGTGTGTGTGTGTGCATCTGCTGCTGATTTCAACCACACAGGATGAGTTAAATGCAGATAGCTTATATTTCTCCAGATTTCCTTGGGGAACATAATGAGGTAGATTGATGTATAGACAGAGCTAAGCCACAAAGGGAGGCAATTGCTCCGAAGATTTACCCTGGCAGAAATCCTGAAATGTCTTACTTATGTGCAGAGTTTGACCTTTATGTTTCTGCTGCAGGCATGGTAATAACATGAGCCTGAAGACAGCAGCTCTGGCATGAATAAAGCCCATTCAAAACAATATCTTAGAATTGGCAGTTGAAAAAATATTATTACTTCACCGATGAAGAAATTAACTTCATGCCAGAGGCATAAAGTGATGCAATAATAATGTGATACTTCCCCCTCAGGGAAATACAGATCAGGGAGAGGAATAAACCAGCTGGCAGGGATTCAGCGTGTTGCTTAAAGAAACTTAAAAAGGTTTGAACCAAACTACTCTGGCTGAGCGATCATCTTATGCTACAGCTCTCAGACACAAAAAAATACTATTATAGTCAACATTATGGATGGGGTTCAATAGCATTTTATTGAATCTGAATCTAGTTCTAGTAAAAAATCTGCTTTTTAAGTTGTTTGTTTGGTGGGGGATGAAGACGAATGTCAAACAGTGCAGTGAAAAGATTAATTTCAATTGTTTTGTTGAAATTTTGAAAGATATAACTTGTGTATACATAATTGTGATTTAGGGACCAATTAGCAGATAACAATGACACTGACACTAATAGAAATTAAGGTAATTAACTATCAAACCTAAACCTTGGTCATTCTACTGTGTTGTGGGGTTGTTAGGCTTGCGCCACATATTTTGTCACTGCTCTCCACTCGTCTTTGTCAAGTTATTAAAAATGCCACAAGTTCTTATTTTAACATTTTGGTCTGAATATACTTAAACAAAGGGCTTGTTGTTCCCCCCTTTCCCGCGAGTACTCTCTCACAAATATTACATTTTGTAGTTGACTCGTCTCATTGACTTCCACATCCAAAATCCAACCAGCTATCGGAGCCAATCTGTCGTTAACACATCTGTACACTGAGCCATAACACTGTACCTGCGTTTCATATGAAGCCTCACACATCCATACAGATGGTGACATAACACAAGACCTTCTATGAACGGTCTTTAGGATTCATGAGGATTTAGCTATCAGTCATAACAGATCAGAAAATGAACCATTCTGCTCATGATTATGTCCATAATCCATAACTTGCGATGTGCTATACTTAGATGCTTTAGCTTTGACCGGACCATATATACATAGAGGCCGGCTCACCTCTAACTTCTTCACAGCATTATCCCAGCATCCTGACAACATAATGGACCTGCTGTCCAGGGGATCAGCTGAAGTCGGACGGGCAGGAGCAGAGGCACAGCTGGGATAGCTGATCTCCGCGTGGAGGGGCATATTACGTGGTTTATCCTTTCTATACATAGACCTGGAGGTATTCTTAGAGCCACCACACACTGGCGGCAAAGATGACAGACGTATAACTGCCAGACAGAGGGGAAATATTATGTCTAAGACTGGGTAAACCCAACTAAACGCATTTTACACGCCTTTTAATTTGTGGAATAGCTTACCCACGAGAGGCTGACACAAACCTTTATGATGAGAGCTCATAATGACACAACAGTCAGGAAGTAAGTGTAAAACAACTAAATAAGTCATACGGGGATAATGTCTTGGGGGAGGTAAACATCACCTGATGATGACCAGTTTGAAGGTCGCGGTTTAGCCTCCTTTTCAAGGTACCACTACACCAGTAAGCATGACATAATGAGATTGTAGCAGCAATGCAATTACCAGTTAGTGCACCAGCAAAGGAGCAGCTAATCTTCTCCTAAACTCCAGTTTCTTTACAGCCTGCAACTGGGTATTCAGGTATCATTCAAATATAACACACAATTAAATTTAGATGTTCCCATGAGACTGTACCGCTGCTGTTACTCACAACAAATCACTTCCACCTAACATCGCCGCTGATGACATAAACCATGTTGCCTCTGCAATGTGAATGTATTACGTTTGCTGGCTTCCACTGATTTACATATGAAAATCAATTAGTGTACTTGCTTGAGTTGAGTCATCCATCACAGTGTGTATTAGGGCTGCAACAAAATGATTAACTGTTTATAATATTTGATATTATACTAAAAGCCCATCACAGAATCACAGAAGTTGACATTAGTGCAATATCCCAATATTCAATTTACAATGATGTACAGCCTCACATTTGAGAAGCTGAGACCTGCTACACACTGACAATATGGCTTCATGAATAATGAAGACAACAACTCTTTTGTCTCTTTAGACTGATTGATTATCATTTCACCTTTACTGAATATAAATCCAAATTCTTTTTTGTCAATTCACACTTTCCAAATCTTTCAGGATGTAAAATGTCTTTGGTGAAGTGATTCACATCAAACATGAGCGCAGACTTTTCTAGAGTTTCATTCTGTGGAGAAATCAATGGGAGGCAATGGCTGCCTGGAACAGAGGGAAAACTAGTATGTACAATAGTTGAGGAGGTAGAACTTGCAAACACACTCATAAGGACCACATCGGGTAAATTAAACAACCATAAGTTCTTTCCCAAGGACCACTAGAGGTCCACAAACCCAACTTTGGGAACCAGTAGGATTTAAAGTTCAGAGGAAGTAGGGTCCTTGAATGAGGAACTCTCTGAAGTGCTGCTCTGATCAGCTTTGTTTTATCTTGGACAAACCCTGTGGGAATAAATGGATGTAAAGGGTCAAGTGTGGAAAAACTAACAGTAATTCCTCTCACCATGTCCGCTGGGGTGCTGCCCGTCATCGCGAAGGTTTACCAGGTCCTCGGAGGGGTTCACTCTCACAAGCACGCGCACACACACACACACACAAGGCAAACACACAAATATTCCCTTTTTTCGTCTCCTTTGTAACAGCTCTCACAAGCTCTGAAAACACGTCGTTGCTGGGGTTTAGAGCAGGAAACAAATACACAATTTATCCCTGGTGACTTGCTCTCTCTCTCTCTCTCTCTCTCTCTCTCTCCACAGTCAGCACCGAGGTAGTCAAGACGTACAGCGCTTCTTCCTCTCTATTGCACAATCATGTCGCTGATCTTTTTCCTCCACAAAAACGGTAAATGTGGACTTCTGTAGTGTGCGTTAGTGGGATAAACTGTCGACCCGGGGGCCTCCTCCGACCCACCAAACATCAAGAATATCCCGCTTTAGAAAAGGTGCCTACGCCATGCGAAAAACCCAACACTACTGGCACATCCGGACACCGATATTTTTCTCTCTCTCTCTCTCGGTTGAAAAAGAACAAAAAAAAAAATATCCGCAAGGTTTAACGGTTACCGTCCTCAGATAAAGTAAAACACGTCCGCCGGTTGGTGGAGAAAGGCGTCACGCGGTGAAATCTGTCGGTGCTTCTCTTTACGACGGGAGTTTGTAATGATTGTTGTTAATGTTCCGGACTGCGCTGCTGTACCTTCACGACCCGTTCAGCTGTCATCCTGCCTCCAAACTAACGGCAAGCTGCTAACTGAAAACAACACCGGACTTCCGGTTACCATTTTCAAAATAAAATAACTTTATTCTTTATTGCGCAGTGTTAATTTATTTTTCTTTTCTTTTGACATTTTATTTACAAGCAATTCGGGGGCTCAGTAAAGTCAGAGGTTTTTCTCCTAATAGACGCTACATTTATTGTGGTGGAGTGTAGTACATTTAAGGACCATTACATATTGTGACTTATTTTATTTAAGTATTCATGCTTTTTTTTATTGTTCTACCCTACTACATTGTGGAGGTAAAAAAAAAATCTTTCTACTCTGCTACATTATTTGACAGCTTTAGTAACTAGTTACTTTGCAGATTCACAAATACAAATCAACTAATATATGATGATATATGATTACAGATTGAGCTACCTGGCAGCACATGAAACAGTTACTCTTAGCTCCACCTTTGCCAGCTGCTACATTAGTGATGTTGAGACATTAATACATAACTATTGTCCAGCGATTATGACATATTTTTTTCTTTCTGAAAAGGGCCACTCTGCATGATTTATTTACTAATCTACTATTTTTGATTCAAACACTTAAATCAGTCATTATGCAGAATGATCCCGGTCACTGTTACATTGTTACAGTATTGGATCATTATTATCAATGCAGTAACATGTAAGCAGTACAGTAAACAATACTTGTTATCAGACCCTTCACATGAAAAGACACAGATGAAAAGTGATTGGAAAAAAAAACATAAATATGTCATTTAATCTTTGACAGCCTGCTGCTATTAATGTTGTCCAAACCTCAGCCAAGGGCAAGATGTTTTGAGTCTTTGTTTTGCTGCTATGGAAAATTTAATCAAGCCTTTTCTGTACTTTTTGTGTATTGGCACACAATAATACCCTGATATCATGTTGACCAATAAAAATAAACCCTTTTTCTACTTGTCACTTCTGGAAAGGTCAAAGGTTAGGGTCTGTTTACAGATATATTTGCAGTCATGGAGACAATCGGTCTATTAGAAACAATCAGTGATCAGAGAAGACAGTAAGACAAGGCTGCTCATCCTTGATCCTCTAATGACTTAATCAATAAATTAGTCAATCAATATTCAGGATTGCGTGTCCTGTCATCAAGAGTGAAGAGTCTTACAGATCTGAAACTATAAAATAATGGCCTTTATAAAGCAGAACAAGAGATTTTTGGGGATAAAGTGCTGGTTTCCCTGTATATATAAAACATGTACAGTCAGTATTAGGCTTTTTATATTACATGCAGTACATTGGAAGTATTTTAATAAAGACTTGAAAAAGACATGAAAGTTTTATAATATCAGTTCAATATGGTTGAGGGGTTATTTATAGCATGCATCCAATACATATGTAATGTAATATCCTGACCTTGGTGAAGTGCTCTGCCTTGTGTTTGCGCCTGTCTCTGTGTGTGTGTGTGTGTGTGTGTGTGTGTGTGGGCCTTGTTTCCGTCAGAGGTCGAGATGCGTATCAGCAGCAGGTTTGTCCTCTCTCTGGTGGCCTGAGTGAAATCCATTGTGGCATCAGGAGTGGCTTTTTCTCTGAGATCTACAGGATTAACTACCTAATCTCCCCATCATAAAGGGAGAGTGGAGAGGGGGTAGAGAGTCTGACACACACACACACACACACACACACATACAAAAGCGTAAGCATGTCTGCACAAACACAGTGAGGTGTGAATGTGTTTTTGTTGGCTTTGTTTTTAAAATTAAGGTCAGTGCATGATTTTCAGCTAGTGGGCCAAGTAGGGCAGGAATGAATGATTGTCATTTTCAATTCAGCTCTTCATTATTTTATAACTGATTGATTATTGTTTAATATATAAACAACAACAACAATCACACACAACCTTTTGTTATAACATATATGACAAAGACAACACTAACATTTAATAAAAATTACTAAACAAAAACAGATATACACTGGTCAGCCAAAGAAATGACCATTGAAAACAAATAAATATAATAATTTAGGATATTTTCAGGATGATTACAGGATACAGAATATGGTCCAAACATATAGTCAAAGAATAGTGCAAAAAAGCATTATAATGAGTATGAAATACAACTGAAAGTGACAGTTGATATGCTCATTTATGCAAAACATGTTCCAAAATATAATCAGGTCATCTACTCCATATGGGGTACCGGGTTTAAGCATAAAGTTTCTACCATGTGTTGTTCTTGAGTTATGACGACATAATATTTTACATGCCATAAACGGTGTATGGTGGTGGGACGAAAAAGTGATTTGAAATTTAAAAAAAGGTTTTCCAGTAAAGGGTTGAGATTATTTGCATCATATTAAGATTTCACTCAAATCCTTAGAGTGTCAGGACATAACAGTGCATGTCTTCTATCATATGTATTATAGATATGACTACATGAGACCAGATGTAAAACAGATTGTTTTCAGTGATCCTTGACTGTTTGAATGCCCGTCCTGATGACACATTAAACCAAAATGCTTGTGTATCATTATCTGATTTGCTGGCCTTCTCATATCTCCCAACTAAAACCAAAATGTAAATGTACCTAGATCAAATAAGTACAAGTGTGTGTGTGTGTGTGTGTGTGTGTGTGTGTGTGTGTGTGTGTGTGTGTGTGTGTGTGTGTGTGGGCCTTGTTTCCGTCAGAGGTCGAGATGCGTATCAGCAGCAGGTTTGTCCTCTCTCTGGTGGCCTGAGTGAAATCCATTGTGGCATCAGGAGTGGCTTTTTCTCTGAGATCTACAGGATTAACTACCTAATCTCCCCATCATAAAGGGAGAGTGGAGAGGGGGTAGAGAGTCTGACACACACACACACACACACACACACACACATACAAAAGCGTAAGCATGTCTGCACAAACACAGTGAGGTGTGAATGTGTTTTTGTTGGCTTTGTTTTTAAAATTAAGGTCAGTGCATGATTTTCAGCTAGTGGGCCAAGTAGGGCAGGAATGAATGATTGTCATTTTCAATTCAGCTCTTCATTATTTTATAACTGATTGATTATTGTTTAATATATAAACAACAATCACACACAACCTTTTGTTATAACATATATGACAAAGACAACACTAACATTTAATAAAAATTACTAAACAAAAACAGATATACACTGGTCAGCCAAAGAAATGACCATTGAAAACAAATAAATATAATAATTTAGGATATTTTCAGGATGATTACAGGATACAGAATATGGTCCAAACATATAGTCAAAGAATAGTGCAAAAAAGCATTATAATGAGTATGAAATACAACTGAAAGTGACAGTTGATATGCTCATTTATGCAAAACATGTTCCAAAATATAATCAGGTCATCTACTCCATATGGGGTACCGGGTTTAAGCATAAAGTTTCTACCATGTGTTGTTCTTGAGTTATGACGACATAATATTTTACATGCCATAAACGGTGTATGGTGGTGGGACGAAAAAGTGATTTGAAATTTAAAAAAAGGTTTTCCAGTAAAGGGTTGAGATTATTTGCATCATATTAAGATTTCACTCAAATCCTTAGAGTGTCAGGACATAACAGTGCATGTCTTCTATCATATGTATTATAGATATGACTACATGAGACCAGATGTAAAACAGATTGTTTTCAGTGATCCTTGACTGTTTGAATGCCCGTCCTGATGACACATTAAACCAAAATGCTTGTGTATCATTATCTGATTTGCTGGCCTTCTCATATCTCCCAACTAAAACCAAAATGTAAATGTACCTAGATCAAATAAGTACAAGTGTGTGTGTGTGTGTGTGTGTGTGTGTGTGTGTGTGTGTGTGTGTGTGTGTGTATACAGCCTGTTTCCCTCCTCAGCACTTGCTTGTATTTGCTCGACAGTGCAGGTCTGTGTAATATGAACCAAAAGGGCACCTTTACAGTCCCTTAGCTCGTCTCTTTAAGGTCTGCTGATCAAATATAAATGTTACATTTTGTGTAAAGACAATACAACTCAGTAATCCTCTAAGCCTCTTGACTATGTTCTCATTTAGATTTTCATCTGAGCACCTGCTGTTTCGCTCAGACCACACACAGAGATATCATACGCATGAAGCACATATAGCTCACTGATCGTGAAAAGGAAACCACATTAACGTAACATTATTTTCAGTGTGATTCAAAGGTCAAAGGGCATGATTAGAGTTTAACCAGCGTTCTGTATCCTCTTGCACACTGTCAGAGTAGAAGCTAAACTTCAATCTATTTCTGTTGACAGTGTCACTACAAAACAGTTGGTGCTTTTTGGTTTTGAAGGGCAGCATGCACAACGCACTTGGTGGTTACCACTACTCCATATATAAACACTGACGCTCAGCATAACACTTGAACATCCCACTGCTTTGCTACCGCTGCCTACCCATGCTTCTCACAGATTGTTAACGTGCACCGTTTGTCATCAGCTATTCTGAGATCCTGAAGCAGACTTTGAGCTCAGACTGTGGTGCAAAGGTTGACGCTGTGAGCCACCGATGCTTCACAAGCCCGGACTGAGAGGACAATCCAGTTTGGCTCTCCCAAAGGAGGCGTGAGCAATTATTTCCCAAACATAATCACAGTGTCCATCCACAGGCTCCTTCATGCTCATCAGTCCCTGACTGAGAGCAATCATTGACAGAACCATTGGTTGTCTGGCTATCTCACCCATATATTAAACAAAATCTCACTTTTATTTAGTGTCATACACCCAGATAGTTATGGTTTCATGTGTGTGATATAATCTGATAAAAAACTTCTGTAACCAACCCAATTCAATTGGAAGTCAGTGAAATTCTGTTGTTTTTCTATTAGAAAATTGTTGATTCATTGTACTGTACATTTGACTGTGTATATGTCTTTCTCTCTATGGTGCCCAGATAATGAATGCTAATGACTTTGGTGATCTCCAGATTTTTCCTCCAGCATCACCATGAGGTTGATGTTTTGATTGAAATGTCTCGACATTGATTGTCATGAAATTGTGAAATGTAAATGTCCTCATTGAGGTGAACTGTAATAACTTCGGGCCTCCCCTGACGTTTCATCTGGCCATCATTATGTCAGATTTTTAGTTTATAAAAAAATACTTTTAATGTCCACATACCTGCAAAACTAATGATATCCCCTTGAGCCTCAGCTATACTTTGTTTTTAGTGCTAATTAGAAAATGTTAGCATGCTACCACGCTAAACTAAGATGGCAAACATTATAAATGCTAAACATCAACATGTTAGCTTTGTTGATGTGCACGTTAGGATGCTAGCACGCTAGCATTAGCATTTAGCTCAGTACACACAGAGTATGGTTATAGTATCTCAGTCTACTTTTCGCCTATAGATGAATCTGGCTTGTAGCTAACAGGAAGTAAACAAGCCATCATTACTGTGTTGGTACCTCACTTGTCTACACATCTAATAATGTTATAGTGTATGGAAATGGGTTAACTTCTTTGCTGTGTAGTAAAATTGCCAAAACTATTTATGTTTTATCATTACATTGACATGCTAACAAATTAGGTATGAATACTAAGGTAGCTAGCACTTCTACATTGCACTTCCATGTCTCCTGTGGAGAATTTTTTTTTGTCTTGAGTCTGTTATGTTATGAGTAAACTGACTGAATAATATCCTTATTCACATTCCTAATCTATCTTCACCTGTTAGGGGACAATTGACGAATGTCATCACTCCAACCCTCCGTAGTTTACCACAGAAATGGTGAATCATCTATCACATCCGTATGTCACCTGCATTTGAAATACTCTCTCCTGTCATTGTTACCAACAGCTCTCATGAACCATTATTTTCTGTGACTGACAGTTCTGGCACAATGTCACCAATCCTCACAGAGCTGCCTTTATTACTCAGGATCAAGTCCCTCTCATTGGCGAAAGTCTAAACCTAAGTTGGATTTGGCTCAGACTTACCAGAAGACAACCTAAGCCTGAGCTTATCTACAACGAACTGTTGTTGAGGGGATCAGGAGGAGGTGGGTGCTCCTCTAATCTGCCCACCTGTCTTACATACTCAGTGGTAAATAAACACAGGGATTTTGTCCTGAGAGTCCTCTGATAGAACATTTGCTGAAGGCTAAATCTGAGATACAAGTTGTATCTGTGATTTCAAGTTGCTGTATTTGAGTGTGCGTCTCAAACCAGTGGTTTGTTGGGCTGTACACAAGGAAAAAGACAGCACTCACGCTCGTCATAGTTAAATACCCCCTCCCTCTTCCTGCCATCTGTCTGCCAAAGAGGAATAAAGTACATGCTCTGTGCTTGTATTTTGTATCTATGCGCACCTGCCACTGGGAGTAGATGCTCATCTGTTTACCTGTCAGTGGGAGATACTTAGCATTTTACTCCTGCCTCAATTTGTGTGAGTACAATATGTTCCAGAGAGGTTGTGTTCAGTCTACATTAACAAGCGTCTTACATCCTCTTACCTGTTCAACCTGTTCAACTGACAAACTCACACTCAAACAACACTACCAGTGGCTGTGCCTCTGTACTGTATATATACATGTTTATCAGGTATTGTCTGATTGAAGTAAGTCAAGGAGTGAAGCCGTTTAGCAGGTCTCTCTCTCCTCTCTCTCTCTCTCTCTCTCTCTCTCTCTCTCTGTCTATCTCTATTTGATGTATTGCCATGGGGGGGGGGGGGGGGGGGGGGGGGCACGGCACTGCAGCCATTAGCATCCTCCCACAGTCCAAAGTCATACAGGCTACCTTAACTGGTAACTCTAAATTTCCTGTAGGCTGTTAATGGTTGTTTGTCTCTATATGTCAGCCTTGTGATAGACTGGCGAGACTATCCAGGGTGTACCTTGCCTTTACCCAATGTCAGCTGGGATTGGATCCAGCCCTCCCACGATAGCTGATGGGTGGCTGGATTGATGGATGGCCATGAAATTTTCTGTAAACATTCAGAGGATGACCCCTACTGAATGTGTTGGTCGCCTGACTTTTCCTCTGCCACCAGTTTTTAATTATGATATCTCTCCTATTTCTTTTTGTTTTTCTGCTGAGACAAACAGAACGATCTTGAAAGATGACACCTGATATCAGGCAGGTATTAAACCTGTAAAATGTAATAACAGACAAAAAAACACAGTAAAAGAAAAATACATGTTTGGAATAACTAATACCACCTTACCTGCCTAAGCCTGCACTTGACATAATCATATCACATGTCTATTCTTGTGATTTCATAAGAAACAGTTGCAGTTAGACATTATTGCCACACAAACACACAAACACACACACACACACACACACACACACACACACAGTAATGCTCCACCAGGGTGTGGACGTGCAGCTGTGTTTTCAGAGCAAGCCACAGGCAGTGCCAACCTCCAAGTACCTGAGTCAGCCTCCGCTTCCTTCTTCACCTCCCTCTCTTTTGCTCTTCCTCTTTCCATTCATCCCTCTCTCATGGTGACTAGGCAGGTGTAGAGCCGAGGTTGAGGCGGGGCTATCAGCGGTACACGAGTGGCATTATGTCTGCCATGTGGATGTCAGGCAGTTATTATAGCACACAATAGCTGTGATTAGACGAGCTGTGGCCCTCAAACAAAAACACTGTGAGGAAGAATTGATTGTGGCTTTTTTCCCTTCCATTGTTATCCTTCAGTCACTTTGTGAAACAATATTAAAGTAGATTCTGTTCATTCAGTTCAGTGGGCCATTATGTTCTCTTGGTAGAATGACACATACTCTACCAAGAGTACATAATAGGATTACATGTTATTTTTGCAAGGCTCAGTCGTCAAGTAGCTATTGTTTTTCAGGTGGTCACTTGATTTGGTGTTTGTTCCAGGATACGGCTTTGAGTCATCTTGTTCAAGTGCTGTGGTGGTGGTTTTGTTTAGTTGTTTTTTTTTTTGTGTGGACAGAACACAGCAGATTCGTCAACACCGACTGTTTGCAGGACTGAAAAGAAAAACACAGGCAGAGAAAGTGAGAAGGCTAAACAAATTCATGCCAGATTCACCAACACTGACAAGAACATAATCCACAGGGGTATACACGCTAAGTCCAATCGGTCAACACAAACTTCTGGTTCTTACTTCACACATTAGAAAACTTTAGACAGAGTGGACAACGCATTCACACACTTGCACAGCAACATGAAGCTGTCATTGAGCAGTAGCTTTTGACATGTCATGTGGGTAATCATTTTTTTCCGCCTCTGTCTCAATCAGTATCACAAAAATCTAGTTAAATAAATAGATACAATCATTATTTCTATGATATGTTCCATTAAATCTCTTTGAATAAGACAGCTGGGTGTTTGCTGGGTGTGGTTGTGTGTTCCTTCTGCTGTCGGCGCCTCACTTCCTGTTTTGGTTTCCATCAGCTGAAACGCACTGGCTTAAAGTCAAAAGAGGATGTGCCTTGGTGCACTCACACACAAACACACAAAGTTGATTAAGCACCAATGGTCTTAAATTATGTGAATGATTTAGGGTTTTTGACCTAATTAAATCACTCCTAGTGAAGGAGATCCCAAATTAAATGATCTCTTCCTCATGATACAAGAAAAAAAAAAAAGTGCAGGAAATCATCGAAACAGTCAAAGAGCTGTAAATTAGTTCAAAGAACAACCTGGAAAATGACTCAGAAAGGTGCCGACACTGTGTGATATTATGCACTCATATCTCATCTCCCATATAACACGGTCTTACACAAAAACAACACAAACTACAGACTCAGAAATATGCATTGCACTCAATCAACATCTCCCTGACAGAGTTAAACTGACTAAATCAACAAAATCATATTATTTTTTTATATTTAATTATAAGGTTCTTTAATGTGGGTGCACTGTAACAATAATGATTTTTGACTAATATCCTAATACCATTAATCAGTATGATGATTTTAGCTGAGAACCATTCCATTAATGAAAGTGCCAAATCTGCGCCCTAATTCTACATAGAAGATTCATTTGTGAGAGTCTGATAATATAATATAACCCACTGGTACATATTTACTCATAATAACTGTTTAAAGTACAAGTAGTGATTTTGTGAGTGGTTCCAAATCCTCCACGTTCCTCCCAGCTCACTTTGGAGGTTTTTAGACTAAACTACATCTTTTAAGAGAAACTTAACAGATGCTGGATGTGGCCAGAGACGCAACAGACTTTGGTGGTAGCTTGTTTTCCATGTTGTGGTAAAACAGTGAAATGTGCAGGGTTGGTTTGAGTAAAAGATCAGGAAATTTGACTGTTTGTCAGACACCAAAACATACAGGTTTATAAGATTATGAAACAGGATTTTACAGCTCTGTAAATCATTTTTTATCTTTAATTGCAGCAATAGTGCTGTAAACAGCAGAAATACACTGATCACATAACAAACAACTCTGTCCTCCAACCCAAACCATCATATAAGCCTCTGACATGTTCCATAGAAGTACTGCACCCATACCAGCAGGAGGCCACAGGTAAACTGTTAAAGATCACTTTTGAGAAGTAAATAACTAACATTTCCATCTGACAGTGCCCTGGTTTAAACCTCAAAGATCCTGGTTTGGACCTTTGTCAAAGTCCAATGTTTTCTTGACCCATCCATCCACCCAGTCCTCCTCCACACACAGACGTTGTGGCTCTAGAACAGCATCACCTGACTTCCTCCTTTGCTCCTGTCCTAATTACCACAGCCGCTAGAGGGCGTTGTCACTTGGAAATAAAAATGTTGTTTTGGGGCATTGGCTGAAACAACTCATGCTGTCTGACGCCACCACTAGAGGTCACTTAACAATAAAACGTAACTGGGTTGTAATAAGCTGCTTGTGCGAATGACCCGTTGCCTTGATACAAAATAATCCACCAGGAATTTCTGCTTGCATGTATTTGATTGGCCAGTGTAGCACTTTGCCAGATGGTGTATTGTACTGTGCTAAAAGTGGAGCTAAAATATTAAATTTAAAAGCTATGTAAAGCTTGTTGCAATGAGTGGTGGTGTAGCGTCTTGTGCTGTAAATGGTTTGACTGCCTGGTCTGAATGTACATTTCTTGTACTCTTTCTGTACTAAGTTACTGAGTTACGCATAAAAAAAAAGACTTCTCTGTTTATCTCTCTATGCAAACAATCCCAGCTGTCTGAGAGAGACAAGATAAGGTTACATAAAGATTAAAACATTATCATTGCTTCCCATGGTATGTTTGTTCAGTCTGTTAAATGCATAAAGCCACACAGCGCCATTTGTAATTCCCATCTGCAAAATAGTCTTATATTGGCTCTGTATTTATTGTATAATCAGTCTGAATAAGAGCCATAATGTGTTGACGTAAAGACTGTATCACCTTATTCAGTCTGTCCAGTCTCAACATGCTCCACAGACTGCAGCAGCAGCATACCAAAGCTAATTCCACTCATACTTTTTCTCATAATTTGTTTATCTTCGTCTTTTTTACCATATCAATACCAATCACGCTTATTCTCATCCTGTTCCCCTCCTTCCTCCCCGCCTCTTTTTCTCCTTCCACATCTTTCTGTTAATTTAATCTTCTGTGATTCTTCTCTCAGTATTAAATTATGACAATACTCAGCAAATCCTCTGACATTTCAGTTTCATCCCAAACTTGATTTGTTTGTCCGAATAATGGAGCAACAGCATGCACGCACACACTCACAAAAATACACACTGAGCAGTAGAGAATGTAACTGACAGAGGTATTGATTACAGGTTAACGAATGGATTTTTAACTCGGCTGTTAAAAGCACATTTCTTACTTTTCCGATGCTCGCCCTCGTTTGTTTCCAATCTGTTCTCTGACAGTGGCTTCAGGGGGTATTCAATGTTTTGCTCATCAATAATCAATAATCCACACGAGAGGACGTGAAGCTGTAATTGCTGCTAAAGGGGCTTCTACAAAGTACTGGGCTCAGGGTCAGAATACTTTAATAAATGAGAGATTTCAGCTTCTGTTTTTTAATTTTGCAAAAGAAAAAAAGTTAAATAAAGCAAGTTTAAATCTACACACAACAACACAGTGAAAAACGTGAAGGGGTCCCAATACTTTCTAATGCCACATATGTCAAAATACCTTAAATTACATAAAAGAACAAATTAAACAATCAAAGACATCCCATGACTGTCAGTCAACTAGGAAGTCGTGTCAGTCCTAGTTACTTAACTCAATCATTTGTTTAACGAAAGTCTTGTTCCCAAGATAGAGACACACGGTGAATGTATTTAGCTATAAAGAATGCGCCTCTGCACCTGTATAAGATCATTGTTTGGACCTTGTGGTGATCTTTTCAATTCAAATTCAAAATGTTTTAGCAAGATTATAAGAATCTAAAGGAGTGCTAGCTCAGTAAGACTCATGCTGACGGGGACGTGAATGTCTGTACACAACTTGATGATGAGTTGAGATATTTCACCTTCAACGCCACAAATGTCAACCTGCTGGTGGCACCAGAGGGAAAGTCAGGGGTCTCATTGGGACACATCATCTGGGAATCATCACAGTCTTTTCCTTGCGTGGTACAGGGTCCAGTTGTCTGCTGAAAGAGAAGGCAAATCAAAACAAAGTTATTACGAACGATCACCTTTAGTCTGCGTTAAAACCTCTCCATCCTGATGGCACTGACCTCTTCCAGTACACTATGCCCTCCAGAGTGGGACGTGAGACTTGATTCAAATGAAAACGCTT
This sequence comes from Seriola aureovittata, assembly GCF_021018895.1. Taxonomy (NCBI): domain Eukaryota; kingdom Metazoa; phylum Chordata; class Actinopteri; order Carangiformes; family Carangidae; genus Seriola; species Seriola aureovittata. Next base: position 7,633,484 of record NC_079378.1, on the reverse strand, counting down.
CAGTCACCACATCTCAACCTAATTTAACACCTGTAACAGATTTCCACTTTAATTTGTGACTAATCTGTTTGTCAGAACTGTTTTATGGTGGATCTTCCTTTAACACGATTCACTGTGTTTTATCTGACTTTTCTTCAGCAGAAGACACCACAGGGTGTTAGTCACTCTCTTCGTTGTTGTGCCTACGACGCGAGGCAAATTACAAGGTAGATTTACATCTGTCTTTGTTTCTCTGCACCAGCACATTACACACTTCTTTGCCCTGTGCACCGGCTACAAGTCATCCCACAGTTTGCGCACACAGGTCATTTAAACACAAAGAAAAACACAAGCATATAAAAAACTTCTAAATTCACTGCATAAAAACAATCAATACTGTCTCATACAAAGTACACACAAGCACACACACGCTCGCACACAGAGCAGAGGCATAAGCTGACTCATAAGATACAACCACAAGTGAAAGATGACCAATCTGATTTCACAAGAACTCAACATTTGTTCCAACGCCTACTCACTCACTGGCAACAACAAGAAGAGCATGCAAACACACGCTCCTGCACTACCTTTCACAATCACACACACGCACACACACACACACACACACACACACCACACACACACACACACACACACACAAACAAATGAGTTATTTGCAATATCTTCATGATGATGACAGTGAACAGGTTCTGACAGACAGACTTGACTCCCTCTTAGAAAAAACTCACTTTATTGAGTTATTCTATTCAGCGACCCGTGGAAACACACACACGATTTTCACCAGTATCATGATTTTCTGCATCATAGAAATAAACAATATGAACCATTCAACACTGGCTGAGCTTTCCATTCGCAGGAAAACTCTCATTTCAATAAAATTATTATGAAATTCTACAATTTTGTGGGCAAAAAAAAGAAAGAAAAAAATATGTAAAGTGAGTTGTACTGGAAATATTGTTAAAACTCTGGCTCTAATACGAAGTTGGACTTTGTACCTTTTCTCTATATTTATTCATGACCCTGTTGCATGTTGCTTTGTCTATACTGTCAGCACATTTCAAATACTTTTATGTGAACTATGGGATTAATCAATGAGTACTCCTCGTCACATTTTATTTCTTTGTCAAACTTTGGTTTTCTGTCTCTTTGTGGAGGCAGTAAAGGGATTGAATAATTTCATTTGTTAAACTTCTTGTAGGATGAAAATGTGAAACTAGAAGCGCTGTAGCTCACACGTATGAAGGACTGTGACTGCAGGTGAGGGGCACAGGATAAAGTTGTCCTTTACAATTGCATCACCCAGTGGAGGAGGAGGTTTATTACAGGAATGACAGCTTGTGTGAAAAAAAAACCTTTTTAATACACTGCCACATTCAGGGCAGCTTAGACTGTCTATCCCATGAAATCATTTCCCTGTTCACATGAAAACAAATGAACACTCTGCAAAGACAGAGTGCAGATCATCATGCTCTGCTCCTGAGGGAACCAGCCCTCACATAATTGGTGCAGAGGTGGGCTGGTCCTGAGAAAAATCACCTGATTGGTCCCTCAGATACACACATACACAGTCACTCACACACACACACACACACACACACACACACACACACACACACACACACACACACACACACACACACACACACACACACACACACACACACACACAGACTGTGTTAAACATGTTCCTGTGTGAACATCTGTGTGCAGGTGTGTACGCTTGTGTAGTGCATCCACTGAGACACATCCTGAGCTGTACAGCTGTGCAACATTTGTCCAATGTTTTCATTTCTACTCAAATATAGACAATTTTTAATAAGTTTCATTCATGTTTGATAAACATGCAAGTCCACATATTTTATTTACACTTGTGGTATATTAATGATTATAATACATTACAAGTATTCTGTCATTTTGGGTAAAAATATACGTATTTCACACTTTGTCACAGTGTGTGTGTGTGTGTGTGTGTGTGTGTGTGTGTGTGTGTGGGCCTTTTCTTCACAGAAAACACTGATTGTTACACCTAAGACTATACTGTTAATATGGAAAATGTCATTTCACAGTGGTCATCTATAAATACTTGTGCACATATTATGAAATAAAATGGAACACGAACTTGACGTAGTAAAGCAAAGAAAAAGAAAGACAAATACTGACTGAATCACAATCCCATTGGATGTGTCTCCCTTATCCAGAAAAAAGCAATTAATCAAACCATTCTGCCGGTCCTCTGCAGAGCCTCGATATGCTCACTTCAGTGAACACAGACTCGATAGCTGCAGGGTTGTTGTTGTGCTTCTCGTGCTGGCTGCTGGCTCATGGATGGCAAGTCATTTCTCAGCCTGGGAATCAAACTAAGTGATGTTTATTGCACACCTGGTGAACAAGACGGTAGGAAAACAAAATCGTGTGGAAGAAAAAGTTGAAATTCCCGTGCAGTGTTTGCACAACATTTCAGTCATGGACCTTCGACAGACAGACACCAGATCCCTATCGTGAAATGACAACTTCTTTATAGCAGAGCTACAACAACTAATCAGAAGGGAAACCAAATCTTAAACTCATGAGACAACTACCACATCACTCACTGATAAAAAAAAAAAAAGATATCCTCACAATTAGAAAAACAATATGTCAAAATCCGGAGAATACAACTTACAATAGAAAAAAGAACAGCATTTCTCTCATATATCACAGATGAGATGGGCAATGTAAAATGTTTCTAGTTTCTAGTTCAAAGATGGATGCAGATCAGCCACTTGTACCCAAACTGTCAATATATTTATAACCTTAATAAATATAAAGACTGTGACTGTGAATCTAATAAAAAGAAGTTATTGTTTCATATTGTCAATATGATGCAGGTTCATGACCAAACTGTTGTGTCTCTATTAAAATCAGCTTGGGAATCAAACACGACAAGTGGATTTGAAGAAAAGTTAAATATTTCTCTAATAAAAAATATACAACAATACAGGGTCGATCGATGTGCACAGGGGGAGGAAGGAGGCCAAAAGGCTCTTACAAAGTTCTCCCCAATACAAAACAGTTCAATCAAGGATGATTATAATTAGACAACAAGACAAAGTAAACAAAGATAAAAGCAAACAGAAGAAAACATAAAAGAGGAAAGTTAAAAACCAAACACAACCTTAGCGAGACATCTCTGCATATGGGGGGGATGAAGCAAAGACATACACACAAGTGTTTAGAATATTAATATTATGAATAGTACATAAATTATATTTCCCAAACAGAAGGGCAGAAGAGTCATAGCTACTTGAATGAACTCCTGAACTCATGAACACCCTCTGAATTAAAAGTATGTTGTTAAGGGAAGATGGTTTAGCAGCTCCATAAACAATATTATAGTTGTTAATATGTGGACGAATTAAACTGTAATACAAGATATTAATATTGGGAAAGGATAACACACACACGTCTCATCAGAATGATTATTTGTTATTCATCTGACTTCATTTATTCATAAAATACAGTGTTGATTCTGCATAAATATGTGGCAGGAACAGAGAATATAACTCTTCCTTTGGTATTAATCATAATTTGAATAGAAAACTTTAATATTAATTAGAATAGTAACCTTGATTTAGTTGTGTCCTTCTAAATCTGTAATAATTGATAATCAAATATGTTTGACAGAGCTGAATATTTGCTTTAATCCAGTGAAAAAAACTGAAATAACCGCCCTCTAAAGCACGGATACAATCCAAAAACATTACTTTTAATGTGTCAGGATTAAGAAAATTCCTGCTTTGCATGAACTGTGAAGTTCACCTTTACCTGCAGGTGGCGATAAAATACTGATGGGACATCAACGATCCATCACTGACGCTAAGATCTTGTTTCCAAGTACAAACACACATATGTCTAATTTTTTCTAAAATAATGATGTGTCCATTAAACTTGAACCAACAACACTTTAAAACTTTTGATTTTGTCTGTCTTTTCTTTAATGTGATATTTTGTGGAGGAAGAGTGATTTATATCCATGTTTGTTTTTACTTTGATCAGTGTTCAGACATGAACAGCCTTACGTCACTCTCACGTCAGATCACACGTAGAGTTGCCTGTTTCAATTCTTTCCCACATCTTTGGCTGCATTTTGAATCTGAGTTTCTGAATAACTGTTCAGACTGGTACTCAAATTACAAAAAACATGATCTGTGACACTCACAGTAGAGGGTGAACTGCGACAATCACAAAATTACCACCAATAAAAACTGAAATCTCTAATTTATCTCTGAACATTTTTGAAATACTAATAGATTTGACAGTGTTTTTTTTTTGTTGTGATATTGTATTATCAAATAAATTATTTAACAGCTCGCAGCTGTGGAAAGTAATTAAGTACATTTACTGTATTACTGTCTTTAATTACTACATGTTCTTTACTTGAGTATTTTATATTGTATAGTACTTTATGCTTCTACTCCGCTGCTGTAGATTTTACATTCAAAACATTTGATAATCGTATGAAATGTGATGCAAATACCCAACTGACAATAATGTAAAGTAGAAAGTCTCTCCTCCACCTGTTACAATGTTAGAATACCAATTACACCCTGATACATCAATAATAATATCATATGTCACTATGACACAATTCTGCCTCCGAACAAGTACTTTTACTTTTGATACTTCTTGCTGTTATTACTTTTGTAGTTTTACTGAAGTAAACCTAGGACTTTTACTTGTAATGGAGTATTGCTACTTATACTTAAGAAAAATATCTCAAGTACAGACAATGAAGATACTAATGAATTATTGTCTAGTAATTATTTGTATGCTGATGAATACCAAAAATAAGATAAAAGAAAGTGTTGTTTAACATCTTACTAAATGATTAAATGCAAATAGTAGACTAAAATTACTATGTTCATATACTGCTTTGGTTAATGTAACATGTATTATTATTATTATTATTATTACATATTTTAATAACACCATTATTAAAAACATTTTAAGTCAAAAACATTTTTATAAGTAGCCTTTATCTGAATTTATGAGGAGGTGTAAAAGTTAAGGTTTTTCCTCTCTATGTCTGATAATGGGTTTTCCCGGCAGCTGTGATGCAGTTGCAGGGATGCGGCCACTAGGTGTCGCTCGGAGACCGCTGATCACTGGGCGCAGTGTGTACAGTGAACACCAGGTGGCTGGGATTAGCAGGCTTTGGAGCCTCGGCAGTGGCGCTGTGTAGCTAAACCAGCTTTACTGTATGCGCACTTCTGGTCTGTTCAGGCCCACACAGACACTGATCAACAGCTGAGAGCAGCCACGAGGCGCTGCAACTGTTTCAGCATAGTTTCCCTTTCCTGCCACTCACCAGCGTGATCCACTGCAGTATGAATAGGACAATTTGTTGGCCATTACTGGGGATGTGTGTGTAAACATTCACCATTTTAACTGCGCCCTTCAGTCTGCTCTAACTCTAAACAGCCCATACTGCGTGTTGCAAACAAAAACAGTGGGGAAATAATAATCAGCAGTGACAGCAGCTTGCAGCTGTCACATGTTTGGTAACTGTATATGTTTGCCTCCAGTTCGTAATCCATGCTGCTTTGCTATTTTTCAGGAACAATAACAGATGTAGACAACACATGCATGATATGACCCAAGGCTGAGGGATTAGGAATTTCACCATGCCTATCATCATCCACTGGATTCAGATTCAACAGGAAAAACAAGCAGCATCAGTGAGTGTGAGGAATGATCAGGGATAGCAGGAAGCTATGTCACCTTCAGGGACTTCGCAGGGCTTTATCAGAGCAGTGCAGAGGTCAGCTGCTGCCCCGTGTCTGCCTGTCCTCTGGCCTACTTGATACCAGGGATCATTCAGTAGGCCAAGGCTGACATCTGTGCAGAGACCGGGGAGATATGCAGCAGAGAAGAAGGCACATCCTTGTAATTTCTACCACAGATCAGAGACACGTCTGTGCTGCTCTGCTCATTTCCATGAGTGCTGTGTATGCTCAGGCTGAGAGTTGGTAACCCCCAAATGAATAAGCTCTCTCCCATGGGGGAAACTGTGTTGTTGAGACCCATGATGTACAGTATGTGTGTGTGTTCCTGCGGACTGCGGTGGTTTGTACACATCAGCCATATTCTTATGTCACTGGGTTTTTCAAAGCACATAATCCTTCTTATATAAATGGTCTTTTATTTATTTATTTTTTATTTTTTCACGCTGAATGGGACCTAGAGAGTACGTGAGATGAAGCAGCTGTATCTAAATAAAACAGGAAGAGTCAGTGATGCATGTTGGCATGCAGAGCTGACAACAATGCCACAACTTTCAGCGTAGCTCCACCAAGCCAAGGAGTCTCAACACACAGCTTGTTTGCATACAACCACAGTAAGCTAAGAAACACAGGATACATAATCAGTTGCGGTGTTGAGTCATGCTTCATAGGAATAGCTTATCAAGACCTGTATTTAATTTTCCCCAGGCACCATAACGTTAAACCAATTTTACTTTACTGAATTGACAGCAATGCAAGTTAACACACGTCTCACCCTCAGAAAGATCCAAATTAATCACTCCTTGGTCTTATACATTGATGCACAGCAGTCCCTGTCATAGGTTCATTTCCAAGCAGCATTAGACTGTTGTGTGGTCTTTAGTCGCCTACAGTGTTTTAATTGTCATATTAATATTTCTTTGTTTTGACAGAGCTGCTGTTTATCCTACTTCCTCTTCCAGATCAGCTGTATTAGTTTTTAACCTGTGCATTAATGTTCATTAAACAAATTAGTCTGCCCTTACTAATCAACTTGGAGCCATTTAATCTTGGGAGAATGATTTAGGGGGTCATGCACAATAACTTTTATGACACAATACAAAACTGATTTATTAAAAAAAAAATGTTTATTGACATCAGAAGCAATTTAAATTTCAACAATAAACAAGGCGTTTTTTTTTTTATTTTTGCTATTACAGTGGTACATAAAGATCAGTAAAACAACTGTGATACGTCAATTTTGATAACGTCATTTAAAATAAAAACACACAGGAAAAAGGGAAAAAAAAAGAAAGAAGAAACACTCAGCTCTAACTCAGTTTCAGAACAGTTTTTATGTGCTGTGCACCTCTAGCTAGGGTAAATACTGTAAGCCCACCCCTTTACACTGTACCAGGCAGGATAGTGGCCTAGGAACTACCACTGGAAAAATAAGACTGGCAGAAAGATACAGACACGATACTTGTGTAGTGTTAACTATACAAAAAGGAGAAAAAAACTGTACAGCATAAAAACAACTGATATACACAGCCTTTTTTGTTGGTTTTTTTTTTACCCCTTGAGTACTAATGTATTTTCTTTCAGTAAGTGAAGAGTGTACAAGGGGGTTAAATGCTTTATAAACAAGAAAATGACCACTATATATGTCACTCGCAATCTACTCATCATCATCATCATCATCATCCTCCTCCTCCTCCTCATCGTCTTCATCATCGTCGTCGTCATCGTCATCCTTCTTCTCTGCCTTGGACGGGGCTTTTCCTGGTGCTCCGCCACCTGTTTTGCCCTTAGCGCGGTACGCTGCGATGTCCTGCGATGGAGGAATGACAAGATGTCAAACTAATGCTGAGACTCACATGCAGTCACTTGTGATTAAAGCTCGGTCTTAATAAGGACGAGCAGTAAAATGTGTTCGAGTAGATCATCTCTTTTACCTTCTCGTACTTCTCCTTCAGTTTAGCGGCCTTCTTCTCGTAGGGCTGCTTGTCCTCTGCAGCGGTGCCGTTCCACATCTCACCCAGCCTCTTGGCAACATCTCCAATGGACAGACCAGGGCTCTCGCCTTTCACCTTAGGGCGGAACTCTGAGCAAAAGATGAAGAAGGCAGATCTGGGGGGGGAGAGAGGAAAAAAATGAGTTTGTCATTTGCACAACATATGCTTCATGTTGTCTCTTAACAACGAGAGTCAGCTGCTCGTGAGTCAGATTTGTTTTGTTTTCCAGAAAGAAACATTTTTCTGTTGCAAGGAGGTTTAAAAAGCATTAAGTGTTGGCTTGCAATACTTACGGAGGTCTCTTGGGGGCATTAGGGTCCTTGAACTTCTTCTTCTTTCCTCCCCTGACTGGAACGTAGCTCATCATCTCCCTCTCATAGCGCGCCTTGTCCTGTCTAGCCAGGTCCTCAAATTTGCCCTTCTCCTTAGCAGACATTGTCTGAAAACAGAAGTAACTTGCTGACTGTAGCATCTGTAGCAACGCCCTTTGAACACAAGTATTCTTTTCCCCCTCTGATTCTCTAACTTTGGGAGGGTGTTGCACTAACTTCCTTAATGCAAATGTTGTCATCTCAATGTAACTGAAATCAAGAGCTGTAATATTAACATCCTGTATATGAAAAACCTTGATGCACACACAAACTAGGGAGTGGCATATAGTCTATTCTCAGGAATGAAATTTGAAGTTTAAAAACCATCTATCTTCTCTTACCTTCCATCGCTCAGAGCACTTCTTGGAAAACTCAGCAAAGTTAACCGAAGCATCAGGGTGCTTCTTCTTGTGCTCCTCCCGGCAGGTCTGGACAAAATATGCATAGGAGGACATCTTCCCCCTCGGCTTGGTTGGATCTTTCCCCATCCTTATGGCAGTATCTAAAAACACATGTTTCACATTAGCTGTGCAACTGCATAGATAATGAATAATTATATTAATTTTATTGTTGGGGTGGAGTATGTGGAAAACTAGCTGTGGTAATGTGCTAAATTCTACATCATAAATGCGTTATCAACCTCACACAGAAAACTGACTTCTGAAAAAATATTTTATTATTAATTAGCTTTTCAAATAATTATTCTAATTGTAGATAATTAAAATAATATAAAACAGTTAAGGCATGTTTATGTTTACTCTTCTTACCCACCCATACTCCACTACTACACAATCATCGCGTAATTCATTTCTCGCCATTGATCACTAGTATTGATAGCACTACTTAAGTGACCCGCCCTCTCTGCTGTCAAACTGCACTAAGCTGGGACCCGTTAACGCAGTCCGCTAAAATAAATGCGTCCAGCACAGACGGAGCTGATGCGATGAAAATGACTTTATTTATTGATGCAATCTGTACAGTGGCCTTTGCATTAAAGTCAGTGGTCCATGGTAGGCTCCCCATTATGTTGGTTTACAACTGACTTCGCCACGGATTCAAGAAAGAAATCACACCAACATCCTTACATATATATTTTTCTTTGCGGAGAAACACTTTCCAGTCACTTCAACATATAAACTGCAAAAGTTGTCTAAGTTCAGCTGCATAACATAAACCATAGACCTCTGTGAGACTATAGCAGTGGACTTGGCTTTTAAAAAAGCATGGATCGTGTTTTTGAAAAAAAAAAAAATTATATATATATATATAAATATATATATATATATAAATATATATATAATCATCAAACCTCTTCTGCAATAAGAATGGGCCTTCAGGAAAACCCCTGTTTCATTAAAGCTCATGTTTTCATCAAACAAATAACTTTGACACAAAAAAGACACAAATAACATATAAAGACGTATTTATTGAAAATATGTCACTAAAAACTGCGATACGACATGATTTAACACTCATCCCCTATTAGTCTTCATTTTTCTTTATTCTGGAAATAATTCCACATAATTTGTAAATATGTTTAAAACTGGTCATTTTTTCCTATACATTTGCCTATTAAATGCTACTGTAACTCCCAAGTAAGCTGCGTCGACCGAAGTAGTAATGGCGCATAGGCTCTCGTTGAGGAAAAGGAGGTCAACAACGACGGCAATATTTCTTCTTCCATTTTGTGAGAATGCCTTCTTCATGAAAGAAAGTCCCCCTCAAATGTCTCCTCCCGCCTCCCAGTTCGCTTTGCAACACGACAAATATGTTTAGAAAGCCGGCGATCTTGACAAAATATTTCCCCGATTGATTCCTATTGCACTAGCCGCCTTGTATAGTAATACATTGGGTCTGTGCTGTGTCTATGAGCGGGCTGTGCTACTGACTTGGTTTCTATGAGCTCCTAATGGCCGCTCGTCTTCATCCACTAACATGGAGAATATGGCTCCTTCTCTTTGTGTCAGCGCACAGCCATTGCACTGCATGCAATAGAGGGCAGAGCGACCGCGGCGACCACTTCACTTCAACCCCCGATTTAAACCCTTTACAAATGTCGGAAAAATCTCGCAATGGTGTCGTTGGAACCACGAAGGGTTGAACTTTCTTTTGCCGTCGTTACATGTTATAGTTACGGGTTTGTTTCTCGAGAAAACACGGTTAGAAAAAGTTGAAGTGAACTGCGCCTCTGTCACTGGCTTCCCATTTGCCTCGCTGCCTTGTTTCCTATGCGAATACAGTCAGCCATTACAGTAAAGCGCAGATCGTGAGGTAATTTTTTCACCGTCTTGTCGGTTGAATTGTGGCAAACAAACATACGTACGTGTATATTTTGAGACGGTCTTTCTTTTTCTCGTGTTTCGATAAATTTTAACGTTTGTATCACAAGCCGCACGCTCCCTAGTCTTCACATGACAGGCATTCAGCTTCGCAATGCACTGCAATGCCAATGGCTAGCTAACGGTGAGTCTTCTACCATTGTCGCTAACCGTGTTGTCCGCTAGACATTCCTGAATTTTTACGCGATAACTACCGTTTGATTCGACTCCATTTTGTAAGAAGGACACGACAGTGATATACAAAATTATTCGTATTTAACGAATTTGACATTTTTCGTCGAATTTGGTCAAGGTTAATATTCATTTCTTCTTTTTTTTTACAGAGCGTCTGTTCCACACTCCCAGGCAGAGTAATGTAACGTTACCTGCTTAGCGCCGGCTATTTCTTTTTTTTTTGTTGTTGTTTTTTTGGATGGTTCCCCGCAATAAAATTCTTCGCAAGCAACAAAAGGTTTCACACTCGACCATGGCAAACATACATGTAGGACATTTTTGAATGTTATCGTCGTTCTAAGCATTACGGACACTTAAATGTTCGTGTGTGTGGTATACTTACCTAGGGACTATCGCTGGATCTCAATGCTCTGCAATGGCTGTGTATGAGGGAACACAGGCGATACGCAATGTCTTCAGTCTTCAGCTCTCTAACATTACTCTCGGCGGGGCTCGCACGCCATTGGCCAGCGCCCAGTCTGGCGGCGCTCCGATTGGTCCGAGGCTTTTCATTGTCCTAATAGAAGACGAGGTCCGATTGGTTGTCTTTTGTGAAACGTCACCGAAGTTTTCCGAGGCGCGTGGATACAAAAACATTTCTGTGCAGCATGCTGGAGCTGGTAGTAGTGTAGTGTGTTTGCCATAGTATTGAATTCACTACGTTGAGCACAGTGTACAGTAGGCAAGTTAAATGAATGAGACAACGCTTGTAGCCAGCGAGCGAAGCAGCTGTAAAATAACATGCGATTGTGTTGCACGGGCCATCCTCTCCTCTTCATCAACCACCTCCACCGTGGATTCTCTGCAATACACGTGAGCTTATTTGCAAATTATACCTGTTAAAATGCACAAAGAGAACATCGCGAATTCACATGCACAAGGCGTAAGAATCGGTTGCTCGTCCCATATCGCACTCGATGCAAGATTTTAAAGGATCTGGTTCTTAGTTAGAGTGAAAACAGAATAACAATTCAGCTAATGGCATGCCTTTTGATTAGTGTGTTTGCCTGCGATTTTCATTTTCTATCCACTATTGAGAAAACGGCATCACGCTGGATATAACACAGTGTTTATATTAATTCTCTTGGACGAGTGTACACAATAATCACGTTTATCAGGCACTCATTAGGTGCCATAGCTATGTTTACTTATGAAGCTGTAGTCCCTATTAAGACCAACAGACACCAAAACCTTGATAAATGCATCAGATAAGTATACTATGCCTCAAGATTTATTCTAATTTTTACTTTTCTCTGCACAATATGTTAATGTTATTATTACTGTTATTATTTTTTGCCTATTTTCTATAGGCTCCATATACAGTAGCTGATTGAAAGATGATAGTGTGCTCATGGCCAATTAAAACACAGACTTAAGGAGATTATGGGCTACTCAGTTTAAGACAAAGTTAGTAGATAAAGCAGTTTATAGTCAGAAGGAAGACAATATTTTAGTAATACAGGAAATTATTTTTTGATAATGAGAGCGTGTGAGGTATTGCCTGTGGGTCTGTTGTTTTGCAATAATGTATTCAAACTTGCTAATTGCAGGTCCCATAGATATAACAGGTCTGCATATAGTCTCTTTGTAGACGGCTTTTATTCCCAACCCCAGACACATTGTGGTGTGCAATTAAATGGTTAAAGCCCTAACTTACTGTATACTTTAATAGGAAAAAGATGGCACTGAAGAATCCATTCATTTTAATGCAACCCACCTTTGCCAGCCATATTATAAAAACAGATCATGGAAAGTTGTGTTCTTCCAGATGAATAACTAATTCAGTTGTTCATATGTTATTCAACAGTATCCTTCTATTTGATCATTTCAAACAGATTACCACACAGAATAAGCCTACAGTATATATCTTATCATATAAGTTTGCATAGTTTTTTCACCTTCTTTCTATACATATGTATATATATATATATATATATATATATATATATATATGTCACTAATTCAACAACACTCTAAAACCACATTTTATTGAGCTGTTATAGAGTTGAATAATTTGGCTTACTAGCTGTGTAAAGAGGTGTCAGGACATGATTGTGTCTTTCTAATCAATAACAGAGATTGAAACATCTGGTTATGCAGGCACAAAATTGGTTGTGCACATTCATGCTATTCAAAGAAGCCTACTGAGTTTCACGACCCTGTGACCTTGCTCTAGCGCCACCATCAGGCAAAGATTAAAATCTATTTAATGATTGTATCTCCAGTAAACTGTGCCTTTATGCTATCTCCTGACTCATAAAGACATAAAACTTGCTGTTTATTATACTAGTAAAATGGAGTATAATGAAGGGTTACAGCTATTTATTATAATTATTATTATTATTATTATTAATATTATTAATGTTGTTTTTGTAGAAAGAATGCTCATAAGCATGTTTCTGTTTAGATTCATATCTCCAGTGGGTAAAATTGTGACCCAGTGACCTGAGCTCTAGCGCCACCATTAGGCAAAACTTTCAGATATAAACAAAGGAGAAATGAACATCCTTTAAGTATGCCTGCCTACTAAAATTTCAGGACAATGATTTCAGGATGTGAAAGGGGCCTTTCTCAAGATGACTTGCTTATTTTGCCCAAAGTGTAGGTAATGTAATTATCTGTTGTTAAAGGCTGGGCTGTGTGTTTAAATTAGGTGGTGGGGGGTGGTCTGGTAAAATGAAGAAAATGTTCATTATGATTTACAAAATGTAGCCATATACCCTCTGAAGATAATCTTGTAATCATATGTGCTTTAGAAATGGTAAATTATTTCTACATACATTTAATAAGAAATGGTTATCTAATTAATATGCTTCTGCTTAACAGCTTATAAAGAAACAAAGGAAAATGGCTGACACATAGTTTATTCTTATCCTTGAATTAAGAATGGGAAGGGTGAACTGATTCCAAATGCCAATCACAAGCCAGACTCAGGCCACATGTCTGCCTGTGATGCTGCCTGTCTGTGTCTCATTTTGCACCAGGAGATGCCACGGCAGAAAGCTATAGCCTGCTCATGAGGCTTGGAGGCGGCCGGTTTATGCATTCTAATGAGCGCTCCCTGGGAAAAATATGCAAATTCATTTTGTCATCAAGAGGAAAATAGAGGACAGGAAAGCAGCAGATACAGGAGGGGCTTAAGGGAGGAGGGCACATGCAAGAGGCGGGATTGGGTGGAGGGAGATAATGTGTATGTGCATGTTTGTGAATGTGTATGTGTGCGGGTTGGGGGATACAAGAGCAGGAGGTGTCAGAGCTGGGCTGTATTATAGAAGCAGAGTGAGGGACATATGTAACCCCCACCCCATCCCTTCCAACCAACTCCACCCCTCTACTTATCCCAAAGCCACATACAGTAGTTCTACAAAAACAAATAAATAAATAATATATAGACTAGTACAGTCAGCTTTATAACAGATTGGATGAAGGGGGATTTATACATAGGACTTCCAAATGGAAAAATAGAAGTAGGCCTAGAGAAAATCTGTTGGATAAATTTCAATTTTTAATGTCAAGTCTGTGGTCTCTGATTTTAAACCTCCGGTTTAGTTTAAAGCCACTATGGGGCATTGTAACTTGGGATGGGCAATGCCATTATCAAAGTGTGGTAAATGATCTAATGAAAAGTCCATCTAATAAACATACCATTACTACTATGAAAAATAATAATAATAAAGTTGAAAATGAATTAATATTGAAAATTTGATTTGTAGCTGAACCTGTTATATTTTACAATACTTTAAAGTGTGTATGTATACACTTTCAATAATATAGCATGCAAAGTTTATGTTCTAAAAAAATATTAAAATTTTTATTTAATCTTAATTTTATTAAAATAAAAAGTATGCCTTCGAATACAAGAAACAATTACTCAGGCCTACCACTATTAAGTAGTAATAATTAATACCTCGAATAAATGTTTTTAACACGTGTGTACACTTGCAACGATTAGCACTGCACGGGCAGTGCCATAAAAACCAACCCTACAGCGCTAACGTGAACAATAACTTGAGAAACCAATTGGGGCTCCGCGGAACCATTGCCCGTAAGGATGAGGGAAGACAAAGGCCGCTGCACAACCGGCGGCGAGCGGAAGACGAACGTTTGTGACACGAACTGACAAAACGATGCACATGGACTCACTCCGCAGGCGGGGAGAAATAAATGTAGCTCTGTGTGGATGGATTTCACCAACCAGCACCGTATCGTCACTGAAAATATAACTTTGTTTTCGGTACGTAAACTATTTATTCACTTAAACGGGAAAACAAGTAGGCAGTGACTGAAAGTAACCTCCGGCTTAGGCTATTGTGTTAGCGTGCTAGCCGCTAGGTGCATGGACTGACAGTTAAGTGGATGAAGGATTGTTAGTGGATATTATTTGATCTAAAATAAACTATTATAGCGTTAATTTACTGACTGGATCGTGGGAAATAGGAGTTATTATTTTATTACATAATTTTGCCCCCAAATGTAATTAGCTTTTAGTGTATTTGCCCTACTCAATGTTTACATGCTGCCCTTAACCGATGGTGTCTCACAAAAAAACTGCATTACGCTAATCCTAACAGGATTTTGTTATGTATTAGGGACTTTTTTTGAGTGCTGTTTTCATATTTAGCTAAGTTAGGGTTACCAAACGAAGAGTAAATTGTCTTGATATTCAAACAAGAAACCCTTTATTTAAAAAAACAAAAAACACACAAAACAGGTGTGAATGGCACATGGCTGATACAGTGATTTGAATACCTGAGAAATCAAGGTACTTACCTTAATTGTTGCAAACATTCTGTAAATGCAAAATTGCCATAGAGCTTGTAGCTCATTGTAGGCTTTGAGTAACATACCCCACGTGTTGCTGTATTTTTCCTCAGCTCCTTGGGAAGTTTGGCAGTTTGAAGTGACATGGTGATATGTTTTGAATGGCACCGGACAGCTGTGGACCAGAAGAGCAGCAGTGGTTTGCCAATGACTGGTGAAGACACTGGTTTGGAGGCTTTGGCCTCACCACTGGTGGGGTATTTGGGAAAAGTCAGTAGAGCTCATGCTTTCCTCTCAACTATTGTCACTTGCGCAAAGCTGAATTATATTTGAGAAACACTGTGACGGGGCAGTACCAATCCAAATTAAACAAAAGAAAACACAAATGGAAATCTTTGGTAGTAAAAGGCGAAAGTATTTGGGTAGAATAATGATGTAGAGAGTCTGATGTTGTTATATGTATTATATATTGTTGTATGAGAAATGTTGAATGAAAATGTTGAGAAATTAGTTCTTAAATGAGTGTTTATTTGAAAGAAAATAATGTTTTACTATTACTGCTTTTTTTGTTTCATGCATTTTTATATTGACTTGACATCTGCTGATACTCCAATTCACCTGTGCCACTGTCTCTGATCCAGAAGAGCAGAAATCTGAGGACACAGTTAAAAAACAAACATTTAAACATAAATTTTACCTGACAGTTACTTTGACCAGTTCTTACATTTACTTTTATGCACCACTTCTGCAAGGTAAATTAAGTAAAACCTTACTAATTTACTAATGCATGTGTTCAAAGAAGTATTTGAATGTTGTGAGGAATAAAACTAAGAATGTTGCTGGGAGATGAAAGCCAGCCAGCCTTGTATGTTCTTTTAAACTGTTTGATATCTTGGGTTTGTGGAGGTCAGAGTTAACTAATGCCATGTTCATGTCACTTCATTCTTTTTTTTAAAAAGGTTCAGGAAAGAGCTGCTTCATTGGAGCATTGTCCCTGGTGTACTTTGAAGGGCTTAAGCTATTCTCTGCGCTCTTACCGTATCAACCTCCAGGAGACAATCACGCTCTGCACAAACCCACAGGCAAGTCCCAACACTGCTGTTACACACACACACACACACACACACACACACACACACACACTCTCTCTCACTCAGCTGAACACACTTTTTTGCTCGCTGCCGTGTTAACCTTTCCATCTCCATTCCCATGCAGTGCCTTTTCCCTCTGGTCAGCCGGCCCTTGGAGGATGTTTTAGCTAGCTTGGTTCCTGTGGAGCCCGCGGCTGGGAACAAAAGAAAAAATCCCCTGCCGCTGGAAAAGGAAGAGTTGATTGAACGCTCACCCAAACGTCTGCGATCAAGTGAACTTGGCAGCCTTGATACACAAAGTGATAATGACACATTTATCAGCCAGGGTGAGCACTGTGCTGTAAACACCATCAGTAATGGCCAGCATGCAGCACCCAAGACAGATGCTGAAAAGGTAAATGGATACCACAGGGATTTTGATTGTCCAGCTGCAGAGAAAAATGGATGGGAATCACTACAAGATGACAGTGTTGTTCTGGAGAAAGAACCAGACAATGCTGTTTGTACAGAAGGTTTTGCTCCTCCTACATGCTCGTCCTCAGCTGGACACCTGCAGAACTCATCAGAAACCTTGCTGACTTCTGATGGGGATGAGCTTGCGCGCTCTCCACACCGCGGTGCTCTCGGCATATTGGAGGATGACTCCGGTCAGGTGAAGAGTCATCCTGAGGTGCTGAACAGACAGTGCAGTCTGGCCTCCAATCAGTCTGGCTTCCCTAATGAGGACATTTATTCAACTAAAATCAATACTCCATTGAGTCAGCTCAATGAGCAGACAGCAAGGACGGAACAGAAATCACTGACTACAGACATAAAGACAGAAACTGAAGATTTGTCCTCTACCTCTTCCTTAACGGAGTCAGAGGAGTTTGTATCTGTTCCGAGTCAGCTTTTCTGGAAGAACAGCGATAACCTGTGTTGGCTGGACGCACTGCTTGCAGCTTTGGTAAACTGTAAGAGTTTAATAAGGTGTACACCCAGAGAGGAGCCTCAGCGGTCATCTTTCTGGCAGCTGATGAGAAGATATGAAGACATCTGTGCTGCCATTCAAGTCCATCAACAGACTGGTAGAGGTAAGTTAAAAGAATCTACTTTTTTTGTCTATAGTATTTTAATTTTGCGGTCTTGCATCTACAGTCAACAGAAAGTTGGTTATTCATTTCCTCTTTGGTTACATTGTTCTGGTTTTTAAAAACCGCACAGAACATAACGTAACCAACTAATTTGACTCAGTCACCTGTATTTTTCTCACTTTCTGTACCTCATTGCTGTCTGGCCTTGTTGTTTTGGTTTGAGTCACCAAGGTTTTAAGATACCATTTGTGGAATTTCTTCTGCCACCTCAATACAATGGAGGTGAATTGAGCTTTTTTTTGTGTGCTGTTAAAAACATTAAAATAACATATTTGAAAAACACAACATCAACATTACTTACCTCTATTGTATTGTGATGGTGGCAGATGTTTTAGAGGTGTATACATCAAAACCTGGGCACATAAAACTAAATGTCTGCTTGATAGCAGAGAGGGTCATTTTTTGTTTGTTTGCTTTTTCGGATCATGGTGAACCGACCCTTTTTAAGTGCAACATGTTTGTATGAAATAAAAAATAGCACAAATATTCTACGTCAATCTGACTGTAAATATCGTACCAATGAACATGTGCCGATCTTATTGTCTAAAAATGATTTTAAATTAATTTATAGGTGTAGATTTTGTTTGTTTTTCTAATAAATTGCAAAGCTTTTAAGTGTAGATTACTCATATAAAGTTGTTTCTGTCTAGATGGCGTGGTGATGGTGCCAAACCATGTGCTGCAAAAGGCCAATGCAGACTTACAGACTCTCAGGATGTCTGCCTTCAAACTACTGCAACAAAAGCTGCATTGCAAACTGGGTAAGATAACTCACTGAAGACATATCCTGCAGCACCTAAAGTAAAATCAATTCAGTAAGAGAAAAAGAAGATTTTGGACATTCTTAGTTATTTTGTGTTCCCATTGACTAACCGTACCAAGGCGGTTCAACACCTTTAAATTATAGATGTAGGTTTTCAATGTTATTAACAATTCAGGCAAGTGTCAGCCAAGAAGTGTTGTGACCATATCTGAGTGTTGGTATCAGGAGATGATACGACTGCTCAGTAATGAATTCTAAATCAATTTAGAAATGCATCCCGAGTGGATATGTGTCATACCTGAGGTTTATTTGCAGTGTGCACTTGTTCTGTTCAAGACACATTTTTATTAAACGAGACGAGACAGGCAAGAGGAGAAATTTGTGTTGAGTTGTTGAGCATTACTTCGTCGTTTTCCCGCCCATCTGTCTCTCAGCTTAGTGTGCAAAGTAGAAGAGCCATAATCTCACAGTTGCTAGTTGTTCCTACATTAGAGTACACTGAATTAGAATTGCCGTCTAAACAACAAAAAGGTAATATTGAAATCGGACATTGGTCCACTGAAGTTCTTTTTTTTTTTTTTTTCACTCAATCTCATGACTATATACTTTTCCTTTTGAGGTGGGAGAAGCAAGAACAGACTGTCCCACACAGCTGGAGAAAAGAGGAGATATAAAGGGGTTAATTTTAAATGTAAAGAAACAAAATATGTGTTAATATGTGTTTCTGAAGTCACTTGCACTGATAAGAAACTAGTGTTACATCAGCAGCAACATGCAAATTGTGCCAAGCTACTCTGAGCAAGGGAGAGATGTCTGAGTGAATGCTTTTCAAACTTAACAACACGATGCTCCCAAGGCCCCTCAAGCCTTCTCTTCATGAATATTAGATTTCATATACCCTAATGCCACTTTTTTTTTTTTTTTTTTTGGCAAAGAGATTACGGTGACAAAAACACACATATAAAGGAGTAGTCTGTCTTGTTTTGGCAAGTCGCCTCTGTAAAATGTAATCACATCGCTTATACACAATGTGAAAGGCTCCATGTAAGAACGTCAAACAGCTAAATCACTTGGTTACTTTAACTGCGTTTCATTTTCCTACCTTGATATGTATCACGCTTTATATATTTGGCATCTCACTTGCAAAACACATGGCTTTACTGAGTCACGAACCCCTGTTTAGTATCCAAAAGTTAATCTTGATGTTTCAAAGTAAGCATTCTCATCTGATAATACCAAAAAGTGTCAAGTCTGGACCTGCAAATCTTGGATTTTGCTCAGCGTTCTGCAACCAAATCTTTATATTATATGAAAGAGGGAGATCTTGCTTAGTTGTTGTCAACTTGTCATTCTGAAAGCACAAAGGGGCAGGGATACTGACGCAGCAAGCGATTCGTTTAAATAAAGCCAAAGAGTCAAACTTTTCACTTTCAGGTTTGCAGACGCATGCGATCTCTTTAAAAAAAAAAAAAAAAAAAATCAACCCATATCTCATCTGCAAATTTAGATTCTTTAAAATGATCTGGCAATGGGGAGTTAAACTGTCAGAACTTGTACCAGCGACGATGCTCTAACTGTTGCATGTGATTTTCAGGCCAGAGGGAAACACCAGTATTTGCCATGCCGCTTCTGCTCAAGATGGACTCTTGGGCGGAGCCTCTCTTCCAGTCGACATTTCACTGGGAGTTCAAGTGCGGTGAATGCAAAGCTGCTTCCAAAGAAAGGTAGGCGATGACCACATTATAAGGAAAATTGATTATTCTCTACATATGTTTTTTTCTTCTTCTTTTGCAAAACGGTCAAAACTGTGTAAATCATGAATGTAATTCATGCTTTACTTTTCAGGATTATGAAAACTCTTCCCACCTTCACAAATATCGTGCCCGATTGGCATCCGCTTCATGCAGTTCATTCTGCCCCGTGTAATGTATGCTGCAAAAAGAACCAGAGGAGGACCATGGTGCTGGAGAGGTGAGAATTAAGCTTTTAATGTGTCTATCTTTAGTCAGGAATTATTGTTTTATTAAAAGAGATCTGAGATCTGAGATTTACTTCATGTCTGAGCATTGTATCTACCCGTATGTGTATCTAGCAAACTGTGGTATTGAAAATTAAGACCACTGTATTTTAATGATGTGATTTTAGTTTGAATTTCCTCCAAATCAGACCAGCATTTACCAAATAATTACACCTATAATTTTTATTATAACTTTTGGGCACCTATGGGAAAATTACACATGTATTTACTTGTTTTTGAAGTGGAAAGAAGTAATTGCAACCTCTGCAGCAAACGGACATTGAAAATTAGTCTTTCTTCAAATGTTAATGCACTCTTTTCATGTCATGAACGTAAAAAGCAGAAAAAATAAACAGTGCAGGAGCTTGGCTACCCCACTAAGTCAGTACTTAGTAACCCCTATGTTGCCAACTGTTGAGCGCAGTGCTGGGAATATTCTTCTTTGGGGTTGTGTGGCAGCCAGTGGCATAGGAAACATTGCACAGATACAGGATGTGGAAGAATGGATTCAAATAAATATCAGCTAATTCTGCATGCAAATATCCTGCAGTCAGTCAAAAAAGTGAAACTGGAAAGAATCTGGCTTCTACAGCAGGACAGTGAACCAAAGCAAACCTCAAAATCCACCGTAGACTTCTTCAAGAAACACAAGCTGAAGCTTGAAGGCTCTCACTGCAGCCCTCCTGACCTGAACATGATTAAAAAATCTATGGGTAGATCCTGAACATGCTGTGTGTGTGCAAAACAGCCTATAAATATCTGAGAAGCTGAAGTGATCTGCAGGAAGAGTGGGTGAAACTTCCTAACAATAGAATAACAATAGAACAATAGAAAGACTCTTGCTGGCTACAGAGAGTGTTTGTAAGATGTGATATCTGCCCAAGGAGGGGTTACTAAGTACTGATATAGAAGGGTGACCAGACTTTTTCATATGCCACAAATACTGTTTAATTCATTCAAGTTCGTGAAATGAAAAGGAACAGAGCATTAACGTTTGCAGAAAAGATAATTACCTAAACATGTGTTTGCTGTAGGAGTTGGATTTACTTTGTTTTTACGCCATATCAACTAAATGTGTGATTTACCCAAACTTCTGCATACGACTGTACTGTTCAGAGATGATGACACTGTGGCTGTTGAAGCGCGTGTTGATGACATGCTGTTAGTGATTACTATGTCTACAAAGGGTGTCATTTGAACATACAGTATTAGCCATTGAATAATTAACGACTGTATAGCAGTAACACAGCTTATGTGTGTGCATCCATTGTCTCCAGATTAGCCACACCACAATCAGTTGTACTACTTGAATGATATAAAAAACTTTTATTTCCAAGTCCAACAGAAATCTACAGGTTAGCAGCATAACAAAGAACTTCTGTGTGCCTCCATAGCTGCGCCACACATTAACTAATTAACTTCAATCATCTGCCAGGGTGAATGAAATTACTGAAATTATTAATGAATCATACTTGACACTTAAATTGTCGGGGAAAAAAAATTTCAGTTTCATCATTATAGGTCAATGCTCACAAATGAATGTTAAATACATTTATCTTACAGTAAATTGCATATTCTATTAATAACGTATTACGTGTGCATTAGCTTAGGAAAAACAAAAAAGGTGCTGTAGCTTTGTAGAAACAGTGTTTTATGTTAGAGTAGCTAGGCCTTCACTCGTTCATCCATTTAACCAGACTTTTACCTTGTGTTTTGTTCAGTGTGCCTCCAGTATTTGCGCTGCACTTTGTTGAGGGGCTTCGTGACAATGATGTCAGACTGTACACCTTCAACTTCAAAGGGAAACGATACTCGGTCACCACAGTGATACAGTACAACCATCAGCTGAAGCACTTTGTCACCTGGCTGTGTGAATCTGACGGTAGGTATTTTGAGACAGATTCTGTTGAGGTTTTATTTTTACTTCTTTTTTTAACCAACATGTAAACAATATCTTTACCAATGACTTTGGTAAACTAGGTCAGTTAATGAGCCTTCAGCGAGAGTTCAGTTTGCAGCAGCAGAGCAATTTTAGATATGTTTAATGAATTACTTTGCTGTATTTAGTCCTCAGAGGATGTAATTTAATCACAGACTTTCTCCATGGATAACTGAAGTCAAATGACACAGAACTTTATCAGTCTTTAAGCTACATTTGCACTTGGTATGAAACCACAAACATAAGCTCATAGTTAAGTCACATGAAGGTTCATATTTTTATTCCTCTACATTGTAGTTTGCCAACAGCACATTCTGCTGGACAATTTATGTAATGTTAAACTTTGGGAGGCTCCAGCCATGAAGGGATTGTTTTGCTTTCATTAATACAGAATTTATTTATTCACCTAAGATTTTTACAGTACATTTAATTATTTTTCCTACATTGTATCTATATGATTAATCTGCATTTGTATGTGCTTCTGCTGCTTCTTGGCCCAGATTCTCCTGTGAAAGAGATGATTGGTCTCTGGTGAAACAATATCTTGCTTTATTTGACCAAAAAGTAGCTTTATTTACACATGTATGATACACGTGCTGTTTTTTGTTGTGACCGCGTACCTGTTCCTCACAGGATCGTGGCTGGAGTACGACGACATGAAACATCCAGACTGTAAGACCCATCAGAAACTCCCGGTCCCTGCTCAGGAGATGCACGTGGTCTTCTGGGAAATAGAGGAGGATGAAGAGCCTCGTGCCTGTTCTCCCACAAGCACATTTTCCGACCCTGCCCCGTCTAAAAACGAGATGAACCCGAGTCGAAGTGACAAAGGCTCAGCAGCAGATGAACTGTTGGCTCACTCTCCAGATCAGTCTCTTGTCGCGTCTCACAATGACACCGACATCGTCTGTGCGCTCTCAGTATCTGAAGATGGCAACAACGTCACGGACACAACCCTCACAGCCGGCTTTGACACATCCATAGGTTCCACAACGCTGCTCGACACCTTCGAGGGCCTCAGCCACAATGACATTGTCACACTCACACTGGTGGAATTAAAACCCGATTCAGAAATGGTGCCTGTAAATGACACCAAACAAACTCCAGATTTGAGTGTTCCCAGCGAGAATCAAATACCTGACGCGACACCAGATAGCTCCTCCGCGGTAATAGGCAGTGAAGTGGCGCGCAACCCTGACGTTGAGCTTCCCACCACCTCCAGCTCGTCTGAATCTGGAGATGGCTCGTCTGCTGATCCAACGTACGTGCCCAGTTCCAGGAGAGGACAAGGGAGAGGGAGAGGAACCGGCAGAGGCAAAACCGTCAGTAGACAAAAAGGTAAAAAAGCAGCCTCTTCAAAAGCAGCTCCTAATAGTTCACCACCTGCGTCTTCTGAGCCCTCTGAAGAAATCGGTAACAAACCCGTGGTTGCTGCCGCTCAGGAAAATGCAACACCTGTTGAAACTACCCCGGAAACGTCCCACCTGTCTTCTGCTGATACCTCGCCCCAAAAAAGTCCCCCGATACTAGATCAGAACGCCCGCTGGTCCTTCCTGCTCAGCAAACACCCACTAAACAATGTTCACAAGTCCGTTGCAAAACTCGCTCCCATCCCCACACCCACCTCGGTCACAAAGGTAAAGCCCACTCCTTCCCCTCACTCTGCCCCCAACCCTGTGAGAAAACAGCAGACTCCTGGGGCACTCTTCCCCAAACCACAGCTCAGGACAGAGGAGAGTGCGGGTCTCCCGATGAAAGCAGCAGAAATGTACGGTGGGTTCAGCACCAAGAGCTCCAACACACGGAGTCCACTCCCATCCCCTACACCGCTCACTGGCAAATCAAATCTGTCTCAACCCATCACCCCTCACCACCAGAAACCACTAAAAAACACACCAGTGGTGTCTGCTACTTTACTCCCTACGCCTAAAGCAAAGGTGCTCCCTGAGATCTCCTCCTCCAAGAAACAGAGCAGCCAGTCAAAGGTTCCTCCTGGTCTCAGCGACACTGAAACCCTCAGGTACAAGCTGATAAAGAAACTGAAAGCAAAGAAGAAGAAGCTCGCCAAGTTGAATGAAATGTTGGGTCATCAGGGGGGAGCCAGCCTCCGACCGGACAGCACTGACCTGAGTTCTCCCAACACGGTTACCTCCAGCACCTATGGTGGCGCCACGTGCGACGACTTCCTCTCAGACCTGCTCTCACCGGCAACGACAGCCAGCAACCTATCGCCTGACAGCACCGGCTTCCTAGAGATGCTCACCAGCGGACAAGATGGAGTCGAGCAGTTGGACTGTGGCGTTAACGCTGTCGGTGCGGTGTCACAGGCGAACGCTTGCATGATTGGGAGCCACACTGAAAACTTCCTGGATGAATTTCTGACGCAGGCCGCAGCTCAGAGACCGACGGAGATGGAGAGCGAGGCACTCAGTGCGCTTGAATTTTTCATCTGAGCTGTGGGGGATGGGTGTTGTCTGCAGGCTACAAGCGCAGATAACATTAACTTAACTGTCGTGAGAAAATGGTGCAAAATTTTACTTGTTTAACAATCCAACAAACCTCATCCGTCAGTAGGGATGGGTTCTTATAGCAGGTTCCATTTAGGATCTGGTTCCGATCTGGTAAAATACAAAGATCCCTTATTCCTTCATCAAGAATCCTTCATTCTTGTTCTGTTTAGTTTGTTTATTTTAGTTAGTTCCTTTTAGCCTCTCTCTGACGCTACAGGTTATCCTCAAAGAAAAACATGTAGACATCTTTAAAACGGCAAAAACAAATGTGTGACAAGCCAGTGATCCTGTTGTTAAGAGCACACACGGAGGACTGGCTTTTCAAAGTTAACAAAACGACTGCAAAATTTAATATTTGTAGGATGGTACTCACAATTTAAATGTCCACCAACCAACATTTTAAACTAAGATTTAGTTGTATTTTTGATAACTGGAGAAGAACTAGTGCTCGGCCCGCCAGTGTTGCAGCATATTCTGTGACCTGTAGCAATCTATTCTTCAGATAACATTAGATCCGCTGTGCATGGAAAACATCACCAATTGATTTAATCAGTATTCATTGAACTATTAAGTAGAGTTTGTATTATTTTCACTGTGTGATTTTTACTTAAGCTTCTACGGCTCGTGCTTCTGCAGCACGGCCCCCCAGTGAGGAGCAATGGGAGTCGAGACAGGGTCAATGAATTTCACAAAGGAGTAACAAAATATGTGGTGAACCATAGTACGACCATTTTAGGTGTAATAGTTAATAACCGTAGTTTAAGTTCATGTCGGTGTATTTTGTTGTTTAAGTGATCAGAAGCCAGATTCTTAAATATCAAATCATATGTTTTCTTTCACAAAACAGTTGAAATTGCCACTGAGTGAAATAAAAACTGCATTTTTTTAACAAACACATTTTCATTCTCTGTCAAACAAACTACCAAAAAAGATTCAATAACAGATTCGGAACTGGATTTAGATTCAACAAAATGCTATTGAAGCCCATCCCTATCGATCAGTCAGACATGTCAGTTTGTCTCCACACGAAGATGTAGTTGCAATGAAAGTAGTGAAATCTTTTCTTATTTATGTTCCTATTAATTTAGATAACTTAATGAAGTTGTATGTCTGTCAACAATGTTGGCGATGGTATGTTCAACCTTGGATGAAATTTGTAAATTGCATCTGTAAATGTTTTCTGCAGGTTTGGCACTTTGTAGTTTATATATACTGTACATATGTGGGTAGCCTTTCACAGCTGTTTGTTTGCTCTGTTTTGCCCTTTTGACAAATTACTTGAAGATTATCATGAAAGATATTTCTTTTCTTTTTTTTTTTAAGTGTCATTTAATAAATACTTCGGGTGACTCTTATATTTGCAAATTGTGAAAATTATTATTTTGAAATTCAACTTTAAGAAAAAGTGTGTGCTTTTTTTACCAAGTTGATACTTACCTCAACCAGCTTCCTCGTAGAGTAAAATATTTTCAATTTTTATGTATTAAAATTGCTGTACGTACTATAAATGGTTATTTATGAGTCACAGTTTTGCACATGTTCTGCTCAACTAGAGACTACAGCTTAATTTTACCTCAAACGCAAAAAGTAAAATTACTTGTCATGACCCTTACGTTAAAAAGAAAAGTTGCATAAACTAAAATACCCAAAATTCAGCATTTAGGGTGAATTCAGTCTGACTAAAAAGACTCAATCAATCTTTTCCTTTTCCCTGACCATAATCGGTGCTATAGAAATACCATATTACGAAATATAGTTTAAAATTTCAGTCTTTTTTTTTTTTTTTTCAACACAACACAATTCCATAAACAAATTTGAATTTGAAAGAAGAAAATTAGGATTACATCACTTTTACATCGTTGGCAGACAAAAACAATGAAATCTCTCATTTGAACCAATAAATATTATTTTTACATTAATATAGTTGGTCATCTATAGTGTAGCGCTAATTCCAGTATTTTTTAACAGCCTGCGTTAAATTATTTCCTTTTTTATGAATTTAAAAGAAAATTAAGACTGTGGCATGAAGCTCAATTACTGATAAAAAATCTTCCATTAAGCTTTTTTGTAATCATACCCAACGTTTAGACATACTGCCTTCAAAAGGTACCGGTGTTTTTCTGTCGGCAATAGTAGTAGTATTAGTTTCAGGTTTGTGAAGTAGTTTTAACACACTTTCTAACCAAATACAGCAAAAAGGAGATGTTCCCATACCGGGAGTCGAACCCGGGCCGCCTGGGTGAAAACCAGGAATCCTAACCGCTAGACCATATGGGACATGACGACGCAGAGTGAAAATACCTGTCTCAAATTATTGACGACACGCCTGTGACGTGTCTCTTCACTCTAGTGTGGCTCTCTTGGGGTTCACCTGGTGTCACCGAGTCTGGATAACCTGTATGACGGAGCTGGTTGGTGTTAGTTAAAAGCGACGCTAACTGTGGGGCGGGGCAGAGATGAAAGTGCATTACCATGTTAAAGCACATGCAGGTGCTGTTTGACTGTAGGTGGGCCAAGTCAGTAAAGTGCCCCAGTAACTCAAACGGCTTGTAAATAGCTATATTTCACTGTATTCAAACATCCAAAGCATTTTTCACAGCATCACTCATCACTCTGTGCCTAAGTAAATTTTTTAGGTACTTAAGTAGAGTATTACTTTTTTTAAATAAAAATTTGTACTATTACTCTATAACATTTTATAGTATATACAATGCAAGTATTGTGCTCTACTACATGTATTTTTGTATTTTTACTCACAAATCACATGATCTGCTTATGAAATATGATGAGCTCTCATTTGTAAGTTTACTTGTAAAAGAATATTTTAATAGTGTGGTGTTACTGATTCTACTCAAATAGAACATGCAGTGGTCGATACCACTGCAATCTGGTGAGTCTAACATAAACACACACAGAGGAAGTAGCAGGCAACTTGCTTGTACTCCTCTGTTTTAAGCCAGAGGACAATTTACATAAAGGGGAAGCCACAAACAAGTGTGTATGTGACACGGGATGGAGGTGAGATAAGGAGTAAATGACGCCATAGAGAGACAGATCAGGTTTATACTCTGCGACTGACCGTAAATATGCATTAACACTCTGCCTCCCTCAGCCTCAGCATCCACCTGCTCCTACAGCTCCCACAGCATCGATCATGGACTCTCACGAAGTGGTGAAGAACATCTACCTCCTGGTCATCGTCACCCTCCTCAGCGTACTTCAGAACGGTGAGAACATGCAAGAAGGAGCTTCTGTCACAAATAACAGCCAAGATGTTTTTTTTTACTTTGAATCAGTAATTACAATGTTAATGTTAAAAAATGATGACATTCAGTTGGTTTTATTGCTTTTTTCTGTGTCTGTGTTTTAAGTATTCTTTGCCCAGAAGGTAGAGAGGGAATGCAAGAGTCAAAGGTCCCAAGCGTCTACTTTTGAGCGAGTGTCTTGTGCCAAGTAAGTGCCCTGTCTTCGACACTCAGCCAGTGACACGGTGAACAACTTTTATTTACTACTACAAACTTTCCACTTGGTTTTACATTCCCCTATTGTTACTTTCATCGAGAGACAGGCCTCATTTGCCTGAGCACTGCCAGGCAGGGGGAAAAGGTGGTGTAGAGCTCATTTGAATGTTTGCAGGGAAAGCAACAATAGCCATTGGGGAAACATTAATTTTTTTTCCAGTTTCTCGGTAAGGTGAGTCATCGCCATCTGTAGGTCCCATTCAAGTTAAAGCAGCGAAAACTGCTCGTACATTTGCAGCCTATGGCCGGAGGACATTTCAAAATAGTGTCTTGCCATTGGCACATAAGGGAGTAGATTTACCTGATTACAGAGATTCTTCATCAAGAGAGTCACAGATAATAAGTGCTGATTAATCCATTATTTGATCAGTTGATCAGCAGAAAATGAATCTGTAGGATTTGTCTTTATATCATTGTAAATTGAACATGATTTGGTTTTACATACATCATCTCTGGCTTTTGGAGAATGCAATGGACATTTATCACTTTTGGGACATCACAAAGAAACAATCAGTCAATCAGAAAAATTGTCAAACATTCATCAATAATGAAAACAATCGATCTACAGCACTGGTGATGATAATACTTTTGCTGCACATCACTTAGATGTGCTTTGACAACTAGGCTAAAGCTAGAAATTAAAATGTAATAGTTGTAACTGATATAACAGCATAGTCTTTGTCCATCAGCAACAATGCACTTCCTTTTTTTACAAGGAAATATCTGAACCACATCCTCTCTACATGATGCTACGATTTCAAAAAAAAGAAAAGAAGAAAAGTGATGCAAACGTTTGGTGACAGTTTAAAACTTAGCAGATTCCTTCAATCAGCTTGTAAAGTGTGGTGTGTTTTGGATAACTCTCCTGACATGCGAGATTGGAAAAGGTTTGAGGGTCACGGTTCTGTGCAACATACTGTACTGATTATTGCAATTCATTGCACCAGCCACTTCGTGCTGACTCAGAAAGCAGGCTCAGTTTTTCCTGGCTTTCCACTTCAGCTTTGCTCCTTTAACACTCACAAAAGCCAAAAGATCTTTTTTTTTTCTTCTTTCTTTTTTTTTGAACCCACTTCTGCTGTGCAGTTTCAAAACATTTCCCAACATTTATAGAAAAGGCGCTTCGTATCATCCGCTGCTGCCAGTAACAGATCGGTGATTGCTCCACAGTTTGTCATTGCAGGTGACTTCCTGGAAATGTGCTAATTACAGATCATGTTTGTGTTTCTTCCAGTCGTAACTGCATGGATGCCTACCCCACTTTCCTGGCAGTGATGTGGTGTGCCGGTGTGTGTCTCAATCAAGGTAATCATTAATCAGTTACTATAAAAGAGACAGTCACACTTTTGTATTGTAAACAAAACACACCCACCCCAAGTCAATGAAAGTGAGGAAGGTCAGAAGGTCACATATAAGAGTAGTTTTTGTTCAGTAGATTCTATATACAAATTACTTTCTTTACCTGTGTTTGAGAGGCAGCAAATATAAACCTGCACCTAGAGTCAAATTAGTAACATCTCCACTACGTATGTGGCCAAAAGTCAGGGAATAAATATGTTGTAATAACAGCCTGCACTGGCTGCAGGGAGTTTCTCTCATTTAGCGACAAGAGCATTTGAGATTTCAGACGTTGATGTAGGTCGGTCAGGCCTGGCTCAGAGTTTACGTCCCAGTTCATGCCAAAGGTATTTAATGGCGTTGAGATTAGGGCTCTTTGCAGGAACTTTAACTCGGCAAACTACTTCTTCACCATTTCCTCAGGGCCCTCTCTCTGTGCAAATGGTAATTGCTGAAACAGGAAGGACCTTTACCAAACTGTAGCTGTTGCAGGTCCCAGATGGCAGGGCGGGCAACCACATACAAATGTCCTGGTTAAGAGGGGAAATGATGAGACAACAGTTTATTGTACAAATTCATGCTCAAATGCACTATATTCTGTTTATCTGCAAATGAAACATATTTAGACTATTTTAAGATGAACACATAATTAACCCTTAATACTCCGAATGGGTTGTTACAACTGACAGAAAAATACCGTCAATTTAGCTCATTTAAATAACTTCACATGCATTATATTAAAACATAAATATTCATATTCATATAAATATCACATAAACTTCAGGGATGTTAACCCTTTACTCACTACAATTTGTCAGCAGCAGCCCTTTAAGTCACACGAACACTTATTTAATTCACTTTTTGTTATCACCTTTAACATGGGACTTTTTGTACTTGCACAGGTAAACATACTGGCCAATGCCTGAGAGCTTCACTAGTCTTTTAGTAGATTAAAATGGCAAATAAATCATATTAGAGAGCACTTAACATTAAACCCAAAACAGTTTCTTTAGTGTCTAAGGTAGGAATTTCCTATATCAATAATGCATACATGCACATGCTAGCCGGCAGAGTTTGTTTCAGTCTTTATTTTCCTTTTCTGTCGTCCGTTTGAAGCTCCTGCTGCCTTTGCCGGGATCATCTACCTTCTAGTCAGGCAGAAGTACTTTATTGGATACTTGGGACACACCTCTCAATGGTAAATGAACACAAGCAATCTATACTGTGTGTGTGTGTTAGAAGAGATATGGTATAACTGTTTTTGTTTTTTATCTCTGTAGCACCCCGGGCTACCTGTTTGGGAAACGCATCATCTCCTTCCTGTCCCTGATGTGCATCGTGGGCATCTTCAACTACCTGCTGCTGCGCTTCTATGGCAGCGACTATAAGGAATACGTACAGACCATCACCGGCGCTGCATCTGCTCTTCTCCTCATCCCTTAGTCCAGCGTGTGTCGCCTGAAGGCAAAAACACTTGCCTGCATTTGTTTTACTTTTATCTGATGAGAACTGTTAAATTAAAACACAGTCTTCTTTTTTGTGTGTGTGTTTGTAAAAGAGCATTTATTGTATTTGAGTTTGGTAAAAAATAAAAAATGTCTCATCAACAAATGCTGATTCATTGGTACAAAAGTCTCACCATCATTTGATTTTGCAGCAGCACAGATATTACCCCTTTAACCCTTTATACAAAAGTTGTAATTCATGAGGTAAATGCGTGGTTACACCAAAAAACATGTTTACAAATCGAGTTAGACATAATTTGCCTACTAATTTTCATGCAGAAGAATCCAGAACTTCCTCGTCAGTCCCTGTCAGTAGTTTCCATCCACTGAACAGAAGAAATATTTGAACCCAACTGCCGTTATAAGTGAGTTACTGCAGTCCCCAGAGGTAGGCTGGTCCTTCACCTGGCAGGTTGCTATTAAAACCGTTCATCTGTTGAACAAGAAACTCCTTTTTCAGCCTTTTCCTGAGGAAACCGACCGAGCTTCCACCAAAAAACTGAGCAGGTAAACTTGACTTTTCCGACCTCCTCATCCACTGCTGGCTCAGGTCAGGCTCAACTGTAATGGTAAGAGATCCAAGAATAGAAGGCAGGTTAGACAAACCTGTGCACACTGACAAATGCAGAAAATGTAGATTACTATTAATATGTAATAAGAAGAATATGAGCGGATTACCTTAAAGTTTCTTTTGCTGAAGCCGAACCAGTGTGGGAAATCAAAGAGGGCGTCAGAGTAGTATTTGAGGGTGAAGGAGGCATCTCTCCAGACTGGTTTGACTTTTATTAGTTTGTCGGTTTTGATGTGGAGGTTTTTTGCTGCCCAGCTGTCCAGTGCTTGAGTCAAGTCAATCTGACATAAGGAAAAGTCATTTTCAATAATCTTATACAAATCAGCAAAGAAACTCCACAGGTGTATACAACAGAAAGAGTGTAAAATCCTGCTTACGTCCACCCTGTAGCTTTCCCCAGCGACCGAAGAGATGGTCCAGTCCAGGCCTTTCTCCATCTGCCACTTGATTAAAGGATCTTTGCCGTCGATGGACACCACGTACTGCTTCAGCACTGAAACAGAAATGGAGATAATTCATGAAGGAAAACAGGACAGGGAACAGAACATGGGAGAGTTTGCAGAAAAATATGTTGTCATGTGCTGTAAGTACTGTGCTGCCATTGTAATTTCTCCACCCCACCCATTGTGAGAATCCCAAGTCAGAAAGCCAGCATGAGTCACCCACGCCACCAAACTGCATGACCGACTTTGCAGCCTACACACTGGTTTCAACAATGCCAAAAAAAACCCACTAGTGGTGCCTTTGAGGACCGTTTGTTGTTTATTTTACTCCATGCAGAGATCTTCATAAGCAGACAGCTGATGTTACCTCTGACCTCCCTGGCTGCCTTCTTGTTGGTCACTGAGAAGTTTTCCTGGCAGGCAGACATGAGCAGATAGATCCTCTTGGACAGCAGCCTCTTTCTCATGCTGGTGTACTCCCATAAATTGTGCATTTTAACTTTCCTGTCGTGGGAAACAAATAAGACAGTTTCATGTGAGTGTGTATAAACACATGTGTGTATGTATAGAGCCGTGTCTAATACTTTTTTTTTTTTTTTTCCCCCCCTCACCTTCCCAGCGAGTTCTCGAAAACAATTTTCCCTCTGCAGGAGAAGAAGTCGTCGATGAGAACCAGGCTCTTCTCCGGGTCGCTGTGGACTCGGTAACCGGAGCCGAGAGCCTTCACGGAGAAACCTGCCGGAGGTTCTCTCAGAAACTCTTCCACTTCTGTCACCCTCATCCTGCTGTGGGACACTTTCTTCGGCGTCACGGTGTCACGCATTTTTCTCCTAGATCCCTTGCTGCTGCTGCGGCCGCTGCTGTTGATTTTATTTTTGTCTGACTCCAGTCCGCAGCTTTAATAACCTCCAACCACTGTCGAGTTAGACGAGTTTACAACATGGGACTTCCGGTCTCCTTTCGCCAAAATAAATCCCTTTACTCGGGAAACCGTATGCAGCTGTGGTAGATCATTTAGTCAGTTCACAGAAAATGAATAAGGAACGTTTTGCTAATGTTATTTAAGAAGAAAAAACATGATCAAAAAAGAAAACAACAGCTGTGAAGATTTATTTAGACATTAAATCAATTTGTAGATAAAGAGAAAATCATTTCATTAATCAAGCTAAAGTGCCTAGTTTATGTTATTTCAAATTGTTAAAAACAAAATAACTCTGTGTTTTGGACAATACAAGACACAGTGAAGACAACAACTTAGGCTCTGTAGAAACTGTAATGACCATTTTCATAGATCAAACAATTAATTGATTAATTGAGAAAATAATAGTATCATTAAGTGTTAGTGCTGTCCTACAGTGTTTGAGCAATACAAAGTACAAAAGTGCATGAAGATAAGATAATATTCAAGTGGTGTTTCAGATGTAACATTATCCAGATATAACAGATAAAAAGTAAAGCATGAAAAGTAAACACATGTAATGGTAATGTCTCAGATGTTTCATATTCATGTTCTTAGCCCTAAAAGTAATAATAATTGTGCTTTTATTTTGAAGGCAAATGTATTTACTTCTTGTTGCATTGCACGTGACACAATTCCTCAAAAGGCACTTTGACAAATTACTCCTAATCACAGGGGTCCTGTCAAGGCTGGACAGCTCTCCCTTACATAGCATATATACATGCATACATAAGTAAATAATGCCAATAATATACATAAATTAATTAAATTAAAAGTAATTATTTGGATCAGACTTTAAGACCTTTGAGGGTGGAATGTGCGACTTTGTGGGAAGCCACTTGTAGGCAGCACTTGGCCTAGTGCTTGGAAATAACATCACTCTTCAACCAAGGAGGAAAATTACAGAACCTAATTTGAAACATCGGTGAATTATGAGTCACCTTAGAGCCTTTGTGGTGCAGTGACATTAATGTGCTGTGTATTTGTGTTTCATATCAACTTTTCTGATCTTGCTTCAGTGCTTTTGTTCAAACAAAATGTTTGCTCAGACCTTTTCTTCCTCACATTTCACAGATTCATAAATCACCTAAAGCTCATGTTTTGTTTTTTCTGTCTATAGCTGTTTGATAACATGACACGTTGCCCAGTTGTGTTGGAGTAAAATATAACAGACTGTGCCACTGCAAATATACACTTTCCTGATTCCTTCAAGCTGCCACAGAACACAGCTTTCTTGTCTGGATTTCTTTCTTCACAGTTCACTTTATTTGTACAAAAATGTGAACACTCACAACTGTGGTTTCACAGCAGATCCAGCCTGTTTAATTTGTGTGGCCAAGAAGTCCGTGTTTAGCCTCTGTGGTCAGGAGACTATTGACTCATTTGTTCTGGATGTTTCCAGTCTGCACAGCCTACAACAGAAAACATGCTTTCAGCCTCTCGTCTGGATACCTCTCCCTCGTATGAATCTGTTGATGATACCTGTCCTACACTCCCATGACTAAGTTAGCTGAGGACTGAACCCATGTCCTCAGAATACCAAAATAGCCCCCTAACACCCTGAGCCGTTTGCTCAGCAACTTACTGTATTCTTTAGAGACTTTGTGTCTTCACTTTGAGTGTTAGACTTCAGAATTCACTGAGCATCATAAAAATCGAGCCTCAAAACTTCAGAACAGTCCTCTAACATGCTGAGCTATCTAGTTAAGGACCATTTCATTTTTTTTTTTTATCAGAGCTTTTAACTCTTTCCTTTGGGTGCTGTCCAAAGGAAAAGTGGACGAAAGAGGACACACTTCAGTCGAGTTGATCATCACCTCTCTGCAGATTGTTCTCATTTCCTCCAGCAGGCTCCTGTTAGGTTTGGGTTTATTTTAATCATTACATTTGGGGTTAAAAAAAAGGATCTGATGATAAGTTTCATCTGCATTCCTTCCAAGTATTTGCATTAGTTTTAACATGGATTTTCTTACATATTATTTTTTATGTTTCATCCTCAGTACAGTATGTTCTTCAGGCTTTGACTCCCATTTGTTTTTAATTTGCATTGTTCTATGCTGTGCCAAACCAGCAACAGCTTGATATAATTTTTTTTTTATTTAAAAAATCTGGGAAAGATTTGGAAACTGGAAGTCTGAGTTTAGCTCAGGAAGATGTTGTATATTTTTTCTGTGTCAGAATGACACAATATTATTGTGATGTTGGGTGATTTCAGGTAAAGTGGGTGTTTTTTGGGAAATCACACTTTAAACAAAAACACTTTGTCCAGTTCAAGTATATGTGATAGTGTGATACTTTTTTCATTTAAACAGGTTTCCTCAATCCAAAAATTTGGAAATTTTGTTTTAATCCAGAAATGTTTGGAAAGGTGTGGTGATTGATTGAATGTATTTTGTTAAGTTATCATCAGTTATGTTCACATTGACTGATGTTGTGTTAACTGTTGCACTGTTGCGCTTTGCTGAATGTCAGCAAAGAGAGCTGTTTGAACAAGTGAAGTCAGTATGGAGAAATGTGGGTTAAATACTGTCCCACTGAACTTGAACGCACCTTACTCATCTACAGCAGGTCGCCGTAGTAACCTGGTAAGTCGATGTCCGCTAGAGGTCGTTACAGCTCCACAATGATAGTCACCATCAGTCCAGCACACAGACTTCTGCCAGTGCAGGAATATAGCTAACCATTTTCCTCTGGTCGCCATGAAAATACGGTGATTTCAAAGGAAAACCAGCGTCCACGAGAGTCATGTCACACCATAATGTGGTTAACGGATGCAAACTGGTCGCTGTGCTCCTTCTGTGGCTTGGTAAGTGGGGTCAATGACCAGCCGACACAGCTACGGTGTTAGCTAACCCGCTAGCACCAAGTAATATACACAAACTGTCAGACTGGCTGAAAGAGACCGGACGTTAATCCAACTTGGTCTTCAAAGTAATATGTTATTAATATAATACAACAAGACACAACGTACATTATAGTTTGTAAATGTATCAGTAGATATCTCTAAAGTAAAATGTACACGGATGAGATATTCAAGCGGGTCACGGTGATATTAACCTTGCCATGAATTATTTTAATATTTTATTTTGAAATTTCAAATAGGAAATGGTCATTTTGTTCTGTGTAACTTGACAGAATACAAACGCAGGCCACAGTAGGTGATCCCCTGGGATTTTGTAAACAGAAGGCAGATAAAAGTACATTGATGCACTTCAGATTAATTGAATATCTGATGTCAGAGTTAATTTTCTTTAATTTTTTCTTGGAAATATGCCACCTGGAAAAGTGTTCACAGGCAGAATTACTCAGAAGCATTCATAGGGAGAGTGAAGATGATTATGAAATAAGTAACAGTCCATGCTGCCCTACTTGTAGTGAAATTGAACCTCACATATAATGCCATGGTCAGTTTTCCTTCTTCTCTTTGCTTTAATTTTGCATATCACACTTGCAGACGAATCACAACAAGAAGTCAACCACTAAAATCAAACAGCATTTTACACTGGTCAATTAGACCTCTGCTCAGGTTAAAGCTGGGTGAAGCTATGCTGGGAAATACACATGAGGTTACCAAATACAATGCACTCGTGAAAGATTAAGATAGTTGTCCCGGCCTCTGTATACCAAACTTTTAAAAAGAAAAATCCTTCACATCTACTCCTACTTTCAAATTTAAGATTAAATACAGTGGCAAGAAAAAGTTAACTCTTTGGAATGACTTGGTTTTCTGCATTGATGGGTCATAAAATTTTATCTGATCTTCATCTAAGTCACAAGTGTAGATAAACCCAGTTTGCTTAAACTAATAACACACACATTAAAGCTGCTGTAAAGTAATTTTCTGTAGATTGACTGATCAACTAAAAGATTAATTAGCTACTGATATCATAACGAACAGTTGCATGCATTTTGATGATATTATAGTAACACTGTTGAATTTTTTTTAAGGTCCCACTGCTGAAGACAGACACACAGGTCATGCTCATGTAAGTGCCCTCAGATTCTTGTCATGATTATGCTTCATCATGCGGCTCAGCAGCGTGTGTCAGACTTAACGAGAATCAACTCTGACTCCCCGCAGGCAGCAGAGCACCAGGAGCACATTGCACACAGCTCTCCTGGTGAGTCAGGGATTTCATTGCAGATGGTCAGAAAGGAAAGCAAATCAGTTTTGTGGTGCATATTAATGAGGCTTTTTTTTCCATGCCACCATTTTGTATTTAAGATTGAGTTGAAGGAATAACATTTTGGGAAATATGTTATTTGCTGTATTGCCGAGAGTTATGCATGGAGATCGCCGCCAAATATGTGTGTACTCTAAATGGGAAGGTACAGCAGCCAATTGTGTGAAAAGGAAGCTAAATCCACTTACCAGTGCCTTTAAAGCTCACTAAATAACATGTTGTATCTTGTGTTTTGTGTCTGTACAAAAAACAAAACATAAAGACAATAAGTTGCAGTTTTTTGACAGGACATGTGTGGAACTATTTCCTGGCTGGGTGAAGTGACTTTGTGCAGTCTTGTCCCTGTGAGGTTTTCATAGCAAGAAAATAAATAATTATTGTGTTGTATTGTTATATTTCCCAAACTATCAAACTATTCCCCGAAACAAGTTGCATTTAAAATAAGCATGCATGAAATTTACTTTGATTACTGCAAGTACAGAAAAATATGAAATCATCAGATTCCTGTGTGTATCTCCCTGTCTCTGTGCTTTTTCTAATTTGTCTCTTCTTTTTGTGTGAGTGTTTTTCTCAGGACTGGAGGAGGTGGTGTTGGTGATCCAGAGTCAGAGAAACTCCTACCACGCTCATCGAGGTGTTCAGAGGAAGGCGGAGATTCTGCAGCAGGCGGCTGAACTTGGACAGGTAACACCTGGCAGGCACTGGATGG
Organism: Seriola aureovittata; assembly: GCF_021018895.1. NCBI lineage: Eukaryota > Metazoa > Chordata > Actinopteri > Carangiformes > Carangidae > Seriola > Seriola aureovittata. The sequence continues at coordinate 7,595,362 of NC_079378.1, read as the reverse complement.
CTCAGCGGTTAGCACGGTGAAGCTCATAGCAATAATATGCTGGGATTAAATCTTGATCCTGGTCTTTCTCGTGTGTATCAGCCCGTCTCGTCACTTTCACCAATTTGTCCTGAAGATGTAGCGCTGTCAGAGGGCATATTGTATTATACAGAAAATGATGGCTGAAGCTCTTGTCAAGCCACAATCACCACTGACCGCTCCCTGCAAGAAACCATGTTTAGTGGCAGAGGATACTTACAAATAGCCCCTTTAACTGTCTTTGTAATCTAGTGTTTTTGGCATTCACATTTACAGTATTTGTGTGACTTCATGCATTACTGTGGTATTACACTGGCACCAATAGGTGTCCTCCTTGCCATGCAGCTCCCCTACCTGAGATGAGAGGAACCAAGCTCTCCGCTCTCACACAGTAGTTATTTAATAATATCTGCTTGCAGGGCAGCTGTGAAAATTAATTTGTTATTGACCTCAATGAAATGAGACAACAGGCATATATGGACACGGCAGCCTGCGGTAGAGACACAGAAGTGTTTTCCCTTGATTGGAAAGAATGCTGTGAAATAAAAGTCCTGTTAGTCCTGCTCTGGTCGTTGATTCTTCCTCCAATTTAATTTTTAATCCACAAAACCCTCCTGGAGAGAAAAAAATGGACGCAGTCAGCAGGGGCTCGGTGGAATGACTTCTACAGCAACATATTAAATATCAAAAATGTCTGAGGCTGTTGTGAGAAGAAGAACAAAAGTTATTTAAAATCTTCATTTCCCTTGACGAATGAAAATTTTATTTTTATGCACTTTCCACAGACTCTCAGAGTCTGTGTCGTCTTTATTTAGTGCTGACACTGCTGCCTGTAAACAACGAATGCGCTGTAGCAGCTGGAAGAACTTTAATCACATCTGCTTCGTTTGTGAACACATCAGTGTAGGGTTTGCCGGTGACACAGTGGGAGCAGTGATTGAATTTGACACGTCTGTGATTGTTTTGTTTTGAAGCCATGTGTTGTCTGTGGCGTTGAGGATCCGAGGTGTTTACGCACCAATGTCTCCCTGAGAGACAGAAGGAAGACGCAGTTAGTGAGACTGTCGGGAAACATCAGCTTAGATTCACAGTTACGAAATATAGGCAAAAATAGGCCAACAAGCTCCACTTTGTCATTCGTGGCTTCCTTAATGGCTGTTCTTGCATGGCAGCTGTGAACAGCAATTATACATTCCGGGAGGATATGTCAGGGAATAATATCAGAACAGAAGAAACAAAGATGGAAGTAGAGGATGTACACACCTAATAACTGAGCAAAATCCAAGCCATGAAGCTGAAGGGACTGCCTGCAGAGCTCAGAGACAGGATTGTGTTGAGGCACAGAAACAAAAAATATCTGCTGCAATGAGAGTTCCCAAGAGCACGGTGTCCTCATCATTTTTAAATGTAGGAAATGTGGAACAATCAGGACGCTCAGCCAAACTGAGCAATCAGGGGAGAAGGGCCTTGGTATGAAAGGTGACCAAGAACCTGATGGTCGCTCTGTCTGAGCTGCAGAGATCCTGTGTGGAGATGGAAGAATCTTCCAGCAGATGGTTATTGTGAACATTTAATTATTCAAAGTAGCTCTAACCCACATCTCCAATCTTGTTCCATGTCATTAGCTGAGGGGGTTAGTAAAAAATAGACGTGTGTTTGCTCAGTATTCAGAATATCTGATCATATTTGAAGACAAATTTATCCATAAATGCAAATTTTTTACAAGATTTTTTTTAACAAATGCTTAAAACACAATTCTGCAGGAGAAAAAGAGACATAAAAAGGAAATAACTAGTATTATTTGTTAAGAGTCATCCACAATATCAAGAGAGACATGATTGATGTGACAGATGGCAAGAATAATGCTGAAAACATTTCAGCAATTTCAGCAATTTCTGCTGTAGCACCTGTTTATAAAGAAGCACTTTAACAGAAACAGGTGTTAATCAACTGAAAGAGGGATTCATTTTCCCTCCGGGGACACGAGAGATTGTGAGAGGTCGTGTCAAATAATAAAAATCTATATAAAATCAGACATACATGCTGTGAAAATAGCTCCTCCGTTTTTCTGGAAGTGTTGATAAGAATATGCCGAGTTTTCATAAATAGCACCTTCTGGATGCACAATCATCTCTGCATGTGTGCCTGTGCTGACAGGTTGTGATGAGAGTGTGTCGTCCAGGAGAGGTAGACGAGTGCTACGAGCGCAAGCTTTCTCTAGACTGTCATGTTTATCCCAGCTAGATAGACCTTGATTGCAAGCTGTTTGGAGCGAGGGCAGGTCGTGCTTCATCATTTTTTTTTTTTGACTGACGTATAACCAGGTGTTAAGAAGGAGATTAAACTTGTAAACTCCTGACACGCTGACAGCTTGTTGTATGATGTTTATTTATTGACGCTTAAAAGGGTTTTGTCATCCAATAATTCATAGTGACGCAGCTGTGGTCATGATTATCAACATAACATGCAGCAGATTCATATCCACAGCTTTTCCACACGCTGGTTTAATATTTATAGTGAAAGATAAACATTTGGTTTGTGTCACAAGGGTCCTTGTCTGCTACTGGCCGTAAGTGTAAGGCTTTATTCCAAGATGTCGTTGCCAGTAATGCGTCCTCTCAGCCTCATCATCCAGCCTCATTACAGAGTCGTCTCATTTGGCCGCTGCTCTCTCAGCTTTTTTCCCTTCACATCTCAACACAACACTTACAGTAGATGGTTAAAAAGAAAACCTTACACCCTGAGAATCTGAAGCGGACCCATGAAGAAGCATGTTTGTGACTGCAAGTGGACTTTTATCATCAGGTTCAGACACATGATGTAATAAAGTCTTCTCATGGTGCTTTGTCTTAACCGGCACCTTTACATAGACATATGTTTAGTACCTCCAGCAGCACTTTTGACATCAAATTGAAAAGAAAACAAAACTGGAGCATGGAGGAAAGTCTGCTGCTGCTGCTGCTGCTGTTAAAAGGGGGATGCAACAGAGAAAACATCATAAGAGGAATCAAGTGCACCAATAACAGGTGCAGGCAAATGAAGATGCATGAAAACAGAGTGAAAACAGTATCAGTATCAGTATCAGTATCAGCTTCGGTCTTGCTGTTTTGCACCTGTGAGGAATGAAAAAAAAAAACAGTACAAGCTAACAGAAGTGTGTTAAGAGATAAGATCTTATCGGAAAGCAACAGCTGCTGATTGGAAGACATGAAGCTGCTCTACTTCGAGTTAAACATATAGGTCAGGAAACACGATGTTCATCCTGACTGATGCTTTATTACACAGCCATTTCAGAAAATGTTTGCGAACCTGGAGGTTATTTACCAGACTAGTGTCCACCACCATTTATAGCGATGACATTGGGCTAAATAATGGAAACATCCCCCCCGTATGATGCAATTCAGTTCAACAGCACCACAAAGTGCCGCCTCCGAAATGATCAGACAGTTGAATCAACAGCGGTTTAAACAAAAGCTGATTATAACCTTCACGAAGGGAGGATTCATGGTAGAGCCGTTGAGTTGGACTGGATTAGTTTTAGCTAGGTGTACCTAATAAACTGCCAGCTGAGAGTGTATGTGCCCTGAGCAAGACCTTTTATCTTGGCTTTATGTCATATTTTGTGGCAGAAACACGTCTCCCTCTCTGAAGCTTTATGATAGAGCGTTCAGCATTACCCTGTCACGCTCGCTTGTAAGAGCTAATGTCGCCATACACAGTAACGATCCGTTATATTGACATTATGCTGCTGTTTTAAACGCCTCATTTAGAGCTCTGCAGCTCGGAATAGCATCCTCATTGTCATAAATGCCTTTGGCCGCTCCTTGGTGCTTGAGGTAAACATGGATATAACTGACAGAGGGACGTGATCTCTTTCTCAGGCAAGAAATAAGCCGACACTGACTTTTATTTCAAACCTATTTTTGGCTAAATTAATCCTCCTCTGTCTGTACCAGTGCTATGAATAGCTGCATGGAGGAGATTTGTAAGTTCTTCTGCATGAGTCACCTGGTGAGGAGAGAGGCCTAAAACAGTAGTAACTCTTTCCCCTTTGTTTTGCCCTCATTTTGAGCCTATAATTGTGAAAAAAAAACTATGATCATTACTACATGAAAGAAACAGCACACACAGCAGGGAGTGAAGATGTTGTTGCCGATCACGGTCTTGCCACCTACCTGATCATCCATCAGTGTCAGTGACGCATCATTTCCTCTGTCAGTGAAGTACACATTTCCAGATGTCCTTGTGCTATTTTTTTTCTTCCATTACATTCACTCTGCCTGTGCTGCCTGCAAGAACTAATTTCAGATACTTGTACCTTGCTTGAGTATTTCTATTTTGTGCTACTTCAGACTTCTACTCCCAGCACAATGAAATATTCTACTTTTTACTCCAACTCCAAAAACTGTAGTGAGTAGATTTAGATTAAGATTTTACATTGTTATATTGTTTTACACTGCATTGTTAAAGCAGATATTTCTGACCTTTGTGGCTTGTGACCCCGAACAAAAAAGCAATGTGTAGTTTGGGCTCTTTGTCATGTTTCAGATATCGATGAGTTGTTAGGAAAGAGGTCAAACAGACATTTCCCCTCTAAGATGATTTCATTTGAATAACAGTCTAGACCCAAACAGGTAAAATTATACAATTTGTCCACCAGAACTTAGTTTTTTCTTCTTTCCTATCCTAGTAGTCATCTCATGACCTTTAGATTTATCTTGTGATCCTCTAGAGTGGCTCAACCCCTAGTCTGCCTTCTAACTTTAAAGTAAACTTCAACTTCTTCTACTTATGCACTGCTGCATCAAAACCAATATAATAATAAATATATCCATCAAAAGGGCCATTTTCTGCCAAATGGGTATTTTTGCTTTTGGTGCTTTAAGTACATTTTGCTGATAATATTCTGTAGTTTTATTCCAGTTGGACTTTGAATGCAGGACTTTTACTTGTAAATGATTATTTATTTTGTATTGGTGCTTGTACTTAAGTAAAGAATTTGAGTTCAAATAAGAAATGATCAGATGGATGATGAACATACACGTTTGGGTTTTGATGAGATGTCAAACTTCAACACATGATACACAGGCTCTCATGTTGTACTTATCCTTAAGTCATCTCTGGGTGAATCGTAATCTTTGAACAAAATAATAAAGAACAAGAATAAATATGGTTTTGTTTAAACATTTTCTTACTTGTGCTGTTTGTGTTTTACCTTTCATACACTTCAGAGCAGTGCCTCTGTAGTTATAGCTGTTCCCTCAAGCATCCATCAGGGACCTTTGTACGGGGCCCTCTAGTGGTAAAAATTAGCATCATCGCCCAGAAGGACCTTTTGTTCTCTTTGATTGTCATGTGGTGAACTTCTTTGCATTGACGTAAAACAGTTTCAAAGAGTTGTTTTTCTGTGTGACATTAGTTTTGAAAGATGTTTAACAAAGCAGAAATTCATGAATTCATGATAAAAATCTGTGGGGAAACACATTTACCTGTATGACTGTAGAGATTTTAGATTGAGCGTTGATTTGTTTCGTTTGGTGCACGAAATGCCAGTTTGACCTCAGAGCTTTGTTTTACTACTCAGTGTTGTTTCACTCACTTTTACTTTTATCTCCCGTCCCACAGGTGCACACAAACACACACACACACACACACACACACACACACATCATAAAAATTCAATTGTTTTGTGTCATACAGGGAGTCCCAGTTGTTCTCCTTCTCCATGAGCTGTCAGCGTATGCCGGGGACTGGAGCATCCTCCCTGCGCTTCCTCAGTGAGTGTTACACACACGGATGGAGATGGTGAACAAATCAAGCTCAATCAAATTCAATAAGATTTAACTTAAGGCAACTTTAATGATTCTTGTGAGGAAAATTGAGGCATAAAGCATAATGGCTCCTTGTGGATCTTTACAGTCTATCTGCCACTTACGGCCAATCAGCATCCTGGTTTGTCTTCATAGAAGAGGAAACCAGAGTCACACTGTCCGCACTGCTGCAAGTCCTCCATAGATATCGAGTCCATGAGGTGAGATGCACAAACACCCTGAAATACAAACATATTCCCAACAAAACTGAGTATACACATTACAATGAGCCTCTTTTCAAATGTTAATGCTCTGTTACTTTTTATTTCATGAACTTGGTATATGCAAAAGTTTGGGAATCCTACTCCGTCAGTAATTTGTAACAGCCCTCTGGCAGATATCACGGCTTGCAAACACTGTCAGTAGCCAGCTGTGAGTCTTTCTATTGTTGATTTAGGATGTTTCACGCACACACGGCATGTTCAAGATGTACCCACAGATTTCCAATCATGTTCAGGTCAGGCGGGAAAAAGCTTCAGCTTGTCTTGCTTTAAGTAGGTCGTGGTGGATTTTGAGGTCTGCTTTGGTTCACAGTCCTGCTGTAGAGTCTCTAACACAGAATATATTTTCACCGCCCATGCTTAACAGCTGGCAGTTATGCAGATGTTGCTTTGCATATTTCAGCCTTTGACTTATGTGATGAGGTGCTGGGTGATGTTTCCTTCTCTTCTGTGTAAACCCTGTTTGTGCATCAATGCTGCACATTAGAAGTGTGCACCACCACTCCTGTGTCAGCTAAACCTCCCTGCAGGTACTTTCCAGTCAAATGGGGGTTTAGCTTTGCCTCCTCGGCCCAGAAGACGTGCAGTTTTATCTGAAAGTTTTCTTAGTCTTCAGGACCTTGTCTTGACTTCCACAGTTCCCCTTAACTGCCATTTCTTAATGACATTTCAGACAGTGGAAAAATTTCAAGCTGGAAGCACTTTGATATCTTTTCCATAGCCTCCCCTGCTTTGTAGGCATCGGTTAGATTCATTTTCAGATCCTCAGTCAGTTGCTTAGAGGAGCCCACTGTTGCTGAGTGTCACCACAAGGTTTGGTTTATCATCAGCTGATTCTTAATGAGGATTTTTGCTGTCTGTTTGCTGCATGGGATTTATTTACTTCTTTTCTGCCTACATGGTATACAGTCTTCCGCTCTTCATGCTGTATGAATGTCTTGATGATGATGCGCAATATTAAACGAGCAATGCGAAGAAAATAACTCAGCATGTTTCTTGTTGTATCATCCTGTCCCGTTTCCCTTTTTGAAACTCACAGGAATGGTTTTTGGGTAAGCGTATCCATGACAACGAAGCCTCCATCATCCACCATTATGCCTTCTCTGAAGACCCCCGTTCGTTTGGTTACCCTGACCCTGCAGCAGGCTGGGCTCTCAGCGTGCCGCTGCTCCAGAGGTGTGTGTGTGTGTGTGTGTTGTGTGTGTGTGTGTGTGTGTGTGTGTGTGTGTGTGTGTGTGTGTGTGTGTATGTGTGTGTGTGTATGCGTGTGTGATTGCCTCCTTTCTGTTTTTTGACAATTTTTTACTGGATTTCTTTCAAGAAAGTTGGTACAGAGCAGAGAGAAAATCTTCATATCATCATCTCAAGGTTGTAGGAATGGACACCGTCACAACTATAACAGGATCTAAACATAATTTAAATTAATAAAGATAAGTAGCAAATACAGAAGAGAGACACAGTCCACAATGAAATGAAAGGAAAACATATCACAGTGACATTTTTGATATCTAATTGATGATAATGGAAATCTAAACAGGTATAAAACAGTCAATAAAAGGTCCCGGGAAGAAGTTCCATCTTCAGAAGTAATGTTTAATCTACTAAACTACTACTTAAATCTGGAGCTTTAGCTATTGCCTGTGTAACCGTACCTGAAATATTAACAAAAAACAGGAGTCGGCTAGAGTTGCTGAGCTAAACCAACAACCCAGGACTTCCATTACTGTTGTACATTCCCATATACAATGCAGGGAAGGTTCACCACTTCCATTCTACCGTCTGTCAACCTCTTTCACTTTCATGTGTTTCAGACTCGCTGAGGGGATCCAACACGACCACCTGAAGTCAGATTTTACCATCGACTTGAAACACGAGGTACTTTGAAACAATTTACGGGCGTTTCACGGGTTTCTGTGTGTCGTTTCCTGCCAATCACTGTAATAACATAGTTATTGTGAAGACTGTGGTTCAATTCTTCAATAAACGGTGCCTCAGTAACTGAAAAGCATCATGATCATCAGTGTCATCTTTACCCGCTGAACATATAATGATGATCGACAACATTCCCCCAGTGTCTGAGTGTCTTTTGTTGAAAAGCTCTTAGACTCAACTGACAGCAGCTCTCATTTTATCACTAATGGAAGTATTTGTGTGTATTTGTGTGTTTGGGGAACAATGATTGTGTGACAGTAAAATGCTGCTTTGCACCAACAGAAGTGGTAGTTATTTCTCAGGAAAACCTTTTATAGAACAGGATGGTGTTTTTTATGTTTTTATCAGGTTCTTTTACAATAGGTTGAAATAACATTATGGAAAAAAAATCAAATTTTTTAATGTTTTATGATATAATATATATATATAAAGTAAATTCAAGGTCAAAGAAAAGTTGTGTTTCACTTTTCTTTAGTGGCGCCCCGGCCCACAAAGTTATTAAATCCTGGTGTTACTCCTCATTAAAATGCAAGGGACTGATGACATTGAAATGCATAGCGCGAGTCTTAAACTTTAAGCTGCGTGCCCCCTTTGAAATTCTCAAATGACTTATGGGTAATGCAAAAAAAAAAAAAAATCATTGACCATGTGAGTGTATACAACCAAGACCAAGTTATGAAGAGGAAATAAATTGAATTTACTGTTTACTGGTGTTGTGGCTTTACTGATGACCGTTTTTTCCATCTTCCTTTATTAACCAGAAAGGGTTAAACTTTACAGAAAATAGCAGAAAAATGTCACCGTCACTGTCCCTCCATACGACCTACATTCATCTGTCTCTGTTTTTCTAGATTGCTTTGTACATTTGGGAGGAAGGAAATGGTCCAAAGCTGACAGCAGTGCCAGAGTTTTGTACGGAGCCGAGAGACAACTGTGCGACCACATTTACGACCTACCTGCCCAACTGTGTATGTACAACTCGTATTTATTACCTTTACATCATTATACTGGGCTGAAAATAAACCTTTACATTTTGCATGTGTGTGTGAACATATATGAGCATGTTTGTTCATGGAAGAGTGTCTATTGTGTCTGCTATGTGTGATTTCACTATCCCCTGCTTGAGGCTGAAGGTTCAGTTTTGGAAGCCTCTACAGACAACGTATGAAATGTTAAAGACCAAAAGGTCATTAGTTGTACAGCAGATAAACACAGCTGATAGTTGTTCTGTTTCATTTGCGCATGACGAAGTTTTAGTGTCTGTGATTTACTAAAGGACAAAATTAAGGACGTCTTTCACGGTTGTTTTCATATTCCATCACCTTCAGTCACATTTACAACTCAGCTGTCCAGCTCAGTTAAATGTCAAACACTGATGCACATGGCGCCGCAAGGATGAGTGAGCTGAGTCACTGTGAAGGCCGTACGGAAACCAAGCACACATTTAATCGCACTGTGTGTGATGACGGATCACTGCAGCTTTTGTTTGTTGAGCAAATGAAAATGAGCACTGCGGGACACATGACAATGTATGAATGAAAGACAGGAGTGAAAGACCTAATTTCTATACAGCTAAAATATAAAAGTATATTTTGATATAGACACTAACACAGTGATGTGAGCTGTTTTTTTCCCCCCGCATGTTAATACTGTCAGAACTGGGTGCTCCTCATCCTGACTCAATTTTAAGTCCGTTACATTCTGTATATGCTGCACCTCATACTGTGTTTGTGTGTGTATGCCTGGCTTTTATTTATTTATTTATTTATATTTTATCTCATTGTTTTCATGCTTCATATTTTTGAGGATGAGGACCTTGTTTCTGTTTCTGTCTATTTTTAGGGAGATCCAGTCTCAAAGAAAGACGTATTTGTTGCTGTGAAAACATGTCAAAAATTCCACTTGGAGCGAGGTGTGTTTTTGTTATTACCTACCAGTTTTAAAAGGACACGGTTTCATTAATTAAAAATGTGATTATATTCTGCAGTGGTGGAAGTATTAAGATCCTTTACTTAAGTTAAAGTGCCAGTAATTAATCTAAAAATAACTCATTACAACTAAAAGTCCAGCATTCATAATCCAGAAGTATCATCAGCAGTATGCACATAGAATAAATGCATTATTATGCATTATTTTATATAATTTTATTATTACATATATTACATATAATATTTTGTCCATGTGAAGGTGCTGTGAGGAAGTAAATGTTTGAGTTGTTAAGCAACTAACCCAAATGTGAAGTCAGCTTAATGACTTCCTGTCCTGCCATTTTGGTGTAAAGGTTTGATTAAGTAGCTGCTGTAGCTTCCAGTTGCCAAAACAAACTGTTTCAGTTTATATTTCGCAGAATAAATGAAAAGCTGTGAATGTTTTACTGCGGTCTTTTCATTTATCACTGCTGTTTTGTTTACCTGCTTAACGGTCTGGTGGTCAATCAGTCACTTTTAACCTGTCAGGTGAAAACTGCCTGTTTAAATTCCCAACCTCATCTCGACTGTCTGCTGAAAATGCAACAGATTGTGTAATTATCCAAAACATTGATGTCTGTTTCTAGGCTCAAAAAAATAAACCAGTAGTTATGGACTGACTATTTTAAAGCCGTTAACAAAATCAGTACAAAGTACAAATAGTGTGTGATTAACTTTGTTGGTTTGCTATTACATTCATTTCAGGTTATTAGAATCTAAAAACAAGCTGGCAAGCTTTCCCACTTGACATGGTTAAAATTAATTGAATGGCAGTTATTTTGTATTTTTAATGTAAATGCAGCAAGTAATCATATAGTTAACCAGTGTTCAGAGACAATGTAATTGTTTTCTCCCTCTGGACAGAGGCAGTAGACATTTTCCTTTATTTAATAACACTCCTCCTTTCAGTTTGGACATAGTTTTAATTATATTTTTAATCAGCCCCCTCCTCTTTTCTCCTCACAGTACCAGTGGTGAAGGAAACGTGGGAGAAAGACGCTGAGCATTTGGAGTATTACAGCGATGTCACTGATGCGTCCGTACCCACAATCAGTCTGGGAGTGCCCAACACTGAGAGAGGTGAGCTGACCTGCAGCAGTGTTTACTGATTACTGCAAGACAGGTTTAGGATGTAATGGAGCAATTATATCACCAAACTGGTCCTTGTTAGCTTAGTGGATGGTGATCAACAGGTTGCTGAAGAAGCTGAAGAATAGATCTGTGCGTTTATGGCATAGAAACTCACTTTAGCCAAGCTAGTGCCAAGTCTCTTAGGATCCCATACATTCGGTAATCGAGGGGGGCGTGGGGAGTGTTGTGCCACCAGCAGGTCAAAATTTTACCAGATGGATTGTCACCAAATTTTGTACAGACATTTTTGGTTCAAAAAGGATGAACCTTAATGACTTTTCATCTAGAACAATCATCGGATCAAAGCTTTAATTCGTCCAATACTTTCATTTATGATTAAATACCTGCAAAACTAATACAATTTCCATCAATCTCCAATGTACTTTACTAACTTTATTTAATATTTCAGCCAATTCCGCAGTTTTCTCGTTGTATTTGCAACTTGGAAGTTGTGAACACTGTAAGTTAGCAACTAATTTTTGTGTTAATTACTTCAATATGACATGAATGCATCATTAGCATCAGCAATAGCATTGTCACTGAGAGCATGTTAGCATGCTGACGTTAGCATTTAGCTCAAAGCACCACTGTGCCTGACTACAGTCTCACAAAGCCGCTGGTATGGCTGTGATGTGTGTGTGCATTCAACGCATTGTTTACGGTTCAGTGATCGTCAAGTACAAACCGAAGTTCAAATGGTAGTTCAGTCACCACACCGCCGCCACTCCCATCATCCCCTTTTGTTTAGCTGTGTTTGGCTCCTGTGATGTGAGATCATTGTTAAAGGGAGACAGAAAGTCTTTCAGCCTCTTGAGGACTGAGGTGTAATGCTGCTGACCGCCGGTCCTCACACACTTTAAGTGCACCACAGAAAGATGGATTGATGTATGGGCTGATCCCTACCTCTCAATCAAAAGTCCAACTAAATCATGGCAGTAATGACAAAGCCAGAGAAAAGGTGGATGGATGACACGTGGACTTCCTCATAACAGGCTTTATAGCCAGAAATATATATCTGTGTTAGGTGTATTCCTCTCTGAGAAACCCCCCGATTACAGCACAGATTTGCTTGTGTCACTCCCTCTAATGTACTTTGGAGTCCTTTCACACAGCAGGGGACAGTGTCAATGACACCTCCATCTCTTTCTCCGGTTCATTTTTATGTTCCTCTCTCTGCTCTTGTTCACAGGCTGATGGAAGTTTTCCGCTGCCCGTCCTGTTCTCTGTCCCCTACCTTTTTCTACCCCCCCCAACCCCCACCCCCTCCAGCCCCCCTCCCACTGTTTGATGTTTTCCAAGCCTGTGCTTTTGTTCATTTTCTTTGTCCTTTTAGTGAAGTGCCTCTCTCTCTCTTCCTGTTTCCATTTTTATTAAAACCCCACATTAATCTTATGCTTCCTTTTATTTCTTTTTTCCTCTTATCAATACCTACAATCTCTTGGAAGTTTATTGGGTGCACCTGGATAAAAAGAATGGAGTATAATACAACAGTCCTGCAATAAATCCTCCCTTCCCTTATAACATTCAGTTTTTGTTCAAACTGTTCCAGGCAGGAGTTGATTCAACTTTAAGGTCATTATGGAGGCTGCACTTTGTGGTGCTGTTGAATTGTATGGCGTCATAAGCACAGGTGTTTCTGTTATTTTTTCCACTCCATTTATATTAATGACAATAGTTCAAATAACACAAACACTTCCCTGTCAACATTTTGAACATCCTTAAAAAATGATCATACAATTGAATCAGCACCTTTCAAAAAAAAACTGAACATTATAACCTTCATGAAGGTTGGATTTATTGTAGGATCTAATTTTTATAGCGCAGTATTTCTTTTCTTTTGCCTGCCTCTCCACCTCAGACTGCTCCTTGTTATCTTGTCTTGATGTCTACTTATTTCCAATCCGATTTTCCAAGCTTGCAGGCAGCTCTTAACTGACCTTTTATAAAGTGAGGAATTGTTTTGGGAGGAAACTTCTTCAGTTTGACCACAGACCAACTTCATAAATACTAATGCATGTTCATCACCTTGTCACATACTCAAACACACACAAGCTACGTCCACGCTAATACTTTTGCAATGTTCATTCCTGGTGTCCACAGTACTCTGGAGTTTTCGAGCCCTTAAAACGGAGAATCTTGGAAACGCTGCTGAGCCTGTTTTAGTTTGAAAACTCAAGGGTTACGATGTAGTCTTGATGGGCAGGAACAGAAACCTTTGGAAACTATGACGTGGTGAATACAACATGAACATTTAATTAAAAGTGTTACTGACTTTGTTGTCTTTGCTAGAAGCTGTTGTGCAGTTAAATTCTGCACTTTGACAGTACAACTGTCTTTGCTGTTCCTTGTTCGTAGTATTTTCTGCAACTAACCAGCCGCAGAGTAGATGTCGTCACAAAGTCTGAAGTTTCTGCCTCTCTGGCATTTTATGAGTCACAAAACTCGAATGAGTGACCCGCCTTTCATCTTTCTCACACTTGTTGTCTTTTATGCTGTGTCCCTGCAGGGCATTGTGGGAAGACATTTGCCATCTTTAGGCGGTTCCTGAGTGACGCTGTGCCAAAGGCTGATTGGCTTCTCATTGTTGATGATGATACACTCATCAGGTACCTGAGAGAAGAGTTTTTGTTTCACCTACCTCTCCGAGAAAATGAATATAATAATTTAAAGCGATGATGAAAGTATGCTGCAACTGTGCACGTCTGATTGATGCTGCAGTGGTGACTAACTAAACAAAAAAATGAACTTCCTCTGTGTTACATCTCTTTTAATGATGTGATTTACTTAAACACGCTGCATGTACCCACACAGGTGTTTTCACTTGCCGGCTAATTACAGCTGTTACAGCAGTCCATGAAGCAGTTAGATTTATTATGCAGTATATTGGGGTGGGAAACTTGATGACAGTGACTCTTCACAGAGCCGGTGGTAATCTGCTGTAGCTGCCAAATGAATCCCATGATTGCGACAGTGTCATTCGAATTAATTGAAATCACCACAGTATGTTGCTGTTGTAAATCTGGACCATAAAGATGTGACTGACTGACAGCTGCACCAAAATGAACAGGAGGGTGAGAGGGATTTCAGTTTGTACACACCCACACAGTCTTGAGAAGAGCTCTAATCCGGCAAAATAAGTGAAAGGACCTGTGTGTGTGGATGGTGTGTTTACCGTACACTGTTTCAGTGCGATACAGAAACAACTGCGTGACATACAGTAGCTTGGAACTTGTTTTGTGTGTCTTAATGCAGTCTGTACATTCTGTGGTCTGCATGCAACCACCTCACTTCCTGTCTGCTTGTCCGTTGTAAAACTGTCCATCTACAGTTTACCCAGGTTGCGACGACTGCTGCGTTGCTATGACCCAAAGGAAGCAGTGAGCCTAGGGGAGAGATACGGCTACAACTTGGTTCAGAGCGGATACAGCTACACCACAGGCGGAGGAGGGTGAGGCTGCAGGAGGAAAGGAACATCGTGGTGCTAATAGAGTGACATTAAAAGCTGCTATGCAAGGTTTGAGCAGTGTCACAGTAAAACAAAATACCTGGTATTGAAACACATTTACAACACTGTATGAATGATTCACATACAGTATAGTACAGTCTGTGTCTACTTGTCCTAAACCTTAATAGCAGGTAACTCATGATAATATCGAATGAAATATTCTGAATTATAGAAACATTTGCCATTTAATATTTTTGTATTATATAAATCTTGAGATAGTGACTAGAATTTAAAATAAAGTTTTGGAGGATTTAAGCACTTCTTGGATCTGACAATAAAGAAACAGCATTGATCGCCTGAATAGTGTCCAGAAGGAAGGGGATCGATTCCCCCCAAAATTAAAGCAACACTTCTCTTCTTCTTCAAAATGAATTAAGCAGAAAAGCTCTTATTGCCACATTATGGGTACACGATTAAGAACAAAAGCAGATATTACCCCAGGGTCAGACACTATCACATTGGCAAATAAATCCTCTATCAGATATATTTTTGGGCAATTAAATCCTATTCTTACTGTGTGTGTGTGTGTGTGTGTGTGTGTGTGTGTGTGTGTGTGTGTGTGTGTGTGTGTGTGTGTGTGTGTGTGTGTGTGTGTGTGTGTGTGTGTGTGTGTGTGTGTGTGTGTGTGTGTGTGTGTGTGTGTAGGATGGTGCTCAGTAGGGTGGCAGTGTCCAGGTTAGTTTCCAGTGGTTGTAGGTGCTACAGCGACGATGCTCCTGATGACATGGTCCTGGGCAGGTGCTTCACTTCCCTGGGTGTCCCCATCACACACAGTCCACTGTTCCACCAGGTAAGGAACAATAGCCACACATACACACCAAGTACATGTTATACAGTATATTTATAAGGACCTTCCTTAATTTAATTTGCTTTCCAACCCTTTAATGTTCAGATTTACTCGATAAGAACAAGGTCGGATGACTACATTACGAGTTTTTTTTTATAATTCCCTATAAAGAAACTGATGTAAATTCAGAGAGTGGCTCCTGGAAAGGACTAAATATCTTGGTACAGCTTTTAAGAGAAAATGAAATTTTTCAGTTAGTACACTTCCAGTTAATTGCTGACATGGCCTTGAGGGAATCTTTCGGTAAGTGAATAACAGGTTAGCTGAAAATGCAAAAATGTGAAATTCATCGACAGGCAATTATAAGCTATTGTTCAACATGACGCATGTAAAGGATTAAGTTTCCAATAATAATTAGCTAATGACTAAATAATTACAGTGTAAAAGTGGAGTAATTCTTCCAGCCACAGTCTTCTGGAATTTATCAGCTATTAAAAACTCAACACAACTTCTTAATCTTCAATAACTGTCTCAGAACGTTGTTTCTCATGTCTTCATAAGTACCAAATTACACAAGTCTCTCTCCCTTTCACAGCTAGTTAAGAAGTTATATACCCATAAAGCAAAGTGCTCTTAAAGTGGATGGACACAAGGTCTGCCTCGTCTAATTATTGGAAAAGAGCTCTTCTCAACAGTCAGCTTGTGATATTGATTGCATCTTAAGGGTCCTCTTTTCAGAAAGTCACTGATGAACCCGGGTGTCTGGGACTAGTATGTCAGTGTGGTAGGACTTAGAGTTAACTCATGGTCAAATACAATGGATTTACTGCCTTAATACCGTTCCAAAACCCATGTATTTGAGATGAATCACTTATAATTTGGTAATAGAGAGGGAAGCTCAGACAGGCGTCTACTAGGATACTATTGATCTCCTTTCTCTATGAAGGATGAAGGTTGAAGGATATCTAGAAGTAGACAGACAAAGGAAAATGGACTTGCTCTTTGATCTGTGTTTTCTACTTATAGACGGGTGTCTGAATCAACTTCATCGATCAGAGGCAGAGGTCAGAAAATAACACAGAATGACTAAGAGCTTACAGTATGATGAGATCGACATGAAAAACAGCACAAATCACAAAAGTGATTAGTGGAAAATGTTTAATTAGCTCAAGAAGGAAACCTGCTTGTTCGGCCAGAGAGCAGAATTAGCTGTTGTTTCCAGTGATCTTAAGGCTGTTTATGGATTTATACTGAAACTGCAGAAATAAATGGCAGTGACCCCGCTGACCTCAGGGGCTATCAGTCACTCCTATCATCCTTTTCATCCAACACCAGTGCTGCTAAAACCCCTTTTTTTTTATAATGATCAGATCAGCAGCATCACTGACACTCAGATACTATTTTCCAACTTCAAAACTTTACTCAATCCTCCATCACCCCCACCAGACACAAAACTGTCAGCCAATATCTTTGCCTCCTTCTTCACTGAGAAGGTGGCGGCCATCAGCTGCCAATTCTCTGAACCTCTGAGAGACAAAATAGTTAAGGGGTTAAGGTTGAGGGCACACCACTCTCTTCATCGCTCTCATGCCCCTCTGCCTCCTCCAGTCAATACCTCACCACCTCCCTGCACTCAGCCCTCTAGTTGAGTGCAGGGCTCCAAATAGTGAAGCATGTAGTAGTCCTACCACATGACCATCCCAGGTCAAGGACACATTCTCTTTTTTCTAAATTCAGCCCTCTAACTGAGAACGATGTATCAAAACTTCTGACTGGTAATCGTCCTCCTACATGTGTGCTGGATCCCATTCCCACAAACCTCCTCCAAGCCGTATCTCCCTCCTGTGTTATCAGCAATAACAGTGATAAATATTTCACTGGCTTTGGGAACATTTCCAACTGCATTCAAACAGGCTCAGGTAACTCCTCTGCTCAAAAGGCCCTGACTTGACCCTGCTCAAGTGAAGAACTATTGATCGGTCTCACAACCTACATTCTTACAAAATTGGTCCAGTCCAAAAAAAGATGCATTCATTTTTTGGTTGCCTAAACTGTAGAGGGATCTATTAGTGCATCAACATGAGGATGCAGGTCTAAAGTTACAACAAGTTTGTTTGGCAGGATCAGGGATGTAATACTGTAATGCCATTCCTATGAATTTCTGTCTCTCCCAGTTTCTGTCTTTGTTTCTGCTGCCTTCCCAAAATCATCTGTCACCTCGCTCACAGAGGGATGACGTGCGAACAGAAACCGCTAAGCCAAAAGCGCTCCAAGTGTTGGTGGGAGCCAGATTTAAGACATTGACCTTTATGCAGTATCAGATGAGGCTCTGCATGATATCCTTCCCTAAATGTAGGTAATAGAAGACTGTCCTGTGGGTTATGGAGGCTGTCACAACAGAACATTGAACTGTGCTACCCTGAGGCAACAGTCAAATTGTTTGCAGCAGTGGGAATCCCCTGAATAAATGAAACATGAATCATTAAGGAGAGACATAGGGGACACACACACACACACACACACACACACACACACACACACACACACACACAGACAAACCACTTGTTTTTGATATTTCAGGCCCGACCAGATGACTACTCTGAGTCATTGATCTCCTTGCAGCAGGCCATCTCCTTCCACAAGCACTGGAATATAGATCCTGTGGCTGTCTACAAACACTGGCTGCAGGATACAAACCAACGAGATGAACTGTAGAAATACTCTGTGTATACCGTATGTATAACATACTGTAGACAAACTTTGAATCCAAATTTGCACAACTTTTGCTAAAGGTCAATAACCACTATGGTGGCTGTAATACCTAGAGAGAACTGGCAAACATGCCCTGAAACATAATTCTTACAAAACTTAATACCTGCATTAATCAATATTTTTGATATCAGCATTAAATCAAATGACTGTAATGGGATTCAGAGAATTATCACCCAAGTGTGGCTCTCCAGAGGTTTTTTTTAGGGGTTTCATTTTGGTTTAATAGCCTGATTGAGTCAGAGCAAAAAAGCTCAATTGCAGAGTGGATGCTAATTTGTCTTTGCCTCTGCTGGATGTGTTTCAGCTTGTTTTGAAAATGTTCTGCCATCTAATGGCCAAAAAAAGAATTAGAGCAGCTTTAATGGAACCATAAATTTTAGAAATTGCTAGTGAAATTAGCTGCTAACTAACTTGTAGTAAAGCTGTGTTTACTTCAAATTTCTATGGAGAGGTTGGAGAACCTTTTTCTATGTTTAGCAGGTGTTAGACGGATTGCATCTGAAAGTGCAGACTGATTCAACATTGAGCCAAACTGATTGCTGCTTGTTTTGTGAGAGTGAACATCTTGAGTATCACTGCTGTCACTTTTCCCCCAAACTAAATTTTAACAAAACCTTGAACCAATATGTTTAATTTATTTAAGAAAGATTGTGTTAATGTATTTGCCATAATGTTAATCTGCTTCACATTTGGGTAATCAAGTATTTGAGTGAGCAGGGTGAAAAATTGTTGTATTGATAAAGAGACGCCCAGTGTTTATTTTATTTTATTTATTTATTTTTTTTATTTAGCCAGGTAAGTCCTTATTACGTTTGGAAAGGCAGACCTGGCCATGATACCAGCATTTAAAGTTGAGGACAATACAATTCAAAATTAAGCAACAGTTAAAATAAAATGCCTCAAAACTGTTCACATTATTAAGAGGTCCAAAATATTTAAATGATCTGGATTTTGGTCAGGGATAGCAGATTTCTCAATTTAAATTTGATTTTAACAGACAACTTACATAGTAACATGAACATGATGCATTTATTTCAGTAATATTGTTTTTGAATTTTATGTTAATTTTTCTTACAGACAAATACAGAGTAGTTTGATATTTTTTGAAATATGCTTATTTACTTACCTACAAGTACACATATTTCCCAAAAATGTCAAACTGAAATTTTACCACATGGAATACAATTCCATGAGTTATGTGAATGAGTCTGTACTAGAATTTTTGATACAGTTTATTAGAATTTTATTTTTGATCTGTGAATGGCAAAACTGTGTGTATGTGTCAGTTAGTGTGGATGTGCGCAAGAGTAATAACAACATTTTGGAGCTGTTTTTGAGGATAAATAAATGTTTGTGTGTGCTTGCTTAAACCTGTTATTTCCTAAATTTAGATAGGACTGTTTTTTAATCATTTTAAAATAAAATATTCATTGGGATGAATAATAAAACTTTTGTTTGTGTGTTTTATCTCTTTTATGACACAGAAACCCTAAACAGGAGAAAGAAAATAATTTCACACAGACTAAATATAGTGTACTCTCAAGTCTTTAAATTAAAATATATTGAGCTTGTTAACTGTAAATCTTATTTTAGCCATCTAACCAATTCAATAGACTTCGGGAGGGAACCGGAAGTGCTAAACTAATTTCCGGGTTTTAGGATTCCCGCGGCACTCTACTGTTCCATGTTTTGGTATTCTGGATGGCAGCGCGTGCGTGTTAGTGCGTGTGAGTCACTCCTTTTAACTGTTGCCCCTGGCTACCTTTACAAACACACAGGGACGGCCAACATAAGACATGGCAGTGTTCCGGTGAGGGCAACCTTACTCAATTTTCCTCCACTGAAGAAACCGTGTTTTTCGGCTAAAAAAAGACCTCTGACAAACAAAAAACATAAGACCAGAGAAACGTTTTTAAAGTTTTTATGCGCTCCATCAGTTTCATTCCTGCTAAATCCAAGGCTGAATTTCTTTCCCTGCTCACTGTGGAGCCGTTACTGGTCTGGCTTTACGGACATGGAGAGACCTACGAGCTGCTAAAGGGTCCAGCTTTTCTGGCTTTTCTTCTCCTCCATATGTAAGTAACTTACTGGCTACATAATGTTACATCTGTTTTCATTAGTGACCAGCTATAGTAGATATGATAACAATGTATGTTGCTATCGCTAGCTGGCTAACTGTCAGCATTGCTGAGGAGCATATCAAGGCAATATTAGCATGGACATTGCTTTTTGTTGGCTCTGGTGCAGGGCAACTTTATTCACTTGTGCTTCTTGTTGTGGGTTGACCTCATGGCTTTGTAACACCTTGCTGACTGAGGTGAAGGGGGCATTTGTTGTTGTCTGAGATGCTGTTGGTCTAGTGCAACATCTAGTGGCAGTGACGAACGTTTACAGAACCTTTGAAGAAGTCTGAATTAGAATCAAATCTAAAAATTTTTGAAATGAAATAAAGCATGTGCTGTGTTGTGGAGAAAGAAGTGAGAGGTATGAAATATATGGCATCAAAGTCTGCTTAAAGGTCTTCAGGAGTTCTGCTGCGTAAAAAGTTGTAAAGTCCTTTTGTGGTTCCACAGGGAGCTGAGTGTCTACTGGGTCTGAAGAAGTTTGAACTAAAATCTCTGTGTGGAGTTAAAAAGAACTGAATGAACTGAGGCTAGAAGCTTGAGGCAACATTAGCCACTAGTATAACACACCACAATCTCTGACTGTGCTGTCAACTGTCAAGTTGCATTGTGGGATAGAATAAAATAAAAAATAAAATAAATAAAAACATTGGTATCTCTGGTTATGTTAGATGTTGGACAGTAAGTTGTAGTAATCTCAATTCTGCTGCTATTTTTGCTCTTAAAAATAGATTTGATCACGAGAGACCGTCATAGCTTAAGTTAAAATAAAATAAGAAAGTCTTGCACCGTCAGATATTTTGTCAGGACTGAATCAGAGTCACGTCATTCTTAAGTCCATTTTACCACAGCTCCGAAATGGTCTGAAATACTTTCTTTTTTAACATGTGTAGGTGTTTAAAGTTGTAAAAGGTAGGCTTATAGGTTACTGATTGATTGCCACGCAGGGGATACCACTCTTTGAGGATTGAGGATTACAAGAGACTCGTCTTTTTTTTTTGTCTGCCTCATCCAGTGTTTCTTTCATTTTTCCGAACTTGTCATTCTCATTCACGTCAGAATCCCAGAAGAGTGTCAGTATCATGTGTCACTGTGACATTAGTTACTATAGCAACAGGATCCTGAGTGGCCATAGTAATAAATTCTCTTTGAAGGCTTTGCATGATGCTAGTCATATGATATATTTTGACAAATAGCTACATATTCAGCATCTGTTCTTGCAGAAAAAATAAATACATCACTGTCATATTATTCATGGCAGAGGGCATTAATCGCTTGAATAGTTACCGTTATCCGTTGATGTGTCACATACATGTGCTTCTGTGTGAGCATGATAGAGATAAAAAGTTTCAATGCTTAAAGCAAGACAGGATTGTCAGTATAGCCAGTCGATCGGAAGTCAAACTTTTAATTACCATTGCCTTAAATTACGTGTCAGGGTGCAGCTGCAGGGACATAGTACAATTCCAGGCCTATCATTACACTGCTCTTTCATGTGTAAATGTAACATTATGGATTACTCTGTTCCCCTCACACTTTCATTCACAGACACATGCACACACACTATTATCAATAACGAGGTATTTAAAAAAGCTTATACCCAGATTTGTGTTAAATTTGCTGTGGAATTTCTGTTCTGTTCTTAAGGATCACCATCAGACCAAAATGTGCATTTTTTCAATACAAAAATATAATGTGTGTAAAAGATAACATCACAAACACACACAAGGGGGGTATTTTATAAGCCTGTCGTGATTGGAAGCTTAACAAAGAGAAAATTTGTGATTGAATGACTTTTTGTCAAAATTTTAAACTCCTATGAGTAGTACTTTCTGTAAATGGATAAAAAATGGCCCACTCTATTGGACTGGATGTATTATGAGCCATTAAAGTCAGGATATAAGCAGGAGGCAGCTGCAGTAACCAGAAAGTCTGTGACATGGGAAAAAATAACAGCTTGTTGCTTGCAGCTTGTTTGAGTATTTTTAGTTTTTCCAGTGTGAATTCATGAGCATGCACTGCAACACAAACAAAGTATAAATACCTTGTAGATAATATCTAGTTGTCTATTAAGGTCATCTTCAAAACCCTTATCAAAGCTTAGATTAGTCCTGGAAAAAGGTCACGCTGGCTCGGTTTCCTGTGATCAGTAATGTCTTGAATGTTTCTGACATCCAGAATTACAACATAAGATGACATGACCTTCTGCTTAACAGTATCTTCATCAGATCTTTCTTAGTGATAAAATAATATCCCAGATCTGCAGATTCAGAGGCTCAGCTGCTCTATGCACCAGAGGTGTGAAGCAGTGATGGACAAAATATACCACAAAGAATGCCCTGTGGGTGCTGGCCGGAAAAACAACAACTGCGTCAGTCTGAAACTCGCAAAGACACTTATGTTACGATAAGGCCTGATATGTTTTATCCACTCATTGTGTGTTTTTTCCAAGCATTAATGATGATCACTTTTAAATGCTTTTGTTTGCCTCTTTTCACCAGCCTGTCTGTCTGAGGGTTTGTTAGCTGTAGTGGAGCATGATGCTTTTTATTTAATGGTGAAACCAGCCGCCTGCCTAACCTGTTTGTTAATCACTCAGGTGTAGCTAAGTAGAAGTGCATCAACTTTATAAATAAACTGACCTCTCCAGTTGAGAAGGATTTGTCTGTTTATCCTCAAGCACTTGCACAGCTCAGGTACTGAAGATCTGACAGTGACCTGCTGAATATATAACCGCCCCGTTCTGTTTTGTCTAATAGTTCTACTCCTAATTTATCCTCAGTAGAATAATATTGCTCTCAAAGCTGTAATGTCATGGTAATACAAACTAAAGAGGATCTGGTCTTCATTACAGTCAAGGACCATCAGAGTCACTTCTTTGGCCTAGTTTGGGAATAGAAGTGAGGAACTTCTTAGCAATCCATACAAGTGATTCATTAAATGCTAACGCTAGCTTCAAAGAGAGATGACAACACATTTGTATCACTTCTGAACATCAGTGTGAAAGTAGCTTGTTTCAAGATGTGTTTTTTCACAGCACTAAAGGCTTTGATATATACTAGAGGAATAATTTATCGCTCTTAAAGCACACACAGATCCCCTCAAAGATATTAACTTGCTTGCTGGTGGAGTGGTACCAGAGAACCACTTACTTCCCATCTAATTTTTATGACTGCATGACACAGTTGCTTTATTTATTTATTATAGTATTTATTAATAAACGATTCATTTTGCTGGCACCATCCAAACAGGATGTATTTCAACATCATCTTGGTCACAATATTGCTGTTGTAATTGTCATGAAAATGTATTTGCCTTCCTCATTCTGGAAGTTATAACAGGAGGTAATAATGGATTAGCCCAGTTAAGTTGCTTCCTGGCGCCAGTCTTGCCAGTAAACCAATAATGAATTAACATATCAACCGATTTCTGCAGGTAATGTATTGTTATGACAGGGTGGGGGATGGTGGAAGCTTAATTTTATAATAATGAGTTGTTGAAATTAAAAAAAAATAATCAATGGGTGAGAAGTGACCCTCAATACAGCACTGACACAATACAGAGTTAACTTCACTAGTGGGTGTTAATGCTCTTTCTTTTATTGAGTTATTCACCTAAATTAAATCCTTTTATTGACTCAGTGTTTACATTTACATTTGTTCATGCTAGTGGCTAGTGACTTGAACTTAGTGCGATCAGCAACAGTGGAGAAAGTGGAGGGAGGAATGAAAAGTGGAGCAACATGAGCTGTCTTGTCAAGTCTTTGGCTGGATGAAGACTAGACGTGTTGTCACTTTGTCGACCATATGCAGAGGTAACTGGATGCTGGCAGCCTGGCCAGAGGAGCATTAAAGTAGTCAAGGCAGGAGACGACTGTGGGGTTGAGCAGCATACGTGGTCAAATAGGACTTGATCTTTCTGATGTCATCAACAGCGATGCCCAGATTTCAGGCAGATTTTGTTGGTGAGAGTGAAGTGGAGCTGAGCTGGATGCTGCTGCTCATACTTAGAGAGACTGAGTTGAATCCATGTTGACGTATCATTGAGGGAAGCTGAGATCCCGAGCTGAAACAAGTGGGAAGAGTTTTACCTTAAAACTGTCACAAGTTTGTTGTTAGTTGTATAAGACAATATTACATTCAAAACTTCAAACAATACACATTATTAACAAATAGTGACATATAAGTTTAAAATTAGCTAGTTTAAAATTTAGAGCATATCAGTTTAACATATCTGCATAACTACTACATAACTGCAGGGACCTGCAATGTAAACAGTGTCTATCTGTGACTGACTGGGTGACTGAGTGTCACTCAACCTGGGGCAGCCCTAATTCAAAGACATTAGCAGAAGCTTCCCTGCCAATACTCTGCCATGGTTGTGCAGCAGCCATCTGCACTTCTTTATTGTTTGGCCTGAATGAGGCACCTGCTCAACTGGACTGAGGCCAGGTGACAACCTTTTGCTCATGATTGGCCATAAAATCTCCACATTCTCCCTGTTTCTATGGGTTACTGCCCTGCAGCATTGTCCTAAAACTGGCTGTGCATGCATAAATGTGACTTAACTTAAATAACTGCAAACTTGACAGTCAGTACTTTCCTTTGTTTGATTTTATACCCAGTGTGCTGAGTACAGAAACAAAACTATGACAGAAGTGTACTACCTCAAAGGGATTGTATTGTTTGTCTGTGGCTTCAAGGCCATTTTCTGAGAGGGAGTAAAAGCAACCATTCCTATTACACCTACACACCACGTAAGAAACTCTCAACTGCCATGCTTAGGCGAGTTCCCTGGAGGCTGCCAAAACACATCACAGGAAAGGTCGGGAATAACTAACTGAAGCAGAAGCAAAAGAGGCACTCCATCACCATATGCCAGGAATATGCTGAACACAGACTGGTTTTATAGTGTAAAAGGATGGGCTTTTCCTTTTATGTGATGAATCCAACAAACTGAATTCACCAGTTCAAAGTCTGTTTCATGAAAAGAACAGGTGCCTTGTTGTGTACTCACTGTATATCTATAGCCACTGATATGAGAGAAGACAGAAGGGAGTGAAGCACATTTTAGTTTGAGTTTGAGCTTTAGGTGAACTCAGCACTCATCAGTCAGTGTTGGTGTCAAGTATTTCAGTCTTGCTGATACGTCTGCTCTCTTGGCTGGCGTGCATGAAAACGAGGCGCCCATACCAGCCTCTTTGGCATATCTTTTTTGTGTGGGCAGAAGCCATTTGAATATATAGAGGAGACAGACAACAAGAGAGCATGTTCGTGTTTTACATATTGAGCAGTTCTGTCCAGAATAAAAACAAAGACAGACATGAAGAGCTGGTGTGTAGACAGGAAGGAGTACGTAGACCTGAACATGAAAAAAAACGCACGAGAAAGTGCAGGCTTATTGTTTGGTCTTATATTTATGCAATTATGAGCTGAGTACATTAGAGTTTTCTAAAGTATATTTTTTGGGGGCTTTTTATGCCTTTATTGGATAGTACAGTAGAGAGACAGGAAACAGAGAGAGGGGGAATGACATGCAGTAAAGGGCCGTCCGATGCGGGATTTGAACCGGGGCCGACTGCAGCGAGGACTGTAGCCTCGACACATGGGGCGCCTGCTTAGACCACTACGCCACATGATGCCATTACGATTTGTCAACTCTCCTTTTTTTTTTTTTTTTTCATTGGCATGCTGCTGCTGTTCTACTCATTTGCTGCTCTTCTGTAACTTGTTGTTTCATAAGCAATTTAAACTGCTAACAGCAGCTTTCAGAAGACTCTGGGCATGTATTAAAATACTCACTGCAATTCTGTTTGTCAGCTGTTCATCATTTTCTGCTGTCTATTTTCAAACGGTTAATTTACTCTTGATGGGGATATTTACTTCACTTTGCCAAGCTAAGCTGCTTGTGGTTAATTTGTGTCAGTGTGATTGTGCCCTTGGAAATATGGCTGCTGACACTGCTGGCGATTTCATTGCTGTGTTACACATTCTGTGAGTGTTAATCTATTTAGTTAATGTCATGCTCTCTGATTCCAGCTAATTTCTGCTCTCAGGCTGCCGTGGAGTATTTGCATTGCTAATTGTGCTTGTTGTCGCTGAGTTTATTTGTCCTTTGGATGTTGCTTAGCTCGTAAAATTATGATGCTTTCATGTCGATGATTTACAAATTGGAGAATTAGGAACACTCATGTTTGAGCATTTTAATATATTTTATTGTAATGGGCTGAACTGGTTTTGTGACTTATGTCCTCACAGGTTTGCTGTCACAGTTTTGTGGGGTCCTATCAAAAATCAAGTGTCCAGCAAAGGGTTGAACTGTACATTAGTTTTAAAATGGGACTGGCCTGCACACAGCCCTTTCACATGGTTATGCTGCTGACGGCCATAATCAGTCAACCGTAAGCTTATCTCAATGAACTGATGGTTACCTGCCACTTCATCCCTATGATGCTTTTTTCCACTCAAAACTTTTACAACCACTTTTTAGGGACTTGGCTTTGTGAAGATGGACATAGTTATGTTGAAATTATTGTCTGAAATATCAGTTTATGCTGAAGCGTTAAAATTTCTCTAAATTTGAGCTATAAGGCCAAAAGTACACAAATCTATGTGGGGGCACATTCCACTAATATATCAATGTCATCCTGGTTGCTTGATCTGTGCTTTGGTGATATGTCAACACTTGTTTTGTTGACTTCAGTCTGGTGTGTTTTCTTCTATCCTGAACTCCTCACTACTGTAACATTCAATTCGACGGTCATGACTTATGGAGACTGAATCTATGCTGCAGGTTTGTACCATAATAATGTCAAACATGTTTGATGTTTGATCCGTCCCTGGTATGAATGGATAGTTGGGTGGGTGTTCAGAGTCCACATATGCTTCAACCTGTAGGCATTTGATTCATTAAGTGGTTTACCGATGGGGATTACATCTGAAAAATAATCAAGCCTCAGCTTTCATCTTTCTGGGTCAACTTCTGTCTCTTTCTGCTTCTTCATTGAACATATTCCCAAACTTTTTACAATATTCGTTATTTCAATCTCTCAGTCTCTGTCAGTAATTAATGTTTATCCAGCACAAACCCTCATGTTCACATGTTAAAGACACACTGTCCTCGGAAACTGTGACCAATCCCAGAAACAAAAGAGGAACAAATACAACCCGCCCTGAGCCACTCATCTGCTACTTACTATCTTGAGACTCCTAATTCAGTTAGAAATGGTACATTATGCTCCGATTATTCATTCAGAGGCAGCATTCATATGCTAACTAATTATGCACACTTATTAGCGTTTCTTTTCTCTAAGTTACTGTGAAGAATCGTATTATTTCTAACAAGCTAGAGCCGTAAAAGGAAGCAAACCACTGAAACATTTTGAGGCTCTTTGTTTTGGGATATTTTGGGATTGTTTTGGGAAATTTGCATTGTAATACTAGAAGTTATTTGACTTGTGCAGTGTATGTGTGTGTGTTTACATCGGTTTAATACAATTTGCGTCCACATTTCATATTGAGTTTATTCTTTTGCCTATGAGCTGGTAGGATTTAAGCTTTTTATGTCATTGTGTTAGTTAAAACAGGAGCGTGTTCAATGCCTTTTTAGAAGTGCAGTACAGTGTAACACATGTTGTAACCCAATTGTATATAGATGAATTTCTGAACGGACTAACTGCTTTGTAAAGGTGATTTTCCAAGCTGAGGTTTTTCCTGGGGGTTTGCTGTGAGTACCCTCATGCAAATATTACATTTTTCAGTTGGAGTCAGTGAGTGTTTGTTAACAACACTGCAGAATGTGAATGAAAGATTCTCTGAGCTTAAAGGGCGTATTTGTAAGTTTTGCTATTGCTACAGAGCTAAGATTAGCATTAATAGCTGTTTACTTACCAGTCTAGAAGAAGCATTGCAAGTTCAGCATCAAATTTCATTACTGTCTCCAGCAGTGGGAAAACAGCACCAATGTTAACCCTAGTTTTGCTTCTGTTTCTATGACTTCTTCTTTCTGCTGACGTTAGCATGCTAACCAGCTCACTTTAGCTAACTTCCCAATCTGTCCCAAAGAGGTATCACTGCTCAGAGGGCGTATTATAACATCTTGTCTTGTAAATGCAAGGATAGCTGCAGCTCTTGACAAGACTGGTAAGTAAACCGCTGTTAATGCTAAAGTGGGCTATGTAGCAATTGCAAAACTGACAAATATCTCCTTCAAGGAATCGGGGTATTTTACCATCTTAGAACCAGATCTGAAATGGAACCAGCTACCATCCCTAGTTATAATTAAAGTTATGTTATATTTGATAGAGTACTCCACTGAATTACAATTGAACTACTCTTGCATGATTGATAGTAAAAACAAACAAATAAACAAACAAAAAAGGATCAAAATTGATACAGCAGAACAAGTGTCTTTTATTCCATGTAGGGTGATAGTAGTGGTTGATGTGGCCTCAAGCTGCGAGCCTCATGCAGAGATGAGGAGCAGGCTACAGAGGTTTGGTTAATTTTGATGTCGTGATGGCTTAAGTTGTTCAGTGGGCTTGTTGAAAAAGTGAAAAAAAAAGTTTTATATCAACATTTATAGGTAGATAAAAGAAGTTTACCGTGCAGCTTTCATATGACAGTCAACCGCTGCCAAGGAATGAAGCTTTGACACTGGTTCCATGAAAATATCAAAAGTATGTGTCAAAAATATGTCAATGCTGGTTTTATCATCCTCTATATGAAAAATGGAAAAATATATCTGATGTATCATTATAGTCAGTAATTCCTTACAGAGAAAAAAATAGAGATGCACAGGCCAGTAAAGGACAAAGATTAAAGCAAGACAAAGATACATTAAGATAAAGATGGTCAGGGTAGGTTACTCTAGCCTTTACTCTTCTCTTTTAGTTTATGTAGTACTTACTGTTCCCAAGAGTAGTGCTTCACCATGTGCCACAATGGGGCTGTGTGTTTTTCATTGTCAAAAAGCTGGCTCTGCAACGCTCTCCTGTAGCCTACCATGGAGGCTCATTATCACAGTATCAGTGCAGCATGTCCTGCATTCCTTATTTGTGATCTTCCCTCCTCCCACTCCTCCTCTGCCTCTGCACTACAGAAAGAATACTTTTCACAGCTGAGCTGATGATTAACAATAGATATTATCGTGTTCCTGGATGATAGAGAATCATAAAAGCTCACACAGGATATAAAAACACTGTTGGACACGGAGTGACTTTTTGAGCCGAAGGGTTTCAGAAACCAGAAAGTCACATGTTTGATCCAAGGAAACAGTCACATGTTGCACAAGACAGCCTCATATGAATTCAGATCAAGAACTGTGTTGCAGCATCTTGCAGTAAAGACTTCAGACATGATGTAGGACCATGAGATCTCTGAGGTCACACTCATCTAATCATATCAGTGCAACACCTGAGTCAGAATAATCTGCAACCACTGCTGTCTCTGTTGGAAAAAACTGTGAGAATGGGAATCTGAAAACAGTATTTATGTACTCCCTGTGTGCATCTGCTCATTTATAGAGGAGAATCCATTCACTGTAGATTAGAAATCCATTCCAGGCACTATACTCAACAATCTAAACACAACTTAATTCTGCAATTTAGTGAATACTAATGAGCACATCTTAAAGCCATAATGAAGTTTATTTATTACGCACAAAGTGATTTTAACAAGCATCATCTTTGGTGCAGTGCCAAACCAAACTTAATACTTTAACTAAGTCATGAAGGAGTTTTAAGTTTAAGAGGTTGAGGAGAGTCTATTAGAAAATCAGCCTAAAACACCCTTATAACAGAACAACCAGTGGTGATGTATTTCACATTTCTGTTTTGGGGTTGGTGTCACATTTTCCTATTTTTGTGCAAAAAACCAACCCAACTACACAGTTACAACGAGATGGGATATTTGTAGCTGCAAAACAGAATATAAATTAGTATCTGAATTAAGTCTAAAGCGATTAAAGTTAACTATTTAGCAACAGTTGCCTATTAGTAAATCCAGGGCACACAGAGCAACATTAGCATTCATTTTGAGCTGTGTCTCTGGCCACCTGATAAATGTCAGTCCAATGGCTCTGGCCTGCTAACTCCTGAGGGAAATATCTGCTGTTTCAGCTGCCAAATGCTCAATTTTGTTCACCAGCTACTCAATAACTGTCCGCCCACCTCGTGCTAGTGAGCAGGTAGTGTGTACAGAGTCTTTCAGAGCTGTTTTGCTGAGAGCAGCTCTTTGCTGCAAGTGGAAACAACAATGATCAGAGCAGTGACATGAAATCAAAAAAGCTGTGTGCCATAAAGCCAAAGCAATGTAGCGCTGAGGACAACTGCAGTCCAGGTTCGTTACAAACGGAGACTGCTTTCACATCACTTAGAGCAGCTTCACGTTTTTTTGGGACTGATCTCTGCATTGTGTTGGTTTAAATGTGGATTTTGATATGTGCACAGATGTTTACATACTTAAATATGTATCTCCATTACTTTGATTTCCTGATCGCATTGTGTTGGTCCTTCTGGGCCACCATATTCATGTGTTTCCGGTGCAACAGGATAAGAGCACAACATGGCTGACCTCACTGAAAACCTTTGTATGGCAGGCAGCTTATGGATATTTGAAATTGCACAATGGATATGGAAAGAGGCAGTCACATAATTTACAAGAATTTAGTCAGAATATTTTGGTGGTATTCATTTGCTAACTCTATTAAGGCAGTTTTGTTAAACTTACAAGGTTTGCACATCTGTTAAGGTCAAAGTAAGGCTGTGAATGCCTAACTGTGTTGATTTATTGAGTGAGAAATGACAACACATCTTGAGTGAAAGAAAGATCAATGGAGACTATATCCCTGAACAATCTAATCCGCAGCATTGTATTAACTGTGAAAGCTTTTCTTTCATCTTCACTTAATAGCCAGTTCGCCTTCTGCTTACAGAACTGAATGTTTTCTTAATTTAATGCGAAGATGCGAAGATGTGAATGCGTCAGTCCCTCATGATTACAGATCACAAACTCCATTTAGACTTAATGATATAGTGAGTGATCCATCAGAAATGAAATATAATTCGGATTACTGCCATGAGCTTTACAACACTAGAATCCTTTTTAAAAAACACTAGATATTGTAGAGACATGACTTTTCTCATTTTACAGTTACAACTGATCACTCCAACTACATGTGATTGCAGCACATTCACACCTGGGCCAGCATTCATCTCACCACACAGTAAGAAATTGGTCCTAACAGGCCCAGAGGTCTTAGAGTGAGGTACATTTGGTTGGAGTAGGAGAGAAGCAGCTAATCAATTTTCTCAGCATGGAAAGTAATTCTATCTTCACTTGGATTTGGGAGAGCTCCAGGGCTGTGCTGATGTGTGAGGGCCATCACAGTACAGGTCGTACTGGTGAAATGTTCTGTTGTTTTGTTTAGGGGGATTTAAATAGCGCTAAGCCTTTTCGCTGCAAAATACCAACCAAGGCTGGATCATCAACACAGCAAAGCAGACAACCCACAACCCCTGAT
This sequence comes from Seriola aureovittata, assembly GCF_021018895.1. Taxonomy (NCBI): domain Eukaryota; kingdom Metazoa; phylum Chordata; class Actinopteri; order Carangiformes; family Carangidae; genus Seriola; species Seriola aureovittata. The sequence continues at coordinate 7,563,516 of NC_079378.1, read as the reverse complement.
GGCCCAAAGCCCCATGTTTATTGCATATCATTTGGGTCTACATTCGATTTATCAAATTTCTTTTTGTGTGTGTCATGTAGTGATTACACATAAAACCTAAGAGAAAGTAGTATTATTGCATCATAAAAGTATTTTAAAGCTGCAATCAACATTATTTTCATAACCAATACATATGACATTATTGACGTTATTTTTCTTTAATAATGTTCAGTGTATAACATGTAAGAAAATGCCAATGATTAGTCACTGAACCCTAATTGAACATATTCAGATTGCTTTGGGCCCCATAGCTGGCCACAACATACCCTGATTGCATTGTTTAACATGCAGAAAGAAAAAAGATGCACGGCCTTACCTGTAACACTTGTTATCCTCAACTTCTCAACAGACTTTGACGTGTAAAATTTGAGTCCCCCTTTAACTGCTGTGCACTGAGCTCAGTGTTGTAATTGTAAAATATAAACAGTAGCCTAGAATCCACATTGACACAACAGAAAACATTCACACTGAATATACTGGTACTTTTCATGAATAGAAAAATCAAATACAGCGAAGATACAGCATTGTGAACTCGCTAAAGTGGAAAAAAAAATAATAATAAAGAACTTCTATTTGTTCCAGAAAGAGTGTAGGACACTTAATATTCATAACCAACTCTCCTGCTCACTTTAAGAGTACTTCCACTTCTCTTATGAGAAGTTGTTGAGATTTAAAGTGAATTTCAAGTGCGTTCTTGTGAACATAGCAAGTAGAACAAGGGTACACCAATGAACTGAATTAAACCTAATCCCAAAATAACTCCAGGCATTTGAACTTCGTGTCGAGATGTTACCATGAGGGATGCAGAGGGACAGATGCTGCTGCTCCATGTGTTAATTAAGGTTTGAGACTAAGTCTGTCTTTGTAAATATCCAAAGTCTTCTCAGGCCTGCCTGTGACTTTTAAAAAGCGACCCGAGATTTGAGATCCTCTGTGTTAATAATCCATGATGTTATTAAATGCCAGTCTGCAGTATCTCTCTCTGCCTCTTGTTGTCTTACCTTTGGTTTTGTCTCAGCTATTCTCCAATTTGTATTATAATGCACCCAGCTGCATGTGCACAAGCCTGGGAAAAGATTAAAGTGTCTTTAATTGGAGTGAGACATTTATGATGCACAATCATTATGGTCTAACCCCAGTTTACACATATATGGCTGTAACTGCAGGTAGTGCACTTGGCAGAGGACATTCATTTATTGCAGGGTTTAGTGGTGGGTGTTCTCTTGGCCACATTGTTGAATTGTCTTACTGTGAGCACGGAGCCAAAAGTATCCCACACAACAAATCCCTCTGAGAAGGAGGAACAGCTGTTGTTAGTGTTTGGAAAGGTCAGCCAAGTAGTTGAAAAGTCCAAGTATAGTAGAATTTGTTGTTGTTGTTGTTGTTGTTGTTTGTTTCAGGATAGAATTGCTGTCCAAATACAGCTGAGCAATAACTAATTATATACACCATTGTAACCAAAACTTTACCTGATGCTGGTGCTAGATGAGAAGTGAAAGAATCATATTATTGAGTTATTACAGGGGACATGAATGTCTGCGCCAGATTTCATTGCAATCCATCCAATAGTTGTTGACATTTCACTCATTGCAAAAGTGTCAACCTGCTGGTGGCGCTATAGGAAAAGTCAGAGAATCAAGGGATGCTAGCCAGAGAATGAGGATGAATTAATGAATGAACCAATATCTTAGTCTGCGGGAACTTTCTTTTCTGCTGCATGCTTCTACAATACAGCACACAGAACAATCTGTAAATGTGTTATTTACACTGTGGATTTAGGATGGGAACTTGAACTGTGGTATTTCGTAGCACGAGAAACAGACAGTTTCTTCTGGTCAAGTCGTTGTGGGCTTGAAGGCCAGAAGGACATTGATGACGCTGCAGGGGGAGTGAAGCTGACTGACCATCAAGCGGAGCGACATTTTTTTCACCCTAGGCAGCAAGCATCCTTAACATCTGATGGAGCTGGTGTGTGTGATTCTGAGGAGGACAGGGATGTTAGCTTGATCACCAGTTTATCATGACCTGAACTTTGAACTGAACTCCTGCCAGCGGCACTTTATATGTTGACAGGTTAGCTTGTTTTCTTTGCTTTCAGAGCGATTTTTCTTTCTGCGTTGTTTTGTTTGTTTCCTTCAGGTATGATCGGTTGCTCTTGCTTTTATTTGGGATCAAAGGTGGAATTTGTTAATTTGGGCCTTCACCCTCTGCAACAAAGACCATTTTTAATGCAAAGCAGCACATGGGAGGAAATGGCACCACTGTGCTCCGAGGAGCTATAAAGTGAATTTCAGCTCCTTCTTTAGCTGTCTGGTTTATAACGTCAATATTTTAGTTCACTCCCACAGAGTTTGAGACCAGATGGTTAATATTGTTGAGCATTTAACAGCTAAAGAGAGAGATATTTCCCTCAGGAGTTTGATCACAGTGAAGACAAAAATAGAGCAACTGGTAGCAAGTTGCCATATCAACTTAGAAGATGTCTGTATTTACAGCTTTTTTCTGCTTCCTTCAAGGGGCCAAAAAAAAAAAAAAAGATTGCAGGTTTAAGTATAAGTATACCAGTATATTTTGAGGTCGAAGATGGTTTTGCACAAGTGAAACTTGAGCTGAAAAATCTCACATTTGGATTTGGCATGTAACAGTAAAAATTGTGGCACAATATATCACATTACACAAATGTGACAAGATGAAGCATGGAGCTGAAAGGTGGATTGCAATGCTAATGTGATAGAGCCATAGCACTTGAACACAGCCCTCAGGTTTGGCCTAATATACCCACACTTGTGCATGTTAGCAAGTTAGCAAGTGTGTCCCATGTCAGAAAAACACATCGCACACCTAACCTGAACTTGAGCTTGCACACTTCTAACACCACTTCAAAGCAATATTCAGAGCTGAGTGTATCCCACAATTCACCACGGAGTATTATTCATTCATGTCCAAACATAACAAAGTTATGACAGAACTTCCACACATACCAATCTGTTCTTTTTAATGTCACTGATAAGATTATGATTATGTTAATGATATGTTTTTTAAGTATCTTATTTTAACCTTATCCTAATGAATCTGTCCATCTTAGAGTTAAATCTTCATCTCTGTATGAAGCTTGGGTGAAAGTTCTCCAGGGAAGATCTCCTCCCTTACTGCTTCTGATTTATATCTGTGGCTGAATCTGATATTTCCTGCTCCTTCTTTTTTCTCAGTCAAAACAACTTTCTCACGCTCTTAAAGTCCCTGCATTCACAATTTCAACGTCACCATACTTGACCAATGAAACTTGACCCCTTGCCTGAGCCAATCAGACCCTGGCTGCTGTTTTTGAATATTTTATTGAACAGTGCTATCCTTATCTTCATTTGAGCGTATGCTTAATGAAGTTGTTTTACATTGTCAGAGCCTAATTGCCAAAAACTTTATGAAAAGTTATAAATTTGATCAGTTAGGATTCACATAAAGAAGTAATTTTGCTTGCATTCAAGTGCTCAAGAGTCGATTTATCAATATTTCCAGGTTATCAATAAGCATTGATAAATCAACAAGTAGTCACAGATATAATTTTAAATTAACAAAACAAAACATTTGATGTTTGGATACTAGCGTATAACCTCTCACATCCTGTGTAGTAGTGGTGCATTTCTTCTGACAACCAAAACTCTCCTGAAGAAATATCTTGTCAGTTTGACATTGATTAAATTGATTATGGGTGAATTTGTCTGTTGAGTGTGCTCCAAATTCTGTAATTGAAACTGCTGTCAATGCTCCAAACTAAACAGCTTTCTATGCCCAGTTGAGGGGAGGAAGGTATAAAGATGTGTAAGTGTGTGAGTGTGTATGAGACTGTGTGTGTGTGTGTCCTTGTCTCCTTGTCCTTTAAATTTATGAGGAAGAATTTAAGTTTTACATCTTGACCTGAGGACATTTTCTCCAGTCCTTCACAGGGCTGTTTCAAGATTAAGACTTGATTAAAGTTAGAATTAGGTGAGGTTGGGGTTAAACATGTAGTAGTGAAGGGTAAGATTATGGGCTGATTTCTTTGAGTCAGTGAGGGTTCTCACAGGTGTAGTACAAAAGTGTGTGTGCATGAATTCAGAGTTGAGAACTAATGTGCTGTTTTTTCTTTCTCCAAAATCACAAATAGGCATTAGAGTATCACTCTAATGACGTGATAAAATAAATTAAAACATTTTTTTTACATCTCTATTCATCTTTCATTTTATTTGCCAAGCCGTTACATTTTTTTTTTTTTTCCTATTTAGCACACATTTAGTAATTTATCTGTTTCCCATTTTCCCCAAGCACCATTTCGTATTTTAGTCACCACATTTCCAGTTGTTCTAATGCTTATATGATATTGAGATGGGTGGTGTCCATGTATGACAAGGTTGGTCCAGGAACCAAACATTGGAAAAAACAAAAATAAAATGAGCTGTTGAAGAGTAGTCAAATAGATCAAAACTTAATTTATTTTATCAACTGGTCGTAAAAATAAAAAAAGGAGTGTAATCTAAAAGTTGTTTGCCTTTTTTACCGGCTGATTGGGGGTTAAAAAAGTAGCTCTATATTTCTTTCCACTCCATTTTAATGATTACATATACAATATTATTTATTGATGTATTCAGTTACTCTATTTTCAGCTGATCACCACTTACATTTGTCAGTTTCAGGGCTCCATACAACACAAACCTGTTGATGAAAATCATGCTAAAATAAGCATATTGGAAAAAAAATCTAGGCTCGTGTTTTTTAATCAACATACTGACTGATTAACTAAATTTATTTGCAGATCCATTGCTGAGATAAAAGAACATGACTTATCTAGATTTGATGACTAATTATTTATCCCCATTAAGAATGAAACACTAAAAGGGCAAAAGAAAACGTCTGTTGAAACATAATGATGAATAATCAGAGATCAGAATTAATCTCTTATTATTAATGTTTTTCTACTCACTGGAGTTCATAAATGTTGATTAATGTAAATGTGTCTCTAAACAGAAATTAAATGGTTTCCTCTTTTAGCCCCTCACAAACTCCTCATGAGTAAACATCTGTGTGTCTGCACATTTGTCCTTCCAAATGTAATCCATCGCAGATGGTGAGCGTTGATCCCTGATAAAAGTTAATTTTTCTGTTTTCACTGTCTGTGTTAATTTTGAACCGACAGCCGCTGCATTTTATTTTCCGTTTCTCTGGTCTCTTCAGGGCTTCTGAGCCATCTGACGCTCTCACCGCCGCTGCTCAGATGCAATGGCTTTTCTAATGTAACAATTTAATCCATCGAGTTTTCTGCTTTCTTTATCTCCAGCTAAGGACACAAGGACCCTGTATATTACATACTGAATGTAATGAAATTTGTGACATAGCCTAAATTGAGGCATGGGGGAAACAAAAATGTGGAATTAGGTCTTGTCCTGCCAAAATGTGGAGCCTCACCTCGCCAACTTCCATTTTAACCTTCCTTTTTTTTTTTTAATGAAATTGAATGTTCAAGAGCAACTGTGGTAAGTGCTGATAATCAGTGGTGGAACAAGTATTCAGATCTTGTAATTAAGTAAAAGTAGCATAACTGCAATGTAAATATGTATAAACAATATACAAAATAACATCTATTATGTTATTATAATTAATACTATCATTAAAGTCTTTCTTTCAGGCTTTTTTTTTATTATATTGGCAACACAAAGCCCCAAATCTCTTTTATTATACAAACTTCATTATCAGCCAACTCTGATAGATATTTACCTGAGGAGCTCCTGGAGACAAAACACCAATAAATGTCGCTCTGTTTCTGCGCGATGTGTAAATTAGAGGGTGGATGCCCAACCCGAGCCCGACAGGACGTGCCAAGACTTGACGGGTCGGGCTGGGCTTGAACAAAAATTTAGAAGTTTAGTCAGTTAATGTTGGCTTTTTGATGGTCACTTGCAAGGTGTCAACACATGTGTGATCAGGGTAAACATGGAAGCTGATATGTCCTTGTTGTGTTCACAACTTCCAGTAACCCCTCAAAAAAATCACATCATGCATGTTTCATGGTGACTTCAGTGGGGAAACACACATATCACCGAGTACATTTTCATCTCCAGGCCACTCGGCCAGACTGAAAAAAAGAAAGCACGAGAACAACTGTTGCTCCACAGTGTCATCTCATCTCATCTCACATGCACAGTGATGTTGCTCTATGCCAACTCATTTCTCCTGTGTTGAGTAATACTGCTACACAGTCCTGACTCACAACATCATACAGGCGTCATAGAAATCTGTGCCAAGGTCAGAAGTGACAGGACATGCTAAAGCTGAGGGTTTTTCCTACCCTGTTTGAAATATTAAGAATTTGTTCTTAAATTAATAAGGTAAATGATAACACAACAAATGCAAGAGCCTGAAGAACAAAAAAATAGGTAAGAATAAGACAAGTTCCAGCTTTTATCGAATAAGAAATAAGTCTTTCTTCGTTGTTCTTTTATCTCATCCCATTTTAATCTTTCTTTACACACACACACACACACACACACACACACACACACACACACACACACACACACACACACACACACAGATTAAATCAAGAGGTAACTCCAAGGTTTTCTTTCAGTGACATTTCTTTCTCTGTATTCTACATTTGTTGGGTCTCAGTTTTGCTTTGTTTACCTGTTCAAAACAAAAATGGCTGTGTCACTTAAATGAAAAAAATGTAGTCTGTCATATGATCTGATGGAACTAAAATAATATATTGTAGAAAATCAAAGCTTTGTAAGGTGATGTTTACTCTCATGAAATTGCGTTTGTTTGTGCCACAGAGAGTTGACATGTTAACCTATTATCCCATAACAGTTTAATTGTGAAGTTTTTTGAGTTATTTGTGGCCTAATAGCTCATATGTCATTGCATTTAAACTCTAAATCTTATTTATTTATTTTGCAAATTGGACACTTCAAACAGTACAAAATGTTCACATCCTCACACGTGACAGTCTTGGACTTGCACAGCAGTCGGTTCACTAGGGCTGGTTGCTGTAATTCTTTAACAATAAAAACATTCAGTAAGTATGATCTCAGTTGCCAATGAAGCTTTGAAAAATAATTAATCCACGATTTACATGTTCACTAATTGAATCCAGGTTTGCAAAAGTAGGACCATCACAGCAGAAACAGGCTGCACAGCTTTAAAATGGTGTCGAAGAAAAGAAAGAACTTTTTATGGAGAATACAAAGAGATTACAAAAGGTGGTTCTTGGCTAAAAATTACTCGCACATCACAAATTGCTGGAAGGCATTTCTGGTGGTGGCCAAATATTTAGATTTTACACTTATGCTGATAAAAACCAGCAGGCGTATACGTGAGAAACCATTCTCTGTATGCAACTTCTAACAACAGTCCAACCAAGACAGGATGTAAGAAAAAAAAAAACATAAAAAGGTTTTGCGAAATCTCATCTGGAGTATTTAATTAATAACGAAGAGGACATCTGTCCTCGCAGCATGCACGTCTTTCATTGTGGTTTTACCTTTAATGTACCAGAGTGATTCATATTCAGTGTGTAGCTTATGTGTTTTATGTGTTGCATGTGTCATTTAGTGCCTGATAAACTGTCTATATAAAAAGTGTAGTCTCACATATAGATGGATTTTAAAAACAAAAAGTTATTCTCTGCTGCAAAAGAGCTGCCCAGTGTCTAACAAACCTGCAGCAGAGAGGGCAGAGTTCAGAGTATGCTGTAGGGGCATGTTGACTAAATGGCACAGATCCATATCAGATTTTGTCCCTATTAGTCCAGCAACAACTCTGAGCCTTTCAAGCTAAATAATGAGCAGCACGTAAACATGTGTTCAGTGTTTATACTGACTGCATTTGCAACTCTGCTGCTGCCAGCCTCTTCAGACTACCTGCTTTGTGTCCTGTTTGTCATATGATTCCTAATAAACTTTTGTTAAACACACTTTGTAACAAAACTCCGTCCCTGCTCCTTCTCCTCTTGTTCCTTTGGAAAAACCCTATGCTCTCAAATCAATGAATATTTTTTCTCTTTCTCTTATAACCCTTGGAATATATTCAAAACTTTTGTCTGTGGAACTGTGGAAACAAAGCTGGACATCATACTGTCTAAAATGGAAATGACAATGAAAACTGACTCAAAAAAACTGATGGAAATATGAAAATATGATCTAAAAATAAAATTGTATCCGATCCCATTACACCCAAAAACAAGGTATGCTTTTTAAGTGTCAATGAAATATAACACATAATGGTTATGACATAAATATCTTCAATTATATCCAGTTGAGCTCAACTCTGGCAGGTTTTTCAAAGTAATAATGGCTGAAATCCTCTTTGTACTGTTGTGCTCATGTGGCCAAACTTCATCTCCAAACTGAACCGTGCTGGGCGCAGAGCATATGGGAATTGTTAATGATCTGGGCAACTTCCACTTTTTCTTTCATTCTAGCCATTCATTCCAGTTACACTGTTGTTTACTGTCTAATCTTTTTAATGAATCGCCTCTCTGAATGGGATGACAATTCACTGGGGATTTATAGGAATAGTTGGACAAGGCCATTCTCCGCCCTGTCCCTGGCAGCTGGAATATGTCGATTGGGGGCACTGATGGATCTCTCTGGAGAGGGTGGGCTGGTTCATCTTATTCCGCACCTCAGCCAAGACCACAACTGAATCTGATTGCCAATCCCTGATGTTCGTCCTTTCCTTAGGGGTCTGGGAGTGGTTTAGGGAGGGATCCGGCCCACAATGGGCCAGCTTCTTCTACCCCAGGGGGCCAACCGAAACTGGATCAATATCATTCACAACATGACAAATAGTGTTAGAAACATGGTAATAATGGTTACGGAGATGATGTTCATACTAATAATTACAAAACGAAAATAATAACAGTATTATTTCAGGTCCGCTGACCTGATCTGGGGCTGCTAGCCACTATCTTTTCCCCCTGTTTTCTCTCTCTCGTTGTGTTTTATTGGGTTTTAGAGCAGAACCTTCATCAGTTAGTGTGTGATGTTTCTGGTGAAGCTCCAGGGTTCATGTGTGACCTCTTTCCAGTCTGACAGTGTAGAACAGAACATGAAATCAACATTTGATGTTATTCCCTTGTCCTTTAAAGGTGCTATATCTGCACACCCTCGGGCTGGGTGGTCCTTTGGGCCTGCAGTCCAGCAGGTGCTTTAAATCCTGCAGGTGGGCGGGTGCAGCACTTCTTTTATCCCTTTATTTCACACTTTGCTCAGCTTGGGGGCAAATGACTGAGCCTCTCCAGGTGTGTCTCTGAGACAATGTATTTGTGTGAAAAGTAAAGAAATGGAGACCAATGATGAAAAGATATATCTTAAGAAAAGAAGGAGAAAAAAAAGGGAGGAGAAGAGGGAGCCTTTGTGGACCCTGTGTTCCTGGATGTGTGTGTGTGTGTGTGTGTGTGTGTGTGTGTGTGTGTGTGTGTGTGTGTGTGTGTGTGTGTGTGTGTGTGTGTGTGTGTGAGAGAGAGAGAAAGATAAGGACACGGTGGCTCTAACAGAGTCTACAGAGATATGTGTGGAGAGGATGTGGCTTTCCCCTTTACTTTCAGTGCTGCTACTTGAGCTGATCCACCGGATGGTTATAGTCCCCCCCCTTCTAGCTTTAAATGTAGTGTTTGCGCGAACATATTATACTGACCGGGACCGGGAATCTTCTGCTGACTTATCTGTCGATTGTTTGGCGGGTTTCACGGGGGGAACCTGTCCTGGATCGGTGTGAGGCGTTACAGCCGGAGCGACATGAGCGCAGGAAAACTTCTGAGGCTCCGGATGGACGTGCCTGTCATCATTTTGCTCATCCACTTGACCCGCACTGAGATTAGAGGTAAAGGCAGATGGAGGGTGGAGAAGACCCACAGTAATTTTCTGTAATATTTTGCTCATATTTTATTAATAGGATTATTATTGATTATTTACACTGATCAGCCGCAACATCACAACAGATTTTAATGTTCCGGCTGATCTTCAGCCTGTTTTGAAAGTGATAATGTGATTTAAAACTTATTTTATAGTTTCAATCATTTTCCATGGCTTCGTGGCTCGATTACGTGAAAGAAATACCCGATCAGCAACGTTATTTGTGTAATGTGTGAGGCGTATCTCATTCTGATTATATGTCATTGTTAAAGAGGATTCAAGTTTTTCATTTCAGCTCATGTAACTTGTTCGGTGGGTTTTGAATTACGTCATTTTATCTCTGTTTTACGATCAATCTCTGTATTTTCATGTGAACAACTTCCTTTATTGTAAAGCACTTTGATCTGCATTTCCTGAATGGAACATGCTATGTGAAAATAAGATGTATCATAATTACAGTATAATTATTATTATTTATTATGTGTGACTGTCCTCAGAAGCTTAGAAGAAAAATATCGATTTATATTTAGGATGCTCTTTAATTAGCTAATTACATTTAAATTAATCCGTTTTGATAATATGATTAAATAAGTATGTAGGTTAGCTTGTTCAGGCAATTGAAGCATTCAATAGGAAACATTCAGTGCTGCCTCCACCTCTCAGTCTGTGATTCATCTTCAGGTCTCCTAATTGTGTCAGGTGTGTTTGGATGAGGTCTTGTATGAACATTTTCTTTGACACACAAAGATGCAGAGAGACAGAGACATGACAGATATGCTGATGTTGTTCTGTTTCACACTCAGTTACTGTTGTTGTTCAATGTGCAGCTGAATCAAACAGTGATTGGGTGGAGGACTCTCTCAGGACTTGCTGTGAAATTAGTTGTGATTGTTGACGTTAAAGGACGGCCACAGTACCAGTTTTTGATTTTGTTCTCTTTAGAAGAATAACAGGTTTGTTTTTTATTGCATCACAGTTATTTTGTGAAGTTTGTTCAGTGCTAAGATTTTTCTTACTTGTAGCAGTAACACAATGAAAACACACAAGTGACAGTCCTGCTTACGTAAACATACTTAGGTACTGGCAGCAAAATGTACTAAAAAAGTAAAAGTACTCATTTTATAAAATGTTGGTGTTATCGTGCAGTGAATATATATATTATCATGTTAATGTCAAAGTAGAGTTAATTTTAAAAACTGATGTAGAGTAGGTAAATCTATCACAATGCATATTTTATAAACTGACTTTATACTGATCTGAGAAGTAACTACAGCTGTAGAATAAATGTAGTGGTGTAAAAAGTGCAGTATTTCTCTGTGAAATGTAGGGGATTAGAAATATAGAAGCATAAAATGAAAATACTCAAGTCAAATACAGGTTTCTCAATATTGTACTTAAATACATGCACTTTACATTCCACCACTGATTTCATTGGTTTTAATAGCGTTGGACAGTTACAGTCCCAGTTCAGGATTGATAAGACAGTGTTTTGGATCACCAGAGTCAGTGACAGAGCAAATGAGGAGTCACATTTTCTGCGACATGCAGAGGAATGGCAATGAGGAGGAGGCCGCAGTTCAATGTTTTTCACAAACATTTCAGATCATGTATTCAGATAGTGTAATCTCTGTCAGATAGCGATTGGTTACAACTGTCAGATCAAGTCTTTTCTGCCATAATGGACGGGGAGCGTTTTGCTCACTCGCAGGAAATATCCAGTTGTGAGACCACAGAAATCCTGGCACAACAGAGACAGTGGAACAAGGATCAGGATTCAGACAACCATGAATATTGCTAGAGGATTTATGTTTTTGCTTGTCACTGTTCATCTCCGTGATTGATACAGTATTTTGGCCTGATTATATTACAGAATAGTGACGGATAGTAATGATGATGTGCTGATATTCACATAAAAGCCTAATCAGAGTAATGTTAAGCTAATATGTAATTTAGTTCATGATTTAAATCATGAATACATTTGAAAACAGATATTTAGCTGTTACCGAATGCAGAACGAAAAGCTTCAGTGACGCTGCAGAGATCTGAGAGAATCTGAAAATAATGATATATTTGAAACAGACTAAAAACCCTTCTGTTTAGCCTGGTTCTTTGTCAGACACTTTGAATTGCATTTGTTATCAGGATTTTGATTTCTGGTAAATAATCAACTGATATTTATCCCATGAGCACCTAGATATGCTGTAAACATCCCCCTGTCTGGAAACTACAGAGGCCTGCATCATGTCAGTTTACATCACTCCTGTGCTTCAGTCCCTGTGTGTGAAGGTTTCTCTGCCACACACATAGGTGTTGTGTCAGACTAAATCTGCTCTTTATGGCTGCGAATAATCTTGAGATACTGGTGAACTGATTCAAATAGTCTTTTCTAATATTGACTCAGTGTAGGCGGAAGCTTTGCCAAATGGTCTCAGTGATCGTCCCATTTTCTTTGCTCAACTGAAACAGTCAGTTAAAAATTATATCTGTTTATAATAAAGTGAAAGGAAATGGAGCGCTTACAACTGTGCAAGTGGCTAATAACTCTCTCACAAAGCCATTAATTTACTTTCTGTGGGCTGCAGGGAGGCGATCTGCTCTGTTATCCTAACCGGCGCCACCTACAGGAAAGGAAAGTAGCATCAGGAGAAGTTAAGACCTGCACACGAAGATATAGTGATGACGCCACCTAGACAAAAAGAAAAGAATAGCAGCTGCAGTTTTAACACTGTGCAGCCGGTTTAAGAGCTACATATTTTATTTTGAATAGTTGCATTTTTGTTAGTGCGTGGTTTGGATCTGTTCTCGGGTCAGTTCAGTTTACTCTTCATTACGGGGAAACACATTCTCTTGAGGTTTAATTTATTCAGATGTTCTTGTTTCAGTGACCTTTCCTTTAGCTTGCAAGCTTTCCCTTGAGCAATTGTGCTATTTATCACAATTTTGACGTTTTTACGACCGCTGTGCTTTTCTTTAGCACGTCAGATCTTGCTGACACCGCTCTTAACAACATGTTCCCAGTCATTTGTCATTGTGCTGGCCCTGTTCACCATCACATGGGGTTTACGGGGGTTTATGGGGTTTACGTGCACTTTCCATACTGGTAGATTTTCAGGTCTATAAGTCAAACTGAACTTAAACCTCATAGTCAGTGTTTAATGTCAAATCCAGTGTGCTGGAATGCAGAACCAGAACTCACTGGCACAGTATGGCATCAATTTGAAGTTTCCTAAAAGATTTAATAGGATTTAACCTGGACTGTTCCTTCTTCTAACTGTGGCACTATTTTGTTCGGAAAGTTGGGGTAGTAGTACAGTGTTTATGGATATTTGCGTTGTAGTATGTAATAAATTGTCCGTTTTTCTGGACACAGACATATCAACCCTTTATAAGAAGGAAGCCAGATGAAAGCGCTGGGGTCAGAACACAGATAATGTTTCGGCTAAAAGATGGATAACTGCAGTAAAATCAAAACATCAACTTTAATGTTATGATTTGTTCATATGAATTTTGCCCATCCCTTGCCTCCTCCTCTGCTCTCACTTTTGCTCTTCCCATTATGTTTCTGTGTTTTCCGCTGTTTTGCTTTGTCTTGGTTTTTCCTCACCTTTCCACCAGGCACCCCCGTGACTTAGCACTTAGTCAGCAGTGGATCGCTGCCTGTGTAAACACTTTCTCCTCATCACCAATTAGTGTCTGCCTGTGTGTGTTGCTCTTGATTGTGACGCTCTCTGTGGAAACTCCTGATGTAGTTTGTTTGGGCCTCGTGCTGCAAGTTCATTGATACAAATTCCAGCAACTTTTTTAAATGTTGTACGCGCACAAATGGCTGCTTTACATGAGCATTAATTTTTGGTGCACTTTCCACACAAAGGCAAAGTATTAATAAATATAAGTTGCACAGACTTATAATGATCATATCTCATAGAAACATCCAGGTCATAATATACAGAGAAATTCCTGCGCTTTGAAATATCAACCAACTGGTTTGTATCCAACAACAACTAAAAATGGCATGTGGTTATGGTGCCAAAAAATAAGCAGTTTAATTCTAATTCGACATAGTAGAACTCTCATACATGAACATCCTTATGTTGTTATGTGCCAGCAGTAATGCTGCATGTGCCACTTACAAATATGACTGGGGCCTTTGTGTTAGCTAGCAGGCAAAAATGAGGGACTTGTTTTTGGGGTTGTTTCACAGGAGACAGGCTGCAGTAAATGAACTGTGAGAAAAAGTTTTTGTGCCAGCCACAGTCCTGTGTGTCTCATTTGTGTGTTGGACATAAATTGTGAAACAGTAATAAATGATTAGTTTTTGAGGTTTATGTGCATCTAAATGATGGATTATGAGAAAATCAGCCCCTGGGTAAAGACAGGTAAAAGACATCCAACCCTTTCTATGATCCCCAGACTGAAAGAGACATATTTGTAGTCATTTAAATCTCTCTTTGGTTCTTTTGCATCTCTTTGTGTAATTTTGTGTCTATTGTTTGGGAGTTTTTCCTCTCTTTGTGGTTGTTTTTGTGTCTTTTTTGGTCATTTTGCGTCTCTTTTTGGTCCTTTTGGCCCATTTTATTCAATGGATTAACTCATACTGAAATTTTTCTTGAGCTACAGGCCTCATCTAGAGAATTATGTAAGTTGAAATGAATGATACCACTTTTTTTTGGTGTCATGTCTATCACAGATCTCATTTTGTGTTTCATTAAGTGCCATTAAATCATTAAATTCATTATTTATTTGTGTTACGTCAAAACATCTTCTGTGGAAAAGGCCTATTACAACGACATAAAACAAGACATTACAAGGCTGTTTTTAATGTCCAAATGTGGAAATTCTTGTCAGTGTTTACTTTTATATTGTTGTCATGGAGTCTACTTCCTCCATTCCCGATATCTAACCAATCAATGTTGATATGTAGTATGCTAAAAGGAAGCTACACATTCCTGTAGCTCATGATGTTTGAGAAATGTTGTTCACTTGTGTTTAGTTTTTCTGTTCACAACGGTTTTCTGCAAGGGGACTTTAATTCCCTGACCTGTCTAACCCTTTTAGAGTGTATTTCCCCTGTTAAAATACCTGTGGGTAATTTGTTTCTGCCGAGATGGTGGTCAGTTTCAGTGAAGGGAAAATTGATGACACCTGGGTGGCACTAATTCCAGAGATCCTCCCTGATTGGCCACAGACAGCAGGTGACAGGGTATCAGGGGGTGATTGGTCTGTTTTCCTCTGTCCAGGAAAATGGAGGCGGGCCAGTGTTTTGTGTAAAGTGAAGATTTTTTTTCGCAGTAAAATTATAATTTTTATTCATAATTATTGTCAATAAATTCATATCATTGCTACATTATTTTCCATTCATATGCCACTGGCAAATCCGAGAGATGACTAGTACTTTCATTCATATGCTGATGCCTGTCGACATCTGCCCGATGTCTCATTTCCATTACACCAAATACAGTTATTGCTTACAATTATAAAAGCTAACACCATGTTCAGTGACAGTCACAGGATTAATGGCCTGAAACATCCTGTCATTTAATGCTGACAAAACTGAGATGTCAGTGCTATGTCATTTTGAGCTGTTCTATTATATAAGCCTGTGTATTCCATCTTGGGTTTTAAGTTGTGACAGCTGTCACGAGGTTTGTCCCATGTAGCCTATAGTAAGTGTTATTGAGGACTGTAGCTAAGTCACACTTTTCTGTCATACTTCAAACAGAAAAAAACTTTATGAAACCTCACTCTAATTCCTCCGTGTCTTTTTCAGCTCTGGTGGCCAGCAGCCAGGTGGAAGAAGAGACGGGATGCCCCCTCGGCCAGTTCCCATGTGGGAACATGAGTGAGTGCCTCCCTCAGGCTCTGCAGTGTAACGGACACAGAGACTGTCCCAACGGAGCCGACGAGCGGCGCTGTGGTAAGTCTGTGTATATGAAGTAGAATAATCGTAGTAAACAATCAAGGAGGCCTCAGGGAATGTATTATATATATTTACCACAAATAATAAGTAATAGATAGATTTCTATTTTTACCTTGTAATTTCACATGAAGATTTCTTTGTATTATCATAAAAAAGAACACAGTACATTTCTTCCCTCTGGCACACAACTAATCTAGTGGCAACTCTCGACCAGATATCAGTGCAATCTTTGCAGAATAAACAAACTTTAGATAACAACAAGGACATCATCCAGCAGGGAAGATCATAGTGATCATTGTGTAACAAAAATAAAAATCCTCATTTAATACTGTAAAGCAAAGGATGAAAGAATCATTGTTACCTCAAATATCATCTCACAGTTTCCCCTACGAGCAGAGTCTCAGTGTGTCTGAATGAGACCCTCTGAGTTGATCAGCCGGAAGATTAATTACTTTCAGATTTATATAACTTACACATATATAAAAGATTGTTTAACCAGACTAACAGCAGGTAAATGTGCACAATCATGACTTCACGAGAAACTGGACAGTATATCCAAAAATAAAAAGGAGTGACTTTACAAATGGTTTGGCATGAAGGTGTAAGGGCTGCTACTGAAACCCAGCCTCAAGTAAACAACACCTTTAAAAGATGTTAGAGATAGTTTTTACAGACGCTGTACTTCCATCCATTCGCAGATTAACAGGCTGCTCATCAGCAGATTCATGAGCCCTTCACTGACAACAGCAAAGAACAGCTTTCAGACAGTAAGATAAACCAACCTCTGCTTAGCTCATAGACTTCTACCACTCTGACAGTTTATTGTAAAGGTGCAGCACTGGAGTCCCTGTGGTCCGAGGGCGGGCTGCAAGAAATGTCATGCTGCAGCTTCTCAGCCATGACAACTTTAAGGTTGAACAAGATTAAGAATAGAGGAAGACATGCTTGTTACTTAATCAAAGACATCAACACGTGTCATTTTTTTTATTTTATTTTATTTTTTAGAGCAAATACAGCTCTTTTATTTTAGTGAAAACAACAGACCAACTGCAGCCGTGCTCTCCTGTAGCCTCTCTCGGGGCCTCGGCCATCTAGAGTGTGAGCGACTGGAAAAACCTCCTCGCCACGTTCTCTTCTGTGTTCTTTATAACTGTGAACTAACTGGAGAGAAGAGAAAGCCGGGAGTACACCATATTGTAAAATATCTGCCCAGTTTCAGAGATCTGTTCAGATTCACATCATAGTTCAAGACCAGGCTCTTTGTCTGATGAATATTTAGTCTTTTTTGGCAGCCATTCTACATTAAAACACTTTTCCATAGACACTGAGAATGAGCTATTCATGAATATTTTCCTATTTCTAGGGCATCAGTATTGCCAGTGTTTATCCCTTTGTCTGATAAAGTGAGCAATATCCAAAAACATTTTTCTAGTACATATTATGCTTTGAAAAACATTGTATTTGCCGCAGGATAAAAGCATATTTTCCATATCAGCTAGATCAAGAAGGAGCACAAATTAGTCTCAGCCTGGCTGTGGTTGTGCCTCCATGCCAAATAACCAGAAGCCCATTCTGTGCTGAATTATCTCTCCTCTTTCCCATCCTCCTCATCAGGCAGCCTGCGCTCACTGCAATGCTGTGCAGCATTGCCATAATAACAAGGATTTCAGAAAAAAAAAAAGCTCATCTAACAATGGGCACAAGGCCCTCACGCAGGACGCCATACCTCATCTTCTCAGCTGTCTTGTTTCTGCTGTGTTCCTGAAGGCGACAGTTGGCTCGCTGAGCATCTTGATCAGAGTCCTGCATACAGCTGATGTCGTGAACATGACTGTAAATTGCAAGTATGTGTTTTGAAGGGGCTGTCAGCGCCGGCTGACATGACTGCTGTCAGACTTATTTAGGTTGCACAAAAAGAGCATGGTTTATTATCATTCAGGAAATGACCAACTGACCATGATGCCAACTCCATCCTCCTCTGCATCGGTCAGCTGAGCTGTGACGCAAATGCTGCACTCACCGGGATTAGTGTGATACCTACAGTGGAGTTGCAGTGCTGCTAATAACACTGGTTACAGAATAGCTCAAGCACCTGTCTTTTTTGCTTGCTATCCCCTGAGCTTCTTGTTACTTATCAGCCATTATAAACACACATACCGATTTAGCTGCAATGAGTTTAAATGTGCGAATGTATAGATGTATCAGTTAGGCTCTAATTTCACCCAACTGCATGTGTTGACATGTGTGGTCTCCGCTGTCATCTGTAAATAATGAATAAAAATGCAGCGCTGCTCCCTGCTACACCTGCTGAATACCTGCTCTTTCTGCCAAGCTCACTGTTTATGAGCCGTAGGAGCTCGAGTGAATGGAGTCGATAAGAATGAAAAATACAGGACAAGTATGGACAGTATGTAAGTTAGTCAACTGGTAACAAGCTCAGGGAAAGTCTAACAGTGTCTGTACAGTAAGTGTTTCAGCTGATTGTTCGTTGGGCTGTGAGCACTGCCAAAGCACAGGTGACCTTCACTCAGTACTACACCAACTGCATCCTGTGTAGACACAGACGTACGACTGAAGCTGCTGCTAACTTTCTGCTCATTCCACACACACACACACACACACATATATATATATATAAGAGTTTCTTTTTACACCAATGAGCTGAGGTCGGATTTGTGTCACAGATTAGCACTAGTGGTAGTATAAGATGGTATGGGTTTGATGATCAGTACACTGTTGTTTGATATTCATAATCAGCCGTCGAGGAGGACCGTGCTGTCTCTACTACAAGCACAGTAGGTGCTGAAATATTAAAGTGAAAAGCAGCTCCGCAATTTCACCAATGCAACACACAGCCCTCATCAGAGTGCTGATTATCTGTTACCTGTGTGCAGCTGAGCAGACCATGGGAGTACAGATGAAAACTGCCAGTGGAGGTTCGCCTAAGAAGATATAATGTAGATATGGATATGAGGTTAGGTCAGACTGCCGAGGGTCTGGTCTTCGTTTTGCTAAGGGAAGGATTCGAGGTAATTTATGGTTTAGAGAATGGCGACTTGTTAGAGAGCTCAGCACAGCCTGATACATGTCAAAACAATTTACTTTTGGCACATTTCACCATGTGTATTCATACAGTAAATGGCAATTTCATCCTTCACATTTGCGATTTTTGAAGCGGTAATTCTAGGCAATTATCAAAAAAACCTTAGACACTTTATTTCCTGGAGATGACAGCAAAAAAAAGCAAAGTCTCATAAGCAAAGAAAAATATCATATCTCCTCATCACCAGTGAGACTTCAAAGCTATTTCTTAGCTGTGTTCACTTACCAGCCTCCAGTGCAGCATCAGAGAGGCTTTGAATGGTAGCTGACTGAAAGGCTGAGGAGGGTGCGCGCACTGAATGTGATGGCTTCTTTTCAGACAGCATGTTTGACAGCTCCAGTTGGCTCTGCCTCATGGCGCTGATGCGAAACCCCCAACATCCTGCAGCTAAACCCCAACATCTACACCAAAGCCAGTTTGTCTGAGAAAGTTGTTATTTACCCTCTTCAGAGCGGACGTGAGTGACCGCAGTTACGTGCATGAAAGGCAAATAATGAATTGATGCTTAAACCGATGACAGGACTGTTTAATTTGACCCGCTTACACTTATTAAAGTACCAGTCAGCCAAACATAGTGCAAGGTCTGACCTGACCGTGGTGTAATTATGTGCAACAGTTGTTTAGACAAACTTTTGTAAAGTATATAAGATGTGTGTTGATGAAGTTTTGCAGTAGACATACCGATAGCCTGGAGCCCACGTATCTTTTGATAGAATAGATCTCAATAACAGGACAGTCAGATTATTACATTCAGGAGTATTTACAATGGAACCAAGCTCCCGCAGTGTTTGAAGTTCTGCTGCCTGTCAAATCTCTTCCAAGTGTCGTTGAGTCTGTTCCCAAAATAACTACATTCTTAATTAAAAGTCTTCTCCTGTCCAAAATCTAGAGAAAAGCCATTCAAGGTGTGAAGATATGTCTGCCTGTGCTGCGGTGATTTCACAAAAGAAAATCCCTCTCTGCTGGTGATGATAATTTATCAGGACACAGTGTGGGACAAGATTGCTTTATGCTTGGCTGACTCCATTATTTACCTTTTATGCATGTAACCCAGCAACCTATCGATGACAATCAAGTAGTCTACACACACTCGTGTCTCCTGTGATGAACAGATAATTATTGTCTTTTGTTTGGCTTTGCAGGGGACAACATCGGATGGGCGGACTTATTTGGTCAAACTCTACAGAATGCAAATCCTGTGGACCAGTACTTCCTGAATGAGTGTTGTAAGTGTTTATGCCAAAATGCATGAATGTGTGTTATTGACCTCAACCATGTGTGTATGTTTGTTTGTTTGGAAATTAATCTGATGAGGATGTGTTATGTGCAGGGGCACAGCACCTTGTTGTTCAACACTGTCTCCCAGAGAGTTACATTCAGAGGCAATGTATTTTTTTTAATGAATGTGGCACCACAGCAGCAGTCTCCAGGAAGTGGTTGGGGGTGGATGGTGAGTTGGGTCTGAAATCACTCACTCATTCACTGCTCCCTACTCACTATCTAAGGGAGTATGTAGAGGACTGTATATTGAGCTAAAAAAAACCCACTTTCGTTCAACTCATCTTTATTTCAGCGCGAGCGCAGTGCATGATGGCATATATTGCTTTTCACTTTTCAATAATTCTCACTTTACATTTGGACAGCACTACAAAATGGTAAACTGACTACATAGTGAAGTATATATGGAGTAATGAGCGATTTCGGACACGGCCCAGATCTGTCCCACCAGAGATCTGTGTTTGCATCCTGAGTCCTGTCTGTGGTTATGTTTAGGCAACAAAAGCATTTAGGTTAAGGTTACGGAAAGATTATAGTTTTTGTTAAATGTAAATAAACATGTTATGTCTGAAGTCACTGAACTGTTTCTGTAGTAAATCAGATTACTACCTTTCTCTAACCTTAACTGAGAGCTGTGAGAGTCTAAACAAAAACCATAAAACAGTGAAATAATGCTGTTGTGGTTACAAGCAGATATTGTTCTGCCAGATCAGTTATTTTGACAGAAAACAAATAGTTGCCTGAACATTTTACTCATGCATTCAGTTTCAACACATTTGCAACTTGCCAGATATTTAACAACATTACAACATTACATAATAATCCTCATTACGTTGATAGAAAACATAATCTTGTCCCAGTTACGTTTCTGGCGTTTCTGTGAACACAGCTGTGAAAATGAATTTGCCTTGGGGACAATAAACTAACTAACTAACTAAAATGTATTTGTTGTTGCGATTCAGTCGGTTGTAACAACAAAAGATGAGGCTCTGACTCCATTCTCTGTCCCTCGTTATATTTTTTTCTATCTGTTACAAAATGATTTACTGTACAAAATAACAAGCCGCTGCCGGGGAACAGCACAGGTGAAGACGATGGGAGATAATAACCTCATATCATTCAGCAGAGATGACAGTTTTTGATTGTCTCCCTAATTTGTCTTGATTAACTTGTGGTAAAAACAAATTTCCACTCTGTGGAAAAGGGAGCTGAAACAATTAGTTGATTAATCAAAAGCTGATTGACCAAAAATTAAATCCACAGCAGTTAAGTATTCACTGGTTGTACATTTCCCTTCCCAGTACAGATTCTGGTACCTCAACATACTTTGCTTAAATTTAAAAAGCTGCGCGCCACACTACATAGAATTCACTGAGGAAGTAATGTGACACCAGGAGTTGCTGTGAGTCAGTGTCCTGCTGTGACAGAATGAATATTGCTGAAAGCAGAAATACTTACTCTTATAGTGACACTAATGAGAAACTTGTATTTAATGCGGCTTGCTCTTGATAGATGATGCGCTTCATATGGTCAGTATTAGCCCCAACACTGATCTGGCATATATAACTTTGATGAAATGTTTGTTATTTGCGGAGCCAAAAAAACATTTACTAGTTTCTGCTTCTCAGAAATAAGGATCATTGTAAATTGGATAATGTTAAACTCTGGGAAATGGTGAGTTCTCATGAAAGTTTCATGTTGTCTTATACAACAATTGGTATTCTGTAATAAACCTCTATGTTAAAAATCAATTGTGTAACGCCTAATTGTATGCATGTGTGTGTGTGTGTGTGTGTGTGTGTGTGTGTGTGTGTGTGTGTGTGTGTGTGTGTGTGTGTGTGTGTGTGTGTGTGTGTGTGTGTGTGTGTGTGTAGTTTTGCAGGAGTATCCAGAGAGTTGTGACTGCATACAGACAGATGTCAGTTGTGTGGAGGTGAATCTGCAGGATGTTCCTCTGCTCTCTCCAAACGTGACCTGGCTGTAAGTGTCCCCTGACTGTAATGTGTGTGTGTGTGTGTGTGTGTGTGTATTTGTGTCTTTGCACTTCTATATTTGGTATCACCAATCTGAGTTTGAAGCCTCCACAGTCCCTGTTTCTTCATGGATCTATTTCCGACTTGAACCTGACTTCAGAATGGACGGTGTAGGTTGTAATTAGCAGCAGAGGATCTGATGATGAAAACTTCAATCCTTTTGGACATTTAAATGATTTTAACACACAGTACAAATCACAGAGATGATAAGGGTAATTGGTTAATTAAATGTGTGCTCTTTAGTGGGTTATTAGCAACAGGATCTTTGACAAAGGGCTTTTGAAGAGCAGAGGAATGAGCTAAAAAAAACACGGTGGGTGGGTGGGGGGGGGGGGGGGGGGTAGCTACTGAATCAGTCACAGCCTCAGAGCAATGCCAGAAACCAGGGTTCACACTTATTATCATCTCCATGGAAACCTGCATCCCCTCGAGCCCACTTCACCAGCAGGTAAATCCTCAGGGACTAGAAAAGCACCCAGCATCAGAAGGACAGTCCAAAGAGCAAGAAGGCTAAAAATAAATTCTCTTGTTTTCTGGTCTTTGTTGAGTTTCACATTTTGATGATTTGGTTCGGGAACAGTAGTTTATCTTCGTGTCCCACACAATGTGGAAAGTTCAGCCTCATTAGGGAATAGGCTTGTCTGGACAACTTTTGTTTTGTGTATGGATTAAACAAGAGATATGTTGATTGGCAGATTTTTTTACCTTTAGAGACAGTCAGACAAAGTATTCTCCTCCACCTCTGGTCTTTATGCTTTACACCGCTGTCCAAGTAAAATGATTAAATCAATACAGCTCCTTTACTAATCATTTGTCAGATGTAATTGAATTATTTACATTGAAAATATCACAATCACAATGTGGTTTTACCTCAAATCAAACTTTGCTATATTATATTAAAGCGATACAATTTCCATTCAAGGCAAACTCAAAGTAAAATTTACCCAATGTCATTTTAACATAAATATCATCATTAAAACCTAAGTATGTCACATTAATCTAATATGTTTTTCATTAAGCTAAATATACCAGCATTACATTTGTCAAAGTCAGTTTCCTTTATCTGTATGTTAAGATCTCAGACCAAAAATCTGCAACCAATTCCTTTAAATTTTCTCATTTCAAACAACTCAAACTCCGATTTAGTTTATTTTACTTTCCTTTTTTTTTAGTGGGTGAAGAAGAATTCTTTAATCCATTATCTATACCTTCTGATAGAGTCTTATAGAGATTGGTGGGTAATTTTAGTGTCCTACAACTCTGTCTCAACTTCTCTGCATCTAAAAACTAAAAAAAGTTTAGTTTGAGGACTCATTGCTTAATTGAATCATCCATTCCTTCTCAAGTTGGTCTCTCAGGAGGAGCCTCACATTATTGATCGCTGTGTTGCCTGAGAAACAATAAAATTACTCAAATTACCCACTTGACCTTCTAAAAGTTGTTCATTTTGAATGATTTTGTTAATAGCAGCCTCGTTACCTTCATTACTAATTAGCTTAAAAATCAATTATATCCTGATCACGTCACGTCATCATCAAGTCAGCAAGTTTCTATTGATTTACATAAAATGGCCTTCATCTCTCACCCACACCTTTTAATCTTTACTTTCAGCTTGATCTCCTGATGTCCTGGTGATTTATCAGCCTCAAAGCACAGCACAGTAACAAACTGGACAGACTTTGTTTCACAGTCTAGAGCCAAACACAACAAGATGTTACTAACTTGTCAACAATCACAGCTAACACCGGGATCTTTGGGGAGTTTACTTATCTGTTTTCCTCCTTCTATATCTGTCTGGCCTGGCTTAGCTTTCGATTTTAGATTTAAGATATGACTCAAAATCCACTTGAGCACAGAATTCCTTCCTCTTGGAAGGATTTTCCAAAGTCTACACACAAAAAGTGACTGGGCCTTTGTTGCAACCGCACAGTGGAACACACAGCAAATCGGACCCTTTACTTTTTGTGCACTCAAATGTATTATTACGTTATTTTTCTGCCTTTGCCGTGTTGGTGAGTGATGTGATTTAGATGAACTGTCTTTGTTCTTCGTGGTGCTCTTTATACATTTTTACCCTCATATGCTGAATGCATGTAATAACTATCATCAATCCATCCAGTTTCTACTGCTCAAATACACTTACACTTACACCTACTTTCAAAATACACTTAATACCTTTTATTAAATTCCTAAGTCTTCACTACATATACTACGAGTCTGGACAGGCATGGATGTAAACTAAACCTTTTTTATGGGATGTGGATATTGTCCATTGTGTTTGCACTGCATCTACTCCCATTCAAAACAAGTTTTTTTGTTCCTGTTTGCATTTGATGTGAAATAGGAAATCTCATGATCTTTATTTTACCTTCTCTGCAGTATCACTGGATTATTCTGAAGATTTTAATTAGTTTAAAGTCTGGTGTCATCGTGGAGCTTTAGTTTCTGCTGGTTTTGTTTCTGTGGTTGGTTTTAATGTTTCCTTTTTGGCTGCACTGCAAGAGCAGGGCCAGCCCAGCCAGTTTTGGTCTTCAAATGATGTGTTTGGTGATTTTGTCAGATGACGTCATGGTTATAAAATCAGGATTTTAGCCGAACAGAGCAGCAGCTAGGAAATGGCTTGGAAGTTAACACGTAGTCTTCATGAGCCATGTTATAGACACTATTTCAAACTTGTTCTATTGTCTGATAACATAAACAGAAGAACATGTAAATGAGAAAAGGTTTATTGGAAATTCGGCTGTATTGACAGGTGATGCGTCCGTTACTGTGGAGATTTGGCTGCAGGAACTTTTTAAAAGCCGTTTCTGAAAAAAGCAGCAGTTTATTGCACATAATGCTTCAGACCTTTACTCTTCTCTCTCCCTCTCTCTCTCTCTCTCTCTCTCTCTCTCTCTCTCTCTCTCTCTCTCTCTCTCTCTCTCTTTCTATCTGAGTGTATCAGCACTCCAGGTGTCTGTTTATGCAAAATGTGTGTTGTTTTTCTAACATGTGCATTTCCTGGTTTGTGTTACAGGTCACTGAGGAGCAACGAGATCCGAGGGTTGTTGGATTTTGTTTTCTCTGAATACTCTGCCCTACAGAGACTGTGAGTATTTTTGTGCTTGTGTTGCTTTCCACATCCTCACAGTGTACATTAGTGCTCAAGTTTAAGAACAGCCTTTTTATTGAAATTTACTGTCAGTGGACTCTGATAGAACAAATAAACAACTGGAGATTAAAAACAAGGCAAAAGTACCAACATTTATCATGAAGTTTAGTCAGAACTGTGTGGCAGATTAAACCCCATCCTAACACTCAGCCTTTTCGGGTGGATTCAGTTGTTCTTTCGTTATTTCAAGACATTTTAGATGCACAGTAAATTACCATTAAACTGTGTTTCTATTGCTCATGTTTTCTAGTTTCTAATGGCACACATTAAACCATTTAATTTGCTGGCACATTAAAGTAATGGAGCTTCATTGTCGCTGTTGTTTTTGCCTGTTCGCCTGTTATTCAGTCGTTGAACTCGCTGTTTTACCTTTTTACATCTATTACCTCTCATAATCTTTGCAGACACAATGTATGTCACTTCAGCTCAATTTAAAATACTTCATCTCATCCTTGTGCGAGATACAGAAAGTAGTACACTAACCGGAAAGTCGTTAGTTTGACTCCTGGCTCCTCTAGTCTGCATTTCAAAGTCTCCTTGGGCAAGATACTGGACCCCAAATTGCCCCTGATGTATCAGTGATGTGAATGTGTGTGTTAATGGGTGAATGTGGCTTCCATTGTGGAGTGCTTTGAGTGGCTGATAAAGACTAGAGGAGTGCAGTCCATTTACTAAGTGCAGTTCATTCCCTCAGAGGGGGATTTTAGGGTAAGTGAGTCAGTAAACATAAACACTTTATTTAACCATATAGAAATACAGATATGACAGAGCTGAAATTAAGTGTTAGTGGTTGTAAGACTCTGGGATTAGTGCTGCTGAAGAACTAAACTAAATACTGGGCTGATTTCTTAAGATACTTAAGTCCTCTCTTTTCACTTCTGATAAATACAGAAAAAAGCAGTGAAGGGGAAAGACATTGGGACATTTTTGAGTCTCACCTCCACGGTGCATGTTAGGTGGGACAGTGCGTCATCATGCAGGCGTCATTCTCTTGAACGGTTCATAGAAATTTCATACGGATCAGACGATCTGGTAAGAATCAGGGAGCGCTGTCATTTTTGCAGAGAGGATCACTTTCCTGCATCAATCTGCATATTAATGAGGGAACAGTGATTAGGCATTAATTGCTGTAACCAGATATGCTGTATGCAAAGACAAAGATGATGATGTGAAAGTCTTCGCTTATTAATGAGCATATTGATTTAATTAGGAATAAACGATAAATTGAGGAGAATAAATAGTAGAAACTTCATACTTATACCACAGGCACCCCATATGCAGTAGATGATCTTATTAGATTTTGCTGTGCCTTGCTGCATGAATTTGCATTTAAATGAGGAAAAACTTTTCAAGTATTCTTGATGAAAAACTACTAGTACTGTGAACATATATGTGTTGTAATGGTCAAGCTCTCAGTACATTTACCCTGATTTAATTTAATTTCCAGTATATTATAGTACTCTCACAAATTGGCATGACCTTGTCCTGACACAAATTAAAGAGAATATCAAGATATCAAGAGGGAAAACCAGCACGGCACAAGCAACCTTCACACTCTGTAGTGAAATATAATAAATCCATCTTCTTCATGATTATTAATGCCTCCTTTTTGATGTCATAAAATTGCCTCCAGATAACATTTAACTACACAGCGTAGTGACACGACATAATGTACCATGTCATTATGTGACTTACTGGGCATTTTAAGTGAAAGTCAAGGCGACACATTATAGGATTAGAAAAGGTCATTTGAGTCATTTATTTGTTGTTTATTTGTTCAGATATGAGGCTCAGAAGGTGAACCATAAGTGGATCAAAGAGTTAAAGCTGCTTTTTTGTTTCAGTTGGAGTAAGGTTTAGCACAACGGTCCAGTACCTCTTCTTTGGAGGGTTGTGTCCATGTGCACTTGTTTTTAACACTATGCTTAATGAAGTGCACAATGATGAATAGCTCTCTGGGTCTGTCTGCAGAATCCTGAATAGTAATAGCTTCTAAATCATGAGGAGCACACACATTCACAAACATTTTCAGATTAAAGGTCGGTAAGTGCTGGTTTGTTATTATTGTGTTTTTAAGTGCATCTGCAGATGATTGCCCCCTGTGTGCTGATGTGGAGAAATGTGCTGATTAGTGTATTATCCTGTCACTTTAGTATAAAAAGGGAAAGAAAAGACCGTACACCGGTTGATAATTATGATATTACTCGAACAACAGGAAATTAATCCCTTTGACAATCTGTTCAAGTCAAGATTGTTTGTATGTGTGTGTGAATGATGTTTATAATCATGAGCGAGATCAATGGCTTGAGTTGTACCTGCAGGAGTTTGGCATGAAAGAACAATCCGATAAATTTCCCCAATTATGATCCTGATCCTCACTTTTTCTCTTTTCCCAGGTTTCTTCAGAACAACAGCCTCCACTTCATATCCCAACATGCCTTCAGCGGCCTGCACGGTTTAAAGAAGTTGTAAGTAACCTGCTCACTTCATCAAATGACAGCAGCAAATAGCAAAGAAGCTCCTGAGTAAGTTCCAGAGGTTTTCACCAGAGTGAGAAAAGGTGTCGTTATCTGTGTACTATGCCTGCAGCTAATTATTTTTTCCATTATTGATTAATCTCGTGGTTATTTTTTCAATTAATCAATTCATTGATGACTGAAAAGATGACATTTTCAGATGTCTTGTTTTTGTTTTTTGTGTGAAAACCCAAAAACCTTCAGCTTACAATGATATAGGAGAAAGAAAACCTCCAAATCCTCAAATCTGAGAAGCAGACGCAACAAATTTTTCTTAAAACATGATACAATTAATTTGTGTGGATCAGGTTTCTCAGTGAGAACTTGATATCCTCCCTCAGTCCCGGTGTGTTCAGGGATCTGCATGAACTAGAGTGGCTGTGAGTAACACACACACACACACACACACACACACACACACACACCAACTCTTCCTTTGATAAGTATAAAAAAACAAGCGATAAAAGTTTGGTCAAATTATTGCATGTAATGTAATATTATTGTATATTTTTGTTTGTTCGTTTGTTGGTTTGTTTTTTGTGGCAGGGTTTTGGATCACAACCCACTGAGCATCTTGTCCCAGGACACGTTCATTGGGCTCCAGTCGCTCATGTATCTGTGAGTCGCATCATTTATTCTTCAACATCATTATCGTCTCTATTGAAATGAGGGATGTATGAGATTTCTGTTGTGCATGTATCTGTGTAGTTACAGTTTGAAGAAAATGAGAATACGGGAAAATAAACGTTTTAGTCAGACCACAGAGATACATCTGTTAGTTTTTAAATATACTATAACATTTTAAAATGAAATGAAATCCTCAGTTTTCTTTTCCTTTATTTTTTGTTTTCCTCCAAATGATCAGATGAGAACAAGAGCTTGTCAAATGTGTTCCTGATCATACCCTGTTAATAATTTGTGTAGCTAAATTACACACCTCATTTCATGCTCAG
Organism: Seriola aureovittata; assembly: GCF_021018895.1. Lineage (NCBI taxonomy): Eukaryota > Metazoa > Chordata > Actinopteri > Carangiformes > Carangidae > Seriola > Seriola aureovittata. The sequence goes on along the minus strand of NC_079378.1, from coordinate 7,534,639 downwards.
TCACGTCTCTGTGTTATGATGGTGATCAAGTATTGTGCGAGTCAGTGAAGTCTTACACAGGGTGACAGTGTAAGTGGCTCCTGGCAATTTAGTTGTGTTTATTTCATAAGACAGTGAGTCCAGTCACGTCACGACAAATTTATTTATAGAGCACATTTCAAGATGACAAAAATGTAAATTACAATTAAAATAATAAAAAAAAACTAAATAGATGAACAACATAATAGACAATAAGTCTTGAAGCAGTGTCTAATTTACATTAGATGATGCACTTTAATAGCTTTTAGTCTTTGTCCTCTTTGTTTTTCTCTATAATTTACTTCCCTGCTTAGTCTCCGTCCTGACGTCTCACATTTCTGTCTCTGTTTTTACCTGCTACTCTGTTTGTCTCGTCCCATCATGGTGACTGTCCTCTCCTTCATCCAGCCTCTTTGACCTGGCTACCAACGCTACCCTAAATTAAAATCTATCCGCCTAATTTGAAAACCCTCAATTGGAGGAAGGAGGAGAGGAAAGGGGGGGTGGGGGTCTGTGCCAGGCTGCCCCGGCTGTCTGCTGCAGTGGCCAAAAACAAAAACTTTTTGCATTGAAATGTTTGCTGATTGGCCACCATCTTTGAAGTCACACCATTGGAGAAAATCAAAAGAAAGCAAAATTCGAAGCAGTCCCAGCATGGAAACCGCATCATGCCAAGAAGACACATGACGGCTTCAACTTAAAATAAAGTTGACAAAATGTTCACTGTGATGGATCACGCCATCTGTTGCAGCAATATCATCTAGTAATTGTGTTTTTTATTTTGATTTAATTGTGTATATATGATTTTTAGATGCTTTAGATACTTAAATTTTGCTGTTGCAGACATGAGATCAGTTTGCTGTGCTGTGTGTTTTTACAAGAAAATGAATTGAATGAAATTTATTTATTTATATTGTTTGAGCTTAATAGAATTAGATTCCTGCAAGATGTGCGCGCTGACTTTCAATTTCCTGTTGTCTAACAAATTATTTCTTTAATAGCTTTCTAGATGTAATCATTTACCCTCACCACTTGTTGTCAGCTGTCAAAACGAGCCACGGGTCTTTTGTTTCCGGGTGTACACGCTGGAAATGAGAGAGCAACAGTGCAGCAGCTCTGCTCTGCAATGGCGGGAACTTTTAATCTCTGTTTTTTTACAATCAAACCTTCTCCTTCTCTCACCAGGTCCATGGTGGACACCGCACTGCAGCAGCTTCCTCACCCGAGCTTCTGTCAACACATGCCTGCCTTGGTCTGGCTGTGAGTCTGCTTTGACAGTGTACTTGTGTGTGTGCAGGTGTGTAGTGCATGTGTGTGATTCAGTAGATGGCTGTGCTCTAAAGAATTTAGCAGATAGACGGATGTGTGTTTGTGTGCGTGCGTGCGTGCATGTGTGTGTGTATGTGTGTGTGTGTGTATGTGTATTTGACAATATGAGGATGAGTGGTCCTCCTGACTGCATGAGAGGTGAAGTGTCCTCGGCTGATGTCACCGTGGTCGGTCAGCTCGACCAGCTATTTTTGGTTTGTGTGGACTGTAGAGCAGCCGCCAGAAGAGTCTGACATTGCAATGACCTCATATTATCTGTAGCTTTTATCTGTTTCTGTTTGCAGCCTCTCAGCATTCATACCCATTACGCTTATTTATATTCTAAAGCAAACCATGTCTGTCACTTTGTTGCCTTCCCTCTCTGTTTTTTCTCTCTTTTATCACCCTCAAGCAAACAGCAAACTAGACAAATAAGATATTTTATTCCTACTCTTATGACATATGGAAACAGTTAATTTAGTTGAAATTGGATGAACTCAAAGAGATACAGAATATTTGCATCTGATCACCACATGTGTTTCTGTGTCATTTTTTATTCTGCTTTCAGGGATCTTGAGGGAAACATGATTCAAACTCTCAACTACTCTATCTTGAAGACCTGCAGCAAGCTTGAAGTTCTGTGAGTTTCCTTCCTCTTATAAACATAATGAAAACCTAAACGAGTTTACGAAGTTTCCATTCCATTTAGGGAGCGTTCTGAAGTTGCCCAAAAGATAAACTATAAAATTAGGTGCTTTTCCATCAGCTGGGACGAAGTACATGAGTTGGTTTTCTAAATGCAGCTACATCAGACTCCCTCGCCACATCAATCGGTTACTGAGCGATTGTGTGTCTGCTATCACTTACACCATATTGTCTTCACGAACAAAACGCTTCCTCTTCTTCAAGTGTTTGATATCAATTTTCCATTATCTTTATATTATTATTACATGAATCAAAGTTTACATTATTATTCAGTGCCATGTTTTCACTGGTCTCCTGTTTTCATGGTAATTTAAAGTTAGTTATTCTTCTAAAGGAGCTGGCAGTGTATCTGAGAGTGTTATCAACGTTTCTACAAAGGTTTACATTTTGATTCACATTCAAGTAATTCGATGAAACTTTGGAAATATCAGACTTCGAGCCGACTGTGACTCCTGCAGCTGAAGTATTAAATCCATTGCATATAGGTCAAGAACTCTTGTGTATAAACACACAGTTATTCAATTATTACATTTTCAGTGTAATAGGAATCGATCAATTACCTTGTGTACTAACCCTGGGGAAGCTTTTAATTGCTCTGTGTATCTCCTCTGTGCACAAACACAATCTGGGTTTGATGTTTCTGTTGTGTTTCATGTTGAACACTAAAAGGTGTTAAGATGGTCAGCTTGATATTCATTCCTATTGTCTGAAGTAATAATGTTCCAGACACACCACTTAAACCTCAATGTGTTTAAGTGAATGTCCATTTTATTTCCGATGCAGTTTCTCCATCTCTCTCTCTCTCTCTCTCTCCATTTCTCTCTCTTTCTCTCTCTCTCTCTCTCTCTCTCTCTCTCTCACACGCACGCACGACACATTTGTCTGCTTTTACATCATTTCATTAGTGAACACAAACAAGAGCAAACACTCGGCAAGGTAACCAGTTCCATCACATTTCTAAGACGGGGTCAAACGAGGACACAAATAGAAAAAAAATCTTCCCCAAAAAGTGGTGAGGGGCAAAAACTACAGACACAGCAGAGCCCTGCAAACGTTCGTTTTCACACCAGTTATTCATTAATGTGAAATCTTCATTCACAAAGCACTTTTCAAAACAAGGGTAAAAAGTTTGCAATTTCAAAATTACACAAACAAAATAAAACCGTGTCTTCACACAGAAATTAGAGTAACTTTTAATTTCCCCTATTTTTAAACTAATGTAGTTGTGTCAGCAGATAGAAGTGTTTATTAATGAGCCTGCGACCCAGAAGTGGATGCTGGTGTTTAAACAGAATATATAGTTAAACCTGCTCGTACAACAACATGCCACAGATTAAAAAAAACAAAAACTAACATCCAATAAAAGTGGCAACAAGAAAACACTCAGACTGAGTGTAATGTGCATATACTTAAAGACCTTTAAGCACAGAGTACACTACAGTGCACAAGTAAATATAGATGAAACACCTAAAATAAAACTTGAAACATTAAAACATATAGAGCTAGACTTGTGGCTTTTAGAGACACATTAAAGTAGTAAACTTAAAAAGCAGTGGAGCGGGTTTGAGTCCTGTCCGAGGGCCTTTGCTGCATTTGATCCCCTCTCTCTCTCTCTCTCTCTCTCTCCTCTCTCTCTCTCTCTCTCTCCCTCTCTCTCTCTCTCTCTCTCTCTCACTGTGTCCATCAAAATAAAGGCAAAAATGGCTGAAGTAATAACTAAAAAATCTGGTTCCTTTTGTCATTTCAGCAACTTGAAAATGTCACACATGCGTTTACTTGGAACAAACTTTGATTTCTGTAATTCCCCTGAAACTGCACTTTGGAGGGAAAATATCTCCTGCCTGCAGCTACACAGTGAACATCAGAGGAAAAGCCAGAATCTGAAACTACACCAAAAAAAAAGTCATGAAGGCATCCAGAGTTCACCTGTAGCTGTTGATAATGTTCCAAGAAACAAATTGAAGGCTTTCAGGGTTGGCGTCATTCACCTGAAGGACATTTGTAGACATGCAGCACTTCAGACACATTTTCATCATCACCAGGTTTCACCATGGCTGCCAAACAGAAATACAAGCTGTCTGCTTTGATTTGCAAGCCGTGTGACGACATTAATGACAGGTGTTTTAAAACCCTTGTGAGGTATGTTTTCACCACCCTATAAAAGTACATCCCATTCCCAAAACAGGAATGTCTCTGTAGTAACAAATTCGGTCTTCCTGTAGTTTTCAAGCCACCCAGTGATCACAAAGCTCCCTCACACGAGCTGGTGTAGAAAGTCGGTGCCTTTATAAGTCACAGTTATAACATCCTCAGAAACATTTACAGGCCTTGCTATCGTCTTCTAAGGGTTTTTTTTTTTATTACTAGTAGCAGAGAAATGGGTTTTTGAACAAGATGTAAACCTTTTCTCACTGGGGACAAATTATAAAGAACAAGATGAGTCATCCAGATACACTGACATCTGTGTGTGTGTGTGTGTGTGTGTGTGTGTGTGTGTGTGTGTGTGTGTGTGTGTGTGTGTGTGTGTGTGTGTGTGTGTGTGTGTGTTATGTCTGTGGTTATGTCTCATCTGTTTTCCATTCAAGAACTAAACCAATGTGGCGTGTCTCTTTTATTGGAGACGTTTCTGATCATTTGTGACTTTTATCTGCACCATGTCTAAACCTAACATGGAATATGTGGCCATAAATAACAGGAAGTTCGACAGTTTGACCCCGGGGTAACAGCGGCTGTTTGTCTCTTATTGACGCCGTTCACATGTCCTTGAGCAAGGCAGTTATCTGCCATGTGCCCCAGTGTTGTTGCTCTGTAGTGTGTAGTGAGTGTGAATATGGGAATGTGTATATAAAGTGTTGTTGAGTGTTGAGTCAGTGTTAACGTAAGGAGCATTGTGGGAAATGGTAACCATATATCTCTGCTACAAATGAGATTGTATCCAGTCCCAGCAGGGATCCACCACGGGGATCGAAGCACCACTTTGTAGCACTCTGCATGGTTTCTGACAGCAGCTCTGTCCTGTTCAGATTGCTGATGGACAACAGGATACAAACGGTTCCTGAAAACACCTTCCAGTCTCTGTGGAAACTGGCTGAACTGTGAGTTGACACCACATCTTTCTCAGTCTGCTCACATAATCAATTACATTTAAATCCTCTGAAAGTAGATAATAATAGGCAATTTAATGCGTTACTGGGTTTCAGGGAAAAATGTAATCTGTATTATATAAAGGTCTATAGTGGAGTTTCTTACCGCTGACTGAGAATGGATTTTTCTCAAATTGGGTTAGTTTATAAACTAGCAGTAGAACTTTTTCCAGCACTATCTAAAATATCTAATCATGAAAACATCATACAACAATTCATTGTTTTCAGCTATTTACATAAAACACACTGATCAAAGTATGGGAGTTGCTGTTTATCATTACTTAGTGGTTAGGACGAATCAATTCCCAAAATGTTAGAGAAACCACATGAGGTCTGGATTAGTGAATTATGTAAATTACATCTCACCATTTAATGAAGTTAAAGTTGATTATGTTAATTCATGGATGGATCCCACATTGGCAACATAGGAATATGAAAGCAGTGAGTTTGTTTTAACTCGCACCAAAATGTGTGTGATGTTAGGATTCTGAGATTTTCGGAGCAAGTAGGATGAATAAACAACCACAAATAACAAATGGTTTGGATTGAAATGATGACATATAGGAAACGACATTTGAAATGAACATAAAATGATAAAGGATTCATATAAAAGTCTTCATAAAAATAGAGCGCTGTGTTAAAATGAAGCTGATGGATAGAAATGCGACAGAAGTGATGTTAGCTGAGATTTATTTAGTCAGTATTTGTTATGGATAAATCCCAGCAAGGCAAATAAAACAGTAAATGCTCAGATGATTTCCCTGCTCATGATGAACAGTAGTGTTTCTTAATTTGATCCCTTGTTCTCAAAGACAAGTTGGGAAAGAAAATTGTGTCATTTAAGAAGAAGTTTGGTTCATTTTATGTGTGAATTAAGTTTCTGTATTTGATTTAAAGACTGTGTTGTTATCAGCTCTTTGCACGCATTTTTCATTTTGCTTGTGTCCGTTTTCCTTCTCTCTTTCTCTTTCATTCTGTTTAGGGATCTATCCAGCAACAGGATCAGGGAGCTGCCAAAAAACACCTTTAAGAGCCTTTCCAAGTCGCTCCTCAAACTGTGAGTAACTTGTAGTTTGTGTGAGGATTATAACAGGAGAGGATTAAAGTGAAATGATAGACACATCACTCGGATCTCCAGTTTTGAAGTTACATTCAGAGACTATGTCCTTATCTTACTGGTAACTTTGCACTTTATTTGGATAATTGTGCACTTTACACTCCTACATTTACAGTTACAGTTAATAGTTACTCTACAAATTAAGATTTTACATAGAAAACACACATTTTTCTTATGATATTTCATATTATTTTACTTTTACGCTGTAGTTTTGCACCTTTTACTTAAGTAAAGGCTCTCAATACTTCTTCCATCTGAGTGGCCAAGAACCAAAATATCAAAAATGGAGCAGTCGGTCCCCACATGATGAAAACTGTGCCATAATCTGCATCTTGTTCAAAACAACATAAGGACAAAAAAAAAAATGGATGGATGAAATGCTTGTGATGGAAATTTGCCTGCAACTATTAACATTTCTGTTGCTTTTCAGTAGAAAGCTTAACTAACTGCTGCTCGCCAGCAGAGCCAGCAACACTGCCAGGCAGAGCACTGCCTCATGAATAATACCATTATAAAGTTAATGAGCTCCAAACAGTTTCATTAGTGGTGAGTGTGTGGCGCTGCAAAACAAATTACATCCAGTAAAAAAATGTCAGATTTGTTTCATAGACATAGCGTTTTTATTCTTGTTTGTCTTAGGACAAACTCCGATGTCCTGAGAGTCTGAGTCTGAAATCACTTTCACACAAAGTTTGAATGATCTTGACAGGAAGAGTTTTTTAATGTGTTGCATGTTCAGCTGTGTCGTGCGGCTGAAGAGTAACCTGTGGGTCAGAGTTGTGGTTTCTGGTTGGATGGTTCACAAAGTTAGTTGAATATGTTTTTTTACTGTGGCTGCAAAGTGGAATAATGCAAAAAAAAAATTATTTTATTCCAATGTTTCATCTCAGTGATCTTATACCGCTTAGTAATTTCACAACAGTTTAAGGCAGATCTCCGTCTGGTTTTGGTGTTTCTGCTTTAACACAGCATGACAGTGTTGAAATATCCGCACAGAGAAGACTGTGTGATTTGTGATTTGTATATGGTTTTAATTCACCCAATTTTTACAGCCAGCAGCAAACACATCACTGTTAAAACTGTCAGCATGTTGCAATGAATCAGTTTCTCTTTCAATATGCGAATTTACAGGCTGATGTTTTGACGGCACAGATGTTTCATATTGTGAGAATAACTCAATATCTATTTGGTCTGCGTGGTGTTGGTGCCAGCAGCACTTCAGAACTTTGAATACAGTGACAAACCCTGCAGAAGAGCCCCGGGGTGATCTATGGCCGTACGTGCGCTACATGATAATGAGGCACAGACAAATGCTTTCACAGACCAAACGCTCTCAATTAAAAAAAAAAAAAAAAAAAACCCATGTGAATTGGTTTAGAACTGTGATGAGGAAATATGAAATCTTTCAAAATATCTGAGTCGGATATTGCAGGGATAGATCCTGCTGCAAGAGAATAGACAATATAACAACAGAGGGGATATTAAAGTGTGATCGAGAAAAGGTATGAGGAAGGAACTTTTGATAGATGAGCGGAGGACTAAAGTGTAAGGTGGAAACTCAGAGAGCCACATTTTCATAGTATTTTCTTAAACTGCACTCAGTCGTATTAAGCCAACTTTTTGTGGCTTTGCTTTATCTGCAGTGCTGCATTAAATTACTTTTTTATAATGTTGGGGATAATGGTCAGAAGAAGTAAAAATAAATCAGAAACCCACAGCAACACCAACTAAAAGTATCCATACACGCTGTTTATTGGTGGTTACATACAGGTATAGATTCAGTTTTATTACGTTGAGTTTTACGCTGTAATTGGAGACAATTAGGACATAATGTGTTAAGTATACAGTGGGAAGTTGGACTGAACATGTAGGAATCATAGGTTGGTTTTCTATTCAGCGATAAACAAAGACCATCTGGATTTTACACTCGTTTTGCCACGTGTTACATTTCATCCTGACGAGCTTTACGAGTTTGTCATTGTCTGTTTCTTGTTGCAGAAACATCTCCCACAATCCCCTTCTCCTAATTCACCCCAGCCACTTCCACCACCTGGCGCATCTTCAGTCTCTGTGAGCACACACACACACACACACACACACACGCAAACACACGCAAACACACATACACACACACTTACCCACCACTCCACACTGTTTGCTGCAGCCTGTGCGGTGATGAAATATTCTCTGTTTTCTACAGGGCGCTGGAAGGGATAGAGATCCCAGATATTCAGACTAAGATGTTCCTGCCAATGAAAAACCTGTCTCACATGTACGTACGAGCCCACACAAGTATCATAACCCCTCACATCTATCACTGAGTAACCACGATGTCTCTTCATCTTTCTCTCTCCTCCAATGTATGTGTCATTTTTTTGTCTTTCTTCTTCTCTCTGTCAGATACTTTAAGGAGTTCCAGTACTGCTCTTACGCACCTCACGTCAGGTCCTGTAAGCCCAACACAGATGGCATCTCATCCTTTGAGGACCTGCTGGCTAATATAGTGCTGCGGGTGTCCGTCTGGGTCATGGCCTTCATCACCTGCTTCGGTAACCTCTTGGTCATCGGCATGAGGTCACTGATACGAGCGGAGAACAATCTGCATGCTGCTTGCATCAAAGTGCTCTGCTGTGAGTAGACGCACGCGTTGGTTCAGTCTGATTATCAGGCGAGGAGGCAAATACTTTGATATTAAACACACAGTATGTAACTTCTGCCTCTAGGGGTCTCTCATTCAAAAGAATAACAAAAGACGGCGTTTGGTGACGTTGTGACATAGCAAGGCATCATGGGAGTCAACCTTCATCACCATTGCCGTCAGCTTCTCCCAGTTTGAATTCCTTCAGTGTCAGACGTTCAGGAGAATTTTAGCGGGAGCTGAATTATCCACAGAGGTGGTAAAGTAGTACTAAAGTAGCAATAATAGCAGTTTGACATTTAAAGTCAGTGTTTTGCCGATGGTGTACGATGGACACATGATGTCAGGGATGGGCCGGGCGCTAACCTTTGTTTCAGTTGTTTCTCTGATAACTTATGATCCAGACGTTCAGGTTTTTACCAGAAGCTGAATTATTCACAGAGGTGGCCTTTTGTCCACGGCCAACAGACCAGGGGATTAAAACCGGTAAAAATTCAGTGTTTCATCGACACTCTTCGGTGAACACGGGACATCAGGGCGGAGCAGGGAGATGAGCTGCCTAACATTTGCTTGGCTTTTTTCTCTACGTTAAATTAAGATCCAGACATCAGATAATTAAAATCCTTTATCCGGTTAAAATATATAGTTGAAAATGACCAAAAAGTGTATCTTAGGAATGTGGCTTAAAACTGGAGAAAAAGTTAATTTTGACCTTCTGGCATGTCGACGCGTGTGTGGAACACTGCTGGAAACACTCAACACAGAATATATAGCATAGGTCAAGTTGTTTTTAGGCATTTTAACGTGGAAAAGTTATATATTTATAGCTTGAATAAAGTGGAGGCTGTCCTAGAGTCAGGAATAGCTCAACTTCAGCAAATGCAGCAGCAGGGATCAGTGGGTTTGTTGGCCAATAAAAGCGCTGTTATCCAGACTGGTGCAAGATCAACCACCTGTTTTATTGCAATAAAAACATTTGTGAAATGAGGCCTCAGGTGGAGCAAAACTGCACCATCTGCGCCTGACTGTGTAAGCAGTGATCACAGTACTTCATGTATGAATTACTTTATCACACAAGCAGAGGAGTGAACTGCTCATAGTGTGTGTCGTAAATAGACGCTAATGGATCAATCTTTTCTGGGGCTAGATGCAACGTGTGATAGTATATGTTAAACACCTTGCATTAACACATTGAATTCATGTGAGAAATACTTCTGAAGAAACTGAACTGTCAGAGGGAAATGTCAGAGGGAAAATTTGTACAGAACAGGAACCTTTAGGTTATGGGCTTTAGCGGTGATTACCTCAGGATTTATTATTGATCTTGAATCTTTAGCAGCAGTATTGTTATTAATATCTCCTTGAGATTCCAGCAGTGAACTGGATCTGTATAGTTCAGCATTCCTGGTAGATTTTTCTCCTGTCTCCTGTCACAGTGATTCCTCCTTGTTTAATGGAGAGTTGTGCAGGTAAAAAAAAAAGAAAACGATGATCAACAAGATTGTTATTGTTGTAGTTGCCCTGTCATTCTTACAGTTATAGTTATTATTACACAGCTGTTTTATGTATATTTGAAAAAGAAAAGACTGAGGGACTGTAGCATCAAATCAAACACTCAGGTGATTGGAGTGAGTGGAAATATCTTCAGGCTTGCTAGTTTTATACCTTGTATGAACACAAAGACAGCACAGCACAGCAAGGATTCGTTTCTATTTCATTTTGGATAAGTAAAAATGTATTCACAAGTATATAAATCCAGTTTGGAAAGGGATAAGATTTATTTATTTAATGAAAAAGAGAAAAGACAAGAAGAAGAAGAAAATGAAATTCCACATAGCACAGAGGGTGTGCTGTATAAATCAAAGACGAGCACTTCAAAAGACTGATCCTTTCTGACAGGGATGTAAGTGCGTTTAAGAAAGCTGTTCTAAAAAACAAAACAAATCTACACACCTATTGTAACTCCCTCATCGTGCACCATTTGTTTCCTCTCTTCTCAGTGCCCTATTCTCAATCAGTTCTCTTTTTTTTACTTCTCTTGTCAGCCTCAAACCTGTCACTCCCTGACCCTCCCGCTCACTCCTCTTCCTCCTTTTGGGTTCTGCTCGTCCTCCAGGCTTCACCTCCCTCGCTCTGCTCTCTCACCTTTTCATTCAGGTTATATCTTTTAAAGAAAAAAACAAAAACAATGTAGTGTGAACCCTTTGTCCTATTATTCTTATTTTTAATCTTGTTGCAGACTCTCAGTGTGGCAGGAAAACTAAAAAGAAGAGTCACGGTGGCTTCCTTAAGTCTTAAATTAACTGGATGACTCATCGACTTTCTCACCCACCCACATACAGTGACACTCAATTATGCAGTGCATGTGTGAGCGTCCCATGCAAGTGATAACTCCTGTCTGCTCTGGAGAGCAGAAATAATCTGTTGTGTGCATTTTAATGAGAAATTTTGGGCTCTGGATTCAGGAGGTGCCACCAGCTGAGAGATGGACCTCAACACCTGCAAACCCACACAGAGCACTTCTCTCCGTAAATGTGCTCTTCTATGTCACTCTCTCTTGTCATCCAGGTGCAGACTGCCTCATGGGTGTGTACTTGTTTTTTGTTGGAGTGTTTGATGTAAAGTTTCGCGGGCAGTACAATCGTAACGCCCTGCTCTGGATGGAGAGCGTAGAGTGTCGGACCATTGGATTCCTGGCCATGCTCTCCTCAGAGGTAACTTAATATAGATTAATATATGTTATATTCCACACATGTTTGTTTTTTTTTTAAGTTCCTAAAATCTGCTGAACCTGCTTTTTCACTGATATCAGCCATTACTGCTGTTGGTGCTTCCAGCATTATGACAGCCCAGTGTTCAGCTATAGGCGCTGAATAAAAGCTTTAACAAAAGCACTTGAAGGCGCAGACAAGGAGACTGCATTTGTACACACTGGAACTCTACCACAGCAATAAATCAGATTAATGTTGTTGCAATTGTTTATCTGAAGCAAGTTTCAATCCTCCTTAGAAAACAATGTCTATGTGCAGGGAAGGAAAATGATCTATACCTAAGATTATAATGAGTGTGTTCCTTCAGGTGTCTGTTCTCCTCCTGACCTACCTGACTATGGAAAAGTTCCTGGTGATCGTCTTCCCCTTCAGCAATCTGCGCCCGGGCAAACTTCAGACTGGGGTGAGCTATGCTACTAATACAATCTGCTACATGTCTTATTTTCACATGAATTTGTTGGAGTCTTGTTGTTGTTTGTTGTGTAAAATAATCATTTGATGTGAAAAAGTTGCATCTGCTCCTGTGGGAGTTTGTCTTTGAAAAGAAATGTGCTGTTCCGCTCCAGTGGGCTCAATATGAAACACACTGAACTGTAGATGTAGCCGCATTTAGAAATAGACAAATTACATGGAGAGCAAACCCAAATAACAGCAAGGTAGAGCCAGGAAAGCTGTTTAATGTGTGGAGGTGCGGGATCTCAGCTTTGGGTCAGAGAGTCTTTGCTACACTAGCTTTATGTTTGGATAAATGCAAAAATGCAAATGAAAAATTCAATACAAATGACACTGCGATAACTTTATTAGTACAGCTGAGGCAAACATGCTGTCACTTGACTCTCCTGGCACGTGTAAAAACATCTACTCAGAAACTCTTTAAAAAGATGGAGATTAAAAGATTAATAAAGATCCTCATCAAAGCAGCTCTTCATTTTTTTTACCTTTTAGCTTCAGGAAGGAAAGAAAACTCTCAGTTCAGCTCAACTTCTTCAAATACTTAAAAACGTAATGATCACATAAAGATCACAAATGATCACAGACTGTGTATATAAAGTAAATATGAATAAAGATTATTCATATATGTATAAAGCATAGTGTAACTTCAGCTGTTTCATTTGCGTTTCGTGCCCCAGCCTCTTCTTTATTTGCTATATTTTTGTTATTTTTGAAGTAACTGAGATCAATGTTTGTTATGGGGGATTAGTTCTCCAGCAGAATCCTGACTGCTGCTTGTTCTCTGAGCGTTCCCTTTAAGAGCTGAGCATTTTCAGCCAAATCTAACAGTATAACCATTTGCTTTAAATGCTCCTGCATCCATCTGACTGAAAGAGAGTCCGTCTGCTCTGTGAGGAAGTGCAGACTGCCTCATGGGTGTTTTTTGTTGGAGTGTTTGATGTAAATTTGGAGAGGTGTAGAGTGTCAGACCATTGGATTGCTGGCCATGCTCTCCTCAGGGGTAACTTGATATAGACTAACATCCCACTCACAACCACACACACAAATGTTCAGGCAGACACATCGCACCTGCTCTGTAAAATGGAGCCTGTGGCACACAATAAAACGTATTCACTGCAATGCATATTCCACTTATGTCTGTGTTCTTGTTAATATCTTAAAATCTGCTAAACCTTCTTTTTCACTTATCCCATATCAGCTATTACTTCTGTTGCTGCTTGCAGGATTTTGTCAGCCCGGTATTCAACTATTGGCGCTGATTCTCTCCAGGGAGAATTTGACTGTCACTCATTTCTGCTAATAAAGCTATTTTGCATGCCTACAGGCAGTGATGGGTTCATTCTAGCTTTGACCCTTACATACCTTAATTCATTCTCGATAAATCTAGGGATGCAACAATCTGCTTTTTATCCAACCAATACTGATTAGCCTCAAGGCAGAGAGTCTGAGGATCCAGTACTGATCAAACACCAGTGCTCTGCTCTGTGTTTGCCAGATTTAAAGTCTGTAAACTTCACTGCGTGGAACTGATGCCATGCACAGAATTCTGAGTCAGTCTGTTATTTTTGACATAACTCAGATCAATGTTTGTTATCAGGGATTAGTTCTCCAGCAGAATCCTCACTGCTGCCCGGATTCTGAGCACTCCCTCAAAGAGCTGGCCATTTTGAACCAAATCTAATTCATAGCCATTTGCTTTAAATGCTCCTGTATCCATCTGACTGAAAGAGAGTCCGTCTGCTCTGTGAGAAAGCTCTGCCACCTACTGTTGGCTTTCTCAGTGAGTCCAGATGGAGGTACAGCCCGAGACGTCAGTCAACAGGAGACAACTAGACTGAACTAAATGTTTGTAGTAAGCTCAGTCAGTGAAAATGTGGAAATCAAAGTGATGAATTTTCTTAAATTATTTTTCATTGTTGGCTTTGAAGAGTATCCTGTTAGAAATTCTAACAACATGTTTGTCATCCTGCTGCTAGGTGGTCCTGGCCTCTATCTGGTTACTGGGGTTCATTATTGCTGCTGTGCCCCTAATGAATGAGGACGTGTTTGGAAATTATTATGGACGTAACGGAGTCTGCTTCCCCCTGCACTCTGACAGGCAAGAAAAACCTACTGCCAAAGGATATTCCACAGGGATTTTTCTGGGTAAATTTAAGAAAACAACAGTTGTTTTTTTCCCCCAAAAAGCTTATTTTACAGTCAATACAATATTTAGCAATTAAAGGTTCTATATGTAACATTTAGAAAACCCTTGTTTTTAATGTCACCAGTGGCTGTTGAGTGAACTGCAGTCAGCATCCTGTTGCTCGCACGCATGTGTAGGTAGCCACAACTGCACATTAGGGGCATTGGCCAAAACAGTGACATGATGATCAGACTGGGAGAGAAATTCTGCGCTGTTTGGTGCTTGGCGATTTAATGATTACCAGGAGGAGAAGAATGAGCAGTCTACCCTTCTGTTGCTTCCAGACCGCAGAGTTTTGAATGGGTTAATTGGGACTGAGAGACCAGTGGCAACGTAATGGCGAGTGCATGGAAGGAACTTCTATCGTGGCAGCGGGACTCCCTGAACGCAGCACTCTATCACGCGCACCCTGAATGACAGGCACACAGGGAGGGCCAGTGAAGAGGCTGACGGGGATGGTAAAAACTCTCCAGTGTTGGCACAGTGCTAAAACATAGTGTGGAGATAGGTCTGCTTATGCGAGACTATAGTTTGACTAACGTTCTGTTTTTTTGAAATGGGATTTATAAAGATGTTGATGATGCTGATGTAGACCCTAGTTTTCCCCCGATGTTGCTCTCCCATTTGGCCAAAAGGGCTTCACTAGATAAAACTTTCTTGTGTTTCTTTTGTGCTTACATGAGGTTTGTGTTGGAGTCTGTATTGTACTGGGAGCCAGTGGTTTTTTGACGTTAGCAGACTCCATTTTTAAGCTAACGTTTGCTAGTGTTGTTCACTGTTGGCCCTGTAGCGGAGCAGAAGAGAGGCATTGAGGCAAGGCACTTGGGAGTGAGTATAAACCTTACATCCTTCTGATTTTCTCAAAAAATTTGGCCAGTCCTTTACATAGAAATCAATCCACAGGCTGTTGTCGTGGAAGGTTGGGAAGGTCTTATTTTTCCAAAAACAATTACTACATGTAAATTGCTTCACATTCTTACATATCTCTAACATCTTTGACTAAAAAGTTGGTTGTAGCTTTTTTGGGGTTTGTTTATAGCATTTGAGGGAAATTGACGTGTTCCGTTATTAATACAGTACTATGCAAAAGTTTGAACTGAATAAAAATTAGCTCAAACATACAGGCAGAGCCATGAAGAAGAAAAAGGACTCCTGCAACAGATGGTATGGCCCCACACAGAACCTACCAGCTGAGCACATTGTGTGCCAGTGTACCCAGGAGAGCTGGTGCTGTTTTTAAAGGCAAAGGGTAGTCGCATCAAGTATTCATTTGATTTGGGTTTTTTTTGTGTACTGCATTTTACTTGATTAATAAAAAATATTGATGGCATTACTTTTGGAAGTATCTTCACTTTACTTTTAGTTCCTAAAACTTTTGCACACCTTGGAGTGATTAAATGCACAACACACTGCGATTAGATAATGATGTTTTAATCCAATAAGCCGTGCTGTGTCTTATCATGGAAAAATTGAAATTAAAACTTCTGTAAAACACTAAATGAAAGAAACAAAAATACTGCAGGATTTGTATTTAATAATGTGCAGGTGAATACGATGCAGTTTTTTTTTTGTCTTGAAAGTTCCAAGAGAAAACTGATCTCACTGTAACTGATATTGTTACACATTGTCCCTGTATGCCAAACAACTACCAGAACAGGGAATAGCATTGCACCTTATCTTGGGTTGTTACACAGCAAAAAGCATGGCTCCATCAACAATGCATGATTAGTCTGGGGTCTTATTACTCAGTGTTCTCACTGAGAACCAGTCGAAGTCTGTCTGGCAACAGTGATGAAGATATTCTGTCTAAAATGGTGCCAGCGTTTACATCACAAGGCTGTTAAAATAAGAATCCTGTGAATTAATATGAAGAGGTGCTGCTTGTTGTTTCATCACTAAAATCAAGTGCATGCGTGAAATATTCAAATATGTGTATGTGTTTAAGGAAGTATGCTGTATATACTGTACTTGTGTCGTATGCACATTTATGTAGTGGTGGAATGTAACTAAGTAGATTTATTTTACTTAATTACAAGTTTGTATTTTACTTGAATATTTCAATTTTATGTTACTTTATACTTATACAACATTTCAGAGGGAAATATTGTACTTACTGTGGTTGCTATTGTGTAAGATACATTTTTTTATAAAAAGTAAAATAAAAAAAACAAGAGAAGATGACCTTATAAAATACAGTGGACTGTTTTGGCATGTGACCCTTCACACAAAAGACATAAATAAGTAAATAAAATAATGTCATGATTATAAAAAAAAAGTCCAAAAATTTCATACAAATGTGTAACAGATTAGTAATATCTAATAATAATAATAATAATAATAATAATGTCTATCAATATATCAGTTTCAGGGGCCAATGTTCTGCAGAATGGACACTCTGGACACTTTTAAGTACAATTTGCTGATGATACTTTTAGTTAAACAGGATTTTGAATGAATGACTTTGACTTGTATTTGTGCTTTAATTGAAGTAAAGGATCTGAACACTTCTTCCACCACTGCATTTATGTGTGTGAATAGCATGTGCCTTTCCTTAGGTCTGAACCTGGTGGCATTCCTGGTGATCGTCTTCTCCTACTCCAGCATGTTCTACTCCATCTATAAAACTGGCATCAATGCGACAGACCTGAGGAGCAGACTTCACAGAGATGTGGCTGTGGCCAACAGGTTTTTCTTCATAGTGTTCTCTGATGCCCTCTGCTGGATTCCTATATTCCTGGTGAAAATCCTCTCACTGTTGAAGGTGGAGATACCTGGTAAGAAATGAAACAGAACTGGGTGTTTTAGGCTACATTTACATCTTAGACATTTATGATTACTTTCACATGTCACTACATCACCCTGCCACCAGTGCTTTATTGTCTGAATCCTTTGGTCATAGAATGGTATTATGGAAAGCATCCACTTCTAAAAAATCTTTACTACTTTTCTCCTGATCTCTTTTAGGAACCATCTCCAGCTGGGTGGTCATCTTCATCCTTCCCATCAACAGCGCCTTGAACCCCATCCTTTACACCTTGACCACCAGCTTCTTCAGAGAGCAGGTGGAACTCTTACTCTGCCGTTGGCAGAGGAGACACATCTTGAAAAAAGACCGCAAAAGCCTCACCTCCTCCACAATCTTCATGGAGATGTCACGGGCTCCTTGCTACCAGCAGCCAGCCTACCTCCAGCGGGTGTCGCTGACCGGCGCAGATCCTCGCTACGCCTGAGGGAGGCCGCAACTTTCTTGGTAAACTACGGGTCGAGGGTCTAAAACTGCTAGATCTTACGTGACAGTTGCACTAGTACTGAGTTTGGCTTCCAACTGGAACAAGATAAACAATCACTGAGCTGTCTCTTTCTGTTCTGACATGCTCCACATTTTGTAAAAAAATTACAACAATTAGATGCTTTTGTCCAAAGCAGTTCACCATTTTTCTTCAGTGTCTCCTTCCAGGGAGCCAGAGATCAAACCACCAACCAACCCACATGAGCTACAGTCGCTTCCATGCTTTCATGCTTATGTGGCCATACATTTGATATTGTTCCAGGGGAACATATACAACAACAAATAGGAATAGCAAAGAAAGGTGGATGGATGAAAGAATAAATACCAGCACATAGTGTACAGTGACGTAATATGTCTTAAGTCAAGCAAGATTCAGTTGTTTTGGTCGGATTTTGGAGCTGGAGCAGGAGAAGGAACTGGGAGACCAGCAACAAAACGTCTCACAGACTCCATTTTCTATGGAGTGACTGGAGGATGAAGCTCGCTGAGTCACAAATGTGAAGCTCATCAGATGCTGAGCTGATAGATTCAAGGATTAATGGTTTCAGTCTCAACAAAATCAAAGAATGACTCTTGGACTGCACAAAATGTAGCACTCCGACATTCTTTATGGAATTATAAAGCTTGCTTGCAAATGAAAATGAAAACCAGCTGTTTAATTTAATGTGAGCAAAAATGAATACATATTTGAAATCCAAATGCTAAAACCCAGCTTTAGCATTTTTTATTTCATCCAAATGCAAATGCAAAGTCAACTTTACATGTCATTACAATATCTTCCATGAGAAAATTCAGATTCAAATGAATGCAGTTAACGTTATGTGCTTACTATGCTATCCAAACAATCCATTACAGTTATGATGCCCTCTGCTTCCTCTCACTGTATTTCTGCTATTCTTATTCTGTCTTCTCCTTCTGGTAATTTCTCATGCTCCATCAGATGTTGGGTTTACTGGCCTTATTAGCTTTTCCGGTTGGATTTAATTTTGAATACGCCTCGTCTAGATTCTCCTCCTCACAAGAATGTAGAAATGAAGCCGCAAAGGAAGGAGTTAATTTGCATTTAGGCAGGTTTGATGTATATATCCAGCAAAATTATTATATAAATGCAACAAATGTTTAATTCATGAAACAAATCTGATTATGAAATGTTTAATGGCACATTAACTGATAATGTTTTACACAAATTATGATTTTATTAATGATAAAGTTTAAATAGTTTGTCCATTAATTAAATTTTTGACAGGTTTGTGTTGAAGGGCAGAAGAACATTAAAATTTCCCTACCAACATTATACTAAATGTCGTGGTAAAACAAAAAAAGAAAGAAAATGACTATGTAAACTGGGCTTTTGCATTTGCATTATGTCAAAACATAAAAATTAAATCTAATTAAAAATGTGAATGCTAATGAATTATATAACTGACTTGAAACTGATGCCTATTTTTGCTATATTTTTTTTATGTTGTGCTGACATAAGGGGGAATAATCTGAATTTTTCATCACTTGTTTGTTACATTTCATTTTGCACACTCCATCTACATCCACATCATGTGCTCGGACTATTTAGGAACCTGAGCCGATATGCTGCAGCATTTTGATACTGTTAAATCATACATTTTTTTTTTATGCAGACCACCTGAGTTTGTGACTGACCTGGACTGGATTAATTATTGTTTGAATCACTTTTAATTGACTAATCCATACGGGAATTTGTTTGATTTGTTCCAGTTTTGCTGGATATATATGTATATAATACAGTATGGTTTTTCTTTAAACTGTCCTTTACTTTAATTCAATAGCAGTTATCAACAACTGAATGATGGTGAAAGAGGAACAAGACAATGGATGTTATGAAGAGATGGGATGTCACATTTCTGCAAAGGAACCCCCTCTGATGAAATAAGGATTATCATTCCCTATTAGGCTGTGAAGATGTGCATATATTTGTTTTTGTTGTATAATATTTGGGACAGGAGAGGGTCTTGTCAGCTTATGTTCCTTATATCATTGTGTTTATTGAAGACAGGTTGGAAAATTATGTGTTTAATTGTCTCCCCACAGAGATGACACTTTGTCTGAAAAAATAAAGTAAAGAAAACGGATGGGAACAAACTTATATATAAGTATTTTTGCCCTTTTTTGTGAACAATAAGAAACGGATAAAAGCTTCCTGTAACCTAAAAAAGAACACAGCAAAAATAAGATAAGCCGGGATGTAAATTCAGAGGAACAAAGCTGACAAAGTAATTATTTTCTAAAATTATTAAAACGACTAAAAAAACTAATTCAAACACCCAGCGGAGAACTGAACTGCCCCACTTCCTTGTCTCTTTCATCTGTTTTTCTGAAAAGACATAATAGCAGTTTATAATAGAGTTTTCTATTCATATTCCAATCTAAATGGACATCTTGATGTTGCACGGGACAGTAGCATTTTAGCAGGTTCTTATTTTAATCCAGATAAAACTCATCATTTTATTCAACACTCCATTTCCCATGAGCTATTAAGACCTCATGAGAGCTGTTAGTTGTTTAATGCTGCCATATGAGCATTAATAAGTAATGCGATCGCATGTTAAATAGAAATGTATTAATTAAGCGTAGTCCATTGAGTTATGGATAATGACATTAAGAGGTTTGCAAGTAAGATCAGTAAGAGGAGTTAATGGACTGAGAATTTAAAAATGTAGACTAAATATGTGACAGTAAAGTTTTGGTCTTCCGTTGTACCATTAAGAGGCATCTGATGGTTCCCAAATTCATTCTGAAGCATGACAATGACCCCAAAAGTGTACCAAGGAGAAGTTGTGGTGTTTTAAAGACAAAGGGTGATTACACCAAATACTGATTTTACTTTGTTTTGTTTTTGTTTACCTTGTTGCAAGCAAATTGATAAATGAAAGCTATTCATGGCATTATCTTCAACGCATTCTCAAATTTGCAGAGTACTTTTATGTTTAAATATGTGGAATTTGATTTTAAAAAGTGCTCACTTTATGAAATAAAGTGCTGATTTTGATGTGTGCCTCTTAGGCATATTAAACCTTGGCACAAATTCATTGTCAAGAGAAGAGGCTGATTATTTCATCTCGTCATTTGTTTGTGCAGCTGTTTGTGGTAAACGTGTCTGTTATCACGCTACAACATGTCTTTTCTGTTTTCTTCCCACATTTCTTTCATCACTTATTTTGGCTGCACCTGCGGCGCTCAGCATCCTTCCATGGCAGGTGCCCTGCCCTTGGACCAAGGTGCGCCCCTAGCGACACGTTGATGGACACAGCGGCCAACCAATAGGAAACGTCCCTTGCCTCAGTTTCCAGAACCTCGGCATCTGATTGGTTGCTAAGGGCGGGGCCCTATCATCCCGAGCAGTAGTGCTGTCAGCCGGGGCGGCACGACTCCTGGAGGAGAGAGACGAGACGGATTGATGAAAACAAGCCGCAAAATCACATAAACAAAGAATCCGTGCCAGGAAATGATCCAATAGTCGCCAAGCTCGACGCAGAAAAGGTATCGTTCGGTTTAATGTCGCATTAGTGTTGTGTCTGGTGGTGTTTAATGGCTCTGTGTTGACTACAAAGAAATGTCTTGATATAACATCGATTAACTGCCACAGGGGGCTTGTACTAGCTCGTTAGCCACCGAGTTAGCTACGGGCATAGCTGGTTATAGTGGTCGACATCCAATATATGTAAAAGAAAATGTGACTTACCTACACACGCTCCCATGCTTCCTTGGTAGGACTCACACAGCGAACAATGCCGCGTTGCTCTGTGAGGCAGGATTAGCTAAGCAACAGTCTTTATGTTAAGAGCGACGCTGATTGTAAATACACACTTCGTGATGGCGCTGAAAGATAATATGCTACACTGCATGTTAGCTACCAGCTAGTTAGCTTACCTTAATGAAATACCAGGGAAGTCACTACTACTAGTTGCTAACGAATACAGTTTGAGGGTATAAATGTAATATACTGAAAAACATCTCGGAGGGTAGCATAACTTAACGGTTTCAGTGTCTGTCTGGTACCACGTCGGAGCCCGTTGACCACTCACTGCTGTAATGTTTTTCCTCATTGTACAGATGATGACATAGTTATTGGTTGCCTTGAAATTGTGAAACTTAAATTGGTTATGGTCCAGTGGCGCGCATCATCCCGCCTGAGTAGCTGTGCACTTTATTATTCTGCAGCTGAGATGCTCAGGAGTCAGCTTGAATATTTGGTGAGAGAAGGGCAGTGTTTGAACATGTATTATTTAACATTACATGCACCCAGATGCAGCCAGACAGCAGGCACCAGCACTTATTGAAGGCTCCTTCATTTATTATCATCTAGCAAAATGGGGTCATACATATTTATCTATATGAATATTTTTGGTTGTGTTTTACATACTTTGGTGAGTTTGCTCTGAAGTGAACCAGTAGGCATGACCCCCTTTTTGCCTAGTTTTGTTCAGCCTGGTCTGTTCATGCTCCTATTTAGCCCAGTCCTCCTTATTCCTCACCCTCCCTCCCCTCCTTCCTCATGACTCAATCAGCCTCCCTCTCCATCTCTCCAGCTGTTTGGCACAGCCAGTTGGCGACCCAGTTAACGCCATTGTTCTGTCTGGACTTACGCTACAAGTAACACACACAGACACTATGTCATGTATGTCACGGTATTGTGCCCCTGTGACGATCCCCCCACTCCTACATCGCTCTCACCAATTTACAAAACATAATTTTTTTTATATCATTTTCATGTAAGGTTACACATATAAGTGTTATCATAAAGTTGATATGGTACAGGGAATAACTTCAGTAAGAATTCAGTGGAGCCACATAATGCAAAAGCATTTTTAAAAAATGTAAGGAATTAGGGTTTTCTAATGACTTAGTTGTAGTAATCTTCTCTAATCACATGTATGTTGGAAAGCATGTGGCGGTGTATTATAATACATTGTGTGCCCCACTAGGTTGGCTATAACTAGCACAATACATACCACACTACTCATTTAACTCTTTTAGTAACGTTATGTCAGGATAAAAAAAAAATCAGATAAGAAACAAATGCAAAAATATAATGTAGTTTACAGTAAAGCCATTAATCAACAGTGTTGTGTCGAAACCTTTAAAATGTCAATGCTTCAGGAACAACAAAGCTGTGTTTTTTCCATCATGCAAGTGATTGTAAATGGTTGAGCTCCCCTCAAACAACACCATGCATTTGTAGAGAGGCTGTTTAATCCCACTTATGTATGAGTCTGTGCATTTCTCTTTGTACTTAACAGCCTAGGCATCAGAACTGAAGAGGCCATGTAGATGAATAGTGAAATGTCTCCAGCTGTACACTTACCAGTACCAGTGGATTGTTTCACACTTTGCTTGACAGTTTACGACCTGGGTGAAAATAGATGAATCTAAACAGATGTAATTCCTGAGTATGATGGCGTTATCACTTTCAAAAAATCTTTTTATATGTTATAGTAAAACGTATATGGTATGCTAAAATATGGTCTTCTAAATATGGATTACACACCCTATTTTGGAGGTTCAGTTATGTTGGTACAGTGTGGTTTCAGCAGAACCATGGATAGCACTAGTTTGTATAATGAAACAGTTCAGTCTTTGTGCAAGAACCATCTAATCAGGGACCACGATGCATATATTTGTATTTTATATTCATGGCCTTTGTCTTCAGTGGTTAGCTGACAGGAGAGTGTGACAAAGAAAGATGGAGGGAGTGTGACATTGTGACAGTCATGGCTCAAAGCAGGGACAGTATGGTTAAATGGGTTTCATGTGTGTTGACAGTGTATATCATGGTTCAAATTCACGGTCTCTTGCATTGTCTCTGACTTTTACCCAGTGACACAGTGCTCTATTTTCGCTCATGTCAGCTCTCTTGCCGACATGTGCAGGCCACTGATTAGCTACTTTGCTGTAAAGATGTTACTGAGCTCCTCCAGGCCAGTGGGAAAGCGGCAGAAACTGTACTTGACCTCCCAAACTCTGGACTGGTGAACCTCAGTCAGCCGGTGAACTATCTATCTTTCCTCGCTGTCATCGTTTCCATAGATACCACTGGGCACCTCACTCCCACCGGCTTACATAACCTGGTGTTTCTGCCAGGCAAACACAGGTCCACACATATACAGAGACATTTCACACACACACACACATACACACACACACACACACACACACACACACACACACACACACACAAACATTCCTTACTATCACACTCCCTTTGTGATTTTGCCTCAGGTGCTGTTGTGTTACAGATTCTCGCTTATTTTATGGGCGAGCTCTTCTCCTCAATATTGTGTAGAGATCAGGAGAATACTCTTTTACTTTAAATGATATAATAAGCCTGCTGTTGCCTAGTGTTGACATATTTACGCAGAGTTTTCATGCAGAATTATTTTATTTGGTTTGTTTGTTTTAGGACTTCATATAATTGTTCAGGGAATGTTGTTTTACTGCTGTTAGATTTGATGGAGCTCTGAGGCTGTTTACTGATCCATTAGTCCATTAGTACACATTAGAGACCCCAGAGGTGATGTTACATAACACAACTCTATATCTGTATGAAAAGGCCGATGGGCATAGTGTACTGTGTGTGTTTGTATGTGCACATCTATGGCTAATATTTGTGCATGATTTAATGAATGTGGTGGCGCATATTCCCTCTCCTTCCTTTCAAAATTCACAGTAATTTACAGGTTTTTAACACTTTGAGTTTTTAAACTGAGGTCCCCCAGTCTTGGTGAACTTAAATTTCTCTATGAATACACTTTTTGTTATGTTGTACAAAATGAGCAGTCTTATTTGCATGGTTATCGAGAGAGAAGTATTTATATTTTTATATTTATGTCATTTGTCGTCAGTGGTTAGCAATCACAAGAGCAGATATTTTAAATGTGTCTATTAATACACCTTTTTTTATATAGTACAAAATGATCAGGCTTGAACGGAAAGCAGTTTTTGTCAATCCAGGAGCGAAGCAAAAAAAAAAAAGATTTATTCACAAAGGAGCAATAGTACTTAAAAACAAACAACCAAATACCTCCTGACCTTCTGAATCAGGACTGTGGCTAATTTCTTGAGCAGAATTATTATTTCTCTAATAGGCTCAAGGGGGCACCATTGCAGTGCCAGTGTGTAGGCTTGTTGACAATAGGAGAAAAAAACAAAGGTGAAGGACATTTGACTGTGATTACTGTCAGACTACTGCTACTGCCGAAACAACTGATCATAGTTGTTGCAGTTGCACTATGACTACATTTTTATATCCTCTGATACTGCTGCCTAAGCCTGGTCTCAGACCTCTGAATTACTGCCCATAATCCCTTCTATGTTCACAGATTAAAGTGAGGTTAAAAGGAAACGGCAGTCCAGTCTGATAATCAGGCTACTGTTGTCAAGGTACCTGCTAATGAATCACACAGTTTTAAATGACCTCTCCAAGCTTCCAAACACGTGAACAGGACAGTTGCAAAAAGGAATCACTGCAAAGAGAAGTGAAAGGAAAGTGAAAGTTTTGCTTTCATTCTGAGAGGGTGTGTGTGCAGCACCTTCAGTGTAATGCCTGTATAAACATGCAGTAAAAATAAACATGAACTGTATATCAGTTACTGTGACTGTTCAAACCACTGTTAAGAACCCACCAATACATACAATAACCCAAAACCAGTGGTGGAATGTAATTGAGTACATTTACTCAAGCACTACTTAAGTTTTGTGATACTTAATTTAATAATGTCCGTTTTCTGCTACTGCAAATATTCTACTATTTGCTCCACTACATTTATTTGATTAGTTTAGTTACTAGTTACTTTGCAGATTCTGACTAATAATACAAAATATAATCAACAAAACATTATAATGTAACACTGTATATTACTAGATGTGTATAATTTATTACTGTAAGGGTTCAGTTAAGTTGATGCCCAGAGGGAAATTCACAGGCTAACTAGCAGTATATAACATAATATATATATAATATAATGTAATATAATATTATATTATATAATATAATACAGTACATTACTTTGAAATGGGATATTCATAATGAGCACTTCTACTTTTGGCACGTATTTAGATGCTGATACTTTTATGCTTTTGTTTAAGAGTATTTCTACACCAAAAACCAATGCTGTATGTATACATAATTTATAATATCATAAATAATAATGTAAAGTATATTAGAAAAAGTTTGCTGTTGGCTCCTATTCAAAGCCATGCTCTCCGTATTTTTATTTGCACATGAAGTACTGAAAATATGTACTTGATTATATGTACTCTGAGTAGATGTCAGACGACAACTGGGAACTGACAATGCAGCTTTGCATCACAAAGAGACTGATTCTTGTGGCGAGGCTCTGCTGTCATTAATTTTACCCTTCATCCCAGTGAACCCCTGAACCAGAGTCTTGCTTCAGTGCATAAGCCCAAAGTAAACTTGTTTATGCTCTCAGTTCTCCTGTTAGACCGGGTTGCGGAGGGCGGTCTGGGCAACTGCTAACATGGGAACATATTTGAGTGACACGAGAAATAAAAGGCTTCTCGTTGTAGCAGAGGTCTCAGAGGGTGCAATTTAAATGATAAGTGGAAGGGTGATAATGAGAGAAGAAATGGTTTGTGGGGTGAGGTTGCCTCGGTTTGAAAGAAGGATAAAAGAAAAAGACACAGATGAAAAAGGTGTGACGAACCCGCTGGTAACATGTTTAAAGGAACAATTCATGACAATTAATTTAAAATGCTTAAAAGCACAAATTTGTCAAATGTGAGGTAACAATGATGTAACTCCAGCACCGCCACAAGGTAATGAGGATGACGAAGTAGAAACAATAAGGAAATGAAGGTGCAAATGAGATTGTTAATGGTAATAGCAAGTGCCAAAAAATGATTGCGCCACATTCCTCACAGCTTCCTTTCGACTTCCATTTAGCATGTGACCTTAGATGCCACCACATCTCCATGCCCCCATTAGCAGGGAAATAATTCTGTTTATTGGGACATTAGAGAAATGGAATTAAAAAAAAAAAAAAAAAAAAAAAGAAAGACTGAGGAATCATAAGACATTATTGTTTACCCAGTATTTCAGGCTAAAACAGGCCATGACCCTGTGGTTTTGTGTGTCTGTTTGGGTGTGTTTGGTTGTCCCAGTCAACCAAAGCATGTCTGAACAGTGGGTGGAAGGTGATGCTCAGCTCATAATTCATATTCAGGCGGACTTATGTGCAATGCCTGCTCACTAACTCATGAAAAAAATTAAGTTAAGAAAGTAAAAAAGGAATAATTGTGATGTACGAGCCTTTAGAATTGACCACCAGGAATTTGTTTGTGAATTTAATTGCATTTCCTGTGATTGCACATCTTAGGGTATAATTTGAATCTTGTCAGTAGCTCTATCTCACATCAATGGTATCAACTATCTACTCATACACCTTTTAGCCAATGTAAAAATAATGAAAAGAATACATTACAGAGTAAAAGACTCAGGGGAAGAACAAAGGGAAGAGTAGATGGGATTATTCTGTATGAAGTGTAAGATTGACAGCGTTTCAGTATAAACATGACTGACTAATCAGGTTAAGCAAACAGGATTGTGACAAACCTGAGTATCTTGTCAGTGAAACACAGTGTAGTCCATTATCATCCATCAACCACTGTGGAACCAGAGCCAATCAAACATACCCTACATATGATGTTTTCCATCTGCAAACTGTAGATGAACATACACAGTAGATTTTTATCCACAGTAGACAAAAATAAGTAAATAAAAGCATGCGGGTCTGTTTTTCCAACACATTCCTGAAGATGATTGGTTAATATGTGTGTTGTCTTTGATTGGTTGGCCCGAGTTGTCAGTTAATGAAAAGGCAAAAACAATCTCCTGTTTGTGTGTGTTTGTGTGTAAGAGTGAGTGTCTTAATACTTGGCTGTTGTACTCCCCTCGGGGATGGCACGCCTCTCTAACTGACTTTGGCACTGTGCCTCCCTCTGCTTGTTTGCCACCTTTAACTATTTCCTTTCCAGATTTAAGGAGGCACCCTCATTGTGTTTTAACAGACCTTGTCCTTCGCCTTTCTGCTCTGTTGGCAGTGAAGCACATTTCAGAAACAGTAGCAAGCTGTTAAAAATGTCTCTTTTAACATCTCGCTTAAAATTGTATGTTTTTATAAGGAATGAGAAAAATATCTCCCATCAATATGAAGTAATCATAGTTTCATAGTTATCTTTTCAGTTTTGTTTCATGTGCGTCAATGAATTCCTCATGTTAAAGGACATGTTTAAACGACGACATTTGTTGGTTGAAACACCTCGTCGACTCCCAAGCCTTTGGCGCAGCCAATGAACAGCCTGTCTTTGGTAACGCCATTAGAATAAAAACAGCCACAGTTAGATTGGCCATCAGGCATACAGGGACATATCCTATCCCCGAACTTCTTTTCCCTGTGTGCCTGTCATTCAGAGTGTCCTGCATGTACATGTTTCAGGACGGGGCTCACCACCACCATGTACTTGCTCTTGTATAACATTGTCAAACTCACAATGGACAGTTGCAGACGGATAGGCCAATAGTTTTTGTCCATCCGTGTCTCCTGGAAATGACATTTCTATACAGCTAAACTCCAAGAGCAAATCCACATTGTAAGAAATGTAATTTTTGGCTGGATCGTGTTCAGAGGCGTTGGGGTGACTAGTGGCTGTGCTATGTGCACAAATATCAAAGCAGAGACCATGGTTCTCATTCAGAGTCCCATCTGTAGTTAGGTTTAGGCAACAAAAGCACTTTGGTTGAGGTAGGGAAAAATTGTGGTTTTGGTTAAATGTAAATAAACACACAAATCACAGTGAACGTCTGTGTTTTTTAAACCAGACCGTGATCTTTCCCTAATCTTAAACAAGAGCTGTGAGCTGTGTCTAAACATAACCATAAAAAAGTTTAACAATGCTGTTGTCACTACAAGTTTCATATAGTACTGCAAGATCAGATACTTTGGCAGAAAGCAATTACGTCTGTGAACATTTAACATGTTCAGCATCAGTGTATGTGCGACTTGCCAAACACTAAAATTAACAACATATCCTCAGGTATGCATGTAATTTGGTCGCAGTAATGCCTCCTATACAAGTTAATTACTGTTGCAATTTAGTTGAATAGAAAGATCATGTATAGGAGACAGGGAAGTTTGAGTGTGTTATGCTTCAGTAGTAACACTGGCAGTTTATCAGACTTACTGCACTGTAAAGCCTGTAAAGCTATAAAAGCCTTCGTACAACTTTGACATCATGAGACCTGTGACCAAACTTTGATGTGTAAAATCGGTTCGAGTTTAATATGTTTTTCTGTGCTTCACACTTGCTGTAACACTCGTGTGCAACCACTGTGAAAAAAAACAAACTGTCTGTTATAACTGTTATATTTTCCATGTTTACTGAAACGCGTGCAGCGGTATTTTTTTAAGAGGATATGAGAGTTTCGTTGTTTTCACACCTAAACACATGAGGTCTTGGGTGAAGCACTCAACGGAGCTGATGTCATGACAATAGTGACATAAACAGCAGGAAGTCACCTCGGGGTAGGTGTCTCCTGAGAGATACTAGCTAGCCTACCTACAGAGTAAGGGCAAAGATACAGGATGAACAAACATGCATTTTAGAGCTCTGAGTGAGGCATAAAGAAAAGATCATATGGATAAACAAATGATTGACATTCATCTTGAAGAATATATGTTGCTTTAGTGTCTGTCTTGTGTGTAAAAGGGCTTTTATTTATCTTTTAGGGGAAAAATAGGTTACAACAGACTTTTGCAACATTTCTGTGAACCAGTGTTTTGGCAAAATTGCTTGTGCAGTGTTGAGGGAGTGGATACATGTCTTATTTTAGCATTGAGAATGAAGATTGCCTAATTTTGCCAGCATGACAGGACCAGATGTAATTAGGGCTGGACCAAAACATTATACTGTACTTCCTGTTGGATTTGTTGTTTGTAGATAAGGAGCATGGTTGCCATTTGGGTTTTGAGACCTTCCTGGTCCCTTTTTAGGATAGGTTCAAGAAGTTTTTGCCATCTAGAATGACTTTTAAAAAAGCTATTTATAATCATGACGTTGCATATGAGCAGTGGTTCCATACATACAGTTTTTTTTTTTAAACAAGTTCCTGATTTAAATTTATATTTGTCTTTCTGCGGGGGAGGACTTCAAAATGTCACCTCAAATTTATCTCTCAAATGCATCTGCTAATCACGACTAACAGCTAACTTTGATACAAACACATTTTGTCTGTCTCTGTTCAGGATTCTTCCTGTTTGTGTTTGGCTTTGTTTCCCCCTTCTGTGAAGGGGTGTGTCTACCCTCCGTAATCCTACACCATTAACACATTGAGGTTACTGTAACTGGCTAAACAGCCTCGACCAGTGAGTGCAGGGACTCCAATTCTTACTCACACCCACATGCCATGTGTTGGCTGTTTGAATCAAGCTGATGCATGCCTTTCCACCGTGCTTTACTACAATCTGAGCTGCAAAGGATGAAACAAGAAAAAGGAAACAGGTATACGAGAGAGGAGGCAAGAAAGAAATAATTTCCTCAGTCCATAGTGACACGAGGGGGCGAGTTAGAAAAACCCCCAGAGAGAAGAAAGAGAAAAGAAGACGGTGAGAGGGAGAGGGGATGAGGGAACCACCCAAACTTCCCAAACCACCCAATCAAGCAGCGCTCTTGGAATTGGATCCCTCCCTTGTTCACCACCTGAGAGCGGAGAAACACAGCTGTGCCTCAGAGACTCAAGAGGAGTGAGACAGACAGAGGGAGAGCGAAACAAAGAACAGGTGAGAGCAAAAACAGGTCGCGTATTGAGAAGACAGCTGAACTTCTAAAGAAAATGTAATTGCCCTCAAGCAAAAGAAGACACGGATATAGAGTTTTTTGGTGGTGTTTTTTGAGAGTGAAAAAGGGACTGGAGAAAGGTGAACCTGAACTCTCAGGAGAGTGTGTATGTGTAACAACAAAGCAGTGAGCTCACTGTCTCTTGATTGAATGAACTTGGACATAAAGACAAGAAATCCTTCTGAGAAGAAACTGGACACCAAGATGTGGACAAAAAGGAGATGAAGACTGAAGAATGAAAACAGGGATTTAAGGATTATCTGAACAGTTTTTCTAACAAGACTTTTTTTTTTTGCTAGCTGTTTTTTTTTTTTTTTTCTGCTGAGCCTACTCTTGGACCATCATGTAGTGCCTCCTCACTAGCTCTGAGGACAGCCAGATTTTGACAATAGACTGCCAGGAGGGGGTTGAGATACTGGAGACATGTCTCTAGAAGATGTAACAAGCACTAACAGTCTTGGGGTTGAAAGCGGTGCCTCAGACCCCTGTGATGGCCAGTCTCTGAGCCAAGGTCAAGACCAGGATCTGGAGAACCAGAACCAAGGCCAGGATGGGATAGTGCTGGAGCGTATCGCCTCTCTGTCGTTGGACATGTTTGACCCCAGTGACTTCACTGGGAGGTTCACCAAGATCCAGTCTAGGTCCAGAAAGCGGACGAGGATCATTGGAGGTAGGTGCAGACAAGCTTGGAATTGTTTGATTCTAAGAGGAAATATCAATGTGAACATGACACGAGCAGACAAGGAGAGAAACATTAGCCTAGGAGGCACTGACATGCAACATTTGGTTAAGTAATAATTCTGTTTGGTTTGAATCTGAATGCCACGACCTCAGGCTGGAAGTGGTGAAAAGACTGGTTGAACATATAGCTGAAATAATGATCCTCAACTCCACAACAGCAATGTGGGCTGGGTTTTTATCCAACCTGGGATTTGAAAAAAAATTGTTTAGATCTCTTCTTGCTACCAATATAGACTCCCTCTGTCTCTGCATGTATGTCGTAATCAGGTGCTTCTTTGTTGTGATTTGAGGACTTGACTTGGCCGGTGTCTTTGTTGTGGCTTTTGTAGACCCTGTGAAAAGTGATACCGTCTGTATCTTGAGAAAACGGCACGAGATTACTCCATTAATCCTTATTCTACAGAATTGGGGGAAAAAGACATGCCTATGTGGTTCTCGTCTCAGATGTTAAGCATAGTTTTTTGACCAAACCACTTACTCTGTCTCAGCTTAACTTGACTACTGGGAATTTCATGTTCAAACACTGGGAGAACACCAAGACCTTTAGTAGTCAGTCAAAGTATAATAGAGCTGGGCGTATGGTTAAAATCAGCTGTGATATTACCGATTTTACTTTTAAATTTCGTATTTATGTTCAAAATTTTACAAGGGACAGCAAGTACCATTGACTGGCATTAGCAGGCTTGTGTTTTAAAGTACTTTCAGACAGTACTTGTACAGTGCTTGCCTATTCTATTGAAAATTTCAATAGTATCACTTGATCCCGCAACAGATAAACCAAGGTTTTTGTCTATTCCTGGAGAGCCACAGCAAGATCAAAATCAACAGGAGGCTGTACATTTTCAGTTATTACCTAATGCTATTATCCAGTGTGACCCAGAGTTACAGTTTTGACAGAATCATCCTTTATTCTCAGGTCACCAACAATACAGCCGATGCTAGTAAGGAAGGAGTAGTAAGGAAAGACTAAGAAGTTCAAAGCTATATGCGTCTTTACAATAAACCTGTGACACTAAAAGGATCATGTCTGCGAGACGTGTATGGAAAAGTCGGGATTAGTTCATTTCAAGATAATCGGATATTAAGGCGGGTAGAGCAGAAATGTTTTGGGAGTCGTTCTGTGTCTGAATATACATTTTTCAGTGGGATTTGGCTGAACTTCAAAAGAAGGGAGAAAAGTGGGCGTACACAGTGTTTGGCGAAAGGGGAAATCTGGAGTGAGGTAGTGTCTGTGTAACCAAGTACCACCTGCACAAACACGTCTTTCAGGGACAATTAACAGCTTCTTCTCAATAAATGAGTGCGTAGATCATAAAGGTCAATTTGTAGACGCAAGAAATGCCGTGAAATGAAATCTTATGGGGCTTCTATGCTGTGATAATGTCCATGACTGAGGCTTTGATGCTAGGGAGACAGATACGCCTGGCATGAAGACTATGACACACACATTCTTCACAAGAGTTATCTATTTGATCAACCCAGCTGTGTCAAGAGGGTTTACCACTGTGTGAACTGTGAATTGTGTGGTTGTTTTGTGTGTGTGTGTGTGTGTGTGTGTGTGTGTGTGTGTGTGTGTGTGTGTGTGTGTGTGTGTGTGTGTGTGTCGTTGTGTATTCATCTGCTGGGCTATGATAGGCTACTTAACACCCACAACAACATGTCAGATGAACATGTGAGAAAGACAGATGATGAGTGGCGGGATCCTGATCTGAAACGATTCATTCATCAATTAGTTCACTGACAAAAATATAATCAGCGGCGATTTTAATAATGAATTGATTTTTAAGGTCATTTTTAGGCAAAAACTTTAAAGATTACCTAGTTCTCGCCTCTGCAGTGTGAAAATTTGCTGATTTTCTTCTGTGATAGTAAACTGACTTTCTTTGAACAGCTGGTCATTTGATGACATCACACTGGCTTTTAAGAAATCATGACAAGCACCATTTCTTGTAATTTTGTAGAAACAAATGATTAATTGAATAATCAAGAAAATAGTTGAAACTTTAATTGATTATTAAAATAATCATTAGTTGCAGCCCTAGTATGATCAAAACACTCACTGTCAGAATAACATAGTGTACCTCATGATGTTATGAACCAAAGAGGTGCTTTAAAACTATTTAAGATCTGTTTGATTGATGAACATTTGTCATGTCATTGTGATTACATTTGGAGTGTCTACACACTCTTTGTTTACGCGTCTCTACTTCAAAGATGTTCTCCTGGGAAGACATACCACTCTCTTCTCCTGTTTGTCATTTATGAGCACTCCATCACTTTTCTGCCTGATGCATCTTTATCAGGGGAAACAATCTTTGAATACGAGATGTTTTCTAGTTCTGGGAGACTCTGAATAGTGACGGGTGATGTAGTTAGTTACTTCAATAGTGCCTAAGTTCAAAAGCCAAATCCATAAGAATGCTTGATGCAGGTCCATTAAAAATAATTCCAAAGATTTATTTTTGATTTAGAGCAGAATTGATAGGTCAAATAATTGATAAACAGGAAAATAATTGGAAAGTTATTTTTCAAGAAGCCCTTCAAAAGAAAGGATGTGCTGCACTTTATCAGACCAAATATAGTAAAGTAAACTTAATATCTCTGGATTTTGGACTGTTAGTCAAACAAAACAGTTTATACATTTATGGGAATTTTATGGACCAAAAGATTGATCACAAAATCTATCACATGATCTATAAGCAAAATGTTAGTTGCAGCCTTATTTTGATACCCTCTGTGGAGCAGGACTCCTTGTCCTGTCATTTGTATTTTTGGCCTTTTGTAAATACTCCTGTGTGAATTGTCAAGTATTTTCTATCTCATTTGTAAAGAAATGAATGAGTTATGTCCTAAGCTGATTGTAGGGATAGGTACAGTCATGTTTTTATGGATTGGTATAAGATAAAATGCCGATCAAAATCCAGTCTTGTTTTTACTGTTGTCTGCTGTGTTTTGTCCACCTTATCCAAATAGTGTTCTCCCTAATGACAGCCAGGCTCTACAGCGCCAGAATTTTGCATCATATGCGAGTGAAAATGAGTGTCTGATGATGTGGTTGCACTGGTGCTTGACTTTGTTTTGACACATGGGATGGCAAATTACATTAATTGGCGATGCACCAACGGTAATGAATTTGTTGTCTCTTCTCTCTTATTAGCAAAGAGCAGTGTACAAAACATTCAGATGGCATCTTCTCAAAAATAAAACTTGGCTGTTGTCAGGTTTGCATGCTCTCTGCAAACCAGTGTTTGTCCTCTGCCAAATGTTTGTGTTCGTGTAGTTACAACAGCTCCAACAGAGTGATACCTCTCTAGTTGATTGTGTCACATCAATTTCAGTTCAAGAGTCAAGTTCTCCCAGGTAAACTTACTTACTTAAACCCATACTGTTTGAATGATTTAAGCTGATCAACTTTGTAGGTTTGCATCAGGGCCTTCATTATTTGGATCAAGAAGGTCATGAGAAATACAGTGGGCTCAATTTAGTAGGCTGGGTCTGTTATTTCAATGTGTCAGATAAAACAAAGAATAAACATTTAGTTAAATATAGTATCGTATCTAACTCTATCTAGTAAAGTATCTAATCAGACTTGGTATTTTCAGATTTACTATTTAAGGATTTGGATTGGGATCATGACCAGAGAAACTTGATCGGGACATCCCGAAAAGAAATGGGTCCATCTAATAAAAGCCAGTGTTTAGTGCATATTCAGAGAGGCCAGATATGATTTCTAGCACTCAGTGTGTGTGTTTGTCTGTGTGTGTCTGTGTGTGTGTGGTCAATAGATTTTTATGTACGCAACTGCCTCCAAAAGAAAGATTAAACACATCATTAATTTGAGGCTAAGTGGAATGCATTGCATTTGTCTGCATGAATATATGTATGTGTGTGTGTGTGTGTGTGTGTGTGTGTGTGTGTGTGTGTGTGTGTGTGTGTGTGTGTGTGTGTGTGTGTGTGTGTGTGTCTGTAGAGTCACATTCCAACAGCTGGCATGCTCAGGCCCCTGCTCAGAATGTGTGGAATCCTAGGAGCTTCGTGTGTGTGTGTGTGTGTGTGAGTGTGTGTGTGTGTGTGTGTGTGTGTGTGGTGTGTGTGTGTGTGTCTTGTCCATTATTTTTATTTGTGAGCTGAATAAGTGAATAAGTACACGTCATTCTTTGGAAAAGCATGTCCCTATCCGCTTGTAGGTCATGAATTTGAATAGATTTTCATATCTTGGACATGAGCTTCTCTCCAACAAACAACTGAACAGCTGTTTTCTCTTCATAAAGAGAACTAGAGCTGAATATCTGTGCTTATCTCCCAGTTCGATTTGATTTGGATTCACAAAGTCCAGAAATGATTCAGTTGGTTTTGATTCAATTCGATACTTGATGCTGTCAGAGTCAGATGTCAGTTTCTCA
Source organism: Seriola aureovittata (assembly GCF_021018895.1). NCBI lineage: Eukaryota > Metazoa > Chordata > Actinopteri > Carangiformes > Carangidae > Seriola > Seriola aureovittata. Next base: position 7,498,980 of record NC_079378.1, on the reverse strand, counting down.
GGATTTATCCTGGGGAAGTACATTTCTTCTACATTCAACAAGTGAGCAACACTGTTGTTTCCTTGAATATAAAATGATGTAAAGTACTAATTAAAAGGATTTGTTTTCCTTGGTAAATGACAAAAAGAAACTAAAACATGGCACATTCACATGCCTTCACATCTCTTAGCCAGAGATAATATGTGTTCTTTAACTACTACTGCCATCCTAAGTCATGATAGTCTCATAAACTGCAGCGGGTCTGCATAGAGTATAACTATTCATATTACAGTTTACAAGACCATTATGACTCAATACGGCTCATAGAACCAGCATCTGTGACTTTTTTTCATTTCATGCCTTTATTGGACAGCAACAGAGACAGACAGGAAATGTAGGGGGATGAAGAGTAGGGGAATGACATGCAGAAAACGGCTCGGCTGGCCGGGAGTCAAACTGGAGACACCCATGTGATATGTAACCATTTGGCTATCGCTCAATCTGTGTATAAGCTGCAACATGTAATTTTTTAACCAAATAAAACGTGAGAAATAGGTTCAACAAACAGTAATTCTTTGAGTACAGGTGCTTGGTGTACCAGTAAGTAAATGGAACTATACACAGAAATCTTACAAGGGACATTTGGACAGTTGCAATACAGCTTCAAATCATGTTTGGTTTACTTTTCTGTGATTGTTAACTTGTCTTGATTGGCTGAATTGTTTTGATTCAGTAAGCAGGTTAACACCAAGGCAGACATGATTATTTGCTGATACTATTTGGCCCAGAACTGTAATGAAGTAAGCAGAAGTTGCAGACAGGAATAGGCCTGCAGTGGTTCTCTGCTATATTTCTCCTCCTTTGAGATTAGACTGTAATTGTCTGTTAATGTGAACCAGGCCATCCTGTGCTCGGTAGCTCTCCTGTGAGCTGCAGCTGTGCATGATACTGTATCTTATGCACTTTCCACCCTTCCCCTCCCCTCTCTCTCATTTTCTCTCCCCCCTGCCCCTGTTCTCCCTCTCTCACCCATTCAGTTCCTGTGGCACTTCCACAGTTCATCCAGGGAATTACATGATGACCCTAATTATCCACTTGTACTTCCACTTTTACTCACCCAACCATAACATCATTGCCATGATGGCCATCATACCTTTCAGCTTAGACAGACAATTGTGAGGACAGCCGAAGAAAAGAACTACGTGACTGTTCAAGGTGGAGGGAGAGACTTTATTCTCTCTCACTTTGTCTAAATGTCAGAAACTATTCTGTCAAGAATTTAACCACCGCACTGGGGTGGAAGGTATCACCCAGAGGAGAAGAACTGGTAAATGTTGGTGTTGGCCTATTTAACAAGTAGGGAAGTAACAAATTAAAAACCGAGTGGGAGGTAAACCAGTGGAAATGTTAGGTCAGGGAGGATTCATCAAGCAAGCCCAGTAAGTAACTTTTTTATTTAATTCAGTAAAATCCCTCAAGCTAGGGCAAGCTAATGACAGTGAAACAGTGGCTGAGTGAAATTCTTAGACATCCCACAACTGAAAACAACAGCTATGCAATGATTGGACAACAAAAGAATTATACTTGCTGTAGTTCACTGAAATTCATTTGGCACTCAGCAGCATTAAATATTGATTGTTTGATAACTAATTTTGCTAGGGAAACCAGTGTCGTGCATCATGGCACCAGAAATTAATCCAGAACATGAATCGACTTGCCTAGCAGTGAATGCAGCCAAGCACGTTGCGAAACCATTGACCTGCAAATGGCACAAACAATTTAATTGACTGTGCAGCACCATCATATGTCAGTACTGTCATCTCATCGCTTGGATCATCATCATCTATTTCTGCTGTTGGTGTTAAGCAAACAGACTGGTTTGAACTAGATCAATAAATCATCCAGACCCATATATAGGGAAAAATTGAATATTTTCAAATATATCAGTATCAGTGTTTTACTTGAATGAATGTGTTGAGTGTTTGACTGCTGTGTGATGTTAGTTGCTCAAGGTTTGATTATCTTACACTCAGTCAGCTGGTGATGACCTAGAGGTTAAAAAAGCAGAAGTAGTCCCTTTCTTTCTGATTCCCATTCATGTTTTTCTGATAAAGTCCTGCTTTCTGGGCCATTTGTTCATTTTTACCTCCCACTCTCTTGGAGGTGGTCAAGTATTTCAGGAGGATTATACTTTATTTCCTTTGGATTTTTTATACTTTTGCTGACATGTGTTTCTATTACTTTGTGCACCTCATTTACATCAATGAAGGCAGACTAAATAACAGAAACTCCTTACTGTATAATGCAATACAGTTCAATAACTCCACAAACTACATCTTCTCAAATGACTGAACTGTTAACTCAACACTTCTCTAAAACAGTTTCAACACCTAATCATTTTTACCATTCTTCCAGTTAGCAAAAATATAAATAGACATTGAAGCTGTTTTGAACAAAGAGGAAATAATACAAAATGTGCTCGAAGGATGTACACCAAATTTGGAAACTTTAAAAGGAAGCAAAATGTTTCTCAAAAGCTTTAACACTTGTACTATGTTACTGGAGCTGACTCAACGTAATTCACAATTTTTAGTTTTTTTCCCAAATATCAGCACGGCTACTCACAGTTTATATAATAGGAAGTATGAATGAAGCATAATGTATGCTGGCATCTTTGAGCATACTTAGTTTTGTCACCATTTCACCAAAATCAGGTTATAATATGTAACTTTTGGGACCGGTTCTATTTTTGTACTATATCCTCTGATATCATTCCTTCGCATGCCATTGCCTTCCACCTTTATGCCGATGATACGCCGCTATATGTCCCGGTAAATCCTGAAAACCTCACTAGCTAGTCCATCATAAATGACTGTTTAATAGACTGGATGTGTGCTAACTCTCCTCACTTAAATTCCAATAAAACTCAGATCCCAATCACTTATCCTGACAATATGCATACAGATTTAACATCCTGTCCCTTAGTCCCTTTAGCAAGTTTGTCCAAACTTGCTTTTATCATCCTGGGAATATTGCTAAAATTCATTCATAACTTAGTGTCAGAGATGATGAATCCAGAGTGCAGCAGCCAGACTACCAACAAAAACCAAGAAAAGAGATCGTGTTACTCCCTTCTTAATGTCTTTAAATTAGCTACCAGTTCATTACAGAATTGATTTTTTTTTTTTTTAAAGATTTTACCCATTACTTTTAAAGCCCTTCATTGGCTCCAGACTCTCTCTCTGAATTACTGCATCCTTATTGACCTGCACACAGTCTGCGGTCCTCAGGCAGGACCCAGTTGGAGGTCCCCATGTTGACTTGTTAGACTAAAGGGGACAGAGCTTTTGCTGTTAGGGCACCTCAACTATGGAACGAACTGCCCATCAGTTTATGTATAAAATTCATATGTACATGTTCTTTAAATTTTTGATATAACTTCTCCATTTATGTATTATTGTCATTATTATTATTTTTAAAGCATGAACTCGGACACATCTGAAGCAATGACGCTGTTGACCTGTTGTTACTTCTGGCTATTTGTTGGTGCAGCCTGCCTTGTCACTGCTTCTCTAGGCTCTCATTGGTCGGGGGGGGTGCTTGCAGAATGCTCACTCAGCACTTATTGTGAGACAGAACTGGACACCATTAATCGGGAAACATTACATTACTGTTATTTGCCTCTTTAATCTTAATTATTCCAGCATCCCTTCTTCTGTTGTCTCCTCATGGTCCTTTACTCAATAGATTTCTCCCTTCCATGTTCCCTCCCTCTATTTTCGATGCCCCTGTGCAGTACTATCTACTGTATGTTTTTCTCCGCCTCCCTCCCTCCCTCTCTCCCTCTCTCTCTCTCTCCCTCTCTCTCTCTCTTTCTCTGCCTTTCCTCTAAGAGGATTGGCTGCTTGCGTCTACCAACATCTGTGTATCACTGTCCTGAGAGAGCAAAACAGAGAGGGGATGGGGGGTGTTAGCCAGCAAGATAGCAACACAGAGCGCAGACAAGGCTGAGTGCCGCTCTTTTTTTTCTTCTTTCTCACAGACACACACACATACACGCACACAAACAAACACACACGCACTCAGCAGCAGACAGCCGCAACATCCGCATCGCTGGCTGCCCAACCGCATCCCTCTCTCCTCTCTCTCGGAGCATACTCCTCTTTCTCTTGCTTGCTCTGTCCGCAACGTCTCATCCTGCCATCCTGTCCCCCCTCTGCTGTCTGTCACCGTGGCGACATAGCCTCTGCAGCCATGGCGACCAGCCAGCAGGATTCAGGCTTCTTTGACATCAGCATCAAGTCTCTTCTCAAGTCCTTAGGAGGGAGTGAGTACAGCTAACACATCACAGTTGTTGTCGCCGGCATGCCAAACAAATGCATGATACGGTCTAGTACTGACTAGTCGTCAGTTCATCCTGCAGTGTACAGATTACGCTTATTTTGTTTGTGTATCTCTGTGTGTGTTAGGAGTGGATGAGACTGAAAAACAGGCAATCTAAAGCATGATCCACACTGTCAATATTTGGCAATGTTACGTAATGGAATAATGGAAGTCAAGGGGTGGAGAGAAAGAGGGAGAGAGAGAGGAAGAGAGAGAGAGAGTGCTTCAGGGGTTATCTGAGGATAAATCCGGCTCCTCAGCAGTTTTCTATATTAATTATACAACACATTACTCAGCAAACAGAGAAGTCACTGTTTGACTTATTCTTTGTACACATGCACTAAAGGAGTTTTGTTCAAAAACTCTGTCAAGCTCAACCAAATCTTCTGTATGTTATGTTTTATGGGTTATCATTCTGTCAACCTTTCGTAATGCTCTGTTTACATTTCAGAAGTCATATCACTTAATCAATTCCACTGTCAGTGAGTCAGTGTTTACCAAACAGAAGGTAAAGCTACTGTATGCCACTCTGAATCAGTCTGAGGATGAATACCCAGCAGCATCATCCCAGACTGTCGCCAACTGGACATACTGTACTTTCCCCCACATTTCAGCAGTGGCTTCATGAACCTGAGACTTTACAGTGAGCAGAAAGCTCTACTGTCTTATTGCGGTCAAGAAAGTCTAATATAGACATCACCATGCAGCATGTAGTTTACTGTAACATCAGTATTTCCTCTTTGATACAAAGTGTGCAGAGATGAGCATGCAAGCTTTCCTGTTGTTGTACTTGTGTGATTTCACATATTGACTGAATACTGGTTGTGCTAGCTTTCATTTTGTGTATGTGTAAGCACTTTTCTGTGAGTGGTTTAAGGGTTTTATAGAAGCGTCTTGATGTGCTCTGTATGTAAATGGTCTTCATGTTGTGTGTACCTTTCATTCTGGTGTGTGTGTGTGTGTGTATGTGGTTAGCAGGGGAGCTGGGCTGAGCTCATATATTAGGTGTGTGGTGAAGGTTACTGTCAGCAGGGGTTACGCTGGTTACAGCGAAATTTCAAGGTATGTGTTGATGGTTCCCCCTCTGCCATTTATGATGATGTAATAAGAAAAATAAAATTACAGAGGTCATGATGAATTGGTGTGTGTGTGCGTGTGTGTTTTCCTCATCTAAGCTCCAGCTTGTTTGAGCTATAGGACTAAATCCAGTCATGTGAGGGCATGTCTGCTCCAAGGTCATGATAATGATGGCAGCCAGGAGGCTAGAACGCCAAGAAACAGCTCTGGTAGGTCCAAGTTAGGTCTGTGTCTCAACCACTTATCGAGTGAAATCACTAGATAAATAGCTGACCTCATCAAGTTGAAGTTGCTCAATCTCATACCAGCCTAACTGAAATAATCATGTGTAGACCTATATCCACTACATCAACACACACAGTTAAAACAAGCTCAGATTTTAACACAGACAGGATTTTTTTAGTTTTCATTATTACATGGTATTGATAGACAAAAGAACAATACTGAATCCAAATGTAAACAAAAAGGTCGCCCCACTATCAAATCTCAGTTAAATTATTTTCTGATCCTCTAAAGGGTTTGTTTACATTATAATGTGTGTAAGAACATGAGTAGAGGATGCCTTTATTTTTAATTATTGTTGAGAAACATAATCTTTACTTTTCAGTAGTATGTATGTGTGTCACTTCAACTGTTCTTATATGTGAGTAGAATGGCACTCAGTAGAGCACATAGCTCCGCCAAGACTAAACAATCCTACACATTTCTGTCAGATTTGGATTATTATCTGGATCCGCACCAAATTGTACAAAGTCATACATCTCAACCCCATAAATATATTTAATTTTTTTACATCAGGATCCATACATTATATCCTGAGAAATTGATGAAAGTGTTGAAAAATGCCTCGCTATGTTGAGAAAAGTGATAAAGATTTCCTGCATCTGACCCCAAGCCCCATCCCTCCGAAAACTTTAAATCAGTTCAGGACTTTATGTGTAAACCTGTTGACAAATAAACAAATGGACACAGGTGAAAACATGACCTCTTTTGCTGAGGTAAATAGCTAGTTAAAGTGTAACCAACAGTTGGTATGAAAATCAAAATGCTCACAATAGCAGCTCATCAGCTGCTTCCTCTGACAACATGCAGGTTTGGTTCTGCTAGGTCTTGTCGAGGGCCGTTTGTGGTTACGTGTGTTTGTGCTTTTAAAAGTGACTCATTGCAATCCACTTAGCCAACAAAGTGTACAAGACGTGCAAGATTAGTTATGACAACTCATATTTGATAGCTGCTTGCATGAGGATGTGTACATGTGAGGTATCACTCTTATGATTCATCACTTAAGTGCTATTGTCTGCTTGTATGATGCGAGGGATGAAGATAAATTTGAATCTCTCTGCTAGACCTGATCCTGAATCAATTAGTTATTTGATTAATTTTTGTAACTGCTCTCATCCTCCCTATATCCTCTGTCTAGCTGCTTCTTTCTCATCTGTCTCTTTGGCATCTTTGTCTCTTCCTCGACATATTTTCTTTCTTCTTTCTTTCTTCGTCTCAGTCTTGCTCACACAGTATGTTCAATAACTCTTCCAGGATATACGGTGAGCTGTAAACCAAAGTAGACTTGTATTGACCAGACGTGACAGATTTCTGCTGATTCATCTCTTAAAATGCCAAGTCATGCAAATGCCACCGAGGGTCCCGGGAACTGCTCTGGCACGCTATATTGACACTCTGTCGAACACGGTGACGTCTTCCTACTCTCATCTCTTTTCCCCACCGACATGCATAAGACACACACACACACACACACACATGTATGTACAAATTCACACACACCTTAAATTCATGTCACTGAGACGCTGCAATGGATTATCTCTATTTAGAGTCAACCTTGAATTCACTGAATTAGATTAGTGCCATTTGCTTTGTAGTGTAACCACATTACTTAGCTTTCCTAATATATCACCCTTGCCCTGGACAACTGTAGCGCACATGTGTATGTGTGCATGTTTCTCCTTGTGTGTTTATGCCCCTGTGAATGTATCTCTATTTGCATGTGTGTGCACTTGTGTATGAGTAGGGGTCAGTGGGAGTGGTGGGTATGTAAGAGAGTGACCGCCAGTAGTCTATATATAGCTCCTCCCTCCTCCCCTCGCCTCTCTCTCGGGGCAGTGTTGAAATTCCAACGCAACTCTTCTGGTCAGATCTCCACAAGGAGCAGACTTTACTTAACTCCTACTGACTACTAAAGGACAGCCACAAAACCACTCTTAAAGACGCACTTCATTTCACTACAACTTTCCAATGGGCTTCGGGGATTCCAAGGTCACGGGAGCCGTCGTACAGAGAAGTGACGGCAGGCCGGAGGTGCAGCAGAAGCTGAAGTAGAAAACTGATAGTTGGTATGTAGGCTCATATAGCTCACAAGCATGGGGCCCTACACAACCTCTGATCTAGCCAAGCCTCTGCTGGAGCAGCACGGTGGAATATTTCTCGATCCCAGTTGGTAGAATTCACTCACAACGGAATAAGTTGGGTGCCTCTTCTGTTATTTTGAGAAGACACTTTGACACCATCTCTTCCTCTGTGATTGCAACACCCGCAGCTCTGAGGCGTCAAAGTCGTCTTCACTTGGGAGGTTTCACTCTGGCTATGGCTCGTGCAGCCTGTGGATACAGCAGATCTTCCTGTTTCAGTTGGATTTGAATGCGGGATGCGGTCATGAGAGCTTTGTTTCTTGCCTCTGGTACACATCTGTCACTTTACCTGTCTATCATATTCTGAAGGATGGAGCTTCACACCTTTAGCTTTGGTTAAACCTGCCTAGTACCTAAGCCTGTAGTTACTGTCATGGAGGAGTAGTTGGATAATAAAGACAGACTCCTGTGCGTCTAATCTCCTGCAAGGAATTACTTTTATTTGTTAATCATGGGGGGCTTATTTTACACCCTGTAAACTACTCAATCTCCTGCCCTCCCATTCCTCCTCCATCCCACCAGTTCCTCCCATTTTGCCCACCTTTACCAACTGTATCCGTGTCTCTTTATCCGTCTGAACCATGGAAATGCCAACTAAATGGAGCAGGGCAAGTGTCATCAGCTTCATCAAGGGCCTCGGTAAGCGTGCAAGGCGTGTGTGTTCGTGTCCACGCATGTTTGCATTGTGTGAGTGCTGAGGTTTCACAAAAAACAAGTTGCTGTGCTGTCCTGCCTGGGAATTAGTATCTTGTGTACATCTCGCCTCCCCCAGTGAGGTCAGGTCACGTGGTCATAAAAGGTCAGTTAGATCTGACAGAGTTGTTAGCTCGCACTCACTTGTCACTTCTGGGAAATGCTACCGGTAAATTATCGCTTTGTTTCACCTTGTGGAAAAGGTAAAAAAAAAAAGCTTACTGTGAAACTTTCACCTTTCATATATGCTGTATAACCTCCGCACACTTTCATCCACTCAAAACACAAACAATGAAAAATGTGGTTAGTAAAACTATGTGGTTGAAGCCAAGAAAAACATTAAATTATCCTCAAATTCCGCACCTTGTTCTCCTCCCTTGCTGGCTGTTGTTGCAGCCGTTGTTAATATTCTCCTCTACTTTGTGTGTGAAGGTGTCTTGTAAATTACTCTGGTTATGATTCACTGTTAGTAGCAATAGGTGCAACTTGCTTATGTTTTTCTGCAAAGTCTAGCTTAAGCTCTTATAATGCAGAGTCACTGACATGAAATCTGATGGCACTGAAATCTGATGAGTTGGCTATATTTTAAGGGAATGACTTGAGAATATTCTTAGAGGCGCGTGACAGGAAATGCCCCCCTGTCTTGTTGTCTGTCTCTCACTCATACCGTTTCCAGAGACTCCAGCCACTCCCTGTCTGTCTTCCTCTGCTTTGTTTATCATTAAGTCTTGCGAGAATTAATATTGCCCAGTTTTCCTAATGATGTAATCAGTGCAGAGTAAAGTGTGTGTGTGTGTGCATGTGTGCCTGGAAAGTCTGCCTAGTCAAATCTGGACAATGACTCAGCATAAATTAGTCACGGCTGAGGAGTTTTAACTTTACGGAAAGAAATGAAATGATTCTGACGTGCAAATTCTGTTTCGTCATAGTAACTAGCATAATAGGTGCCTATCAGACAGGCAGGGGGTTGGAGTAATACATGTATGCTCCCGTCAATGTCTGAGTTAGCACCCATTATATCAGACTTTAGACTGACTGATCTGTGTCAACTCTCCCCAGCCTCTCCAGTGGGACTGAAGCCACCTCTCCCGCCAGTCAGTGGAACCTTGGGAGAGAGGAAGGGTCCTGTCGTCATGGCGCCTGTCAACGTGGACCCTGAGAGTAAGCCGGGCGAATTCGTCCTAAAAAGCCTGTTTGCCAACTTCACCTTGCTCTCCGAACGCAAGATTCGCATCATCATGGCCGAACCACTGGTGAGTGACTTTGCATCGATTTGTCACATTGTTTTGTCCTTACTTCTCATGCAATCTCTCTCAGGTTACAACATCCTCGACATTTTATCTGATAACGTTGTTCAGAGGGGCTTTCTATGACAGTATTTGTTGACTCATTTTTTTATGCAAAGGAAGTGCGGTGTGCCTTTCTCTTAAATAGTGTATACAAAGCTTCCTGGCTTATTGTTAAATAAGAACAGGTTCTATGTATTTTCTGTATCTGTCCATCTGTGGGATGGAGCATATTCCAGCTTGCACGAGACAAAAGGCCAGAGGCCAAACAATCGAGCACAAGAGTGAGAGTAAAATATGCAGTTTCCACACAGAAGGACTAAATCTGTCAAGGCCGTAAAATTTTCTGTCTAAACTCTGATAAACTTGTGGAGCAGCTACAGCTACAAAAATGTTTGTTACATCGCAAACATTTTTATGCTTCTACGTCGGTGACAGACATTATGTTTTCGGGTTGTCTGTTCGGACTCACCTACATATTGGACGTATGTATGGACGTCCCATTCTCATGAACAGTATATCTCAGGAACGCACTTGGACTCGAGGATGAACTGATTAGATTTTGGTGGTCAAAGGTCAAAGGTCAAGGTGACTGTGACCTCATGCGTGTCCCATTCTTGTGAACATGATATATCTCAGGGAGGCCTGGAGGGAATTTCATAACATCTGGCACAAACATCCACTTGGACTCAGGGATGAGCTGATTAGAATTTGGTGGTCAAAGGTCAAAGGTCACTGTGGCCATAACTCAAGAATTCATATTCTGATTTTAATGCAATTTATCACAAATGTCTAATAGGATAAAATGATGAATTGATGACATTTCATATCAAATGTCAACTTCCCTGGGACGTCAGAACGTTGGGAAAAAAACACTTCAGTCAGAGGGGGAGATTCTGACCATATCTCCAGCAACTTGACTGGTTGCATTTTTTTTCTGCTTGCAGGACTCACCAAATATGTGTGACGTTCTGTAACATAACCATAAAGTCTCGCATATTTCATTTTTGACTCACTGACAGTGAGTGTGCCAGAAACTGATTCCTTTGAGCCGGGGGTTTAGTTTGGGCATATTAGGCTCTCCATATAAATCAAAATGTCAGAGCACAATCTAAAATACTAAATTGATATTAAGAGGTTTGGCCTTTGTATGTTTCATGGCACTTAGGCCTGGTATGTTTCATGAAAGGAACATAACAAGATTAGTTCCTAAGAACCTAGTCTAGTCTAATCTAATCTAAGCGAAGAAATCAGATCCAGGCTTCAAACTTCAAAGTTACATTTTTGTTTCAGGCATTTTTTTCATTTTGCTGAAAGTGCAACACCAGCATAGGTTTAAAAATCTTCACTTTTTACACGGTATACCGGTTGAAGTCTGGGCAGATACAGACAGTTTTAACAACTCCAGACAGCGCCAACAGCCGAGCAGTCTTGTGTTTTGATTGCAACGGCTTTGAGGCATGCAAAAACATCACCATGTAAAACATCTAAAGGAATGACAGAAAGTTTGGAAGATTGGTTTGTTTGTTTCCCTGCACTCGTCTCTTCTGACGTGAATGTTTCTCCCCTGTCTGTTCTCATCTCGCAGGAGAAGCCACTTAACAAATCTCTGCAGAGAGGAGAGGACCCACAGTTCGATCAGGTCTGCACACCTGACATCGACACATATGCAAATACGCGCTGCCCCCTTTTCTCCTCTGTCAAACAAATCCAGCCATAAACGTGCTCTTATTTTGGGAATGGGATTAACCTCTCCCTTTCTCTTCTCTCTTTGCTCTCCCTCCTTCCGTCTGTGCAGTTGATCAGCAGTATGAGTTCTCTAGCAGAGTACTGCCTGCCGTCGATCCTGAGGACTCTGTTTGACTGGTACAAGAGGCAGAACGGCCTGGAAGACGAGTCCCATGAGTATCGACCCAGGGCCAACACCAAGTCAAAAAAGTGAGAGAAACACACAAACAGCTCACACACCCGGTTGTAGAGCTCTTTTCTTCACCTACCTGAGGAGCTGGAATAGATTTGGAAGACTAAGTAGTCACATGCTCGTACAAATCTTAGGCATATGCCTCTTTTACTCAGTAATGTAATGAGGGCCATGAAAACCAGTGAGAAGGAAACTGTAAAACAATAAACTCTAATGTGCCACACAAGCAGCAGTAAAAACAAACTATACTACCATTGAAAACACAGGTGCTACTAATGAAGAACTGAAGGTGTTGTCCACTTTGCAGAAGCTTGTTCCCAAATCTCAGACAAACAACACACAGAGCACACACAGTTACATGATAGACCAGATGGTGCCTACATTTAATATATTAGTGGAAATTCAATAAAAGCAGATTTTCACGTGTGACATGTTCGCGTGCCGGGAACATAGGCAAGGACAGGAGTTTGCACAGACATCAACACTATTACAGTGACTGTGACGAATAATGTCTCTGTTTGTCTCTGTCTGTTTGTGTCAGTGATGAGCAACAGAAGGACTACTTACTGGAGAGGAGAGACTTGGCAATAGACTTCATCTTTTCTCTAGTGCTCATAGAAGTTTTAAAGCAGGTGAGTCTCAGTCTGCACTAAGCTGTGCTGTATGTCCAAATGCTGCATGTCTCATCAAACTTATTAGCATAAGTGGGTTTAACGTATAAAGGAGTCTGTCCTCAGTATTCCGGTCACTCCAGTTTCCTGTTGTTCTAATCCGTTATTGCAGATGCCTGCATAATGTAATACTGTAAAACAACCACAGGAAACTAATTACAAAAATTTAACATGCTCTTCTTTGATTAACAACTTACTTGACATCAGTTCTCCAGATGCAGTTTTTCCCACTCCACTCGTGTAAGTAGGAAAGTGAAGCTGCATTAATACATTTGCATATTCTTGATAGAGTCATGATTGTAGAAAATATAATGCACACCAAACGCCCCAGTTGAGAGCAGAATAGAAGGGAAATAGCACGTTTATTTGGACGCATTTTTTATATGTTCATAACCATCATTTGACAGACTGAATTGAAAATAATGTGACTAATAAGGTAATAAATAATAATAATAATTATGATATTAATAAAGTCACTTTTTCTGTCCATCCAGATTCCCCTGCATCCTCTTTTGGATGGACTCATCCAAGAAGTTATTAACCTGGCCTTCAAGCACTTCAAATACAAGGAAGGGTAAGAATGATAACATTTAAAAACACAGACAGCGCACTGGATGAATCACAGTTTAGAGTTTCAGTGCATTGCTGTCTTCACTTTTGGACCAGCTGCAACATATTGACATGCAGTTGTGACATCCACAGCATGATACATGGTGGTTATTGATGTTTGTGTTTACCTCTTAGGTATCTGGGACCCAACACAGGCAACATGCACATAGTGGCTGACCTCTACGCTGAGGTAGTGGGAGTTGTAGCTCAGTCCAGGTACTGTAGATCTTCCGCTAATGGTGCAAATTCATGTTTACACTGCATGTTTGTTGGTGTAGTGCACAGAGAGTTAATTGCATCTGTTGACATGGTTTTTTTTTTTTATATTGTGGATTATGTGTAAATTTGTTGAGCTAATCTCCAATTTGCCACATACCCACATAAGTGAAAAAAAAATCTTTACATCATCCAAGTTGATTAAATATCTCAAAGCTATTGCCCTTATTTTTGTGCCGCTACTCACAAGGCAGCTCAATTTCTTTCTTTATTTTTACAGTTCAGAATAAATTTTTTGTGTCTTTCCTGTCTGTAAAGGCAGAATTTGTAATCCAGGTCATGTTGCAGCCATGGGCTGAATTGTCAGAGTGGAAAACTGAATGTGTAGTTACAGTAGCTACCTGTCCTCCTCTTCACCCCATTTCCAGTAGGAACACCAATTACAAATGCTGTGTGTGGTTTGTGGGCTAGTAGTCTGGCTGTGTATATGTTAGTAAATACATATGTCTGTGTGTGTGTGTGGTGTGGTGTGTGCGCGTGATGGCAACTGAGGATAATGACGCTCCAGATGATGGTACTGTGTGTGTGTGTGTAATGTTGTGTGTGATGAGAGATGAGCGCTGTTCCCATTTTCCAAGAGGTTATTACTGTGATGGAGGAGGCATGGGTTCACAGGGCAGCTCAGTTGCTACTGTCACACACACACACACAAACACACACACACAGACACATATCTGTGTGTTTCTCCAGCTCGGTTTATGGATCACAGTGTTTATGTGCATCTTGTTTAAACACTCAGTAATTAACAGAAGGCTGATGACTGTACAGCTTACTTAACTGCTGTGGCAACCCCTACTGTGAAGCACGCAAAAGCATGTGCAAAAAAACACAAGTACACACACACACACACACACACACACACACACATTCCCACCGCATCACCCCTCCAGATGCCATTCTAAATATAGGATTGGAGAGCACTGTTGTACACACACCAATGTGCACATGCAACAAAAAAAAGAAAAACAGGTGCACAGAGGAGTAATAGTACACAATATTACCAAACATGAAAAAACAAAACATTTTTTGTTGTAATTACACTAACCACTCAGCTGAGACCTGGACATGGCAACATTAACCGTTCACATCTGGCCACCATTTTCTCCACAGGTTCCCAGCAGTGAGGAAGAAGTTCATCTCCGAGCTGAAGGAGCTGAGACAGAAGGAGCAGAGCCCTTACGTCATCCAGTCCACCATCAGCCTCATCATGGGACTCAAGTTCTTCCGCATCAAAATGTACCCGGTGGAAGACTTTGAAGCCTCCTTCCAGTTCATGCAGGTAGACTGCGCTGAAACCACTTGGTTCCACACCTGTTATTTACATGTCAACAAATCATAAAGAGGCTCTGGTTTAGGAATCTCAGGGAGTATTGACAGGACGGACGTACTCTTTCTCTGCATACATTTCATGTCTGGAAGTAGTTTAGTGCTACCATAGAGCTGTCCTGTTGGCTACTGAAAAGTTCCACTAAAGCAATTAGGGGCTAAGTGCTTTGTTTATTAGCCCTTGGATGGTAATTGCAGTTGTGAGAACATTTGAGCCAGTGACTTTGACTATCATGCACATATATTGTTTCCTCTCGCTGTCTCTGACTCTTGTCTCTTTTTCCGTCTGTAGGAGTGTGCACAGTATTTCCTGGAAGTGAAGGACAAAGACATTAAACACTCATTAGCTGGACTCTTTGTTGAGATACTTGTACCTGTGGCTGCTGTAAGTGCATGTCATCTTGCTGCTCAAAATGCACCTTCCCTTTTTCGATTAGTTTTAAGCCAGAGTCAGATTTTATTATTATTGTTTGTCTTTTAAATAAAAAGTCTGTCTGTGTTTCTGCTGTACAGTATGTCTTCTGCGCTAAATATATTGTGTTATATCTATATTGAAAATGATTTAATTGTCTTGTCTGTCTGCATTCAGTGAAGTAGAAAAAAGACAAACAAATCCAGGTTTCTAAAGGAAAATGTGTATGGATGTAACTTCTGCAGTATTTGTTTTCCTCCAGACTGTGAAGAACGAGGTGAACGTGCCGTGTCTACGAAACTTCGTAGAGAGTTTGTATGATACCACACTGGACCTGTCCTCCAGGAAAAAACACTCTCTGGTAAGTTTCTCCCCATATTCTGTGTCATCACTGCTTATCTCTCTTCATTTCCTCTCCATTACCAACAATTGGTGAAAGCACTTACTGTAACCCCTCCAACATGTGGGCTTTTATCACTCCATAGGAAGGAGACAGGAGTGCAGTATGCAAGCACACAGCCTAGTTTTTGAAGCGGTGCCAGATGGGCAGTATTTGTTCACAGCATGGAAGCAGGGCAGTCAGCAAATTAGATGCAGTACACCGTCCTTACGAAAACAATAAAACTACTCTGTTTAATTGTCAGGACTGCAATGGAAATTCCCTTCGCCATTCCCTAAAGGTTTTAACCCTTAATATGAACAGGCAACAATTTGTGACATAGGTTTATCAAATTTTCCTAGTAACAAGATGTTTCCTAATTAATCCTTCTGATTAAAGGAGCTGTTAGTAAGTTTTGTTATTGCTACATAGCTAGCATTAGCATTAAGAGCTGTTTACTAACCAGTTTAGAAGAAACGTTGTGAGTTCAGCATCAAACTTCATTATTTTAGTCACCAACAGCTGTCTACAGTGGTGAAAAAACCAATGCCAATATTAACTAACAATGTCTCTATCACGTTTTTTCTTTTTGAAGTTAGCATGCTAACCAGCTAGCCCCGGCCGGTCACTTTCCAATATGGACTTACTGAAGCGTAACCTGCCCTGAAGACATAGCGCTGGTCATATTATAACCTCTTGTATTATAAAGACAACGATGGCTGAAGCTCTTGTCACGCGGCAATGACTACCACCCGCTCCCAGCAAGAAGCCACATCTGGTGGCAGAGAAAACTCACAAACAGGCCCTTTAAGCCATTTTTGTCTGTAATTTACTACTTTAAGTCTGATTTTCCTAAAACAAGCAAAAAAGCTGCCAACTGAGAAACATTTTTTAACTTGCTTCCAGTGTAAATGGCTTTTTCCAAACTTTTTCTCTGTTTTAGTTCTGTCACATGTATTAATTTCCTCAACATAAAGACACTAATTTCTAGAGAATTCTAGAAAAACAAGTTGATTTATATTGTTTTAAAAAAAACAGTTTTTTAAAAGGAATGGATTTGATAAGACAGAGATTTTTTGTAGTCCAGCACGGTGATGCGCCCTAGTTTTACCCCACCTTTGGGTTGTATCCCACAGCCTCTTTCATAGACTAATTTGATTACAACACAAGACATCAGACTTTGCTGTTGATGTGCCATTTGGGATATGTTCACGGGTTCATCCTGCTGTGTCCTCAGGGCTGCAGACATCTCACTCAGCCTGTATGCACGCTTTCCTCCCTTAAATTCTCAAAATACTTCAAGCAGCCCATGCATTCAAGACTTGACCCACCACTTTGCATACATACTGCTTTTACAGTGCACAGGCATGCACACAAACAAACAATAACCTGCCATGTCAGAGCTGAATGGACAGACATGTTAGGAATGAGAGTTATCTGGTGCATTCCCGTAATTGTTATTCTTTTACATTCTGAGCGCCTGAGAGAGAGAGAGAGAAGAGAAGCTGAAACGGGAGAAAGACAAATAACAAATACCGACTTTGATAAGGAGTGACAGGTAAATGTTACGCTTGTCAAACCTAGCATTTCCAAAAACCGTTCATGACAAGGGTGTACCTGGGCTCACACTGACCATTAGCAAGGCATCCGTGTTTAAGAATGATCTGCATGCAGACTTTCATGGCCTTGCCACATGATTGAACAGACTAGACAGTTAGTTCACGTTCCTGAAAGTGAACTTCATGTTGGAATGTTTCATATGTGGGTCTCCTCAATAAACTTGTAATGACATTTTTCACACTGTTGTTGTTTTACTTTTGTCCAAGAAATGAAGGGGGAAAAAAAATCTGCTCACAATTTCAAATCTGTAAATGAACTTAACGTCAGACGCAACTATTGTTCTCATGAAAGCTACTGGCAAGATAAAGCACAGAGAAAGAAGTGTTTTATTTTGTTAAACTGATCTAATTCCAGTGAGGGACACATAGATGATTAAATAAAAATAGGTTAATTGGGGATTTATAAGGCCTGAAACAAGGGGAACATGACTGTGAAAAAACTGTCAAGCTTAATCCAAATAATGTAATTGCCCATTGTTATTAAAAGATTTAGGAAGAGTTTAGAAATTAGATTTAAGATTGAATAAGTGGCTCTCAGACTTTACTTCATTGAAAGGTTGCGTGTCCACAGAGCTGGTAACCCTGAAAGAAAGTAATAAGGTGTATAGTTAATGGAGGAAACTGGTGAGGAAAACAGTCTGAATCCTTTCACCAACTGATGAACTGGATACCCTGGTACTTTACTACTTATCATCTTAAATGCCTGATGCACATATCTCCTCTCTGTCTTCTCTCCCCTCACCAGGCTCTGTATCCCCTGGTGACCTGCCTGCTGTGTGTCAGTCAGAAACAGTTCTTCCTCAGCCGCTGGCACATTTTCCTCAACAACTGCCTGTCCAACCTCAAGGTCAGCATTTCTGTCCATACCACTGCAAGTGCAAGAGTTATCGTAGTAGGGGTTATTTGTATAGATCACAACAACTATACAGTCTGTGCAATAAATTTAAGCCCTGACTTTGACAAAGTGATAAACAGTACATGCACACAACCCTGGACAAACTGCTGCGCCAGCATTATCTAATACCTCTCCAACTACAACAATCAACCATCAGTATGTATTGCCTCAAGGGAAACATTGCAGGATAAGAACAATGTGACTGATGGGAGATCATAAAGACTTCTGTACACGTTTGATTCATGATCACACTGTAAATGCAGAGAGAGCAGTGTATGTACTGAATACAATGAATTATGACGTGAATAGAAGGTACGGTATGTGAGGAATGCCTGCCAGGGTATTACTGCATTTCTTATTTGACTCAGAGGAAACTCCCGTTTTTGGGTGGAGGTATGTGAAATTTCTTCACTTGATGAAACACAACTTATTTTTGTTTTGTTGTGTTAATGCAGAATAAAGACCCCAAGATGGCACGTGTGGCTCTGGAGTCTCTCTACCGCCTGCTGTGGGTCTACATGATACGAATAAAGTGCGAGAGCAACACTGGAACACAGAGGTAACGGCCACACGTGGTTATATTCCTCACCATTTAAATGTGAGGTGTAGTTTGAGAATTGTTGTTGATGTTTTTATCAACAATATGCAGCAATAGCTTGTTACAATTACCATGAATAAATGATACTGAGACGGAAAATTATGCTTTCTTCTTAAAAGTGATGTGGAATTGATTTTTCCTCTGCCTTGTCTCTTCTTCCCTCAGTCGTCTGACGTCCATCACCTCCACTCTGTTCCCCAAAGGGAGCCGCAGCGTTGTGCCCAGAGACATGCCCCTTAATATTTTTGTCAAGATTATCCAGTTTATTGCTCAGGTGTGTATAACACTTGCACACACTCTGACGTACAGACTTTCATGATGTAGGTTGGTTCCCTCTGCTTTAGGTCAAAGGACATGAGTGATATCACTGGGAAAAAAACAACAACAACACTCTTTATTTACACAGTTGTAGAAACTGATCAAAAGCTTTAAAAAAAATTGATAATACAGAATTACCAAGAATGTAGGGCATCAGACATTTTTCACGTTTCACCAGAATCCATTATCAAAATTGAATACATTTCATCTAATGAAACGGTTCACCTACAGTGTGAGAGGTTGAGGTTCATTCATGGCTCTTCAAGCCTTTGTGGACTCTGCTGTCACCAAACAGCATAATTATCATTGAGCTACAGAGTGGAAGACCAGTTTATGTTTTCATGACTCAAATATAGATAAAACCGATAAGATCTTACATCTCTTGTTTTGTTTTTTTTTATTAAATTCATGATTTATTAATATAATCAGTTGTGTATTAAAGATGTCCCACGGGTTACACCAGATACATCACACCGCATTAACTCTGAAATCCTCTAACACTGGTATGGTTGACCCTCTGTTCAGGAGAGACTGGATTTCGCCATGAAGGAGATCATATTTGACCTGCTGAGTGTTGGGAAACCTGCCAAAGCCTTCAGTCTCAACCCAGAGGTAAAAAATGAAAGCAGACACAGACATTCAATCATGTGCACTCAATCAACAGTGTGTCCCCGGGGCCACGTTAGGGTGAGCGTTCTAGTTTTTAAAAAAATATATATTTGTTGTCAAGTCGGTTTTCGGTCAAACGGGGAGGTAACAGTATGCTCTCCGTTGAAGCTTTGGGACTGAAGGCGCCTCCAGAGTGAATAACCACCACCTCAGCTGTAGGCGGTGATCATATACCAGTGTGTAATATGAACAGAAACAAACCATGAAAATCTCAGCAGCTTAAAGGAGAACGCCACTTTCTTAACAGATCTGAAATCTGATGTGACTTGAGTCAGCGTAATTTTGGTTTGAAGACTTCAAGTTTGAAAATGAAAATCAGGAGGAAGTTTTTTTTTTCCTTTTTTTTTACTGTCATGATTGGTGGAGTAAAGACACAGTAACTGCAGTAAAGACTTTAAAATCACAGATGAGGTGTGTTTTGAATAATTCAGATTTCACAGTTACAGTAAAACGTATATAAATAATGAATTATATACATGTATTGTAGTAAGTTAAATTACAGACACTGTAGATCAGTATCTAATTAGAAAAACAAATGCTTTTTTTGAGCAGCACTGAATTATTGAATGTCTTGCAGATAATCATCCCAGATAAACATTTATTTTTACAGCGATTCTGTTGTGTCTTCCAGCGTACGATGTGCGCTGCGATGTGCGTCCACTCGAATCCCGCTCGATTCTCGCCATTGCGCTTGATAAAAACACTGAGTTTCTGCCATGTAGTAAGGATGCTGACTGAGCTTTTATCTGTGTTCCAGCGGATGAACATAGGTCTGCGGGCGTTCCTGGTGATAGCAGACGCTCTGCAACAGAAAGACGGAGAGCCTCCTATGCCCAACACAGGAGCCACTCTACCTTCTGGAAACTCTCTGAAGAAGAAGAAAACTTATCTCAGCAAGACGCTCACTGAAGAGGAAGCCAAGCTAATAGGTCTGTCTGTGTCTGTAGGCATTCAAGCTGGTGTAATTCGGCTGCAGTCTTTAACTCTATGTTCTTTGTATCTCTGTTCCCCTCCAGGCATGTCCTTGTACTACTCCCAGGTACGAAAGGCTCTGGATAACATCCTCAGACACTTGGACAAGGAGGTGGGACGGTGCATGATGCTCACCAGCGTGCAGATGCTCAACAAAGAACCAGAGGACATGATCACGTATGTAACTGCAGTGCGGCAACTGAACTGTTTTTTTTCTGCTTTTTAGTGCTGAGGGTTATTCTGTTTGATTCAATAATTAAAGCTTGTTTTAAAAATGAAACACAGAAATGTCAACATGAATTTTTATTTATATTAGACAGTTCTACTGTCTGAGCTTTTGCCTGACAAATGATAATAAATATTGTTTTTCATGGTTGTAATAAATCCTTTGTGAGCTTTTGCAAACATGACTCATCTGTATTTTAAGTTTGGAAAAGTAGAAACAGGTCTTTTTTCTGAATACATGTTGTTTAACGTCTCCCTCCATCTTTGACAGTGGTGAGAGGAAGCCTAAAATCGACCTGTTCAGGACATGTGTGGCTGCCATTCCTCGCATCCTTCCTGATGGCATGTCCAAACCTGAGCTCATTGACCTGCTGTCACGGTGAGTTAAAGACACAACAATCGGGGTTTTTAAATGGTTTGTCATCACTAATCTTTTTAGAACCATACAACTTCATCAATTGATTTCATTTCTCATTTCGCCAGCATGATCTTCTTTATTCCGCTCTGTTGATGTGTTGTCATTTATCCCTCAGACTTACAGTGCACATGGACGATGAGCTTCGGCTTATTTCCCAGAACTCCCTGCAGAGCCTGTTACTGGATTTCTCAGACTGGAGGGAAGACGTCCTGTTTGGTTACACACATTTCCTTCTGCGCGAGGTATAGCTGAACTTGACATTATCCTGGAGCAACCTCGACAGTACAACAGACAATAAAAGATCATTTCTTGTGTTTGCCTTGGTTAGATGTTTGAGAGGATGAGCCTAAGGTTGCTAAAAACAGGAGTCATTATGTTACTGTTCTATCGTAGTTGGTCTTTTTACCATTTACAGAGTGATTCGTAATGATAAATAATAAATTCAGGATCACAAAATCCTAAATGTCTAAAATCCAGGTCATATTGTGGATCAACATAGAAATAAAAAGCGATCTCTCTCAAAGTTGGTTGCTGCAACAACACTTTTCTGTCTTTTTTTTAATGTGCATCTTAATTGTGTTAAACCGAAACCCATAAAACATTGCCCCTGGTTATCTCTCCATGGTTTATTATCTAAGTAGGTTGTTGTGGCTCAGCCTTGCAAAATTATCTTCTGTGCCACCAGAGGCCAATCAGAAGGAGCAGGAAAAACACAACTGGAGCGTTTCAAAAAGCGTTATCCTTTCTGAATTCACAGCATATGCCTAAAATATTGACACTGACAAGCCTTCTAACCATGTCCCTCTACTAACTATTCCAGGTCCAAGACACCCATCAGGGTCTGCAGGATGCGTCTGTGAAGCTCCTCCTCCAGCTGCTCACACAGTGGAGGTTAGCTCTGCAGCTCCAGGGGAAGATACGAGGTGGAGTTGAGGTTTGTACAGAGCAGAGCTGAGTTTAACTCGGTGTCAGGCACACTTCTGCCAACTTTTTGTTAACTCATCACAACCAAAATCTCAGAAATCACTGGTTGTTTTCATTTCTTTCCTCTTCTATGTTGGTCCGATGATGTATCGGGCCATTCAAATTACTGGTCAGACAAAGTGACTTAAAGTAGTACTTGTTACTCTTACCAACCTCTTCTGCCTCTGTGTGTTCCCTCTCCATCAGGCCAGCCCCAGACTGCCAGAGCGAAGCCCTCACTGCTCAGTGCTACATGCGGTTGAGGGCCTGGCTCTGCTGCTCCTCTGCTCATGTCAGATCAGCACGAGGAAGCTGGCGGTCGGTGTGTTAAGAGAAATCCGTTGCCTCTTCACAGCTCTGGGACATGCTGAGGTACAGTACAAGAAACTGACCATCTTCTCTCACTATATAGACACCTGTATAGATCGTTAGTGACTGGAAAAACAGATAAATATACAGTTCAATGACAAATGTAAAAGACAGCTGGTGGCAAATTGTCGCTCAACAAAGACACAGGACATGGAAATAGCTGGACTGAAGGAGAGCCATCTGACTGTAGGTGAGATTAGAGTTGTAGCACATGCAGCCTGTGAATCCTCTCACATTGTATGACGCAAATAGCTGATTCTATAAATGTCGGCCCCTCCAGGATGATGACAAACCCATGATAGAGGTCATGGATCAGCTGAGCCCAGCTGTGATGGACAGCTTTGTTCATGTGGCTGTCTCTGACTCGGTGAGTATATTTATGATTAGAGTGTACCAGTAACATTAGATCAATTATTTATATCACAATCTTCCAAATTACTGCTTTTGCTGTGATGTATTATCCTTAAATCCCCCCCCCCCCCCGCTTCCACTCCTTCAGTCCACCCTGCCTCTCAGCCACCACGTCGACCTCCAGTGGCTGGTGGAGTGGACGGCTCGACTGGTGAGCAGTTCCTATGACGTGAAGAGCCCGAGCCACGTCTGGATCTTTGCCCAGTGCCTGAAGGACCCGTGGGTGCTCTGTTTGCACATCTTCTTGCGGCAGGAGCACCTGCCCAAACACTGCCCCATCGCCCTGGGATACGCCTGGCCCTACGCTTTCACACGTCTACAGCTGCTACTGCCGCTGGTTGACCCCAAGTACAAAAACACATATTGATTACATTGGACTTCTCAGACATTTGTGGCCACAGAACGATTGCTTATCATACAACAAATGATATGTGTTAAGATATCTGACCACCTACCTACTCTGCTTTTTCACCTCTTTCCACAGCAGCCCAGTGAATGCTAAGAAGACCAGCACAGCAGGCTCCAGTGACAGCTACATCTCACTGTGGCGTAACTACCTGATCCTGTGTCTAGGTGTGGCTAAGCCGAGCATCATGTCTCCCGGCCATCTCAGGGCTTCCACACCAGAGATTACAGCCACCACGCCCGACGGCAGCGTCACC
Source organism: Seriola aureovittata (assembly GCF_021018895.1). Taxonomy (NCBI): domain Eukaryota; kingdom Metazoa; phylum Chordata; class Actinopteri; order Carangiformes; family Carangidae; genus Seriola; species Seriola aureovittata. The sequence goes on along the minus strand of NC_079378.1, from coordinate 7,475,426 downwards.
TACGACAACAAGGTATGCGATTGTGCTGGGGTAAAAAAAAAAAAGATAACAAGGGTTCTTAGTAAATGTGGAAAGTTTAGATTTTTGTTTTGGATTATTTTGTCATTCCCAGGCCCTGAAAAGCTTTGTAATTTGACAGATAGCCTTTGATTTTCTCTGAAATGTCAAATAAAATTGTGAAAGATGTCCATCACAATTCCAAACAGCTGTCCAATATCCAAAAATATTCAGTCTATAATGATAAAAACAGAGACAGAGCAACAGAGAAGAGAAACATCCTCGTTTCAGCTCTAAGGGAAAATATTTAATCTATTGTTGCTCTCACCCAAAGCACTAAGAGTGTTTTTTAATCATATTTATCACAATTAATCCTATTTATGTAGATTCATATAGATGTTTATAGATTTTGATCAATTTTAGATTTAATTTAAAACTTGACGTTCACAGTTACAGTATCAATATTTATGACTTCATATGTGTCATCCTGATCTATGTGTGTGTATTTTCTTTCTGTTGCTCAGGTGATAGGCACTCCCTCAGTAGCCTGGCTTTTAAAACAGCTCGTGCCGCTGATGAGAGCTGAGAGTCTGGAGATCACAGAGTCTCTGGTGCTGGGCTTCGGATGCACAAACGCTCTGGTCTTCAGGTACTGGATCCAGGAACATGCATAAATACACACCTACAAGAGCACACACACAACTTGCACTTGACATGTTAGACAGGTGGCAAATTCTGTTTTTACATACAAAATATTGCAAATAATTAGTTTATTGGGAAAAGTGATTTTCTGATTTAACGCTCAGATGACTGTTCAAGAATCATAAAACAGTTGTTTTCTGTTGCTGTGTGACCCAGGCCTCTTCTTCTGTGGCTTTTGCTTTGACAAAGAGCAAGCACACACATAGGATAGATTTTAGATTACAACAGAAAATGGATGATGTACTGGAATGAGAGTCTTTATATTTTACATAAGAAAGACATGATTCATTACTCAGTTTTACACTGCCTTCATCTATTACTTAATCCCATCCATCTGTACATTCTCTTCATAACTGAGATGAGCTCCATACCTCCGTGACATTCAGAGAAAAAAAAATCCAGCACTGATCTACAAGGGAATTATTAGAGGGACAGAGACGTATCACTTTTTCTTTTCAAAACACAGTGGTTCCATTGTGAAGGAGGTATTTCATTTTGAAAGAGATCATCTATTTTTAACCTGAAATGTTTTCCAAAAGGGCGCTCATTGTTATCAGAGGGATTTAGTTCTCCCAAGACAGATTTTTTTCTAACGTTACTGTGGTTGAAGATTAGTGGTTTTTAGGGCATGTGACATTTGGGTTTGCACAAGATAGATATCTGTTACAAACCACACTGTTCCCTTAAATCAGACCGTCCTTTATGTCCATGGACGGAAGATTTGATCCGTTTTATTTAGCAGCAGGGCAGTGAGGCAATCAGTTGATTTTTGCTCCCCTCTGATCCTGTGTCTGCAGGGAGCTAGTTGAAGAACTCCATCCATTGATGAAAGAAGCACTGGAACGCAGGCCTGAGGTAACACACACACACACACACACACACACAGAGAGAAACACATTGACTTTATTGATCTAGGACAGGAAATAGTGAGAATATATTTCAGGTGAAGTATCAGTTATTAAGGGTGTATTATAGTATATCTGTAATGTAGGCCTGTAGCTATTAGAGATGTTTTCCATAAGTAAATCATTTATTATTTATGAAAATGGATTCATAGATTATGGATTATTTATTTTAACCTATATATATATATATATATATATATATATATATATATATATATTTTTTTTTAATTTATTAGTATTTCAGATGCAGAAATAAGATTGTTTGTAAAAGGACTTGATGTGGTGTTCACTGAGTGTTGATCATGCTCCCTAGTATGCAGTATAGTAAACTGAAAACCTGCTTTCAGAACAAGAAGCGCAGAGAGAGGAGGGATCTTCTCAGACTGCAGCTGCTCAGGATCTTTGAGCTGTTGGCCAATGCAGGAGTCATCAGTGACAGGTAGCACACCAAAGGCCTATGCAACTTAACCGTAATAATTCATGCTTTTACCTGCCAATATACACATGTATCATTCCCTGTGTAGCGTGGAAGATCTCTACCGTTACCATAATTAGATTTCCTTCTCCTCCTCTACAGCACCAATGGAGCACTGGAGCGTGATTCCCTGGCACTGGGTGCCTTGTTCCTTGAGTATGTGGATCTAACCCGGATGCTTCTGGAGGCTGAGAACGAGAAGGAGCTGGACGTGCTGAAAGACATCAGAGCCCATTTCAGCGGGATGGTGGCCAATCTCATTCAGTGTGTTCCCGGTAAATCATTTTATTCCTCTTTTATTGTATTATACTGTATATCATAACACTGTACATTTATATTTCAGGAGTAGTAAATTCAGTCATCGTGACTTTAGTGGTGTTCTGCAGCCACAAACAAATTTAAATGCCAGACAGTACAAATGGTCATAGATTACGAATGTAAATTTAGATTTCTATAAAAGTCTGTCCCCTAGTTGACCCTCCCTGGCTCTCTTTCTCCCACACTCACCATCTGTGCAGTCCACCACAGGCGCTTCCTCTTCCCTCAGCAGTCTCTGAGACACCATCTCTTCATCCTCTTCAGCCAGTGGGCTGGACCCTTCAGTGTCATGTTCACTCCCCTCGATCGTTACAGTGACCGCAACCACCAGATCACTCGCTACCAGTACTGTGCTCTCAAGGTAAGTGACACCCAAACCCAAACCACCACACAGCAGGAGTTATCTGTCACTGTTTTTCCTTTCATTGTGTTTTACAAAGAACTTTAATTCAACTCAACTTTTCTTACCTAGGCTATGTCAGCAGTTCTGTGTTGCGGCCCAGTGTTTGACAATGTGGGTCTCTCTACTGACGGATATCTCTACAAATGGCTTGACAACATCTTGGCATGCCACGACCTACGGGTATGTCCACGTTTTGATCTACTGTTGCCTCTAACTTGTTGCACAGCAGCTTTTCTAATATGTTTTCTTTCTCCTGATAAATTGATTTAATTAAAATGTAGCACTTTAGCAGGAAGTTATTATTCAAATGTCAGTTTTGATGTACACTGTTGCTTATTTTGAGCTAGTTCCTATCTGTGGATTAGTCCCATTACATGATGACATGTTTGCCATAGGTGCATCGTCTGGGCTGTGAAGTGGTGATTCTGCTCTTAGAACTGAACCCAGACCAAATTAACCTGTTCAACTGGGCCGTGGACCGTTGCTTCACTGGATCTTACCAGCTGGCATGTGGCTGCTTCAAGGCCATCGCCACTGTCTGCGGTAACAGGTAGGGAATCATGCATTGGTTACAATCTGCCCTGCTGATGTTTTCACTTTCAAGACACTGAAAACGTACCAGTTCCACCAGTTTATTTAAATGATACACACTTATTTACTTTGTCTAGTTTTATTAGTCTTATGGTGTTATTATCTGAACTACAATTTAATCAGCTAGATCATACAATGTACATATTAAAAAGCACATAATCTTCACCCTGTTGTTGTCCACACTGTTTTCATTTGAATCAGCAACAAATGACCATTTCCCTTATTTCTCCAGGAATTACCCATGTGACCTAGTGACCTTGCTCAACCTGGTGCTGTTCAAAGCCTCAGACACCAGCAGAGAAATATATGAGATATCCATGCAGCTGATGCAGGTACATTCACACACACACACACACAGCACACAAAAGACAAAGACACGGATCCAATATTACAGATTTATTAATTCCACATGAAGGGGTGGGAAGGAGAACAAAGGATAAAAAACCCAATACTTGCATTTTGACTGTTAAATAAATGGCATGTCTGCAGGTGCTGGAGTCGAAGCTGTGTGCGTACTCGAAGCGGATGGTGGAGCAGAAGCCTGGTAATATTTTGTATGGAACACACGGCCCCCTGCCTCCCCTCTACAGCGTCAACCTGTCTCAGCTCTCCATCCAGCTGGCCAGCATGTACCCAGAGCTCACTCTGCCTCTTTTCTCAGGTAAATATTTTGATGAGGAATATTCGCACAGGTTATACAGTGGAATACTTTTGTGTCACAAAGCACAAGATACTGGGGTACAGGGCCAAGGCTAGAATCCTATTATATTTATATCCTAATTGCAGGAGTAACTCCACTCCCCAACCCTTTATCTCACCCTTCACTATCATGTTTCAACAGCAAACACTGCATACCAAATTAAAGAAACAGAGAAGCTCCCAAAATGTTGCTCTATTGTGATATTATGGTCAGATGTGCTGAATCGTTGAACCTGCACTTTCACTATTCTCCCTGAGACAAATGTTAAATTGGCTCCCGGTGTGTTTCTCCTGTTCTTGAACACATGTACAAAATGCTCAGTTTCCTCACGGCCCTTTAAACATTCATTCCTCTTGACTATTCTTTTCACCTGCGCAGAGGTGAGCCAGCGTTTCCCCACCACCCACCCCAACGGCAGACAGATAATGCTATCCTACCTGCTACCCTGGCTTAGTAACATCGAGCTAGTGGACACGGGGCTCCTACCCCCTGCCTCGAGCCCCTGCACACCAGAGGAAGAACCTCGCGGTCAGGGACAGGGCATGTCCCCAAGTCTGAGGGGTAACGGCTGGGGATCCCTGCAGGCGACCTCGCTGGTGCTCAACAACCTCATGTTCATGACTGCTAAGGTGGGAAGCCCTTTTTGTGCTTGTTTGTGAAATGACTCTTTCCCCAGTGGCATCTCCTGCCCTTCAACTGGATTTTTTTTCTCTTTACATCATCAGTATGGAGACGAGGTTCCCGGCCCTGAGATCGAGAACGCCTGGAACGCTCTGGTTTCCAACGAGAGGTGGAGCAACAACTTACGGATCACCCTGCAGTTCCTTATAAGCTTGTGCGGAGTCAGCAGTGATACCACACTGTTGCCTTATGTAAGTTTTCAGTGATTTATCGGTAAAATATAATGAAACGTTAATGACTGATACAAAGATAATGGGGGTATTACATTTTATGATAACAAATACGTCGAGATAAATATGAGGAAAACCAATTAATGCTGTATATTTGTATCTATTTTAGATCAAGAAGGTGGTGATCTACTTGTGTCGCAACAACACGATCCAGACTATGGAGGAGCTCCTGTTTGAGCTGCAGCAGACTGACCCTGTCAACCCAGTGGTCTTGCACTGTGACAACCCCCCATTCTATCGTTTCGCTGCCAGCAACAAAGCCTCCACCTCACAGACAGGTGAGAAAGTTCCTGTCCTCTTTTTTTCATCTCTACACTGACCTCCCTTATAACCTCGCAGCTTTTTATGTGACAGATGTGACAGTTCTGTATTTCTGAAGATGATCCTTAATGTCTCTTGTGTGTAGGCACCACCTCCAGCAGTAACACCGTGGTGGCCGGTCAGGAGAACCTGCCGGACACAGATGAGAACAAGCTGGTCAGAGAGGAAGAGCGGTTAGTATTGATACATTTTTGTAAACTTGTACTGACATTAATTTTATTGCAAGCAGATATAAATAGGCCATCATCATATTAGATTTTTGGAATAAAACTGTACACTGTGTGATTCTGTAAACTCTGAATTTCACTGTTGATGTCATTCATGTTATCACAGTAGGGCCAGGGCTCACAACAGACTGGAGTCTCGCTACAGCAACAGCTCTGGGGGATCCTACGAGGACGAGAAGAGTAAGTCGTCTCGGTTCTCATGAGAATGAATGTACGAACCTGCCGGACTTGTACAATGTGTCCTCACACACACAGCCCAAGGGGACTCACAGCTGTCTGTTATTTAGAGAGAGCTCCAGGATATGGATTCTTCCTGTCAGTCAGTAATGTTCCCCACTTCAGCCTAAGATGCTTATTTTTATTGTCACAAATCTCCTCCATACCTACATACTGTAAATGGACAGATTGACAGCTTTTATGATGCGACTGACAGGGATTGTACTTAAGTGTAAACTAGCTCAAAACTTGGCCAAGTCCCACCACGCTCCCTATGACACAAATACTAGGTCGACCACAGTGATAATACTTAGTCTATCTTCAGCGAGCATATGTGTTGGGAAGCTTCCAGGTATGAGTCTGCTGCTGTTGTCCTCATGTGACTAAGCAGGGCTGTAACCAGCCAAGTACAAGGTTGGGTAAGTTTCTAAACCATGGCAGCTAGTTACTTTTTAATGTTATCAAGAACTTTAAAAAGCCTGCCTCACCCAAATGCCTCAGTTGTATATAAAGGTTTGGGCATTACTGTTTTTTTTGGTGATCTAAATTCATGATATAGAAATTAACAGTGCATTAACATTTGTGTTTTCTGCTGTTTGCTGCAGGAGTTGTGTTTACTTTACTTTGTCCTTTACAAAGAAAAGTTGAACATATTGGGAAATACACTTATTCACTTTCTTGCCAAAAGTAATGTAAAGCTAGATGATCTCTGTCTGCTAAGCATGAGGCTAGTGGAACCCGGCAGCTAATTTAGCTTAGCATCAATACTGGAAACAAGGGGAAACAGTTAGCCTGGCTTTCTCCAAGGATAACAAAATCCACCTATCAGCACCTCTATATATATTATGTCTTGTATGTTTAATCTAAACAAAAACCAAACTAAAAATATTATATTAAAATTTTACAAAGTTACTGGTTATGTTTTATGCCACTGTTTAGTCCCAATTTAGTCACATTTAGTTTGAATGTGCTTTTTTGTTGTGGTTTATAAGTAACCTGTAACTTGAGCTGTTTGTCAGTGCTTTGAGAAGCTTGTGCTTGACAGTCTAAGCTCAGTGTATGTTTGAACAGGTATAATTAAAGTGCATGCCCCATGTGTATGTGATATAGGTTATATATTTTTTATTGACGAAATGTTTTTGTAGGTGACCCACTCCCACCATATGCTGGTTGGCTACTGAGTGTTCTGGAGACCAACCGTCCTCAGCCGTTACCCATGCCCGTTAACGGAGGCTGCTGGGCTCCTCTGGTTGACTACCTCCCAGAAACCATCACACCAAGAGGACCGCTGCATAGGTATACACAAACAAACCTAACATGAATACACACCGTACAGACAGTCTTCTCTGAAACAACCACAAAAGCAGCACACAGAAAACAGGCTCATATTTAGACCAGTGATGTTACTATCAGCTGCAGATCAGCAGAGTCAGCAAAGTGAGGTATTCTCTCACAAAGAGTAGTCACACCTCCTCACAGATGGTCTGATAATCTCCAGCCCAGAATGAAACCCAGCCAGCTCGCTCCGCCTCTGCTATGTAGAGAATGAATATTAGAGGGGATTTACTCATTTATCACTTCCCCCTCTCTTGACACCTCGAAAATCATTAATTAAATGAGATTCAGGTTAGATTCATGATGCATACATTACAGGAGAGCAGGTTGTCATGTTAATTGCCATTCGTTTCTAAGATGGAGTGTGTTTTTGTGCAATCTATCACTTAATTGTCAGTTGCCTCAATTGCTCACACAGAGCTGGTAAAACCAATAAGATCCAGGTTTTCTCCTGAATGTACTTGTCTTTATGATTTTTCTCTATATTGAATTGGCTGAAGGAGGGAGTTTGTTTCTGATTAATACTTTATACTGAAGTAAAAGAGAACAGAATCAGTGACAGACAAGTCATTGCTCCAAGAAGCTGCATGGAGGCTGATTGATGTCACATGGGCATAAACCCAAGCTTTGAAGGATGGACCACCCCACAGCCCATGGAAGGAGCAAGTATTGTTGATTTTATTGTGCTCTCACTAGATCTGCGTGTGTTTTCGGTCCTCAGGTGTAACATCGCAGTGATCTTCATGACTGAAATGGTTGTGGACCACAGCGTGAGAGAAGACTGGGCTTTACACCTGCCCCTGCTACTACATGCCCTGTTCTTGGGTAGGCATACACAACACACACACACACACACACACACACACACACACACACACGCTTTAGCTGGTTAATCTTGGAAAGAGAAGAAGGAAAGTAGACACACACACTTGTCAGTTTTTGACCAGATGTTTTTTATAGAATAAGCTGTTATTTTGTGAAAAAGCAGACCAACCGTCTCCGGCCTGTCTTTCTCTTATCTGCCAATGAGAGAACAGGACTAAAAGGAACTTAAACTAAAAAGATACGATCAAAAATCATTGCTCATTGTCCCTCCATACATGGCGGTCACACACCTGCGCATACACACTAAAAATAACCTTGAGGTGTGTCGTGTCTTTTCTGTGATGTTCAGTGAGCTCATAGCGTGACAGTGTGAGGTTTTATCTCCATCCCACGTAGAAACACATTTCAGGACAGACCGTTCTCTTGAGTCACCACAGACACATTCCCCAGGGCCTGCATTTCTCACCAGCCACCACTGTATGATCTAACACATGGATACATACCTGACGTAAGCTGTGCAGATATGTATTATTATGCATTCTGCATATTCAGCATACTAGCCCTCAAGTTCATGCTGTTTACCATCATCCCATCTGGGTTACTGTGCGCACAAAGTTTTCTAAGAATCCATGTTGTATTGTTTCATGAATTTTTTACAAGGAGTGTTTTGGGAGAAATGTTTTATTTATATTACCTACTGTCCATAAGAAAAAGAAGATACTACCTCCCTTGTTGGGTGTTGTCATAGCAATCAGTGAAGCACAACAAACCATTAAACAAACTGTACACCAACATCTCTGGGCACAGCAACAGTAATTAGCGTTTTAAGTAATTAGGTTAGGTTAATTAAGTAATTCTGCTTTGTGTGCAGAATCCTATAATCCTGTTGTAGTCATCTTACCGGATGTGTATTTTATCAATCAGGTCTGGACCACTACAGACCAGAGGTATATGAACACAGCAAACGCCTCCTCCTCCACCTCCTCATTGCCCTCTCCTGCAACAACAACTTCCAGGTCAGAGTGGGATCCTAACACTTGTTATTATTATGACTTGTTAAACTGAATTAACATTACACCACAGATAGTGACAATGGAAATCATTTCATACACCCATCAATGGGGCTTTGGCCAAATTGAATGAACCCCCGTCTTTTTGTGTTTCCAGGTAATAGCCTCAGTTCTGATGCTGACGAGAGAGATCAGTGACAACAAGACCCTCACCATTAAGTCCAGCTACCACACAGAGTACCAGCAGTCACGTAAGTAGAAAATACTCAACTTGCAAATACACATTTGCCAATGTATGGAATTTTTCAATCAGTTTTCACGTGGGAACTAATAAAAAGTTGCAGAAACAGTACAGTACATAACAACACGATAACGCTACAGAGCAGTATATTAATAGTACAATTACTTGTGTATACACTATCATCATGTTCCCTTAGATGCTCCTGACTTCCTGAGAGAGTGGCAGGCATCTCCAGTGGTGGACTCGGGCCTCAGCTCCACCTCCAACTCATCCTCTGCCAGTCTGGGTGGCGGCAGCACTGCTGGCAGTGTTGGAAATTTACCCCTTGTAACACCTGATGACCTGGAGGACCTTGAAGATACGCCCAATGAGACGGATGAGAAGACAAACAAACTCATTGAGTTCCTCTCCACCAGGTACGCAAACAGATTTTTGAGCAGGTGCGTGTGTGTGTACGTGTGAAAATCTCACTGTGGTGCACGCTGTGTGCACAGTGCACATGTGTAAGTGCTCGTGTAACATGTATGTGGTGCTACTGGTGGTGGGTATACAGTGCCTGGAGTACTGTGTTGTCGTTGCTCAGAGCGTTTGGGCCGCTGTGGGTGCACGAGGACATCACACCAAAGAATCCCAACTCCAAGAGCACGGAGCAGCTCTCCAACTTCCTGCGCCACGTCATATCTGTTTTCAAGGAGTCCAAGTCTGGTGAGAAACCGCTCATGTTAATGCCAAATGCCTTTCAGTGAAAAACAGAAATATCAGGGCTCACTTACTACCTTATGAATCACGTGTAGCATCTCTGAAAATCCATTTGCAAATGTTGAAATCCCTCCTCTGTGTCCTGCCATGAAATAATCCTCCAGACTGAATGAGAAATCCAACACATAATGACTTTTTAATCATTTATGTTGTTCATTAAAAGTAATAACCCTTATCTCCAAAAATGTAGCAATAATTGATTCATGACAAAACTACGTACGTGTGTCACTTCATGTGTCATCTGTTGATACAGACTTCCACCTGGAGCAGGAGCTGAGCGACGTGGCTTTACAGACAGCCCTGTGCAGCTCCTCGCGCCACTACGCTGGCCGCTCCTTCCAGATCTTCAGAGCCCTCAAGCAGCCAATCAACAACCACGCCGTCTCCGACCTGGTGTCGCGGCTGGTTGAGGTGGTGGGAGAACATGGAGATGAGGTGCAGGTAAATGAGTGATGAGAGGTTGGGGACAGTAGAGGAGAGAGCTGGGCTGGCACAATGTTAGATGATATGATGATGAGAATCTATGTTGAGCTTGTTTAATCCGACAACACGTGTGTTTCAGGGCTATGTGATGGAGGTACTGTTGACGCTGGAGTCAGTGGTGGTGAATCTAGCAGAATGTCTGAAAAACAGCGACCTTATGGCAGCTCTAACCAGGTAGGCCTCTGCTCTTTATGTATATTGCTCAAAGCTATTTCACTTTGCTGGGGATTTGATACAGGAACACCATATTCATCACATACAACCATCATTTCTTTACTGTGTTTGACACACAGGACGTCCTCACCAGACTTTGTGACTAGTGACAAACTGATGAACAGAAAGAGCACAGGTCAGTTGAACTTCCCTGGCCCGGGATTTGTTGGACTGTCATCGCAACGGCATCAGCGCTCCTACTCGGTCCCCAAGAAGTTTGGCGAGTGTGGCAACCAGTCGTGTGATCCTCCTCGCAGCGCAACTCTGGATCGCATACAGGCAAGAGAGGAAGATTCGTGTTTGTTTCAGACACTTGATGCTTGAGGAGAACACAGAACATCTCACTCATGCTGTGTTTAAAACTGTTTAAAAATATGCTGACAATATGACTATAGTTAAGATATGAGTGGGAGTAAACTCAATTTCACAGACAATGTTGATGCTATATTTAACAAAGTTTATTTCTTATCAGGAAATTTACAGGTTTTGGTGTCAGTGGAAATGTTTTGGAACGAGTGTATGTCTGCGTGATATCTAGACTGGTTATCTCAGTCTAATCTCAGTCTTCTATGGTAACCTGACGGTGGCAAATAAAAACAAACAGGCTGGTTGCAAAACCAGCTAGGAAAATTGTAGGTTAGCAGCAAAGATGATTAGATGCTTTGTATGATACTGCTACGTGTAGGAAAGCTTTGTCTATTCCTAATGACACTGAACACCCCCTCTATTCTGAGTTAATGCCCTGTGGCAGATGTTATCTCTGTTATGTTACCTCTGAAAACAACAACATGTGTAAAGGATCCTTTGTAGCAAATACAACCAACATAATGAACCAACAGTACCAGAATATGTTGATGGATCGTTTTACATACTGTATGACTGTATTAACTGCTGACTGTATTAACTGCTGTATGTGTGTATTTCCTGCCATAGTGGGGAACTAAAGATCTATTCTTTATTTAATTTTCTCCTTACAGGCCTGCAACAGTCACGGCCTCTCTCGATCAGGAAGAACCCCCGGCTCCTGCTCATCGTCGACCAATAGAATCGATCCCAGCGTTCTATCGGATCCTGCCCACGTTTCCCATCCGTCGTCGATACTGGCCACAGTCTTCTGGGTGGCGGTGTCTCTCATGGAATCAGACTTTGAGTTTGAATATCAGATGTCACTTCGCCTTGTTCACAAACTGCTGTCAAAGGTAGATAAGATGAAACCATCTGATCGAAGAGGGAAAGTTATGTAATTGTGCAGCTATCAGCATTATCAGCACTGCGGCGTACTAGCAACTGGCTCTTGATTCATGCTATGCGGGATTATCTGTTATCCTTTAAAAGAAAATGTTAATGCCTCAGGTATTCATAATGCATTTCAGGCAGTCACTAAATGCTGGAATCCAAAATGTCTTATTTCCCAGGTGCCCTTAGACAGAGCAGAGAACCGCGAGCGCTTAGAGAAGCTGCAGGCTCAGCTGAGGTGGAGCGGGTTCTCTGGGATTCAGCAGCTTCTTTTGAAGGGTTTCACCTCCCAGGCCACTTCTGACCTCACCTTACAGCTCTTCTGCCAGCTCACGCCGGTCTCCCGTGTGCCTGTCGTCGACAGCTCACAGTCTATAGGTAAGTGCTGGAGCTTAGCTTAGCTCTGTCAGTGACAAAGTGTGTTGTTTTTATTTATAGTGGGTGGTGTTGATGGTCGACCTCTTTCTCTCTGTGCAGGCTTCCCTCTGAATGTGCTGTGCCTGCTGCCTCACCTGGTGCAGCACTTTGGCCACCCGACTCAGTTTTGTAAGGAGAGCGCTGAGAGGATCGCACAGGTACAATGTAGTTCTACACTTGAGCTTAGTCTAGTTTACTTTCCCTTGGGTTACTTCAGTTTATTTTAGGTTGGGTTAGGCTTTATTAAGCATTAGAGCAAGTTTATCTAAAAAAAGCGTATGAGGAAAGAAAATTTAAAAGCGGTCTGCTGTGTGCCTCTCCCTCCCTCTCATGCTCCCTCTCCCTCCCTCTCATGCTCCCTCTCCCTCCCTCTCTCAGGTGTGTTTGGAGGAGAAGAACACAAAGCTGTCCCATCTGGCCCATGTGATGACTCTCTATAAGACACGTTCCTACACACGGGACCCTTTCTCCTGGGTCAGTGTGGTTTGCCGCTACCTCCACGAGGCTTTCTCCGACATCACACTCAACATGGTCACCTACATGGCTGAGGTAAATGCTGTTAGATATGCATTACATGCCCTTTTTGTAGGTTTACACTCTCCCAGTGTCGCCACGGAGATATACTACAAGTATTGGACTCAACTCGTTGCATTTTAGGATAGCAGGTTTCAGTGGACACATAGACAGGTGCAGAAAGATAGCACTTTGCTCACTTTAATCTAGTGTTATATTTGCGAGTCACCCATTGACTTTCCCCCTAAGCAAGACCAATTTTGTGGTTGCATGATTTGTCACTAGCTAAATGTCTCTTTCTATGTCTTAGCTGCTGGATAAGGGCCTTCCCAGTATGCAGCAGTCTCTCCTCCAGATCATCTACTGTCTGCTCAGCCACATGGACCTGACTGCAGTTCAAGTCAAACAGTTCAATGCTGATGTCATGAAGACCATTGAGAAATTTGTCCAGGTGAGTGTGAGCTAAAGCTTTATTCCACTACTGCTCCGTGTGTTATTGTGTGCTATAAAGTATGCGCTGCTGTTTCTCTTATACTGTGTGTTTGACATGTGAATCCACAGACAGTGCACTGGAAGGATGCTTTAAACATATTAAAGCTGGTGGTATCACGCTCTGCCAGCCTTGTTCATCCGGTGTACGGCCACACGCAGGGCGACCTCTCGAACCTAGAGGTCAGCAGAGTGTGGGACGGTTCAGCCAAGGCTCTGCCTGGGAAAACCCTGGACTTCACTTTTGACATATCGGAGGTGAGTAAGCAACAAAATAAAACTTCAATTCTTAAATAGACACTTAATGGTACTGGGATTTTTTTAAACAATTTCAAGAGTCATAAATGCTTGTGATACTCAAACCATTCATTGTTTTCTTCACAGACTCCAGTGATTGGGCGTCGGTTCGACGAGCTCCAGGGTTCAGGGGGTAGAGAGGGGAAGGCCAGAGCCATGGCGGTAACCCGCAGTACGTCCTCCACTTCCTCTGGATCCAACTCCAACACCATCCTGGTGCCTGTGAGCTGGAGGCGACCACAGTCATCTCAGGTAGAGTTAGACCCCACCATTAACATATCAGAGCTGCTGCTGCTTGATATATCCAATAACATACCGGCATCCATTTTTTGTTTTGACAAGTCATTTATCTGCATGTACTTGCCTTAGTTAAATAGAACAAGCATAAACAATATTAGACTTTGTGTATGTGTAAATTCATGGAACAACTGGGCTCAACTGATTTATTAGTTATTTAAACTGAAGCACATAAAAATAAACAAGCCAATACAGTGGAAAGGGACAGTCTCCAGTATAAAAGAGTTTATGACCATTCCTTCTTTGATTCATACTTTTCTGAATTTTTCTGTCTTTCTCCCACATACAGAAAAGAACCAGAGAGAAGCTGGTGAACGTTTTGTCTCTTTGTGGACAAGAAGTTGGACTCACGAAGAACCCATCTGTAAGCTACGTCCCATGTCTTGTTTTACAATATTCTACCTGTGATGCCTGCTTGATTACAGACAACAAAAATCTAGAAAACAGCACAGGTCGCTTTTGTTTTAGGCAAATTGTGTCACTCTACTCTTTTTAGTTGTGCAAAGTGTTCACAGAACTCAGAATTGGAGTTTTTGAATTTGTTAATCTTTGCGAGGTCCTCCGATCTCTTCAGATATTTATAAGACAATAAAGCCTCCGTCATTTGTTGAGAACATTACCAGCTGTCTGTGATGAGTTTAAATACCCTTTTTTTTTTCCTTCTCGTCAGGTGATTTTCTCATCGTGTGGCGACTTGGACATGATGGAGGTGCGGGAGAGTGGCGTGTCATCAGAGGACGGTGGAACCAGAGAGGACACACTAGACGACACCGCCAGTGAGCAGCAGTTCAGGGTTTTCCGAGACTTTGACTTCCTGGACGTGGAGCTGGAAGACGGAGAGGTGATATATCACATACCGTTGTTATTTCACCCACGGTCACTTAATTTAACTCTCTCCTTCCCTTTTACTTTTATTACGTGTTTCAATTTTTCTGCCTGTCTTTCTTTAACATCAATATATTTGAAATGTATTTCTCTGCCCCTCCTCCTTGTCTCCTCTCTGTCTAACTCTGTGTCTCTCTCTCTTCCCCCTTGCTACCTAGGAGCTCCAGGTAAGGTGTCTCACACTGAGCAATTGCATTAGCTTTTATAAGCGCTTTGGTGTTGCTGGCTCCTTTGTTTCTTACTGGAAAAAAAATATATTGATCATGCTTCATTTTGCTCTCACAGCTTGGTTGCTAAACTATATTTCTGACAATACTGCTATTAGTCATAATTGATATAAATGATATTGTAAAGTCCTTATGGGATAAAGATGATCATATTGAATGACTGAATGCAAACCGCCTCTCCAGCATATTTTCATGCCATGAATAACAGTTCATTTTGCATCGTGTGCTTGTCACCAGACGCTCTTAGACAGCAACCATTCATTATCTTGAAAGTTAACAAGATTCTTCTCACGGCAGTGAAAATGACTGCTACCACTGCCGCTGCCCTTGTCTTCCAATGTATATGTGTGTGTGTTTCATCTAGGGCGAGACCGTCGATAACTTTAACTGGGGCGTGCGTCGGCGATCTCTGGACAGCACAGAGCTGGGTGACCTGTTAGAGGAGAGCCAGCACTCAGGCAGCACCCCCAGTCTGGGTCACGAGGACCCCCACGATTCAGACGAGTCGTCAGAGGAAGAGGAGTCCTCAACCAGCCAGAGCCTGTCTCACTCTCAGCTTGTGCGTAGCCTGAACGGTTGGATCTGTACAACATCACCATCCACTGAAGCCTGAAAAACTTCATTATCTGTTATTGTAATGACTCAATTTGACAGAGTAAGTCAAAATAATAGATATTCCTCGTTCTCCTTCCTTTTCCAGACTAACCCTTCTCCATCAGAGGAGACCAATCACACTGATTCTTTATCCACTTCTTACGACACATCTGCCGACCCACAATCCCTCAATGCCACCACACCGGGCCAGGGACCCCTCCATGACGATCACAGTGGCCTACATGTGAGGAATGATACTCATTAGTAAAGATATGTATTTATATTGATACATTTGTTATCCTCAGGAAAATATAAACCAATGTCTCCTCAGGGGAGGGTGTGTGGTGAGGATGAAGACACTCAGGCCCACGATGACGAACTGTCACTGAGCGCCAACGAGCTCCCTCACGGGTCAGACTGCGGTGAGAGCTTCACCCTGGAGTTGCCGGGGCAGCCTCAGGATCAGCTGCCCAATCTGGACCACAGACTCAACCCAGACTACTGCCAACCACCGCTGGACTTTCTAGACCCCAACTGTCTGCCCAGGTGAATGTGACAGACAGGAGTAACAGAACAGGAAACAATATGGAATATTGTTTATCAACCTGCAGGTTGACGGACAATGGGACTAAACTGCAGTCTAAGAGCCTTATTTTAATCTGCCACAACCATTATATTTGTACACTGGTTGTTTATTATAGCCTGTCATTCATGTTCAGTGTAATTCATATTAACCCTGGTTCCTGAGGCATTGTATTTTCTACCCATTTTTTCCAAATAATATATGAATAGAAGCAATCACATTATCCAGCTCATATAATCCCATGAGGTAGCTGGGCACTGGATTTTGATATAAAACCTTTTTATTCGGGGGGAAAGCTATCAAAACCTTTTTTTTCTTTGTGCCCCCCGTTTCTTTCCCATTCCTGTGGTTGACAGCTTACGTGATGATGTAGATGACTTGGAAGACCTTGGTTTTCCTCCTCCCCCCTCTCCATTTTTCTCCGCCATCTTGGCAGCCTTCCAACCCACAGTGTGTGACGATGCTGAGGAGGCGTGGCGCTGTCACATCAACCAGCTTGTGACAGACTCGGATGGGTCCTGCGCCGTCTACACTTTTCAAGTCTTCTCGTCTCTCTTTAAGGTAAATAGTTGAAAAGAGGAATTCATCACACTGAGAATGTCGATTCGCTTTTTGTCCCTGTGTTTCTATTTGTGTTTCTTTATTAATTATTTAAGCATCAAACAAATGCTGACATCCAGTAGGATTTACATTCATGTATGTGCAACAGTACAGTAATTCCTCAACGTTTCTCCCTTTCCCAGAACATCCAGGGTAAATTCTGCACCCTGACAACCGATGTTGCCACTTACCTTGGAGAGGGCCTAAGGGGCATCGGATCAAAGTTCCTCAGGTCCTCACAGATGCTAACCACATGCTCAGATTGTCCCACGATCTACATTGATGCCGACACGGTGAGCACTGCTGGCAGACATAATTGACTTGGCGTTGATTGCGGCGTGTTGCTCAGACCAGCTAATGGTTTCCTGCAAACAGAGCGAAACGGGATTTCTGCTGTCTCATTTTTCACCTCCTCCTCTCTCCACGTTGCTCTTTCCAGATCATGTCCTATGGTCTTCTTGAAAAGATGAAGTTCAGTGCGCTGGAGCTGCAGGAATATCTGGATACCTACAACACCAAAGAGGAGGCTGCTGTATCGGTAACTCAGCCTCTCCACATCTTTGATGAATTTGTTTGTTTTTCTTCATGCAAATGTATGACTAACCAATCCTCCTCTTTCCCTCACTCTTGCTATCTTCAATTTTTTTCCTTCAGTGGCTGAGGAACTGTAAGGACACTTTTCCCAGGTGTCCCGGGGACAGCGTGGTTACCTGCCAGCCTGGAGACTCAGAGGAGAAGGTACAGACAACTTATTTACAAGTTGTTTACTATAACAAGCAGATATCTATAGTTTACAGGCAAACTCACTCAGCATATAGGTATCTTCTTCGTCTGTGCTTTGTATTTCTATTTCTCTTTGCCTCTTTGCTTCTCTGTGATTTTGTCACACTGAAATGTTTTCTCTCTTTGTGTGTTTTTATCCCTCTGATTCTTTCCCCTAGCCACCAAGAACTAATTGAAATTGAAATTTTTTTTTTTTTAAAAGTTGCTGGGTTTTATACACAGTTGACTAATTCTTGCTAGCTGGACTGTGGTTTATACTGAGCTGTGCATGTGTTTGATTGACGCTTTGTCTTCCTCTCACCTCACTCTGACGCCCTAACATGCTCTCTCGCTGTCTAGCAAATGGAGTCTCTTGCAGTAAGTTCTCTTCCAAGTTTCTTCACTTCCCTGCTTTAGATTCCTCTTAAATGAACTGCTTAATTCACAAAACAGTCAGCCAGTCACGTTACTGTGTGTTTGTATTCCTTTGCATGTGTGTGTATGTGTGATGTGCACTCTTGAGAATGTGTAACTGTGTCTTTGTTCTTGTCCTTGTCTTTGTTATTGTGTCCGCACGTTCTCGGCTACTGATGATTGTGACTCTTGTCTTCTAGCAACTGGAGCTTTGTCAGAGGCTCTACAAGCTGCACTTCCAGCTTCTCCTACTCTTCCAGTCCTACTGCTCTCTGATTGGTCAAGTTCACGCCATCAGCTCTGTGCCTGAGGTGAGCCAAAACATTCCTGGCATTCATACAGATATTTATTTTATTGGTTCCTCTGGTGGTGTGTATGTGACAAGATTCACTATACAAGTAATCTGTTGCCAGAATCGAATAGATAAAATACCAATGCTGTGGATGTTTTTTTTGGAGGTTTAACGATTCTGAAACCGAGACCAAAACCGCGATACAAACATTCGTGATCTCATACCACAATACAGGAAGACAGAACAGCAGCACTCCCAACCTGCAGGTGCAGCCTGTTGAGTTCACATTATGTCACTAATGTAACAGAACACATTTTCCATTTCACAGTTAACACTGTAACACATGTAAAGCATGAAATTATTCTTTTATTTAAAGATATGGGTAAAGTAAGGTAGATAAGGTGTAATGATTTCGAGTTTGTATAAAAGTGAAAAATAGTAGTAGTTTTGGTAGTTAAAGAAATTATTCACCTGCCAATCTTACTTTAAATTGTATTTGGATCAGGCAGATTTGGCTAAGATATGTACCGGGTGGGACATTTTACAGTTGAAAAATAAACTTGTCAGTGCTCTCTGCTGGACAGACGGTGTAATGGAGACACTTGTGTGGCGTGTTTACATGCACTCTAGTAACCTGGGTACTGTAATTCCATGCATACATGCAGCAGGTCAGTAATCAGATTTCTCCCGTACCCCTGACTTTATTTTGGGAGCATGCCTGGGCGGACAGACAGACAGAGCACGGCTCTTCCTCACAGCACTAATGTGTCTCAATTCAACATATATTCAAACATTCAGCTGTGCAAACTGAATGAGACTTCTAGAGGTTACTCTCCGCCGCAGTGTAGGTCATTAATGGGAAACACTGTAGTAGCCCTGGTCACTCAAGTGTATATAAATGCAGTGAGTGCTTCTAAAGTAGCCCTGTCTTTTCCATTTCTGTACTGCAGTTTTGTGTTACTTTCTTGTGATCAGCCATCAGACTGTATGATAAAATGTTAGTGGTATACACAGCATGTTTGTGACACAGTATATTTGATAATACTGGCTTTACTGGCAACAAATGAAGTTAAGTTATGATTGTTGTAGCTACCTGTGTCCACGAACGGCAAATTCACTTCAGAGTTGTCAGTTTAAAAAAACTGAACATGTAACATTTTTAAATACATTTATTTTTTGTTAAATGTTTTAAAATGTTGTTGAACTGAAGAAAACACTTTTCAACACTTTCATTTCCTAAAGAGAATCTTGAGTATTGAATCAAATGATACAAATGTTCTTCTGGAATTACACTGAAGCACACACACAGACAGACACACACACACACACACACACACACACACACACACACACGTACACTTACTTACACACTCAACCACCATCTGTCTCACCTTGTAGCTGCTGAACATGTCTCGAGAGCTCACTGATCTGAAGACCAGCCTGCAGGCGGCAGAGGCGGCTGTAGCCAGCGACCTGGAACACAAACTCTTGGCCCACGCTCACGCACACGCCACCCAGGTGGCAGCCGTGGTTGTGCCCAGCTTCCCCACCTCCGAGGCAGCTGTGCAGGCCATACTGGAGTGCCTTAAGAACCATGAGTTCACCAAAGCTGTGCGCTACATCCAGGAGTGCAGGTGAGTAACAGCCCTGCTGGCATTAAGTAGTTTGTGCTGATATTTGATATCCTAAAGTGTGAATATTTTTATGTCCCAGCATCACATTTACTTTATTATCTTTGGAAAGAGTCTGAAACATCTGTTAGACTTTTAAGTAGTAGCGATATCTTCTGGAGTGTTTGTGAAAATAAGCAGTTGCTTTGTAGAGCTGCACCACAGGCTGCTATTGTTGGAAGTGAATAAAAGCGCTGTATTGGAGCTAATCAAACACCAATGTATGCTTGATCAACATGACAAATCAAAACTTCTTCTTGCCTTCTTCCTTTTTATCCCATTTCCAGGAGGCAGTGGCCCAGTGGAGTGTTCGGCGGCAGCTCAGAGAGCGAGGTCCAGACGCTGCTCAACATCTACTTCCGCCACCAGACGCTGGGCCAGACGGGCACCATCGCCCTGGTTGGCTCCCGCCAGGACCTCAGCCTGATCTGCTCCAAGCTGTTGGAACTCAACGGGGAGATCCGCGACATGATCCGCCGCGCCCAGGGTTACCGGGTTGTCACAACCTACCTCCCCGACTCCAGCGTGTCCGGGACCAGCCTCTGACAGGACCTCAGGAGCCCCCCGCCCCCTCCTTCCCCACCCTTACCTCTCCCATCACTGCAGCCATTGACCCTTCAGAAACCTCCACCTCCACATCCCTCGCTGCCGTCTCAGCATGCTCTCACAGAGGAGGCCCAGCACCCACATACCTGGCCATTGCCTCCTCCTGTGTGTCTGCTGCCCCGGCTGCACAGCTCCAGACAGATACATGCCTACCGCCCTGCACAACACTAGATCCAGAAGCACATTTAGACCATGACCCAAACCATTCTCTGCTCTCCTCATCCTCCACTGTAGACTCTGATGGCTCTTGGCTTGATTTCCCCAAACCCCCGGACCTGTTCTCTACACACAGCTGCTCTAACACACCAGATTTTACACTGCCGCACACACAAGAGCCGAGGAGGAGCTGTCTTGAGGAGAACACTAATCTTTATTGTCCTTTCAGAGGACATTCATCACACAGTTCACCACTGTCACATTCACACAAACACCTGATATCATCTCTCACATCTAACACGCTCCCGACTGTCGCCTCAGAACCCACCTTGCTTACACACTCTGACACAAACGCGTCGCCCATCCCCCCTCAGGGCTCCCATCTCCCCCATTTCCCCCGCTCTCCATACAAACACTCAAGCCTATGCTCAGTTCTTCACCCAGGCCATGACGCAGTCTTAACCCGTGGCCCTGCTCCATCTTCATCTCTTCTTCCTCCCCCACCTCCCCCTCCCTGTCCCACCAGCCCAGGAGAGGCTGCAGCATGGGGCTGTTGTTGCTCCCTTGGTGGAGCTGCCATGCCCTTATCTCGCTACCTGGGGAAGGTGGGGCACGCCACCCTGCCCCTATTGAAAGTAGGGGGGCTCCTGAATGCTGAACCATCGGACGTCCAGACCTAAGACATCAAACTCACCACGACAGAGCCTGGACCTCTGTGAATCCAAATACCTGAAACTAACTATTCCTGACTGACTCTTAGATCTTTGTATCTATGAAAAAAAAAAAGGAGATGATATGCCAGATACCTGGAGTTGTTTTAAGGACGTAAATCATGTCCCAGATATAATTGGACGTGTCACTGAACCCACTGGATATAACAACTGCTGTACGTTGATAAAGATGACCTGATGTGATTCTATCTAAGCACGAGCTTCGCTTAACAGCTACATGTTGTGAAATCGATGTGCTCCTAGTTTAAGTCCTGCTTGATGGTCATCATTCAGCATCTAACCTGTTCTGCACCTGAGGACCTGTGAAGGCATTTAGCTCAGATTTCTAACTCGCTTCCCAGAGGAACTCAAGACCTGATTGAACTTGATTGACTGTTGCTGCCTCCTTTCAGGAAGGACACAGTTTGCTGGTAGTATCACCAGAAACAGTGAGGAAACTACCCGTGGCACTACATAAAATCACTGGTAGAGTTTTCACTATTGCACTAAATGGAGTTTTGGTATTAGTTTTTAAAAGAAAATGTTACAGAAATGCAGTTATGTTACTGTTAGTTTTGTTACTGTGAGAGAAAAGGCTGTCGCTTTTACTGAGAAGGAAGAGCCAAAATCTGGAGGAACTTTTCTCTCCTTTTGTGTCTACTGTTTTGAGACCTCCAACCTCTGGAGGAAACTGTGCAATGCATGACCCAGTTGAATGCTTTCTACTGTACACTAGTGTCTCCTTTTGCTCCCTACAAAGTCTGACCTCTCCAGACTGACTGAAAGACTGATTGAGAAAGACCGGATGCAGAATATTCAAGCGCAATTCCTTATGCTGCCCTTGCTCCGTTTATATTCTGTATCAGTGAACCAGCTTGTCCTCCGACTACTGTTGTAAACATTGGTAGACAAATCATGCCATTATCTGTGCGCGGCACACACTCCTCTGTGGCTAGTTGGAGCATCATTAGTGAGTGTGCACACTGTATATCTCTCAACTGTCCTACACTGTAACACTTTGACCTTCTGTGTTCACATGCCAAGAGGATGGTGCATGTACACACTCAAATATTTCGTCTCCGTCTGTATACTGTTGATAGTTATGGGCACACAACCATAGTCGCATATGTTTGTGTGGTTTGTAGTTACCTTACATGTAAGGGAATGCTGACATTCAGCACTCATTGTTGATGTTCAAAACAAAAACTCGTGCTACTACTGAAGTCGAACACTTCCTGTCGTCAGCCCTTTTTGTGACTCATTTCCCCTCTGGCAGTCATTTGCCCCTTTGCTGTACAGATGTCTTTTTCCTATTTATATCTTATCAGCTATAAATCACTCATTTGACTTAGGTTTTATATTGTTGTTTGTTCTCTCAAATCAAACTGCCATGCATGCATCTTCTGTGTACTGTATGGAGTGTTGGAAATATTTATTAACAAAAATCATATTTTATCTGAAAGATACGTTTGTATGAGGTACAAAAGGGAGCTTTAAGCTCATGCGGGTATGTTGTTTTTTTTCCCTTGTGTGTGGGAGAACGTGTGTGTGCATGCCAAACAAGAAATTGCACATTTTTAAAAGCTTTTTAGATGAAGACTGTAGTTGTTTTTTTTCCACCTTGTAAATACTTTTACAGCCTTTGTGAAGTTGTTTTGAGTTGATGCTCTGTACAAGTCGGTGTCAAAGTAAAGACATATCAATTATTTCTTGTGTGTTTCACTTAAAACCCTTGCGCACTATAAAATGTTTAAGTTGGATATGCAATTTAATATTCTTTAACATGCTGGCTAAGTGGTGCAGTGGTTAAAACGGTTGCCTCACCCAATGTCAGCTGGGATTTTGTTGATTAGGATAAGATGAAAGTTGCCTGCATTCAAGCAGCACGGGTCAAACCAAGCTCTGGAGGATTATATGTAACACATCAAGATCTTAAACGAAGGTGTGTAAATTCAATCATTTACAGGAATTTCATGTTTGAGGTGCAATATGTTTATTTCATGCACTTTTTTCTTCTTGCAAAAATTATTTTCATGTTTAGTTAAGCACCAGGATTAAAGGGGGGAATCAAAGAAAGCTAGTTTTGAGACGTTTTCTCAAACAACCAGAGACTCAGCTACTCGCTGGCTGGAGAATAAGTGAATCTCTTTCAGTCTGTTACTGGAGGCAGCTTCCATTCATGACATGTACAGGTAACTACATGTCTGCTGACATGTGTGACATTGGCCTCAACCCTTAGTGCCAAATGCCATCAGATCTACATGAGGAATGGGTCACTTCCAGACCAGAGCGAACACCTTGGGGAGCTCAGACAATGTATTTGAAGCTGTAGGTGGCGTCGCAGGACAGCCTCATGCCCTTGCACCGACAGCACAGATCCTGACGGTGAGGCCTCCTCATGTTAATGTGCCTCTGCTTCTTCTCACAGCTGCAGCAAGTCTGAGAGCAGCCCTGAGACAGAGGGGAGGAGGCAGGAATGTGAATCAAAGAGGCAAGAAAAAAAAAAAAAAAACAGGATATTTTAAGCTTTAAAAAGGCTGAAAAACATCAGAAACCTTTTATTGCAACATTTCTTCTTGGTGAAAGACAAGTAAATGTACCTTGCAGAGGATTGGCTCCACTCTGTAGGGGTTAAACCCCACTTGACACTTCCGGCAGAGCTGCTTGTAGTACACCTGACAAGATAAAATATTACCCTGATTCAATACAACTGTAAACATGAGGTAGTGCATGTCAATCGTACGCTGTAAAAAATAGCAGAACACTTACCTTACTGGTACCAGAGATGCACCATACATAAGCACTCTCCCACCGGATGTTGCACTTCTTGCAGTGGAAAAAGCCATACCTCTGCTCCAGGAACTGATATTAAAACAAAAAGGGAAATTTTATGAGATCATTTGTGCAGAGAAAGTGCACAGGATTATGATGTGTGATGGTGTCTCATACTGAACAAAACAAACAAACCTTCATGGTCAGAAACAAGGCCGGATTAACTGACACAGGGAATCCTATTTATGTATCCCATTTATACCACCTTATATTTCTTTCATACCTTGTGTATGTCTCTTGTTGAAATGTGCTATAAATGATAAAGGCCTCAGGGTGGGTCTATATTACCTGTATGTCCTGAAGAGGCTGTCTGCATGAAATCTCATTTTAAGACCTTCATGAGCTGTTTTGTTCTTCTGTGTTGCAAAATTGCCATAAATTACCACACACACACTTTTAGGTTACACCAGGGTAGTATTCCAATGTATGCACATAGTTTAAGGGAAGCAGGATGCCAGGGGCCTGGAAGCAGGCTCATCGTGGTCGGAGCCCCAATAAAGTTTCACTGTGGGCAATTCTGCAGCTTTGGTTTTTCATGAGTCTCTCACGGGAAGATGGGATTAGTTAACACAGTGGAAATTTGAACGCAGTGAGTGCGTGTTCTCTTTGATACAGAAACCCACCTGAAAGTTGGAGCCCTTTGAAGCCTGGCGGAAGGTTGTGTTCACTGTGTCCTCACCGCTGTGATCCGCCTCTGCATCCTTGTCAGACTCGGCTTGTTCGGCGGCTTCAGCTTCTCCTTCACTTCCTCCTTCGACGTCGCCGCCGAGTTTCCGCGGGAAAATCCTGCGGTCAAACACCGGCGAGTAGATGGAGACGGGCCTCAGGAAGCGGAGGTTGCACACCGGCGGTGTGTTGTACGGCGCCCTCACTCCCGCTCTGAACAGATCCGGGCTTTTGGGAGACTTCCAGGACGCAGGAGGATGGTCGCTTTCCAGGCCGAACAGCGTCTTGGGACCCAGCGAGCACTGGACGATTTTATCCACTTTGGCGTTCACCTGCACGCCGCACTCTCTGGTGTTGGCTTTCTTGAGCGGAGGGGGTAACCCGGGGTTGACTTGGGACAGGATGGCCTTGCAGAGCTCCAGATAGTTGAGGCCCTGGGGGGTCATGAAGCGGCCCTCTCGCTTCCCCCAGGTGCTGCCAGGAGCTGGGGGAGCGCAGACCGCGTTACCATAGACGTTGACTGGTGGAAACGTGGACAGGAACCCCTCCATCCTGGAGCCATGAAACCAGTCCAAGTTCTTCCTGCTGAGATTTATACACTTGCCTTTTTGAAGCACTAATTAGTTAATTGAAAACAGGGGCGTGTGAGCTTTAATTGAGCTGCCATGTACTAAAATATTAAGAATTATTCAGCTACAACAGGTTTTTAAATGGTAAGGCATATGATATCATATATTGTGTCATCATTAAATGTGCTACTGACCCACAGAGACACAACGAGCTCCTTCATAGAAAATGAGAGGCATATGTCCTGTGTAAAAAAACAAAATGTTAAATGTTGAATAATAATTATATTTAATTACAATTTCATGTAGCCTAATTGGATTTCATTTTTTTGTTTATTTCCTTTTTTTTAATTCTTTTCCCATAAATATAAATAGCTAAAAGTTCACTGCTGAAACCGTTGGTAATGTGTCTGCAGGCCTGAACGTCAAAGAGCTTTAACAAAATATGCTTTGAAGCTAATCTTTCAAACGTATTATACTCAAAATGAGCAAAATATTGAATGTCTTAGTTTTCTGCAGTACAGTATACAGTGCAAATCCGAAAGATTATATTGGAGCTCCCCCTATAGCTCATGTTGACCAGAGACCCATCATAAAAAGACAAAGCAAGCAGCTGATCTTTGAGACATTTATGCCTTTTAGTTTGAGGTTCTATAAAACAGTTTGGCAAGAAGATCTAAGTAGTTTAAAGTCAAGTGGCTTTTTCAGGAAAATCAGTGATAGCAGATAACATTGAAGAGGAACAGATGTTCTTGCATGGGAAAGTGCTATATGTATGAATAGGTTAGCAGGGCAAGGAGAGGGGGAAATGAATGGCTTCATAGTAGTCTAAAACGCGTGTGAGAAAAGGCTGCATGAATAGAGGCACAGTGACTTGATAAAATACCCTTTAATAGGCAGAGACACCTTTAAAAATATGAATAGCAGTATCGAGAAGCAGCTAATGGATTATAAAGATAGTTCACACAGAGGAAACATGAATGTCATCCTAATGAGAACATTATGTTTTTGTGACCCTATTTCATTTATGAGATCATTTTTCACACGGAAAAAAACTCATTTGAAACACAGCCTGCTGCTGCGTTTGGGTGCTGTCGGAAAACTGGGCTTTCAATTTTAGAGCGAAAGAACAGAACCCAAAAAGGCAATAAAGGCAACTGTCAAAATGGTACTTGTCCAAGATGTGTTTGCTGTAAACACTATTATTTATTATTTATTTATTATTATTATCCATATCAGTGTATCAGTGTTTAACTTATAGGCTACAGTGTAACTTGCACATTTTTACAAGGATAAGTAAAATATCATTTCTGAACGCTGCATTTCTGAATTTACGTAATATCAAGGAAATAGTATTTACTAGTCTGGTTTTTATTAGATAAGATATAAGATCTTCAACGGGTTATAGCTTAAAACACACCTGTAATCCACATTCTGAGCAGCACTGGATAAAAAAAACTTTACATGATATGAACAACTTTATTTATAAACTAGAGAAGGGGAATGACATACATTTGTTACACATACATCACTTGTTTTCGTTTATGAATGTGATATTTCCCTAGCAGACAAAGAATTTTATACAGTCATCAATATAACAAAACCATGTACTGTGACAAACGAATGTATTTGTTTTTTTGTCTTTTTTTTGGAATAGCAACAGTTCAAAAACATGTTACACTGAGTCAGTTTAAATTTACAAAATGAGCAATTATATTATTCTCCCTTTTTATCAAATTGTACATCTCCTGTCAGATATTTTCATGCGAATATTATCAGTGTTAGACTAATCTGTCAATTAAGTAAAATTAGTGTTTATAAATCCAATAATATTAAAATATTACATGAATTTGTAATTATGTTATGAAGTAACAGGATAATACGAGCATCACCTGAAGGGCCCATAGACCTACAAGGACTCGCTCTATAGGTGGCGCTGTACCCTCATTGATGGTTCGTACCCATGGGCACTGGATCCACACATATTGGCGCCATTTTGGAGCTAGGAGGGGGAAGAGAGCTGCAGAGGAGGACACGATTGATCACAATTCACCGTAACAGGTAAGAAAATGCACAAATAAGCAAATCCTTTTGATTCAAATGTAGCGGTATTTTCAGGCACTGCTGCAAAAACGAGGTACAACCCAGGATTTATCAGCGGAGTAGCCAGGTTTCCAGCGCGAAGAGGTGAAGAGCAGCCCGCCTTGCTCGCCTGTGTTCTCGGCAGCCGTGTCCCGATTCACGGCGCTGGTTGACCTGGTCCTGCGGCGCAGAATGGCTAGCTAGAGAAATACGAGCCCATTCGCTAGACTCAATGTCCGGACAGAATGAGCAAACAACGGCCCGACTTGGTTGTATGATTGCGGTCAGGATAACGATATAACAGTGGATAGCCGGGGTGTTTTGTTCAGTGTAACGTTGCTATCTGTCCGCCCTCTGTCACTGAGATTGCTGCTGCTGTTGCTAATGTTAGCTCCGTTATGCTAGCGAGATGTGCATACCAGCTAGCTGGCTAACTGCAGCTAACTAGATTAGCCGCGGTTAACATTATAGCAACAAGGAGCCCGGCTACACCACAGTCCCTGGCCTTGACATGCTGTTGTACCATAACAATAAGACCCACCATTCATACAATGTTTTCCTCTGTGTGTTAACTCACATTAACTTTACCGTGGAAATAAATTGCACTTAACGCTAATAGAAATGTAGCGGCTGCTCGGGTGTAACATTATTTCGCTGTGGCTCATAGCATTGCTTTTTATTGCAGATATATCGTCTCGTAGCGTAAATGGTTTATTTAGTGGTTGATCGGCTGTGTAACTGATCCATTTACCAGATATCGGGTGAATATTTTACTTTTTCTAACGAGGGCCCTTTGTTATTGAAAGCAGCACACCTGGTATCCTGTACAGTTATTGTTATAATATCTATACAACGTTTGCTAACAACAAAAGGATTTGAGAGAAAGAGTTGCGGCAATAAAAACCACAAAGACAGGAGGAGGTCTGTCATAGATTAGGGAACGCATGGTATTTTATACACTGAGTCAGTTGTCAGTGCATTTGTTTTGACAGCTATCAGCCTGTGGTTATTGATTATTGTGGATTGGCCAACGGATCACAGGCTATGAAAAGGCAGAAATATATGATTAATTAGTTGGATTTCGGTTATTAGAAAGTTGTTTCTTTGGAATATTTTATTATATGACAAGCAGTTCCATTTAAGATAACTTAAAAAAAAAAAAACTAAAAAAAAACAAAATTGGATTTGTATGCTGGCCAAATGAAATTATTGTGATTGTACACACATTTTCGTGTTTATAATCTTTTTTTAAATTGGTGTGCACAAAACCACATGTCATGAACTAGTGTATTATCAGGAGTGTCTCTGTAGCAGTTCTGGTCTAAGTTGATTTTTGTCATTTGTTTGGTGCTGAAGTCCTTCAGCTTCACTTTTGTCCACAAAAAGGAAAAAAGGAAAACTTAGAAAAATATGTTTGGTCAGAGTCTCTGCAAAGCCTCACTGGTCTTTAGTTGTGTTTCTCTGTGAATGTTTGTGTTGAATGGATACAGAGGGAAACAATGACTGCACTGCCTAGTAAACGTAGGCATGTGATTCGGCAGTGTTGTCTGTTTGTAGATGACATGTCATATGGCTTTCCTTGCTGTGCAGCTTATATGGAGGTTTACTCCAACTTCACTGTCTCATTCTCATAACCCTTGGACTTCCCACTTCCTCATTCACTCTTTCATTGTTATGCCTGGCTGGTCTTCTGTGGTTCAGATTTGGCAGAGACATGCTCCAGTAAATTTTGTCTATTTTATGTCATCTGGGGAAAACTGGACTCATTGCCAGTGCTTCCCTTTTCAGTGGGTTTCCCTCACTTTGTGTTTGTATGAGTGTCTATATGGAGTTTGTTAGAACCAGCTGGTGTCCAGTCCTCCCTCTGCTTGCTGCCAGTCCTACTTTTTCCCTTGATCACCCACAGGGTTAAAAACAGGGATGTCTTTGTCAGGGTTCAGACTAGGTTAGGAGAACTGCTCTGACTCCTCACATTTCTGCTGGCAGCTGTGTTAAAGGCCTAACGTGGGGAGAGCAGAAGCAGCAGACAGATAGAAACCCCTCGGTGGGGGGGATAAATGTGTTTGACTTTGATAAACCAGTAATGAGTTGAAAGTAGCCCATGTTCAAGAGGTTTAGTGAAGGGTAAAGCGTGCCCGCGTGTATTTGCTGCTGCTTCTTAAAGTGAAAATTTCCCTGGTGGATGGTACCCAGACAGACCCCCTAAGTTGAGAAATACTCTACTCTGATTGGCTGCCATGGCTCTCTCTGTGTGTCAGTGTGGTGGACGGAGAGAGAGATGGACTCAAATTTGGCAGCAGCTGTGGGGTGGAACAGAAGGTCAGAATCAAGCAATTTGGCAGCTGGCCAGTGTCCAGTGTGTGCATTTGGCCCCTCTTGCGTGTCTGTGTTTTATAAAAGCTCAAGTACAGCTGCAGAAAATTGTTGTGTTGTGATTAAAAACTCAGTATTGCAGTCTGGACTCTAAATCAAACCCAGAAAGCACTTTTGTCAGATGGCAGACCTACTGACCCAGACTACTTCACAATAATCAATTCTCCTTCAGTGATAAAAGCAACATAATTTACAAGAAGTTGCAAACAAGGCTGTAGTTACAGAAGTCCATCTGTTCATTCATTTAAAGCATTTAGTAACAGAATATATGCAGTGATGGTTTTTTTGAAAAGTAGCATAACCTTGTTTTGACGAGTCCCCTGACAGAGGTGGATTACGTGGAGTGAGATAGTGGAGCAGGGCTGAGAACATGTTCAGCTGATGCATTCCACATTTCAGACAATTTGAATACATTACCAGTGAAAGCATGTAAAGTGCCAAAGCTGTCATGCAGACAAAATGAAAATGTGACAGAATTTACCTTGTGGCAAGTGCTGCCTTTGCACTGCAGTTCTAAACTTCACAGACATCCAGGACAGGGTGATGGATCCGCCTGTGTCCAGTCGCTGTCTTTTCATTTTCCTTAACTGTCGTCCATCTGTCATTTAGGATATATCAGACGCCACGTCTCGGTTTTGACAATACTTGGAGAAGTAATGCATTTCACAACTTTTTTCTGTGGGATTGCACCAGTTCACAGCATTATTATACAGTTATATCAGAGGAGTCAAAATGTTAGGTAAGATTGAGTCAGAGATGGCATGTTTGTTACTGATTGAAATTGAAGAATGCTGCCTGAATTGCACATTCTTGTACAAATCAGGTGCAGATTTTTTTTTATTAAGATACTGAGCAAGACAGTGTAGCAGCCAGATAATAAAAACAAAAAAAAATGAAGTAAAGCAATTTAGGGTTCAGATTGTTCTAATTTTCCACAGGCCGACGTGACCTCTTCTGGTCTTGTTTTATGAGACCAACAGTCAAAAACCTAAGAATATTTAGTTTACCATAATGAACGTGAAAGAAAAGCATAAATCCTCACAAATGTGAGAAAATAGAATAAGTAAGTGTTTTTGTTTTTGCTTAAAATGACCAAAAAAGGTTCTTTTATCAGAGTAGTTAACTTAAGCAGATTAACTTGTCGATCGAGAAATAGATCAATTAGCATTTTCTTGCGGATCTAAAGCTTTTGCCTGTAAATCTGAATTTAAAAAAAGCACTGTTATAATTTCTCAACTGAAGCTATGTATTTGTCACATTGTCTGAAAAGAACACTGAGTTACACAAGTCTACAATTAGAAAACTGTAAGACTCATGAAATTAGGACAGAAATGGAGCTGGTTAACAATTTGGAAATGGGAAAGGCAAGGTACACAAATATGTGTTTTTAAAAAAAACCCTCTACAACCCAATAATGGTCATGAAGTTGGTATTTCTTGGGAGCTGTTTTTAACTTTCAGTAGTGCCCCACCAAAAGTAATAAATGTATTTTAAACACATTCTTTCCACATGTTCAATACCCAAAACAACACACACTCAGTTTTTGTGTGTGCTACACCATGCAAGCTCAGTATGGCGGAGGCCAATGCTTAACACCTCAGCTCACCAATATCCTGTATGAAACCCTGTAGTCCATGTCACAGTGCGGTTGCTCAGTGTTTGCACTTTAACAATGTGGTGTTTGGACAGACCTACAAAGATCTTAAGGTAAACCATGATTATTTAACCGGCCATCCGATTTCACCACCGATGGCGTGGATATGGATAATGATATAACTTAACTCAAAGAAAGAGATCCCAGTAATAATTAATCTATGAAATGTAAAATTGCAGTCTCCCAGAACCAAAGGTGATATTCAGTTTACCACCGTACATGGGGACCAAAAATAGCAATTTCTCACATTTGAGAAATTGATAGGATTTTTTTCTTTCAAGGAAATAATTGGCAGACTAATTGATGAAAATAATAGTAATGATACTAACTTGTGTTAGTTGCAGCCCTTCTTAAGATATTAATGGTATTTGCAGAAAAGTTTAACTTGGAGACTCAGACGATCACATTAATCACGGCTCCTCTAGTTCACATACCAACGTGTCCTTGGCCAAGACACTGACTGAGCCCCAAATTTCTGCGGATGGCCAGGCCAGTGCCATGCATAGTATCTTGATGACATTGCTGGGTGTGTATATGTGTGTGTGTATGATCGAAAGCCAAATTGTGCTTTGGATAATCATATTGAATAACAAAACCGCAGTCGACATGTAGTTATTTAGTGCACACAGTGTGCACACACCAACTTCAGGATTTAATAATCCTTTTAAAATGACCATTTCTCACCAGCTGTTTTGAGATGTAATGGTCAGACATAAGCCGTTGGGGTTAGCGTTAATTCTGAAAAGACTGTGTCTCAGCTTTAGACAAACTACCGGTGTAATATCTTTGATGAAAATCAGACATTTTTTTTCAATGCACCGATTGTGTACTGACATGCGATTTGCAGATATACTTACTATTATGTCATTTAGGCAGAACGAGTATAATAATATATGTCCATGGCTCGTTAGCTGTCTTCCACTGACAAGACATGGCATTAGCGTGAGCAAGCTTTGTGGATAACTAATTTAGCAACAGATAAACTGCAAGCATGTGTTTTATATCAGCTGTCAGTGCTATACTGACAAAGGAGAAAATGACAGAGTTGTTGTTCATTTATTCATTAGAGCTGTCTCACTGACTGTTTCACAAATAAACGTAAGATTAAGTTAAATTAAGCTATAGCCTACAAGACTGACAACTGCTGTCAGACTAATTTACACCCAGGGAGACGTGAGGGTGGGCATGGCTTATCATTCAAACAACGTATTATACTTGAAACCGAGCACCTGTCCTTGAAGACAAGACACACATCCACAAACGCAGACTCCGTCCTGCGCTCAGCTGAGCTGTGATGCATTTGCCGGCCTCTGTGATTTAATATATTGTCAATGTATCGGTCGGACTCTAGTAGATGATAACTGGCTCCATCATCTATTCTGAGTCACAACAGTTCTGTGAGCTGTGATTTGAACAGTTGAGGAAACTAGCATGAACTGACCAAGATAGGCAATGTAGTTATCAGTTGCAAAATATCAGACTCCGTTCAGCACACTTCCCTCTGTTACACTCAGAGCTCCTTGGGAGAACCCTTGACTTCAAACCTCGTTGCTGTAATTAATACATTGCTGTATTAAATGCTGACGTTTTATGCACCCCTACTATACTGTAGTTCACCATGTCGACTCTTGTATATTCATGAACTATGAGTCAGGCTTTAGTTTGTCTGACAAAAAGAGATGTAGGAGTAAAAATGAAGTCATATTTGTGGGTGGACATATTTGCCTTTTTAAATGCCTTTTAATGGACAAAAAGCATTGGTGCGGTGAGACAGGTCAGTTTAGAAGCCATTGCCAAATAGCAGTGTGAAGTGCAGCATGATTATTTATCTGGCCGTGAGTAATGCGCACATTTTTTATCATGCGAATGCCCCAAACATGAATTGTGTGTAATCCTTGACATGCTAGTGGCCATGGTAATGAAAAGTGGAACATGATGATAGCAGTAGCTCACAATGAAAAGACTACTCTCGGCATACAGAAATTACGTACTCGTATAAAGCTATTACTGTGCTGTGAATACCTTGCTGAATATTTCAGAGGTTGCTGTATTGCAAACTTCTTTTGAAGTATTAAAAAGATTTGCCTTGGGTTCCACATAGTTAACAACATGCTTTTTTAAAATTTTTATTTATTTTTTGGTTGAGGCACAGCAGTTCTTTCAAGCTTTTCACACCTGTTTCTGTTCTGTCTCACCTTCTTTCTTTCTCTCAGGTGGTGGAATTACAAACATTATTCTTTCTCTCCTCAGGCAGTGAAGAGCTAAAGAGGATGGCTCACTCTAAAGCTCGAGCCACAGACGGGAAGGTGACCTACCCTCCGGGGGTCAAGGAGATCTCTGATAAAATCTCCAAAGAGGAAATGGTCCGCAGGCTCAAGGTCAGTGTCTTTATCCTGTTCTGCTTCAATTATTAGTAGTGATATTTAAGTTTTATTTTAAGATTTAAAAATTGAGATGTTTTTGTTTTGATTCATATTGATCTTACCTATTTGTAAATCACCAGAATTAATGTCACTGATGAATTATTGAAATAATTTTTTTTTTTTTTTTTAAGTCGTTTTTGTCTTTGCATGGTGCAACAGAACAAACTGAAAGCTATGGAGGGATTTTAAACTTCATTGTCTTACATTGATGGTACACCTAAGTTAGATGAACAGACGAGCTAATCAGCCAACCCGGCCACTAAAATAGCGGCACTCAAACTCGGGGATGGGTCACTGCACGGGGAGCGTGGACGACCTGGGGAAAAATATGGAGTGAAACAAAGACGTAGCTAAGGGGTTTATAGCAATGATAGTGCTGAAATTAAACTTAAATTGGCTGATGTTTTTGGAAATATGACTCTTGATATACATATAGTTTCTAGAAGTATATGATTCAACTTTTCCCATGGTCAAGTCTTCAAAAAAGAGTAGAGTAGTTGAATAAAAATCACTATTCACATTGAATCGGCACCCAAGTATGGTGATAGTATCAAATCGGGAGATAACCATATCGTCCCAGCCATGTTGATAAGAAAAATGTCAGTTTAGGGGGAGTGAACTTTTTGGTCTTCTTAAGGTGGAATGTGCCAGAAAAAGTTTGAGAACTACAGCACTAATCTCTGGCACCTGCTCTCCCCATTTAATATCCCTCTCTGCTCCTCCAGATGGTTGTGAAGACCTTCATGGACATGGACCAAGACTCTGAGGAAGAGAAGGAGCTGTACCTGAACCTAGCGCTTCACCTGGCCTCAGACTTTTTCCTCAAACACCCAGACAAGGATGTGCGCTTGCTAGTGGCCTGCTGTCTAGCAGACATATTCAGGATTTACGCCCCAGAGGCGCCTTACACCTCCCCAGACAAACTCAAGGTACAGTGAAGAAGATTTTGCTCGAGCACATGAAACTAAATACTGCAAAATTACATCACTCCGATTCATTAGAATTGCTCACTATTTCAATTACATAACCTTCTTGCTTTTCCTTGTTGGAGTATTCATGTAACAGAAACTGATGAACTGTATTGCATTTTCATTTGCCAACTTTTGTGTAAGTTGGCTTGAAACTTGTTCGGCATTTGGCTGGAGACTTGACATGACTCCCACCTTTTTTACAGAGCTTCTAAACACAAGCTTTTTGTCAGACAGAAACAAATCGGCATTCATTGTTTGTGTTTCTTTCTTGTCTCCAGGACATTTTCATGTTCATCACCAGACAGCTCAAAGGACTTGAGGACACCAAAAGCGCTCAGTTCAACAGATACTTCTACCTGCTTGAGGTGTGTGACTGTGTGTGTATGGATCAGTGGCAGGGTGGAAGTTTGATCACATTTCATTGAATTCAAATACAGTTTTGAATCTGCTGACTGAATCTGAATCCTTTAGAATCCCTCATCTAATCCTTTAACATTGTCAAGTATCTACAGTTACAAGTAACTAAAACATCTCTAATCCCCTTTTGTTGGCTGAGAGGGAAGAAACTTTTTCGGGTGGCAGCCTAATGAGTACTGACAACCTGTAGCTACAAAGTGAAAACACAATGAGAAGTGGAAGGTTTTAAGTGTTGATTAAATGTGAACACATTGAAGTAACCGCCGTAGCCCACTTTGTACCCTGCTTTTTTTCCACCAGTGATTTGATCCAAATGCTGGAGTACTATTACTATTATACTACTATTAAGTTCATGAGCTTAAAATATTAATATGACATTCATAAAAGTTTACTGAGAGATTTTCTTGAAAATGCTGTGATGTGATCTGATTCATCTGAGGAAGAGAACTTCAAAAACAGTCCACTTTCTCTTGTAGAGGATGTGTGAGTGTTGTGTCTTTTCACATGCTAGTTTTCAGAGGGCACATTAAGTTTCATTTTGTCCATCAGAGAATTCGCAGTAATTTGTGACAGCTAATACAGTCTGCCACCAGTGATACTTGCCATGATACTTAGTGAAACAGTCAGCGCTGGGTAAAATAAGAAGCCGCCTACCCAAATGTTTTCTCCATTGCTCATTGCTAATAAAAAATTTAAAAAAACTTCGAGAGATAAAAGGTTTGATAAGAGATTTGGTAGCGTTGGACTTGGAAATCTGAGTAGTTGGCCAATTTGGAGCTGACTATCGTAACCCAATCTGAATGAGCTGCTGCACTGAGTAATGTTTAATGAAGAAGACTCAGAAAAGCAGGGCTTATTGAAGCCTGTCTTGAAGTCCCCTTCCACTTAAAAATTTGTTTTCCTTGTTACTTCATTTACATGTTTGAGCATGACTAGGTACGTTTATGTGGAGCTTAATAATCTGATTATAAATGGTTTAAATGTCCAAATGGAATAAAATGCTCTCCATATATACACCTCAGTCAGAATAAACGGATCCAAACTGACAAATTTATATCGGTTTCAGAGGGCAAGTTTAAACCTTTTCATAAATTAATTAAAGAATAAATTGTACTATGTAAACGATTTAACCTGATTACTTGATGCAGTATTCATAACTTTTGCACAGGTTACACAGCTGTTTCGATTAAATGTGTTAGCACATATAAACACCAGACTGTATTAAAGAAAGATATAGTTTAATACTAGAAGGCTGGTTCACATTTAGCTGAAAAGGGAAAGTCTGTTGTGGTCGAATATGCAATTTGGACAGGTATGATGTAGAAACTTGAAGCCTTCAGCCCACATACACTGAGTGTGAACATTTAAAGAAGTGGGTGGCTTTTTAAATAGATTATATCTGAAACAAATTATTATTACAATAGAGTAATTTTCTGTGCCGGGGATTATTAAGCATGAGCTGACGGTTAATCTTAAACATGAAGGATAAGTTCCATGGTAATGTAAACCCAACTTATCAAAACTTAGCCTGGCTTGACTGGTAATCTTTATGAAATACCCCTGTGGGTGAAGCCACCTGGTTCTGGGTTGGATGCAATTTGTAACAGGTTGTTTTGGTATGTAAAAGTCTCAGTACACTTGCACGAATGATGGAAATTTTGAAGGCCTTGATTAATAATTGTCTCCCTGTATTAGAAGAAATACACTGTATATAGGCCATAAAAGACTGGACTGATGTTTTATTTAATAGTTTTTAATTTCATCAGGGATATTTACTCACAAAGTTAATGTGAACAACTTAACCTGTGTAGGACTTCAGTTGGTGTATGGCTTGTTGACCCTGTGGCTCATTCTTTGTATAGAAGCACTGTCCCTTATTATATTTCATCCCTTTGAATTTGAATTTTTCATAGTATTTGACCTCTGCGTATTGAAGATCTTATGTAACCATATCGTGTTAAATAAATAATGTGGAAGGCGAGTGGAGAGACACGGAGGAGGAAGCAGTCGTGATAGAATGACATGCACTCTCTCTCGCTGTGCAGCAGAAGCTTAAAGGAAACGTGTTTATATCTGCAGCAATCTGGCTGTTTTGTTTGTAATTTCCTTCATTACATTGAGTAGACTCTAACTGAACTCCACTAAGTCGAAACAGATCATAAAATAATGTTTGATGCCTTCAAACTTTATTAGCCTCAATCACCCATTATTTTAAGGATCATCAATAATGGGTTGGTTTGTTTTTCAGTCTTCTTGCTTGTGTGTTTTAGTTTGTTGACGTACTTTTGATTCATTTGTGTGAATTTGCACAAAGAGCCAATTTCCCGATGAAATCGAAGGGCAGGTTTAGTCTAATTTGAAGTTAATATCTTTTGTTTGCAAGTCTGTTATTAAGAATTTGATTGGAAAGCCGGTGCTATTAACGCAGCATAATTGGACAATAGGAAGTAATTATGAGATGGAGGAAATCCAACTAGCAATTTTAATGATGTTAATTGTGTTACACTCAAAATTATTAACTACAGTAGGCATGATGGGGTATATAAGATGAAGTTTTTTAATTTAACACTGAATAGAAACCTCAATTAATCGCTAACAGTTTGACATCTGTATGGAAACAAACAATGTAATGGATGCAAACAGAACTTCTTAACACTGCTTCATCTAAAGTCATAAAAATGACTCAAATGATAGTGTGTGTGCGTAATGGGAGAGGTGTCGTTTATAATGATGAACCTACAGAGAATCAGCGTCTGAGTCTGTGCCCCCCCCCCAGCTTTACGAAGCTTTCACCGTATTGTTTATCCGTCTGGCCCGCAACCTTACTGTTTTGTGTTTTCAGTGCTGTACATTACCCGTCCGCCCTGAAAAGCAGACAGACAAAGTTGGCAACTAGTTGGTGAACATAGTGGAGCATTTAGCAGATAAAGAGCCAGATATTTCCCTCAGGGGTTGGTAGAGACCAAAAACAGAGCTAAAGGATAGTGGATATTGGACTTGTGTTCGCCAGGTGGCCACAAACACACCTGATGACTCTGAATGATAATGTTGCTTAGTAACTGCTGGATGTGCAAATAAGCAACTGTTTTCTAACAAGTTTTCCATATCAACTTTAATGTTAGTGTTGTGTACACAACTTATCTCTGCTAATCCCCAACTGTTCAAAAAAAAAAAAGAAGAAGAAAAATCAGGTATTGCAGGTTTGAATGGAAATGAGTTTGATTTGGTTTTTGGCAGATTGTTATTGAAAGTCAACCACTAAGCAAACATGGCTGTCCTTCACTCCCCTTACCACACTCTTCTTTCACCTTCCTAGATTGCATCTGCATTGTAAATTGCATTGTCACTAACGTCCTGCCTCCTCTCTCATTGTTCAGAACATAGCTTGGGTGAAGTCCTACAATATTTGCTTTGAGCTTGAAGACAGCAATGAGATATTCACCCAGCTTTACAGAACACTCTTCCAGGTCATCAAGTAAGTTGTTTTATCAACGCTCACCCCAGTGTGTTTGTTAATATTTGTGTGTCCATTTTCATCATGTTGTATTCTGTGGGCCCAGCTTATATTTTTCCACATTCCCTCCTGTTCTTGGCTCCCCAACCCTCAATAACAGAAATGAGCCCGTGTGGCCCTCTCTTAACACCTCAGTCTGTCTCCGCTGCTACATCATGAAACAGCACAGTAGCAGGCTGGTTGTTTCTCTTTGATTGCCCCCCCACCCCCACCCCACCCCTCTCCTTTCCACTTCCCCCTCCCAACCTTCCTCTCAATTTCACTCTGCTCAACACAACCTTGAGGGCTGAATTCTGCAGTACAGAAGTTGGCTCTTTGCCATTTGAACAAAATTGTGAGAGTGTGTGTCTCAAGGTTTTGCCACCACAATACTCTTTTATATAGGAAGAATCTCTAAAGAGCCTTCCATTTGAAATGTTTGCAGTGAGCGAGAAGGTGTAGGGGAATGCAGCCCTTGTGTGTGTGTGTGTGTGTGTGTGTGTGTGTGTGTGTGTGTGTGTGTGTGTGTGTGTGTGTGTGTGTTTGTGCGAGCTTGTACAAGTGACACATTCAGTGAATGGGAGCTAATGAGACTAGTAATGCCTGGCAGCATTGAGGACAGCAGTTGCTGAGATACAAATCCAGGTAATACGCTTTACCTCCCACTATAATGCAGATCATTATGAGCAAGCAGACCCACCCCGTACGTGGTCAGTGCATTACAGTCTCGTTGACAGTTTGTGCGGCCAGATTGTTTTCAAAATGAGAAATCCAGCAAGTGGACAACATGAATCCCTGCAAAACCACCTGCTGCCAGCAAAGTACATCTCAGCCATGGTGCACACATCTCAGATTCTTCACTCAGAACACATGACGCACACACACAAAAAAATACCTAGGAATATTTGCCTCAAAGGAACCAGTGTTGGATATTACATTTTAAATTATGCAGTGATGCCTTCCTTGACTTCTGACCCTTTTTGCTTTGTTTCCTGTTTCCCTAGCAACGGACATAACCAGAAGGTGCACATGCATATGGTGGACCTGATGAGTTCCATCATCTGTGAGGGTGACACTGTATCACAGGAGCTGTTGGACACAGTGTTGGTCAATCTGGTGCCAGCACACAAGGTATGTGCACGTTGTGTATAAACACACACACAGTCCCAACGTGAATATTGATATATAAGTAGAAACAGCTTAGTAAGGGACAATCTGAAGTGAGTTGATATCACCCGGAGACTGAAGCCAAAATCGTTTTCCATACCCTGTAATTCAATGAGACACCTGCAGGTGAGAAGAGGTAAAGCAGCTTCACATCTGCGTCTGCTACTATCCTCCTAATGGGATTCTTCTGAGTGCAAAAACAAGAAACGGTGGACTGCACTATTATTTTTCACGTTATATGTAGTTTTTGTCATCCAGACATCTGTCTGAACATGTTCTCTGTCCTGCTGTTTTACTCACCACTTGTTTTTCTGTCTGTCTAGAATTTGAATAAACAAGCTTATGACCTGGCGAAAGCTCTGCTGAAGAGGACTGCTCAGGCCATTGAGCCTTACATCACCAACGTAAGACTAAATCCATGACACACTCTTGTTTATGAATATTTTTTCTTCCATAAACACCGGATACCTTGCAGTTATGTTCATCCTGTAATAGTCATAAATTGAGAAATGATACTTTTCCCAGTTATAACAGTTATTGTTGGAACTGAATGGTGAACTCTGTAGCCTCAGACTTTGTCTCAGGTGTCCTAATGGGAAGAGCATGATACTAACACTGCCAGAGTATTTGAACAAGGGCCAGCCATGGTGGAAATGCCTTGGCACTGCAAGAGACTCCTATCTAAGCAAATGATGAAACTAAGTGATATGGTGGACATTAAAATCAGCTGTTGAACATAAGACATTTGATGCATCCAAATATTTATACTTTGGCTCACATTGTATACATGCAACTTCAGTGTCATACATTCAGATTTAATTGAGGCTGCTGGAATAGGGTGAAATAGTCGGTTTAGAGATTGTCCCACAGTTGGTGGACCCAGGTTCATGCAGAGCAGAGGTGCTTGAGGAAAACACTGCACACCTACCTGCTCCAAAGATGCTGTTCTGTGCCTGACCTTTGACCTCTGCACAGATGAGGCCTACACCTGTCTCTAAATCTGTTTCATGCAGAGACTTAAAGAATGAAATGAAAAAAGAGCCAAACATCAGAAAAGTCACAGTTTGAGTTGCAAAGCCGTGGAAGGATCAGTAAGCGTTATTCCTCCCTCTCTGTCTTCTTCATCAGTTCTTCAACCAGGTGCTGATGCTGGGGAAGACCTCCGTCAGTGATCTGTCTGAACATGTGTTTGACCTCATCTTGGAGCTCTACAACATCGACAGTCACCTGCTGCTCTCTGTGCTGCCACAGCTGGAGTTTAAACTCAAGGTATAGAAAAACACCTTTTCAGTTCAATATTGAAGCCAAACTGCTTTGTGGATTTTTAAGTTTTATTGAGACACAACTTACTGCATTTATGATATTTGTCAGATAAATGACATTATCATTACTATTATGTTTTGTTGCAGTATTAATGGAAGTTAAGGGGATGGAAGCTGCAGCATCTTTATGCTAATGTTGGTATTATGAGTTTATCCACACACCAGACTAAAAATCCAAATTCTCTGACCCATTACCCACAGAACTGCACATTTTCTCTTTCTCTGCAGGTTTGTTGATTCATATTAGAAAGATAAAGCCAGCCAGTCAGCATAATGTTGCCTCTGCAGTGTCTCATAAAGGCGCCCTGCTGATGGATAACGCTCATTAACTGTTCAGAGGGAGTGTAGATCACTGCTGTCTCCTCAAAATAATAGCTGCGATAAAATCTCTCCCCCACAGACTACACAATCTCTCTGTGTCTCTCATGCTCGCTCATTCTCTCTCACCCTCGCTCTTTTCATCTTTATCTCTCCTTTCTCCCCATACTGCTTTTCTTTCTCTTCCTTTCATCCTCAGTCCTTCCCTTTTCCCGACTCTTGTCCTCCTTTGTCTTCCCCTCCCATTGTCTCTGCTGTGTCCTCTTCTTCGCAACTCATTCTAAAAAAAAAAAAAAAAAAAAAGATTGATAGCAAAGAAACTGCTGCCTTCCTGTGTTATGAAAACAGTGATGTTTGCAATGAAGTTAATGTAAATGACTTGGCACGTCTGTCCAATCGACACAGCCAAACTCTGTGCATCATTTCTCTCTTTGTCGCTCTTGGTCCCTCTGTCTCTGCAGAGTAATGATAATGACGAGAGGCTGCAGGTGGTGAAGCTGCTGGCTAAGATGTTTGGAGCCAAGGACTCTGAGCTGGCTGCACAGAACAAACCACTCTGGCAGTGTTACCTGGGCAGGTGGGTTTTAGTGTTGTGGCAATGGCATCTGCAGATCCTTGTAAAAAGTCTTTCAGAGTTGAAAATCAGTGCAGAACATGCAGTTAGTTTCTCTTTGGAGGTGATTCGCTCTTGCATAATACAAGATAGAGTTGTTGTTGTTATACAATCCAGTGTTTGTAGTCTCACACCATAATCACATTTGCGTTGCCTAATTAGTTTGTGTTCATGGTCTTTTAACAGTCAATTGCCTCGTCATAATTTGTCTAACACACACTTCTTGGTAGTTTCAGAAATTATTTTTGCCATATTTAGTTTGGAATTAGCTTGTTTCGTCAGATTGGCTCTTTGTTTATGCCTTTTTGCATTACAAAGCTTTAAATAACCTAGTGTATATTTGCTACACACACATACTGCTTCTCAGGAGGCCAAATTTAGTGTTTGCCTGGATGATTGTGTGTGTATGTCACCTCACAGAGCTGCTGACA
Organism: Seriola aureovittata; assembly: GCF_021018895.1. Lineage (NCBI taxonomy): Eukaryota > Metazoa > Chordata > Actinopteri > Carangiformes > Carangidae > Seriola > Seriola aureovittata. The sequence goes on along the minus strand of NC_079378.1, from coordinate 7,432,718 downwards.
GTAACATTTCTTTTTCCTAAAGGTTCAATGACATCCATGTGCCTATCAGACTGGAGTGTGTTAAGTTTGCCAGTCACTGTCTCATGAACCACCCAGACCTGGCCAAAGACCTCACAGGTAAATCAGCTGAAAATGAACTGCATATATTTTGGGGGAAACCTGCTCTTGTGTGATGAGAAATGAATCAGCATGAAACCCACCGCAATCACTTGAGAGTCTGACAATCTGTAATTTAGATGAAATGAGAAGCAGTTGCCTGGTATTTTCTTTGTATTAGAGGTGGCCGGTTCTCTCACATCCCACTCATTTGTTCCTGTTTTCTCTCCCAGAATACTTGAGGGTCAGATCACATGACCCAGAGGAAGCCATCCGCCATGATGTCATTGTTTCTATAGTAACTGCTGCCAAGAAAGACTTGTCTCTAGTCAATGATGCATTGCTCAATTTTGTAAAGGAGAGGACCTTGGACAAGAGAGTAAGTGGACAAATTGTGTGTATGTTTGAAAGTGTTTGTATGTTTTCAATGTGTTGTCATAGGTCTGGATGATATGGCAAGAAACTTTATCATTTATTACAGTCTGAATTATGAAGTCACGATTTTCTGTTGCGCTGGAAGATTCCCTCATATAACACCAACCTGAAAAATGACCAGCAATAGTTAAAATTAAAATTGCTCACTTTTAATAACTGTCAGCACAAAAAACACATTAGAAAGTGTGAGGTGTCTATTGATTAGGAGGAAGCAGATAGTTATGTTACAGTTTGTTGCTGGGATGCCTCTCCGAGAGCCTCCACTGCTTGTTACAGGGCGTGGGTCTAATTACAGGTGAGCGTAAGTGCTTGCACTCTGTCTGCTTTATTAGATGGTGAAGCTTAAGGCGAGGTATGTAGTTAATGGTATTCCCTTCTTTGTTGGCACATTTTCAGCTTAGATTACATTGCATTACATCACCTACATCACCTGTCTGTTGCATATGGGAATTGAGGTAGCTTTAGCCTAGACGTGTGGGACTGTTTCATCCACTCTGAGGCCAAACGGGGCTTCAAGTAACCAACGTATCTCTACACCACCGACCTGTTGTCACCTCGATATCCACAACAGCTTTTGATGTTTAAGGTTGCTGTTGCTTCCTGTGCAGACGCATGAAGTTTCCTTTCCTTTGAGGGAGCACTCGTCTGTCTTGTCTAACTATCCAACTTCTGAAAGCAAAACAGCAGAGTGTGGTGTATTTAGCTAACTCAGCCAACACCACTGTGCTTATCTGGGAAAGACAGCTGTTCATTCCTGAAGGACTGTAATATGTTTGGCAAGAAATAACTTTGTTGCTCTGACATGATCAGTTTTTTTTTGTTTGTTTTTCAAATAATATTATAGCTTATCAACAGTATTTTTAAATTTCTATCACAGTCGGTGTTTATATAATTTCTATCGCTCTGCCCCAGCTGTATGACAGTTTTTTTTTTTCTTTTTGGGACTACAGTCTCTGAAGCATCTCATAAAGGTCTGATTTAACTAGTTGTCATAATTGGCCATGTCTCTCCGTTTATCTTTTCTTGTCCTCCATCAGTGGCGTGTACGTAAGGAAGCCATGATGGGCCTGGCATCTATCTACAGGAAGTACTCGCTGCAGGGAGAGGGAGGGAGGGAGGCCTCGAAACAGATTTCCTGGATCAAAGACAAGCTGCTCCATATCTACTACCAGAACAGCATCGATGACAGGTTTGTGTGCATGTGCTCCTGTCTCTTATATTAGAAATATAAGAAAATCAAAACACCATCATGAATTTTAATCCAATGTTTCTGACCTGGGGGGAAGTGTTTATAAGGTAGCACATTAAAGTCTTCTGTTTACAAAAAAGATGCTGTTTAGACTCTTAGTGAGATCCTTGAGTCATCACTCACTTCGCTTTGAACGGCAAAATTTAGGGTGTTATTGTTTTTCCACCTCGACATGCAAAACATGGAGAGCTTGCAGTAACTCTCAGGGGTTTATTGAAAGTCATTCTGTGAATTGTCAAGTCGATGAGCCACGGTGAGGCAAAGTCGGCACCTCTGCAAAAAAGCTAAATGACATAACACACAACAAGTCCACAAAGCGATGGTCTCAGAACTAACTGCGTGAGAGAGTTTAAGGCTGTAGTTAATCTTTGAGTCACTCTGCTGCAGGGTGGCTGCTCAGCTGCCAACAGGAAAGTCTGTATTGTAACAGGCAGTTCCTGAGTATGTGAATGTGTGTAAGTTTATGAAAGTGAAGCAGGGCAGCAGTGAAATAGTTGTGCATGCTCAGCAAAGTCTCCCATAATGGAGCAATATGTAAGTATTTTTAGTTGAACACATTAAAACATTTACTATGATTATCAACAGAATGTGAAGAGATAACAGTTTTGACACAGATATCTATATTTATTATGTTGCAGAGATAAACTGTATATACTGAAGTAACTAGCTAGTTCTGGCCTGCCCTGTCTCATAATACCAGCTCAGGAGGCAATAGTGAGTTACTGTTGCATCCAGTCTGAACTAAGTCCAACATGACAGGATGACGAAGTAACTGGTCATAAGCTTCAAACCGGTGTCGCAGCGACATTCCTCCACACTCTCCTCAAATTCAGCTATCGATGCTTCTGCTGTATCTGCTCTCCTTCGTGTTCCTCAACCTCTCGTGGCTCATCCTCTGCATCACTGCTACATCTACCTTGTCTCTCTGACTGGGTGTAAGATCGTCATCATCAGTCTAACAATAACCGAAGAAACATCCTACCAGTTAGATAATGATACTGCAAGGTAAACCTGTGTAGATGACATTATTCCCCAATCCTCGCAGGATTGCAACAACTGCCCTGTGCTGAGGTTAGATTTATTCAAGCTAATGTTAGCTCGAATGTAGTTGTGAGTTGCCAGTGAGCCCGGACCCAGAACACACACACAGCACACTCATGCACACACCAAATGACAGGTCCACAGAGAACACAAGTAAAAACTCTGTGCCCACCGAGATTTGTCCTGGTATGCCTCACAGCCAGTCCAAATATGGCAAGGGGAAGGGAGAGGTAGGAGGGACCCAAGAGTGTATTCCCTTGTTTCTTACGATGGGGTTCATAAAGATTATTAAGTGTCTAAAAATGTCCTGCTTTTATTTGGGAGGTTTGAAAATCTGAGATCTTTCCTGCTCTGAGGAGAAATCATGTCAGTCTATTTAATTAGATAATCTCTGATATTTTGGTTAGAAACTGCCAGTGAGCGACTTTGATCTCATTCATGCATAAATATCTGTCAGAAATCAACAGAGGACCTAGAAATTTTGTTTGTTTGTTTATTTATTTAATTATTTATTTAATTTTTTTTGTGAATGAACTTTGTCCGAGGTCTCCTTCATTTTGGTCCCTGTTGTATATATATCCTATTAAATATGTCTGGTGTTCGGTTAATGATTATCAGGGCCCGTCAGCTCAGACCCTTTAAGGAGGGCACAGTAAATCAAGTTGATTTATGCATTACCATTCATACACAAGGCAATTCAAAGTGCTTTACAGATGCATGGAAATACCTTGAAAATAGGACACTTAGATGACGGTAAACTTGCATTTAAAAGACAATAAAAACAAGGCCAACAATTTCTGAGGATATTATATTTAATCTAAATGTCTCCTTAAATGTTTCCCTCCGTGTGCACAGGTTGCTGGTGGAGCGAGTTTTTGCCCAGTACATGGTTCCTCACAACCTGGAAACCTCTGAGAGGATGAAGTGTCTATATTACCTGTATGCCACCCTGGACACAAATGCTGTCAAGTAAGTTTTCGTCATTCTCACACACATTTCTGTATGAGATCAAGACAGCAGAAAGAAAGAACAAGGCATTTTCATTCCTCTTTGTTTTGTAGAAATGTGAAGATTTGGAAAACAAAATAATGATCCATTCATCTTAAAATAACCCAACTTTGAACTGTTGGGGAGGAAAAGTGAAAGGAAGGGCTTTATTCTGTGCTGCTACTGTATTATTTTCGTACCCCCTCCACATTTGTTTGTCTCTGACCTTTGTATCCTCCTCCTCCTCTGTGGCTCTCAGAGCTCTGAATGAGATGTGGAAGTGCCAGAATCTGCTGAGACACCATGTCAAAGACCTTCTGGACTTGATCAAAAAACCCAAGGTAACTCTGACCGAAGCCCACTACACACATTTAAAAGCAAGCTGATGAGTTAATATACCCTGTCCTCATGTTTCTAAACATTTGTTGTTGTTGTTTATCTATTTGTTGTAGTCTGAAGCGTCCAGCAAAGCCGTATTTGCCAAAGTCATGGTGATCACAAGTAAGAGACCTCGCACACATGACATGAGTTCAACAAGCTGCATTTGTTTCACAAAACTTGTATCTAGTGGTTTTAATTACCATCTTCTACATCTCCCATTTTGTTTAGGTGGGAAAAGACAATTAACAAAATTTCTAATGAAATGACCTCACCAGCCTGTTATATCTTTTCCATGTTGACATCATCTTTTAACTTTGTCTGTCCATAGGGAACCTGCCAGACCCGGGCAAGGCTCAGGACTTCGTCAAGAAGCTGGCTCAGGTCCTGGATGATGACGAGCGAATTCGAGATCAGTTGGAAACCTTAGTCAGTCCCACATGCTCCTGCAAGCAAGCTGAAGTCTGTGTGGTGAGTACTGACGTTTCTGTTTGAGTGCAGTGCAGTGCCCTGTCATTGAAATGCTCTCATCCCCACACTGGATTTGTCTTTATTTTAATTGATAGGCTTAAAGATTTTGTAGCCTGAAATTTGTTTGACTCAGAAAGGGTTTCAGTCTCAAATGGATATATTGTACTGAAGCACTAGTGTAAAAAAGGGCTAATCTTAAATTCCTTTTTAATGTTTATTTTTGTAGTTGATGCTGTTGAGAATTAAATTGCAGTGAAGTATTTACAGTTCTATAGTACTAACAAGGCCCAAAAGTACTTTACAGGTGTGAGATTTACACAATTAAATAACTGAGAAACCCTCCATCTGACTGAGGGATAGTCAGTCAGTTTTTCTGCATTTTGGGATAATTATTTTTAATTAATAATTATTTTCATTATTTGTCCATCACCCTTTCAGCGAGACATCACTAAAAAGCTCGGCAGTCCCAAACAGCCCAGCAATCCATTCTTGGAAATGGTCAAGTTCCTTCTGGAAAGAATCGCTCCTGTTCACATCGACACAGAGTCCATCAGGTAATCTTTCAACATTTTACACTGAGTATATTATATATAATACAACGCAATACAAAGATGACACATATCAGTGACATTTGATTCAACTGTGCAGTATTTGACCTTTCCTCTCTCTTCATCTCTTCTGTCATCTCTCAGTGCTTTGATAAAACAGGTGAACAAATCTATAGACGGAACAGCTGATGATGAGGAGGAGGGCGTTCCCACTGACGAGGCCATCAGAGCAGGACTGGAACTACTGAAGGTAAAATCCAGTGATAAAACCAAATGACATCTCTGTCTATCTACAAACTGTGACGATGAATAAGTAAATCATTTCATTATCTCTTGTTGGTGCTACATTTAACAAAACAAGCTAAATTATGATACTCATATCAGTTGTGCTGCTGCTGGTGTCGATATGAATTGAGGCCTAAATATAGTATTTTACGCTGCTCGTGTTAAATGAAATGATTGTGGAATAACAACCAGGGGAAAAAATGAACATTCGGTGATGGATAATGCCCCTCCTGCAGTTTCACCCTGGAGGTGGGGCTGGCAGCAGCCATTATACTGATGCAAACACATTTGTCACATTAATAATGATGGCATGATCATTTATCACATCTTGTCAGAGAGTTCGTGTTTAGCCACTTTTTTTAAGATGATTTAGTAAAAAAGTGTTGAACATTATTCATCAGATGTTGTCCAGATGTTTGATCCTTTGTTGTTCATTTCCCACAGGTGCTATCATTCACACATCCGGTGTCATTCCACTCCGCAGAGACGTTTGAGTCTCTGCTGGGATGTCTGAAGATGGATGACGAGAAGGTGGCCGAGGCCGCGCTGCAGATCTTCAAGAACACTGGCAGCAAGATGGAAGAGAGTTTCCCTCACATCAAATCGTACGTTTCGTTGCCCGATTGAGGCTGTCATTCATTCTCTAGCTTACCGCAGAACGTATGCAGTCACACTTAAGTTTTAGATCATTCATACAAATCACTTTATGTATCTGACTGACTTATGACATTACTTTCTGCTGGTTTTTTAATTGTGCTCTCCTGCCTGCTCCCCCAAGTGTTTTACTGCCGGTACTGCAGGCCAAAGCCAAGAGAGGCCCCCCTCGTCAGGCCAAGTATGCCATCCACTGCATCAACGCCATGTTCAGCAACAGAGACACACACTTCGCCCAGATCTTTGAGGTCAGTCAGTCCCATCTTTGTGTCTTTATACTTTTTTTAACACATGAAATAAACAAACTTGTAAATCACTATCAACAAATCATGTGTCTCCTGTTTTGACAAACTGTGCAAAGCCTTTCCTTTTGTTGTGCTCCCGCTTCTTTCGATGTAGAGAATCAGATTATATTGTGCATAAAGTATGTGGAAAATGTAAAGATAGATCACCCTGAGGGGAACTCAGTATTCACTTCATGTACAGTATATAAAGTATATCAACAAAATGAAATAATGAAACACTCATGTATCTGAATCAGTGTCTGTCCGACCTTGACATGCAGATCAACTGGTGGACCGTGATCAGTCGATTTAAATGTTATGTCATTTGTGTTTCTCCAGCCTCTGCACAAAGGCCTGGACCCCGCTAACCTGGAGCAGCTCATCACTCCGCTGACAACCCTGGGTCACCTGGCCCAGCTGGCCCCGGAACAGTTTGCTGCACCGCTCAAATCTCTAGTCGCCAACTTCATCGTGAAGGATCTGCTCATGAACGACCGGGTACACATATATAGAAAACAAGTCCAAAATCTGTTCATCACAGTTCTGAGATCAGTATCATGTGAAGTAAGGCTTTTATGTGTTTTTTTTCTTCTGTAGATCCCAGGCAAGAAGACGACCAAACTTTGGGTTCCTGATGACGAAGTGTCTCCGGAGACTCTGGCCAAGGTCAGCGGTGAACTCTTGTCCGTCTCTTTTAAAATTGTGTCACCTGTTCAGTCTGCTGCTGCTGTGTCTTTGTGATCTTTGTATCATAATCTTTGCTTTATTTATTTACCTTAACCAGTAAATGAGGAGATATCTTTCCTTATTCTCAATACTGTAATGGTGATGCCCTGAAAATGATCTTTGATTTGCATCCTCCTCTGTTCAGATCCAAGGTATTAAGCTGATGGTGAGGTGGTTACTAGGGGTGAAGAACAACCAGAGCAAGTCGGGCAACTCCACCCTGAGGATGCTGACTGCTATTCTACACAGTGATGGCGACCTAACTGAACAGGGCAGGATGGGGTAAATGACAAAGCCTATTCTTCTTTATTAGGCAAACCCGAAGTCCTTTGTGTGTCAGCCTCTTGAGCGGCTTAGAGGAAGCTTTGTCTCCACATTATAATCGTGTCATTTTCAGCGAACTGCTGGATTTTCACGGGCATTGCGGACCCTAGGGAATTTTTTGGCTTTCATCATGAATACATTTTCAGTTATATAAAGAAATCCTTGTTTACTGTTATGTCCTCTGTCTCCTTCTCCTCATCCCCCAGTAAACCAGACATGTCGAGGCTGCGGCTGGCAGCGGCGTGCGCCCTGCTGAAGCTGGCACAGGAACCCTGCTATCACGAAATAATCACGCTGGAGCAATATCAGCTGTGTGCTCTCGTCATCAATGTAAGAAGCACTGCGTATCCTATTTTTATGCAAAATTTTTTGTTTTATGGTTTTGATTTATATTGTTTTGAAATGATGCATTTCCCCTCCGCATCCAGCTCTACCCCATCTCTGCGTTCCATCCCCTATAATTCTCTAAACCATTTCACTGTCTGTCTCTTCCTTGTAATCATACTCACTGTTTTCTGTGCGTCTTTCCTCTGTGCTCTGTAGGATGAGTGCTACCAGGTGCGGCAGTGTTTTTCCCAGAAGCTCCATCGCGGCCTGTGTCGCCTCCGTCTGCCTCTGGAATACATGGCAGTGTTCGCTTTGTGTGCCAAGGACCCTGTTAAGGAGAGGAGGGCTCACGCTCGCCAGTGCCTGGTGAAAAACGTCAACATACGCCGAGAGTACCTCAAACAGCATGCTGCCATCAGCGGTAAAGAAACTGAACATTTTGAAATAAAATGAGTGTAGAGGTTGTTTTTTTTTTTGTTTTTTTTTTTTTTTTTTTTTAAATCAGCTGCCAAAAGTCGGTGGCATGAAATTTGTAACTTCTACAGCAGTACATTACTGTGAAAAAGCTTTAGGCACTAAAAGTGAAGTGAGATTGCTTTCAAAAATCAACATACAAAGTAAAGAGAGAACAATCGACATCTGCTGTGACCACCTTTTGCCTTTTTTAAAAGCACCAATTCTTCCAGCTTCACTTGCACAAGTTTGTCAAGGAACTGAGCAGGTAGGTTGTTCGAGGCATCTCAGAGGATCTGCCTCAGTTCTGGTGCAGATTTAGGCTGTCTCGATGTCTTCTGTCTCTTCATGTAATCCCAGACTGACTGATGTTCAGATCATGTTTTTGCAGGGGCCAGACCATCTGTGGCAGGATTGTATAATGGATAAGAATCCAAACATGTAAAGTGTCTAAAACATTTACACACTACTGTATCTAAAAACAGAATATTTGTGAGGGGATAAAATGAAGTGATAAGACAATAAAGAGGAAATGAAAAAGAAACCGGTCAGGGGGAAAGGATTTAATAAGACCGTTTGCTTTACTTGCACTCCACCTCAGTGCATGTGACTGTAATCATTAGCACTGTTGCTATGAGGTAACATTGTAATATTTATCTTGTGTGCACCAACAGACAAGCTGTTCTCTCTGCTGCCGGAGTATGTGGTGCCCTACACCATCCACCTGCTGGCACATGACCCAGACTACGTCAAAGTACAAGACATCGAGCAGCTCAAAGAAATTAAAGAGTAAGTAAAGTACTATCTTGGCAATAAAAACGCTAAGCACTGAAACACAGTGATTATTTTGTGATATTATTATTTTATTATTGTCATTACTTATTGATTGCATCTGCAGTATCTACTGAATTTTAAGGTTTATGGCCACGGAAATGCTAAACAAAAAAAGTGATTGCTAAAATTCAAAGTCCTGAATGCTGATGTTAAACCTCCCCTCCTCGTCAGGGCTCTGTGGTTTGTTCTTGAAATTATCATGGCCAAGAATGAGAACAACAGCCACGCCTTCATAAGGAAAATGGTGGAAAATATCAAACAGACGAAGGATGCCCAGGCCCCCACCGATCCCAAAACCAACGAGGTACATCTGCAAGTCATGCACACTGAATATATTTGCCATCCAGAGTACCATCCTGCTGACCAGAGTTTTGTGTCTTCCCTGTACAGAAACTCTACACGGTGTGTGACGTAGCCATGCACATTATCATGTCAAAGAGCACCACCTACAGCCTCGAGTCCCCAAAAGACCCTGTGCTGCCCTCACGCTTCTTCACCAAACCCGACAAGGTTGGTGGATGCACCCCAACACATCTACCAGAAAATCTGAAACAGAGCAGCGTCTTTTATGTTTGTTTATTAATAGCTGAGCTTCAAATGAAACATGCAAAAATTTTCTTTTCTTTGACTGTGTAAATGACGGGTCAAGATGCACATTAGTGTCGCAGGTATGAATGAATATGCACCTCTTTGACAGGTGCACATACAAAAGTATTAATTAAAAGATGAACACAGATGCACAGTTGTGTTTTCCTGGTTGTGGTCACTGGTAGTTGCTTGGTTTTTTAGTGTCTGCACCTCAGTTTTTTGTGTCAACATGGGTTTTGTTTTTTTAGAGGAATTATTAGCATAGCTGCCACAAATGTTGACTAATGACATTGTTTGGCAGGTCCAAACCAAATCTCATAATCCTCAGCTTGTGTTTGACGTGGTTTTTGGTAATTGTTGTTGTTCTGTCAATGCAAACGCTCTCTGACACAAAATTGCTCTCTGTTTCAGAATTTCAGCAACACAAAAAATTATCTCCCACCAGAGATGAAGTCATTCTTCACACCAGGAAAGGTAAGTTCAGTCAACATCTGAAATGGTAATGTTGCTTTTCACTTCTGTGTTTTGTTGTACGGAACAAATCCAGCTCAACTCTTGTCATCTCCTCCCTCCTCAAGCCTAAGTCGGCTAACGTTTTGGGTGCAGTAAACAAGCCGCTGTCGACGGCGGGGAAACAGCTCCAGAGCAAAGCTTCTCGTATGGAGACAGCCAGCAATGATGACTCCTCGTCCAACCCAGGATCCCCACAGCGCAGCAAGACCAGGTAGAAAACATTTAATGCCCATGAACACAAGTGCGCAAACCCTGATGTCAGCAAGCCTTTACCCTCTTGAAGAGCTGTCTAGAAAGAAATCTGATTCTGATCTGTGAACCGACATAGAAACTTCTCTGGAACATAAAGATAGCAAACTGCCTCACAGCACAGAGAGGGAAGGTCACTGATGTATGCTCATAGGCTGCTCAGGACAACAGAAAGTCATGGCTTTTGTATCTTGTCACTTTTTCCACCTTGAGTTGCATTTCTGTTTTCCGTATGTGAAATGGTAATAAATTATAATCATTATGTTTCAGGCATGACAGCACGGAAATGGATCACAGTGAAAACGAGGACATCAGCCTAAAGAGAGCAGACAGCACTGACAAGGTATTTAAAGTTCTTTATGTCCTGATATAATATGTACTGTGTGATGGCTCCTGAGAGAGTGAATGAGAGTGAAGATGAACATCTGTGTGGTCATTATATCTAAATGACTAATGATCTGAGATCTCCAGCAGTCAGTACGAAAATGTCAGGGATATCTGAGGTTGTCAGAATCTCTCAGCCATAATCGTGTTGAAAATGTTCCTCTCCCCAGTCGGAAAGATCATTAGAATATTTATTCGTCGTATTTACATGACTCTGTTTGTAAGAATTGAAGCTTGATTTCCTTCTTATTAGTTTAATTTAGTTTTCAGAAGAGTACCTGTGACACCAGTAGGAGAAAAAGGCAAAAATGAAATGGCTTTTGTATAAAACCTGATCTTAATAGCAAATTTGTAAAACTAAGCTATTATGAATAATGAAAATTTTTCCTAATCTGCTCTATAGTGTGATTGCACGAGTAAACAAAAAACATGATGTGAAATGACACAGTAGCTTAGGACAAGTAGAAACAGGCGTGTTGCTGTGCTCCAGTAAAGAGTTGCCAGTCATAAACTCGCGTGTCCCTGTGTTTTGATTCTGCTGTGCAAACACCAGCTGGATTTAAGTCAAGATTGGATTTGCAAGTAAACGTTGTGCAAGCTATCATTAATAACTGCCGTCAGACCTGTTGCATCACCTTTGGTCTGTGTTTTGTTCTGCATCAACAGTTTAGCTTTCTTCTCCAAAAAGTTAACAACAACAATCTGTTCTGTCTAAAAATATGAACTGTTCATACATGGCAGTTGTTCTCTAGGAATATTGTTGTATTTACAAGGAAGTTCCAACTTGTTTATCGCATTCATTGAATTAGATTCATAAGAAGCAAAACAATTGTGGAAACCAGAAGGGCTCTGACATCATTATAAAAACATTATTCACACAGGCTGCAGCAGGAAGACTGTCAACCACCCGTCAATCATTTGTCCTCTCTTTTACAGGATATTGAAAAGCCTCGCGGTCGCAAACGGGGCGTGACCTCTACTGACGACCAGGACAGCAAGCCAAAGCGCGGACGCAAGAAGGCAGCAGCCAACACGACCACAGCTGCCGAGTCCGAGGACCAGTGGGACGAAGACAATCGGCCGGAGGATGAACAGAACAGCCCGCCAAAAAAAGGACGCAGGGGCCGGCCTCCGAAATCCGCTGCCGCCAGTCAGGACACGCCTTCCAAGGGGAAGAGGGGGCGAAAGAAGGCAGCTCCCCCACCAGAGGACGATGAGGAGGAGGAGGAAGAGGAAGAGGAAAGGGGCGAGGAGGAAGCAGAGGATGAGGAAGAAGAGGACGACAGGAGCAGTGAAAATATGGAGGTGAAGACCAAGGGAGGAAGGCAAGTCAGGACACCGCGGCGATCACAAGGGTAAGAAACAGAGAAAAACGCCCGCTTTGAAGTACATACAGAGGAGTTGGATTACTAATAACCCCTGCTGTTGGCACTGATTATCTCTGTCAGCAAGATTAATTTGTGATTCTGGTGTTTGCACTTGGCCCTCATTCGACAGCCCGGAGTCAGCAGAGTCCACACCGCAGAAGAGGAGAGGACGTCCACCCAAATCAGCTCAGCCACCTGCCAAGAAACCAGTGTAAGATGCTCAATAACTTTGTGACCCTCCAAGGTTTTAACACAAACTCCGGGACACATCGCTACATCATAGTGAGAGTGTTGGGAGATTGTTTTTTTTTTTTCCACCTGCCACTGTCTGGTTAAATTAAAATAAAATAATTGTTTTCTTGAGAAAAGCTTCTTACCACATGGGTTCACTTCCTGGAAACTTTCCAGATTTGAAAGCTCCAGAAAATTTTTTTGTAAGTTGGAGACATTTTTATCTCAAAGCACTGATTTCATCAGTTCAAAAATAAACCTTTTTCCTACTCCTGTCTCAGGTAATGATACTACTTTTGGTCAAATAACTACAGTGAAGTTGAGGGTATGTTAAGGTCAAATGTGAGTCTAAAATGTTAGATTTGAGTTATATCTATTTAAAAAGTTACAAACGTCTCCTTTTGTGCAAATGATGACAGGTTTGTTGTGAATTCAACCTCGTATGTTGCCACACCAGCACAGAATGCAGTTGTTTGATAGATGACAGATAAAGTTTTAAAGCAGCGTTGTATCCTCCATTTGGCACCTGGTGGGTGATGTTCTGACAAAAAAAACAGAGAAATTCTGTGTTGAGCCAGGCTGCAGCTGTGCGCCCATGTGGGTGGTGGTGCTGTTTTCCTCATGTTTCTACATCTACTGACTTGCCTTGTTGCATTCTGAATTCTCATCCAGTGTGTATTCCCTCTTTGTCATCCAGGCGTGGTGGGCGATCGAAGGCAGCTGCTGCTAAAGATGAATCTGAGGAAGAAGATGAAGAAGAAGAGGAGGAGCAGGAGGACGAGCCAACGCCGAAGGTACAGAAAGTTTTATGTGAATCATTTGTGGGAATTCCTGGTCTAGACTAACTGAAGTCATAGAGAGAGGAGTGGTGCAGGAGTTTTCACTCAACTTGTTTTTGTTTTGTTTTTTTGTTTGTTTGTTTTCTCCCCAGGGTCGCAAGAAGGCAGCCGGACGAAGAAGATGAGCTAAAAAAATAAAACAACAAAAAAAACGATGGAGGACAAAAGAAGATCCCATGTCTACTCTGAAGTCGTGGAGGATTGACGTAGGAAAGGAAAATATGGACATTGAACTTTTTAAACTTTTCATACGCCGACGCTCCCTACTGTTACACAAATTCACACACTTGCATATACCACATGCACACTACATCCGTACATCCGTATCATCAGCTGTGGTTTGTTGCATTGTGTTGCATTGTGATGATGTTCGCCACATTAAGTAGAAATAATTTTAACAGAAAAACAAACAAAAAAAAAAAAGATCACTCTCTTGTAAATAGTCTCTTATGTCTGTTTCATGTTCTGTTGTTGTGTTTGATGCTGACTGGGGGGATGCTGTAAAGCCTTTACCCACCAATATAATTATTATTATTATTATTATTATTATTAATAAAGTGCTCCCATAAAGCAGTATTGCTTATCAATTTCCCCCCCCCCGCGTCCCACTTTTAAAAACGGAAAGAGATTAACCATTATCTTTTTTTGTGGTGTTAATTGTGTCATTTTACTTAAAAAGAAAACATGCGTTTTTTTGTTTACAGCTCTGTATATTAATACCTTTTTTTTTTTTTTTTTCTTTTTTTTTTTTTTACTATGTACTGAAAAATTAAAAAAAATGTCAGAAACCTGTCCAAACGTAGAGTTGCCTCTGGGGAAGATTGTAGTGTGCGTTTCCTTTTTTAGGTTTGTATTTACTGGTAGACAGAAATCACGAGCAGCTGTGGTTGTAGTGTTTTGTCACTGCTGATTAACTTGGCTTCACATCCACCCAGTCAGATCCTCCGTTGTATCAATATAATTCTCTATAAAACCTGACATGCTCCATCTCTCTTTATTTCACTTTGAAGTCCTGGATGAAGCTGTTCACTCGTCCTTGTCAACATAATCAGCTGGTGTAAGGCAGATCAGGCAGGACACTGTCGAGTAGTGTCACAAATCCATCTACAATTCAGTCTTTCGAGTCAGATGAGATTAGTTTTGAGTCTGTTTGTGCTGGAAATGGAATCACTGTGAAAAGGTAACATTTTTTTTCAAAACATCTCAAATGGGTCTGTTTTTTATAGCGTTGGCTTTATCCACCCCTACACACAACTAGTTTAGTTTAGTTTACCGAATGGGTAGTTTAAAATGTTGCTGTGAGCAGCTTCTCTATTGTTTTTTATGCATAAAATTGTAAGGAAATAATGTGCATCAATAGCAAACTCAAACCAAGCTCTTTAGTCTGCATACTGACTTATTAGTTTCCTTTATCCCGCATATTCTATTACTTGCAGTTAGTAGGTGGTATGGATTTGAGACATGCTGTATCTCATCTGTTATAGGCACTTTTTGAGATAATGGTGCTCGATCATTTTGAAGTTAATCATCTTGAAAAGTACAAAAATTAATTGCTAATCCATTAATGGGTCCAAAAAAAAAACTGCCACTGGACATAAGCAATTCATTTAATTCATCTTTTATCTGTTGTCAGGCCAAAAACAGGAAATAAAAGCAAAGGGACATGACAGCTTCTAAGGGTTTGGGAGCCTTGCGGCCAACAAGGAGGAGTTCATTCATGCTGTTGAGGTATTGCTGTACACAACACAGCACACACTACATGTTTGGCAGAGTAATAAAACTTCTCAGCACTCTTATGATTTTTTTTTTTTTTTATATCCCAGCATTAATTTCATTATTTGCAGTGTGTACACACAGGCTATTCACAAACAGTTTGTGCTCTCAGGCTGTTTGGCATCACTTTATGATGTTCTTCCTGTGTTATATATGGAGACTGGCAATGTTTTATGTTGTTTATGCATGTACGCTCCACATCTGAACTTTCCAGTGCAGCGCAACTCAGTGGAAAAACACCCACACACCACGTTCTGGCCCTGGTTATGATCCATGACTGGCCGTAATCGCACACTGCTCGGCTGCCAGGTGCCTCTGTTCCTACATCAGATAAACCACCTCCCTTTCAAGGCAAATTCAGTGAATGGTGGCGTCTTCACCTCTGTCGCTCCTTGAGCTGTACATCACTGATTAGCGGTGGCTACACTGAGGAGCTAGCTCACTGAAGAAAGTCCACACAGCATTGATCAGGATTCCCCTAATGCCATCAGTCATCTGGGTTTCAGCAAGATTTTTTAGCAAATACTGTCTGACACTTGAGATTTAAAAACAGAGGTACAGGTATCAGTTTTAGCCAGATCATAGTTGATTTCTCAGAGCAGGCCACTGGGAGGATGGAAATACCCTTACTTTTAAATTTGTACAGTCACATAGAGACTGGCAGTTAAATAAAAAAATGTATGTGGTCCAGGGGACACACAACTACAGGAAAACCCCTCTCACAACGACACTATGGGCCTTTAAAAAAAAAAAACCCTTCTTTTTCATCCCGTTATTATCAAACTGACGAGTTCAAAAATAACTTTCTGTATGAAGTGGCTGTGATTGACATCTTGACATTTATATTATAAATGCATGTGGTGCACAGGT
Source organism: Seriola aureovittata (assembly GCF_021018895.1). NCBI lineage: Eukaryota > Metazoa > Chordata > Actinopteri > Carangiformes > Carangidae > Seriola > Seriola aureovittata. The sequence continues at coordinate 7,416,812 of NC_079378.1, read as the reverse complement.
CGCCAGTATTTTGCTCATTATATGATATAACTTTAGTAACAATTGATCACATTTTAGGATTCATTTTTTTCTTATGTGTGAATAACAAAGCAGTTAATTTACAGCTGGATTTTTTATTATCAATTTAACAGCTGATTGTTTAATTGTTTGGTCTATAAAATATCAGAAAATGGTGACCAACACTTTAAACTTAATTTAATAGTTATTGCTATCTTACATTATTGTTTATTTGTGTCAAGCTTGTGTATTACAAAACTTAAATTTCAAATTTATGAAAATTATAGAAGTATATAGTATAAATAAATTTATTTGTAAAATATTATGGGATTAATATCTCAAAAGTTCACCTGTCCAGAAGATGTACAACTTGACCCTGGGGGTCATGCTTCAAGCTGCAACTTGACAACTTCTTACAGCACGCACACGCACCCGCACCAGCTAACAGGTTCACACCTCCTCAGATATTTATGCGGGTGCTGTATGGACCAAGATGACCAGCAGTTAGAGGCCTGGGTTACCAAGCAACCGAGCTGAAAGCAGGAAGATAAGGAATTAATGTGACCATGGTGTAGCAGGGTACACTGACTCTGCTGTTTGCATATCTTCTCCTCACCCCCCTCACCCTCACCCTCACCCTCACCCCACCCCCTCATCATCTTCTGCCTGCGTGCCCTCCCGGCTGAACTTGATCCAGTGAAAAATGCAGATGAGTTTTTGTTGCTCTTGACGTGTGACCTTTTTAAATGGGAGTTATGAGATTATCTGCCAGCTCAGGATGTATGATAATGGTGCTGTTACTGAGCTCATATTCAGGCTTTTGCACCTGGGTCACTCTCCTGCTCTGCCCCTCTGAATGAGGTATTACCGTATTCAGGTAAATGTAAGAACTTAAAAAACACTCATGAGCACAATCATTTGTCCCTTTAGTTCCGACTGAAACTAATGCGTCCCTGCTCTACAGAAGATTGATCATTTGGGGCTCTTAACATCATGTTGTGCCCGGAGACCTTCGTGCGTCAGGTGCTTTGGCTAATAATTGATAGATTTGGAGAGGCGGCGTGTGGTGGGTTCACAGCTGGCTGGCTGCACTCCACAGTCCGCTCTTTAACCACTAAAAGCCTGTAAGCATGGTTAAGTGAAGATTACAGTTAAAATCTGGACATCCGACGCCATGAATGCTCTGCTCGCCCTTTTCACATTTCTCGCCCTCACCCCCGCGGCCGCAAAGCCCAACGCTGGTCTGAAGACGTGGGGACGTTTCAGTAAACTGCCCTATCCCGGTGACAAGGCTTTCCTCTACGATACCTTCCCCGGTGACTTCATATGGGCGGTGGGCACGGCGGCGTACCAGGTGGAGGGCGCGTTTGAGAAGGACGGCAAAGGGCTCTCCATTTGGGACACTTTTACGCGCGGTGGGAACCGGATGGCCACCGGGGACGTGGGCAGCGACAGCTATCACAACATCCACGCCGACGTCCGAGCCATCAGGCAGCTCGGGGTCAGCCACTACAGGTTCTCCCTGTCCTGGTCCAGGATATTTCCCAACGGCACCCGCGGGAGTTACAACGAAATCGGCACCAACTACTACCGGACGCTCCTCAAGAGGCTGAAGGAGAACCGCGTGGAGCCGGTGGTCACGCTTTACCACTGGGACCTGCCCGATCACCTCCAGCAGACCCTCGGCGGCTGGAGCAACCCGGAGCTTGTGGGGATTTTCAAGGACTACGCCGATTTCTGCTTCCAGACCTTCGGGGATGATGTGAAGTATTGGATCACCATTGATAACCCGTTTGTGGTGGCGCGCCACGGGTATGGCACCGGAGTGGTCGCTCCCGGGATAAAGAACGACCCTGATCTCCCGTTCCGGGTTGGACACAATCTGCTCAAGGTGAGTGTCAGGTAAAGGTTTGAAAAGATCACATTACATGTTTTTATTTCGCCCGTTTTTTCTTTTTATTTGTCATCTCAGAAATATTTGTAACTATAATTTAGTGTTCATAAAAGTTAACACTTTACTTCAGCCCCACTTTAACATTAACAAGGAGTATATAAACATGTAATAAACGGTTTATTTTACACTATAATGTAGTGGTAGGCAGATTTTTGTGTGTTACTAATGTATTTGTAACTTTAACTCCTCCTGTGGACACCTACAAGTGAGGGCTGGTATATAAACAACAATGAATTATAATAATATATCAGTTATAATAGCTGAAAATATATTTTATTAGGAGAAGTCATAATTGTTGACAAATACTGTACATTTCAATTTCAATCTCCTCAACATTTAAGTGTGTTTTAAACCGTTTATTAAATGTGTATGTAGTTTATATGCTAAAAGTAAAGCACTGAGGCAAAATGTCCCTTTCATATCTATAATATTCAATACTTTGTTGGATTATTATGACTGATTCATTAATGTGTATAGAGCATTATATTGTAGCTGGTGGAACAAACTACTTTATAAAGTGTGTTACTGTATATAATGCACAATAGATGTAAGATGAGTAAATAGTTACAATATTTCTCTCTGAAAATGTGTAAAAATAATTATAACCATAAAACTCAAATATTCAATTAAATTTAAGTAGGAAAAAGAAACTATATTTGAATACAGTAAATATACTTTACACTTAAATCTTCTTCATCTTTATCAGTCTTTTTTATTTTGGTGTGCAGAAATGATATAAATTTGACTGATGGGTTTTCTTCATTTCATCCTTCTCACCTTTTGCCTTCTCCGTCCATCATCATTTTATTTCAACCATCCTCTTCAACCTCTTCCTCTCCTTCCCCTCTGTCCACCCTTCATTTCTCTGTCTGTCTGTCTGTTCTCCAGGCTCATGCAGCTGCATGGCATCTCTACGACCGCCACTACCGCCCCCGTCAGCAGGGCAAGCTGTCCATGGCTCTGGCCTCTCACTGGATCAAGCCCAGTCGCACCCGTCTGGAGAGCCTGCGAGAGTGCCAGTGCTCCCTGGACCACGTCCTGGGCTGGTTCGCACGGCCGCTGTTTACAGACGGCGACTACCCTCCCTGCATGAAGGCGAGGCTGGGCTCGCGGCTGCCCACCTTCACACGGGAGGAGAGGGAGCAGGTGAAGGGAACGGCCGACTTCTTCGCCCTCTCTCACGGAGCCGCCCTGAGCTTCCAGCTCATCAACGACAGCCTGAAGTTTGGGCAGCAGGAGGATCTGGACCTGAGGATGCTGCTCTACTGGGTCAACATTGAGTACGACAAACCGCCCATCTTTGTGGTGCAGAGCGGTTGGTAGGTGTAGATGTTGTCTTGGTTGATCTGTAAATTTATGATTTTTCTGGTGTGTTGCTCTGGTGTTTGCTGTGCTGAGGAACATCTAGTTCTCACTGCTGCTCAACACAGGTATGTTCTCGGCAATACCAAGACAGAAGACCCGAAACACATGTACTACCTCAAGAGGTTCATCGCAGAAGCATTAAAATGTGAGTGATGACACAGCACGAAGATTCAGAGTTTTCCTATTCCCGACACGAGCATGAATCATTTTACATGAAACTGAAACCTCCAGTCAGGAAGAGTATTGACTTAAATCTGTCTGTGTTTGCCATGCAGCAATTGTCATAGATGGAGTGAATGTTATTGGATACACAGCCTGGTCTCTGATCGATGGCTTCGAGTGGCACAGAGAATATGGGATACGGCGAGGACTTTACTATGTTGACTTCAACACTCCGGACATGAAGAGGGAGCCAAAGACATCTGCCACCTTTTACAGGTAAATGACCGAGTGGTGATTTTGACAATGGATGAACTGTGCAGATATCAGTCTATTTTGACTGATACCCAAAACAATATATATTTTTATGCATGTCGAGATCTCACCTGCAGAGTTTAACCATCACACCAAAGGAGAACAGATGCAGACGTCTTAAAAACCTCATTACTACTGATTCTAACTCTGTTTTCAAGTGTCTGTAATCACTGAGGGAGCTGAGCTCAAACTCAAATGCAGCAGATATTTATTTTTTAATAAACTCGTCCTTTCACTTAGTTTTTCCATTTTTCTACTGCAGGGGAATAATTGAAAGCTTCTCAGGGCTTTTTTGATAAAACTGTACATGTAATGTGCCGCTACCGTACAACCACAGAGATAGTTTTCTCTCTTAGCACAGCTCCTCCCAAGGTGACCGTCATTTCATTTCTCATTCCCAAAGGAACGTCATCCAGAGGAATGGTTTCCCAGAACTTCCAGAGAACAGACCAGCACAGGGAGTGTTCCCATGTGATTTCGCGTGGGGGGTATCTGCCAACTCAATACAGGTATATGTGTATTTATGTTGAAGACAGTGAGTGTTTGTGTGTGTGTGTGTGTGTGTGTGTGTGTGTGTTGTGTGTGTGTGTTTGTGTGTGTGTGTTTGTGTGTGTGTGTGTGTGTGTGTGTGTGTGTGTGTGTGTGTGTGTGTGTGTGTGTGTGTGTGTGTGTGTGTGTGTGTGTGTGTGTGTGTGTGCAGGCTCAAGTTGTGACACTTGGGGCAGACGTCTGATAATGAAAAACACTGCGAATACTTCCCTAGAAATAGAGGAAACTGTGAAAAGATTAACTATTTATTAACTTGGATTCAGACATTCATGGTGAACTTCACTAATATTTAGTCAAGGGTGTGTGTCATGAAATGCGCCTTGTTCATTTTTACACCAGCTTTGTGTTCAGTATATCATATATATTTAACTAATAGGACATGCTGCTGGACATTCTTAAGTCCTACTATTATTATTAATATTATTTTACTTTGATTGAGTGTTGTGAGAAAAAATAAAAAGAGAGTAATTCTTCTCCTCCTTGACTAAGTTACATCATGTTCATGACATTAGTTCAAACTTGCAGTTTTCATGGTGAAAGTCCAGCTCAGAAACGGCCACGACGATGAACCCTCTCTTAATCATAAACCACATAACCTCACAGCGTCTGCGCTTCACAGCCCAGGGCCAACTGTTAACATCGATTTGCCCTATTTGGCCCATATTTGCATTTGTGTGTATGAGGTAAATGCAGTGTTAGAGGGTCACTAAGCGCATGTTTATATTGGTGTGTGTGTGTGGGTTTTTTTTTTCTGTTTCTCTTGTTATCATAGGTGGAGACCATACCCAGCCAGTTTGCAGACCCCAGTGTTTACCTTTGGAATATCTCCAACAACGGAGCGCTGATGAAGCTGGAGGGCCTCAGTGCGCCGCCTTTACGCCGAACCACACACTGTGCTGACTACGCCTCCATCCGACAACAAGTCCGTCTTCCTACTGGTCAAACACTTATTAGTTGAATAGCTTTTCTAACATATCAGATACATTCTGAACCCCACCTGTGTTCCTTTTGATCCGTGATAAAGTTACAACATTGTTTATCATCATTAAATACAAATGTATTTCTTATCATCCTGAACTAAAGGTTAAGTAACTACAGTCAGTTAAGATACTACATTGATTGAGATGTCCTGGTGAGATAAAGGACATGCCTATCAAACGCAGTGTTCATGTGTTGGACGTCAGTGAGGGATCGTGTCCTTGTCAAATAAGTAAATAGTAAATAAACAAAAATTACAATGAAAAAAACTTTGCAGCACATTGATTTACTCAGTGTTCCCTAATATTTATATTACATATTTGTAAGATAATGAAAACGTCATTATAAAGTGGGTCATTGGTTCTTTCACCGTCACAGTTTTTGAGCCGATGTGCCTGTCAGGGACTCTGGTGGGTAACTTGGTACATGTTTGTATTTTTGAAGGTACAAACTGTAGGGTTTGCGGAAAGGTTTACTGTTATGTGCTGATATAGGATTTAGGATTTTTTTCATACTAAACATCTGTAAAGATTTTTATGTGTAAAAAAACTGTCATCCTCCCTCTCTTAAGGTGGATGACATCCGGCAGGTGGGGGTGAACCACTTCCATTTCTCTCTGAACTGGTCGGCTCTTGTGCCCATGGGTGACGTGGCTCACCCTAACACCACTCTGCTGGGCTACTACCACTGCTTCACCCGTCAGCTGCTGCAGGCCAACGTCACGCCCGTTGTCACTCTGTGGCACCACACGCGTCAGCGCAGCAGCCTGCCGGCGCCGCTGGACACCGCCAACAAGTGGCTGAACAGGTCAGATATGATGATGATTAGGGGGTTTAAAGCTCTTTTATGATGGTTGGTTCCTGGAGGGGGGAGAAAACCTCATCCGGCAGGAGAAACAGTCAAGGATGAAGCTCAAGGATGCTTCAGCAGGGCGAGGGTTTGATCTCAGAGGGGCTTGGGTCTTCTTTCTTCAGTTAAATAACACCCCACTATCTCACTACTCCTCCACAAGGGTCTGTTTCTTATTTAAATTTAAGTATTAAGTTATTTATATGAATGTTACAGAACTTATAAACATCAATCTGTGTCCGCTTATAGTTTATTAAAGTTTATGACAAGTTACAGACTGGTCTGATGTAAAAGTAAGCGATGTTCCCAGGAGCAGTCTGTCTCTGTTGGCGTTAACATGAAGCCATCACTTGCTGCCGTGGTATCGTTTTTTCCTTTTCCTGTATGAAGAGTATTTCAGTAAAATTAACAATCCAATGTATTGGCATTTTATTCTTTATTGGCACAACATTTAGTGCTAGTGTTGTTACAATGGAAATCTGTCAGACCATATTTACATTACATGTAAATGTAATGGTGCAACCAAACTGTTAGCAGGATCATCTAAGATGTTCATCATCACATGTAGGCGTGTGACTGTGTGTGGGGGTAACAGTGTTGTGTAATGTATGATGACTTAATACTAGGGCTGCAACTAATGAATATTTTCATCAATAATTAATCTCAGTAATATTCTTTCTTTTGACTGAGTTAACTTTTGTTGTTTGTTGTCAGAAAATCATGAAAATGCTCATGACAGTTTCCCAAACAGTTTGTATTGTTTGTTCAAAACCCCAAAGATATTCAGTCTAATATCATAAAAGCCACAGTCCCTGGATTTTTGGTATTTTGGCCTAAAGAAAATCTGACCAACAATTGATCAATTATCACAATAGTTAATTTTCTGTTGATTGATCGAGCGCTACTGTAAACATTAAAACATGGTACTGATGCAGAGTGTCACATATGATGCATCCTTGAGCGTAAAGAAAATTTCCAGACTTGACTCCTCTCTCTCAGGGCGACTCCAAAGGCGTTCGCAGACTATGCCAGACTTTGCTACAGAGAACTGGGTGCTCACGTGAAAATGTGGATCACCCTGAACGAGCCCAACGACGAGATGGTGAGCTACCAGGAGGGTCATCAGATGCTGCGGGCGCACGCGCTGGCCTGGCACGCTTACGACCTCGAGTTCAGACACGCGCAGGGAGGACAGGTCGGTTAGAGCTGCAGCGTCGAGGGCTTTCCTCTTCAGCTTTAATAAAAAAGTTTTCATTATTTTATTTTTATTGTGAGATGTTTGGTGTTGTGTCTCAGGTGTCTCTGGCTCTGCACATGGACTGGGTGGAACCGGCCTTCTCATTCAGCCGTGAAGACGTGGAACCAGCTAAAAGGGTTTTAGACTTCCGCGTCGGCTGGTTCGCAGAGCCGATCTTCGGCAGCGGGGACTATCCTCTGGGAATGAGGAGCTGGCTCCGTCAGCTCAACTCACTTGAGTACAAATACATTTATGCTTCATGCAGCACAGTTACTTTGTGAGCTATTGAACAAATATAGCTGTTTACGGTCGCAATGAAGAAACATTAACAGATGATGTAGCTCCTGTAATTTGATGTGTTGGTGTATTTGTGGTTATAATTATATTATTAACAGGATACTGGGATTTATCAAGGGTGTAAGTGGGATATCAGTAAGGGATACAATGCAATTTTATGTGATGGACAGGATAGGGTTATCTGCTATGTTTGTATTGGATTGCATTTTTAGCGATGTTGCAGCACGGCTCTATGGATGGTCTATCAGTCAATCCAGACGCAAACATCTCAATAATTTTCAGAGGGATTGACATTCATGATCTCCAGAGGATGAATATCTCTGACGATCCTCTCACTTTTTCATTTAATGTCACCGTGAGGTTCACATTTGTAGTTTTCAGTGAGATAGATTTAAAAAAAAAAAACTCTGGATGTACTGTCATGAAATTTGACATTCATGATCCCCTCAGGAAAAGACATCACATTTGTGATTTTTGTGCAGCTGACTCAAATCTCAAATTTCAGAGCTTTCAGTGAGGAGCACTTCCTGCTCTCACCTGCCATGACTTCCTCCAAATGTTCACTGCAGTAGATTATTTATGATCTAAGTCTTCTTTTTCAACCGTGCCATGAATTAAAGCTTAATAGGTTCCGGGATGGTTGGAAATCAGTTTGGAAGCCTATGAAAACTTTGTCATTAATATTAATCTAAACTAATAACTTGTACTTTTTAAATACTACTGTTATATCATCACAAATATAAAAGGACATCTGTTCCGTGTATGTTTCCACAGCTTGCCAGTCTTCAACGAGAAGGACAGACAGCTGGTCAAAGGGACGTACGACTTCTTTGCCATCAGTCACTTCAGTACCAAGTTGGTGACACATGCCAAGGAAGACTCGTAAGAAATTATCAGGTTTTTTTTTTTGCCTTCATTTTGATGGTGACACAGGACATACACCCGATGTAGTGATACAAGGCATGAGATTACAACCCATAATAAGCTTGTGTATCATCTCCACGTCTGCAGGTACACCTACACAGCAATGCTAGAGGTCCAACACATGATCGACACCACGTGGATCATGTCCCCGAGGCCTGTTGTGCCCTGGGGCCTGAGGAAAGCCCTCAACTGGGTGAGAGTGGAGGGGTCTGAGTCACTGTTTATTTGGAGGCAGATTCTGATACGGACCTGACTCATGGGTGCTGACCTAATAAGCCACAGTAAAAGCAGTAAACAAACCTAGGCAAACACACATAATTCTACCGTGCAAGTGCAACTTTAATGACCACACAGATATATTTTAAAGTTTCCATCTACTCAAAAATGTGTTTTGCTTATTGATTCTTCACATGGATGTTTGCCCTTCACTGTGCAAACGCTGTATGTGCACAATATGTAAATTCCCAGTACAAATACAATGAGAGTGGGCTTTTCAGTGAGAAATGTTTGCAGTGAACAATATTTGTATATTCATAGAATCTGGATGTTTCAATGAGAGAGAAGCTCTAGCTTTAAGAATATATTTTAAACCAGGTTATTGTTTTAATGGAAACAGACACAAGCTATTATTCAAAATAGAGTATTTTCAAATGTCTTCAAAGATTCCTGGAGGTGATCTGATAACAGTGACATTACTCCTTTGCTGTGTAAGGTGAAGGAACACTACTGTGACGTACCTGTCTATGTGATGGCTAATGGAGTCCAGGAAGACCCAGCCCGCTTCAAAGACAGCCTAAGAGTCTACTACTTGTACAACTACATAAATGAGGCGCTGAAAGGTGAGAACATAAACACACACAATACAATGCACCTTGGCAGCTGTATATTGATATTACTGCGTTTGTATACTGAGTGATTAATCCTTCAGGGGTGACTGAAGCTTTCCTCCTTTCTCGTCAACAACTTTTAAATACAAAGCCTCTGCAGAGCTTAAATATTAAACAAGTCACTGACCTCTGAGTAGTCAGCTGACTCAGAACACACACATATGTGCACAAAAATATCAACAGAGATACACGCTCTACACTGAATTGTTGAGTCAAGGTTGCTCGCTATCGAGTTACCTGTCCTTGTAAAGTTTATTGGGTTTCACTCAGTGAAGACCTCGGCTCACACTCCGAAACCTTGCAGTGTCACACTACGTTGTGCAAGTTGTCCTTTTATTTTATGTTGTAATGTGCTTCGTCACCACTGAGTGGCAACCATCCACAGAGTTGTAATCCAAATCACAGCAAAAAAAATTTGTATACATTTTTGTGTATTTATGGTGAAAGGAAGGCAGGAAAACAAATACATTAAAAAAGGACGTAAATCTGTTATAATACACAGGACATCTAATAATTGTGTAATCCCAGGTTAAACATGATTGAATGCGACACAGTTTTCACAGTCGTATCAAAAATGATGTTATGATTATGTGAAACATTTTTATTTATGGGCTTATAAAAAAAAACACAGTATAGATCAAATGCTTCTCAATTATTAACTATTACTTCTTTTTGGGGGATATTCAATCTATAAACAGGTTTTATGTTGGATATCCTTTTTGGTAACAGTAAGCAGTTTATAAATATTTAATAAATAGTTGATATTACACTATAATATAGTTGTGTGCTGCAGATTTAAAATATTTTGAAATATTTAACTTTAACTTAAGTTATACTTGTATAGAGGTATGTCTTCGCAGGAAAAGTTATAATTGTTGAAAGTTAAGTAAATTAATAAACGCTTGACCCTATATCCTATATTTCATTATAATGTGTTGTAAACAATTTATTCTATGTTTACATTCTACTTAGAGATGATAAATGGTGGGAGGGGGGGTTAATAGTAAAAGTTTGACCTTTTCTTCCACTGCCACACACGCCTACCTCCACCTCACCCTCACATGCACAAGTAAATGAAAATAAATATTGATCGGACATCTCACATGATCAGTCCTTCCTCCTCAGCGTACACTCTGGACGGAGTAAACCTGAAGGGTTACTTTGCTTACGCCCTGAGCGACCAAAGGGACCCAGGGTTTGGCTTGTACGGCCAAGTCCACGAAGAGGTCATCGTCAAGGCCTCTCTCTCCAACTATCACAACATCATCCAGCACAACGGCTTTCCCATTCTGGGAGCCGCGCCCCAGCAGTGTCCCAGCTTCCCTCAACCCTGCCTGGGCTGCCATGTGCTGGTGAAGAGGCCTGTGGTGGGCTTCCTGACTCTTGTGGGTTCAGGCGTGCTGATCACCCTGGGCCTCATCATCTACTACACAGCTAAGAGACACAAGGAGTGTTACTGATGATTGTGACTAGGATTTGTTTTGTGTCTTTTTATGAATGACTCTCAAGAGAAGAAACTGAGCTTGTTCAGCGTTGTAGAGTTCATGTCAACTTTTAATTATACTACTTGTTTGACTTAATGTTAAATGACGTCTGAAGTTAAGTGCGAAGTGATGAAATAATTTTTACATTTTTGGTGTTACAGCTTTTATTAACTGTTATGTAAAGTTGGTGTAAATTTGTTACAAAGCTGCTAGGCACCTATAACAGCAGATGATGATATTGTTCGATCATCTTTTTAAGATTCAACAGCATCTCCAGTTGTTTTTAGAATATTGTGTAATGACTACATGGAGAAGCAACTTTATATATGGCTTAATGTCCAGACTTAACTCCTCTTCCACCCCAGCTCTAAGACAAACTTAGGTAAACACTGCAAGAAAAAGGGACTATGAAGTACGATGAATCACTAAGGAAGCTCCACAGAAGACTCACATTTTAAGTTTGCTGTATGTGACAGGATCAAGAGGTCTGAGAATCAATGACACACCAAACTAGATTCTCTAATTCTACCTCTAAATAGTCAAAGTTCAGGTATAATGCATCAGTCACATCAACATTTAATATAATGGGGAAAAAAAACAAAACAACTTATCAATTAAGTTTGGAAACACTTGTTGTGAAGCCTACATCACAGAAGGGACTCCTCAAAACTGCTTCTGAGAGTTTGTGTTGTTTAGAAAGTCAAGCATCACCCATTAGGGGTTTCTGTTTTTGAGACCCTTTGCACTCCACCATGCTGCCAACGTCATTTCCCCATAGAATCTACAGGAGAAGTTATCCAGAGGAAGAAACCTGTGGAAGGTACATTTTACAGCTAAAATCACATTTTCTAATAACGTGTTAATCAGAATAGTTTGTGCAGTTTTGTGACTGGAATGAACATTTGTTTATGTTGTTACTGCTCAGCTGACAATAAATTTGCTTAAACAAATTGAAGAAAACATAACACAGTAGTAGAACATTTTCATGATCTATAATACCTAACAGCATTTATCATCAAGTTCATTATGAAGGTTGCAGGATTGATGGTCAATGAGGCTGGTGTGTGATTTGAACAGTAAGTGTTACAGAAGTCTGTTTTCGGTAATAACATCCACGTTTGGTCAAATCCATAGAGCAACACCAGACTTTTTACATGTTTTAAACAAAGTATTTTATTGTAATCTTCTGATTTAGATTTTTAGGAAAACATCTCTCGTCCTGCTGAAGTCACTATCAAAGCTGCTCTGTTTTGATTACGTATTTTACGCCACTAGAGTGACAGTTCAAGGTTTACAATCTGTACAGTGCTGAGGTTTTGGGCAACAAACCCTGGCACAAAGCCACGAACTGTCAGACTATCAAGATTCATCCTGCGTCACCACAATGCGTAACAGAATACACATGTAAATCTGTATAAAGCCCGCCACAGACAGTCTTGTTGGGGCAAAGATATCAGGAAATCAATGACGGTTGTTGAAATCCTGCCAAGAAAAGTTTGTGTATTTAAGTCCATTCAAAGTCAAAACATCATGGCATCCAGACCATCCTCCATGAACTTCTTGTAGATGGCCATGAACTTGGCGATGAATGCCTCCAGGTGGTAGATAGCTTTGTTGCCCATCTGCAGCCTGTGTTCGTAGTAAGCTGCCATGTGGGCCACCTCTGTCTTCAGATGGCCATCGCAGTTACTCAGCAACTCTGTCACCAGGCCCTGTTAAGAGGGTTGGACATGGGAAATTAATACTCATTACTTTAAAACTGTTTCAACACTTTGAGGGGAGGGGAGGTGAACGTTACCTTCATAATGATCTCAGGGGGAATGCAGTGGGTCAGCAGCTCGTACAGCCTGGCCCGAACCTCCATCAACCTGGAACAAAGACAGACAGCGATTCAAGTCTCATTAACTTTCTTCAGTCTAACAGAACCAACTAACCCCTCTCCTCTCTCACTCTTTGCCTCCTACCTCTGAGGGCTCTGCTGGCTGACAATGGCATTAGCTGTTTCTCTTAGGTACACCTCCCAGTCTGTCTCTGGGACGTCTTGGTCCACTGAGAACGGATACCTGGAAAAGATGAACACAGGCTGCGTGAAAAACCGTTCATTTAGATTCCACAGATAATGCTGTGGACAAAAGAAAAGTTTTGTGAAAACTTACTGCTGCACTCTGCAGGCCTCACACATCAGAAGAGCTTTGCGGAGGTTGCGACCAGACTTCTCACTGATTTGCTTGGCCAGCTCAGGTGGGAGGAGTAAACCTTCCTTTTTACAGACTGCTGTCAGAACATTACAGACCTGGAAAACAGGTAAAACACAAAAGGTGTAAATGTCCTCATAACGACTTGGCATTTTAGGAACCCCAATATGCTACTTTCAGATAATAATTCACTACAATCTAAACCGTATCATCTCCATCTTACCTCTTCAGTGCTCGGCAGAGGAACTCTGATAGCCAGACAACGGCTCCGAATTGGCCCTATGACTCTGGAGGTGGAGTTGGAGCAGAGGATGAGGCGGCAGGTGCCCATGTATTTTTCCATCGTCCGACGCAAAGCATGCTGGGCATCCTTTGTGAGTCTGTCCACCTCTGTTAGCAACACCACTGAGAACAAAAGTGTGCAAATTTACTACAAGAGTGACGGTCTGATGTTATAGCTCCACAGAGCCAGAGGGTGGCATCAGGGAGAAGTAGCTCACAGAGGAAGGATGAGCATGGGCCAGCATTCACAAGTTAAAAGGCACAAAGTCTCTTCTACCTTTAAACTCTCTCTGGGTGCTGGATTGGATCTGCTGAGACTGAGCCACAGTTTTAATCAGCTCTTGAATCACCACACGGTCCTGGTTTCCTGCGTCACTGTGCGACATAGAACAGAAATACTTAAATCTCATAATGTGCAATAGTTACTGTCAAATGTAGTGGAATGTAAAGTAGGAGAAAATAGGAAGATGCTCAAATGAGGCACAAGTAAACTTAATTTTTAAATTCTCATAAAAAAGGTACCTCGCATTGACTTCCAGGTGGTAGTTGCTGGCAATTGTGTTGATCTCAATTTTCTTCTTTGAAGGAGCCTGCAGTCAAAAAAACCAACAAAATAAAACAAATGCACCTGAGCCTTCATCAGAAAATTTAATAATGATTCGTGAAGACAGAGTATGATCTGACAACTGTAGATGTGTGCATGTGAGTGGTTTATTGTAAGGGCTCTGTTAGTGACTGCATTTCATTATTTCCCCTCTCACCACGATGGTCTGGTGCTCTATGCGGAGCTTCTCCACTCCGGCTCCATACAGCTCCCTCAGCAGACACATGATGCGGGTCTTCTTCCCTGCGCCTGATGGACCGTACACCAGCAGGTGTGGGAAGTCGCCACATTGAACCTGAAACACACATTTACAAAGAGGATGTTACTCCTTGTTCAAGACAGACTGATTCAATTCAAAGACCTTCTGATGATGTTTATGAATCCAGAGGATCTGATAGAGTTGTAATCCCTGTTATCAATACCTTCATAATATTAAGAGTATTCACAACCCTCCTTGCTATTCATGGCCCTTCATGGATTAAAGTGTTGCTAACTTCCCTTACACATTCACCATATCTCCTCATAGTGTTGTAAACGCTCTCAGTTACGTGTCATTAGGCATTTGTTTTAATGGTTAACAACATTATGTTGATAAAACTGGGGAAAAGGCAACGTTAAAGCAGCAATGACAGGCAGTCACATGAAGTATTTAGCAAGTCACGTTGACGTCATACACTCAAGAAGGTAGCTTAACTCGGTGCAAATTATATAACATGCAAATGACCGACTTTAACCAAGTTCTTAACTACTGACCAGCACATACTACACTTGTTGGTTTCGGCCTGTGCAGCTACTGGGCTTCATGCTAATGATCGCCTGAACACGGTGAGTTTACCGGAGGTTTGTTTCTCCTCTTACCAGGTTTTTCAACTGGGCCGCTTGGTCTTTATGGTAGTCGAGTTTCCCGAGGGAAGTCGGTCGATATTTGTCCACCCACAAACTCATTGTGTTATGAATTTAATTTGTCTGTTGATGCCCGTGTAGACAGCTTAAAGCCTGTCGCTAGCTGCTGCTGCTCTCCCGCGAAATGTTGTTATTCAGGCACAAACCGCGCCGCCGTTTGTTTCCGAGCTACGGAGAATCGAAGGGCTCAAAAAGGCTGCAGGCGCGTGGTAAATACACAATACGGAAATGTTGCCCTATATTATATGGTAGTGAGATGATTTACTCTGACAGCCAAAAACCAACCAGTAAAGAAAATTAAAGGCAACAACTTTATTAATTAAATTTTATTAATTATCTTTTATAAGAAGAATGCCAAAAGTCACCGTCATTAAAGTCGCCTGCTTCTCAAATGTGAATACTTGCAAGTGTAGCAGGGATGTCAGCGGGACTCCATGCAGAGCTAAGTGTCAGGCCTATTGATAATGGAAATAATTATTGGTTGTAGCCTTGCAATTCTCCTATGATGAAATATTACTACAATCCATTAACTGTTGCACATTATATTTCTGTTGACTTAGCAATCGATTAGTCAACTATAATCAGTGCAGCTTTACTCCAAATCATTTTTATTGCTCAGTGCTGTGCATGTATCTATGCAATACACAAACAGGTGACACCAATGATTGGCTTCTGTTGTTGTTATGTGCCGGTGTAAGGCTTTTGTGTAAACATCTCAGGATGAGCAGTATCCTGTTGGTAGAAAGCCCAGGGGGAAGGTTTTCACAGAGGTCCAGCACAGGTCAACAGAGGCCCACTAGCAGGTTAATCTTCCTATATCCTATATGGAATTGGAAGGATAACATCTTTTCTTTATTGCTACGGATTTGTAGGTGTTTACACGGCTACAGTGAAACAGTCTGTTGCCACCAAGGAATGTGAGACAGTTAATCCCATGCCACAGAAACAAAAGCTCACAATGTCACCAAGCTGTCTTGCCATGATAGAAATGAGAAAGTATGAGCTGGTAATGCTAAACGTGTTGCTTTTTGTACAGAGGTCTTATTAAACGCCCTTATTTTATGGTCCCCATCTGGTTAACCCATTTGTTTATCCAACAGTCTGATCTAGGGCCGAGCAAAAGAAGGAAAAAAAGTAAAAACTTTACCCTGAATCCATTCAGGCTCTCATGCAAAAAACAAATAGGAAATTATTTGATCCGGTCATTCAATTTTTCCTCCCTCACCGGCCAAGAAGGTGGAGAATTTTAAATCCAAGTTTTCTGGTATGCAGTGATAGAGTTAGAAAGTGAATTTTTCTTTGCTTATCTCCCTCCATGCACATTAATGTTTGTTGTCAAAATGAGGTTTTATTGTCTTTCATATTTTACACAGTATCTACAGTACACACTGCCAAGATAACACAGCTTACATAATCAGTGTGGATGTATTAGTGTGTTTTTTAATCTGCAGCTAGTCTTCATAAAACTTTTAATGTGCTTTCTCCCAGAGGAACTGATTTGTAGTTTTAAAAAAGGCCCAAGCTGTTATAGACACAGTTGTTTTGCTGGTTCTTTACTGTATCTACCTGTCAAATCTCACCTCGTCTTCCTCTCTTGTCTTTATCTTTGCCCTGCTTTTCTCCAGCCTGACCCAGGTAACTATACGTCTCCGTGACAGGAATGTTATATATGGAGGAGCGTGTCTCAGCAGGTTGGCGTTGCTTGTATTGAAATGTTTGAGTAAAATTAAGATGCATCCATCATCACTGCAATGTAGGACAGTGTAACATCTGAGGGGCGGTGGGTGAAGTTTATCAAGTTCCTGCAGGAAAGATGATTTATGAAGCTCATTCATAATGTATCAGTTTGACTCATGAAGTGTGTTTTTATGAATTGGCAGCCTCATAGTTCAACTGATGCTGCATGGTTTAACAGTAATTTGTATTTCACATACAGGGGAGAAAAGGTATTTTACAGGGTCAGTTCACCCAAGAACATAGTGATACTTTCAATGGCATTTGGTTTGTGCTCTTTTTGTTCCCTAAACTCGCTATAAAAAACATTTGCACAGTCATAAACCACAGATGTTGTTTTGAAACTGTCCATCTCCAAGGAGAGATCTTTGAATATCATCTTGTTATACTGAGACTGCTGCAAACTTACTGTACCATTGCTGAGCCCCTTTGTGTTTAGATGAATTATATCCAATATCTTTATTCTCAGCAAATCCGTCTGAAGCTTTTTAGATACTTTGATGTCACTTGGAAAAAGTTTTATTGTGTTTGTGTGTGAAGAGACATCACAGAAAGCAGAAATACTGTACTCTTAACTCTTATTCCACCTTGACCACATCTCTTCTCCCCAAGACCTTGAGGGTCAAACACGCCTCAACAGGCAGAATCATCCTCAGTGTTAACGTACAAATAGCAGGTCTTTACTCCTGACCAAAGACATTCCCTCCGAAACATGAAATTCAATGTTTGCTGGCAAACTTGAGGAATTCCACAGTCCGTCGACAGCTTTGTAAGGACCATAAGTCATTTCGTGTTGATTAAGGCTCACAGACGGCTTTGCTGTAGTTACAGAAAGCATGAAATGAGAGTTTCACAGAGGATAAGAGCAAGTTTAGAGCATTACCTCATGTGTTGTCAAGGAATGTGCTTCCAAGGTGAAAAACCCTTTGCCTCGAGCCATATTATACAGCAACGATTGAAAAGGAGGAATGGGGTGGGCGAGAGCTGCACGACAGACCTCAAACCTTTTAATCAAAGTCCGTAAGACTAATGTACGTGCAGCTATTTAATCTGGTTCATCACTTCCATAACAGAATGTTGTATCTGCTTTGACTGCATCTTTTCTTCTCTCTTACACATATGCTTGCATTTTCATGGAAATTAACACTCTTGCTCCATGCACATACACACACACACACACACACACGCACACATACACATACACACACACACACGCACATATAGCACAAACACCTGCCTGTGGAGCTCCCTGTTTTCTTGCTGAGGTAATGTAGGAGGGAAAAGCATTCCTCAGCCCTTTCTTCTTCTCTCCTCCCCTCACAGCATTTCATGTCTTTTCAGACATAAACTCACTCTTTCTGTCTTATCTGTGTCATGCAGCTTACAAGCACTGAATCGCCTCAGCTGGATATTTGTGTCCCTCCCGCTTTCTTCAGGCTGCTGCGCTGGATGTGTTCTCGGATGATACAGCTTCTGTACAAAAACATCTGGTATGTTGAAATATGAATTCTGTGTTTCTTTAAAACTTCCTATAGAATATTTTTGTCAAGAAAATGTTCAACATGACAAATGCCCCTTTTATGTTAATTAAATAATTATTGGCATTAATTGAATAACAGTTACCATGTGACTGTACAGTAATATTTCTCCACAGACTGGCTGACACATGGCCTGGGAACAAACATCTCTTTGTTTGCGAGTGTGTACTATGAAGCTCTTGTAGGAAAGGACTCGTATGTTTTTTACACACACATGCCGTCTGAGCTGCAGAGTTATAGAATTGTCCAGGATTTTAAAACCCACCACTGTGTGTTTGAACGACAAAGAAAACATGTCAGGCAAGGAAAGGGTGTGTTGGCTGCGGCCAAAAATATCCACCAGGAAAAAACAATGTGTTTGAGCAAAATGCATTTTGTCAAAAAAAAAAAAAAAAAAAACTGTGACAGCTACAGAGTGGTGCGCTGTGCGGTTGTTATGAAGACGAACTTTGTTGACTTTGGCGTGAGCCAATCACATTGACATTTGTGGTTTTTCTGGCCCAAAAAATTATATACAGTACAAACTAGAGCATCACTATTTCAAAATAATGGAAAAATTACAATTAAGATTACATTACATTAAAATCATTAAAAACATTTTTCGTTTATGTTTTGCATCATAAATATATTTTTCTTTACAATTTATACTTTATACTTTAGCAAATTCAGTATAATGAGCTATTTTTTTTTTTTACAAATTTATTTTAAACTTTACTGCATCTAACGACAGTAGAGTTGAAACCCTGCAGTAGATTGTTAAACTGGAGTACAGAGCCACATCTCACTGCCCAGAGGTCTATATGTTTAGAGACAAGAATGATTGATTTAATGGATAGATAAATCTGCCTAAGCAGTAATTTAATCCTTCTTAAGCAACACACTTGAATCCAGGCTATTTACCCATTTACCACGAACACTGGATTATACATGCATATATTCTTTAGTGTGCATGTGTGAACATTAATCAATTTGTCCAAATTTACATTGGGTCTCTTTCTGTCTCTCCTTCTCACTCCAGCTCAGACATCAAAGGAATTTTCTGGGGGATTCAAATATGGGCCAAAGTGTAAAATATTAACCACTCATAGCTTCATTTTAGCAGCTGCCTGATTGATCAATTCATCAGGCTCAACATTAGAAATACAGAAAAGAACTTCCGGATGAGGACTGGTTCCCTCGTAATGCATGAAGGCCCAGTAGCTGCACTGCCTGTTCAGCAGCAGCCTGACAGGCATATTTACCCCCAGGCTGTGGGTGACCCTCTGGATGACCTCCAAGGTCAAGTTCCCCTCCTGATCCAAAGCTCCAACAACCACAGAGGAAGCATGTCTGAACCTGTTCCTCTGCTAAGTTGCGCTTTAGATCCTGTGGCCCGTCATGCTCAAAGATGGACGGAGCTGGAGACGGACAGCTGCTCCTCTTGTGATACAACTAAGCCTGATTTCAAGCAGAATGGACACTGTGGAAGCAGCCAGAGCTCAGACAAGGCTCCTGGAAGAGGTCAGGACATGGAGGTGTCACAGGGTGACGGAGCTGCTGTTGGCAGTAAATCTCAGATGGAGGCACATTGTGGAGCCACACTACCTCAGCAACAAGAAGGGAGCCCCACAGAGACCTCCTGTCCTGATGAGTTGCTTCCTGCCTCTTTACCAGCTCTGGATAAAAGTAGCCAAAGCCATCTGCCAGCGTCTGTGGATGCATCAGAGGACTGCTCATTGGATCTGCTCAGAATAGTAAAGCACCACCCGAGCGCCATTGTGTTCTGCGATTATAAAAACCAGGCGAGCTTTGCCAGTGGCAGCTCTGATGGTGGGGAGTCCTCCTCATCCAACACTGAAGAGGGAGAGGATGACGATGATGATGAGGATGAGGATGATGTTTTTCAGGAGACATTACAATATAAGGAATTCCTGGTCAGCCGTCGCCGTAGGAACTTGAGCAGGAACAGGAAGTGCTTGAGGAAGAGACAGGATGCCCAGCCTAACAGCTCTGCTGCATCTGGCTGGCAAAAGCCCACCGACAAGGGCAAACAGGAGTTCACAGGTAGCCAGGAGGAAGAGGAGAACAATGGCAAACAGGTAAGAAAAACAAGACAGGAGCAGTGTGATAACACAGACAAAGAAGTCTTATTCATTGTGTAGAACTGCCAGGCAAAGCACTTAAGTGGCTGCATGTCTGTGTTACAGATTGGCCGGTTTCACAGCTGGACATCTGTCTTGTCATTGTAGGAAAAGCACAGGTTTTTACATTAATGATTCAGGTTTCCCAGTAAGCCATGACGGTGTGAGCCAGCAGCGCGCTCAATATCAGTGATTTTATTATTGACACCTGTGCTTTTCTCACTGCCACATGCCAAGTATGTAAAAAAAAAAATCCAATTCTGCAAAACCCTCCCTGCACCACCAGAGGGCAGCAATGTCAAATTGTTTCATTTGTTTTGATCAGCATGAGCTTGTTGTGAAGGTTTTTTTTTTTCTTTTTTTCTGCTATCTACTGAATAGCAGATGGTCTCCAAATACCAAATCACAGCTATGACGTCTTTGCTGAAATGAATTTACCCGACTTAGCAGGATATTTTTCCTTTTTGCAGACATGGTCACAATGTCCCTGGTTCTGACTGGGCATCTCATAATTATCCTATTCTCATATTCTCCTCATGTTTCCTATATGTCTCTACTGTTGGTCTGTTGCAGGAGCTGTAATCCAGTGCAGACACCCTCTTGTTTTCTTACATAATACATATTATGCTGCTAAATGTGGAGATAATAGCTTCAGTATCATTTGAATTCTTTGCTATATGAGTAAACTGTGTGTTTATATGTTGAAAAAAAAGCAGTACCTGAACAAGAGGGAATATTTTGGCAGAGATACCCTCAATCATAAATTCCTCTCATTTCTTTTTTTCTCCTGGCCCACGCTGGTATCTCCACCTCCCAGCATGCACTTCACCAGCGGGCATCGTTTAGTCTGAGCGTGCCCCCTGACTGTGTTCTCACACCTGTCAGTGCAGCCCTCAGCCTCTGGCACGTTCCCATAACGGTCCTCTGGCACTCTGCACACTGTTCTCCCTCTCCTTGGACTGAAATGAAAGGATTTGTTCTCCCCGTGCTCCTTTTGTGATGTCGTTCTCAGAGTTTGACCAAGTAGCTTTTAAAGTCACTTATGGACAGGCTTAGGCCAATGCTCATTTGAATACCTGTTAAGTCAAAGAGGCCCCTTTGTGCCTCCGCATTCTTGGAATATCTTGGCTCGGGCACTTTCGTCACACTCCTCGATGTGGGTTAACAACTTTGCCAAATGAAATAATTTGAAGAATTTGGAGTAAGAAACAAGTTATTAAACAGCATTTAAAGTGAAATGAGGCTTAGGATCTTGGCTGTACTGCTAGAGTCTCATCTCATGACAGTTTCTCTGTCATGTCCCAGATCTGTAGCTTTCAGCCCTGCTCACTGGGTGTTTGGCCACATTACTGTAAAACCAAGTCAGCTTTTCATCAAATCAAAAAAAATGTTACAGAAAATTGATTATTTTTTTCTTACTTGAGTATGATATGTTATAATAGTTGAATAAAGGCATGACTAGGGCATCTTAAAGGGTTGTCCTCTTATTTCCATGTGATGTGGTATAGTTAGCCTCATAACAGGAATGTGCCACATGATTCTCTGGATTTGGAAATCATCAGAATTAGTTATACATATTTTGGCAAATGTCTATTATATATTCGCAGCTTTATAACAGGCAGTACGACTGGAGAATTCCTGTTTTGATGTTTAAATCCAGTTGATGATTGTGTTTGAGGTTCTGGAGGCAGAAAACAGCTAACCCTCAAATGACAGAATAGAGTTTTGAGTGGAAGCTGGTTTAATCCTGCTTCAGACTTGGACCAGGTTGCTGATTTGATTTGTCAGTTTTAGTTCTTACCTATAGTCTTGACCGTCTTTGAACTCGGTCTTTAACATGTCTTGGACTGGACTTAAAGGTCCCATATAGTATAAAGTGAGATGTCCATGTCTTTTTGGTTATAAAGCAGGTCTATGTTCTATATTAATACTGTGAAAGTATCAAAGTGCTCAGTCTACAGAGAAATGCACGCAGCTTGTATTCAGAAACTGAACCTTAAAATGAGGCGTCTGGACTTTTGTAAATTTGTGATGTCACAACAAAGCAGTCAATGCCCTCAGTCATGTCCCAAGCTCAGCCCATCCAGCCCCACCATCCAACCTCACAGGATTTGGTTTGTCTTGAGTATATACCTGAAATCTGCTATATTTTTATTTATTCACTCAGAAAACAGTCGGCCAATCAGAGAGCCTCTCCTCCGATTGGCTCGCCGACCTGTTACTATAGAGCTCCAGAGAAAAGCCTGAGAGAGGAGATGTAAAACTACATTGAGATGGTCTTTGGTTCTTAAAACAACAAATATATCTTCTTATGGATCAACACTTCAAATAAAACACAGGGAAAGTGTAAAATAAGGGACCTTTAAATGGTGCTGACAGTGGCTGCTGCTGCTTTCAAGATCACAAAGAGTGAGAATACTGAGTAAATTATTTCACCTGGATTCAGCTGAAGGAAAAACTCTGTCATTCTTGGTAAATTCTACACATATTCTTTTCCATGTTTCCTCTCCTCTGTAGAACAAGATGTCAACGTAATTATTAGTTTCACTTCAGAGCACTAATAGACTGAGGGTACACTTCTTTAGCTATTCATACTGAGATGCATCACGATAATAGGCGCCCCAGCCTGTCCAAGACACTTCAGACAAATAATGAAATGCTCTTGAAGCGTAGATACAGTGATGCATTAAGAGCTCTATCCTCTGTAAACACTTTAGACTGAAGCCTATTAACATTTCATGAACTTTGAGAGCACTGTGCTGTCAAAACTGAATGTGTGCAAGTGTGTGTCTGTGTGTGTGTACGCAGTGGTGTGCACTTGTGTTCACATTTGCACATTTACTTGCAGCTCTCTCTCTCTCTCTCTCTGTGTTTGCGAGTGTTCATGTTTGCAGTCACTCGTGCCACTGAAAAGCCTCCACTCCCCATGTTCTCCCCTGGCCCCGGCTCTGTCCCCCATAGTGAGGGTAAAAATAGCACCCTGCTGCACATAGGCAGCCTTCTGTGTTCCTGTGTGTAGGAATCTGGAGATGTGGGGGCTGTAACGCACAGGAAATGGCTTCACTGCCAAAGCCGTTACTGCAGATATTTTTTAAACTGGTCAACATGATGGGGTTTTGGGAATAGGAGTGGACAGAAGGGTGTGTTTGTGTGTGTGAGTGGGTGGGTTGGTGGGTGGGTGTGGGTGAGGGCATGCTTGTGTGTATGCATGTATGTGTGTGAGTGAGGGGGCTGTTTTTGGACTTCAAGCTCCTCAAAGGGGCCCTATGTGCTGCTATCAGCCACTGGGACTCTGGGATTGGCAGCACATAGGGCCTAGAGACAAAGCAGTTTGTTCATTTCCTGGAAGGCCAGTGAACAAGTGTTTCAGTCAGAGTCCACGACCAATGGGTGGAGAGGGAAAGAGAGGGAAAGCGAGGGTTTAGGTATGTGCATAGCTATGACATGGACAGTTACAACAGATTTACATGACGTACATTGGGTACGTTGCTGTTTTTAAATGTAGCAAATGGCAGCTTATTCTTCACTAGCTGCTATCTTTATCCATATGCTGTATATTTTTCTCGTCTCTTCTCTTCTTGCTCTACAATAATCTCATTGAGAAGGTATCACCCCCTCCTCCACAGTGTAGGGTACACTGTGTACCCCTAGGCAGGCTGAAAAAGCCCAATGTTCATCTGCAAGGAGCCTGCAGGCAATGAAGGGTGGAGTAGGTGGATGGGGAAGAGGAGTGTGTGTGTGTGTGTGTGTGTGTGTGTGTGTGTGTGTGTGTGTGTGTGTGTGTGTGTGTGTGTGTGTGTGTGTGTGTGTGTGTGTGTGTGTGTGTGTGTGTGTGTGTGGAGTGAGGTTCAGCAGATCCCTCTCTCTCAGCACACATGAAAGGCCTTGGTGCAAGGTGTTAACAGAGTTTCCCCTTGAGCCATATTTACCTGCGTCTGTGTCTCTTGACCCGTACGTTCAGGCTGCTGCGTGTGACTCCATGACCCTGCTGATGAACAAGTTGGATCAGCTCAGTGAGGGGATCCGAGAAGTCCGAAGCGCTGATTCCTCCCACCCGGACGAGGCCTGCGCTGAGCAGGAGCAACAGAGCACCGTGGTGAGTAAAGCACAGTTGACCTGAAGGATAAAAAATAGTGATAAAAAATTAAGATTTAAAAAAAGGTTGAAGGAACAATTAACAGACAATCACAAAGATGATGTATACAGATATCATATGTAAGGTTCCTTAAGTTAAGTATAATTTGAAAAGAAGACAACATGAATTGGACAGTTTTTGAACTTTTTGACGAGCAAATGCATTGACCCACCTTCTGAGTAACCAATACAAATATTTTATGACCATTACTCAAAGGGGATTAATCATACCTAAATGGGGAATCATAGCTTAATGAAATTAAGTTTTTAAATGTGAAAACTGTATGTATATTAATTTAGAAAAAAGTTAGTTAATTTTATACAAATATAATTATAGACGAGTGTGATTTAGAACTTCCTTATGAGTTGCTATAACATAATTAATCACCACTTGAAAACCAAATGAAAATCTCGTAGGACCTCCACATGAGTCGATCAGACAGTTAGAGTGGCTGTCTGACGTGCTGCTGTCAGTTTTAACTGAGGGCACCTTACGTTTAGAAATCACATAAAAGGATTGCATGAAATTTGAATTAGAATCAAAAATGAATGATGTCTATTATATAGTTTTGATCAGACTGCAGAACAGTCTAATGAAAGTACCAGAGTGCCTTTATTTTCAGCCATACTGTATGTTGGCTACTCACACACCAGCAAAATTTACCATCAAGTCAAACAGCGTACCACACACATGTTGGACAGAGAGCCTACTCAGGAGAATGGGTTGCTAGGCTTGCAGTCTCTCCCACTATTTAATATGGGGTGGATTCATTAAGAAGAACAGTTTGGATGGTTTCCAGGCCTGTTGTTTTTCTGCCATTAAAGCCTTTCATAAATCAGGTAGTTTCTGATTCGTCTGGCATCCATCTGGAAATAAGCGCTGAGCTTATTCCAGCATATTATTATTTAAAGGTGTATTTAACATAACTTCTGGAGGAGAAACAGTCTGGAGATGGCTGCTGTGCTGTGCTCCTCTGTTCTCCTCTCACAGGGCATTCCAGCTGCCTCATTATGCTTACCAAGTGTAAATCTGGTAACCTCAAATAGCTCTTAAACCAACAGCACAGAAGTTTAGGAATTCGTATAAAAAGACTGTATTTAATCAAGCTAATCTTAATCAAACTGTCTGGCAAGCCAGAAAAACAGCCATAAAATAGACATGCTTAGCTGTGTGTATCACATTCTCTGTATTTTTATGTCACAGTAAAGTACTTTTTTTTTTCTTTTTTTTTTTTTGTTGCAGTAAGCCATCATGGTAAAATACACAATACAGCACAATATGATGATGAATGAAAAGGAAAATCAATAAAAATGACCAGAGGAGGAGAAGAGCAGCAGAGAGACCATTTATTCCAAAAATGTCAAATATTTATGGGGTAATTAAGATTAAATGATCTCAGCCCAGAAGAGTAAGACAGCAGCAGCAGAAGCAGGAGAAAGCTTTTCTTCTTTGGCAGTAGAAGACATTCAGGGTTGGGTGCAGGGCAGAGTGATAAGGAATTAAGATTTGTTTGAATTCACCAGTAGTGAAATATCAGAAGTTGCTCTTAAACACCCTCAAGATAGTCTGTTTAAATACAGTAACAAAGAAGTTTCAGTCAGAGGAAGCTTAACATATAACAACTCTTTAAATAACACAATCGTTCCAAACAATGTTTCTGATTGTCTTTTAATTCTTTCCTCACTCACTGCACTCAGATCAGACAACATCCTTTAACCACGCCTTTCATTATGCTAATTACATTTTTAAATAAAAGTGAATTCTTTTGTCATTCAGATGTAATGTCTGTCTGTCAGCTTTCAACTTTGGTCTAGACTGAAATATCTCCACAGCTCTTGGGTGGATCCCTGTGACATTTTGCACAGACGGACATGGTTCCCAGACAATTAATCATCATGATGTGATCATCTGATTCTTCCTCTAGCGCCACCATGATGTTCGCGTGTGAGGGTTTTAGGGAAATGTCTCAATATCTCAACAAATAGTGGATGGATTATCATGAAATTTGGTCCATACATTCATGCCTCCTTCTGGATAAATAACTTTAGCGACCCCTTAACTTTTCATCTAAAATTTCAATTTATATGACCTAAAAAAAACTTTTCCATCAGCCTCTGCTGTACTTTGTGATAATTAGTGCTAGACAGAGATAGATAGATAGATAGATAGATAGATAGATAGATAGATAGATAGATAGATAGATAGATAGATAGATAGATAGATAGATTGGACATGGTAAACATTAGCCTATACCTGCTAAACATCAACATTATTCTGAGCATGTTAGCATGCTAATGTTTAGCATTGATTTGGCTCAAAGCAACACTGTGCTTCAGTACAGCCTCTCAATGCCACCAACATGGCTGCAGACTCCAAGTCTCCTCTGTTACATGGACTTTCCACTGTGGGAATTTTCTCCATTAAATTCCTATTAGTTGAATGAGAACAAATGGAACAGAACACTTATTAATTAAAAGTAGCAAATAGGGAAATACAGTTCAGATGAGACATTCACTAAGTTTCAGTTTGAACTGCACTTTGTTTTGGAGACACAGTGTCCTTCATGTTGTTATCTAACTGTGACCGCACAGTTAGGAAATTAGCCACAGCACCATGCCATCTCTGTGATGGAAATGCTCTACAGGGTCAGAGAGGGAGCTTTCTACACAGGGAAGCATTGTATGTATGTGATGAAGGGAAAATGTGTCTCTCCACGCCTGCATTTGTGGATTGGATTCTTGGTTGAGAAAAAAAAGCATGCTGTTTACAGAAATTAATGCCATTCCTCCTTCACTTTCAGTTACACACACACACACACACACTCACATTTGCACACATATCCATGTTATCAGCTCAGTGTGGGACGGGAGGGGAAAGCGGGAAGCGCAACGAGCGCTGAAGTGGGTACAGTAGTTGAGTCATGAGGTCAAGCCGGGACGGACTTTCCAATGTTGCTACTGAGCTGACATACAGAGGGGACGAGGATGGTCAGAGATGATAAGGATTTTTCTGAATGAGAGGAGGGCAGGCACGTCCATCGTCAGCAGTGTCTTATATCGTCAAACAATCCCCACATACACCAGCTCCAGCTACACCAGCTAGATACTCCACAGAAACCACACAGAGATACAGGGAGCTGCTGAAGAGGCAGGTGACATGAAGA
The DNA here is from genome assembly GCF_021018895.1 of Seriola aureovittata. NCBI lineage: Eukaryota > Metazoa > Chordata > Actinopteri > Carangiformes > Carangidae > Seriola > Seriola aureovittata. Next base: position 7,389,143 of record NC_079378.1, on the reverse strand, counting down.
CAGGGACTGGGGTAAGAGACTGAAGGAGACACAGCCGCATAGAGACCGTAACTAAAGACACTGCGGTGTGTGTTGAATTAGCATAAAAGCATTCATTTTGAGAGACAGCTGCAGCTAATATAAGACAACAGAAGAATGAACAGCAGCAACAGATGGAGACTGATGTTCTTACAGCTGTCACAGTTTCTTACATAGTGAAAGTAAATAAATTCAAGATGTTCTGTTTGTATTTTCATGACCACTTGGCAACTTCATCTGCTGAGTAAAGATCACGCCTCCAGAAGAGATCCTGAGTGAAACTCATGGTCACGTAGATTTTGTCAGATCGAGAATGAACTTTCAATCTCAGCGTCTCATGTGGGATTCGTAGGATCACATTTGACTAATTCTCCTCCGTCCTCCCAGCAGGGTGCTCCCGCTGTGAGCAGGATGGCGAGCCGAGCCCTGAGCCAGGATCAGGGAGCCATCAGAGCTTCAGACATACCTGAACCACTCACCAGACGGCGCTCGCGACCTCTGACCCGCAGCAGACCTCTGACCCGTTCGTCCCTCTCGTCCCCTACACACCTCCATGCTCGACGGACCAGGGTGAGCCACACTGCGCCTCTGTGTGTGTTAGCCGTTTAGCTAGCTGTATGTTTGTAGTGGCCTTCAGTATATGTGGTCGCTGCTTCCTGGTTATCCCTCTATACACATTATAGATAAGATGGTAGAAAGCTGTTTGGAAGGAAACAATTGCGCATTCATTTGTCAAAAAACTTTTTGTGTCCTGATTCTTTGTTTAATCACAAATGCAGTTGCACTACAGTCTCCTGCACTTTCTCCTGTGGGAAACCACTGTGGCCCAGAGTTTACTTAGATCACCATTACAAGCAGATATGATGGTATCTGCAATGTACCTCAGTTTGATCAGCTCACAGATTGAGTTCAAACCTGAAGTCTTGGCCGCTGTTAACTAAGTCTTTAGAAACAACGTGCACGTTGGTTTGGAGCTAAACCAGCGTCTAACACTTTGCAGCTGACCAGGCAGACAGGAGCTTCAGAGGCATGTCTGATTGATATAAGTTGATCAGTTGATCGTCTGAGGAAATGTTTTGATGTCTACCAAACTCAATTTGAAACGTCTTCTGAAGGCTCAGACCTGTTTTGTGCAGTGTGATTGTGGTCAGCGATCTGTTGTTTTTTCAGGCGTACTATGCTGAAAGGAATGAGCATTTTATTTTTGCCTTGTCAGAGCTGCTTCTCTCTTCCTAAACATGTGGATCTCTCATTCCCCTTTGCACTGCCTTGTTATATTTCATGTCTGTCCTATGCTCTTTCCAGGAAAGTAGGTGTTTTCTTCATTTTCTCTTTTGACTTTTTCTTTAAAAACCTCAGTTTACTTCCTTCCTTTCGTCTGTCATCGTCCTCCCTTTCCCTTGGCTCCTGTACAGTCTGCATGTTTCCTGCTGTTGTGTAAATAAGGTGAAAGTAAAGGGATGTGGCAGCTCAGTATTACGCAAGGTCACCTTTTTCTGAGTCAGCACTATGGCAAACAACAAAAACCACCTCAAATAAAAAAACAAACAAAAAAACACAGACAACAGTCAGACAGATGACGGGAGGTAAAGAGCAAGAAAATGGGGAAATTAGTTTAATTGGTGACAGGGTTCAAAAGTCCACCAATCATGTTTTATCAAGAATGAATACACTTTGGAACTGACCTTGGAAAAAGTAGATTGATCAACCAATCCCAGCTCACATGGCCTTCATCAGCATGGAGTTTTGTCACTTGTCCTGGATCTGCTGTCATGCAAACTCAGGAGCTGTTAGCGCTTCTAAGGCTTCTCGTCCACGTTGTCTTAAAAGTTATGTTCATTTCTGATCTTGCAAATAGTAGTTTGACAAAACGTGTTACTGAAAACACTGGGAAAACAGAGTAAGTGGACGTTGAGTTGAGATAGTTTTGCCAGACCATAAAAATAATATCTATATGTACGATATATATCAGGAGCATTTCATTATTAAAACATTTAATTTTCATCCTCAAAACAGAAAGAAAAAGAAAAGAAAAGTTCAAACCAAACCAAACAAACATGAAACAAACGTGGATGTTCTCAAAGACCGACCGTGCTGGGAAAAGTGTGGAGCCAGCTCTCTTTGTTTCTCAATAGAGGCGTAGTAGTAAAGGCTCACTGTTCTGCTTCCACAAGAGATGGCATGCCTCTGCAGAGTATAGTGGAACATGCCTTTGGTTGGTGTGTAGTTGGTCCTGAAGTGTCAGAATTATTGGTCCTGTGTGTGTGTGTGTGTGTGTGTGTGTGTGTGTGTGTGTGTGTGTGTGTGTGTGTGTGTGTGTGTGTGTGTGTGTGTGTGTGTGTGTGTGTGTGTGTGTGTGTGTGTGTGTGTGTGTGTGTGTGTGTGTGTGTGTGTGTGTGTGTGTGTGTGTGTGGGTAGGTAGAGAGAGCAGCAGGGGCCGTGGGATCAGACTGATGCTAAGGAGTGGGTTTATTTTTCGCCTAACCGTGACTGATAAAGTACAGCTGTCCAAACTGACATGGACGCACACACACACGCACACACACGTAGATACGTAGCTGATTCTCAGCTCCAAATTTAGACCACATTTTGTGTTACAGGAATTTGTAAAAGAATTGCAGTAATTCAGCAGCAGCAACATTTTTTTAATATTGTTGTCCTTGTTTTCTTATTTGTCACCGTGTGTAATGAATGTTTCGCTGTTCAGTTTTCATATTGTCACTTCACAAGAGCAACATTCAGATCAAAGACTGAGCGTGGACTTATAGGAAGATGTAGTGTGTTTGTATAATCCAGCAGCATGAAGTATTTGCTACTTGTGCACCTTCAGGCTTTCAGTGGGATGGGAAGATTAGATGTGTAAACGATGAGGCTGTCATGTCTATACAGTGTTAGGAACTGACAGATGGGGAGTTTAACTGGAGACTGAGACATTTTCGAAGGATGTGACCTTTTCTTTTGTTTTCCTCTGGTGAGATCTTTGCTATTTTACAGCCGCTGTTTGCTGAACCTCTCTATTATCCTGGACCAATGATGTTCACAGTCGGAGTCCGTCAGCGCTGCTGCAGTGGTTACCTTTAGTTGACTAAAAGTTGAAACCCAACTAACAGCGCAGATGACTCTCCACAGATACTGTGGTGGTAATTTTAGGGCTGTGTCTGCTTAAATATTGATACAAAATGAAAGATTTATGAGAGTGAGATATTTTGTCATTTCCTGCTATTTAAAAGAACGGCTTAAAATTAACACCGGAAGTTTCAGACTTGTGAAACTAAATGTAAATCATTCAACTTTTTGTCCTTTTTCAACCTTGAAATGACAGGTGATAGTTTGTGTGGTAATTTACGGCGTACACTATGACCTTGAGGTAAACCTGTGTGCATCATGCAGAGTTTCCTGCGCAATTGCGAAACTAAAGGTGGCTCGTTTGGTAAAGCCCAAGCTTCTTTGTAAGGATGTGGGGTTTTTCCTGTGACAGTGGCAGCATTCATGATGCCAAATCTGTGCTGGGATAATGTTTCATACACAGGTTAGGAAATTAATCTGGCCCAGACATAAATTCCCTGATCTTTGTCAGTTCCTGTGATCATGAGGAGTACATCACAAACACACATACATTTAAAAAGTCCCAGAGTCCAGAGTCTATAAGCTTCAATTTCCTGTGTAGTTTTAAGTCATGTGGTTGTTGCTGGTGGATTTTACTGTTCTCAACCTTATTGTCCTTCACTCTTTTTTCTTCTACCCTTGTTATTTATTTATTTATTTTTACCTCAGTTAGCACCATCTATTTTGATTGACCTTTTCTGTTGCGTCCTCTTTTTCTCCTTCTCATCTTTCCAAACCAGCTCACAGACTCTCAAGAGGACGAACAAACACACACACATAGACACAAACACACACACACACACATGCAATATCCTTTCCAATTTCCTCTAATTTAATCGCATCATTTATTATGATTTAAGTTGTTTTTCCAGAGGGAGCTTCAGCCTCATTCATCAAGCGGATGTCACCCAGTTAAACAAAATAATATTCACATGTATTTTTTTCTCTTCTTTTGATTCCAGTGAATCTGGTTGATAGTGCAACAAATAAGCCGTTTGGGTCTTGATAGGTTTTCATATGATCGAGCGAGATGAACACTCATGAAATCTGTTTCTGTTGGTTGAACCAGATTTAGAATTTGAGTCATTTTCCCAGTGTAGCTGCGTATGAGGGAAACTGAGTCATTGTCTTTGGCGAATATTGAGTTTACATTCTCCAAAACTCGAGTCTTTGTGTTCATGTATATTTTATTGCTTTTATTTTGCTACTCACTGTGTTTTCCTTTTCTTCCTCTCTCTCTTTTTTCATTTCAGGCGGCTGCAAGGATCACCAGTGGATCAGCAGGTATGATAACCCTTAAGTGAAAGTGTGTGTGTGTGTGTGTGTGTGTGTATTTGTGTGACAGGGGAGGTTTGTGTTCATTCACTATCCTTTCTGTTGGATTGTTTGCATTCCCACTTTGGGATAAAACCGGACTTCTGGGAATGTCTCCCACAGGATTCCTAGCCTGAACGTCAAACCTCAACCACCCAGAAGTAATGATATAGTGTTTCTACTATAACACACACACACACACACACACACATACACACACAGCCTCGCCTGGACACATACACAACATGTGCATATTCAGGTGCATAAACACAGATATTTGGGTGAGTTCATACAAAAAAAAACAAACAAAAAATAATAATAATATGAACGCCCACAAACGCTTTGTGCTTTGAAGTCATGACTCGGTGGAATTCGTTGATAACACACAGAAGCTTATCTTCTCCTTCACCAGAACAAAAACAAAGCTCTTCTGATTGAAAATATCAGTCATGTTAAACGGAACATTAATATAATGTTTCCCCTCTGGTCCTGATTTTTTTTTTTTTTTTTTGTCTTTACTCTCTTTTCCTTCTGGGACTCAAGTTCCCAGACACTGTGATAGAAGAGTCTGAGAAGATGATTAATGAGTCCAACTCTGACCCCCTGTCCATATCTCCTATCCTCAGAGTGTGTCCCTTTTGATTGACATGCACAGGCGTCATGGCGACTGTAGTTAAGTGCAACCTGGGGAGATGTCTTGGCGACAGGCTTGCATTCACTGCGTTGCCGGATTGTTTATTTTTGTATGTTTTGTCTGCGTGTTTGTGTGTGTGTGTGTGTGTGTGTGTGTGTGTGTGTGTGTGTGTGTGTGTGTGTGTGTGTGTACATGCCGTAACAGTTGGGGTGTCTCCGATGTTGCACCATCTTCAACAAGGGTCACATTACTGTCAACGGGAGTCCACGGAGGAGAGGTGCAGTAGGAGGGTGATTGGGGGGGTAATGAGGCCCCAGAGAGCTGCAGGGAGGTCAGAGGTGATGCCGTCTGTGGCATACGATGAGAGTGAGAGTGTGTGTGTGTGTGTGTGTGTGTGTGTGTGTGTGTGTACGTGCCCTAGAGTAAGACATGTTGCATCCGAACACGACAGCGCTCAGGGAGGAGTGTAGATTAGTTTCAGTGTTTGGGCTCTCGTGCTTCAGGTTTGTTTTCTCACTTGAGCGTGTTTATTTTCTCCTCTGATATGAGGAAACACTTTGGCTGTTTGACAGGAATCCCGTCTAATCAATCAGTGTTTGTCGGCCTGTGTGGTCTGTGTCTTCGCTGCAAAGCGACAAGATATGATATGCACATATCTGTGCTCACATAGTTGACATTCACTCCGCTGTCTGCCAGATAAACGTGGAATCCATACCTGTTCTCTGCACGGGGGTCTTCTTATTCTTATCTGACTGTATTTTTCTAATCACATATCTTTGATGTGTTTCTTTAGTGTGCCTTTTTTTTCTTGAACATGTGTGTGTGTGTGTGTGAAAGGGAATTCATGCCGAGACGGTATTTGGTTTATAAAACGAATCTGCCCTCAGGCCACTGAGGAAAATGTTTTAATCCCTGCAAAGATGAAAGGATTTATTTTCAATACTTTTTTTTTTTCTGGAGAATTAATGTGTAATAACAGATGAGTATTTTTGTATAGATGCTTAAGCGCTTTATTTGATCTCAAGTTTGTTTGTATTTCAATGATCTCTTAATCTGAGAGGTCACCCCCACGGTGCCTGTGCTGTTTTACCTCAGTCATACTGCACAATTCACAAAAAGGCTTACGACAATTTACTTCGCCTGCTTGATTTGGCTGCTCTGTTGAATGACCTGTCAAACATCTGTGGTGCCTCATTAGTTCTACATTCAGTCCTCATTTACTCTCCAAGTCAGGTTATTATTGTCCAACAGGGATAAAGGAAAAATGTCTTTCCTTACCAAATCAGCAAAGGTAAATCTGACTAGATTAACTTCTGCGTAAGATTCATATGGTTATGCTTTTTACTAAACACGCAACTGAGGGGGTTGGTGTTCTTGTATTTTGTGGAACATTTGTAAGTAATGAAAACCTGATGTACCTAGAACCTCAGGAGATTGTATGATCCCAGGTTGAGGCCTCACCCTCGTGATTTAGGACCCACCTTTAATAGTATGATTCGACCTAAATCGCTATGGAAAAAAAAGAAAATCACTTGCTCCATAACATGTAAAAAGTAATTTTTCACTGTCAGGGAACAAAGCAGCTGCTACTGAACACACTGGAAAGTATTTGTACTTGTGTCATGAGTAGGAGATATACAATATGATGCCTTCCTGGTTGTTACACATAGTGAACAGGACCAGCAGTGAGATGCTGCAGACAAAGGACTCACCTAAAATAACCTGGAGCCACATGCGCTGCAAGCAGATGACTAATGTTTTTTACACAGTATATCATAACTATAGTTTTCTGTAGTGAGCAGAGGCTGCTGTATGCTGCAGTAGGATCTGAGTCATGTACCAAGTGGCTACTAACTCGACTTTGACTTTGAGAGCAAATCATCTCTGTGTTTTTCTCTGAATACTTTGAATATTAAATTTCGAATGAATGTGACAGCAGCCAATCACAGTGCTCAAGCTGGAGGGAAAGACAAAGCGGTGTCGAAACACTCAACAAATCAATGAAGGTGCTCTGAAATAATACAAATGTGCAGGGTATGGAGCACTGGGTTTAGGGCTTGGACTTGGAGCTTTGCTCCTCTTTACTTGGGACACGACTCGGACCTCAATGGCCGAGAGTTGATACTGTGTTTGCAGTTTAACACATGTACATTCGCTTTTAAAGCTCTGAGACTTTGCTAGATTTCATTATTGGGTCTTTTGAATCCGGCGTGAATTCCAGCTCTCCATGTTTTCAGACGAGCTAGATGAGTGCACTACAGTACTACTGCTGTGGTGAACTTTACCACTCGCAGATATTTTAGATGTTGTGCTGCTATTTTAGAACAGCTGGTAAGCTACAAATGACCTTGGCCTGAACTAAACACACACATTCTTAACATTTTCACTCAAGTCCAGGATTATAAAAAAACATATAATCCGTCAGAATTTACACATTATTAGAAAGTGCTCGGGGAGGCTGCAGCTAATCTCGACCTATGGCCCGTGGATCCTTTTAGTGTGTCCCTTGCATGTCTGTAATATGTTTTTAATATGTTGGACTGGAGGGATTCAGCTGATATATGGCTCCGGCAGGCTTCTGACGCACATTTTCCTCGAGGCAGCATCATGCTGACATTTAACGTCCATTTAATGTCCGTCTCTCATTTTAGTGGAGTCACACACTTCCTTGATTTTCGTCTTTTTAACTTGTGCCCAAATTGACAGAGGTTTCAGTCTGTCCATGTGTAACTGTGAATGTGTGTGTGTGTGTGTGTGTGTGTGTGTGTGTGTGTGTGTGTGTGTATATGTGTGTGTGACTGTGTGAAGAAAACCTCTACTGTTGCTGCTGTGTGTTATTCATAAGATACCTGACACAGAAAAGCAGTTGGCTCAGTGATTAACTGTCAATAAATCTTTATAACTTAATCATGGTGACTTGTTGGTGTTAACGTGTGTGTGTGTGTGTGTGTGTGTGTGTGTGTTTGTGTGTATGCATTGTGTGTGTTTGTAGTTGTGATGTAGACCCACCAGATTGCATACATTAAAGATTTGTGATGCTCGGAGGGTCCTTATTAACTCAGTGTGTGTGTGTGTGTGTGTGTGTGTGTGTGTGTGTGTGTGTGTGTGTGGTAAATATTGCAGCAGTGCTTTAACAAGTCTGGAAGTGGATTTGGCTGTAGTCCCAGTCTCTCCCTCTGTTTCTTCCTTCACATCTCCCTTTTCATTTTTCCTCTGTCTTTCTGCCCTCTGCTGTCTCTTCTGACCATTCAAACTGTAACTCGACCCGCACTGTGATTTGTTTTTTTGTTTTTTTGTTTCCATGTCTATTTTCCACCTTGATTTGTTTCACGGTAGCTGTTTGCTGTATTCCAGTCTGTGTGATACTTAAACCTCACTATGAATCCTTTGTGTCGCTCGCATGTGGAAAGAACATGCGACAAGACTTGTAAATGCATCAGTACACAAAGTCAACACATATTTACTGTTGAAACTTTGACTTTACACCAAAGTCCCAAACCAGCATCTTGCTGAAACCTCGTTTTGGTAGAAAAGTTTTCATACACCTGTTTGGTTCCTTCTTATTTTGAATTTGCACAGAAAGAAACTGAGTATAAATAACAGAAATGTGAAAAAATTTATTGATGATCAATTTGATTTATCATTAACTTAATTATCAGAATAAAACAGCAACAAATGAAGTCCAGCTTTTATCACGGAGTTATTTGCTGAGGGAACACGTGCAGTCATTTGTAAAGTTTTTAAAGGACAGGTTCACAGTTTTCCAACTCTGTCTTAAATCAACAGTCAGGTGCCAATATGTAATGTTGTAATGTAATCTTTCCTCTTGTTCATTCTGGCCATTAAACTGCTCCTTCCTAACGTACTCATGTGGTCCTGCGCTCACAGTTTTCCTGTGCAGTGACGGGCTCTTTCTTTTACCTGTGTTATTACTGAGACGCCACAAGCTGTAAACGCAACAATGACATATTATTATCTTGATTTTTTTGGTGAACTTGTTAGCAAACAGTTTCCGGTTTACACACTCAGCAGACACGGAAAAACTTTAGCATTCCTGGCTGATATTCACTCTCATTTTAGCTCCGCTTTGGTTTCCTCCAAGTCCTGGGGTAAATATCTGTCACTCTTTTACTGCTCAACGCTGCACTATGTTCAGCAGCTAGTTGCTAACTTTGTCTGTCTGCTGTTTAGTGCTGAGCAGGTCAGGTACAGTGGTTAATCTGTGCTGTTTTTGACATCTGCTGTGTCGGGAAATAATGCTGATGAGAGCTGTGAGATTGAACCAAAACAGTGAAATTATGGGTCATAAAACCAAAACAAAGAGCTGAAAGACGGTAAAATTCTCCGTCGAGCTAATGGAAACTGCTGAGTCGGGTGACAAATCTCTGTGGGGTTGTAAATCATTTGATCCATTATTTGTGTGAAAATATTAATTATAGAAGCTTTAAGTGTTTTTCTTATCATTTAGCCTGTTTTAGACAACACAGCACCTGCACGGCAAAGAGGACGACCACGCACACCATTCACCTCCGAGGCCGTATTGTGCAGCAGTGAAGCAGAGTAGAAAGATACTGTGAGTGGAGTTCCACTTTGTTACAATAATTACTCTTCAGTCTTTATGCTCCACTATAATTACACACTACACTAATGTTTGTGATAATGGCTGCCATGTTCAAGTTAATCGTTATATAGAGAGCATTATAATGATAGTTTGATTGTAGCAAAAACACCATTATGTTTGGCATCTCTTAAGCACCACTAATGTGCACATGAGACTCTACCGCTTTGTGCGCTTGTGTGTGTGTGCGTGTGTTGGCATGTGTGTTTGGCGACACATGCATGAGTGCATATCTGTGTATTGCCTGTACACACGTGTGTTTGTGTGTGGTCCTGCACGGAGAAGAGGCTGGAGGAAGGAAGTCGGTCTTTGAGGATTTTCTTACTGAAATGCTTATTTTAACAGCTAAAAACCTCGCTATACGTACATCGCTCCTAAGTGCCTTTAAAATGAGACACTCAGCAACAAGGCCTCCTATCAGCATGTGATCTGCACCCCCGTGACCTGTGGAGTTTCCTCCGTGTCCATTAGCTATTGTTTCCCCTCCCCGGTCCTGCCCCAGGTCCTCCTGCTTCCATACCCACAGCCCACAGCCCCGTAGCCCTCTGCGCTCGCCTTTCAGACCCCCCCTTCTGTCTCCAAATGCGATGTCTACCCTTCCCCATTCAGCTCCGTGCTTCATACCTCAGGCTGTGTCTGCTCTCCACATCCCTGCTTTCCTTTCCTCTGTTTCCCATCCGTATCATCTCTCCTCTTGGGTCCTCAGGCGGAGACCTTTGCTTTGTGTCCTCTGGCCTCAGGCTGGCCACAGTGATAGCCATCTCCCGCTGTAGGGCCGTGCAGTGTCCTGAGCAGGAGGTGGACGATGTCAGCAGACTTATCTTCACGGGCTTGACAAGGAAAGTTGTTGTTGTTGTTGTTATTGCCAAGTGTGAGGGGACTGACACTCTGAATTAGCTCCTGACCCACTTTCCTCCTGGCCCATTTTTCCTAAGGATTGACACGAGCAGCATTCCTCACCGGCTCGTGCAGAAATATTGACACAGACGTTGATGCTGTTGGATTCAAGTCCATGTGAACAACATCGCCGTGATGTTGCTGTTTTAGTTTAGTCCCTTTTTTTTTTCTTTTCGATGACACATGAGAAGCATATGGATCCTACAAATAATAAAAACATGCATTATTTTTTCATTCTGCTGTACTTAAGTGAATCCTGCTGATCAGATTCAAATGTCAGGCAGGAAAATCTGAATCTTTTCCACTCAGGCATTCTCCTTCTCCCACTGGAAAATCAAATGTGTTCTAGCTTTGAACAAAAAAGGACTTCACGTCGTTGTTGCTTTAGTTTTCGTCTTAATTTGCGTTTGCCTCTTTTCTGATCTCGCGCGTCTCTCCCTCCTCATTTCCTCTCTTGTCGAGTCTTCGCTGGCTTTGCTTTTGCTTTTGCAAGGAACCCCCCGTCAATCACTTTGTCTCCCTGATGTATCAAAGTCAAGGGTGAAGTGAACAATATCACCTCTGAATGCTTAAACTTCCATTTTTCAGGCACAGATATGTTTTCTTTGTGCAATCAAGATTGTGTTGTTTAAGATTTTTCATTTTAGCTTTTATTTACCTTGTTGTAAAAGTTATAATTATATGGAAGGTATTTTATTTTATTAATTTGCTAAAAACACTGTTTCCAGCGTGAGCCACATATAGAATACTGCGTGAGATGACTAGGTGTGTGTGCATAGATGCGTGTGTGTGCATAGATGCATGTGTGTGTGCGTGTGTGTGTGTGTGTGCGCTCTCAGGGATCACTAAAAACAGATAGTATGAGCTAGGAATTTAGGTCAAGGTCACACTGTGCCATCTGCTCAATGGTTTCATTTAATCTGGATGTTTTCCACTTTAAGCAGACTGGTGCTGCTCACTGCAGGTTAACAAGCTGCTGGCGATTTTCTTTCTCAGGATGAGAGAAATGCTTCTGGAGTCTTCTTCTTCTTTTTCTTTTTTTTTTTTTTGCATGAGGACGATTCGCCATCTGGGTTCCTCGTTTGTTTAGCTTTGATTGACCCGAAGGTTTGAAGTGAGCAGTTTGTTTATTGATGGGAGTTATGTATGCGTGTGTGTGTGTGTGTGTGTGTTTCAAGCTCCAACAGCAGAGTCAAGTGAGCTGAGCAGCTTGGCCTGAATGACTGAGTGTTGCTGAAAATAGAAGACAAGAGACCAGGGAGACAGTGGCAGGGATGAAGAGGAGAAAAAAAATGAGCAGGAGGAGGAGGGGGAGGAGGAGGAAGGGAAAGGGTACATGGTAGCTGAGCAGACATGTGAATTTAAGGAAGCTGGGAGAGAGGAGGGGTCACGTGATCTGTTAAATCATTAATTAGTCTGAACCCGTTGACTCTGCATGCATATGACTTTTTATAGTAATACTAGACACAGTGGCAAAAATAAAAAAAACAAACCTGGAAACTGTAAGCTTTTTTTTTTTATAATAATAAAAAGTAATAAAACGTTCAGAGCAGTGAAATTTATTCCAAATTCACTTAGAAAATGTGTAGAAAACTATCTGCGGTCTCAGTAGATCAAAATACAACAGGAGTATTCGACGGATGATCTCGAGCCGCTGGAGACAGGCGAACAAAAATATGAGAGAGCATCTTTGTGACCATCACATGCAGTTTTGTGCAATATTTTTTGACTCTGGCTCGTCATTCTGCTCATTTGACACAATTTCCTAACCTCGGATGACCTGGCATTGGAGACAGGAAGAAGAGGGAGAAACTCGACCCCCCCCCGCTCCGCCACCTCCTCCTCCTCAGCCTCTATAGAAGACAGCAGCCTTGTCAAAAAAAACAAAACAAAACAGCCCTGTCCATTTCTGTAACCACTGCAAGATCTGGTTGCTCTCCCTGTGGAGACGCCCATGCTCTGCTGTGTATTTGTTCTGAAAATCAGATCCCGGGTCTGTCCAGAACATGTCCATTGTGCTGCTTTGATTGGCCGTTCGAGCCCTGGAATGTGTTAGGTTGCTGTTTTGATTGGCTGCTGCCTCTGCGAGACAGTGTTCCTGTGGTGTTCTCTCTCTCTGTCTCTCTCTCTCTCTCTCTCTCTCTCTCTCTCTCTGCCTGGAGTAGAGGTTTACCTCAAGGACCAGCTCACCATCCGTGTATCAGAGCCTTTAACATCACAGAGGAGAAACACAAAACTGACCCCGGATCAAAGACACTGGACGTTTTGTAGTTTTCCCACAGAAGTGTTTGATTTCTGACCTGCGACCTCTCTCTTTCACACTTGTTCTGTTTCTCAACCTCCACTTCATCTTTAAGTGCACATGTCTGTCACTGCAGTGGCTGGCGCAGTCCAGTTAGTATCTTTTAAAGGTGAAATATAATTTCAGTGTCTCTGGTTAGTAGAATTATTTTGCTAGGAGTTCTCTCACAAAAGTGTTTTTAGAGAATAAACAGATTGTTTTACTGCAGTCTGGGGGATATATGTTTTTTTACTTTTTATTGTTGTTTAACACCACAGATTTCAATTATATTTCCAGTTACTTATCAATACAGTTGGACGATGCAACATCTGATTGATTGGTGCTAATCGACATCGTTTTCTCGAGTTATTAAAAGCAAATGAAAAAGCACTGTGTCTAATACAGCAATTTTCTTGCTCTAATTAGGAGGTTTACTCCTTTTACGCCTTTTGTGAAAGCGTTGTCAGTGTTTGTGTTAATTAGAGGTTGCTGCTGGCCGCACAGGAGACCTGTTGATTGCTCGCTGATAGAGGTTGTAAAATCACAGCTTACCCACAGTATTTTCCCTTCTCGTGAAAATAGAAACAAAGAAAAGGGACCAAATGCTCGGGCTAAACCTAACCCTAGCCCCTTCACAGTTTAACAGCGTTGTGTGAAACTTAAAATACCGACCCAGCAAACGTCTCCGTCCTCCTCCTTTGCAGTGGTCGGATCCATTTCCTTCCTGTAAATTTCCTTGAGTTTTAAATGTTCAAAAAGGATTTAAGAAAACACGGAGAACGTCAGTGACACTTAATCCTCTGCTCCTCGGAGTTGTGTCAGAGTGTTCTGATTATAAGCCAGTTGTGTCTGTAGTTGGCCGTGATAATGTGTTAAAATCCCTTAATCCTGCGGCCACACACACGATAGCATTTGCACAGAGAGCACAGGGTCACCAGGTTATGAGTGTATGAGTGTGTAAAGTGAATATATGTGCGTCCACTTATATATAGATACATTAATGTATGCACGCTTTCTGTTTGTGTATTTTGTGCTTTATGTTACGTTTATGCTACACTTTGGTGTTTGCCCTGTGTTTGGTTGTAAAATACCTTATTTTGGTGTACATGCAAAAACAATCCGTCACACAGACTATATTTCTCTGACAAATATTGTTTTATAGAAAATTGCTAAGGCGTGCTCCTTTCCTTTTTGAGAACAATTCTGCGCTAATAATATTTATTTAGAATCACATCCAACAGGTGATTTGTTTCCATCTCCAGTGCTCCAAGACATAACAGCGCTCGTTTATTAAACACGCAGCCGGACTATATATCAAGCACACAGTCACACAAAGCAAAACCTCATCCTGACGTCCGTATTTTAGAAGGAGGCAGGGAAGCTCTCTGCTATTTAGCAACAAGCTGCGTGGCATTAACACATTTAACTTTTCTACTATCATTTACTCAAATATTATCTCAAATAGTGACTGTTATAGTGACCTACTATCCTGGATTTGATTTTGTGATTTTAGATAGAGAGAGATTTATTGACATTGTTCAGAACAATGAAATTACAGAGCTCGGAGCGACTGTGGGGGAGCGCGCCGCCATCTCAAGATCAAGCTTTTAAACCAAAAAGCCAACTTCAGCGCTCCTGAGCAGAGATTCTCAGAGTCTCTGAAACTCCTCTGGAGGTATGAAACACGTTTCTTCCCCGAGAGATTCCCTCTTTCTCTGCCTTGGTGATCGTGGTGGTGCATGTTCAAAATCTCATCACATAGGTTTTCAGCTGGGTTTGATATTCGGTGAGGGTGAAGGCCATAAAATATGATTCAAATCATTTTGATACCCCTGTGTATTGCGTCTGCATTTGCTGCCCCCCCCCCCCCCCCGCTTTGCAGGTCTTTCCTTTCATTTGTCACCTGTCTCTGTGTGACAGATGGATATATGTGCAGGAAGTGGTACACCAATTTTTGTCTCCTCCCTGAATGTCTGAGACATTTCATGCAATTTATTTTTGTTCTTTTGCTCTGCAGCAATCTGTAGGCCATATTATATATAAGAACGGAAGGAGTTGAAATGTTTATGTCAACGTGGTGCTGCGTGGTTGTGGGAGAGTTGACTTGCTTTGTTTGCGGGAGGCTCTCAGACATTACAAGTGACCTTGGATGTTGATGATGTATCTTCCGTGACTCCCTTCAAGGCCGCTGTCAGTTCGTCTTGTGCCATTTTAAAAGCACAAAGATGCTTCAGCTCCACAGAGTCTTATCCTCTCCTCTCTCCAATCCTCAATTCCACCGCCTCCTGTCTGCTGTTTCAGTCCTCTCCTCAACGTGATGAGCACTCTCCCACTCAGAATCCAAGCCTGCGCTGCCAGCATCCAATACCTACACCATCTTTTAAGGGAACGTTGGCATCGTTGCTCGCAAAGCAAAGCCACGTGCCTGCATATGTCGTGGTCTCTTGCCAGCTTCTGATCCAAACTCACAAATCTAGGCTGATTCAACCATTTCAGATGATTGCATCTGTTGTTATCCTGCCTTCCACTGTGAGGCTGTGGAGGAGAAGCTTGCATTCAGTCAGACTCGAGCTGGAACAACAACAATCGTGTAAATGATGAGTCGACTGACAGAAAACTAATATTAGTTATAAGAGCTGTCAGGAGAATTCACTATTTTCTTACATTTTATAGATTAAGTGATTAATCAAGGAAATAAACGGCAGATTAATCAATGGCTCAAATAATCGTTAGCTGCAGCTCTATATTTGACATTTGCATGTGTGATGTCTGTGCACAAACTTCAAATTAACCCTAAGGAGATTAAAATGTGTCATGACATTGGTGCGCATCTATTAGACTTGTACCTATGAGATGTATTGTAAGTGCAAAGAAAAACAAAGCAGAAAAGCTGCTTTTCTCTGGATCATATAAGGAGAAGGAACTTGTTTTAGAGTGGGGCTGTTTTCTGTCTTTTGAATTACGGGAAATTAAATGTGAAAGATGCGTCTGAAACATGACGTGCCACATTTGAAATTTGCCTCATCCCCTGTTTGCTCGTGAAATCCCATAATGCCGCGATCTAAACAAAAATAGGACATTTCAGTGGAATATTAGTGGTTTTGAAGTCTGTCATGTAGCATGTGTTCTTGCTGCCACTTATCCCACACCCCATGTTTGACATTTTGCTCGTCTTGTCAGTCAGTTCCTCGCCTCCTTCCTTCTTTGATTCCTCCTCCATTCAGCTCCTCATTGTTCATCAGTCTTTACCTCTGAAACGCCCCCCCCCCCCATCACTGCTGACTACAGCCATGAATCTCTCCCTGGTCTCAGCAGTGTAGTGCAGGGATATACGTCACCGGGTCTCTCTGCAGCTACAGTTTACTGTCACTGGACACCAGGCCGTTGCAGGGCAGGGCAGAGCAGGGCAGGGAAAGTTGGGTCATGAATTCCAGCTATAATAACCTTCCCCCCTTTAACATATGTGCAGTATATTTGAATCAATCAAACTGCAGAAGTCACATTTTTGGTTTGAATACTAAAGCGATTATTCATATTCCCCATTTATGAAAGTCAACCGTAGCAGTATCCTGTGTCCAGACAACCTCAGGAGTCTGCTGACTGCTCGGGATGTCAGACGTGTTTCGACAGGCTGAAATGTTGAATCAGGGCTCTTGCTTGTGGATCCACGCTGACCTGGAACTCAACACCACAAAACAGGACATCCGATGGTGTCAAGCGGACGGCAGCTGAGGAGCGTCCTGGCCGGTCTGATCACTCTGTCTGGCATTCCTGGGATAACACGGGAGAAACTCAGAGCTCAGAATGAGATTCCCAAACTCTTGACCTGTCAGGGGGTGGGGTGGGGGGGGACAAAGACAGACACCTCAGTTGGCTGATGTTTGTGCGTTTTCACTTGGGGTTTTCAGACAGTCGACCAACAGTCACATATTCAGTCATATTGTGATGCAATCAGCTAAAAAAAAAAAAAGAAAAAAAATCCACTCTTACACGTGGATGCCTTGGATTCCTTTGTCCATGTTGTTGTGTTTCCCTGTGGATAACAGGCAGCTCAGACACAGTTAACATCACAGCAAAAGATTTCCACTGCTGCAATTTCAAATTCCAAAAACATTTACTGCATCCAGCTCCTTAAATATGAAGACTTGCTGCTATTTCCTGTCATTGTAAACTGCATATTGTTCGGTTCTTGGCAGCGGACAAGACAAAATAATCTATTTTGTGACACCAGCTTGAGTTATGGTAACTTGTGGCTGGTATTTGTCATTATCTCTTGAAGATTTGAAGTATTAACCAACTGGGGAGGAAGGGAGGTACGAGGGGAAATTAAGGAAAATGATTTCAGTCAGTCACTATAATGAAACCCAACGTGTCTGTCGGTACAGTTTGTACAGCTGCCATCTGAGGTCAGATTTGTAACTGAATGACCAGAGATGCTAAGAGAAGCTTTCCCTGGCAACACGACTCAGTTGCAAGTTGTGTGCACAAGTGTGTGGCATGACTGTGTGTGTTATTAGTGTGTGTCAGGGGGATTGAAAGAGATCCTTGTTTGGGTGAGTGGGTGGGTTTGGGTCGTGGAGAACATGTAGTTTTAGTGTGCGTGTGTGTGTGTGAGCGAGAGAGAGAGAGGGGGGGAGAGAGAGAGAGAGGGAGAGGGAGAGAGAGTCTTGCACATGGGGAGTGGGGAAACCGCCTCTCACATCTGGCTCGCCTTGTCAGAGGTCCAGCCTCTCATGCAGAAGTTGTGTTGAAACATTTCTGCCCCTTCGCCCCATAAACAGATGAGTCGGGCCGGTGAAGGGCCGAGATGCTGATTCAATGAAATCAGTGTAGCTTACATCTCTACTGGGTCCAAATCCTGCCAATAGGACCTCATCCGCCTCCGCTGGTGCAGGAAGGTGACGCAGCGCGAAAGGAGCTTATACCAGGTGAAGCGGTGACGACCATTGCGGCAGCCCGGACGCGGCAGCCCGGACGCAGCAGCCGGGGCGCACTGTCCCAGCCCGGTGCCGCTGCACGTTGGAATAAAGACACCGAGGAATAACGGGCGTTGACGGAGCGCTGGTTTTAGCCCGGGAATATGCGTCCGGCTGCGCCGCAATGACAAGCCAGCGAAAGTCTGCCAAGCTACAGCTGCGGCGGTCGATCAGCGAGCAGCTGAGGGACTCCACGTCCAAGGCTTGGGATCTGCTGTGGAGGAATGTCCGGGAGAGACGGCTGGCAGGTTAGAGAGCCAAACCCAGTGGACGTGAAACTTATGTGAATGTGCGGGGTATAGTTTATTCTCATTGTGACTGACACACGTCTGTCAGGTAGATCCATTAGGCTCCATACTCTAACAGCAGCGTGAGACGTGAACAGCATAGGCTCTTAAAAAGCCAACAGAAATATATCTTAATGTCTTAATATTGAATTCATGAATATTTGTATTTTGCCTGTCAGTGTTGGAGGTCATCATTTTTAATAATAGAATATAGACCTTGTGACAACTTTAATGTATTAGAAAGATATGAAAGACAAAAGTTGATCTGCATACAGCCTGTGTGTTATGCCCGTGGTGTCATGCGCAGCGCGCTCCCTGATATTTTGGGAAGGTCATTGTCAAATTTAGTGCTCAAAACAGCACAGGCATGTGCAGCCGACAGGACAGGAGGAGTCCGGCCAGTGTTTCAGATGCCAGCCGTCCAGCATTTGTTGTTCCAGTCCGGAGAAAGGTTTAATTTGCTCCTTGGACTGTCCAGAGCTTCGAGGGGGATTTAAGGAGTTTGGGTGTCAGATTTCTTATACAGCCTATCTGCACGGAGTCTAAATATTCTCATGTGCGCGCCAATGCAGCAAGTTTTGGAGGGTCAGCCAGTTTGCTCTGTGGCCTGGATGCGCAGAGTTAGATGTCTATCTGTCTCAACTGTGCGTCAGAGAGGGAGGAGGAGGAGGCGGAGGAGGAAAGTGAGGGAAGGCGAGGAGAGAGAGAGAGGGAGAGAGAGAGAGAGAGAGATGGAGAGATGCAGAGAACTGCAGCTGTCTCCTCGGTTTAATATAATTACTCAGATACCCGCCTCTTCAGCAAATTAAGCGACGAACATTCCCACATTCACAACGCCACTGACCAGCACAGGCCACGATATGTCGCTGAAAGCCGCTGCAGCCTGGGAGACCTATTCAAGTGCACAGCAAGTGAAAAATCACAAAACGCTACCTAAAGAGCGTTTTAACTATTGCATGATGGGTAATTACTAACTCTGATTAATATTGCTTTAGTGATTAATCAGCGAGGAATATCGGTCAAATGGAGCACCAGAGAACACCTGCTGCCCCAGTAATCCTCTTTCCCCTTATTTCTCACCCCCTTTATCCTGTCCTCTAGCCAGATCCCAAAACCCCCTTAAACCCACAGCCCCGCCCCTCACCCCACTGCTTAACCCATCAGCTCGCAAGGCACACAGTTCACATCTGTCTGGATCTGATTTGGAGATGGGGGGATCCTTAAAATGTGCACATCTGGCCTTACCGTTATGCTGGTATTCAGCAGTGAATGTTCCACTCTATGATTTTGTGAAAGCGAATGGAAAATATCAGATCAGGAAGTGGATGCTGAGAGTTAAGTCAGATGTTTTTAGTTTGAAACTGTTGAATTTATGTGTTTGTTTTTTTTATTCGGCATTTTGAGCATCGCCATAAAGTGAAATTAGAATAAAACAAAACATTTCCATGTAGAGACACAATAACAAATGGTGTACGCCAGACAACAGCTCATATAGCAGAGCACTTACGCACAAAAAGAAAACATATTAGAAACAATCCATTATTCACCTGGATTAAGCAACGGAACTGAAGTCACAAATGCACATTTGCTGAGATGCATTCATGGACACCAACGGACAGATCAGGGCCCTGAAAGGCTCAGTGCTGAAACTGGCTCAGTGGTGACGTTTATTTGATTGCGTTTATGGTTCCATTCAATCACCTGTGTGTTTGCGTGCGTGTGTGAAAAATGAGAGTTCACAATAGCACCTGGATTTAGTTGTAATCCCACTGACTTTTAGGTGAGCGGTGGGGGTCGGATCTCCCTTTGCGTGTGGGATTTGCGGGTCTTAGTTGCTTCGTTGTGAGTGTTTGTGTGTGTGTGTGTGTGTGTGTGTGTGTTTGTGTGTGTGTGGGTTTGTTAGAAACCAGAGATGCATCATTTTTCTCATCATATAGTTGTCACTGTGCCACCACACCTACCTGGAGCTGTCACTGCCACACTGAGAATACTCAGTAATGATGCTCTAATTGAATAATGATCAGAGCTGAGTGTCTTCTTATTAGTGGCCCTGAGTGCATTCAAAGACAAAGACAAATTCAGAAGCCTCTTTGTGCTTTCATAAATCATATCAAGGCTGAATCAAATCAGGCTTTTGGCAACTTTTCAAAAAGATAAATCTTCTCATGCTTCTCCCAAACAAATCTTTTTTACCTTTTGTTAGCAAGCAATTCTTCCTATACAGCTCCAGAATGTGCACGATGCTGCTGTGTGTCTTTTGTAGATGAAGAGAAGAGCACACATTTCAATATGTCAATTTTATGATTTATTAAAACATTAAAATATATATTTTTTAGTTTAGTTTGCTTCCAGTAACAATTCAGATATTTATTTATTTATTTTTTTAACTCTTTTGAGCCTGAGATACTCAGGCGTGGAGTCCCTTGGCTGTGTCTACGTCTAAGGTTGAAGATTGAAGGTGACAAGGGCCCTGAAGCTTAGAAATACCCCGACTGTGGAGCTCAGGTGTCATAACCTCATAAAGGGCTTTTCATAATGAGATCTGCAGCTTTTTTTCCTAACTGTCTCTTCACTTCTGCTCTTATCTTTGTCTCAAAATCTACTGTTTCACTAAGACGTTTCCTCAGATAACTGGTGCAGCTCTTTCAGTCCGCTCTTTAGTTTGCCTTGTGTGGTTTGTGCCCTGTCCTGGCCAGCTGTAACTGAGACAGAGCGATGGTTATTGTATTACTGACTGCTTACTACAGCTCTGCCCTGTGCCAGTCCATTTACACACATCTATTTAGCTCACTATCACTTTACTGTGTCAGCCTGCTGTGCCCTGCAGCGGGGGGGGGGGGGGGGGGGGGGGGGGTAATGTTTGCCCAGTGCTCTGTGTAGTGTTTTTGCCTTCATTTTCTTTTGTCAGTTTATCTAGACTGATATTTTTTTTCTGTGATTGCCTCCAGAGGGCAGTCTAATCCAATCCAATTAAATTACAGATGTAATATTTCACAACTTCACTGACTTTGTTTGACTGAGCATGACTTAATGCGCATTTCTATGATTTCAGACTGTTCAGCTGCAGCTTTCTGACAGCGTATGACCCACAGACAAAAAAGCCTCTCTCTAATGCCTCTCTACTGTGAGATCAGGTGTGCGTGTGTGTGACTGCTGACCTAAAATTGACTTTGCCATGACCTACTTTTCATGTGCAACTCCATCCTTCTCTTACCCCCTGCCTATCACGTCCCTAAAATGAATTAAAATGACCCCCTACACCCTCTAGTCCTGGCACCATCACCATCCTACCAAACTAGGTCACAGTATGAACTTGCCTCCTCCTTTCACCACATTCCATACATTTATCCGCTAACTCGGTTACTGTATGGCAACGTTCAGCCACACCTTTCAGACATTAGCATTGCTCCTTACAGCTACTATACGACTGATTTCTGTTGCTTTCTGAGGCCCAAGCAGGGAATGTGGGTGGTGTATATGTGCTGGACCAGTTATAGATAGATAGATAGATAGATAATTTGTTTATCACCAAGGGGAAATTCATGTGTCCATTGGCTCATTGTGGATAATAATAATAATAATAAAAACATTTAATAATAAATAAACAATACTAATTAGATTAGTCCATTTCCTGTGGCTGAGGTGTTGTATAGCCTCAGTTATGTTAAATGTCATGTGATTTGAACGTGATGGTGTGGAGTTAGAGAACAGTTCTCAATGGCATTACAGTCTTACTCTGCATTAGCAACAATAGCTTTGGTCCTACATACATTCCTCGGTGCAGAGTCACACACCCACATACTCTCCATTGTTCTGCCCTTTCCCTTTTCACATTAGGATAGGGCCGTTGGGACAGTGGTTTTCTCCAAGCCTTTCCCCTCTCTGATCAAATCTCCCATCCCAGATATGCCCCTTCTCACACACACACACACACACACACACACACACACACACACACACACACACACACACACACAAGTACATATGCCCCAGGCATGTACCAAATTGTGTCTTTGGCAGAGCTTCAGGAAGCAGAGCAGTGCTCCCTGAGCTCTCATGCCATTGGCCGCCGGTCATGTGACCAAAGGAAAGACTTTGTGGAAGCAAGAGTTTGTGATTCTTCCTCCCATCTCAGCTGAGAAGTCAGCATGTGTTAGTGTGTGTGTGTGTGTGGGGGAGAATGAGGTCTGTCATCTGAGTCAGGTGGTGTGATGAGCCTTGTGTGTTTGTTTGACTGTGGTGAGCTGAAGCGAGGAGGCGGGCGCGTGGGGGAGCTGATCCGGCTTCCAGTGAGAGCATGTCAGAGGCAGGAATTCACAAGGAGTGCTCACACAACAACTCATCAGGGTGAGAGGGAGGAAGGCTTGTAGGTTAGCGAGGATTATATTGTTATGTTAGGAAGTTGTGGACAGCAGCGTGCTCGTTATGGATGATGCGGACTCTGCAGTAAATCTGGACAGTGTGGCTACCTCAGCACACTGTGGAGGTGCAGACCCAGCAAACGCTGCCAGAAACGAAGAGACAGTAAACTACAATATGGACAGTGTGGACAATGCAAACGCAATAGAAACTGCCAAAGATGAAGATATTACCGGTCCAGCCATCATGGACAAGGCGGGGGACGACGCCCCGTGTGCTGACACCGTCGGTGCTGAGGGGAGCACGGACAGTGCTGATGTTACAGACAGCAGGAGCGTGGAAACTGATGACACTGTGGACAGTATGGATCAAAGTGCCAAGGGCGACAGTAACGGCTGCGAGAGCGACGGCGACAGCACCAGCGAGAGCACTTGTCTGGAGGCCATGACGCCTGACGGGCAGGACTACTACCTGAGGCTGGGCGATACCCCTCAACGCCGCTCTGCCCTGCGTCTCTCACGCATCATTGCCCGCCAGCAGCTGCTACGGAGGCTGGCACAAGGTAGAAAGAGAGAGAGAGTAATGGCAGAGTTATAATGTGTTATAATGTTTGGAATATCACTGTGAATAGATTTGTGCCTGGTTTTACAGTCTGTGACCTGAATTTGACTTAAAGTTGGACGTTTTCTCAAGAAAAAAAGGAAGAAATTGTATAAATTTAATCAACTGATGTCATATTTTTTCACATTGCTTGTATTTCTTCCTCCAGATGTGCTGCGTTTACAAGCGGGAGATGGAACATGAGTTTTTTTTTATGGTTTTAACCTTACCATTTAATTTATGATGCTTCTCATGAATGTTTAGTTTTCTTTCCTTCTGTGGATGAACTCAAGAAACCCCCTCGTCAGCTCGTCCCCTCAGACATAGAGAAGAGATGTGGGGGGCGGATTCTAACAATGTAAGCTTCGATAAAGAAAGTGTGAAACAGGAAGATTCTGATTGTAGCCTTTTCACGGAAGATCGTGTCTTTTCTCACTGAGTATTCTTTATGGGCAAAAGCTTGCACACTTAAGATTCTCAGTACTCCCACTTCCTTCTGGTTTTACTCAGTGAGACATTTCCCCCTCCGAAGATATTTTTCATAACTCTGAAAGAAGTCACAACAAACCCTAAAGGACTGTGTTATTGTGTTATTCTTTTTGTCTGTGTCTCCTCTACCAAACTCATCAGCTTTGTATTCGATGGTCACTTCCTCAACTTCCTGTCACATGACTTATGTTTCCCTGGGAACGAACAGAACATCCTGATGGAAAATTGGAAATTGCCACAGCATAGAGGCTTTGGGCTGTTCCACACGCTCCTGTTATGTGCGTTGAGTTCATTGCAGGGGATGAGCTGCTCTCCTCTGTGCGCTGAGGTTTTTCCCACGTATGATATTCGTACATTTAAAACACATACAGATACAGTAGTGTGTGTTTTTCGAATCACCATGATGACTGTGGTCTGTTGAAGCAGCAGTAACATGTCAAGTCTTGTGTTAGGTGGTTTTTTTTTCTCACCCCTGCTTATAAATTTGAGAGTGAGAGAGACATGAGTGTTTCGGCAGGTGAGGAATGTAGACGGAGGAGCAAGTTTATGCCTGTGCTGGATTTGGGTGATGGTATGACTTATTTAACTTTCACTCCCTTGCCTCTTACACTTGCACACACTTTTTTGCCTCCTCTTCTGCAATCATACTCTTTCTCTTACTCACCCACACACACACACACACACACACACACACACACACACACACACACACACACACACACACACACACATACACGCTCCGCAGTTGCATTCCACTTCGCAGCAGCTGCTCGACTGTCAGACAGACTTAAATAAAAAAGAACTCCGTGACCTAACCAAACCTACATCTGATTCTTCTTAAAAGCAATAGATTTTGATTCATATCTTATTGTACATGGCCTCTCCAACCATTTAGATTTATACATGCACATGTCTGTGTACTGACAGGTGACTATTTAAAGCAGCTGTTGTCAATATATTTACGGTCACAGTGGAACAATGACCATGTGTAACACTGCTACACAGCGTTACACTGTGTGCTGCCTGCTCTGCACCAAATGGCAAAATGACACAGTTAGCAACCAGCTAGTGAACAGAGTGGAGCAATTGGCAACTAAAAAAGCCTGTAATTTCCCTCAGGAGATGATGGAGACCAAAAACAGCTGAAAGGAGCTGTGAATGTTGGATTTAATATTCATCAGGAGGCCAGAAACACGACTCAAAATGAATTCTGATGTTGCTCTGTGTCTGCTGGATGTGAATATAGGCAACAAGCCACGAATAAGTTCGCTGTATCAACTTAGAAGGTGATATGTGTTGTGATCACAACTCCTGCCCCCAAGCAGCTCAGTTTTTGTGAAGTTAAAGGAAAATCCAACATAAGCTCTGTTTCCACCGCAGGAACCTCTGAGGAACTCAGTTTCCCAGGAACCATGGGTCTGGGATAAGTGTTCAGGGGAGAGATAGTTTTACCCCTAAAAACTCCCCTTACTTTATGAGGGTTTCAGGAGCTTTAAGGGTGAGGCTGATTGGTCAGGGATGCTTTTGTTTTCCACAGCATTGATATACACCTGGCATTTCCAAAAAACCCGTAACTGCAAACACGTTGTTTCACTTGGCCCCACTGTGGAAAAATCACAAAATACTGCAGGAACTTTTACCGCTGGGAAAGTTCCTGGACATTGACTTCTTCTGAAATTAAAGTATCTCGAACTTTTGGTGGAAATGAACCTATAGTTGTTGTGTCCAAAATCCATAATAAATATTAAAGCTAAGCAGGTTGTCAGTACACAGACTGTTCATGCTGGAAAAGTGGAAAAAAAAAAAAAAAAAACTGAGTCTACGCCAAACAGTCAGCATTCACGCTAAAAAAACAACTGATTTTTGAGTGTGCGGTTGATGGATGCTATTTTCCCATGGTGCAATGCACAAAGGAAATTGAGGAGCGCCTTTCAGCTGCAAAGAATTAAAACAAATAGGCCATTTTCTCAGGAGACATTTTGAGTTGTCATTGCAGGCAGGAAACGCACATGAGACACATTTTATTAACAGTGTAAGCAGCGCCAGTGAGCTAACGTGCACAGTGCTAAGACCCCGGCACTTGCTCACCTAAATGGAATATATAGTCATATACAATATTAGTAATTACACCAGTGTTTTTCTTTTTTATGGCATGTCTAAAGTTACACAAAGTGAAACAAATTACTATTATATTCATGTAAAAAAACACTTTGATGTCTGTTTGTAAAGTTCAATTGGTAGTGACATTCATCTGCATAAAGGATTGCATCATTTCCTCTTAGTATACATTTACATATATTTATATGCTGGTATATAATATATACATTCAGTGTGCAGTATGGAAGCAGGGCACACTGATGCTGTTGATGCTGTTTCAGCACGAGCCTCCAGAACAGGCTCACTGCTTCTTGCCATAGATTCTCTCAAAATCCACTGGAACGATGAAACATCATTTATCCAAAAGATATTCCCTAATTTGGTGTTTTGGTGATGATAGAGGTCATTGTCTTACACCATGACGCAAATCTCCTTCAAGTTTTCATTTGGGTTGAAAGGCAGAAACTGTGATTCAGCTCACTTTCATACTTACTGCTGCAGAGTCCGAGTCACCGAACGGTTTCTTCAGCTCGTTTATTCGGATGTTTTAATTCTGACTTGTCACCTGTATGTGTTTTATTTCAACGGAAGCCTTTTTATGAGCAGCTCTCACTGAATTGAGTGACAGTTCGCTCTCTATCACTCACGGCCATTCTCACCACAACCACTGGTGCTCTGCCAAACCACAAGGCTGCACTGACTGCTGCTCCAAGCCGAGCACCAAATGTTTTCCATTCAAGTCAAATCACTGAAAGGCAAAAGGAATACGATGCGGCACATACAAACGGTCACTTTACATGCCATAACCATAGCCTGAAGCCATATAATAATTTGACAGAAATGTAAATGCACTTCTGTCGCATGTTGCTTTAACACCCTCTGCTGGAGAAAAAGTGGCATAACCAAACACACAGACGGATCACATTCAGTCTTGTCTCATCCAATCTCATCATATCCAACCTTATTAATGCAGTCTGGTAACTCACCATAACCCCCGGTGCTGTTACTAATTATGGCTAACTGCTAACCTTCAGCAGTCCTGCCAGGACCTGTCATGTTATATCCCGGGCTGTGCTGTCCCGCAGTTAGTGATGCGCAGGAGACTCTGTGCCTGAACCTGCACTGATGTGATGCCAGCGTTGATTCTGTTTTACAGTACATTCCTTAGGACTCAACATCATCGCAGATGAACCGTGCGGGACAGGACAGACATATTCCCCCCTCCCTTCCTTCCTCCCTCCCTCTCTCCCTTCACTCCTCCTCTGCCTTCTTCACTAGTTTTTTTTTTCTTTCTTTGTGACCTTTAAACATGAAGGAGTAAGTGCTTTAGCTTATGTGGGAATATGGCTGCTTTCCAGGCATCCTGTGCGTGTATGTGTGTGTATGCATGTGTGTGTGTAGTGTTGTAGAGACACTCAGTTCATGCTTACGCAGTCTCCTCTGTCCCTTTTTTTCTGTGATGTTTATATCTTAGTTATTATTATTTAATTGATTTTGACTTAAGCAACATTTAGATATGACTTTGTAAAATGAAGTAACTACTCTCTGGTTCTACTCTCTACCTCAGTACAGTTATCCCAGCTGAGTCCCACTGACATGTTCAGTCCAGGGACTTCCTGTTGCTGTTCTTAGCTCACATGCCGCTCTGGACGCTTGGGAAATTCAGAGCAGGAACTGATGTCATGCGAGGCACTTCAGGGTCCTTGAGACCCAGTATTACACAGACATAATACTGAGAAAAGCCTGTCAGAAAGTCAAGGTTTCTGCCGCTGGATAAAAGGGAGAAAATGAAAGCTAGAGGAAAGAAAGGTGAAGGCACACTTTCAGAAACAAAAAAAAAGCTGTGAGGACATTGGGGTGCTTGTACTAGATGTATTATGTAACATAGTGGGCACCCTGTTAAGTAAGGAATTGCCTTACAGCCCCTTTTGTCCCATACATGGACGTCCATATTCACACACCCACACATAGTCAAACGCACACTCACACACATACCATCTGTCTACCTTCCCTGCTGTTGTTCTAGTGGCCTACTGCCTGTTGTCATATATTCTACGCTGCAGGAAAGCAGCGACATGGAATAGGCTGAAGGAAAAGCACGGTAGGCAGCTCGGATTAGCTCTGCCCGACTGTGCGCATTGGTGTGTTTTGTGGTCCACTAATAACATGTTTGTGTACTAATTAATCTCTTGATTAAATTCTGCACAGATGAATAGCAACGCTTTGTTCCCACGTTGACAGGAGCTTTGCCGCTTGGCACCGTTGTGCACAAACACAAAGACGCATCACCAATTCCACATGCACAAACACTATGATGAAGTGCGCCACTCTGTGCTTATTTTTTTTTTCAACCTTATCTCAGGACCACAATGGCTTCATGAGTAGTTATTACGTTTGAATGCGACACTCGAAAAGTCGGTGTTGGTGCAATTTGTTGATGGAAGGTTTTGAGGTTCTATGTAGGATAAGTTATGCATTTACAAGTACGATAACCCATTCATTTATGTATGAGGGCTGCAGTTAGTATTTCCACTGCTGCAAAGTGCAGCACAAAAACCTCCAGCCTGCAGTTTAGATGGAAACAACCAGAACTGATCTATGAAGATTTACAGCAGCATTTACCTGAATACTTACAGATGATCCCAAACTTTAGCTGTGGCGTCACGGGAGGAGGTTATGTGTTTGGAAACAGTTTGGAGAAAATGCTGTGATGGTGACTCTGTCATTTATGAGGCTGTTTCCCCCTTCGCCAGACTCTGCTGTAACTGAATCATCAACTTTGCATTAGATTACAGCAAATTTTGGTGTAAGGCTTTTTATTGTCAACAAATCCAATGAAAAACTGTGTTTAGTCAGTTTCTAAAGACTTTTTTTTTTTTTTACATTCCCCAGCCTGTGTTTAGCCCGCCTGTTCCTTCTAAAGACAAAAACCTTGAAAAACTAGTCATGAATATATAGTTTCTCATTTTCTAAAGCAGCTGTAGTGCTGTCGTTTTTAGCAAACCTTACTCAAACAGGAATAGACTGTGCATTTGTTGACTTTATGGCACCACAACCTTGTGTGTGGGATTGGCTCAAAATAAACTACAGCTCCTGCGTTCTCTGTACTGAAGGAACATGTTGACCTGTGCAACCTCACTGAAGTGTTTCTAATGCAGGTCTGTGGCACAATCTGGAATAATCAGGATCTTTTTTTAAAAAAAAACCTGGTTTCTATAAAGAGAGAAATCTTTCAAATCTCACATGCAGTGAATAAGTGGCTGCTGTGGTATGTCTTCCTCCCTGCGGTTTTCTCACAGGGTCTGTCCATCTCTACTGCCCTCCCCACCCCAGCTGTCTGCCTGTCTCATCCTTTTTGCATTCTCTCTGACTCACTGGGGGCAACATCTGGACTGTACTAAATGTCTGTGCTGGTGTGAGTGTGTGTGTAATGTATGTGTGTGTTTTCACACTGCATCCTCCCACACTACTGATCTGG
Source organism: Seriola aureovittata (assembly GCF_021018895.1). NCBI lineage: Eukaryota > Metazoa > Chordata > Actinopteri > Carangiformes > Carangidae > Seriola > Seriola aureovittata. The sequence continues at coordinate 7,359,990 of NC_079378.1, read as the reverse complement.
TTCCTGCAGTATTGTACAGTAAACTCGTAGAAAGAGGACGAGGTCAGAGTCTCCTTGCTATAGCCTGCCAGTCGGTTCAGCTGACATGTGAAGTTAGCGTCCACCAGTCGTCAGTCTGTGACCTCAGGGTGGGGGGGTGGGGGGGCTGGCTGATGCAAACGCCAGCTGAAATGAGCCATTTCCTCCGTGGATTAGATGTGGCAATAGCAGCTCTCAAAGAAGATGTGGAGTCCTGTTGGATCAAAGTGGAAGAAAGGATGAAAAGGTGTCAGCAAAAGAAACATGGACAGATGGATTAAGGAAAATGTGTTAGGGAGTATTTTTGTTTAGAGAAAGATAAGGTTAAGAGTAAGAGAAAGGGGAAAGCTATATTCAGGATGTAGAAAGAAATGGGCACAAGAAGGAATAAAAGGGAAAAGGCAAGAAAGTAGAACAAGAGTGAGGAGACGAAAGGAGAAGCAGAGAGAGAGCTGTAAAAATAGAGAGATATTGTATGTGGATCCTAACAAAGCAGAAAGTGCGAGAGAGGAGGTTGAGGAGAAAATTAGAGGGAAGAGAAAACCTGCATGGGGCAGGCTGGTAGAGGGAGGCAGAGTTGTAAACACAAGGGGTTGGAAAGGCAGCGAGGAAGGAAAGCACAGAAAGTTGCCACTTGATGGAAAGCTGGACGGTAGTGAATGGATGTGCGATGGGACAGAGAGGGAAACTTCAGTCTTGAGCAAAGGAGAAAGAAATAGCAGCATGTCATCACCCGCACCATGAAGGCTTCAAGTAAGTTTTCAGTTCTCTTGGGTTTCCTGCCTCTCACTGGAATTTCTCTTTTCTCTACGGCCTATTTTCAGAGTGTTACCAAAAAAAAAAAAAAAAAATCTTTTCACGATCTGCCCATGTGTTGCCTCATATGTGATTTGGAGAGAGGAGTTATGCTGAGAATGTTGGGAGAGGGACGTAATTGCTGGATTGCGGTGGCAGGATCATTTCCTGTGACCGTTCTCATCTCTGATGGTGAAGACGGAGGCTTTTTATTGCCATGCTGAACTTTGTCCCCTGTGTTTCTGCGGTGCCCTCTCGCTGCCTCCTTCACTTGCCAGCACCTCTGAACCAATGAATGAGACGAGTGAGAGGGAATGAGTGGGGCTTTGAGAAGAGGTATGAGATGAGGGCGGTGATTTTTAAGGATGATGCGGGATTACTGTTGTCGCCGGTGGTTTTTCACCTGCGTTTGTTTGTTTGTTTGTTTGATTGTCAAAGCACTGACCTGATTTGCACCTGATGGAGGGATGGGTCATGGGCCAGGGTAAGATTTTGGTGTGAATTCGATTAAAGGCGGCGGATCCAGGAATTTTTTAACACGGCAAGAAAGGACGTATTTCAACATTGTAAATTTCTCAGGAAATAATGTAGGCTATCAGTCTTAATGTAAAATATCTGACATATTACTGGTGTTGATATCTATGACATTTGGTGCAGATCAGGATAATAATCCGGATCTGACAGATGTGTGTAGGATTTTTTGGCCTTGGCGGAGGTATATACACTCTACTTAATGCCATTCTAGTTAATGAGAGTGATATTTTTGTGTTATATTTGATAGCTTTGTGTGAAGGTTGATTTTATTTTGAAAAACTGGTCATACAGCTATTTCTTCTTCTTCTTCTTTCTCCATTTCTGCTTTGAGTTTTTAGAAGATATCCCTCTACGTCTCTCTTGTCCTTGTTTTACATATACATGTGTATGTATGGGTGTGATTGTGAGGATGGGTGTCTGTATGTATATTATATATAAATTTATACTTCTGTATTTTTTTTTTTTAAATCTGCAAAGATTTTTTAAACCAAGATCATTCATATGTCTTTGTAAGCACAGAGCTCTGCAGAGCGGTTTAATCAGTGTCTGCTCATAAAGAAAATATACACACACACACACGTTTGAGAGCTGCCAGTTTAGCAGTCTGAGCAATACATATGCAAGCGGAAAAAAGTAGTAAAACAAATGCCTGTAAAACGTCTCGTAATTCTGGCGGCAGCGGCTAATGGGGTGTGGTGCCATGTGTAAGGCCTGTTAAATTTATGCAATAACAGCTGAAACCTGGCCGCTGGTTCATGTGAGTGGATATTGTTTGAAAGTACAGGATATTTCATGTTAAACTGTGTAAACTGTCCCTTTGTCCTCTCAGGATAATGCGCATCCCTCTCTGGCTCACGTCCAGCTTTTTCCAATCCCATCATTCCAGTGAATTCCCAGAGGAAAATGTAATTCCCTCAGATGTTCCTCCCCCATATGCTGAAAATGCTGGGATAAGGAGAACAGATGAATACAATGTTATGTTCTTCATTTTTGTCTTTGAGTCTAAATTTATTTATATTTTAGAGAGAAAATAATTAACACAGCCCATCAAGCTTGGCATAGAGAAGACATACAGTCCACTGGAATTCCCAGAGGGAAATTTAATAATGTGGGACTTTCCTCCTTCAACATGATGTGATATTAGCTCCCTTACTCTTAACTGTTTTCAGATTTTGTATTAAACGGTAAAACCATAAATGCCAAAAAATCTGTCTAATCTGTGTGTAATCAACATGCCCCTACTGCTTTATTTTTGCTTTGCAGAGATTGAGGCTAAGGAGGCTTGTGATTGGCTTAGAGCTGCAGGATTTCCACAGTATGCCCAGCTCTACGAAGGTAACACACACACACACACACACACACACACACACACACACAACACACAGTAGCCAAAGTCCAGAATTTATCCAGCTGCCTTGCTTCACACAAACATTCGCCTCTTCATTTCTCTCCGTTTGTTCACTCCTGCTTCTTGTTTTCTCTCTGTCTGACTCCTTCTGTCTTATTTTTTCCATCATCTCTGTCTCTCTCTCTTTCTGCAATCCCTCCATCTTCATATCCCCATCTTCTGGGCCTCTGTGTTCTATTTCCAGGCTTCAGTTCCTGTCCAGAGGGAGGGGTCATGGGAAAGGCCTTGTTATCACTGCTGGGACTCTCACACAGATTCTCTTTCTCTCTTCCTTCTTCCACCTTTCTCTCTGTCTCTCTACCCTTTCCTCGACTCGCCCACACTCTTTCTGTTGGTCATCTCCCTGTCAAAGCCTGCATTTTCTTGCTCTTCCTTCGTCTGTCCTTTCTTTCATCTTGCCCGCTTTCCACCTTTCTGGAAAAGCTACAGGCATTCATTCATGTGATGATCATCAAGCCTCATACAATTGAGACACAAACAGGAAATGGCCCCAGTAATCTAAGAAGTGGCTCTTAAAATCCAGCAGTCCTTCTTTAGCAGCACACACACACACACACACGCATACACACACACACACACACACACACACATACACACACACACGCACACACACACACACACTGCACTTCTCTGACAAATCCTGTGAGTTCCAGTAATGTCGGGTTATGGATGCTGGCCTCTGGGACTCTGTGGCGGCTCCCGGGCGCACATGATGCCTGCAGTCTGCCACCACACACAGAGAATCGCCAAAATAAAAGCCTTGAGTCATTTTGGCATTGTGCAGAATCCAAGTTATTTTGGGGGTTTGAAAATTTGTCTGAGTCTGTGTCTGTGTGTGTCTGTGTGTGTTCTGTAAACTCCAGATGCAGATGGCAGGTGTTCACTGTAGCAGCAGTTGTGCTGTATACTTCAGTTAAACTGTCAGAGGAAACTGCTATCTCCAGTCTCCTGTCAGTCAAACTCAGTCTCTCATTCTCACTATTTCTTCTCTCTCTCTCTGACTGTGTCTCATAGATTCCCAGTTTCCAATTGATATTTCCTCAGTGAAAAGGGACCATGACTTCTTGGACCGGGATCTGGTGGAGCCTCTGTGTCGGTAAGAACACACATATTCATACTGTACACTTACACACCGGACACACGCAGACCTCGTTTAACACCAGTAAAATCACCCCAGAATCCTTTTCTGCCCCCCAGCTCTATGCATTGACTTGTCTCTGCGGCCTGGTGCTAACAGGCTAATCATTAGACGTCTGACCCCGACCCTTAACGAACTCCCCACCCCCGTCTCCCGCTCAGACACCCAGCCTTTGATCTGGTCACCGCCCCCTCCCCACTGCCACGCTCTGATCTCCCATTCAAAGAGAGGAGACCCTCAGGGGGCAAAACACGGGTGGTGGTGGTGGTGGGGTAGAAGGGAGTGGGAGTTAAGGGGTGAGGGTAACGGGGAAGGAGTGAGTGGATGCCAGTGTATTCTACCAGATGGCTTTGAGCGGTGCCTCTGCGCACTTCTATGATCTCTCTGTTTCACATCTCCTATTCTCCTCCTCAGTGAAGTTTTCCCAGCATGCACAAGCACACGCCCCTCCCCACCCTTATCTTTTTGCCCCCAATGTCTATGATAGAGGAGGGGTGTGGTAATTATAGCGTTAGTGATTCCTGACAGCTATATTGCACGAGAATACACATCAGACCCCCCTGAGCTGTGTCTCAGGAGCTGTAAAATCATAATGAGGTCTCTCTTGTTCCGTGCATCACTCTTTACATTTACATTACGTTTTTTTTTTCACATTTTAGATTATTTAGCTTACTCGTGCTTGCAAAAAATACACATTGTATGGAACATAGACTTCTCAACCTGTATGAATATATGTGCAGTCGAGGATTGTTTGTACCATCCTGCAGCAGAAACACAGGGTGTGGAGACTACAGTGGCTCCCTCTGTATATTTTCCAACTTGAATGTTACTTTAAGCTTGAAAGACAGTTGATATGACAGCTCCATGCTTGCTGTTGGTGTTTTTTTTTTTTTTTTGGTACAGCAACAAGCAATCCCCCCTGTCTGCTAGTTTGTGTGAGAGGACAGAGAATTTTAACAGTGTACAAACAAGGATTTCCCAGAGGCTGAAATCTTTTAAATGACAGAGGTCACAAGACCCAAAAACATGTTTTTAATGATCCAATCATGAAAGGCACCAACACAGACACCACCCTGCTATCCAGCTTCTGTTCACATCCCATTCAGTTGCAGAAAGGGGGAGACAGTGGGTGGGAAGGATGGGTGCAGACAGCAGAGAGACGTTTTTTTTTTTTTTGTAAGGATGTTGCCCCCAGCACTCTAGAGTATGGAAGTAAAAGAGGGGGTGGGAATGGGTGACAGATAAGGGGAGGAGGGAAGGAGCCGGCTGCGCTTCAGCGTGAGGATGTCCCAGAAGAGTGATGCTAGAGAAGGCGAGGGAGGAATAGGGAGGAGAAAGGGCACGGACGAGAGGAGAGAGGCAGGGTGAGAAGAAAGGGATAGACAGAGTCAGAGAAGATCAAATAGGAGAAATGAAGGGGCACGTCTGAAAGACTCAGAAGAAAAGAAGGAGAAGGTGGTAGTGAAAAGTAAGAGAGGAGAGTGAAAGTGAGCAGCGTAGTGCAACAGACAGAATATATCTAACCTACCAGCTCTAGCATGTTTGATTGACACTGTGTGTGTGTGTGTGTGTGTGTGTGTGTGTGTGTGTGTGTGTGTGTGCGTGTGCGTGTGTTGCAGACGTCTAAATACTCTGAACAAGTGTGCCTCCATGAAACTGGATGTCAGCCACCCCAAGAAGAAAGTAAGCCAAACTTTTTTTAACTTTACATTTGTTTGTTTTTACAAGGAAATACAGAGAACGTAGCCAACGGTCAGGAATAGACACATTTTTCTGTAATATCTTTGTGGAGATTTGTTCATCACTTATTATATGCCCTTATTATACAAATGAATACTTTGTCTTTGCAATATACATCTGAAAATGTGATTCCATGGGGCTGAAGGGGGGGGGGGGGGGGTGATGTCATTTAGACTGTGTTCACATGTCATTCTGGTGCATTTACATTCAGTCCAACTGATTTATGGCAGATGGGAATGTTGTTATTCAGACTAGATCAATGGCTGCGCACTGACTCAAAATGGTCTTCACTCCCATATATATATATAATTACCAGTAGAGATGATGACAGGTTTGGTTAACCATCCCAACCCGCCCAGGGAGGTCGACATCTCAAAACAATCAACAATACAAGAAGCACACAGTGAAAACTCTATCAAGAATGTACAGAGACAATAATACATCAGATATATCAAGTATACCATCGATATCTCAAATATAATAAAAGAAAATAATAAATAGTTGTAAATTACATGAAATGAGACATTAAAGTGTTGTACATTACAACCGGGAAATCTCCACTCATTTTGTTCTATTAACTTAACTATTAACTAACAGAGATGTATGTTTTCATCGTATCATTTCGCCAAGAAGCTGCACCCAAAATACTGTAGCCTCTATCCAAAATTACAATTGCTACATTTAGAAGAAATGTTCTGTTTCATAGTCTCGGTTCAAACCTCAAAGTGAGACTTTGAAGAACAAAATTTGTTTTGATTTCACGTCACATGTAGTGCTGATGAAGGGTATCTGTAATCTGTCATTCCATGTGTTTACAACCCTGGATTTATTTGTTGTAAATCTTAAATGGACTAGAAGTAAGAGAAAAAAATTAGTCAGGATATTTCTTCTTACACCAAATCAACTACCTGTGTGAACACAAACACAAACTCCTCATGGACTGTGTTACCTAATGCTTCCTTCATCCTTCCATAGGGTGATGACTCTGATGAAGATGACCCGTTGGCTATCAGCAAACGTTGGACATTCGAGTGGAGTAGCCGACGCTGGTCTCGCCTACAAGACTTCCTGTTGGACAGCACCAATGAAAGCAGCCCGACGGGTCAGGGGGAGGAGGGTCTGCGCAGCACAGTGAGCAGTGAGAGCGTGCTGACGGACCTGAGCGAGCAGGAGATCACAGAAATCTCCTCGCTGCACAGTGAGGACTCCGCCTCCGCCATGCCTGACTCTATATCTATGGCATCCCTTTCCGCTTCCTACCAACCGCCAAGGGAACTCCCACACTACAACTCCCTGCCAATCAAGAGCAGCCGCCATGGGCAAGGAGGGCGGAGCAAAGCCAAAGAGTTTTTGCGTCGAATGGAAATGATGCGCACTTGGGGGCCATCCACAAGGCGGAAAAGCTCAAATCGCAGGCCGCCGCTGGTCATCAGCGGGCCGGTGTTACAGGGGGAGGAGCCTCAGGCACTGCAGATGCTTCAGTGTACTCCCATCAGCCAATTAGAGCACAGCCCTAAACACATCCATGAAACTGATGGAGACACTTCTCCTGTCAGCCTTACCAATGATTGTAAAGACCAATCCATGGTGAGTGTGAGCCCCAGCAGTGAGACAGTGGCGCCCAATGTAAAGGCACCTGTGTGTACAAAACCCCGCACTGCCAGCAAGAGAAGCAGCATGTATCTGGAGGATATGGAGCTGCCTTCTCAGGGTAAGAGGACTGAAGGGCAGAGCCAGTTTGGCAGAAACCAGTTTCACTCATATGAAAACCTCCTTATTCACATCCCCAAAGACCATAAGCCAGGCACCTTTCCAAAAGCTCTATCCATAGAGAGCCTGGCACCTTCCCCTGGCGACAAGAACAATGGCTCTCAGACACAGGCCCAGACTTCTCCACCCAACAATGGCCTGGGTGAGCCCTGGTCTGGTAAACCTCTTTCCAAGCCCCCCTGTCCTGGAGCGCCACGGGGCAGCAGGGCGAGTGTTTATGACAACGTGCCGGGCTCCCACCTGTACGCCAGCACAGGAGACCTGCTGGACTTAGAGAAAGAGGACAACCTGTTCCCTCACCTGGATGACATCATCCAGCACGTCAGCGGCCTGCAACAAATAGTGGACCACTGGAGCCGCAGCGTGCTGCCCGAGGGTGAGACAGGGGAGGGGGAGGAGGAAGGGGAGGGCAGGACCACCCCCAGCGAAGGCGAGAGAGATGGCGTCTCCTTGAATGACACCGATTCAACAGGGACCAGTCGGGAGAGGCGGGACTCTGGAGTTGGGGCCTCACTGACAAGACCACGGTGAGCAGCTGCTCAGATCATTTGGGTTTATTAAAACTTGGGTTGTGTTTTCATAGTTTTGGCCCTCATTTTTATTGGTTATGAAAACATTGTGAACACCAAAGTAATCAGTGAGATCTTGGAACATGCACACATCACTACAGCAAAGTCTAATAAGGCAACAAACAAGCTGTCAGACGGTCAGACAGGCTGTAAACAAGCCTGATCATTGAAAACACTTTATTTGGAGGTAAAACTGAAAGTGAGGGCCCCCAAAATATCACTGATAATACTTTCATTGCAGAGGAAGACTGTAGTACATATGGTTGGCAAAAGCTGAACCAGTAAGTTGGTCTACAAGCTGTGAGGGATGTTTACAATGAACGGTTAATAAGGAATAATTTAATAGCAGCTACACCTTCATTCTCTTTGCTGGAGTTTGCCCAAACCTCCAGCTTTGGAGCCAGGATGGGGCAGTTTGATGGTTGTGTTTCCCGCATTGTTGTATTTTTCTGTCTGTATACCCAGATCTACAATCTTATTATCACAGATGAGAAACAATGAGAATTATCCTTTAAATTGACCTGATCCGGCCTCTACATTAGCTGAATCACTCTGAGTCTCCTGTTCTTTTCTCCCCCATCCCAGTCTGCGATGGCCCAGCTTCAGAACCTCTGATCATCTCAACCAGCCAGCTTCCTCACTGCAGATCGGCAGCCAATCAGCAGGCCAGCTCAGCCTGCTGCAGAAGTTCTCTTTGCTCCGCCTCACCGCCATCATGGAGAAATACTCTATGTCTAACAAACACGGCTGGACATGGTGGGTATCCGCGCTGCCACACACCACATCCTGACAGAGATTGTACCCCGTCTTTGTCCATATGTTTTTCTCTTCTTCTCCACAAAGTGGCTATTAGCTCATATTTTATGCATGAGTTCATAATTCAGGGAATTTACAAGATGTGATGTCAGACACTTTGACATGGAAAGTGTCTGGAACCTCTGGTCTTACTTTTATTTTATTTTTTTCACTGTATTCTCATTTAAATTATATGAACAAACTTTCTGTTTTGTTTTTATTGCCTTATAATTTCCAATCTTCCATGCCAACTGAGGAATATGTGCTCTGTGACAGCAATAGTGTCACAGCTATTACAGTGGCCTCTGTTACTTACAGCTTCTCTTCATCAGAGCTGAAATAGCAGGACCATATGCACAGTCAACACAACATCTGCTTCACGTACTTCACTGATCCTTGCAGCAAGCACGGGTTTGTGCATACTCAGTAATCAAAGGCTCCAGTGTTGGTCAAAAAAGAGGCTTTAGATTCACATCCGCAAAAAAAAAAAAAAACCCACCAGTCTCCATGACCCGCAAACACAAGCACATCCTTGTGTTGTTAACGACCGGTCCTGTTAATTTTTTATTATCCCCGAGAGGGAAATTCTGTTGACCAGCATCTACATGAGGAGAGAGATAATGAAAGCACAGGCCGCTCTTTCTCCCACACACTTCCCTAATTGTTTTCTGTCTATCGCTCCCAGGTCTGTGCCCAAGTTTATGAAGCGCATCAAGGTGCCAGACTACAAAGAGAAGAGTGTGTTTGGTGTTCCCCTCATCGTCCATGTCCAGCGTTGTGGTTTTCCGCTCCCTCTGTGTTTACAGCAGGCCCTCAGCCACCTCAGAACACACTGTCTGGACCAGGTTAGAAAACAGCTTTTACAGGACTGGATTAGAATCTGTACATTTCTTCCTCATTCTGCTAATTTTGGTTGTTTAAATCTGAAATACGAGTCAGCTGACAAAAAGCCTTGTGCTTTGTTTTTTTTCTCTTCATCTCTCGCCGCTGGCGTTCCCCTCTCAGGTGGGATTGTTCCGTAAATCCGGCGTGAAGTCTCGTATTCAGGCTCTGAGGCAGCAGTGTGAGCTGTCCCCTGACTCTGTGAGCTACGAGGACCAGTCGGCCTACGACGTAGCCGACATGGTCAAGCAGTTCTTCAGAGACTTGCCTGAGCCTCTGCTAACAAGCAAGCTGGGGGAAACTTTCCTGCATATTTACCAGTGTAAGTCGCCCTCAGGAGCCGTGAATCCCGTGACACGTCGTCACGGCAAACACACAAAATCACACAAAATACTGAAGCTGTCGCAACACAGCTGATGGTATCTGCCTCTGGCCAAGGAGATCATTCGGATGTGGATTGGTTCAGCGAGCCAATAAACTGATGTTACTTTCATGAGTTGAATTTCAAACAGTTTACATTGCAGCTACAGCAAGTAGAAGAAATAAGTGACACATATTTTTCATGTCTAACAACGACTGTTTGATACTTTTATTTCCTTTAGAATAATCGTTTTTGATCACATCCAAAATGCTGCAAATTACCTTCTTTTTTTCAGTCATCAAATATATCAGCAGCACTAACCAACTCTGACCAAAATAGTAGTATAGTATACTTCCTGTATATATATAATTTTATGTTTGAAATGTGCATATGTGCTCTTAAAGACATCAAATATTTGGCGTTGGGTCATCTGGTGGCTAAATGGTTAAAACACATACCAATTGTCAACTATCAAAATAGAAAATTGCCAAAATGATCATCTTTAAAATATATATATTGGGTTTTGGTAACTGTGACTTTTTCTTCAATCCATCATTCAATTCCTCTTTTCTTCAGACGTCCCAAAGGAGCAGAGGTTGCAGGCCGTCAGAGCGGCCATTTTGCTGATGCCAGACGAAAACAGGGAGGTCCTGCAGACGCTGCTCTGCTTCCTGCGTGACGTCACTTCCTTGGTGGAGGAGAACCAGATGACACCAATGAACCTGGCCGTTTGCCTGGGACCTTCGCTCTTCCACCTCAGCATACTGAAGAACGAGACGCTGTCGCCAAGGTGCGCGTCTGAACTGACGAGGGCACCGATGCTCAAACTTGGTGGCCGAAGTCTTATGATTTATTACGTTGTTTTATACCTGTTTTCACCGTTATTACATTTGTGCCTAGCAGTAATACTTCTTATAATGGCAGTAGTATAAGTAAAGTCACTTCTGCTGTCATTACTATTATGGTCACCGATTTCCCTCTATGTAATTTTCCACCATGTCAATATCAAGCTTCCCCCGTGTTATTATTTTATACTGTTGTTTGGTGGAGGTCCTCATGATAGAATATAGCTTTTACTCCGATAAGTGCGTTCTTCTGTTTCTCCATGTAAACACTCACATGTTTTATGTTCTGCGTATTTCTGTTCCTCAAGGTCAATCCAGAGGAAGTACACCACAGGCCGTCCCGATCAGAAAGACCTGAATGAGAACCTGGCCGCCACTCAGGGCCTGGCGCACATGATCACTGAGTGCCAGCGTCTGTTCCAGGTCAGGATTGACTATTTACAGCAGTTAGATTGTTCTTGTTTGTTTCCATAACAGTAAAAAAATTGTAAATGACTGACCACAGTTTTACAATTCATTGTGTTGACAAAGAAATAATGCATGACCACGTCTTTATGTATGAAATTAACAGACAAAAATAACATGGAGCGGGGTGACGTTTCCTCTGCTGAGTTGTTATTATCCAAGGACACTCTATAACTGTGTCTGAGCTCATTTCTAAAACTGTATATCATCATTACCTTGAGGCTGTCAGCGTGTACAGTGTATTTACTGCTGGTGTCAGCGAAAACCTCTAAAGGGACTAAGAAAACAGGCTTGATTACCATGTGCTTCTGCGTTTAATGTGGTTTGAAGAGTTTTCAGATAAACAAGAGTGGATGACTCTTCTTGACTCAGGATACTGTACTGTACTGATAATGTACTAATATACTTCCAAAACATTAAAAAGGACCAGTGTTGAAGTTTAAAGGTTTTTATATGATGGTGATTTTTGAAAGGCAGTGAGTGGACGCTGGATATTATAATTTTTGTACCAAAAAAAAGTGTATATGTTATTGATGTAATGGTAAATAGAAAACCCCGTTAAATTGCACTTATTTGTCAAAGTGTATTTCCTGTTTCAGACTTGGTAATCTTTAGCACAGAGCTGATGTGATGTGATGTGATGCACGTCCTCTGGCTGTTCCCCTAGATCCCAGAGGAGATGGTGACGCAGTCTCGCAACTCGTACATGGAGGCTGAGCTGATGGTGCCCCCGCTGGACGAGCTGTGCAAGGCTCACGAGGAGGAAGTGGATGAGGAAGAGGAAGAGGAGGATGAGGAAGGATCCTATCATACACACCTAGAAAGCCTGGTCCAGAACCTGCTGAAAGAAGCCAGGGATAAGAGCAAAGGCTGGGTGTCTCGCTCAACTACTGACCACACCGAACTGGCATTTAAAAAGGTGTGTGGTCATTGAGATGCTGGAATATGATTGGATTTTGAGAGGGGTGGGAGGGAAAGACACAGGGGAGGGAAAACAGGGAATATGAGCATCATTATAAATGTTACCTAGAGGTTTAAAGGGCCAAAAGAAATTAAATTAAAGGAATCTTTTTACACACATTTCTGTGCGCCCACTTATACATTCAAATTATACATGATAAGATAAGGCATAAAGCTCTTTTGTACCCACCCTGTCACAATAAATCTAACACTCCCCATGTGTTTGTGTGTAAGGTAGGGGATGGTAACCCTCTGAGGCGGTGGCGAGTGTGTGTGGAGGTGTCCGCAGCTCCCAGTGAGGTGCTGCAGCGGCTGCTGAAAGAGCGCCCTCTGTGGCAGACCGAACTACAGCAGGAGAAGGTTCTGGAGACGCTGGATAAACAGACAGACGTGTACCAGTACTCCTGCCGCAACATGGCGCCTCAGCCCAGCTGTGACTACGTGGTACTAAGGTCAGGATTACTGAAATTCATTCGGAAGTGTTTGTGTATGTTAGAGGCTGTTATCTAAAGAATGTTTTCCATCACTGAGCAGTAGGTAGCACTCCAGGTACAAACAATACCAACTGATACATGAAAAGCTTGTATTTTAAGACTATTCAAAACAACCTGCTCAAATATTTCCCTTATATACAGGAACATTTCTGAAATACCATACTGTATAAAAAAATTAATCTCTGTCTATTTTGAGATTTAAATAATTGACAAAGTCATTTTCTCAAACAGAACATTTGCTGCTTGTATTGGTCTTACAGTAAATTAGTAAATTCAATCGTAAACTGAAATCACTTTGCACTGGGATACTATTACTGACATTTTTCATCGTTTCCTGATGTTATATGTCGGTATAGATCAAGAAAATATTTATTAGTTTCAGTCCTAATAAAAAGGTTATCAAACAATATATCACATTCCTACATTCAATGTCTGACTGAGCTCACAGCTTCTCTATTTTGTGTCTCTCCACCCCCTCAGATCATGGCGTACAGACCTGTGCAAAGGCTCATGTGCGCTGGTGTGTGTGTCCGTCGAACATGACGACAGCCCACGCGTGGGAGCGGTGAGGGGGGTTGTGCTGGAGTCACAGTACCTCCTCGAGCCCTGTGGGACGGGGAGGACGAGGCTCACCCATATCTCCAGAGTGGACCTCAGGTGTGGGCGGACTTCAAGTGCTCTTATAGTGAAGGTTTTGATAAACGTTGCGATCAATAATGTGCATTGTTTTCTATTCTCGCTACAGGGGGAGGTCTCCAGAATGGTACAACAAAGCGTTTGGTCACCTGTGTGTTAATGAAGCCCAGAGGATCCGCTCCTCTTTTCACCCTCTCGATCAGACGAGCACTGAGGCCAAGAGCTGAACCCCAGAAATGAAGCTTTTTTTTTCTTTTAAATCTTGGGTCACACTGCCAGAGCAGCTGGGCAAGACACCCAGTGACCCAGGAGCGGGAGTCATCCAGGCAACGGACTTTGGTGTCTTTTCATGCTGCTGAGCCACACTGATCATTACTGTACCATACTGTGCTGAGTTACAGTCATTCACACACAAAGAAGAGAGGGGTATTTTTCTCATGTATTCCAGTAATTCTGAATATCACTACTTATTTATTTTCCAAGCCATTTTTTTCATACCATAGAACAAACGTGGGTTTCCAAATATGAAACAACTTATTGTCTTTTACCAGCCGCTGATGTTTCGTATAATTGGCTCTTAACCATGTGCATTATTAGATGGGGTATTTTCAGTATTTATTGCTCTGGCTCATTCTTCAAAATCCTCACCTAAAAATACAATATCTTGCAAAAAATAAAAATAAAAAAGGAAAAGAAAGATGATCCAATGAATCAGGCAGCATCAGCAGGTTGGATCATGAGACTGTTTTTCTATAGTGTTGGTAAATGTTTAATCTCCAACACCTTCATTTGATATCACTTTAACTGTTATTGTAATAGATTACCTACCGGAAGCTTACACATAACTATAACTGATTTTGTAGAAGACTATGTGTGATCCAAGTTGGCATGAAAGTTCTCATATTTAAACTAAAAAACCTTTATTTGTATTGATTACTCTGAGGAATCTATCTTAACCCCATCTCTGTAAAGTGCCACATGGCCTGCCTGCAATATACATGAGCAATTTGATTGAAACTGTTTAGAACAATTTCTCTTCTCAGATGTTTTATTGACTAGAAGTGAGAAAACAGATCCTATTCACCCCTGATCTGATTTAATCATTGTACATTTTAGAAAAGCAGCCACACAAACAACATCATCAATATCTGATGATTACATCATATACACGATTATTCATTGATTTAAACTGGACCTCCCTGACCTACATCAGCACAAATCTGTGGAGCCTGCCACAGATGCTGTAAAGACACAAATCCCTGTCTACAGGAATAACCAGGATCAGTACAATATGGGTACATGACAGCACAACATTGTGAAAAGTGCACTAGCTTCAGGACAAACAAGTACGTGAGGGATCTGGATCACAGAAAGGGGAAACACTCATCGGGTCCATAAATGTGCTTTAACCCTGTTATGGATACATTGTGTTGGATATCACTGTTGATTTAGTCCTCTGTCATTATTTTCACTATTTTCAGTGTTAATCTTATCTAAATGAAATGTTATTTTAAAGTTATTATTGTCAGTATATCTCTGTATATGGTATCATTGTTGCTTTTCTTTTATTATTTTTGCTGTCATGTTATACAATGTCTAAGACATGTGACCATTTCACTGCTTCTGGGAAGCATGTTTGAAATTTTGCATGTGTGGGTGTGTGCATGGATGTACCTGTGTATCTGCGTTTTAGATATACGTACAGCCTGTATTGTAAATATATATAAATATATATATATATACATGACGCTTTCTGTGCCAGCAGATCAAACATCATAGCTTTTCAGGGTCTTCCTATCATATTGATATGCTGACATGTGAACTTTCCACACAGCATCCTACTAAAGCAATAGCAGACTAAAGCTTGCAGCTTTTTTTTTTGTTTCGGCTGTAGGCAGCGTTGCTATGGTGTTGCTATGATACAGTGTCTCTACACTGCCACTAAAATCCTGTGTGGATGCTGTTTCCTGGAGAACAGTGTGGCGTATGTGTGTGTGTGTGTGTGTGTGAATGCGTGAGTGTGTGCGTGTGTGTGTGTGTAAATATGTGTGTAGGAGAAGGACAAAAAGACAGACAAAAGAATGAATGAGTGACTTTGACACGAGCCCTCGGCTGTGTGTGGAGAGGCTCCAGATCGAGCTGAGTAGCTGATTTATGCTTGGTTATTTCTGACAAAGTGACAGAAAAAAAGAACCATTGTTTCTAAACAAGACAATAAAAAAAAAAAAAAAAAAAAAAAAAAAGAATTCAACACTGTTTTCTGTTTGTGGAAATGTTCTTCAGTGTCACAGTAGCTTAAATCACAGTAAACACTGTGTATCACAAATATGTTTTTACTTTGTTCTGTGCTCTTGTGTCCATTGAGTGGTGCTGTTGCCCTGCTGAAGTCTGGAGGTCATGAACGAACATGGGGAAAGTATGCCATCGAAAATATTTTGAGATAACTGAGTGAATGAAAAGTCATCACAACATCAGGGGATTCTCCCTAAGGACGTTTTCACTCTCTGTGTCCTTTCAGGGGATGGATGGTTGGAATCCAAACCACCACCGCTCGGATCAATACTCAATCACATTTACCTACTTAGCCGTGTTAGATGGTGACTCCGGCAGAGGACGGTGAAGGTGTTTGAATACAGACGCTGCTCTCCCCAGCCTCCCTGTATGCCCGTGTGTCTGTTAGTTTTGAAACAACACAGAAATGAATGAAACATTACTTTAACTTCTACCTCATTTAACAAGTCAGTGATTTTATCTAGAAAGTAGGGCACACTGTTAACAGCTCCTGAATGTCAATGATCCTCTGCACCATGGGAGTACTTTAGCTCCTCTACTCCATGGGCTCTGACAAATGAGGAACATGTTGCAAATTACACCATTAAAAAAAAAGAAGGGATTACCGACAAGGTGAATCAAGCATTGATTTTCCCAAGTGGATCCACTTTATTGCACAGTGGTTGAGCGTATTTTTTTTTCTCTGATCCACAGCTAGAACACTAAAGCAGATGTTGACAATGAAGACATGATCTATGCAAAACAAAAATCAATTTGATATGACTGTGCTTCCTCTCAGTATGCACAGATAAAAAGCAGATGGCTTCAGAAGATCATCGGTGCTCTTTCACACATGGTGACCCTGCAGAAGTATTTCAGAGTGACCTCTTCTGGAGGAAACAGGAAGTGCATGTCCTGCTACCAACCCTGCCCAAGAGTTATTAATATCCATGGCACATTTTTGAATTATTGACTTTCTTGTCCATATGTCCACAGTTTTTTAACACAGGGCAAGTACATTGATAGACAAAGACTGACAGTATTCCCGGAATATACGAACCATGTGGATGGGAGCCTCAGTAACGTTGAAATATTGTTACTGTAGTGCAATATGAAATAAATACATAAATAAATAAGTGACGGATTTTGTGCATCCTTTTATTATTCTTTGTCATACTTTGATTTAGGGGATAATCATTCACTAAGTTTTGGAACTACAGTTCCCATAATTTTGGGCATTGATGGACGTAAACAGGAAGTAAAAAGTTGCCATGGAGTTAGTTAGCTGTGGCCCACACCTTGAACCTTTTTTTTTGGTAGCGTGTGTTTGTTTACATTTTGCTAAACCGGCACCATTAAAAGTATGCCGAATTAACTATAAGTAGTTCATATTTACAATGTGTCAACGGATGTGCAAACAACTATCAGCAGAGTCCTGTGAAACCGAAGAAAAACCTAAAAACGTGATTATTCTCAGGCAAGTTCTGGAGTTATCAGGAGCGTTTTCCTCTGTGTTTTCAAAGAGGTTTTTATGGATATTTGTCTGCGATGGACATCGGATTTAATCGGAGACGACATCGTCGAGAAGCGTAAGTCACACTGAAGCTAAAAATATGTTTGCCATGTTGGTGTGTTCAGATTTGACTGAATTATGACACAGAGAAAGAGAACACGTTTTGACTCTCTAACCATGACCTAGGCCTACTCACTGATAATCTCCCATTCCCGAGAGACAGGCTGTCTGAAAGCGAAAGAAAGGAGCAGCAGCCTGGAGCCATGGTAGTGGTGATGACACAGTAAAGACAGATCGCAAAGATATCCCTTTAAAAACTCAAATTCTTACTATTAACATCATGATAACACCAATGAGAATCATCATATAGCACATACTTATAAGTTATCACTTCAGTCCCAATATCCAACATCAGTTCAATGAATTAAATTAAGATAAAGGAACGCTATGCCATTGCTCTTGGTAATGTGCTATTATCAAACCTTTTTCTGGAGATAAAGCATGACATGAGGGCAACTTATATATCACCAGTATTTCTTCTTCAATTTCTTTATTTTTATTACTCATTTTCTGTTTTCATGTTTTTTTCATTATTTGGCTTTCTGTATGTGTGTGCATACATGTTACTGTACAAAAGTAAAACTGAATCAATAAATTAGTTAAAACATTTTAGTCTGTGTTAGAGTATATACATTAAATAGTAAAATTGTGTTTTTATAATTAGTATTTTGTTCACCAAAAGCAACTTAAAAAAACCCCAAAAGTATATATTTAATCATATTTTAAATAGACTTAATTCATAAATACAGTAATTTTGCATGTGATTTCTAAATGCCAAGTACAAATTCTTTAAAAAAATATACTTTTTTAAAAACTTGATGATGTATCATTAAGTCTTAAATTAAAAATGTTGATGAAATCAATAGATATGACAAAACTAATCAGTGTTTGTCTGGCTTTTCTTTAATTTCCATTATGTTCCGTCACAGACACAAGAAAATGATTGTGTGAATGGATAGTCTAACCCAGCCTCACTCTAACTGTCAAATTCACATTACAAAACAATAGGGGTTTTAAGAAATCTCATTCATCTCATTCACACCATCTGAAGAACTCAGTTGATGTTTGCAGTGATGCATTTTGGATGTTTACTGCTGTTGAGAGAGAGAGAGAGAGAGAGAGAGAGAGAGAGAGAGAGAGAGGGGCCAGGGGAAAATGAATGTATCTGCTCGGAGACTGGCTAATCCACTGTCTTCTTCCAGACAACCATGATAAGGTCATTAATGAATAAATTATCCAATGAATGAATTATTGATGAGACTATGTTGGCAGTTGTGTGTACAGTGCTCTTGAGTGTATGGCCTGGTATTGGCATGCACGGCAAAGCTGTGCACAATTAACGACAGGAATTAGTGAACCGTGTGTTAGAAGCTTCAAAAGATGGAATATTAAAAACAGTATTTTGTTTGCACTTAGCTGAGGTTGTTGATCACATTTGTTACTTTCAGGGTGAAAAAAGTTGAGCGAGACCATGATAACACCACGATAGAAGTGTTAACACATAATTTTAATGCAAAGTTTAATGTGTTTTTCTTTTCTTATACTTTTCCCAAATCATACTAACAAAGGCAAAACACTGATCATATTAGTTGTTTTTTTTGGTTGGAGTTGTGAAAGGAGTTCAACAGTGGCAAATTTTGTTACAGCAGCTGATAATGCCTGTTCTCACAGTAGAAAGTAGAGACATTTTGACTCATCAGGGCAATGAAAGCACAAAGTTATTCAAGTCACTACACTGTGAATAAAGTCTATCGGGTGTTCAAACAAAATACAAACCCTTCCTGAGGTTCTGTGGCCCAGGCGCCTCACCTGCAAATACATTAGCTTGTTAGTGGCAGAAGCACTGGAGAACGGAGCCACAGAGCTAATGAGCTAATGCCTAATGATCTTTGAAAACAGTCACGGCTGCTGAAAGTATCTCCAGAATCCTCAAAGTTGTTTCTAACCATCTTGATGAAAAAAAAAAAAAAAAAATCACAATATTGCATAGAAAAAAAAAAAGATTTGCAACCCATTTCCTAAGTTGCATCTGTAATTCCTAATGCGGTTCAATGCAAATTAAAATACTGTATTTCCTGTAAAACAAGCAAAAATAGTGACATGTTATTATTTTGTTTAAAGATATAAAATAGTGGAGAGAAACATCAATATTTAACAATAAAACTGATCAAAAAATACATTTTTGTATGTAAATTTCTGGCTAATATCTTTGTTTGGATTTACAAATAAGGGTTATTACAATTAAGGTTCCTAATGTCCGTTTGTTGTGTTGTTTTTTTCACGCAGACTAAAAGAGAAGAGTCTGAGGTTTGAGGAGACACCCTCACAACAGCGGTAAGTGTTGCTAAACGACCTTCCTGGTTTTCCAAAGATTGTCGGATAGTCATTTTTCAGAAAATCAGATGCATAGCTCTGTGACGCGAATGTGAAGGTAATACACGAGAGGCACAGACCAGGTCTAGAGCAGAGTGTGTCATGGTTTCAGTCTGCTTTCAGGGATTGCAATAATTTAGTAAGATTTAAAAATTCAAAAATGTTTTATTCATTATAGTGTATTTTGTAACTGTAAATAAAATACCTCATAAATCAAACAAAATATCACAATATACCATTTATCTTTCAAGTGTTACCGAAGCTAATACTGAAATATCAGCGCGTGCAGGAGGCAGCCCAGTATATTTAAATCTATTGATGTACATTTAAAGACTGCCACAGCTTTACACATATGTATGCAATGGAAGATTTCCGATGTCCCCTGCACATGGCTTTGAATAGAGAGCACATTTGTCACACTGATCATCAAAGTCAGCTGTTATGTACAGTATGATTCCAGTATTCCACTGTTTCTATAGCTATATTACATTTTTGTATTGCGTAAAATGTCTAAATTCAATGTTTTATTGAAATGAATGGTTGCTCCACAACTTATCGAATTCTGCATCTGTTTGTCATCATGACAGATTTGGTATCTTTGGCAACCTTGAGATCTTCAGTGGAACTTTTACTGTTTTTTATGAGGGCTTGAATGATGCCTTTCTGCATGATAATTGAGTCGTCAGTGGGTTGAGGTTCCGTGGGATGAAGAGATCAAGCCATACTGGATCGTTGCCACGCATACTGACAACAATGCACATGATATGTTTGTGCTCTGCTCTCTGTAGTACACATTTTCAATGGCGGCCTTGCACACTCAGTAGCCTTTGGGGCGATAGACTGTTTTTTATAAGCTTCTCCATCAAACCGAAAGCATGTTTTTCATCTCTGCTTGAGTTTATTCATGGCCACTGCCACAGTTCAGGAGCTCCCGTGCTGCAGCACAGTCAAAAGAGCCAAGTCCTTGATCCCGGGTCGTGACCCCTGTCAAAGTAGTGGCTCTTTCATCCCTGGTGACAGCTTTCCAAACCGAGGGGAGCGTTACTACATGCCAGAGCCTCTCACCACGTGGATAATGAAAATGAGGAACTGTGACATATGTTTCAAAAATATTTGCAATCGGAATATTTTGTTCCTGTCTATATCTCTAAAATGTCAGTTTTTTCCGTGATTCAGACAGAACAGGCGTGTTTAAACCTTTATCGCAGCACACTTCTGAGTTCATCTGGAGGCCTTGAAAGCGATTCATAAGACCCAAGATGGTCTAATCTTCTTAACCCATAGCGAAGCGTGTAATCCTTACAACATGACAATGACCAATATTGAGGTTATGAGATTTTAGCAGGATGACTTTTTTTTTTTCCCTCATGCAATCTTTCCTTCAGATGGATACACAGGCTCTTTTTTTATCTTTAAAACTTTAATAAGCTACTTTGTGGTGTCCTTTGAGGACTGTCCTCTGCAATTCCTGCAGTATTAGCGTAACTGAGTGAATGCGACAGGGAATATGACCTGCTTGCTGAAAGTATTCAGTCCCAAGATTGCAGAGGATCTGAGCAAAAGGAGCAACTGAGGAAATCTTGTCCTCAGAGTGTGGACCTCAGGGCCTTTTAGTCTATTAATACAAACGAATTAAAAAGAAAGACTGCCAGTAGGAAGAGAATTTTACACCTGTTTTTTATACAAATTTAATTTAAATTTTAATAGTTTTTCAAGAATGTAATTTTTTATAATTCTGCATAATGAATTGCTTTATTCTGCCATACATTAATATAAAGACAGTAATGTCCAGAAAATTTCTCATTACCCAAAAGAAAAAGGTTTTGAAGTCTGCATCCATATGACCCTGAATAACCCTTTAAGATGAATGTTTTTGTATTGTAAAGCAAAGGAAATATTACAAAAATAAGATAATAAAAAAATAAAGTATTATAAATCATTACAATATGATTAGAAGATTGTCCCACTGTCATTGTTTGAAAACCAATGATTAACAGAAAAATAATTGAGAAACTGTCACTAAGTTTAGAAAAGAAAAGCTTTGATTTGCTTGATTTAAGCTAATTCAGCTCACAAGTGTTTGAATCAAACGTTTCTTCTCAGTAAATGTTGGAGGAAAACAAATTGATTTGTTCCCAGTAAGTAAGATGAAGTTGTGTAATTGACAAACTGCATGGAAAGAGACAGTGTTGTTCCAACTCTTCAATCAGCTTCTTCCTATCTCCCCATCTCTATCACACACAAACATGTTCATGGACGGACACACAGTTGTGCACATGGGTGCACGCCCACGCATGGCCAGCTTGATTATGACTCACATTCATCTGTGAAAACAAGACGTTGTTACCTGCGTCTCTATCTCTGCCCGAGGCCCTGCCCTTTATATATCTGCGAGTCTGCTGCAAGAAACATCTTCAAGCTATCCTGTTGTTTTAACACCTAAAAACTGCAGTATCAGTTTTGTCACAGCCTTGTCTAAAGTGTCATTTAAGCGGTAGAACTTGATAGTAGATCCATGTCAAACCAAATCCAACCGCAGCTATTACACAGAAAGAAAAATCCCCAAGAAACAAACTGCATTTTCTCCAGTACGCACTGATCAAACCCTCTCTGACAGATGTCACCTCTGCTGCACTCTCTCTGCCTGATCCTCACCAAGTCCCGGGCCCCTCTGAAGCTCCAGCACCTTGATCATCAGCCCACACAAGACACTGGCACTACCGCCACACGTCTCTACAAAGGTGCACCGGAGCAGAGAGGAAAATGACTGCCTGCCCGCAAAAGTACTGCATCTCTGCTGGAGGTGAGGGAGGGGAAAGAGATAGAGGGAGAGAGAGGAGGTGGAAGAGAGATGATGAGAGAGAGAGAGTGAGTGAGGAAAGGAAAGAGAAGGAGAACAATGTTAGTGTTTTTACCCAATCACCAACCAGATCCCAGTTAAGACCTCTCTTTTTGTTAAAGAAGTCTTTTGTGGAATCATGACAAAGGTGCAGAAGCGAACCTTTGTCTGAAAACAAAGAGGAGTGTGTTTGTGTGCAAAGAGAGAGCCTGCCATTGTGGTTGTGTGTGTGTGTGTGTGTGTGTGTGTACGCAAGAACCTAAGTGTGTGCACATCGGAGAGCAAGATAGCATGTGTTGGTTTGAGAAACTGCTTGTCTAAGTGTGAGGGAAGTGTGTGTAACAGATGCAAGCTCTGTATGTGAGTGTGCAGTTGACTGACTGTGTGTGACCGTTTCCCTCATTTTCTTTGTGCTGATGATTGGGGTTGGGGGGGGGGGTGAGATGGCCTCTGCTCATCTGTGAAATTCTCTAATGATCTCACGTGTGCACATGCACGTGCACCAAGTGCAAAACGCACTCACACACAGCCACACACACACAGCCAGAAAATGTCACTCCCATGTCAACCCCCCCCCCCCCGCCTTGCCCCTGTCAACAGCCCGGCATCTCAAGAAAAATAAGAAGCGAGACATCAGAGAGACTGCCGTCACTGCCTATATGAAAATACACTCAGACAGACACACACACACACACAAACAGAACGGCACAGACAGAGTGACGAATCAGCCTCTACAGCTTCCTTGCTAATGGAAATCCTACCCAGCAGATGTGTCCTGTTGGAAGAACACATGGAGTGTGAAACAGGCTTATGAACGCATACAGGTAGTGAACCAGTACCCACGGTCTGTGCAGCCACCAGAGGATACTGTAGGTGTGTGAGTGAGTGTTTATTTATGAGACCCTGTGTGTGTCAATGCTCAATGAGACTCAAATGAGTGCATGACCTAAAAAAGAAGAAACAATATCCAGACACTGGTAAAGATGCAGGACAGTGTAGCATCATCCAGACTGGATTCATGAAAGCTACTTGTAAACACAGATAATTAAATATACAGCAGCCATCAGCCTGAAGGAAACTAATCAAAGGAGTGCAAATAGAAGGGAGTAGTTTGCTAAGTGCCCTCATACCACACCGTGCAAAGATAGACAGTGTAATTCGAGGGTAATATCTTCTGCAGTAATCGGGATGGCGTTTGGTAAAACAAGGCACAAAGAAGAGAGGTGATGAGGTGAGAAGGTGTTTCCAAAAGGTGAAAAAAAAATAACTGCAGGACAGGGGAAGAGGGGGTGAAGTCACTGTAGAAAGAGGAGGGGAAGTGAGAAAATCTCACAAGAAGAGATGGGTGTCAGGAGAGCAATCCTGCCATGCTTAAGGAGGAAACAAAGGTAGCAGAGTTAAACTAGGGACAGCGATAAGTGGGACAGACGGATGGCTGCTGAATATATAAACAGTCTCTGTCTGGAGAGCAGGTTTTTCTAAACTGCATGAACTTCATCTGAATTGCCCCTGCACTGCACCCAAAATAGAGCCCCCCCCCAATATTTATTGCTGCATTTTTCATTTTTAATATCTGTATTCAGCTCTTCCGTAGTGTTCCATATATGCACCTCAAAGAAACAAATAAACAAACACACACAAGACAAACAAATAAACAAAACAGAACAAAAACAAACAAACAAACAAAAAAAAACACCCAGTTGTTAGGTGGTGCTGTGCTCTGTATGAACCCATGCATGGATGGCTCCATGTTATTCCGCTTCAGCGCCCTCTTAGAAAGTCGCCGAGTGCGCATGCCTGGCTAGAGCGCACTACCGCAGACAGGGGGCGTCAACATGGCGCTCTCTCCTCGACGACCGCACTGACTGCAACCTGCCAATGAGAGAGAGAGAGGGGAAGAGAGAGAGAGAGAGAGAGAGAGAGAGAGAGAGAGAGACAGGAGAGAGAGAGAGAGGGGGGGGGAGAGAAGCGTAGGCTACCGTACTGTCAAACCTCCATCCTTTTTTTCCCAGCCCTATGAATCCCTACATATTTTCAGGAGGATAGGGTGAATTCAGAGGATTCTTTTTTTTTTTTTTTAAATCACAGCTCTCCCTTGTTTTTCCTGCGCAGTGGATGGTTTTTGTGCAGCAGCAGCAGCAGACGCCCGAGCTTGTAGAGCAGGTGTGAGAGACAGCGGCGACCGCTCCTCTCCTCCCTGTTTCCAAGGGGAAATGTCGAGCGAGAAGCCGGTTTCAGCACCACCTGGCTCTGCTTCTTCGCTCACGGACACAGACCGAGACTCCCATCCTCCGCCGGGCTCCTCCGTGCAGCAGGTCGCCGCGGGCGCTAGCTCCGGCGCCACCGGGGAAAGGATGGTGTCTGCAGCCGGCTCTATGGTCCTCCCGGCCGGCGTGATCAACCCCGCTGTCCCGATCAGGAATATCCAGATGAAATTCGCCGTGCTGGTGGGCCTGATCCAGGTCGGGGAGGTTAGCAACAGGGACATCGTGGAGACCGTGCTGAACCTGGTGAGTGGAAGCAGGACCAAGCAAGGGTTAGAAAACACAAGAGAGGCAGCCATAGAACACAGTAGAATCACTGCGCCCCAACCCGCTATGTTTTATTTACGATGCCTCACTCCCCTGGTTGTGTGGCTTTCAGAGGATGATGTCATTTGTTTGTTCGTAGGATGGATGTGGCATATTTCATTTCTGCAGATAAAAAGCAACAAATACACGAGGCCGCTTGTCGGGGAATAAATAAAGCTATAATATTGTAAAGCCATAGAGGAGCTGAAGCTGAATGAAGCATGTGACCCCACCGAGGCATGGAGGGTAGTCTAACCACCAGCCATTGTTGACTAAATGACCCGTTTGCGGTGCAACGAGGAGAAGGCATTCGCAGTCACACTGTGTCGGATGGGAGGAAGTGTATGCAGGCTATTCTCTTGACCCCGACGTGTACCCCGAAGTGATGCATAGGCAGCTGGTCACAAACGGCGAATGCTTCCAATGTTGCGCACGAGACCCAAACAGAATAAATTCGTTTTCCTAAGGAGCGAAACGAGGCAGGTACACACTCCAGTCGAGCACTTGAAACAAATTAATGCAACACGGACAAAGGCCGACTAGCATCATGCTATCCATCGACATATGTATGTGTGTGAGAATGGCTCAAAAATTATGCATAGGCCTATTGTTGAAGGCAGGGCCCTGCATCCTGTGCGCAGAGCAGTGATGTATAGGTGCCTGTGACACGGTTAGCGGTTTACATTGCTCTGCCTCAAACTGCGATTGTTTAATCTATGGATCAGATATACGTTGCCACCCCCCCCCCCCCCCCCCCCTCTCTTCCATCTTCACTCCTCCATCGGAGGTTGTGTCGGCGATGCTGGGCCTACCCTACACAACACATCAGGGGGATTTAATCCAGCTGGAGGGGGGGTTGACATGACTGGTGTTTCCCGTTACGAAACTGATGAGCAAAATGTACAGCAGACGTGGGTCATGAGGGCTAATGCGTTAGGAGGATATAGGACTTGTGTGTGTTGGATGCTGCCAGGCTGTTTTCCCTCCTCCATGCATCAGGCGATGGCGTGTACTGCATGATATTACATATCTGCCATGAAAAGGGGGGGTCTAGTCATTATTCATTTTCTTTTGAGGAAGAAGTAGAATAATGTGGACATTATTTATAACTTGCCTTCAGTGCAGTGCTTTCTGGAGGTTGACTATTTCAGGGTTTTATGGAGCCGGTGTGGCCTATTTACTCACTGGATGCTTGGAGCAGGACAGCCTACAGCTGGGCTAAACCATTTTCCTCTCAGTCAGACTGATGAGCCGTCCGGATTCAGGTCGGCTCTCATCTCCCAATCGATTATTGGTACTACATGGAAGAGCAGGGGGGCTTTGCTGGCTCACTCCGACCTTGTCTCCTTCCCTTACACCGCGTCCCCCCACCACACACACACACACACACACACACACACACACACACACACACACACACACACACACACACACACACACACACACACACACACACACACTCACTCACTCACACCCCCCTGGCTGCACAGGCTGATAACCATCCATCCTGTTCCACGGCCCTCTCCTTCACTCTGGAGGGGCTGAGAGAAGTGATGCTGCCTGCATAGACTGGCCTGGCAGGGCAGCGCCATGCATTTAAAAGCAGGTGGAGAGGAGGAGGAGGAGGAGGAGGAGGAGGAGGAGGAGAGGGAGGGTGGGGGAGGAGAAGAGAGAGAGTGGAGGAGGAGAGGTGGTAGGATGCTGCAGTGGCTATGTGCTCAGAAATCACCAGCTGATGCAGTGGAAGAGGGAAGGACTCTGGATTGGTCCACAGCAGATCAGTGAAAGCTCATCAGTGCATTCAAGTGAAATGTACTCCATTTTACAGAAATACCCGCGTTTAGGCCCACACTGTTTTTTAGTGAATGTTGGTCTGATGCATTAACACACAAAGGCCTGACACAAATTAAAGCAGTATGTGTTGGCATTATAAAGCTTTACTTGCTAAATCCTGAATTGAACAATCAGTTCTGGTTGCAGTGCTGCCAATAGCTAAGCCTGTTAGGGAATTCTGTTGCCCAGCTCCTTAATTAAAAGAGTTGAAACAAAGAGGTGTGGAGGCAGGAAACCTCAGTGGTCATGCTGCTGGTACAATGAGTCCACTGTGACCCAAAAGCTGATCCATTATTCCAGTCAATGTGGGAGACCACAGCAGCCACATATTCTCCATCCACCCTGGCTGTATTGATCACATCCCGCTGCGGCTTGGTTGAACAGATGGCTTGTCGGCTGGATCAGATATGGTCCCCGTTCTATACGGCGTGATTCTGGCCTTTGGCGAGTGATGAACTGTAGGGTCTGTGCAAAGAAAGAGAAGAAAATATGAGAGAGAGCGAGAGAGAGAGGACAATAAAAAAATCAACTTGGGCCAGAAAGCTGGCTGCACTGATGCTGATACAGTGGCAGAGCAGAATCAGTTTATCACTACTGCCGCCAGTGTGGCCGGGAACACGGGGCTTGTTATTGTTGCTAATACTGTAATAATAGTATTTTGAAATTAAAGTGAACATGAAAGATAGAGCGGAGGTGGTACACACACACACACACACACACACACACACACACACACAAAGAAAACACATTTATTGTGTGTGTGTGGGTTGCTGGTGGTGAGGTGCTCAGCCATTACCATCAACAAGGCATCACAGTTGTCAAGGCAACACTGCTCTTTGACTGCTGCCTCCAGACGCTCGACCACCTGGTGTTGCTTTCCACTTCCGGACTTCTGTCACAGTGCTCTGCCACAGCATCTCTCTCTCGCTCTCTCTCTCTCTCTCTCTGTCTCTCAAGCTCTTCCTCTGTCTGTCTGTCTCCTACTATGTGCTAATGTTTTTTTTATGGCTTGAGGAAGTCGAGGAACTAAACAGCACTGAATAACTGAGGAAGGCTCTGCTCCATTTTTTAGTGGGATCACCAGGGAATAAACTCGGTTCGTGAGCAAATAGGTGACGAATCAGTTGAACCAATTTCAGGCGTCTGAGGTGATGGGCCACCATTTGTGTTTGGTTGATGGCGGGGGGAGAGCATGTTGGACGTTCAGCTCCCAAGATCTCCCATTGTTGTCCATTTGGGTTGAGATGTTGAGGCTGTGAAGAGCCTAGCATATGATTCGCATTATTTTCTATATTCATTGAACCACTAAGTAAGACTCACGTGAAAGCATCTGCATTTGTTATGTTTCCCTGCTCCCTTAATCAGGTTTCGTCCTGCCTGTGCGTGTGAACATGTTTGTGTACGTCAGTCAGTTGGGATACCATAGATATTGTTATATAACTCGCGGGGTCAAGGCCCGTTCGAGGGGCTGTGAGATGAACATGAGGGGTCATGAGATGATTAATAAGACAGGAGAACTCGAGAATTACTGAATACTCTAATATTTTCAGGCCTCAGATTAAGCAGGAAAACAAAACCCTTTTTGGTTGATGACCCACGCACGTATTCTGGCAATGATGGCCAAAAAGGTTTGGGTCCACCATTGTAGATGAAGCTCTGCAGGAAAAGATACTTTATAGTAGATATGTATAGTACTTTGTAGTTACTGCTTGTGCCATCCCTTTAGAGGACAGTGCTTTCATTTCCCTCCCTTCACTGCTGGTTCTGTGGATTGAAACCCCCCAAAGTATTCTAGTTAATAGTCAGCCACTTCCACCCAAGGCTGCGGTTGTTTGCTTCGACATGTTGTGATGATGGATATTGGAAAGTGGAAGCCCGGTCCGGAGACATATTTGTTGACAGATGGAAGCGGGTCGACATGAGATCTGTCTGTTTGAACTGTACTGTCATATCTATTCTTTATTTGAAGAATCGGGAGGTATATTTCAAATGCATCTACAGGCGGTGCTGTCAGTCCGTCTGCCTAAGTACGGCACCAGCTGTGCTTATTTATAGACAGCTTTATCTAGTTGTAATGCTTTTTTTGGGATCAAAACGGCGTGTTTGTCTGGCAGAGAGAAAGATTGGTGGCACAGTCTGGCTCACGCTCGGTCTCCGTGCGCGTTCTTTGCTTTTTTGCTTTTCTACTCCCGCCTTCCTTCTTAGTCAGATGCAATTTCTTCTGGCAGTGTCAATCCCCACCTGAGCCCCTTTAGTGGTCCCACTGAGTCTCTGTTAGCAAACGTCTCATTATTCTTGTCCACACACTCCACCATCACCAAGGTCACCTGATACCAAGTCCACAGCCAACAGAGTCACAGTCACAGCACAACACATTCAGTCTGTCTGACACACACACACGAACACTCAAAAAAAAGAAAATACATGTACTCACCTAAGTGTTCATACGCTGACATTCAGACACACGCTCAATCATTTGCACACATAGCAACCCACTGATGTTTCTCTTTTACTGGAAGATGTGATAAATACTAAAAAGTAAAACAAAAGATGAAAAAACGAGGGGAGAGAAAAAGAGGATAACATAGACAAGACTGTCTCTGTGTTTTGTCATTTGTTCAACACTGTCTGACCCTCTGTTTGGAGTGCAATGACATTGACATGCTGATTTAGACCTCACAGAGTCTTTTTTTTTTTAAAGGAAGAGGTCACCCAATTGTCAAGCATATTATGTGACTGGGTGCTGTTTTGCCCTGAGGTGGTTTTAAATGCTGGTACAAAACCCCTTTTTAATTTTAACTGTTCTCCAAGCTTTGCCCTGTGGTTGGCCGACTCGGGGCACAGGCTAACTGTTTCCCTGCAGCACTGTAATCTGCTTGCATGGCCATGCGGGGGAATAACAATGCGTCATCGTGTGCTCGCACAGCCATGCAGACGACTCTCATAACAAGCATCCAATTAATAGATTCAAATAGTCTAATAATGAATGTGTGTCATCGCTAGTGTGTGTTTGGTGGAGTTTTGCCTAAAAAGCTCAGTAGATGTTTATTTGAAATGAGCAGTTTTATAACGTTTTCACATCCAGTTATGGCACATAGAGTATTGTGTGTAGTTTTTTTTTTCCACATTGTTTTGAGGGTGCCTGTAGCACATAATTCTAGCAGAAGTTTTTAAACATTACTGTGTTATTTTGAAATTAATTGTGGCGGTCGCTCTACTATTATTGCCATTGAGTAATAAGACAATGGGCAGAATGACAATGGCTCCATGTCACACCGGCGCTGCCATCACTGTTTCTGAAACTAACACCACTTCTTGTCTGACATTGCATCAGGTTACAAGAAGGATGCGGCCTGTACAATCGAGCTGGTTCTAGTGCTGCTTTTCATGAGCTTTGATAAACATATTTTAAGTGATTTTTGTGCTTTTGCCTTCACATATTTTTTTTTTTTGTTGTTGTTGTTGGAGGTGCAATGGAGCTATTCCTGGTTTTACAGCTGAAACGATGACTCAATTAATTGATCAGTCAATTTCTAGAGGATTTTGGCAACTGATAAATCTTTTATAGCCATTTTTCAAATAAAAAAAACTGCAAACATTGCAGGTTCTAGTTTTTCAAAGGTGAGGATTTTGTGCTTTTCTTTGCCATATATGACAGTTTAATAGAATTAATCTTTGTTAGATTATTCAATGAATCGAGAAAATAATCCGCAGATGAATCAATAATGACGATAATGTTTAGTTGCAGCTCTATCTGGTTTATGTCCGAGCAGTGTTACTTTTTCCTGTAGAGTCATTTAGGTGATTTTGCATTAAACTCTGAGCTCAACAATGTTCTCCTTTATTAGCATTATTGTAGTTACATTTTATGATAAAATGCAACATATAATGCCTTTTTACTCTGTAGACATGGATTTCATAGTGACAGTTCTTGTGTAACAAACAATAAATACTAATTTAGAAAACAATGTAATCAGGGCTGCAACTAATGATTATTTCCATTATTGATTAATCTGCCAATTACTGTTTCAGTCACTCGTTTAGTCAATAAATTGGCAGAAAATAGTAAAAAAAAAAACAATCTAATGTGACATCTTCAAATGTCGTGTTTTGTCCGACAGACTGAAACACACAGATATTCAGTTCACTGTCTCATAAGACAAAGACCAGCAGCACATTTCCACAACTGAGAAGCTGGAACTCAACAATAAACTGATTATCATATTAGTTGCTGATTTTTTTTTATTTTTTTTCAGTCAACTAATTGCTTGATCATTTCAGCCCTAAATGTAATATTTGTTATGTTGTAAGTCTGAATGAACTTTCTATAGCACAACTGCTGGTGTATCCTGTCATCATGGAGGGGACAGGCTAACATTAGCCTCAAGCTAATGCTGCAGCAAAGACAATTTCAAGACAAAAATGTCTCGGAGAGAGGATGCACATTTTGTTTTGCAGGACTCTGGTAGATGATGTTAGGGCTTATTTTTGGGAAGGATTAGCTGGTGTAATACTGCAGAGAGAGTCAGCATGTGCCTGGGGGCTGCAGCCAGTCAGCAACATTAGCTAACGGTGACAACAGTGCTAGTACTGACTCATGGAACAAAAAAACAAAACAAAAAAACAACTCAAATTGTTTTTGCATGGGGTGACCTGCCACTTTAACTGCATGAACACACACACTCGATGCCGGCAGACACACATGCACGAGCGCTTTGGAGGTGGAGGACGGAGGGTGTGGCTTCCACTGCAAGGTCATGAATGACTTTGCTATCTATCACACAGCTGGGCTGTCCTGACCCCTGCATGAGCCAGAGAGAGACGGAGAGTGAGAAAGAGAGGTGGAGAAAGATGATGCGGGGAGGATTCCTCATCTTTCCGTCAGAAAGAGTGATGGAGGGAGAAAGACGGTGAACTAAGAGAAGCGAGATGATCGGAAGCAGTCAGAAGGTTTTAGAGGGAAAATTGAAAAGTTTGTGATTGTCCTTCAGGTGCTCTTTCCTCTTGAGTGTAGCACAGGTCCAGTTTTATGGTGTTCAGTGGGGGTCTGATGAGTTCCCCCCCGTGGAGCCTCATCACGCTGTCTGTATCACTGCGCTCCTCTCCTCTGCTCCTGTTGATTGAGGAGTGAAATACAGGAGGAGTCCAATGGACCTGCCTAAACATACTTTTTGTATAAAGCACAAATCCTGTTAGAGATACCTTGACATTTTGAGTTTTAATTGGCCATTTTTCCTCATCAGTCACTTGTCACACTGTGGGATTAGCTTCTACTGGCTTGTTAATGGGGTTAAGGAAGGGCTGCACTTATAGCTTCCATGCTCTGAGGCATGCTGGACACATCTAGAAACCCTTTCCACAGTTTGACAAATATCTGGGGTACAAGAAAAATAACCAATTAAAAAATCTAAATGTCAACTCCCTTAAACGACAAACTCTGTCACTCCCAAATCCTCTTAATTGCAAGCTTCTCCATAATGATGTGCTTCACAGCCAAATAAGTCTTTTTAAGGTGTTATGCTGATTCCTCCTGGTTTCACTGCAATTTCTCTTTCTGGCTTAAGTTATAACGCGATTTTTGTTCAACTCTCTCACCAGTCTGATTTGTATGTGTGCGAGTGCACGAGCAGTTAAGCATCCAGGCTAAATCGTTCACCTCTGTGTCTTAGAGCGCCTCAATTCTGCTCCACTTCTCTAAATTCCTCCTCATCCGTCGTTAGCTGCTATTTCCAGATGCTGGGATTTCTCAGAGGATAAGCCTATGTCAGATTTTTGTGTGAGGGCACCTTCTGGGAAATGGGGAAAACACAGACAAAAATGTCCCATTCTTGCTTAACGACACCTTTTGTTACGTCTCCGTCGCTTCCTCCATCTCTCCATTCTTTATCTTCCCTAAGCACATCCATCTCCCTAACCCCTCGGTGTAATCTCATCCCTCGCTCCCTGACTCCCTGGTTGAGTGAGGCGGGCTGGTGGATGAATGTGGATGATCCCTATTGTGAGGAGGTAATGGAGCTGTCTGCAGTGCCATTGCTTTTACTCTGTCTTTTCTTCACTCACTGTCTCCTTCCACTCATCTTCGCCACATTTCAAGCTAAGAAAGTCTGGAGGGAGACTATCTGCTGTTAACCATATGTCTGCCATGCAGCCTACTGTGGGTACGCTTTTGTTAGTGTGGATGTAGAGTTGTAGAGCACTGAGAAGGAGATGACAAAAGGCCTGCTGAGGAAAAGATGTGCAGGATTCTTATATATTTGTCGTATCTGAAACTGACAGAAATGAATTGTAGAACTGAGCGGTACAATTGATGCGGTGGCTTTTTTTTTTTTTTTTTTTGAAGCTCTAAGCTGTCATATAAATACACTGTATTGTATTTTTGACCTCTTTGAAATGGGGATGTCACAATACCAGATAATTCATTTACCAATGAAATGATTTGTGACACACAAACACCCGCACACACCTACAGGCAAATGGTGTTAGAATATTTGTTTAAAAAGTCGACGTTATATTTTGACAGACTGAACCGCGATGATACTGGGTCATGAATGTTGTTCACGAGCTTTGTTACGACAGATGCCAGCCAGTAATACTCAGGACATGGAACGCGTTTGACGTTAATATATGAACATTTTGTTGTTAATATAAAGTTTACTGCTGAAACTCAATCACCTGGAATTCTCTGTACAGATGGGATGTCTGTCCGTGAGCCGCTTAGAGAAGTTTGTGGTGTTTCCTCCTTTCATTTGAAATGTTCTGTGGCTCCAATTACATTCTAGCTTCTGATTGCGCGGGACCTGTTGCTGCACCCTCACTTCCTGCCGCCGTTCCACATGTTGCTGTTCACTGTGCCTGTCTGCTTCTCGTCTTCAGGGTTATTGTACTGCCCTGGTCAATTCCAAAAGAATCACATCTCCAGCACCTATAACATCTAGTACCTTCCAAATCTTGGCATCGACTTGATACCAAAGTGGTTCTCGTCATGTCCCTGCTTTGAAATACACTGAATATTTTCTGGAGCAGAATTTGTCATCAGACGTCAAGATATTTATTTCACGGATCCAGAATGACTGATCAGAATATATTTAAACTAATAGAAAGTGAAGCAACATATGGGTTTCCAAAGAGTCGCAGTGATTGTTGTTATTTTACTGGATATTACCTGCAAGTGATTTTCACCTGGAGTTTTGTAATATTAATGTTACATTCAAAATGAATGAGGGTAAAACCTAAATAATTATTTACCCCTTAAAATGTACAAAGCAATAAAATGAGAGTAGAGCCCTCAGTAATGTCTGCATGGAAAGCTTTTACTTTGAAAACCCAAAGTATAAATTTCATAATAATATGAGCAAAAGACAAAAAAGTTTCTTTTTGCATCTAGAACTGTAACCAGTTGGTCATTATTATTGGCTTTAATCAATGAATAACGAAAACTATAAATTGGTTATTTGATTCATTTCCTGTTATTTTACGAGGCCTAATAAATTATTAATTTCAGCACTAATATTCATATAAAGGCTCCAGAAAGCTTGTGCTCTTAATTATTCTTGTTGTCTTCTTCTGTGTTCCCTGTTTCCACATGATTGTGACCGGCTGGTTCAGGCTATTGTCTCTGGATCTTTTGTGTTTTGTTTTGTTTTGTATTTTCTTTTTTTTCTTTTTTCCAAAATGTGTGTGTACCGTCTGAGTGTGTTGTTTTTCGGGAGAAGCGAGGGATTGTCATTTCTATGGAATCTTTATTCGCCACATTCAGATCAACAACACTGTCGAAACATCTGTTTGTATGTGTGTGTGTGTGTGTGTGTGTGTGTGTGTGTGTGTGTGTGTGTGTGTGTGTGTCTTTCAGTCTGGCACCTCTACAATGTACTAATCTCCAAATTATAACAAGCTGCTTTGTTTGAATTACCTGGTGTTTGTGCGCTGGTGAGTGTGTACGCCTTCAACATCCCAGAGAGTTGATAAATGAGTGTTCCTACAAACCCTTTGCTTTAGTCTCCTACACCTTCATCTGCACATTTTCTCTGGCAACAAATTCAAACACACCAACACACACACACATGCGCGTGCACACACAAAAAAATACACACACTGCTCCCTTCCTTCTTGTAGCCCACATTATTGCCTGGCAGGGGTGATTTTATATTCATGCTGGCCTACTTCGCCTCTCTCCCTTGGCTCCTCACTCACACACACACACACACACACACACACACACACACACACACACACACATCTGCTTTACTGTGAAGTATAGCTAACTGTGTAGCTATTCATCATGCTGCATGCTGCATACTGCAGTGGCTGAGGGTTGTGTTGTGTTTGTATGTGTGGAACTTCACTATTCGACAACTGCTCCCAATGTTACTTTATACCTTTGACATCTAGCATCTCACTGCTATGCTCGCACATCCCCTGCAGCATGCAAAACGGCATCAGTAGCTGTAACAAGTCATTTAACACCACATTAGACTGGTTAGTGGATATGCATTTGCTATCAAACCAAAACATTTTCGACCTCACTTTCTTATTACTTTCATCTTCGCGCTCAATGTTTCAGGACTGCATGTTCTTCCCATGAAATAGACTCCAACCGGAGAATGCAGATGAGAGCTATGATCCCTGAAGGATTTCATCTAATAAATCCACTTCAGTAATGACAGAAAGCTGTGGATGAATGGGAGGGTTAAACAAGGATATTTAGGCTTTCAGGCAGGGATTTTTCACAAGACAGCGCAGCTCGATAAGAAAAAGGCCTCGGTAATGTTTTGTACACTCCAAAGAGAGCTAGTTAAATAGACTAGACAGTGACACAGTATTCCCCTTTGCTGTGTTCCTTTGCTTTCCTTTGGAGGTTTTACTGTCTGGCTAGCACTGCAGCAGCATTGGCTTTAGCACACACAACACACTCAGGTCTGTGTGCTCTGGTCTATGTCAGCGAGGGAAATAAGAACAGTGTCCTAATCTGCTTTGGAGTACTGAGACTGTATTTGATAATAACATTCTGTATGAGCGCTGGCTGTCATTCAGTATTGTCGACTACTCAAATTAAAGCAGTTTGTCACAAATTTTTGGCTGCATGATTTATCTCACATATAGGCTGCTCCAGCCAGTACAACCACGTCTGATGCAAAAATCCCCAAAAGATTTATTTTTGAGACGGAGATTTTGAGAACATGTTTACAAATTTATGTCTTTCCCATAGTGGTGTATTCAAAAGCTGAGACTTTTTACTAGAGGAAAAGTCAGGTTCATCCTCAGGGCACTATGTTTGTAGGCTGCAATATCACATTTTCACTACATGCTCATCATGACCAAAATAATTAATGACGACGATATTATTGCGATATCTATAGAGAATTTGAAAATAATAAAGGTAGATTATGTTTCTCTGTTTGATTTTTTATTGCTTTTCTTTTTGGATGTCATTTAATTTACTTCACTGGTCCTAAATTGTTTCTGTATTATCTATTTTTGCCTATCAGAGTCTCATTGAAGGCTTTAAATTAAGTCATTAAGTAATAAAATAAAAAATAAAAAAAAGAATTTTATAATGGCAAATGAGTTGGACTCAAATATGAGACTAAGGAGTTGGATAGAGAGTCTGTAAGCATGAATATCTTTACAAAATATCATGGCGGACCAACCAACCAGCACACTGACATAACAGGTTTATGCCATCATTCATATAAGTTGTACATGCTTGTGAGCGAAGCAGCACAAAAGCCAACTATTAAAAAAACAGATTGTTCTGACCCATCGCCTGAAGTTATCTCTACTGGTGCCAGTGCCACCACCAGGATTGATACCCAGCAGCACCACGCCAGGTTTCTCCGCACAACGCCTGCGAGCACTTTCACACTCTGGAAACATTGGAAGAGAGAGGCGCAGGAAGAGTTTCTGCAGCCAGTACCTGGCAGTGGTGGTGACTCACTCCGCTACCCGCCCGCCTGCCATCGCACTGCTGTGTTCAGGCTCCGGTTCCAGGAAAACTATTAGGCTGCAATACAGAATGTGGATGGAGTGAAGCATATTCAAGCTATAATCAAGCTAATGTATGGAGCCAAAAGGGTCTCACTTAGAGTCTGTGTTTGCTCTTGTTACCAGGGGGGTCACAGATGGACATTTCAGTTACACAATGAGCTAATCCGTCATTGCTGTAATGGATCATGCACACTTTTCTTTTTTTTTCTTTTTACCAGTAACTTCAGACATTATCATGCTGCTTACCTACCAAACTGGATTTGCACAGGGAGCTGTCTATATTTGTTTTTCAGAATTGACACTCTCACTCCCCCGCCCCATCCCAAGAGTTATTTTCGACTTTGCAACAGCACTTGAAGTGTTTTTTTTTTTGTTTTTTTTAAGAATCTTAATCTTGCAATCCTTTTGAAATGTAACATTTATTTTCTTTTCCAAGTGTTTGGCCTTCTTCAGGAGCAGAGTGTAAGCTCTCTAGGCTGCGGGTGTATGCTGGCAACGGGCTGTGATATTTGAGAATGGATTTTGTGTTGATATGACCTTTTGATAGGAAATTGTTTTTTTGTGAGTGAATTTGACATTTGACATTGTCATCTCGGGAGCCTGATTTTCTTTTTAGGCAAGTATCTCAATAGCAATCACTGTGTGTGTGTGAGTGCGTGTCATGATATGATGCTAATGTACTCATTTCCGTTTTGAAGATTTGATATTCGCTCAGTTGAATAGGACCAGAAGTGGAGTTGATTGACAATATTTGCCGCTAAAGCCCAACTGAATGGCAGCTGCATTGGATGACTTCACTAGCTAGCTGTTAGCTAATGAAAATGAAATATCTAGTGATCATTAATCTGCATTTCAGTCACTTATCCACCTTATGAATAATAGATATTTGTTGCAGATGTGAAGCGTTTGAATCGTAACTCGTTCCCATCATTCAGTTTCCATTGCAGCTGTTTAAGTCTTACAGTTTTAAAGTCATACTTTGCTTATTCGTTTCCATTTGTTATCCATTAGTATCCATGAAAACATCCTCCAGGATGATGGCACTGTTTGTAAATGATTCCATCGTAATAGAAGCCGCATAATAAAGTATTCATGTATTAGATCGCCTAAGGCTATATGCAAATAAGTCCAAACTTCCCAGCGTAAAAAAGGGAAGACGCTGGGATGAAAAATATAGTTCATGTGAAAATCTTAGCATTGGTCAAAATGTGCAGACGCAAACTTAAATCTTAATTGATCACCACAAATGCAAACTTCCAATGATTCCCTTTCAAGGTTTTTTTTTTCTTTTTCCTTCCAATGCCCGAGCGTCTGACAGCTGCTGCACTGTTACTGCTGTGTCTGCTGTACTTCAAACAACAGCCGCTTCAAACAACACGTCTTCACAACTGTCCAGTGTGGAGGACGAGTCTGAAGTAAAGCTGATGTAGTGACAGGCCTGTAGCACAGAAACACCTCGACGGAGAGGCGGTTGAAGTCGGTGCTCATTCTTTGGACCAAACGTTTCATGAGGAACGTGATAGTATGTTGAGCTGAGTTTGGTCTCAGCATCCCGTGTTTCTGTGCGTTTCATTCCCTGTTTGTCTGACTTGACCTCTGATTATCTTGTGTGTACAGTGTGTGTGTGTGTGTGTGTGTGTGTGTGTGTGTGGTCTTTTTGTAGTATAACACGCAGTGCATCATGCTCCACTAACCCGTCCAAACCCTACTTTGTGTGTGTGCCTGTGTGTGTGTGTGTGTGTGTGTGTGTGTGCATGTGTGAGTCATTCCCGATCCTGTCTTATGATGATGGATTACTGAGACTCATTGGAGCTGCTTGCTGCCCCTCTTATCCTCCATCAGCTGTGGCTCAGTGGAACAGTACTCTCCATTGTTTCAGCGGATGGTGAACACATACACGACTGTGTGTGTGTGTGTGTGTGTGTGTGCGCACGTGCTTACACACATGCGTGCACACATCCTATCTGCTGCAGCACATACACTCAACCAAACCAAACAAACAGATTAGTGATCCTGAATTGCCACCAGCCTGGCCTGAGTCAGGTCTGCAGGGTTTTATCTGCTGACCTTTGAACTTAGCATCAGCTAGTCTGCACCTGCCACTTCTCACAGACGCACACTCAGATGCATTCAATGAAAAGGCTGTAGTCACTCATGATACACCAGAGAATATACAGTATATAGTACAGTTTTGCTGATCTGGCCAATCAGTCCTTGTCAGTGCACAGTAAGAATAAGGAGTTCATGGTGACTTGTAACTCTCAGCTCGCCTCTCTTGTCTGTATTTCTATCTCTGATATTCCCACCGAGGTGTAAGCAACATGCAGGATGCCCTGTAGGACTTCACTTCCTGTCAGCTTCTTTGAAATGAGCACATTTGAGTCGAGTCAGGGGAACAGGCGCGAAGACCTTGTTAAAGTACCTTATCTCAGCCTTGAGTCCTTCCTTCCGAGGCTCCCGTGACATAACACACAAGGATGCCCTCGTTACTGCCTGCCTTGAGGGAAAAAATGAAAGGAGAGGAAAATTGAGCTGCCGCTTGTCTTCGACAGAATCTGGTAGAAGAGGGCAAAAAAAAAAACTAAAAGACAACACCCTGACACCCCACTCCTACATCTCACTGTTCAACTTATGCTTTCTCTCTGCTCTCTCTGTGTCTGGTAGAATTCAATAGTACGTCTCATTTGTTTTACGCCGTCCTTTCAGTAGTGGCCCCTCAATCACCAACTCTCATTGATGCTATTTTTCTCCCTGCCTCTTCGGCGTTCTTTTTCCCACTGTACCGTGGCAATTTAGATGTTCTCTCTCTCGCTCTCGCGCGCCGCTCCTCCAGACCTCTTTGTCCCCTGGCGATAGAAGTTGCCTTTGGAACTTTTCTATTAAACCATAATTCTTGAGGTCTTAACACGTATCTCATAGCTAGTCTGGAAGGCCCAGGCGTTTCCCTAATAGAGGGTAGTGTGGGTGTTCCCGTGTTACCACAGCGAGCCTGTGAGGAGGATGGATCTGTGCTGTGATTCGTGCATTCACCTGCAGGTGTTGAATTGATGAAGATCCACAGTTTTGTGTCATTTCAGTGATAGCCTCCATAGCAAGTGGTGATTCAGTGTTTTTTTCACTGTACTTTCCAGAAATTATAACGCTAACAGTATTGTCAGAAAGGTTTTCCTTTGATCAGTTGTTGACGTTTCTGCAGGTTCCAGTCTTTATGTTGTCTGATCAGCTATGTTCAGCTACTACCGCTAATGCAAACTTGGTTTGATAGTGTCAGTACTTTACATGCTTACTCTTGTTAGTCCTATTTATTCCTTCTTGTTGTCTTCTTTTCTTGGGATGGACCCATCTAATACCAGATGACACTGGATGTACTGCCAAAAAAAAAGAAAGATATGCCATTGAAACGGCTTGAGTCGGTGTTGTGTCGTATGAAGAAGGATGTAAATTTATTCATGAGAAAATGCAATGGATTATTATTTTAGCCGGGAGGCATGATTCTAAGTAGTTCTCCAACACTGTTAGTCTCAAGCACATACTTTCTGTCACGAAATTAAAATGCTAAAATGTTTTATGCAGAGAATATACACAGATTTTAAATTCAAACCTCAAACTCCTATATAGTCATGGTTGAAAAACCCCCAAAAAGAAACATGGAAGTAAATGGCATTTAATGGCAGCTATTCCAAATCTAAATCTAACCAGTGACTCACAGCCGCTCAGTCCGGCTGTTAGCAGACGTTTTTTTTTTGTTTTTTTTTAGATATCCTGCTGACAGACAAACTACCTACAAGGTGGTAAAGGTAGAATTTGTAAAGCAAAATGTCAAACCTTTAAAGAGCCAGCTGTACATCGTCGTTTGTTTACTGGATAGCCTGTGGTCGACTGTGCCCACTCTGAACACTCAATAAAAGATTACAGTCTATTATTTTCTTTCATATGTTGGACCGCCTCTTAACTCAAGTATTTCCTCTCAAACTCTCCATCGTGACGCAAACTAAAAATCACTGAAACACGTTATTTTTTTATGCAGATGTTTAATGCGCTACTGCTGTCTGCTAATTGCGACAGCCATATGAATCTGTAAACAGCGTGTGCGATAACGTGTGTGTGAAAGAGAGTAAGACGTGCGGTGTTCTGTAAGACAAATAGGGGAAAAAAAATGTTTTTTTTGTTTGTTGCCCAATAGCATGTGACGAGGCTTATTGCTAGATCCGTTACTAAGCCTCTTTGGCCAATCAGGTGGCAGACATTTTAAACTGCAGTTGGATGAAGTCAGAGTTGTGGTCACTTGGCTGCAATCCTCAATCCCTGCAGAGTGTGTGTGTGTGTGTGTGTGTGTGTGTGTGTGTGTGTGTGTGTGTGTGTGTGTCTGTGTGTGTGTGTACATGCATGTGTTTCTGACCTGAATTTTTTTCTTTTTTTTTTGTTCTTCTGAGAATATCAGCCTTGAACAGTACAGTTCTGTTTTTGCACTGTAGCTCTCACAGCTTTGAATTTCATGTCATGTTTTGCTGTCACAGAAATTCAGTCCTTGAAAAAATATTGAGGGTATTAATATGGCAATTAGTGCAGTTCCAGTTTCAGCTGTTTGTCAGTGAATTTTGAGCTCTCAGTGAAGGATTTCTATTGTGTGTCGGCAGAGAGAGCTGGAGCTGCCCGTTGTGCTGAAAGCAGTCAGCTGGATTTTTTTTCAGTCTTGCTTTGTTTGGGTGTCATTTCATTCACACCATTACTGTTACTGCACATTTCCTCTCTGCTGTGTTTCTGATATGTGACCTCACTCTCTCATACTCTCCCATCCCTCTCTTGATCTCCTTCTCTTCTGTAGCGTTACTCTGTTCTGCGTTTCTTCTTCTCTGCTCTTTTTAAAGATCCTCTGCCTCCCACTCTGGCAAACACACATTATATATAGTTTTTTTTCAAGCTGCTCATATGCTAATGAAATGGTGCCTCATTATTATTGGATTATTTTGGGAAGAATCACTGTACCGCTGCAGTTCTCTCACCTTCACTCCTTTCTCCTTTTGTGTGTACTCATGCTGTCATTCATGTGAATCGCTGCTGCCATGTGTGTGTGTGTGTGTGTGTGTATATGTGTCGAACTGAGTGAGAGTGTATGTGCGAATGACTTAAGACCTTCAAGACTTTTTGCAATGAATTGCTTAAAAAAAGGCTTTTTCCTTTTGACTGCTGAGTGTGTGTTTTTTTTTGTCTGACTTATGTGTGTGTGAGTGTTTGGTGTGCATTTGTCTGTATGTGTGTGTACTTTTTTTTTTTTTTAAAGCCTGACACTTGACTAGGTTTGAGTCAGATTATGGAGGCGGGAAAAGGCACACTGAACTGGTCTGCAATGAACTGGAGACTCGCAGCTTTCATAAAGACAGATCTCAGCAGGTATTACAGTCTTATCTTGCCTTCTCTCACTCGCTTTTTATCCCGCTCTCCCCCTTTTGGTTTCTGGCAGTGTTAATAAAAACTGACAGGCCAATACATGGGAATGCTCAGTAGCTTTGCTTTTTCTTTGATGTATGTACAGACACACATTCATGGTTATTTTTGTGGAAAATGTGCCCAGGGTATAGCTTTTGGCACCGAGAACACAAATGTCGGCTTTTCAAATCTAATGGAACTGTAGCACATACACTTATTTGCTAAATTGGAGGTAGCAGTTGGTTGATTGGAATTTTTCACCTTCCCCGCGCAGCGCCCTTGACAGCCTCCCACTAGCTGATTGGAACAAACCTTCTTTGCCCATAGGACACAATGTTTATGCCTACATGGCTTTTTCCATGTGCCAAATTAAGCCTTGAAATGACTCAAGGACGGAGTAGCTAATTTTTCATTCAGTGCATTATGGCTCATACATAAAACGTATGAGAACGGGAGGAAATTTCTGGTTGCCAACTGCAAGTATGATTTCATCTCTTTGAAGATTTAATGCATTTTTTTTTCTTTCTTTTATGTTATGTATTAATGCAAACACAGATTCATGCCATCTGTAGCTTCATGATTGCTTTGCACCACAGTTTCTTATATATGTTTTGAATCCAAAATTTGGTCCATAATTACAGTATTAAGGGAGCAAACAAAAACAAAATCGTATGTGGGAAAAAAAGTACAGAGGATGAGCACCCGAACCGAACCTTTAGCACGGCTTTTTCCTCTGTCCTATTTGTTATTTTCCCAGGATTCTCTGAATTGGCTCCGTGATTGGATGGTTTACGTGTGAGAACAGCATTGATGTCCAAGAGGGAAGTGAGTTTGCTGCATAGAGCTGCTGCTGTGTGGCTGACGTATCAGCTTGTAATGAACTACCATCTGCACTCTCCTGCAGGGAAAATGCAATGTGTGTATAACAGGGAAAAAAAAGAAAAAGTGTATATGTTGTGTTCTAGTTTCTGTTTGGCTGTTTGAACCTCTCTTGGTGGTTTTTGTGTTCTGATGGTTGATTATGAATGTTAAGGGGGAAGATGAAAAGAGCTGCTATACGGACCCATCAGTCTCAGTCCAATCACTGGAAGTGGTTGGATGTAAGATCTGTTGGTTTCCCATAATACATTTCTCACACATATGGGCCTAGTGCAACCTCCAGCCAGGCCGATGCTCATGGCCTAAAAGGTATTATAGTTATTTCTCAACCTTAGGGACTTTTTTTGTGCTTTGAGCTAAATGCTAATGTGTGGCAGGTAATTTTTATTTTTTATTTTTTTTACCACCTTCAGCACCATCTTAGTTTAGCATATTAGCATCCTAACGTGCTAATTAGCACTAATTTCCCCACTGTGGAACTGATAAGCCAAAGTGCAACGTATTGATGGGAGTGTTATTAGCTTCATGAACCAGGAGCGTCAGCTGGTTGCAGTTGGTGGTGCAAGGTGAAAATTCAAGGAGTCAAAAAAAATCTATAGGACACTGGTCCTCTGGGGACTATGAATGACTGCAGCAAATCTGATGGTAATAGTTGGATAGTTGTTTAGTTATTTCAGTCTCAGCCAGTGATGGACGGACACTGGAATCCTGCTGCTACCATGGCTAATAAATAACAAGCAATATAGTGTATTGTGCATAATCCACATACTTTACATGCGCTATATCGGTTATTATTTTCAGACTTTGCTGATTCAAATCACTTTGATGTTGCTGAGGAAACCTTACTTCCCTTTTTTTGGGATCTCAATCATCACTGCTGTTTTATAGTGTGTCAAGCAGACTCAAGACATGTGCCTGTGTCACTTCATGTCACTGTAGTGACTCTATAAAGTTCACAGAATGGACTGATACACTGTACGGTTTGACACAATAAAGAGCACACACACATTCACCCACATTACGACATAGAGAAAAATCTAGATCCCTTTATTCACATTTGAATTTTTTGAGCATCGTTTATAAATTATTTATAATTAATTCTAATCGATTCAACACCCAGTCATAATGCAGTATGGATCCTGCCATAATTCTGCATATGCTGGAAATGCTACTCTCTGTCCTATTGCAGTTTTTATGGCGGTGAGAAGCACTTGCTGTCCACATCAAACATTCCTTTATGAAGTCCTGACATTTTTAGACATTACTGGCACTCACCACTACCCCACACACACACACACACACACACACACACACACACACACACAAACGCATACACACACACGTACATGCACATACACGTTAACACAAAAAACCTGCCTTGCTTGCGCTGACCTAAACCACCCTTATATCCCCTAGTGTGGATTTACGTAATCGCTGGTGTATTTTT
The DNA here is from genome assembly GCF_021018895.1 of Seriola aureovittata. NCBI lineage: Eukaryota > Metazoa > Chordata > Actinopteri > Carangiformes > Carangidae > Seriola > Seriola aureovittata. Next base: position 7,315,384 of record NC_079378.1, on the reverse strand, counting down.
GCAGTGTCTGATGTGTGTGTTTCTATGTGCATCCTTCCTAAAACTGCTCTGCTGTGATTTCTGCAGTGTACTTCACTTCGCTCACTTCCTCTCTTCCTGTAAAATCTAAAGTAAAAGCCCAACACTTCATGCATAACAGCTGTTAGATATCACATACACTCATGGCTGATTATGTTTATTTTGCTTAGTTGTGTGTATGTGTGTGTATGTGTGTACGCGTGTGTGTGCTGACTGTGTAATTGTGACGTTGTTGCTCTGAATACGGTTTCATGAGTGGGGGCTGTGTCTTGTTCCATCTGCCATCTGTGCAGACACTGGTCCAAAGGCCCATGGGAAATGCAGTCCAGGGGCCTCCTCCCCCCACTCCTCCCTGAGTGTCTGTAGGCTACAGTCAGTCAACATGTCATTGTTGATCACAATCACAAAGCAAGAGACAGAAACACATACACTGCCCTTTTCCATTGCAGCTCTTCCTTCCCGTTTCTTTTCCTCCTCTCAACCACTCTCACACTTTCCACCACTCTAACGGTCACAACAGTGACTACGGAGTGACTCCCCGAGGGCTCCAGCTAATCATATTTTGTTACTATCCAGTTATCTAATGATTCTTTTTTGGGGGTTATTTCAATTAATCATGTGGTAATATATCTAATTAACAGTGATATGAAACAAAGAAATGCAAAAATTCCCGCATTTGAAAAGCTGTGAAGCCCAACACGACGCTTTCAAAAAGCTCGTCTGTCTGAACATCCCAGACCAAAACTCAAAGATATTCAGATTAGTATGATGTAATGAAATGAAAAGCAGTAAATCGTCACTCGATAAGAAGCTGCACCCAGAAAATGTTTGGCAGTTTTACATGACAAATGACCAAAGCTGTTATTTGATTATTAAAATTGTCGTTGATTCATCCGTGGATCAGCTCATCAATTAACTAACTAATCGTTTTCCGTGCCTCAATCACTCTCATTATGAGAGATACAGCCAATATGTTTAGTTTTGCTCTAAATATTTTTGTCACCGTTGTTTTTAACAGCAGGGAGCTCAAATAGATCCTCAACCTAAAGCCTTGAAAAACCAAGATTATAAGAAGTTTATCCTGAATATGGATGAGGAGCCAGTGATAAAATTAACTGCTGCTCTTATCAATGCTGTTTACCAAAAATGAGGTCACGCAGAAAAACAGAATGTGGATTATTGAGTGTTTTGTGGCCAGTTTAGCCCCAATGTAATCCATATCTCTTTAGAGATTTTCCTGTGGTCATCATCGGAGCACTAAAGGCTGCGGGCAATAAAAACCGCTCTGCCATCCTGATAATAAAGCACAATAGCATTCAGCCGCCGTCTCGCCCTCGTTTTTGTTCCCGCTCCATCTCTCGCCGCGTTCGCTCTCTCCAACGCACACACACTTTCTCATCGCTGCTTTCTCCTCCGTCCAGCCTGCCTCCTCCTGCCCCCTTTTGCAGTTCACACCGTTCATTCTCTTTGTTTGTTTTTCTCCCTTTCGTCTCCCTCTCTACTTCCCGTTTTTTTTCCCCCCCTCGCTCTCCTTCAATTTTGCTCTCCTGTGCTCCGTTGAGCCCTCTTGGCGAAGCGTTAAGTGTATAATCTGTGATCTCATGTCTAGATGGGCCTCTCGTCTCCTCTTTCACTCTACACACAAAGGGACTGAATGGCCGCGGCTCACTCAGGGGACACAAATGAGTAATGAGCCACACACACACACACACACAAACACACACTCGCCTATACTGTGACCAAACAAACACACACACACACACACACACACATCCCTGCACCTCTCCAGCACACTCCCAGAGGCTTTGAAGTTGCATATTGATGATGCTCGCTCCAAAGGCTCAATTGAATGTGCAGAGGCAGAGGAGGTAGCTATTGACCGTGCTCTCGCCTCTCTGACCTGTCATCTCTGACGACTGTAATGAGCAACAGGTGCCTCTTTTGCCAGCTTTGGCCTTGGTCGTCATCCAATATTCAACAGTCAGTCATAGTAATCAGCCGGCATAATGGCGCATTTGATGTACCATCACAGCACTACATAATGGGCTGTGGTGGGTCCGTCAGGGATCGTTTTCAATTAAATTATAATAATTCTAATCGATGTCACGCCTCTCAGAATGCACCTTTGAAATTCAAACTAAAGCAATTAAAACCAGAAGTTTAATTAAAAGGTGATTTTTTTTTTCTTTCTTTATTTTGTAGAAAGCTAATGATTAAACACTTAAGCTGCATATGGTAAAATTGTCATCCAAGATAGCTACAGTCACTGAAGTCACAGCTGGAAAAGCACAGGTGTAAATTATAAAATTAATAATGGATAATAAATAATGAATTTCATTTAACTGCTTCAGTTTCATAACCTGACGTGCCAGATGTTTTGTTACACAGAGCCGCCTGCGAAGGCTTCATTGGGAGCTGTTCGGAAAAAATGGCAGGTGCTTTCGAAAAAATACTTGGCAGGTGATTGGATGAACCATCTGTCTATCGTTGTCTAATTTCGACCAATCAGATTCTGCATCATTCCAAACTTTTTCAGTTGGTGCATCTAACTCTTGCTGAAGCCAGTTGGGAGAAGAACAAAAAACATTGTTTCCATGGAGAAAAGCCTTCAGTGCAGTTCTTTGCTCTTCTTTCAATGAAGAAATAATTCTCCAGTTCTGATATTACTGATGCAGCGAACAGTTGCTTCTCGCTGTCATCACACCTCAGATGCCTGCGGCTCCCAGTCGTTCCTCCCTCGTAGGACGCCGATCGGTCCAAACCACTGTGGTTCAGCCACAAGCGAATAGCTTGGAGCTTGGTAGGACGGATTCTTGCTTGCGAGAAATCCAGCTGCCTCATGAGGTTATCAGTTTCAGGGTCCTGGTATTGTGCATGTTGGCTCACAGCCAAGGCTTACTCGGACACTTGAAAGGAACAGAGCTATTATTAATCTTATTCATAACACTAGACCTGAATCAGACTTTATTTTCATGCAATATTTAGTGATTTGTTCTTTTCTTGGCCGAGTGTTTTATTCTCTCAGGTGGGTTAGAATTGTCACACTAGACTACACAAAACCTCAAAAGAATAACTTTTTAAAGCCATCTTTACTCGTTTACAATGTTTATGTAACTTGACAAGTTACCTAGTGAACACGCCACACTTTCTGGAACAAAATAAACACTAGTATTTGCGAAAATGAGTCTGCAAGCTATATTTTTAGCACGAGCAGACTCGAGGGAACTGAACGCTCATCTCTGACAGTGAATTGCTCTACTTTTTCAGCCGTACAGGATAACAGAGATAATCTTCACCAGAAAAAATACAGCACTGGTTGTTTGTTTGAACAATGAAAATGACCAGTGTTTACTTGTTTTCTGACAAGCGACATCTTGTGGTCTTACAAACACTATCTCTCCTCTCACAGAAACAAATGCATACCAAGTGTGATGTTGCTATCGCCTTACAAAACCCATTAGGAAGGAGGTGCTGAGGACAGCAGTTTATGTGTAGTCTCCTGAACAGATTTCTCTTAAATGTGACCACAGTATTTTCCTAACCATACCCAAGTAGTTTTAGTTGCCTGAACCTAACCAAACCTTACAGTGGCTGGAATCAATATTTTTTTAGTCATGTAAATATCACCTAGATCTGTATCTGAGCCTTTTTAACTTTTTAACAGCTTTACCACCCTCATGGTGTCATAGGCTACAACATGCAGCTACTACGTTCGGCTAAGTAGCTAGAAACACAACTTGAAATGTACGATAGCGCTGCTCTGTAACTGCTGGATGTGTAAATAAACAAAAAGTTATCATGTCAGTTTGTTCATGTCCTAAAGTGGCCCAAAAAATCCGTTATTGCAGGTTTGACCACAGTTGAGGTGGCAGATTCTAAAACTCTCATAAGGATCATTTTATAACACTTATATGGGTCATTTTTGAAGGAAGTGACAAATTACCAGTTTTTTGCTTAGGTATTTTTGGACAACTGTGCTTTTCCTACTGTCCTGCACATCTTTAGTGAATTGCCCTCGGAGTAACTGTTTGCGAGCAGTGTGGCTGGTGAGAAAGGTTCAGATGGACAGAGGGAGTGTTTGTTTTTCGAGCCTCTTATGAGAGCTGGTTTTGGCTGGTTGAGGTGCCCGCTCATATAAGCTCTTTGTGGTGGGAAGACGGTCCTGGCACTGACCCCCCTCCCCCGCCCGCCCTCCTCGAACTCCCACCTCCCCGACACATCCCGAGTGATGCCAAGAGGAGTGCCAGCTTCCTTCGGGGTCTGAATGAGCAGCACTGCAAAGCTGGTCAGGACAGAATTAGAAATAGGGGGAAGCAGAGAGGAAAGGTAACACATGACAGTGAAAGCACTGAACAGATACTTGAAACATGAAATTAGGCTTTTTTTTAAAAATGAGTTTGAAAGAGCCTGGCAGACAGACTTCGCTCAAACCCATAAATAATCCACAATATGAGATTAGTCATCAGTGATAATTACAGTGCAACATGCATTTCAGACAGTTTCAAGTGTTTCAAGGTTGAACATACTCAATGCTACAGTTTTCTTTCCACTCGTAACACAAGGAGAATATTATATTTCAATATTATGCAACCTTGTTTATTTCAAGTGCAACACAAGTGCATATTCTATACGCTGTAGTCATATAAGATGAGCACAAACACAATCCAGCCTCAAATGTCAATTGTTCATAAAACCCTCTGGAACATCGATCGCAGGGAAGAGGTTGTCACTTCCTCAGCAACTGCTCGATGACATGCTGTTCATTTCTTTTCTTTTTTTTTTTTGTGAATGGAACATACAGACATGAGCCGCACACTTGGGGAGCAATAATTGTCATAATGCTGCCAAAACAAACGTCTTCAACCAGTTGCCAAGAAGACAGTGAGGTCAGCGCTCACATCGCCTCAGAGGAGACGGGGTGGTACTGCCAAGCCCCTCTATCCTGAGGCACGTGGCATAATACGGGTCCCTGTTTGTGTGTGCGTGTTCTTTAACGTCGGGGTGGTAAAGGCCTCTTGTGCGTGCTCACTGATGTGATTACTCGTCCCTTTTGTGGGTGCTTTCCCAGCAGGACACACGGAATTGGGTGAAAGGAGAGATCGAGGGTTACGAGTGTTTATGCAAAAGATTCATGTTCCCTCATAAAACTAATTAGTCGTCTTTTGTCCGTGTGCGTGGCGACGACGGTAACGGTGCTCGAATGCACTCGAGTGTGCTCAGGCTGTTCGCGATCAACCTTATTGCCAGTTATTCAGCATGTTTATTTATACATCAATTAAAAGCCGTACTCGAGCAAATAACGGGCAGCATCAATCATTTTTTATGGAAGTCAGATTAAATGGAGAGCATATACTTGATGTGATGTTTTATTTTGAAGAATATTTTCTCTCTCTGTCTGACTGTCCTTCCCTCTTTCCGGACATCCTTGGTCCAGGAAGCTCCTGGCAGTGTCACCCTGGTTTTAGTTGCCTTTCCAGATGCTGCTTCTGGTGGAGCAGAGATAATAATTATCTGGGCATGTTCTTTTTTTCCCCCACTGCACTTGCCCCCCCCCCCCCCTGTTTTTTTTTTTTCTCTGTATTGTTGGTCACGAGACTCAATTTGTTGCTGTTGTTTGCATCACCCCTCTCATCTTGCTGTGATGTTCTATACACGGGTGGGAAGTGTAAGCAGAGAGAGAGAGATTATGCTTGTGCTGTACATGTGTAGGTATGCCCCATGGTTATGTGTGTTTTCCGCGTTCAAGTTGCCGCGTATCTGCGAGTGAGTTTCTACAAAGACTTATCTGCGCTGTCTCCCTTTAAGCTTCCGCTGCGGTGTATATCGAGCACCCTCAGACTGGCAGGTTGTATAGATGTTGTAGGACGCAGTGGTCCCAAGCGAGCTCTATAATTGGGAACCTCAGAGGAGAGGGGAAAAAAAATTCGATGTAGGATGAATTAATTCTTCCTTCTTTTATTCCATGCCTCGTTCAGGGGTCCTCTCTAATCTGTGCTAATGCGTTCGCAGAGTGCACTGGATCAATTCACTTCACTGAGAGAGAGAGAGAGGAGAGGGGAAGGGGCAGAATGAGAGTGAGAAATGAGAGGCAGTTAGTGTGTCTGATGAGCGGGAAGGGATCAGAAGCAGGTAGAAGAGCGTGGAGACTATACACTTGAATGAGTGTTGTTTTAACACCAAGGCCTTAAGTCTAAAATGTAATCAATCGCAAGGTGACTTTAGTGAAACTAACAAGAGAAAAGGAGCCATGGCTTACAAGGCTTAACCGGTAATCTATGAAGTCTGTCAATGGGCCAGTATGTAATAAATACTGCTGTTGATAATGACTGCTGCAGCTAATGTTCCATTATATGTCAATGTTATATATGTGTATATATATATATATGTGTGTATATATATATATGTCAGCATCAGAGAGACGATTCCCGGGGTCTTCTTTGCTTTTTGGGTCTGGGATCGCTTTTATTTAAAGGAGCTATTTGTGAGTTTTGCTATTTAGCTTGTGTTAGCATTAATAGCTGATTACTCACCCGTCTAGAAGAAATGTTGTAAGTTCAGCATCAAACTTGATGCCTTCACTCGCCAAGAGCTGTCTCGAGCGGTGGAAAGCAATGCCAATGTTAACTCTTGTCTTTATCCTGTCTTTCCTTTTATTGAAGTTACGCTAACCAGCTAGCCCTCAACTGTGTCGTCACTTTATGATAGCAACTCACTGTAGCCTCCAATCTGCCCTTAAGACGTAGTACTGCCCACAGGGACTATTATAACCTATTATAACCTCTTTGTCTTGTAAACACAACGATGGCCGAAGTCAAGTGACATTCACCACCACCCGCTCCAGGCAAGAAACCACTTTTGGTGACGAATCAAACACAAATAGCCCTTTTAAATTGAATCGAAAGCCCTTGAGTTTCTTTAATGTGATACCATAGCCAGGTCTCCATCCAAACGTAGCGTTAAGTGTAACTGAATTTACAAAAAGTCAATAAAAGAAAATGCAACTTAATGTGCATTTCCATCCACTACCATTATGAAAATATTGGGATCTGAGCACATCAACATTATCAGCCAGTCTTGCTCCCCCAATCAGGCGCTTTAAATCAATCAGAAGAAGAGGGCACAATTTGATGATGTAATTACAATCACCTCAGACAATGGAAAACCATGTTGAAAACATGATACCATTCACGTTTGTTTCATGAATGAATTTGAGGAAGGTCACAATGTCATCGGTCCACACATATCTGATGTTTACATCAATTTTTTTTTACCTCAGCCAAGCATAAACCCCTTTTTTTGCAATATTTGCATTTTCTTTCTGGTTTCCAGAACGCACAAATCAAAAATGTGAATAAAAACAGGTAGATGCAAATGCACTTTTAAAAAAAAAAAAACTTTCCTATTAATATTAAACTTAAACAGTAGCACAAAGGAAAAGTCAGTGAACTGAATCAGAAATGTCTTAAATACAGCAAGATCATAGTTTTTTATACTTATAATAATGGTCATACCAGACCAGCAAAGCCCTTAGGTGTGTTGAATTTAGCAAGGGAGCATTTACTTGTTTATGAATGAAACTTTTAATTTTGAAAGACAAAGGATGTGTTACATATTTCAAAAGTTTCATAGAAAGGCCGAAATGAATATTATATTAGTTATGTAGCACATTGCATGCAACAATATTAGATATAACATTATAAAATTTATTTGACAAAATATAAATGTCTAAAATGTTTAGCTTTTTCTGGAGCTTTCAGCCACATTTCATGGTCCTCATCAGTAGATGTTTTCTCAGTTGTCATGGAGATGGCGAGGTAGGTTGATGTGCAAGCCAGTGTGTTCCACTGTAATGCAATGAATTAGAAAAATATGTCACTGATGTAAAAGAAAAACTTGATTTGCTCATTTTGTTTTTTTAATTACAACTACAATAACAACACAATTATGTAATCACAGGAACATGATCATCTCATTAAGTGCACAGACAGTTCTATTGAATTAATTCTCAGGCTTACTCAGAATAGCTTTTCTCTGTAATAGTTTTTAAAGTACATGCAGAGTGAATTATCGAGAATAAAACCCTTTATCGAACACAAGTCAGATTCAGGTTTCATTTTTGACTGCAGATCGACTCCAGGCCTGTTATCCAATGGCACCGACACCTTTTCTTCTCCTCTCATTCTCTCCAGAATGCAGATAGCAGGGGGCTACTCTTCCTTTTCATTTCATTGTGAAACATACTGACTGTACTTGATTTGATCCATTAGTTTCCTTTTCTCTGCCTGTACAAAGACCACAGTCGTACAGACAGATTATCCTGTCCGGTGTCTTTATTTCTGCTCGTAATCTCTCGTCTGCTAGCCTCTCCTCAGCCACTACATGTTTCTGTTATATCTGATTTAATAACCTCAATGGTGTTTCTCTCACAGTAGCTTGTTGGTTGCTATGGCTACCCTTTCCTGGATAGTGTAGTATGCTGAGTGGGTATGCTGGTGTTCATGTGGTGGATGTGATGAGCGTGCTAGTGTGTGTGAGGCACAGTTATATGAAGGCTGTATTTTCACAAGTATTTATAGTGCACCAGCCATTAAGAGAGAGCATTTGCGGTCTCCTTTAAAAGTAGCCTTTGGTATCCTCCTCTGTCTAATGCCATCTGAGATGACAGAGACTGAACGGTGTATTAATCAGTGCCTGTGTTGTGTGCGCTTGCATGGTTATGTGTCTATCTGAGGGAGAGGAAGGGTGCATTTTTATGCCTGCTGTATTTTGAGAGTGATTGTAGTTCACAGAGGAGAGAGTGCTGTACTCCTCACATTAGAGAGAGAGAGCAATAGGAGAGGAGATGGGGTTTTGTGTGTGTTTGTGTGTTTGTGTGTGTGTTTGTGTGTGTGTGTGCATGTGTGCAGAAATGAAGGACGTTTATTTGTTGCAGTATGTGTGGCCCCCGGCAGAAGAAATGTTTTCCTGACCACAATCAGCATCCATCAGAAGCCAGGCTTACCTCTCCTACAGACAAAAGGTTAAATGCTTCACTAAATCATTCTCTCTTTTTGTTCTCTCTCTCTCTCCTCCCATCTTGCTTCATCCTCCCCCTTTTTCCTCCCCCACACCAACCTAATGCTTCTGCTATCCGCCTTCCTTTACACTGGATCCCTGCCCTTTTCTGCCTCCCGAACCATGTCCTTCCTCCCCATTTTGTCTTCCTCCTCCCCCTCCTCCTCTTCCTCTTCCTCACCCTCCTCCAGCTGGTGGGCGGCGAGTTTGACCTGGAGATGAACTTCATCATCCAGGAGGCGGAGAGCATCGGCTGCATGGTGGAGTTGTTGTCCCACTGTGAGGTGACGTGCCAGGCTGAGATCTGGAGCATGTTCACAGCCATCCTGCGCAAGAGCGTGCGCAACCTGCAGACCAGCACAGAGGTCGGCCTCATCCAGCAGGTGCTGCTCAAGATGAGCACCGTGGACGACATGATCGCAGGTGAGCAACAGATATAAAGACATAAATGTACAGAGGGATACAGTACATTTCTGAGTATATTGTGATATCCAATCCAATACAACAGCTCTGCCATGATTTCTACTTTAAAGGCCTTTTGATTATAAAGCAGGTCTAGGTTCTATATTAATACTGTGAAAGTATCAGAGTACTCAGTCCGTAGAGAAATACACACAGCTTGTATTCACAAACTGAGCCTTAAAACGAGTCGTCAGGAAAATGTAACTTTGTGATGCCACAACAAAGCAGTCACCGCCTTCAGCCATGACCTGAGGGCCAACCTGGACCCACCATCCAACCTTGCAGGATTTGGTTTCTCTGAGTGTCTACTTGATATTTGCTATATTTTTATTCGGTCACTCAGTCAGCCAATTAGAAGAGAGGCTAAGAGCCAGTGAGTGTATATTGTGATATGCTAATGTACGCACAACCATGTGTAAAATAATCACATTGATGCCCTGACCCATAAACTGTAAAATTGATAAAAACCTACACAAACTTCAGCAAGTTTATTTACCGTTTGTTTGGGAACAAGTTGAGGGATGAGCCAATATGATCAGAACATCACAGCACAAGTACAAAGAAAGTTGAAATGATCATATCTGGCATCTGACAAACATACACACATTGAGAGAGATGCTTTTATTTTGTTTTTAGCTCTTCATGTTTTTTAACATTCACTAAAATATTGTTTAATCACTCTTATTAACATTTACAGTATTTCAATAAATTATTGATTCAAAAATAGGTTACAGTTTTACTGCACTGCTAATGTTGAAAACATTGCTACTGAGTCAGAAGTGCAAAAAAAACTGCATGTTAAAGACAGAACTTTACACTCACTTAAGATCTGTGACATATCCTCACACTGTCTTAAAGCACAAGTTTATGATGTGGAATAAAAACAAAGATTGGTGTTGTGAAGGTTTGTTATTTAATTTTTTTCCTGCTTAGCATTGGTAATGATTTCAGACAGGTAGTGATTTCCTCACAAGTGCCTTTCAAAATCACACAAAAGACTCTAAACTCCTGAATTTGAGTAGGTTGTGTGTAGGTGGGAAAACAATTGTAATAACATAGAAAGGAAAGATACAAAAGAGACAAAAGCCATATGCCATGTTTGGTGCCAGACTGTGGTGCAAAATTTTCTTTTTTGATGGACTTTATGGGTAATATTTTATATGGATAACAACATTTGTGACATTGGAGCCAACAGTATATATTGTTCACTTTGGGAGTGTAGCACATTACAAAGCTGTTTAAAAACCATCAAAATAATTAAAAATAATTTAGGTTGAGTTACTTCAGTAAGTTCAGAATCAATAGTTGAAGATGTGTCTAACTCATCTCTTTCTTCATAACAAAACTATTTCATGTGTGCATGTGTGTTTGCCCTGCGGTCAGACATCAATAACAACCCGCTGGTGCAGCAGAAGCAGGGTAATGACCTCAGTATGTTTCCGTGCGTGCTGCGATTTGTATGTGCAGGCGTGATTGCAAAACAGCACACACACACAGTCGTCTTTTTACATGATCATATTGGCCTTGACTTCCCCCCTTAATGACGCTTCGGTGTGTGCGTGTCCTCTCCTTCCCTCCCTCCCAGTGTCCTCTCTGTCCTACCTACCACCGCAGGATAATGTGTTTTATAACTTCTATGACTTATTATTACTGCTCACCATAGCAGAGTATAAACTGCTTAAATCAATTTAATGCCAATTCTCCCAGACTCCAATTTTCAGGTGTGATTCTAAGACTTTTCTAAAACTATTTAAAATGACCTACATGGATTGATTGTACCAAAAACAGGGCTGAGGGGTTTTAAATCTAGGACATTGTGTATTGCATTTTCCTCTCATACCAAGCACCTCAGTGAGCTAGCCTTCTGCTTTATTCCCTATCGCTGGGCTCTGGCTAATTAAATATTGTGGGAAGACTCTATTCATATCTAGCAGGCCTAATAGAAAAGAAGAACCTTTGTAAGCAGATTGCCTCACTCTGAGAGGGCCGTGCTGTACCACTGCCACATTCACACTGTTCTGTTGTGGCTGTGTGCCGTGAAAGTCAGTGATGCAGGAAGGTCATTTTGACCAAACATATCTATGTTAGCACAATGTCGACTTTAATTATCTGCTTAAGTATTTTGAGGGAGACGTATCTGAAGCCTTGTTTTTTGTCAATTTCATGACATGTGGTCATTAAACAAGAGCTCATTTGGAGTCTTAGTGAGGTTGTTGACGGGTTGTTACAGACTTCCTATAACTTATTAAAGTGTAAACATGTTAAAGGAGTAGTTTGACATTTAGAAATACTCTCTTGAAGCTAGAGTCAGCAAGCAATTAGCTTAGCTTAGCTTAGCGTCAAGACTAGATCCAGGGGGAAACAGTCCGTACCCCAGCAAAGAGAATTTTTTCTGGATTTTAGATTGGTGTTTTAGTATAAGGTGCTTGTAGGTAGATATTGTTTTTTTTTACTTTTGGACAAAGCCAGGGGTAGCTGTTTCCCCATGCTTCTAGTACTTCTTCTACTACTTCAGTGAAAAATGAATTGTTTCCCAGTATGTCAAATAATTCCTTTAAAGGAGCTATATGTAAGTTTTGCAATCGCTACATAGTCGACATTAGCATTAACAGCTGTTTACTTACCAGTCTAGAAGAAACTTTGTGAGTTCAGCATCAAACTGTATTCCTTTACTCGTCAAGAGCTGTCTCCAGAGGTGGAAAGCAACACCAATGCTGATTCTTGTACTAATTCTATTGAAGTTAGCATGTTAACCAGCTAGCCCTGGCCTGTATGTGCCTGTCGGAGCTCTTCCCCGCAGTGGAAAGTGACTATGGCAGAAGTTCTTGTCAAGCCCTGGCAGCAAACCACGACGGCAGAGAAAACTTACAAGTAACTGGGTGTTGGACATAAACTGTTCAGTATATACACCATATAGCCAATGAGTGTCTGGGGGTTTGTTGGTAAAATTTATAATAATAAATCAATATTCATTAACAAGCGTTATGTACACAATTTACCAGCCTGTCGCCGTTGGCCGCATTAGCTAAAGTATTACATGGCTATTGGTTTGTTTAGCTAACAGTTGAGAGGATTTAACACCTTCTCTGCGTGTTTGGCCTCACATTATCTGATGTATTAAGATCAATAAACACTAATACAACAAGATATTACATCGGAGTGTACACATTCAGTGTATGAAAGTAATGCTGTGCTCAGCAACTCTGCTCAAGATTCAAGGTTGTGTGCATTTTGTATACAGTGGAGGAGAATTTTGACGGCACTAATAGATTGCTCAACACTCACAGTGTGTCAAGAGAAAGAGTTCCAAATGCTGACTCACACACACACACACACGCACGCACGCGCGCACACACACACACACACACATTGAGGATGTCTCGTTACTGCTGCCTTACACTGACTTTCTGCCTCTGTCTGTGTTTTGTCAGACCTTCTGGTGGACATGCTGGGAGTCATGGCCAGTTACAGCATCACAGTCAAGGAGCTGAAGCTGCTCTTCAGTATGTTGAGAGGGGACAACGGCATCTGGGTGAGTTGGTGGACACTTAAAGAAGGAAAAAAAACCTAATTAAAGTGATAAGAGTTTTATATTGTGTATCAGTGGGTGTTGTTAATGTTATGACCACAGTTATATTTTTCGCTTAAAATACACATACACGTCTGTCTGTGCTTTGCCGGTGCTAGGCAACAAACACTTACACTGGAGAAAATGGAAAAGTAATAGCATCATCGTGATTATTACTGTTTTATGTCATAAATTCTTCTTTTATTTCATATTGTGAGTATGTCTGACATCAGAAAACTGGATATTGATATCTCACTTAAGAATCATGCTACAGTACTTTGGAAGTCCATCCAATGGCAAAATGAGCTTCAATCCAAATCCCTTCAAGTGGTTCTGATGGCAACTGATTGACTAACACATTAGAAAACCCCAGATTTTTGTATTATAATTAGTATGCACTGGTAATCATGCATCAAATAAAAAATAAAAATAGATACGCTGTAAAGTAGATGTACAACATAAACAGCAGGAAGGTGTGCAATTCAAGAAAGACTAGGTTGCAATAAGAACTGTGGATAAAATGCAGTAGGAGCATGATGTGCAGACACAGATTACAGTGTGTTCACTTGTCACATAAAAGTGAGCTGTTGTACAGTGTTATGGTGACAGCGGAGCTCAATGCGTCCGTTAGAAAACGAACTCCGCTGTTTCTGCAGCGTGTTGTGGAGGGAGAGATGACATGGACAGTCTGTGATGAAGAGCAGGTTGTTCAGTGACCTCCTGTCCCTCACTGACTCAAACGTCTCCAGGTTCTGACCAATGACGGTCACGGCTGTGTGAGTGAGTTTATTGATTCTGCTGGAATCTCTGCCACTCATGCTGCTGCCCCAGCAGACCACAGCGGAGTAGATGGCACTCACTAGCACAGATGTGTGTGTGTGTTTCTCTGTGTGTGTGTGTCTGTGTGTCTATGTGTTGTTTGCTTTGTTTTGGGAGTGTATGTCAAGACAAGGGCAATTGAGCTCACGTTTAACTTTTTTTTTTCTTTTGTAATTGGCTATTAATGCAACAGTGTTGACTGTGATACTTCTGTTAGAGTAATAAGTAACAGCCTAATCAGCCGTGAAGGTGAAACACACTCATGAAATAGCCCGTTAATTCAGAATTGTTTTTCTCCTGGAGAGAAGGTTGACAATTTTTCAGCAACGCACACAGACATGCCAGACACACACACTCTAACCACCATGCTCTATTACCTATCTATTCTATTCTATCTCTTCTAACCCATCGAGCAGCTCCACTGGACTAAATGTGTTGCCCGAGGGCTCATTTTCTTCTTCTTCCCCTCTGTCAGACTTTTTCACCAGGAGAGTGGAGATTCCATTCGGCCACAACATCTGCTCATCTGTAACTTTCTCTACACTTGCATAGCCAGTGTTGGGAAGTAGTGAACTAAATGTAACTAAACTACTACTGTAACCACATTTCGCAGTAGCTTGCTGGTAGTTCAACTACATTCATATGTGCGTAGTGATTAAAGAAGTGAAATTACTTTCACCGTTTTTTTTGTTTTTTTTCTGAAACTACAAACAATTTTGGGCAATTAAAGGAAAGGAATTATTGTTTTATTCTCATTTTACCATTGCTTTCTCTCTCTTTCATCCTGCTGTGAAGGCATACTCAGGCAATGCATTTGTCAGACAGTCCACGACACACGCTTGACCTTTGTGTAGTGCATGTGCAAGAGCTAAGGGCGTTTCTCAATACTCACACATCGACAACGTCGCCATGGACAAACCTCCTGAATCCCAGCCTGAGGAGGGATCACCATGGCCCTACTTAAGCATTTATTGTGAACAAAACCAAAGCTGACTTTTGTTGCATATTCCCATTAATAGTGGGGTATTTTAGTTTTTAGTTTATGACCTCGGAACAAGTAGGCACTTTTTGCAATAAACTGGCATGTAACTATTTTGTTATAATTTTGTATCATGTGTACGTTGCCAATTTGATCTTTTTTTTTTTTTTTTTTTACAAAGTAGTTTGAACTACTTTTTCTTAGCAGTGGCTTAGTAGCTTTAGTTAAACAAACCAGATTTCTAGTAGATTTCAACTTCTTCCAATGTAAAGTAATTGCTAGCTTTCAATAAAGGTTCCCCAACACTTTCCATAGCCAGCCCAACTGCAGTGCTGACATTTTTTCAACAGTTTTCTCCCCTTGTAATAGTTGGATGTTTTTGAAGATGCTGTATTTATAAAGTTTATTATTATTACTATTGATATTATTAATCAAAGTTTCTGAAAAGGTAGGGTTAGGCTGTACAGTTGCTGACTCATGCTTACTTCTAGAGCCACAATGCCAAGTTCACTTTAAGTACCCGTTAATGAGGTTAATTCAGGAGCTGAGACTCAGGAGTGCTAAGTACAAATTCCACTTACAGCGCTACTCGTCATCTGAACTGCTCCCTGTAGTTTTTAATCACTAGTAGATTCAGAGTGGATGTTTTAAAAGAGAGCTGTGACATTTTGGATGGTTTTATGAGACTAAACCTTCTCCTCTGCCATCCCTGCTCACTGCAGGGTTGTGTGACTCCTCGGCAGCTGCTTGTGTCCACTAGTTAAGTCAATACAACCTCGTTCCTTCTCGTCAATCTCCCCTGTACTCCAGGCTCCAGGGCAGCCGCCATCAACAACCCCTGGTCACTGATCAGTGTTCCACAGCAAGACCATCATGCATCCCTCTCCTCCCTCTCTCTCCATACCTCCTCCATCCAATAACGAGCACCACCCCGTCCACCTCGCCCCTTTTTCCCTGTCTTTTCCAATTTCTCCTCCCCCAAGCAGCCCTCTCCAGAGACAGATCGATTAAGGGTTGCCATGGTATTGATGAGGTGTTGTCGGGGGATGGCGGGGGTGATTGAAGAGTTATTGATCCAGTGGTGTTGCGGTGGAGATGTGATGTCACACCATGTTTTTTTTTTGTTTTTTTTTAACAGATTCTCACCCCTGTGCCTCTGATAAATGCAGCATCTGTCACATAATAATGGCAATCACTTTTTTTTCTCCTCCTCTCTTCTCCTCCAGCCGAGACACGCGATCAAGCTCTTGTCGGTGTTGAACCAGATGCCTCAGCGACACGGTCCTGATACCTTCTTCAACTTTCCAGGACGCAGTGCAGCGGTGAGACCGACCGAAGAGAAACACACAAAACACACACCGGGGCCTCATTAGCAAAAATTAGTCTAATTTATGCTTTGTGCACCCACATTGCTAAAGACTCCTTCATTCCTGACATTCCTGTTTACACTCAGCACATCTTAATTAGCACCAGTGCAAGGAGTTGAATGGTTAAAAAGAAGTAATGACGAACTGAGAGACATATTGATTGCTATAAACATTCGCGAGAGCTGCTCTGAAAGTGTGTATCATCCTCCAGGCTATAGCGTTGCCGCCAATTGCCAAATGGCCTTACCAGAACGGATTCACTATCAACACTTGGTTCAGACAGGATCCACTCAACAACATCAACGTGGACAAAGACAAACCGTACCTCTATTGGTAAGTAGAATAGCAATCATCTGGATTACAAAATTACATATGATAAAAAAAAAAAAAACGGTCTGAAAATATCTTACAGTATTTTTTTCTGAATCTAAATAAAAGAAAAACATGCTCTTCAACACTTCAGCACCGTCAGAGTATTTCTAATGTCCATGAATCTTTCATGGCTTTGCCCGTTTTGTTGACCCAGCCACATGTCGATTTGTTTGCGAGTGCTGGTACAGAGGAGTTTAATAGAAGAAAAGGAATCAAAAACATCAGGGCTAAACATCATATTTTTTTGTCAGTCCTTCAAAATCATAGAGAAAGGGGCTCTTTGCTCTCTCAATTTGTGTGTCTTTTTTTTTTTAAACAGTCAGACAGGAAAAAGAAATAGTGTAAAAGAAGCCACTGACAGCCGTCCTTTCTGTTGAAAGTACGAAGAAACTAACTCAAGTGAATACAGGTGGAAGGAGAGCGCGCTTCACTTAATCACAGTATGAGAAAGCACTTAACAGGCTCTTCTCAGGCCTTATAATCTCCCTCATTAGCTCTCAATACTGCACAAGGTAGGTTGTCTTCCGTTAGTAACCAAAATTTTACCTGGTGATGGATTCTAGAGAGGTTAACAAGGTTATCCATATTCAAGAAGTGATTTGGTTAAATTGCTTGTTTTCCATCTATCTATCCATCCATCCATCCATCCATCCATCCATCTATCCTTGAGGGTACTCAACAATATTAAATTTACTATGTTACACCAGGAAATCATCACAGTTATAATCACAGACTGTATGGCATTTCTGTTTGATATATGACAAAAACAACTTACTATTTAAATTCAAATTCTATTGTTTTTCAGTGCTGGGAGTGTTCATGTGTTCTGCTAGTTTCATACTAATCAGTCAAAGATCTGTTGAACACAGACACAGAGAATCCTGAAATAATGGTCTCTCTAAAGTTTCCCTGCAGGTTCCTCCTGAGCAATAGACATAGCATTAGTTTTATTCAGAGATTCTTTACTGATGCTCTTCAGGCGATAAACATTTAACTCATCAGAGTGAATGACACGGACAGAAACTTAATAGATAAACAGATAATGAATTAGAACATAACTTTAAATGTCAAGGCACTCCATTATGAGTATGCTGCTGGGCGGAAGCGCTCATTGTACAGCTCTGGACCTTCGCCGGCCTCGACGTTAGCACTGTAAGTGCAGGCCGTTAGCCACTATGAAGCTTCATTAGCTTTGACCTTTTATTTAATTGAACTCCTTTACTCCACTGCTTGGCTCCTTCCCTCCACCTCTTCACTCTTTGACGCTAACCGGCGCCGTCTTCCCTTCACCTCTCCCCCTCACAGTGTCAAACTGATTCATTACTGACAGAAATAAGAATCAAGGAGCTAGTCATCTACAGGAAGGATGTCATACATCCATATATTCTCTGGATACCATCGCAGAGACGAGCTCTAATCGTGAAAAGTGTGAGGTTATAATCCTGTTTCCTTAGTAACCATTCGTCAGGTTGTCATGGTAAGCGAGGAGCAAGAGAGGGAGGGTGCCCCCCTCTCCTCTGGCCCAGGTCTTATCATTCTCCCCCAGATGCAGCCGCTACTCCAGCCGCCTGTCTGATACTGGCCTCCGCAGCTGCATTAAGGCCACGATAACGCGGCATATGCACTCCTATTGTGTATCAGGGATTCACTTGAGAGGGGATTTATATCTGCTTTCTGGTTCCGCTATGCGTGTGATCCTTCTGGGCCTGTTTTAGAAGTGAAGTGTGTCTTGTTGTTTCACGAAGTAGCTTAGCTGTGAGACTGGGTTTTACATGGAGGTTATGAGCGCAGGAAGAGAAACATTATGGAGGAAAAAAATGGAGGGAAGGGGATTAGTAGTGTTTCTCACAAACCCATGATCTGGGACCCCTGGTGCTGCTGCAAAGAAAGCACCTTAAAATCCTGCTTTTTGTGACTGCTATTGGCTTAAATACTGTGATATGTGGGTGTGAAACATTTCCTGCTTGTATTTCAGTAGGCAGGATTTTATAAGGTCTAATTTTATCTGTGAAAAATAGTCGATTTCCTTTGATGTACTTGACCTTTTGCAGTCATAGTGGTAGCTTGCAGAAAATCAAAAAAACATTACATTGTCTACAGTAAAGCCGATCTGACAAATTAAACCAGACACGGTCAGAATCTCATTTATGTGGCAAATGTTTGCTTTTACTTACCACAGTGAACATCATTTAACAAAACAGGAACTCAAATGTTACTCCAGTCATTGAGAAGTATCACAATTCGTTTTAATTTAGAGCTATTATTTTTAACTAGTAGAGGTATTTTCAAACACAGATCTTCTGAAATAAGTGGAACTCTCTCTGCTTCTCCTGCAGCTTTCGCACCAGTAAAGGAATTGGTTACTCCGCTCACTTTGTGGGAAACTGTCTCATCGTGACGTCGTTGAAATCGAAAGGAAAAGGCTTCCAGCACTGCGTGAAATACGATTTCCAACCCCGCAAGGTAAGAAAACACTCACATGTGCAACCAAATAACTCAACTGAATAATTTTTATTTAGTGCAGAGTTTGGTTACCCAGAGCCACTTGTTAGATGAGACGGCATCAGGACCGTGTGGCTGCTCTCCTCTTCCGTCTCTCCTTGCACTCACTTGTTAATGACTCTAGATAAGATCTGTCAATTAAGACCTAAACACTGCCCCTCTACAGCGCTGTCAGCATTTTGCTACTGTCCTGCACACAAAAACACCCACACACACCCGTGCATGCACACATAACCACACACACATTCACTTGATGAGATAGCCTTCCGCAGTATTTGCTGACCCAGTAGAATCTCTGCTGCTGCCTAACAAAGTTCCCGGTGCTTTCATTTGATCATTTTATAAGTCACCATGTCGGACAGCATTTTGTCCACAGTGTGCATGTGTAAATGTGTGTGTGTGTGTGTGTGTATGTGTGAGTGCTTGCATGTGAATGTGGTATTGTCCACTTCTCAGCTATGTGTGCACCTGCAAGATTCAAGCTTGTGCACCTCCCCCCACAGTCTCCCCTCCATTTCAGTCGTCCCTCCAGGGAACCTGTGTGCATTGTCACCAGGGAAGATGCTTTCTAATGAAGACACACACATCCACACAGACTCACATGCACACTATTAGTGGTAGATTAAGGTGCGCTAAAGGGTTATTCAATGCATTTTAATCTTCCATGTTGGCTGACATCAATTTGCCTAAAATTTTTTTGTGTTTTGTTTTGATGTTTCATGTTTTTGTATTTTTCAGTGGTACATGATCAGCATCGTCCACATCTACAACCGCTGGAGGAACTCAGAGATTCGTTGCTATGTCAACGGTCAGCTGGTCTCCTACGGCGATATGGCCTGGCACGTCAACACCAATGATGTAAGGGCACTGATATTGGTCTATCACAGAGGCGTTGTGTTGTTATGTGTAGAACAATTACATTAAAGATTTCACACAAAGTAATGAAGAGACTTCTGGGTAAAAAAAAAAAAGCTTTATTCTCAACCAAATTTGAATGATCTTTGCTAATAAATGATTCTCTAAATGATATGTTCCTATCTTTCTGTACCAGCCTCAGAATTCAGTGTTAGTCTGGCTCTACTTCACACTTCCCTCCTGTCGTAATACTGGCAAACATCTGTGGTTTGCCCTCTGCATTTGTCAGCTGTGGCAGAGTTGCCCTTGGGCCCCTTTCCAGCACAGTTCGCCGAAACTCCAACTTCCCACTTTTCCATTTAGCAGGGGACAGTTAGCCTGACCTCTCAGTGGCAGCACAGCCTGCATTACACTTCCCTTCCTGTCTGGCCCTTGACATTGCTGCAATTATTGAGGGCTGGTGTTATTCTCTGTAAGAAATCTGTAAGGGGTGAGAAGTCTCTAGTTCACACAGCTCACCGAAAAGACACGTAAGAAAAGACACATACAGTACACGAGTGAAAGAACAGGTTTCAAAAATACATTGATGCTATCAGGCTTTGTTTTGTCCTAAAGGCTGAAGATAAAACTTATTTCATCACTTCGAAGAAGCAGAGGAGTAGAGATTTCATTGTGATAAAGGGTATCAGAGGGATGGAGGAGATGAAAGGCGAGTGGGCAGAAAGACTGTAATAGTAGGTGATAGCAAAGTTGTAACAGAGCGATTAGAAACAAACAGCTATTAAAAGTTCAGCCATGCACTGTGTTCATCACTACAGAGCGTCATGAAGTTGTGAGCCGAGAAAATGAATAATTAACTATTAGAATGTCAAGATAAACAAACTTTGAACAAACATTTATTTTTAAAGGTGTTGTTATTGCTACGTAGCTTAAATTAGCATTAACAGCTATTTACTTACCAGTTTAGAAGAAACGTTGCAAACTTCATTCCTTTACTCGCAAAGAGCAGCAGTGGAAAGCAACCCTTTTGTTTTTCTTCCATTTCTATCACTTGTTTCTTCGACTGAAGTTAGCATGCTAACCCCAACCCTAAGCTAGCCCTGGCCTGGTTGGCCTGTCTCATCACTTTCTAATACTGAGTCACTGTAGCGTCTAATCTGCCCTAAAGAAGTAGCAGTGCTCAGGGGATGTATTATAACCTCCTGTCTTGTAACAGCAACGATCGCTAAAACTCTTAGCAAGTCTGGTATGTAAACAGCAGTTAATGCTAATGTAGCAATAGTAAAATTTACAAATAGCTCCTTTAAAGTGACGTGAAACTGAAAAACACACTATCTATAATATATAATAATATAATATAATATCTATAATAGAGGAGTTGTCACTGGTGTACCTGTAGCTGACAAAGCTAGAATTAGTTCAGGGTTAAACGTAAAATAAACTATGTAACAATTGATAAAAATGTCCATCTTCCAATAGCTTTTGCCTTGCTCGCCTTCGGTGAATCATGTTAAATCATGTTAGATTCCAAATGCCCTTTGCAGGAAAGCTCTGAAAATTTGAAATGTTTTATATGATAGCTAATTTTTTCTTGTGTTCTACTGTTTTTTTCCCCCAGAGCTATGACAAGTGTTTCCTGGGTTCATCAGAGACAGCGGACGCTAACAGGGTGTTTTGTGGTCAGCTGGGAGCCATTTATGTATTCAGTGAAGCTCTCAACCCAGCTCAGATCTTTGCCATTCACCAGCTTGGCCCAGGATACAAGGTTAGACAGCCACGTACTACCTTATCAGTGCTGTATATTCTCTGTACGCTTTACAGCGTATCAATGTCATGCATCATTTGCCACACAGAATATCCTGGTAGCCGGAGGATTGCATTGTAAGTGTTACTTAATGCCGTCTTTGCCCGTTCACATTTCAGCTTGAGGTAGTTGAGACTCACAACCCACAGCCTTGTATGAACTCAAGTACTCCTCCAGCATGCAAATGTGTTGACTTGAAATGCTTTTAACTGGTTATTGATTAACAATGTCACGTATATAAAAGTGGATATTTTTACATTATTTTTCATACACTTGAACTGTAAGTGTTTAGGTTGGTCTGATCAAGTTTATATTCTTGGAGACTACCACTGAGAGACTTAGCTAAGTATTTCAGCCAGTTCTTCATTACTTTATTTAAACAGTTAAAACAGTTAAAAAAAATAATTTCAGATAACTATATGAACTATTTAATTTAGGTATTCATTTTAATCAGTTATCGATTATTTTTAGCTCTTTCAACTTAAGTTGAATTCAACATTAACACAACATCAACACATTACGCTGTTTATCCACTATATTATTATTTAGCTTACAGTAGTCTGTACAGTAGCCTATAAATGTAAATATGCACATACATCCCCCCAATTGAACAAAATCACTATAAAAAAGTAAAAAATAATTTCAGATTCAAGAGGCCCAGCAAAAAGTAAATTACTACACTATCTCTAAATACCTCCTGGGAAATCATGACTTTGGAATGAAATTGCAGTTTTGGAAGTATCCAGGGGTGGATTTTGCCCTTAAACCACAAGTCTAAACACAGCTTTTTGTTCCTGTGGTGATAAAAATTATTCAAATGAGGCTTCACAATGTTTGGTGTTGAGCACTGATAACTTTAGAAATCACCATCTCTGCCTTTTGGCCTGGCTATCAGTGACAGCCGAGATGCCGCAACACCTTGCCAGCTGTCTGCTTCTTGTTTTGGCTGACTTGCACGCCTCAGGCCACTTACAGCTTGTTTACGAAGGTGTCCAAAACTGTCTAGATTTCAGCACCATGGGACCGCGCGGATGTCTGAGGGTGCTGACGTGTGCGAACAGCTGCTGGTTTTTGAACGACTCCTTAGACAGGTTAAGCACTAAATCAAGAATTTATTTTGATTACCAATACCTAATGAAGTAGTCAGAGAGAATCCCAGAAAATAAATCCAGAGTGCGAAGTTATAGAATGATCCCATCTTCGTATCGATATACTTTCTGGAACTGCTCCAAACTAGCAGTTCAGTGGACTTCTGTGTTTATGACACTTTCATAGGTCCTTGAAGTAACTGTAGACCCTTACCCTATTATAGCTCTCTTTGAACAAGCTCCAGCGTGACTTCCTGGCATTGTGTACGCTGCTCGCTCGTTGTCAAGTCCTCCTGAAATGGAAAGATGCAATTCCTCGATCTCATTCGCAGTGGATCAGAAATATGTTATCTAATATGAGGTTAGAAAAAATTAAGGACACCCTGTGAGGTTCATCTGGTGTTTTTTGAGATAAATAGAGGAGCTAGAGTTACGTGAGAATCCTCATGTGTTTTCTATGTGTTTTTGCTCTTGTTTATAAAAAAAAAGAAAAAAAAGAAAAGAAACAAAACCTGATAAAGTGACACTGATGGAGAAACATACTTACAACAGGTAGAGCTACACAAAGAAGCACTGAATCATACATGCAAGTTTCACACCCGTCTCTTTCTCTCACACTCGTCTTCTCTCTCTCTCTCACCCGCTCTTGTCCCACATCATATAACGTAGGGCACATCATAGACTGGAGTTGTCACATGTTCCTCCTAATGAGCACATGCTTAAGGTTTTGCTGTTCGCCTGCCACAAATGCTGATTCCTCTCTCCGTCACAGCCCACGGTTTTCTGAGGCTGATCAGTCAGATGATTGCCTCTCTGCATGGCGCAAAATGGGCTTCTCTGATGCCCAGAAGAGACCATTAAATGGCCCAGTTCCTTCAAAGCCGCCGGCCTCGGCGCTGGTATTGTAATGACGAGTGCGCAGGTTTTTCCGGTCGGCAACAGAGGACGCCAGTGGAACTCAGCTTGTGTCACACAGCTTCCTCTCTTAATGCCAATACAGGCCCTACTTCACGCAGATGATGATGTGTGTATATGACAAGCTGCTCTGGGGGTATTGCCTCATCGGTGTTGAAGAGAACTGTATCTGTATCTACTGTACAGTATATATATATATATATATATATATATATATATATATATATGTGTGTGTGTATGTAGCTGTATGAAGCCTCTTGGTCTCAGCCACTGTAAGTGTTACTGTTCAATAATGAGGAGCAAGAAGCAGACAGACTCTCTGCTCGCTCTGCTAAACAAGCCTTCAGCACAGGGAGGGTGTTCATGGTCTTCTCGCTTGACGCGGCTCATGATGGCCAACATGCTGTGTGTAGTGAATGTCTGTATGTGTGTGCAGTTCAGCACTTCCATGCTCTCCTAATGACAGGAGAAGATGGAACATAACATGTTGTTTTAGTACGCAGGCTGTAGTCAAAACACAGATTCAGTGGTTTTTGTCTTTTTGCTTGTGTATTCTGTGTGTTTCCTTTTGGGTTTTTTTGTGTGTGTGTGTGTGTGTGTGTGTGTGTGTGTGTGTGTGTCCATTTCCTGTCACTCGCATTGAGTGTTTTGCTTGTTGCACTCTTCATCATCAGTCCAGATGTCCTCATTGCAAAGTGGTGAGCACTGCCAACAATCTGGCCACAACATAATTAATGAACCATATAAGTCTATTTGGACACCTGTGTTGTATGTCTCCATGTGTGTTTTTGCGCACACACATCATGTCAGGTTTCATAATCGTATGATTGAAAGTCTAATTGTTTTTAGTATTTTAATATTGAACGCTCAGAGAATTAAATTACCTAAAAACTGGTTTGTATCAGACTGAGAATGTCATGTCCTGAACTGGCCTCAAACGTCTAGCTAGATTTATTCTTTGATCAGCTTTAGATTTTATTTAGTTAAGGTTAGGTTAGGTTCTTACATTGGTGTTTCACATGCTGGAAAACTCATTTTGGAGGAGTGGTCTTAATTCAGCAAACTGTGTGGAGATGCACAGATGCAAGAGCTGAATGGAGTTGATGTGGGTGTGCTGTTGTTACTGCAGGTACGAGACAGGCGGCAGTTGTCGCTTTCACTCCTCTGTGTGTTTCTTCAAACCATGTGAGAGACACATATGTGTTAAAGCCCGAGCTGCGTAAAGATTTATATGTGTCAAAATTTCCATTTTCTGGTACCCTTACACCCTCCGCCTAATCGCATGCTCACTACATCCCTTAATACTATAAAGCGTCAGCAAAATTCTTTTACACCACCAGCTACCTGCCTCCCTCATTTAACACAGCAAACATAAATACACGCTCACATTTACACAGCCACATCTGTACATATGCACAAGTACACACACAGCCTGCATAAATGCCCCACAATAAATGGGCTTACACTGCAAAAATGTGTATCTTAATAAGTTTATTAATTTCACATTCAGGCTATTCATTATTTATTTATTTTTTCCCCATGCAGAGGGGCCACTAACCTTCGAAATACACCGAAGAGCCATTTATTTGTGTTTGTGATTGATTATCCCTGCACATGGCTGCAGTATTCTGGGTTACTCTAAATGGATACGCTTTTTAACCTCGGGTCATCGGCTCTTGTATTTCGCTAAAGTAATATGTTCTTAAACTTAGACATGCTGTCCTGCCATGTAATTACCATTAATTACTCTTGCAAATAATGTTTCTCTGGCAAGAATGTGTGTCTAGGTGTGTGCAGAGAGTGTGTTTCAGATGCAGATTAGCGGTCTCGATCAGTTCCTCTTCATAGGGAAGGAGGGAGGGAAAATTAAGGGTGAGACTTGTATTCAGCTGTTGGACGGGGATAAGGATGTTACACTGTGCAGAGGCTGTTTCCTTCAGATGTATCCATTGTGCAGTGCGCTCTTTGCTTCAGTGTGAAATTTAGTTCTGCATGGTTAAAACTGCTCAGGGCACATTTTCTGCTGCAGACCTCAGATGAAAGGTTTAGAACAAGACAGGCCTGCAGGTTTGCAAGCGGCCCGGGGCTTTCCTGAGCAGTCAGGCTGAGCGAGGCACCCGGGGACCCAGCCACTCGGAGGGGAGAGAGCGCTCCTCGCCCGGAGCTGTTGCAAAGGGTGGCAGAGCAACTCGCTGGCCGTTCATCTGCAGGCCTTCATGTGTGTGTCAGCACCGCTGCAGGATATATGGATCCACTGACCTGTGCAGACAGACGGATTTAGACATAGATGCACACACACGCACACACACGCACGCACACACACACACACACACACACACACAAACAAGGTTCAGTTTATACCTCCTACAATGTCTGTATGGATAGAACCAATTATTTTTGGTGGTAGCCAAGAAGACAAGGTGTCTGTCCTTTTGTAAACCTGCCTTACAATTCTTTAGAAGGAAATTTAGCCATGAAAAAAATATCTTAGATTTCAACAAAATAAAGGCTCAGCAGCTCCCAGAGAAGAGTGTAATACAAAAACATTGAATAACACAAATATGTCAGTTTGCATCTGTATTCTTTATGTGTGTTTTTTGTTGGTAGACTACAAAGGGAGAAGATAAATTTGGAGCTCCGAGTGCCTCCTCCCCCCCCCCTCCATCTCTTATTCTGGGCTAATTGAATTAGTGCCCGAGTTAGCGCTGTGTTCATTAAGCTAATGCTGTGTTGTTTACACACGACACATGCTGCAATTAAGCAGACTCCATTTTGGTCGTTGACACGCGCACACACACACACACCATCTTTTTTTTCCACTGGACAAGTCATTTGTCCTTCTGATTCTGTTTTTCTCTCACCACAACCTTTGACGACTTCCTTCTTTCTTTCTTTGTCACCACAGAGCACTTTCAAGTTTAAGTCAGAGAGCGACATCCACCTGGCTGAGCACCACAAGCAGGTGTTGTACGATGGCAAGCTGGCCAGCTCCATCTCCTTCACCTACAACGCCAAGGCGACGGATGCCCAGCTCTGCCTGGAGTCGTCACCCAGGGAAAACCCGTCCATCTTTGTCCACTCACCGCACGCACTCATGCTACAGGTCAGTGTGGCTCTTCATCACTAACCCCAGCGCCAGACCTCTGAATGTTCATCAGGGTAGTTTGTCACAGGATGACTCACACCCCCTGTGAAAATAAACTGTACTATTTAGCCTGCTGGGATTGCTGTGGATATGAAAATTATAGATATTAGATGGTAGTAAACAAAAAAAAGAAAAGAAGAAAAAGCAAATCGGCAGTTAAATACACCTTTGCCAAAATTGCTACTGCACCCTGCAGCCATGTTGTCCACATTTGACTCACAGGTCTCAGCTGTTAATTGAACTCTCTCTCTCCTTTGAGGATATTGCTTGTGGTTGTATTTAAGCCGTCTTTGGTCACTGGAGCTGTGCTTTGCTAATGGTGGCTCTTCTTTGTATCTCATCTTGATTTTTTTTAAAGAATTTCTTCCTCCTCTTAAGAATGCACCAGAGATTCAGGCTGCAATTACTGTAATTCACAATCACAAAAGGCAGAGTCACATTGTATTATAGCTGGTGTATAGTCCTCTTTTTTTCTCAGTTCAGTTCAGTCAAGACAGCACAAGGCAGCCATTTACAGTGCTATGGAAAATTTTAGTTGTTGAAATTATTTATTCTGTCAATATGAAATTATTTTATTTTTTCTTGAGACCTGGAAAAACAAATAACAATACGTACATCAATGTGAAATAATGAGGAATAGATTTTAAATATATATTAAAATCTGATATTCAGCTCAAAACTAGAGGTACCATCCGTAATTGCAGCTTTACTGTATTTAAGGCCAACAGCAGATATTTTTGCTTTAAGCCTGTACATGAGAGCTGTTTTTCAATTTTTAATGGCAGTGGGTGAGTGTCTGTGTGCACATTCAGTATCACCCGTGTCTCTGTCAGCGCTAACGGCCCATTTCTGTTCCCGCAGGATGTGAAAGCTATTGTTACCCACTCCATCCACAGCGCCATCCACTCTATAGGAGGCATCCAGGTCCTGTTTCCTCTCTTTGCTCAGCTGGACTACAAACAGCTCAATGACAGCAGCGTGGACACCACAGTCTGGTGAGTGCTCCGCAGAAATGAATGGCAGCCAGTAGCTGTGTGGAAAGCAGCGATATAGATGCTATAAATGATTTCTAGATTAGTCTATTTTATTTATTTTTTTGTTTAATATGCAAAATCTACTATAGCTGATCCTGAAACGTACCAGGAAACAAAGAAAGTAGAGGGATAAGAAGTGAAAATAAGACCAACATTAGGAAAAGATTAATCTTCTGTATGAGAATTATCTTCTATCTGAAAGACCAACCTTAGATCATCATGCTGCAGGCAAGAAATAACTGATTAAAGAGAGCAGGGTGTGTAAGTGTGAAGGGAGGAAGAAGAGTTATGTGGTTTCACCCAGAGCGATGAGCAGCTTTCAGGAAGGCGGTGTGTCTGCGCTCCTCGCACATGAACGTTAATACACTTATATACAATCTCCCCATCATGTTCACTGCAGTCCGATTATTTTCAAGTATCATCAGGAAAACAAAAATACAACTGCTTATTAAAAATACTGGGTTTGTGTGTGTGTGTGTGTGTGTGTGTGTGTACGATGTGTATGTTGCAGTGCTACTCTGCTGGCCTTCCTGGTGGAGCTGCTGAAGAGCTCGGTGGCCATGCAGGAGCAGATGCTGGGAGGGAAGGGCTTCCTGGTGATTGGATATCTGCTGGAGAAGGTCGGTAAACGGCGTCCACAGCGAGGCGTTTGTGTTAACATGTTAAATTAATTTGTTGTTGGCTGAAGTAGCCTTGGCTTTTTTTTTTTTACCATGACTTCCACTAAATTTAGTCTAATAAGACTTCGAGTTCTCTACTGCCTATTTATCTACATACCTTCTTTATATTAGGCATTTAGCCTGTCTATTATGTGTATGAGCAAGCGCTGAGTTTTTGAATTTTTACATTTACTGTACAACTGCAAAAAGATGTTAATTAGTGCTGTTCTTTCCAACTGCAGCGGGAAGTAACAGAACACCACAAATGTGTCAAAAGACAACGTAGGAATAAAGAGGCAGAGATCACACCAAGTCACATCACGTACATTTTCTAGCATTTTGGCTGCTGCTGTAAATTAATTGCTTGATACCTTTGGTAACTGTCAACATAGGTGCTTAAGATTATTCAGCACACAACATGCAGCGGCATAACAGCAGGTTATTTAATGTAAGACCGGCTGCAGATTGAGAGCATCTCCTGATGAAGTAGCATAGATAAAATGTGGTATTTGTTGATATCTGCTGATGAGATCGTTGAAATTTAGGAAAGAAAATTGCGTTCATTTCAAATGTGGACTCACATGCAACCTTTCTGTGGTGATAAACCCCTTTTCATTCGACTTGTGTGTCTCCCGTGTCACTAAAATGTTAATCAGCAATCATGGCAACTATGCAGTCATCTTTCTTGGTGCTCTGTTAGTAAAATGTTTCCCAGTTTTAAACCATTTGAGGAAGGTTGAATCTTTTTTCATCAGCTAAATTATACCATTCGTAACCTACTGTCAAGATCTTCTAAAGACATAAGGACACAACAGCAATATGATGTATAAAAAGAGGTTTTCGTGACCATTCAGTCTGGTTAAATCACAGCCCATGTTCCCTGTCCTTTGTCCAGTCGTCACGAGTTCACATCACCCGGGCGGTCCTTGAACAGTTCCTGTCCTTCGCCAAGTATCTGGATGGTTTACCTCATGGAGCGCCGCTCCTCAAACAGCTCTGTGACCATGTCCTCTTCAACGCTGCCATCTGGATACACACCCCTGCCAAGGTCTGTTTATACATGTGTGTGTATCTGTGGAAAATGTGTGCGTGTATGTGTGTGTGTTTTCATGACCTTGCTGCTACATATTCTGATATCCTGAATACGAGAATTAGTGGGGTGATAGACTCAGAACAGGCATGAGAGATGGTGTGAAATGGAAAAAAAAAAGGATTTGTGTGAATGCAAGGAAAATTGAAACAAGCACACAATATAAAACAGAGTGGAAGGAAATCCTGACATCCTAGTGGCCCTTTGCAATAATATAACAAAAGAGGTTGCAGTACACAGAAGTAGGAGCCGACACTTCACGCGAGGACAGGACAGAACACGCAAGCAAAGGAAACAAAGAGAAAAAGTGACATTTGAAAAGACCCCAGGACAGGAGAGAGATGTGTGTGTCCTCTCTTCACTCTCGCTCTGAACTGGATGTGAGTGTTCCTGGCGTTCTCGCGGGGCGAAATCAGCTATTGCCTCCATTATTTTCAAAACTTCCTGACTTCCCTGTCTTCGACCCTCTGACCCTGAGATGTGATTGGCTCTTGGGCGCAGCAGCACAGATCTCCGGGGGCGTGCTGGAGTTAAGATGAGAGAAACGCGAGCAGGAGAATAAGGAGGGTGTGAAAGAGTAACCGTACCAACCTTAGCTAACATGTCACCATGAAATGGCCCAAAGGGGCTCGACCGCTATTGTGTCTCTACTTGCAATCAGACAATGAATTATCATTAAACATTACAGCAATTTAGAAGGGTCGTAATGAGAACATGACAAGAATAATAAATGTATTGAGCAGCAACACATACTAAAATCTTTAATCCTTTAATCTTACTTCTCTTGTACAATTCTTTCTCCCACTGAGCTTTATTATTTTCCACTTCTCGGGGTGTTATCAGCACCTTCATTATTGGCAAGAATAACCTTGGTCATATTCAGGACTTAATGAAACACTTCAAGAAATCACATCTGACTCTCATCTCCCATCTCTCATAACATCTTCCCTGCTCGGTGCTGGAAAATAAAGAGCCGCTTTTCTTTACCAGGCCTATTTGTTACAAGCTATTGATGCATCGGTGCAGCCCAAACTATTGTGCTGTGCTTTGATCAAGGAATTTCAGGGTTTTCTCTGCAGCTGAACCCGTTGCAAATGGCACACAGATAAGAAAAAAAGCAACAACAAAAAAAAGCATCAGCTCAATGTGTGAAATGTAATGTAATGAAGGCCGTTTATACCAGCTGAGTGCATTCTCCATTCTAGATGAGCTGCAGTGCGGTCTGGTCCGCTAATTTCATCCGCTTAAACAGGGCTACCTCGTTAAGGCCGGTCCTCAGCGCCGTGGTCACTGTAATGAGCTCAGAGATTTGTGAGTGTGCCGCAGACTCTGTGACTGTGTACGAGGAGAGAGGAAGGCAACAGAAGGAGGCAGGGAAGGAGCAAATGAACAACTGGAGAGCGCCCTCCTTAAATGTCAGCGCTGTGTGTGGAGCTCTTCAGATGCTTGACGGCTTCAGGCACAGAGACATCAAAAATAACACAAAGCAGAAAACATTGGAGTTTCTGCTAGAGGGAAGTTTCCTCTCATTCCCCTGTGGCTGTTTTTTCACAATAAAACTGCCTTTTTGTTTGAACGCCATAAACACACGCAGATGATTTGTTTCTCCCCAGTAAGCTTCTGACAATTTGTGTTTGTCTGTCGACTTTTGTAAGTGTCTTTGTACCCATATTATGTACTGTATTAATGCGTGTGTTTGCATGTATGTGTGTGTGTGTGTGCGTGTGTTTAGGTCCAGCTGTCCCTTTACACATACCTTTCATCGGAGTTCATCGGCACCGCAACCATCTACACCACCATCCGCCGTGTGGGCACCGTCCTGCAGCTGATGCACACTCTTAAGTACTACTACTGGGCGATCAACCCGCTGGAGTGCAGTGGAATCACCCCCAAAGGTCTTGGTAGGTGCCCATGCGCACACAGTTTGCACACATGAGGACTCACAATTCAGAGACAGTATGCCTGACCTTTTATATACTGCACACATACTTCACATACTGCGCATTTCTTCTGTCGTCTTTCTTCATTTCTGGCTCAAAGTCTCCCACTTTGTACGCTCCATCCCTTCTTCCCGTCTTTACTGTCTCGTCCTCTGTCTTTACTCATCTTAAACATAGTAAACATCTCTGCGTAACACAAAGTTATTGCAGCATCCTCTCACATCCTCACAAAGAGAAGTACGCACAGCTCCAGTTTCCACTTAACAAGTCTTAGAAAATATATTAACAATGAATTTATGTAAACACATTGTAACGTCAGTGTCTGACACACCGGCAAAAAAAAATGACAATCCGATAAGTATGCAGCGATGGGCCAGGCGTGCACAGGTAAGTAGAACTTCTCACACCAGCAATTTCTTTTTCCTTCATTACACAATTGTGTCTTACACTTTTCGTGTGAGCGCAACACTATGAATACCTTATTTATATGATTATCACACCTTGCTGCCTCTCTATGTTCCAGTGTGGCGTTAAAAAAAAAAAACACTATAAAAACTTTTGTCTTCCAATGCGGTTGGACGACACGTAGCGCGAACTAGTTCTTTTGGAACAGACCTCCTCCTGTACAGTTTCCAGTTCACTTGACCTGCTTGTGTTTGGACTGTGGGAGGAAACTGGGAGAAATCCACACCAACACAGGTAGAAGATACAAACCCCAAACACGAAGATTGAATCCCATAGTAAGCCCTGTTTGTAGTGACGGGACATTAATCATTTATATCATATTTACAATAGATACAGTGGGTATTGAAACCTGTATTTATAATGATGTTTGGCTTATTCTAAGACTATGATGGCCTGTCTATATCTATTAATTTGAAATGTTTATTTTGTAATTATGTCCTGTCCAGAGTTCTTTGTGCTCTTCGATGGGAAGTGCTGCTGACGCGAGCCTAAGTAGCCCATTGAGACATTGTGCGAGATATCGACAGTGCGAATAGACTTGAACTGACTCCATTTGATATAGGATTTCGTTAAATCAGCAGCTCTCTCAAAGGTAGCTGGTGACTCTCCATTAGCGCAATTTACAGACGCAATTGACCTTTTTGAAACGAAGACATTACCAGGGAAAGGCTTCTATTGATTAATACATAGAGCATGTGAGCTTTGCATTTTTAAATATGAATTTTCTTGGCCACCTTCACATTATGCCATAGTATTAAAGAGGTCAAAACCAAGAGGGTCTTAACTCCACATAAGTCAAATACCATCTATACTTTTATACTATATCTACATTATGTCCGAATCTACGCAGTAATCGGCACCTTTGCGCTCTTGTTGAAGATTTCCTTGATTGCTGTTTAAACAGTCATTGGAGAATTTTTCATTTTTGTGTAATATAATGTCTCCATTGCTCAAGATCTGACTGTGACAGTCTCGATTACAGAGTAAAGCAGCAAAACACGAGACGCTGTAATCCTGTGTGTCAGTGTGGTGGGAAATCATCACATATTAGGTGACTTTGTATTATAACTTGAATGATCAGTGTGTATTTTTAAGCAGAGGGAATATTTTCTTTGTAACTATAAGCTTTTCCACTGTTTTGAGGAACTTTGACACTTTTTATTCATCATTTCAGGCTTGATTTTTATTCAGCCTTGATTCTAGAGTATTCACAGTTACTTGAAGTAAAAAAGAATTGCTTTATTTATATTTGGTAGGCCTATGAAAAGATGAGCTTTTTAAGAGGAAGTTTTAGTTTTAGGTTAAAGCTGGAAAAACAAACAAAAACCCCATGAAGACCAAAAGTCGATAATCAATGGGACGTGATTATCTAACTGATTATGAAATGGCTATGAATGCAAATGTGCAGAAAAAACCTTATGGTCAGTTACGTCATACATGTACAGCTTTGGTAAATTGCATAAAATACAGATGGCTATTTAAACATCACTTCAACACGGTGATAAAGGTCATTTACGCTACACACAGACACACACATGCATTTAGATGGTGTAAGTGCTCTGTAACTCTCCCTTCTCTGAACAAACATTGTTGTTGCTGGATGCTCATGAGCTCCCTGGTGAAAATGTTTCTGTGCATATGAGAACGAATAAGACTCAATGTAGAAGAGATTTCAAAATCCAATTTTCCCGAGTAAATAACCAATAGTTAAGATAGTGTTTATTTGCCTGCGCAGCCTGTGAATCAGAAATCTCTTTTTTGAACTGAAATGCGAGCACATGCTTTCTGTGACTGCAGTGTTTATATGATTTGTCTGTATTTGGGAAAAAAAAAAAAATTAAATTCTATTTAAAAAATCGAATTCCAAGCACAACACAGTAACAAATCAGATTCAGTATTTTCAGAGGCTTTGTAATAGAGCAGAGAACAGTGTCAACACAGCCACTGCTGCCACACAGCAGAGCTTCAGAAAGGTCGGAGCGGGCCTTTCACTTTAATCAACCTCTTCCTTTGACCGGGACCCTGCCGCCGACTACGAGTGCGCATCCCGCGTTGCCATGGCAACAGACAGATTTGATTGGCAGATCCAAGGGAGCTTTTGGAATTTCTAATCAAGTGGCTGTCTGGCTTCCTTTCTGTTTGGCGATATTGCGGTTTGACTACTGGGATTTGGTCCCATGAAGAGCCACTGATAACGGCAGCAATTAGCCTCAGACGCGTGCTAATGGTTCGTTCAAAGCTAAAGGATGTGCAAGTTGTGGTTTTGGAAGTCTGCATATACGAATGCTTGACTATACAGTAAGGGTGTGATATGGAATTAATGGAATTAATTAGCATAGCAATAGACAGATATTTTAAACACACGCTTTGGGCTTTGTGGATAAAAATGTATTTAACCTTGCCTCAGTTTGAAGTAATTTGATTGAATTCAAGTTGCAGATATACAGTTTTTTTTTTTTTTTTGCATGAGTGTATTATTATTCAGCACAGGTTAGAACCACATTGTTCCTCTCCACGTTTTTCCTCATGTTTTACAAATAACTTCATTTGATGTTTGGCTGAAAATTGCTTGCAGTACCACAGAAAGGGAAAGGCTGTATCTAATGAAAACACCTCGGGCCTCTTGCACTGGTCAGGTACATTGTTTTTGAACGCAGCTACATTATACTACAATGGAAAACAGTGATTAAATGGCTTCTGTTGAGAGAAACAAGAATGCAGCTGAAACAAATGAATAACGACGTACTGTCAAATATTTATATGCCTATGTTTTATTCATTTATTCAGCTTTTTATAAAAGGTTTTATCCTGCTAGCCTCAGTGTGCCCTTTCTTTTTGTTTTTTTATTTAAATCTTTGATACCTTGTAATGTATTGTTACATAATGACATTTGACTAGTTTTTACACGCCACACATTCACAGACGGACAAACTGACTCACGTGTACATGCATTCACACACACTAAAACTCATCGACTCCTCACAGGTTGCAATTACCTGGCAGTGAAATGACTGGATAAAATGGTCGAGTCGGGTTAGCATAAAAACAGCACATGAAGAAGAAAATTAATTTCAAAGAGTAAAAGAGGATAATTAAAGCTGCCCCTGGGAAACCATTTATGTGATTATAAGCTTTCTTCAAATCCTCTGTTAACAAAAGACCCCTAAAAGGAGCTTGCACTCGGCGCTCACGCGTTCACCTGGAGCACACGCGCATTCGTTTTTTTGACACGAGAGCTGCTGCGAAACCATGATGGATGGGCGAGTGTCACCATTCCACCAATATGCACCAGCTTGACACGTAATGATGATGGATCGCGGGGGGATCGTGTCAGTGTCATGTTTTGCTTTTGTGAAGAGCAGGTGAACAGACAGAAATACTGATTCAATGCCAGCAGAACATGACAAAAGGAGAAGCGTCAAATTTTCATCCTTTCACACCCTTAGTCTTTTTATGTTCCTCTCAGCTTCCTCCCGCAGCTTCGGATCAGATATCGGTTTAAATGTTCTGAGAGGATGAGGTGCGTTTTTATTCATCGTACGATAAACGCTGTGTGTAGCTGCAGCACTTCTCCCTCTGGCCATTTCCAGATACCCTGACACAGCAAAGTGTGCAGTGGCAAATGCACACAAGCCGGACATCATAAATGTTTATCGTTGCCTTATAAACCCTAACAAACCTCTGTTGGCTACGCAGAATGCTGATGAGAACACGTAGCTTATGAGCTTCATCGTGTGGCGAGTGTTTGTTTCTTAATAACGTCCGAAGAAGAGCAGTAGAGGAAGATGGAGAATGAGTGGTGACGTAGGGAAGTCAACGGGAGCATTAAAGGAGAACGTGCCCCTTAGTTTTAAAGGGTGGGTCTTATTTCATTCTATCTTTGATCTGAATCAATGCATCTTTTAGACTTTTTGGCACCATATTCCATTAGTGAGTTCTTTGGCAGCCATTTTGAGCCAATTCATCATTCCAGTGTATCTGACGTGCACATTAAACACCTCAGAAATGAATGAAACACGGTTACATCAATAAAAAAACGCAATGCCAACATCTGAGTTGTCAGTTTTGTTCCTAAACATTTTTAAAAAGTGCTGCTGTGCCATTGTTTCA
This sequence comes from Seriola aureovittata, assembly GCF_021018895.1. Classification (NCBI taxonomy): domain Eukaryota; kingdom Metazoa; phylum Chordata; class Actinopteri; order Carangiformes; family Carangidae; genus Seriola; species Seriola aureovittata. The sequence continues at coordinate 7,279,138 of NC_079378.1, read as the reverse complement.
TGGAGATAGACGGTGAAGCTTAATGTAGCCAAATGTCAGAATGAATAAACACGACGTCGAAAGATACGAAGCTGCATGAATGTGAAAGTGACGGCTCTCTGTGGCTGTTAAAGTATGTTTTTTTTCAAAGTTAATGGAGGTCTGTGGCATTTATGAAACGCAAAAGGTAAATGCCTCAAGAACGGCTAAAGACATCAGACCTTTCAGAAAGAGGCGATTGCATCATACCCGCGAGAGAAATGGCTCGTTCCATGTGTCAGGAGCTTTTGTGTTTTTAGCTTGATTATGTCTTCGCAGCCCGCCACAGAGCTGATGGAGATGCAGTGGATTGCGTTGCCTTGTTTGGTTGGGATCATTTGGACCATCAGTCACATGTTTGCAAATTGCAATGTCTTTCCTGTAATCATTTAAATTAGTGCAACTATAAAATACCCAGATTGCCAAACTGCCTCTGGAGTTAATGAGTGATTTACGCTTCACAGTTCTATCACTGTGTGTGTGTGTGTGTGTGTGTGTGTTTGTGTTTGTGTGTGTTAACATGTTTTTCTCTGCTCCCCAGGAAGCCTAATAAAATCTAATATCAGTAAACAGCGGTGCTCACTCAGCCTGAACTACAGACTTATTTAGCTGATCAGTATCGTGTATAAAAATTGATTTTTTTAACAGGAAATTATTCTTTTGTTTGTGTGTGTGTTTGCGTAGACGGACCACGGCCGTCCCAAAAGGAGATCATCTCGCTCAGAGCCTTCATGCTTCTCTTCCTCAAACAACTCATTCTAAAGGTACAGCGAGAGGAACGGATTATCTTCATCACATTGTTTAAGATGAAAGAAATCACTTTATTTTTTTTCTCTCACTATGTCCTCTGTTGTTTTTCTCCCTCCTGGGAACCATTAGCTTAATCTACAATGTGTATGTGTGTGTGTGTGTGTGTGTGTGTGTGTGTGTGTGTGTGTGTGTGTGTGTGCGTGTGTGTGTGGAGAATCGCATTATAGATCAGAAGCCTGAGTGAAGCACTATAGCTTTTGTTGTTTTGTGAGTGCTCGTGCATGCGTTTAGATGTGTGTGCGGTTGTTTCTGCTTCACGGTTAAAATGCATCAACCAAGAACAGAGTCAGTGAAGTCATCTGAGGTTAACAAAAAACAACAACTGAAGATCATGAATGTTTTTGTTGAAAGATGCTACATCTGTTTTCCCACAGGACCGGGGCGTGAAGGAGGACGAGCTGCAGAGCATTCTCAACTACCTACTGACCATGCATGAGGTAGATGCTGTTTTATGTTGAAACAGTCGGTGTGACAGAGAGACAGTGAGAGCGGCTGAGTGGAGCTGGTGGCAAAATGTGCATTAAAATTTGTGGGCTGGAGTTATGGTCCACTTAAACGAGCGAGAGTGTGAGTCAGCTTCGGCGCTGTGACAGCATGAAAAATGGTGCAACAATGGACTGAACAGAATGTACTCCTCTGTAACAATTATATCTATTCTTGCTCTGAAATGCCACATGCTCCTCCGCAGTCCCCCCCACCCTCCACCCCTTCCCACTGCATGCCCACCCCTACAACTCTCTCTTTGTCCTCTTAACCCTCTATTCATCTGTCCCATCGGGGCTTCCTCCTTCTCCTTTGTTCACCTGTGCAACTTTGCCTTTCTTTTCTCTGCAGGATGAGAATATCCATGACGTGCTTCAGCTGCTGGTGGCTCTTATGTCTGAACACCCGGCGTCCATGATCCCTGCGTTTGACCAGAGGAACGGAATAAGGTGAATGCTGCCCACACATGCTGCACACGCACACATATACAGATCTGATGCAGCACCAGCTCCTTACCCACATGAAAGAAGTAATCTTTTCTTTGTGGGATATTGATTCTAATCATATGGTTAGGGCTTTTCTGTTCATGTGTTTTTATTACAACAAGTAACCAACACACATACAACAGAAATAATGCACTATTATTCATTTCAATATATAGAAAAATAAAAGATTTTTGTATTAATAGACAAATTAAGTTGAGTACAAAAACTTGAATGCATAAATAGAAAGGCCATACCTTATACAACTGAAATCTTTTTACAATGCAGTTGCATTATATATTCATATTTACTATTACTATGTATTAAGATTAAAAGTAAGTTACGGATTCAGATTTTAAAAGCAGGAAGAAATTTGCACTTGTCATTTCTATTTTACAAAATAACATTCTTGATCTATCTTTTGCAAAACGGTACAATCTTGCTGAAAAAAAAAGTAATTATATATATTAAAAAAAACTGTTATCCTTCCATTGTTTTTTTTCCCTAGTATTAAGGCCTCTGTGATGAGCCAATGATAGGAGCTTTTATGTTGTCACCAGCCGGACCACATCACATCGTATATGTATTTGCTATCTCAGTCTGATTGTGCGGTAAAAGTTTACATGTGTCAAAGGGGATAGCAGGTTAGCAACAGGAAGAGTTAAATGTTTCTCCTGCCTTCAGTTCAGTCCTGAATGGCCTACATATTGTTATAAGGGTCGGATGTGGGCCGCCAACATTTTTCAGATTTTCAAGTGGGCCGTGAGTTGGTGAAGGTTGAGAACGACTGCTTTACTGTAGATTGAATACAATGTTACGTTACATACAGTGTACAAAGGGTAGCCTCAACTGATCAGTCAGATGTCTTTCAAAGACGGCATCAAACTGTGCTGGTATTTCCCCAACAGCACAACTACACATGGATGTCTTTTTGGTTGCTATGGTAACTCCTCTGTTGTCAGAGAGGTAGTTAACACACTCCGTGTTTTTTTTTTTCGTACTTTTATGTCCTCTGAGTGCAATCCTTTGAAGAAAATCCTTCAGGCAGCGCATTGTTAACGTTGAGGATGTTTACTGAGTATCAGGCAGCAGGTGTTTAACTTTACTACACACTGCATACTTTGCTACACACACAGAAGAACTCAGTGCTGCTGTGTGTTTCGCATGTTGCAGGGTGATCTGCAAGCTCCTGGCCTCGAAGAGTGAGAGCATCCGAGTCCAAGCCCTCAAAGTCCTGGGCTACTTCCTCAAGCACCTTGGTCACAAGTGAGTACCTCTTTGTCTCTGTGCGTTCTATCTGCTATATTCCCCTTTGTGTGGTGTCAGGTGGTCTTTTATTCTTTTTTTTATTCTGTCACTAGTAAACTCAAATGCTGCATCAGAGTAGGGAGATTGAGAGGCCTCACACTGCAGTAAAAACTGAAGAACTACAGCAGTGCAGTCTCCTGTGAGCCTTAGAGGAGCTGTTTTGTGTGTGTGTGTGTGTGTGTGTGTGTGTGTGTGTGTACATAAAGATAATGTCCTCATCATCACATCCACAAGGCGGAATAATAATTTTGACAGCGTGCACTGGCAGGGAGGTGGAACCTTGATGAGCAGCAATGAATGCTGGGGGATTTATTCATCCCATGCGACATAACACGCCCCTTACTGCACAACATGGGGGCAGGCTGCCATGCTGCACCTGAGCCCTGCACCTTCAGCCCCCCCACCTACTTAATATCTGCTCAAACCAAGCATCCCGTGGGGCATCCTGTATGACACACACACACAATACAGCCAAAGACATTTCAACATATTTTCATAACAAGGTCAATTAATGCTTAAATCTTTAACATAATCTATTTTCATGTGATTTTCCATCTGTTGAATAAAAAAAACAGAAATAAACCAATGTAGATTATACTGTGTTTCCTGAATGAGAGTTAATGTCATATCTAATAAATCATTTTGTTTTGAAGTTTTCTTTCAAAATTAGATGTTAAGTCAAGCTAGTCATGAACTGAAGACTTTAACCACATAATAATGTTAAGTTCTAAAACAGCTGTCCTCTACAATGACCTGCCACTCTTCCTGCGCTTATGTATTAGTGAGTAAAAAGAAAAACAAAGGCCATTAATTTGGCAGTCCGTTACTTCGTTTGACATCTCCTCATTACTTGAAAATGTGATGAATAAATATCCTGGATCTGTTTGCTGCTTATGACTGGCCAAGATTTGTGGACATAATGTGCCCTCAGTTATATTTGTTCTGTTTGTTTTTTAGATTTAATTTGCTCAGACCGACCGGGGCGTTGAAAAAAACAATTTGCAGTTTCTGTAAAATGTAATTATCCTGTTTAAAGGAGGTGAATTAGAACTGAACTGATTACACCGATTGAAAAACGTATTCCAAACATGATGATGACAGCTAAATGATGACTTAGGATTTGCTGCATATGCAGTATATAAGATTAAATATAGTACATTTCTAATGACCTGATTACAGCCAGGATTATACAGGAGCTTTGATAATTATTCATTTAATTCAATTTTAAAAACGTTCAAAGTTAGTCAACCCTGATTTCTGAGCCTCTCAAGTTGAAATCCTCTTAGAGACACAATTATCACCTACTGGCAAGGTGAACAGTCAAAATCAGTAATTCACAGTCATGTGAGCGTTGCCTCCGTGACTCCTGCAGTGTTCTGCCGTTCTGTTAATTTCTCTTGCTGGTGTTAATTCCTCGTCCTCTTTAGTCCCATCATAACTGACAGGGCCACATGGTGCCGCCTGCCAATATCCGCCTGTCATCAGGCCAGTGACAATCAATGTCAGTTTCAACTGTCGTAAATTCTGTTATGAATGGCAGTCTCTCTCTCTCTCTCTCTCTCTCTCTCTCTCTCTCTCTCTCTCTGTCTGTCTGTCTGTCTGTCTCTCTCTCTCTGTGTTCCCCTGCAGGAGGAAGGTAGAGATCATGCACACTCACAGTCTGTTCACACTGCTGGGGGAGAGGCTGATGATGCACACTAACACCGTCTCTATCACCACCTACAACACTCTGTATGAGGTAGGTGATTGTTTGGCGGCGTCTCGTTCACACTCTCCATTACTATAGCGAAGTACACAAAGTGATGCGCTTTTAGTTTATTTTTAGTCGACGCAGAGTTCAGGTGATTGTCCCGGCGTTTAATTCGCGGCTGTCCATCTTCTTCTACCTGTGCAGATTCTCACAGAGCAGGTCTGTACTCAGGTGGTTCACAAACCCCACCCTGAGCCCGACTCCACCGTCAAGATCCAGAATCCAAGTAAGTACAAGATAAAGAAACGGTGGCTCTGTCTCTCTGTGTTCTTTGGTCTGCCAGTAATGCAGTGTTGTTTTAATGCAGGTAAACAAACAACAAAGCCTGAATTCAGAAGCCGACACTTCTTCCATCTCCTGCTTATTGATCTGCCTCACTCTCTCCTGTCCCTCACATTTTTCCCTCCAATTCAAAATACTTTTTATATATTTGCTGCTCCCACTCTCTCATTTTGTTCTGATTCTCCCCTTCCGTTCCCCATTACCCAATTTTTGCCTCCCACCCAGTGATTCTAAAGGTAGTGGCGACCCTCCTGAAGAACTCCACTCCCAGCGCTGAGCTGATGGAAGTCAGGAGACTCTTTCTTTCCGACATGATTAAACTCTTCAGTAACAGCCGCGAAAACCGGCGGTAAGATCGCGCAAACGACTGTACAATTATCCGGCTGCATGACATTCGCTTCTCACAGTGATTGTTACAGTTTCCATGTGAAGGTCACGCTGTAGTCCCCCCGCTCACATTCAGTGTTTTGTGTTGTGTACCAGCTGCCTGCTGCAGTGCTCCGTGTGGCAGGACTGGATGTTCTCCCTCGGTTACATCAACCCCAAGAACCCAGAGGAGCAGAAAATAACTGAGATGGTGTACAACATATTTAGGATCCTGCTCTACCACGCCATCAAATACGAGTGGGGAGGGTGGCGAGTCTGGGTCGACACCCTGTCTATCGCACACTCCAAGGTGAGAGTGGGATATGTATTTTTCCGGCATCGTATTTCTGGTAGACTTCTTGATCATTTATCATCCTTTGTTCAAGGGATTAATGTTAAAAATATCGACTGATTGATACTGATTTTTCAGATCTGGCAGGTTTGGAGAGATCCTTATGGAACAGCATATCCTCCCTGTTAAAAATCTATTGCACCAAAAATAAACACAGTACTGGTGATAATGATTTTTAGGTATTGATATTTTAACTGAAACGATCATAAAGGCGAAACAAACATGTATTGATTTGGACATATCGACTATTTTTAACTGTACGTCTTGGTTCAATGACCTGCAAGGCCCAGAATGATTCATTATAGATATAATACTCAATAACTGATGCGTGTTTTTTTTTTTTTTTCACTGTGCAGTGGTGGAAATTTAACCCATTTTCTGATGGTAGTGCAAAAGTGAGGGGACATTATGGATGATGGTCTAATGGCCCTTTTAGGCCATTGTCCCAGTTTTATCCACACAGCCTTTGGTACAGATTATCTATGAGCCCTACCTGATGGAGACATTATTCAGGTGGAGGTTAGCTACTGTCAGTGCTTGTGTTCCGATCACAACCAATTACGTTCCCTCCATCTGTCACAGGTGACCTACGAAGCCCATAAGGAATACTTAGCTAAAATGTATGAGGAGTACCAGCGTCAGGAGGAGGAAAACATGAAGAAGGGGAAGAAAGGCTCTGTGTCCACCATCTCTGGTCTTTCTGCTACGCCCACCCCTGTTGTCAACGGCAACCTGGAGATTGACGACAACTCCCAGACGCAGACCCCCGAGAGCGAGGCTGAGTATAGCGAGGGAGCTGGCGGAGATTCGCGCAACCTCCTCGCAGAAGGCGCTGTGAAGCGACCCAACGGGGAAGCCTTGACACCCGGGGAGCAGAGCGCTGGTCCAGGGGTGAGGGTGGAGGTCCACGACCTGCTGGTGGACATCAAAGCCGAGAAGGTGGAGGCCACAGAGGTGAAGCTGGATGATCTTGACTTGTCTCCAGAAGGCCTCGGTGGAAGTGTAGGTGGAGGAGGTGGAGGAGGAATGGAGAACGGACCTTTGGTGGAGGTGGACTCTCTCCTGGACAGTGCTTACTGCGCTGTGGTTCAGAACCTGAACGGGAATCTGGCGCCTAAAGACGACACGCCAGGCTCAGGGGTTGGCATGGGGCCGAGCCTGGGGCTTTCAGGAGTCAACCTGGAGGATGATGGGAACATGGGTCCGCTCATCACGTTGGCTGATGAGAAGGACAGTGTCCCAAGCAACAACGGATTTCTCTTCAGCAAGGTAGGATGTTGTATGACGATCATCGTCACTGACAAATTACAATTTTATCTGTGGGGCCCCATCCTCCCCTGCTGACCTAGAATCTAATATCACCAATCAGTCGCTGTTGTATCTCTGAGACTTTCTATCTTTCTTACACTTTCTAATTTCCCAAAAGAAAAAAAAGTTTTTGCTGCAAACTTTTCTTAATGTGTTAATTTTCTTCGAATTTTTATTACCCCCATTCATCTCTTCCAGGTTGATGAGAAACTGCTTCCAGCTCTGGCAGCCACGGACCCCCTTGTGCTGCCGAGTCCAGACCAGCCCACTCCATCCGGCCCGGTCCCAGCTCACTCCACCACCAGCGCCAGTGATGACCTCAGCCTGCTGGCCCACATGACAAGCTGCGGCTCTGATTTACAGACCCAGAGCCACACTTCTGGGGAACTTCCAGAGGACGGGCCCTTCAAGATCCAGAGCCCTCTTGCTGACATCAGCTCCATCGCTGAGGCTGAGAGCCAAACCCAGATACAGGGAGCCTCCAGACCAGATTTCCCAGAAGGAGAGGGCACAGCCGGGGCAGAGGGAGAGGCTGCGGGGCTCAAGACTGGCGGAGACACAGCCAGTACCACCTCTGATACAGAGAGGTCGGACGATGGGAAAGACAAGGACACAAAAAAGATCCAAACTACTGCGACTACTCAGGTGTGTTTATGCGTGTGAGTCTGCAAGTCGGCAAGGACGTTGCTGGGTCACTACAGTATTCAGTATACAGTATGCAGTAATACACTGAATACTATATACATTTAAATGTGAAATCATTTATTTTGATTGTGATAATTAGCTAGCAAGTGATAATTAAGATATTAAAATTAAAATAGAATAAAAGATGTACTGTATCATCCTCACCTAAATTAATCTGCCAGCTCAGGCGCTGGCCAATCGAAAGCCTTCTTCTTCATCCTTCAGGCCACTGCTGCCCAGTGCGATCAGCTGAGTGTGTTTGATTAGTGTAAAATACTCAGCCACGGACAGTTTGTCTCGTCAGAAAAGCGAGTGCCTGCCCACACATCAACTAATTTTCCCTAATAGCTCAGTGAACACAGAATAAGAAGTCCCAGAGAGTCCTCTGTGGTTTCCCTTTATGAAATGGATTGAATCTATTCCACGATTTATGTTAGGCTAGTAAGAGATGTGCTGAAAGCCTTGTACTGCCCCCCCACCCCTCCCGTTGCAGGCCCTTCATGGTCGTACTGCGGCGCAGCTGGAGCGGGACCTGCGTGTTGACCTGGGTTTCAGAGGCATGCCCATGACGGAGGAGCAACGCCGGCAGTTCAGCCCCGGCCCGCGCACGACTATGTTCCGCATCCCAGAATTCAAGTGGTCTCCCATGCACCAGAGGTTGCTCACTGACCTGCTTTTCGCCCTGGAAACTGACGTGCATGTGTGGAGGAGGTGAGTTAAGGAATTCTACGTGCGTGTCTCTTGCAAATCAGGCATGGGATTAGGTTAGCTGGTTTTTCCTTATACATTTAATGCTCATTATAATCACTTTGAAATAACCTATAACTAGTTTGAAACATCCGTCTGACATTACCTTATGCATTGTTTACAGTGCATCCGTATTGACCGCACATGTATTGAAAATTAGATTAGACTGAAGATATTCAAAAAGTGAAGTGATACCTGCGATGTCTCTATTTCCTAACTGTCTTTCTGTATCACCCGTCAAACTCTTAATTTTCCATTCCAGCCACTCCACCAAGTCTGTGATGGATTTTGTGAACAGCAATGAGAACATCATCTTCGTCCACAACACGATCCACCTCATTTCTCAGATGGTGGACAACATCATCATCGCCTGTGGAGGCATCCTGCCTCTCCTGTCTGCTGCCACCTCCCCTTCTGTAAGTGGCTCTACTCCCCCCCTCTGTGGTAGGAGGGGAAACTGCAGGTCAACCAGCCGCTCCAGAGGCCTGTAGCTCAGGCGTTAGCGCCAAACGCAGACTTTGAAGAAACCTCCTAAGCCTGATTCCCTTCGTGCTCAGGGCAGTATTGAGCTTTCATGATTGAATAGGTTAAAGAATCTGTTGTGTTTTTTTTTTTTAACCTATTAAATCATGATAAATCTAAAATGACTTCTTAAGCCTTAAAGGTTGAATTTGAGTGCAGTTTAGTTTGGCCATGAATTTAAAAAAAAAGGTAAATTAATTAAACTTCCAATAACCCTTTCTGGATTCCTCTCATTTGTATCTCTACATATCTAACTGTCAATCTAACACTTCTGCCACAGTATTTTAACCTTTATTTGTTCTTTGTTCTAATCCCTTTAATTAACAATCTATTTGATTTGAGAGTGTATTAATCTATTTATTTTAATCATCTTTCTATTTTTCTTTTCTATGTTCTATGTATTTTCCTGTCCTTTTTGTCCCCGTTTTTGTCTGTTTTTGCATGTGCAGAGTTCTAAGAGTAGTGCCAACACTGTAAGTTGTGGTTTCTTCCTCTCTTTCTATTCTACTAATACTTTGTTCTGGTTTATTTATCATTTTGACTGACACTAACCCTTGCCTGTCTGACATCCATAGTGTTTCTATTTGTTGTGCTCCTTTGCTGCTAATCAACCCCCCCCCCTTATACTGTCTGTATATATTGTGGGTATGCATTGATCACTCTGCCTCTAGTTCTTTAAAGATATAATATTCTAACAGTGTTAGAATATTATACAAATAAGGGGGATAGAATAGACCAAAAGCCAGGAGGTGGGTCATTAATGAGGAGAAATTAGAGTGAAAAAGCATGAGAGTTTACCAAAAGTCCTTGGGGGTTGCATCTGCTAAGCCTGTCCCATTTGTATCAACACTAAAGAAGGCAGGAGGAGCCAGACCCCAGAGGGGGTCAAAGGGAGAGGAGGTGACCCCTGTTCCTGGGGGAGGAGGCGCAGGGGGAGAGGTGCGTAAAGAGCCTGAGACTCCCACCATCACCAGAAGAGCTAAGAGCACCAACCCAAGCCCTTCTGTTTTCACCTTGTGTGTCTGTTATCCCCCCCGAATGTCTGTGCTCACTTGCGCTGACGAGCCTCCAGATGCTTGCACTTTGTCGACTCTCCACAGCCCCGCACATCCTGCTTACTGAAGCAGAGACACAGCAAACCACACACTTGGTTTGAGTTTTAACCAATGCCATGCTGCCCTCAGATTTATTTTCAGTGTAGACATACTGAAATTCTTGTAATGAAATACTTTAGATGAACACAAGGGGAAATATATTCTAGGCTAGCTTTGCCTGTCTCTACACTGCTGTTGTTACCGCTACTAGGCCACACTGCTACTGTCACGATCCCACTGTTACCATTACCTGTGTGTCATCAGGCTGTACTTCCCGTGTGTTGTGTAGAACACCTCATGTTGCTGGATTTCATCATATCAGTATGTACTTCACTTAACCAGCATGGCACTCAAGATTGTGTTTCCTGTTTGTCGGTGAAACCAGCCATGACTGTTGTGGTCATGCTTGCGTAAGACCCAGCTGCATACATTTTTCTAAAGGTTACCTCTGTTTAAATTAATAAAGGAGGGTACTGCAGTATTTCACCACTTTCTCTAAAGAAAAACCACTGAGAGAGCAACCAGTTCATTGTGTTTACACTCTAGTTTTTACAACGAGTAACTGGCAAGCATGTGTGTATTTTTTCCTCCCTTTCCCAGACGGAGTTGGAGAACATCGAGGCGACACAGGGCATGTCTTCGGAGACGGCGGTCACCTTCCTGTCTCGTCTCATGGCCATGGTGGACGTGTTGGTGTTTGCCAGCTCCCTCAACTTCAGTGAGATCGAGGCGGAGAAGAACATGTCGTCAGGAGGGCTGATGAGGCAATGTCTCCGCCTGGGTGTGTGCCCGACCAAAGTTTTAAAACTTTTCATTCTAGATTTGACTCACACACAGGTTCACAGTCCTGTGGAGTAGGGCTGCAACTAACAATTATTTTCATTACTGTTTTTCTAATAACCTGTAGGATTTTTAAATTAATCGTTTAATCCAAAAATGCCCATTATAATTTCCCAGAGGTGCAGAGCTGTCTTTAAAATACTTTTTTCATCTAACATTGCAAAACCTAAATAAATTCAAATTACACTGATGGTGTAAATTTAAGAGAAGTAGCAATTACTCACATTTACAGAGGAAGCTTGCAGATGAATTTTATTATGTATTGATTAATCCATTAATGAACTATCCGACTCAGCACTACTGTTGACAGGGATGCAACTTCCAACTGAAAAATGGCATTGAAGACAACCCAAAATGAGTGTGCACATCTTGACAGTCACTCCAGATTTCTCTTATTTTGTGACCCTTTGATCCCTGAGTCTAACGTGTATTGTAACATATTATTTCATACAATGAATAGCCAATTAATCGATTAGTCAGTTAACAGTATACTATGTTGATAATCCATTAATTGTTGGTCATTTTTCAAGCAAAAATACCAAATATTTGATGGTTTTCAAACTTTTTTTTCATCATATTAAACTGAATACTTTTGGGATTTAGAAACGTTTTGGAAAAAGCAAACATTACACTGGGCTTTAGGAAGTTGTGATGAGGATTTGTCAGTTTTCTGATATCTTATAGAGCAAAAAAATTATCGATTAATTGAGGAAATTAGCAGCAGATTGATCTATAATGGAAATAATCGTTAGTTGTGTCACAGCCCTATCATTGATTAATGTCATATATATACACGTTCAAAATGTGGTTATTGATCATGGACTGAACGTACATATCCTAAAAACACATTTACCCATCTGTAGGACATCAAAGAGAAACAGAAGCCAATAAACAAATCACAGAATTCATACACACCTCCTGTGATACTCTGCTATGATACTTACATGTTTCCTCTCTGCCTCTCCTCATCCATCAGTGTGCTGTGTGGCAGTGAGGAACTGTCTGGAGTGCAGGCAGAGACAGAGAGATCGAAGCTGCAAGTCCTCTTTAACCAGCAGCAAGTCACAGGACAGCCTCCACAGTGCCTCCACCACCAGCAAGGTACCACACACACACACACACACACACACACACACACACACACACACACACACACACACACACACACACACAGACAAATCAAATGCACATCCTGCGCACAACGCTTAAAACCTGGCACAAAAACATGCATATGTATGACAAACCACATTTGACATTCTGTCCTCCATATTTAGCAGGATCCAGACAGACTCCTGCAGGATGTAGACATTAATCGTCTCCGAGCTGTGGTGTTCAGAGATGTGGTAAGCGCGTGTGTGTTTGTGTATTTTTAGTGCATACAGTATTTGTGGTTATAAACATGAGAGGAAAAAAATGCCTGAATGGTGTTTTGTGTTTTCTGTAGGATGACAGTAAGCAGGCTCAGTTTCTGGCGCTGGCAGTCGTCTATTTTATCTCAGTTCTCATGGTATCTAAATACCGGGATATTTTGGAACCCCAGCGGGAGATTGGCAGGTCCACCAGCCTATCAGGGAGAAGCATCCGCCACGAGATCAACTCCCCAACCAGTACAGGTGATTGTCATTTTTCTTTTGCTGCAATATCCTCAATATTACAGGGTAATCTTGGATGAGCCGGTGGTGACTCATTGTTGTAGCGTTGGTGTAGAGAATACAGGCTTCAGGCGAACAACAATACCTTTATCAAGAATATGAGACAATTAGAGGAAGAAAGAATGGTATTACTTGGCAGGGAAATGAAAGCTTACAAGGAAGAGGAAAACAGCTGAGAATGAAAATTTAGAAACAGACAATATGTTGTGGAATCTCTTGACAATGCATTTTGTGTGTAATTATCAGACTTTTTTATCCTCTTTAAAATCACACTGCCATCTTTATTTCTTTCTCATCCATCCAGAGCACCCATCCACAGCCTTCTCTGACCGTGACAAACAGACCCCCACCCCTGTGGATGACTCTCCCCGGGCCGGCCTCCCCCACACAGACTCCGGCATCGGAGAGGAGGGCCATGTGGCCGGGTCCCTGAATGGCTCGGAGATGGGTCTTGGCCTTGGCCTCGGCCTGGTGGGGAGAGAGACAGACAGAGACCGAGACAGAGACATGGGAGGAGGTGGAGGTGGGGGAGGAGGCACAGATCTGTTGTGCAGCCTGTCGTCTGATGTTAGGAGGTCACAGGAGAGCCTTCTGGATTCTCCCCACAACCCCGGCTCCACCCCCAACTCCAGCCAAGCCCCGCCTTCATCCATCTCCAGCATTAGTCAAACAAACAAAGGCATCAATGTCAAGGTAGGTCTGTGGGACACCTGTTGAGACCGGGTTGCTCGCCTCCAAATATATCAAAATTATCTTGTCTGACTGTATGTCATTGCTGCATATATTATTAAATATATTTAATGTGTAAATGTTTATGTATTTATACTAGTAAAGATGATAAATGTGGTACGGGTGGTCAAGAAATGCATTTTCATTTACTCTACACTATTGAGATGATCACATGTACCTATGAGCACCTGTAAATGAGCTATTTGTAAGTTTAGATATTTCTACATATCCAGCATCAGCATTGACAGATGTTCAGATGACAGATCTAGAGGAAATGTGGCAACTTCATAATCAAAACTTCTTCTACTGAAGTAAGCATGCTAACCAGATAGCCCTGGCCTGTCTCGTCACTTTCCGATAGCGAGTCACTTTAGCCTCGACTCTAACCTGAAGAAGTAGCGCTGCTCAGAGGATGTATTGTAATCTCTTGTTTTGTAAAAACAATAATGGTTGAAGCTCTTGTCAAGTGAAAATCACCACCACTCACTCCCGGCACAGACCCCTTTCGGCATCAGAGAAAACGTACAAATAGCCCCTTTAAATGTGTTTTCAGTGATCAAGCTACATCAGTACTTTTAGCTGCACGGTTGCAGTTATATCACCTGAGATGGATTTTAATGGCAGGTCTGAAAAGGGTAGAGATTTTTCCACATATGCTCTTTAAAGTGGGGTTGGATAAGGTTATGTATCATTAAAACATGCCTATTTTTTGAATCATTCATAGTTGCTAGAAATAAAAGGGTTTTCAGTTTACTTTTGTCTGTGCTGGATTTTGTCAGAGGCAACAACAGAAATATAAAAAACTTACACTGAGAACAAAATCTCCAATGTCATGGTGCCCTTAAAGGAAAAACAAGCCATTAAACTCCTCACAGCTTCACCAGCCTGTGTCCTGCATTCACCAGAGTTGTTTTCTCTGAAACGCAGGAGATCCTGAAGAGCTTGGTGGCAGCTCCAGTTGATGGTGGAGAGCTCGGACAGGAGTCCGGGCCGACGCCCTATCACCCAGACCCTGCCCTGAAGACACACCCCATGCTGCCTATGCAGTTCCACTCCTTCGACAGGTTAGTGCCAGCTACTGACCTATAAAGGCAGAAAGAGCAGACAGAGATATCAGAGTCAGTACAACCTGACACATCCATCAGTTAATTGATTTTTGCAGTCAATACTGGTCTTTTACAGATGTGTATTAGTATACCGCCATTTGTTAATGCTCTACATCAGCTTTGGTAAAACAGAGGACACAGAAATCAATAAAGTGATTATTATTTTGAAAAAAATGTTCTCCCATTTGGATGGTAACATTTACAAGCATACATAATGTGCTTTTTGTTAGCCAGCAGTCGCATCAATTTTTTTTTCATTGAATGAAACGCCAATATTGCACAGATAAGAGATACTTAAAAATGTGGACTACATACCTGAGAAAAACAGAGGCATTCAGTATAAAAACAGAATGACAGTAATTTCTATCCCGTCTCGCTGATACCATGATAATGAAACATGGCTGAGATGCAGTTGATTTAATTTTCTTCCCATTTTTGACATTGATTTTGGACAAAAAGATTATAGAAATACAGATACTCCTGCTGAATGATTACGTCATTGCACATCGAGGCGGATAAACAAAGTCTTCAAAGAGTTTTAAATTTTCCTTTCTTGTCCAAACTGTGAACATGTGACTTTCCACTGAGTGATGACCTGTTTATATCTCCTGTGAATCACTTAGTCTCCCTGATCCTGCTCTGTGGCAGACCTTGAGAGCTAAGTTATTGATTGAAGACATTGTGCATAATAGATCATGAATGGCTCCAAATCCATTTCCAAGATGTCTACCTGATGTATAAAGCCTGTCTGCATGGTCATGGTTCAGACAGGCACAGACACGTCTGATCCATCAGTCCATATAAATTAAAGGCAAAATGCATAGTTACAAACAACAAACAGTTATATAGTAGTGTATTTAAACAAAGATATGTCAGTCCTTCAAAAAAACTAAAACCCTGCTGTTATTTAAATGCTCATCATCCCTAAATTTTAGTTACAAGCTTGAAATGTTGGCATTTTAGGGAATGATTTTATTGTGCTACATATTAATGAATGCACATTTTGATTTAATTAACAAGCACTTAATAATATATTTCTGAAGTCAACATTAAAGTAGTTGATGTGCTGAAGCTCCCAATATTGCCTAAGTACCTACAAGTATTCTTTTAGCTCCCTGATGTTGTCAGGGTTGTATTTTAAAGGTCCCATATTTTATTAGGTAAGATTTCTTTCTTTGATCTTCTTTGATTATAAAGCAGGTTTAGCTTCTATATTAATATTGTGAAAGTTTCAAAGTGCTCAGTCCACAGAGAAATGCACACTGGCTGTATTCAGAAACTGAGCCTTGAAACCAGCCGTCAGGACTTCAGTTCCTTTTTGATGTCACAACAAAGCAGTCACGACCCTCAACAATTCCCCAAGCCCCGCCCACCTGGACCCACAATCCAACCTTGCAGGATTTGATTTCTCTGGGTGTTTAACTGAAATCTGCTATATTTTTATTCGAGCACTCAGAAAACAGTCAGCCAATCAGAAGAGAGGCTCAGAGCCTCTCTTCTGATTGGCTAAGAAAGAAGCCTGAGAGACAAGATCTTAAACGGCATTGAGATGGTTTTTGGTTCCGCAAACCACAAATATATCTTCTTGAGGATCAACACTTCAAATAAAATACAAGAAGAGTGTAAAATATGGAACCTTTAAAACATTAAAGATGATTTGAGCAAAGCTTGTGATTTGGGGACACACCTGGGTACCGTCACAACATGTATCTTAAAAAAGAAAAAAGAAGAGAATCACTGGGGAGCCTTCAATAAAGAATATTGTTCTTTGTTTGTCTCATGCCTGTGTTTTTTACACATTTTTTGAAGGAGTGTTGTGGTTCCAGTCAAAAAGCCACCACCTGGCAGCCTGTCAGTCAACACGGTGGGAACACCCACCACCAGTGGAGCAGCCACTGCCGGCAGCACACCTAACATTTTTGCCGCTGCGACAGCAACGCCTAAGAGCATGATCAACACTACAGGTGAGAGATAACACATAGCACTCATGCATGTATTTATGGGATATTATTACACGTAGAAATGTTTGCACTGCATCTGTTCAGTGCAACGTAAGGAGAAGCAGCAGACAGACACCTGCAGTATGACAGAGGTGTTTTGGAGAAAAGCCTCAAGCAATTTGAAGGCTGCTTGATGAAGCAGAATTTCTCCTCTTGATGTTTTTCTTTGCTGCGCTTTGACAGCCAGAACAAACTGGAATAGAGACAAACTGAACCAACAGTGGCAGCAGATCCTTTCATGATTAGTTAGCGTCCAAAGGAATGAAGTTGCAGGCAGCACAGCACAGTGTAAGATCTTTAAGTCATTAAAAAGTTAATGTACCCTGTACCTTTCACATGGCTCACATTTGATACTCCATGCAGGAAAAGAAACAGATGCAGAGAATATATGTATTAGATAATCTTTGACCCAGATATGATATTGAATAGGAAGGTATGTAGGAGAACAAGGTAAGAATCAAATACACTTCAGCTGACATGCAGATCAGTGCTGTTTCTATGCAGCATCATACTCAGCAGCAGAGTGGATTTGTATTCAAGGCTTTGTCAGCCTGTCGGACATATTGTACTGTATCATACATGCATAATGGACAAGGAAAGGATTTGTTCCCTGGAATGGATTCTGTATATTGATTGCAAAGCTATTTT
The DNA here is from genome assembly GCF_021018895.1 of Seriola aureovittata. Classification (NCBI taxonomy): domain Eukaryota; kingdom Metazoa; phylum Chordata; class Actinopteri; order Carangiformes; family Carangidae; genus Seriola; species Seriola aureovittata. Next base: position 7,261,957 of record NC_079378.1, on the reverse strand, counting down.
CACAAACGGGGGGCCATTACCAGAAGACAAGCAGCTGCATGTCCGGTGAAATACTATCCAAATTGAATTTGGTCGCAGCTGATCAGGACATTAATACATTTCCTTTGTTATTATCATGCACGCTAATCTCTGTCCTGCTCGATTCATGTTACTGTAATGCCTGTCTTATTTCTCACCGCTCTCCCTGCCGTTTCTCCTTCCTGCCCCTAGGTGCCACAGACTCTGCCTCCTCCTCCTCCTCCTCCTCTTCGTCATTTGTCAATGGTGCAACTAGTAAGAATCTGCCAGCCGTGCAGACAGTGGCACCCATGCCAGAAGACACTATGGAGAATATGAGGTCAGCGCTCTCAGCATCACTAAGCTCTTAATCGCTTCAGCCATTCACTTTCCTCCCGCTCTTTCTTTTTTTTTTTTTCTTTTTTTTTTCTCCCTTACGTTGAATTTTCTGTTTTCTCGGGTGCCTGTCCCTTTTCCATTTTTATTCCTGTCCCTATTTCATTTCACACTTTGGTCTTCATCCCTTCCCAAAGAATTCCCGTCAGCAGTTCACACTCACAGTCATTACTGATATCATACAGCCAGGTTAGATAACAACCGGGGTGCACCTGCATCCTTTTTGAGGCCTACATAAGGTAACAATACCTGATATTAGTCATTTTAATTTTTTTAAGTATATCAGGAGTAATGTAGACCAAAAAATATTCAGATATGTTAAAGAAAGACAAAACTTTAGTTGCTAATTACTGCGTGACAAATGACTAGAAATCCAAGTCAGAGAAATTCCACTTCCACATTGACTCATCAGCTATAAAAAATGATATTGGAATGACTCAACATTGCTTTTTAAAGCTGATATCAACTAATGACAATAGTTTTTCGGAAAAGCTAGTAAAACTAAGTAAGTATTTATGTTCACATTCACATACACCGCTCACACATCTTACTCAGTCTACACAATGGAGCTCTTCATCCTTGACATGGCAACTGTGTTTTAATGTCACAATTAAGATATACTGTAGAGTATGAAAATATCAGCAATATTAATACAGTTTTAATATTTCCATAAGACCAAGAGTTTTAGTGGATTTCAAAGTACCTCTCATAAAAGTAAATCTGTGTTTTTTGTGTGTTTCCATATGTGTGAAGGCGTCTGACGCTCACTAGTAAGATATAAGATGATCTGCGATATGAGACTGGTAATAATGAGGAAATGGCTTTACAATATGAAATACTAGATCAGTCCTTTGAACATTGCAGCAGTTTGTACTGTAACATTTCTGTCCATGTCCTCTCTCCTCAGACGTGTTAGACAATCTGTTATGATGTGTGCAGTTAACGTGCGCGTCTAAAGGTGCACACGCACGTGAGTGGGCGGGCGGGTGCGTGCGTGCGCATGTGCTCCTTAATCAGTGTGCATGTCTGTACATGTGTGTTTGTGTGTGTGTGGTTTGTATTGCAGTGCCTATTGTGAGGTGGCGCAGTGTGCGCTGCGCAGCGGTCAGACGCCCCCTGAGCTCAAGTCTTTTAGCTCTCTGGCAGGCTTCCAGGCAGCCCCCCGAGATGCAGGACAGTGTTTTAGGCAAGGAGATACTCGTCCTGTCCCCCCCTCCCCATGCCCCTTACACCCCCACCCCCACCCCACACCACACACCCCCCCCCTTCCCTCTGCCCCACCTCCACCACACACCCTCTTCTACGCCCAGCCACTACTAAATGTTCCCAGAGTGCCATGCAAGAAAGGACGGACATCTTTGCTAACAGCTTTCAACACTTAGCAATCACTTTTGTTTTAGGCCCAGCAGCTCATGTTTTTATGTTTTTTTCTGCAACACAGTCAACTCTGTCACTTCTGGCATGGCCGACTTTCTCACACTAACTAACCCCAAACTCCAGATCAGACCTGAGTCAAACTGTGTTTGCAAATAACTTGTGGCGTGGGTTTGCTTCAACAGACTTGAGCGCTTGTTTTAACCTCCTGCTGCTCTGGGCAGGTTAAAACAAAATTAAAATTTGTAAACACCAGTGACCTGGGTCTGTTACAGAAACCACATGCTTACAAGGCTAAGAAGATGCACTTCACTGCCAACATGGCTGCTTTGCTGTATATTCGTCCTGCCTTACTCTCTCCATTTCTTAACTGAACATGTAACAGAAAAGTATTTTACTCTTCAACACAAAGGCACTAATATAAAGATTTGTAGTATCTACAGGACATGTCAATATATATAGTATTCTCTAACGCAGTTTAAAATAAGAGCCATTTTTTGGAGGCTTAGCTTTTTTTGCACGTCAAGGTTCACTCATCTCACGAAGCCAAGTTGATTAGCAGAGCGATTAGTCTTTGAACTGTCTCATCAATCAATACTAACCAAGGCAAAGTGCTTCCATACCAAACCATCATCACATACTCTTTGATTCTGTATGTTTTTTGAGTCTTCTGTGTCCATTTCAGACATTTTTCTATTTCCTTCTCTTTTACTGCTCTCAGCTTCTCTTTCCCTTTCCCATCTCTGCTTCTCTGTAATTTGCCCTCCCTTCTTCTCACCTGTCTATGCTCATTTCTTTCTTGCATGTTTTTCTTGCTCCCTTCCTCACCCACCGTATATACCCCTCCCTGAGTCCCCCCCCCCCCCACATGCTTTTCTACTCTCATCTGTATGTTGCTTATTTTAATCTTCACTCCTATTCACTTCATCTTTCTCTCACTTATTTCCCTGCCACAGTATTACCACCAAGCTGGAGCGCGCTCTGGAGAAGGTGGCCCCCCTGCTGAGGGAGATTTTTGTGGACTTTGCCCCCTTCCTGTCCAGGACACTTCTTGGTAGCCATGGGCAGGAACTGCTCATAGAAGGTACAGGTGCTGTACACGGCTCCTTTTTCTCTAACTGGCGTCTCTCTGTGGAGTCTCCCCATTCACTGTCCCTCACCGCGATGTGTGTGTGTGTGTGTGTGTGTGTGTGTGTGTGTGTGTGCGAGAAAGAAAAAGCGTGTGTGAGAGAGGAGAAAAACAAAATGGAACGAGTGAGTGAACGAGTGTGTGATTAGTTGGCAGCGAATGAGTGAGTGAGTGTCTTTGAGCTGGCTGCTTCACTCATTCGTCAAGCAGGTATGAAGTCAGTATTTTGCACCATTTTCAATCAGCTAGCCAGGCAACGTCAACAGCTTTAGATCAGATTATGTTCAGTTTTAGCATTAATGCTGCTGCTATTATAGTACTGTTCTAAATGTGATGCATTCCTTCTCCCTCTGCCCACCTGCTTCCTGGCGTCCTGTTTTCGTGATCCACTGTCTCTATGTTGATCTCTCCCTCTCCTCACTTCCTGCTCCCTCTTCCCCCGCCTCTCTTTTTCTCTACTGTTTGTTCCTGTCTTCTCCGTGGCATGCTTTTTATAAACTTGACTACGATGACTGTAAACAACAGCAGAAAACCACTGACACTACAGTGTCGTCTTTGATGATATTTTTGTGTCTTGCAGTGGTGTGTGTGTGTGTGTGTGTGTGTGTGTGTGTGTGTGTGTGTGTGTGTGTGTGTGTGTGTGTGAGAGAGTGCGTGCGTGCGTGCGTGTGTGTGTCAGAGAGAAAGAAAGAGATGCTCCTGACTGTGCAGTGTGTCTTTGTGCTGCAGGTCTGGTGTGTATGAAGTCTAGCACGTCTGTGGTGGAGCTCGTAATGCTGCTGTGCTCTCAGGTTGGTAACTCCTCCTCACCTCTCTCCTCTCCGTCTCTCTCTGTACTGTCCTCACACATATGATCCATTTTGTCAAAGCCTGAAAAAGTTCTGCAAGTTTTAAAAAAAAAAAAATTATTTTAGACCCACAATAATAAATGGCTGAGTTGAATGCACACAGGAAGCTGTCGAGTTATTGATCTGCCCTCTGAGGCAGGGTCGACTATGCAATGAGCGCACTGCAGATGTAATATAATATCAGCTTATATGCATCATCACACTGTAGCGCCCCCTCATCAGTATCAAGGGCCGCAAACAGAATTTTCCACGTCAATCACACGCACATAAACTTTTCCTGTCCTGGATTTTACTTTTAGAAACTAAATTAAAGGCATCAAAGGCATCACAGCTTCACTCATTTCAAATGTTTTTGGAGTCATTTATCTAACTAGCATTCAAAGCCAGTATCTTTATTTTCCTGAATAACCCTTAAAAGAGAGGCACTTACCACTACAGAGCTTCGCCCTGATGGTGTCGGAGACCAGTTTTCTTTTTCTTATCTCATGAAGTTTGTCTCCCAACTCTTCTCTGTTTGGCTGGATTTTTGCTGCCTGTAAGAGCTCTTGTCTTCGGAGGAGCTCTTCAGTTCTTTCCTCTTCTTTTTCTTCAACCCTTCTTCCGCGGTCCTTGCCTTCGTCTCTCCCTTTTTTCCCTTCTCCATCCTTAGCCGCACCATCACCTCTCTGCTTTACTAGTCCATTTCAACTCAGTGTTTGAGGGGCTACTGCTTTCATCTTCTACCACTCTCTACTGCACGGCTGTTTCCTCTCACCACTCCCTTTTCCACTCTCCTCCACTCTCCTGGCTGGCTGCTCGTCAGCATGTATAGTATTACCCCCTGGCTCCGGCCTTGTCTGACATTAGAGGCTCAGGAGAGCAAACCCTAGCCCAGATATTGATCCTGTGGATGGGGGGGGGGTGTAACAGGAGATGGTCCCATGTGTCCTTCACAGCCTTAAGAGCGAGTGGAGCTAATGGAGCTCTGATAGTTTTAGGCTTTCAGCAACACTCTTATCCTCAGCTCAGAAGGCTCCACTCTCATGCACAAGCACATAAAACACTTACGCACGGGTGCATTCTCATTGACACTCACAGAGCTCTTAAGATGTTTTTTCATCCTTATTTTGAGCAGTTTCATGCTAGTGTAACTTTGCACCGGAGATGGTAATTGATGAATTTATATTTCTTCATGCATAAAGCTAATTTTATCTCTGTATTTAGTGACACTTTTTACGTGTTGATCCCCTGATTAACCACAACAACCCACCTACCACTTTCAACCAGGAGTGGATGATGTGACAATATATGCAGTGAAGCAAGAGAATTTTTCGGAGGAATTTTACCGTGCAATATACCGACATGGCTCTGGTAACCATACACAATGTGCAATGCTGCAAATTGATGAGCAGGACAACTTTAAGACAATGTTGGATTTAAATGTTTTTTTGTTAGTAATATTTAATTCACAAGATTCAAATCTGGTCATTTGACTGACAAGTAACTTTCCAGAAAATGTACGACATCAGTATAAAATGACATATGATGACACATCGAACACCCCTACTCCCTATCATATTAACTCTGATCTGTCCTCTACACTTAGGAGTGGCAAAACTCCATTCAGAAGAACGCCGGACTGGCCTTCATTGAGCTCATCAATGAGGGAAGGTAATCTATCACACTGACTGATTATCACCCCGCGTAACTCCCCGTGATTCACACATTAACGCCAATACTGTTATCAGTGCTTCACAACTAATGGGTATGATACAGTCCTAATGAGAACCTTGCCAGGATAAGTGCACAGTGCCACGTGTGTTCAGTAGGAAGTCAAATCATTAGAGTGCAATTAAGTTTACTGCTGATTTGTGCTGCTCTATTTTCAGAGCCTGTAATCTTGTTTTTTTTTTTTTTCAGTCCAAAGTATTTATTGGAGGATTGCTGCAAAACTTAAGAAGATAAATACACACCAAAAGTCTACTTTTTAAATATACTGTTTATTGACACACATTCAGCGAGCTTCAGCAGAAAATCATGTCTTATTGATATAATTCAGAAAAGCTTGAAATACTGAGGAGAACTTGCTTTAATTGCCTCCTGTTGAGAGTTGAATTTTTTCTAAATGGAGGTGTTGCTAATGCCTGTAATCTTTGTCACTCCCCCGTGTTTCTCACTCCATCACCAGACTCCTGTGCCACGCCATGAAGGATCATATTGTGCGCGTTGCCAACGAAGCAGAGTTCATCCTGAACAGACAGAGAGCAGAGGATGTGCACAAACACGCTGAATTTGAGGTAAACCTACAGAACGCCGCTGCTGTTTTAAATCACACGTGACAGGTGAAAAGCCATGTGAAGTGGCCAGTATGTTCACGCGCATTGTTTTTCAGGATTGTCACCAACACATAGCTGGGCTTTGAGTAAATTACTGCCTGCAGTTAGTACATTTAAATTAATTTCCACTCAGGATTTTATGATGTCATGCAGCGATAAGTGATGACGGAGGACACTGTTCAGGCTCGTCTTGTGCTTTGCGAAAAACACAATTAACCTACTGAGTATATCTGCTCTTATTTTCAGAGTAGTAATTATTGTATCACTTTTGGCCAGTAAATTAGCAATTGGCCCTTTTAAATAAAACATAAAAACTGGTTAAAAGCTATAAATTAATTTGACCAGTGCTTGATTTTTCATGCCAATACCAATATTAATATTTGAGAGTTAACGTCATAGTGATTATCAGCTAATATTCATTATTTACATACAGTAAATGCAGAAGAAAAATAACAAAGATCCCTTAAACTTGCTTTTTCAAGAATGTGACCAGGATCAATACTGAGCTTTCTGGTGAACAAACTATGTAACAATGACGCTGCTTTTAAATTACTTCAAACAAATCTTGACGGTAATGCTCTCCGGTTTTAACTCTTCTACCGACCGCTCTCCCCCCCTTAGTCTAACTGCGCCCAGTACGCCGCGGACCGGAGAGAGGAGGAGAAAATGTGCGATCACCTCATCAGCGCCGCTAAGCACAGAGATCATGTGACAGCCAACCAGCTGAAACAGAAGATCCTCAACATCCTGACCAATAAGCATGGAGCGTGGGGGACGATGTCACAGAGGTGAGAGGAGCGACGTATCAAATTATAACTCTGGGACATTTTTAGATCACCATTACACAGGATGTCATTTAATAGGAGACATTACGCCGGTTGAGTGCTTCTTGTATTTAATGATATAATTGGTATGTGTAGTGATTATTAAGTCAGCACTGTCCATCATGCATGGACCATATCATTGTAACATATCACCATTGTATATTGTTGCTATGTAACTATAGTAAAAGTAGATTGTACATAAATTCATAAAGCCAGTAGAGTGTCAGACTCATTGCTGAAATACAGAACAATTCAGCAAACACATTTATAAAACATATTACGGTCTGTGTAAAGCAGTTACAGCACACGCAGACAGCTGCCTGGTAGCTGTGTGAGACTGATCTACTTATTTAGCACACTGGCATACACTCACATTACCTCAATGATGGCTTGTTATGCAGATCTGCCTCCAGGCTGGCAGCCAGTCGAAGGACATGGGATTTAATTTGAGGACATGTGACATGGACCATCTGACGCCTGTCTTCCTCATGTCACTGTCGATGAAGTAAATTGTATACCACAACGTGCAGGCTGTTGATAAGCACCTCCTGCACCCAGATACAAAAAAAAAAAAACTAATCAAAGTGAAATTGCATCTGAAAATGATGATATTTTTAATATTTGTTCACATTAGGCAAAATTTAAATCACACCTATGGTAAACCTTACTATTCATCTGTTTTCTTCATACAACCCCTTTGGCTCTACTTTTCTCTCACCTTAAAACCAGTTACTGGTGTTTCCAGATGCGGAAAGGTTGTTTAAATACACATATGGTCAAATAATGCCCCTTATCCAAATATAGAAGAGCCTTTCTCTGTAGAAAATGAGTTTTACAAGTTACAAGCATACAGTAAATGTCACCTTTGACTTCAGTTATCTTTACGTTCCTAAAATGCACACCTCGTTTGCTTCCCAACACTGCATTGACTCATCTTTGCTCCTCCCCTTTTATGTCTTCAGCCAATTACATGACTTCTGGCGTCTAGACTACTGGGAGGACGACCTGAGGAGGAGACGGAGATTTGTGAGAAACGCCTTCGGATCCACCCACGCCGACGTGTCCCTCAAAGCTCTGGAGGATTACGGTTTGTGATGTGTATTAATGTGAACGTATTGTACTTGGTCGATACCTCCTTTTTGCATAAGATAAGATAAGAAAAGATAAGATAAGATGAGATGTACGTTTATCAATTCCCCCGTAGAGGCAATTCAAATTTGACACAGCAGCAGAAAAGAGTAGCAGCGTAAGGGGGAAAATGTAATAAGATAAGAAAATAAAAATAGAAACAGAATCTAAAATAAATAAGATAAATTAGAAATACTATATACAGTAACAATATAGAATGCAACATAGGCTGTTCTGTACATGTGCAATATAAAAATAGAAAATTAAGTGGTTGCTTCATGCACACAACTTTTACACGCACACTTAAAAACACACAGGTACGGAAGAGGAAGAGGAGGGGCTTAAGTCGAAAAAGAATTTCCGCAGCCAGTCAGTGGTCACCCAGAATCCAGAGGCGGAGTTAATGCTAGAGGGAGACGATGATGCTGTCAGCCTGCTGCAGGAAAAAGAGATTGATAACCTCGCAGGTAAGATGCACACACAGTTACGCACACACACGGACAGTATGCTACAGTTCGACTAAACCGAAAACTGTCTATGACTCTTGTTTTTAGTACGTTTCCGTCCACGACTTTTTACCTCCAAAGGCAAGTTGGACATTTGAAAGTTCTGCAGCTCCTCTAACCAACCTGACGATTAAAGACGATTAAGTCATGATTTACTAAAAACCGATGCTGATGCAAATCAGACCAAAGACCTCATGTAATCCAGTGGTTCCTCTCTGACTTACACACATGATTGGGTTGTTTACAACTGTAGGAAAGTAGAAGACGCGAATAAACGATCAATCTTAACTAACACAAAATGAGTCTATTACAGTATGTGTGCCATTTAATTATCTGTTGTGTGTGATCATTGCTTATTACTATTATATATTATGAACCTGTCAGTGCTATGTCTACCTAGCTATCTACCTTTGACTACCTAAAGAAGTAGTAACACCACTGTCACCCCCAGGGCCTGTGGTTCTGAGTACTCCAGCTCAATTGGTCGCTCCAGTGGTGGTGGCTCGAGGCACTCTGTCCATCACTACTACTGAGATCTACTTTGAGGTGGATGAAGAGGATTCTGCATTCAAGAAGACTGATGCTAAAGTGAGGGCAAGCTGTCTTTCTGTATTGTTGTTCAGTGCAGAGGGGGGAAAGAGTTAGACCATATTCTCTGGGAGATTGGTCTTTCTTCATGTTATAATGTTTCACCGGATGTCCTTTCTCAACAGGTGCTGGCCTACTCAGAGGGTCTGCACGGCAAATGGATGTTCAGCGAGATCCGAGCTGTGTTTTCCAGACGCTACCTGCTGCAGAATACCGGACTAGAGGTCTTCATGGCCAACAGAAGTAAGTCAGCAAATGTCTTGTTACTTACATTAACCTACTCACATCTATTGATTTCTCAACACTCTATCAGAGAGGTTATAAGAACTATAGGGATTTTGACTGCATGCATCTGATAACTCAAGCCCCAAGGCATCAATCCGAGCCACTGACAGTATTTATTGATTATTTACCATCACTATGACCAGCTTTTCAAACCTATAAATAATTTATGGGTTGCACTGTCTGCAAGCAGTTTATCTGCTTTTTGCCTTTTTGCCATCATTTATTATTGAGTTTCTGTAAAAAAACAAAAAAAATGTTTTGGTACATATAAAAAAAAAAGGACTAGACACCAATATGTATGATGAACTAACACCAAAGGTTGACTGAATTAATGACTTCAGTGTGAAACAGCTGGGGCAACAATGCCAATAATAGTAAAGCGCAGCTGGTTCCAGCTACTGAATTTCTTTGGTTTGTGAAGAATTAGAAATAAATATCAAAATGGTGTTTAAAAATGTTTAAAATTACACCGTGTTAGCAATAAGTACCAAGCAAAACAATGAATTAAAGGAGCTATTTGTAAGTTTTGCTATTGCTACATAGCTAACTATAGCATTAGCAGCTGTTTACTTATCAGTCTAGAAGAAACATTGTTCATCATCAAACTTCATTCTTTTACTCACCAAGAGCTGTCTCCAGGGGTGGAAAGCAACGCCAATGGTAACTCTTATCTCTATCACGTCTTTTCTTCTACTGAAATTAGCACGTTAACTAGCTATCCCCGGTCCGTCTCGTCACTTTCCGATAGCGACTCACTGTAGCCTCCCATCTGCCCCGAGGACGTAGCTCTGCTCAAAGGGCCTATTATAAGATCTTGTCTTGTAAACGCAACAATGACTGAAGCTCTTTTCAAGCGACAATCACAACCACCGGCTCCCAGCAAGAAACCATGTTTGGCGGCAGAGAAAACTTACAAATAGCCTCTTGAAAACAATGTTAGGGTTAAACATTAGAATAGCACTCAGATTTAGTAAGTGCAGAGTGAAGTGCATATTAATCGAGTATAGCCTCTTTATGTAAGTGTGTTTTCTCTCTTCTCACTTCCCTACACTATCATTGTCATTATCATTCCCGGTATGATGGCACTCACTTTTTCCCTCTACAGTACGGAGAATACTACCATTCCCTGCACTCTACACAACCACTCAAAAGAATGTTCCACTATAAGGTGTAAACCCAATTTATTTTATTGTTCGGCACACGTTGACTATATGTTGTCTCTTCCTCTCCAGCATCTGTGATGTTTAACTTCCCTGACCAGGCCACAGTCAAGAGGGTGGTTTACAGTCTCCCACGGGTGGGTGTAGGAACGAGTTACGGCCTCCCGCAGGCCAGGTAGGTGCAAGGTGTAGTCAGCTGTGGTCCGCAGGTGTTCTGTGGTGGAATGGCAGTTTTCTGGTTTGATTAAAAAGGAGATGAATTTCAATGTGTGTGTCTATGCTTGTGTGTGTGTTGGTCTCCCAGACGGATTTCCTTGGCCACCCCTCGTCAGCTCTTCAAGTCGTCCAACATGACACAGCGCTGGCAGAGGAGAGAGATCTCCAACTTTGAGTACCTCATGTTCCTCAACACTATTGCAGGTAGAGTCCACTTTCAGTCATATTTCATGAGTTGTCATTCTGCCAAGTCTGTTTTTGTGAATCATAGCGTTTAAATAATATATGAAGCGGCTAGCAGCCAAACACACATCCCTGTCTAATGTGGTCTCTCTTTTTCTCAGACCAAACATTTGAATTATTTGAAAGAATACGTCCTCGTTTTCTCACTCTCTGCTGTGTGATATTGACATTGACAACGACTTTAATAATACAACCTTATTTTGTTGCTCTGACTGTTCCTGTTGCGCTGTGTTGTTCGAATATAACTGCACTGCCAGACACTGCAGAATTGCCTTGTTGGTATTTATATATTTACAAAAATATATGAACACATACAGCCATGATGACAAAGTGATATAAGTAATGAATTGAAAATAATGACTGCAGCCATTTGCTATTTTATTTTGTTTATAACCCCTTTGTATACTGGAATATTTCAATTTATTTATAGATGTTCTAAAAAATATCAACAAAAAAAAAACACGTTAGATATATGTATGTGATAGAAATGCAGAATGAGTGATGATGATGTCTAATACACATCGAGATTAATGATGCCTAGTGAAAATTTGTATAAAAGCCTTTGCACATGTTGGCATGTTGCAGTTTGTCAACAGCTTGTGCTTTTATGCCTCTCTCTGTTGCATCTTTTATCACACTAACATACGACCTTGGTTGGCGTAATTGGCACTTAATCTTTGCTCAGAAGTTAGCCTCACTAATTAAAGGTTTGAGCATGAGCCTGACTTATTAGGTGCGGAGGTTTTTCAAGCCTGGAAATTAGTAGCAATGATGCTATCAATCACATGTTCTTTACAGTTTGCATAATCATATTCTAGTGTGTATTCATCTGATGTCAGACTCAGATTGATTAAAGTAAACATGCCATAACAAGGCTAACACAGCATGGTGTCACAGTATGGGGCCATCTTGTGACACAACAAAAAAAAAAACGGAATGATGTCGTGTCTATATTTCCACTTAGTCAGGTTTTGCTCTCCTGTGAATCTTTATCCCTGCAGGGAGGACCTATAATGACCTGAACCAGTACCCTATCTTCCCCTGGGTCTTGACCAACTATGATTCAGAGGAGCTCGATCTCACTCTGCCTGGCAACTTCAGAGACCTCTCCAAGGTTAGAGCACTCAGACGCACAACACTCACTGCACTTTTTCCATAAAATAGTTTATGTGCTACGAATATTGTAAAACCAAAATGAGAAATACATATCATATGCTGTCATATATTGTACTGAGGTTTAGTAGGAAAATACATTTGCTCTTTTTACACCGGATCAAAAAGGACACAACTTGTTAATTTTATTGTCCAGCCATTAACCACTGACTTAAGTTTATTATTTCTCTCCGGTTTCCTCCAGCCAATCGGTGCACTGAATCCCAAGCGAGCAGCATTTTACGCAGAGCGCTACGAGACGTGGGACGACGACAGCACGCCTCCTCACCACTATACAACCCTGTACTCCACCGCTCATTCAACACTGATGTGGATGCTCAGAATAGTGAGTACCTACTTAAGACACTTACAAACCATCAGCCCTATCAACCCCTCAACAGCTGTTTGAAAACACCCCGGACACACAAGGCTTCTTTTCAAATGAATTCGTCTCTTCTTGTGCCTGTAGGAACCCTTCACCACATTTTTCCTCAACGCCAACGATAGCAAGTTTGACCATCCAGAGAGATCCTTCTCTGGCATCGGCCGCTCGTGGAGGAACTGTCAGAGGGACACGGCTGATGTCAAGGTATTCCTGACGGGCTGAAGGAACAACGTACTGAAGTGACGGGTTAAGATTATCGAAAATCAGCCTGTAAAGAGGCAGTGCTGAGATGATAACTGAAAACACAAAAACACAGAGAGTAGCGTGATTTTAAGCTAAATATGTTAAATGTTTTTGTGTTTGAAGTGCTGTTAAACTATTCTAGTTTTAATTTAAAGGTCTTTAAATGTATGAGGAGTGTCAGTAACTGTACTTGTAGATGCACACATTGTCTGTGTGTCAGAATTGCACACAAGGCCACGATATACATTATTTTTCCTATGGTCCTACAGTTGGTATAAAATATTTGCTTTCTGTTCTCTTCAGTACGTATTTACTTGTAGTATTTTTTATAAGTCCTGGAGGGTATAATTTAAATATTGGTGAAAACAGCTTGTGCGTGTCAGCTTTGAAAGACTGCTAAGTATAGTTGATATCTTTAACATTACATTTAATAGCAGATTTCGGGAAGAAATAATTTTGTTGTGAATCCGTTGTATCCTTCAGGAGCTGATCCCAGAGTTCTACTATTTGCCGGAGATGTTTGTCAACAGTAATGAGTATGAGCTCGGGGTGCGTGAAGATGGAGTCCCTGTGTGTGACATAGAGCTTCCTGCCTGGGCCAAGAAACCTGAAGACTTTGTCCGCATTAACCGGATGGTGAGAGGCACCCGAAAATAAAAAGCTAAAAGAAAAATCTTTCGCCTCTGCCTTTAAATCCACTGGAGAGACATTGAACATATTCTTGACCTCTTTCTCTCTCTCTCTGCACATGACCAGGCGTTGGAGAGCGAGTTTGTGTCGTGCCAGCTTCACCAGTGGATTGATCTAATATTTGGCTACAAGCAGCGAGGGCCAGAGGCGGTCCGAGCCCTCAACGTGTTCAACTTCCTGTCCTACGAGGGAGCGGTCACCCTCGACAATTTAGATGCTGCGCAACGCGAGGTTGGTCTCCCAACACATCGCTCTTGTTTGAGTCAGAAACGGATTATTACAGTGCAGTAATCTCCCTCTCATTCTCATGATGCATCTGCGAGATTTCTTCATGCAGTCGCGTCACATTGATGTAATGTTTAAAGTGAGATAATTAGTTATTAGATAATTATTCTTTGTGGCTGAGAATTTTAGGGAAAGTAAAAGAAATAAAAAAGTTGAGGGGAACGTGTGGCTTTGCACATCATCTTTTTTAATGTTTTTTTTTTTTTAAGTGTGTGACCTTCCTCTTCCTCTCCCATGCTACCATCATCTCTGTCTCTCCGCCTGCAGGTCATTGAGATGCAGATTCAGCTCTGCGGTCAGATCCCCTCCCAGCTGCTGATAGAGCCGCACCCACCTCGCTCCTCCGCCATGCACCTGGTGAGAAAACCTTGGTCTCACCCGAGCAAATTTTTCTCTCTTTAAATGCTGTGCACACATCGCCAACCTCAGCTGCAGAGATATACTTGCTCATTTCTTTTCAAGGTTGTTGTTGAGATAAGGTTAAGAAAAGGAAGTGTTTTTTAAAATTTATTTTTTTATTACAGGTTTAAAGGTTTGTATGTGCAAATACTGAACTTTCATATTTTTGTAACACATTTTAGCTCTATACAGCTGTTAACATTAGACACAATACACTGATATGAACGGCTTCCGTTACAAAAGTGAATGGATTTGTGAAATGATATTACATACACGTGTATGTAATGATGTTTTTTCAAAGCCAGTCCTGCCCTGGTATCAGCCTCTCTGTCCTCCCTGCTACCCTCAGCAGCACGAGGCCTCAGTGTCTCCACATTAGAGCCATCCATGTCCCAACCCAAACCTGTCAGTCCTGAACCCAGACCAACCAGTGCCTCCATCTCCTCTCCTGAGCCCAGAGCCACCCTCAGTGTGTGTACCTGCTCTGACCCTGTGCTCCCACTAATATACCTTTTCCCTTCCCTCCCTCTGTCCCATCTGTTCTGTCTCTTCCTCTTCCTACGTCTCCATTCCCCCCTCCCCCTCCCCTCCCCTCCTCCTCCTCCTGACCTTCCCTCCTCGCTCTGCCCTTCTCTCTTCCTCCCCCTTTCTGTCCCTCTCTCTTTCTCTGTCTGTCTCACCAGTGTTTCCTTCCCCAGAGCCCTCTGATGTTTAAGGATCAGATGCAGCAGGACGTCATCATGGTGCTCAAGTTCCCCTCCAACTCCCCTGTCACACACGTCGCAGCCAACACGCTTCCCCACCTCAGCATACCGGCAGCCGTCACCGTCACGTGTAGCCGGCTGTTTGCCGTCAACCGCTGGCACAACACAGTCGGTGAGTGCTGGTGTGGAGGGGAACTGGTCTGTAGAATGCAGTTTGATACTGTTATTGTCAGCTGGTTTCTATGGCAATACAAATGAAACGACATTTCATCTATTGCCATTGAGTAATGATAACCAAATTCATTCATTCATAGTTTCAAGCATGGAACTATGAAGAATGAAGCATGACTTTACATTATCTTAACAAATATACAGTTTCGTTATTTTGGCTACACATTCAAACTTTACACCAGTGGTTTCACCTATTCAGGACGTGATGTGACTACATTTCTGAAACATCACTACAACAATCCCTCTGACAATACAGTAACATACAGAGTTCATGTGCTGAATAATGCTGAAATAATTGGTCTATTAATCAATAAGTCAAAAAAACAACAGCTGCTGGTTCCAGCTTTAAAAAAAAAAAAAGAATAACTTTTGTTTTTTTAGATGACAAGTTGGACAAATGCAATTTAAAGACATGACTTTGGGATTTGGGAAATTATAATAGCATATAGTTAAAACTAATTTATGGAAACCTGCAAGGCGTATACACTCAGTGAGATGTTAGTTCATGTCAGTGGTAGTTACTGAGCCCATTGTTTTTGGTTTTGTTGTACTGGATTGTATCATATTAGAGCTGTTAGCTCACACCCTGTATGTTGACATAGAAATACTTTTTGATTAAAGCCATCATTAACCTCATTAATTGCCTCATTAGCACAGCAGGCTAGGTGTAATTAACTATGGTAAAGTGATTATGAAGGGTCATGAGGCGGTTCAAGTGAGTTTTGTTATTGATTGCTTATTTTTAGAAGCTGTGACAGCGTGACTGGTATTGTTTTTGTGAATTTGTGTGTGCACACAATAAGGAATGCATTATGCCAATGAATGTCCTTGACATCACGGCAAAATGTGGTTCTTGTGGTTCTTGCAAAATGTGGTTCTACTGCAGCAGGAACTATCACAGAGGGGGATTTGATATCTTCGCAGGTGTTTATGTGTCTGTGGACAGATTCTGTTACTGCAATAGTGTCACAAGATTCATCAAAATGAAAGTCCAGTTTGAAGATGGGTGTGGTCTGACCCATGAGTCCTGAGTAGTCATGTAAATAACGTACTGATGTGTGATCCCATCACAAGATGGTCTCTAGTTCAACATAAGCCTGTATCAGCCTGTATCAACAGAGAGCGCTTTACCAGTTGATTATATGAGAGGATGCAGTGCAGCATTTACCCTTCACTGTTTTATTATGTGTGTATGTGGGTTTGTATGACTGTCGTAACGTTTGATCCCCCCCACCCTTCAGGCCTCCGTGGAGCTCCAGGATACTCCCTGGAACAGGCTCATCACCTGCCCATTGAGATGGACCCTCTCATAGGTCAGTGCACAAACATCTCCACAGCAGATTTCACTTCCATTTTGGCATTTGAGATAATATTGACAACTTCCACCCAGATCCATTAATAAAATATACTGAGGGATGATCTTTACAATGTCTACAACATTACTAGAAGGAGACAGTTTTCTATAAGCAGACTGCAGAGTTGCTGACACTTAAATCACTGACCTGAGTGATGAACTATCCCGAGAGGTTAGAGGAGTTCATTACATTAGCTTGTTAGCGGTATTGCATCTGTACGCCCTCATTAACCTGCAGCATCCCTGTTCATCCGTGCAGCAAACAACTCAGGCGTGAACAAGCGTCAGATCACTGACCTGGTGGACCAGAGCATCCAAATCAACACACACTGTTTTGTGGTTACTGCCGACAACCGCTACATCCTGGTCTGCGGCTTCTGGGACAAGAGCTTCCGTGTTTACTCCACTGAAACTGGTAGGGGTTTTGTATTATTCATTTCAAGACATGTTGGGTATTTCACACAGTAGAAATGTACTCTCAGCTGCAATTTGTTTCTGAACCAGAGGTCCTAGTTTAAATGTGGATCCTGTTGAATTTTTATTTAGATTAATGGATCGAGGGGAGATTCGGAGAGCTCTTTTTTTTTAGATGAGCTTTGCTGTATATATTAGTCCAGGGGTTCAAACATGTCACACACTAGTCACTAATCTGCTTGTTTAACCTGCCATCTCCAAGTGTATTTTTAAAGTATAACAGTCGTGGCCCTCAGAAGTATGAGTAGAGGGCACACACAGACTGAGCCGTCCTCCTCCTTCCTTCCTCTCCGCAGGAAAGCTGACCCAGATAGTTTTTGGCCACTGGGATGTGGTGACGTGTCTGGCGAGGTCAGAGTCCTACATCGGAGGAGACTGCTACATCGTTTCAGGCTCCAGAGACGCCACTCTTCTTCTGTGGTACTGGAGCGGACGACACCACATTATAGGGGACAACCCTAATAACAGTGAGTGGTGGCACGTGTGAATGTTTGCCGAGCTCTGTGTGTTCACTTCCTGCTGGTGCAGGAATGGTGTGGTGTGATGTGTCTCTCACTGTGTTTTCTCCTCCAGGTGACTATCCTGCCCCCCGGGCAGTACTGACAGGACATGACCACGAGGTGGTGTGTGTGTCTGTCTGTGCAGAGCTGGGATTGGTCATCAGTGGAGCTAAAGGTTTGTGTGTCTTCATATGTCTGTCTCTGTCCTAGAGCTATTTTAATTTTACATTTAGATTTATAATTTTTTTTAGTGAATATTAAATATCAGTTAAAAAAATATATAAAAGAATATATATATATATATATATATATATATTCAAATATTTAAACCCTCCTCAGCTGACACACATCAGCATAAAACATTATGAGGAGATCATCCTGGAGATATTCAATTTATTCTACATTCTTCCCAAAGTTTGATTTCTTAGTAAATTTTAGAGGTTGGGCTGATACTTAAAAAAAAAAAAGTTTTTACTTTCTACACTAACTTGCTTTGGTGTTGCTCCTCAGAGGGCCCGTGTCTGGTCCACACTATTACAGGGGACCTGCTTAGGGCCCTGGAGGGGCCTGAGCTGTGCCAGAGGCCCCGTCTCATCTCAGTGTCCAGCGAAGGCCACTGCATCATCTACTACGAGAGAGGCCGCTTCTGCAACTTCAGCATAAATGGAAAACTGCTGGCGCAAATGGAGGTTAACGATTCCACACGGGTAAGGCTGTCGGAGTTGATGCTGTTTATGTCACTATAATGTAATATTATTTTACTCATAAAAATATATTTACTATAATATACTGTCTCTTTCAACTGCTCTGTCTTCTCTTCTTCTTCCCTCCAGGCGATCCTGTTGAGCAGTGACGGACAGAACTTGGTGACCGGAGGTGATAATGGGGTTGTGGAGGTGTGGCAGGCGTGCGACTTCAAACAGCTTTACATCTACCCAGGCTGTGATGCCGGCATCCGTGCCATGGACCTGTCACATGACCAGAGGTAAAAACAGACAGGGTGTCACTGTGACCGTTTGTGTGACCGTTTGTGTGACCGTTTGTAAGAAGGCAGCCAAATTCAGGGCTGTGTTTTCTTAAGGACGGCTGTTGTTGGGAAAACTGGGTCACCTCCGAGGGGACAGCAGAGAATACTAAATGATCAGACATGCGGCGGTTATTTTACCCAAACCTCACATGATTTCTCAGGCCCAGGGAAATGAGTGAATGAGTATTTTGTGGATAACGTGTATAGTTTGGTTTACAGCTGTGACTTTGTGTGTGCCCTCCTCTCAGGACTCTGATCACTGGCATGGCGTCCGGCAGCATTGTGGCGTTCAACATAGACTTCAACCGCTGGCACTACGAACACCAGAACAGGTACTGAGGTGGACAGCTTGAGGAAGAGGAGGGTGGAGAGGAAAGATAGAACAAGAGGGAAAGGAGATGATGCATTCTGCTGTGTATCTGCAACGTGGGGAAACTACAGGTACTGAGAGGAAGGAAAAACAAGTACCGGACCTTAGGCTCTATTCCGTTGAAGAAGTTTACTTGATTTGAGGATGCGGCAGCGCTGCTGGAAATAACTTCCTCTGTGCATACGTGTAAGTACACGCACGTGTGTAACCACAGACACATAACACCCCGAAGATACACACCAAAACCTGCTAATAAAATAGACAGACTGCAGAATGGAGAGAAAAAGAGCAAGTCAAGCAGACCTTGTAGAGGTCGATCATATCCGTACCACTCACAGGACTGGTGCAGTTGCTGTTGCTGGTACGCTTAATGCTTCACAGACAATGAACCTAAGTTTTGTTTTCTCCTTTCTTTTTCTCGTTTTCAAATTTTTGTTCCATACTTTTCATTTGAGGGGAGTTGCATCTGGGAATTATTTGGGTGGACTATGAATTAAGACTCCTTCAATGTGTCTAAACTGATTAGAAATGGTCAGAAATGAACCAGCCCCACCCGCTATTCAGATACCGGTGCTATTGGCTTGATCTTAAATTCACCCTTGAAAAAATTGCCTGGGGTATGATTTTATTTGATTTTACCTTATTTGATTTTATCAGGTTTTATTTTATTTTCTAATATTAATTTTATTTTATTTTTCTTTTACCCACAGCAGGGTTAAGTCTGATTTTTATGTAAATAAGGCTCTGCTTCCTTCAGAGTCTACACTTGTTCTTTCACTACACAAACTGCGCTTATCACCTTTAATTTATTAATGACTTGCTGTATGTAAAATATTGTGTAATAATTATTATAAT
The DNA here is from genome assembly GCF_021018895.1 of Seriola aureovittata. Classification (NCBI taxonomy): domain Eukaryota; kingdom Metazoa; phylum Chordata; class Actinopteri; order Carangiformes; family Carangidae; genus Seriola; species Seriola aureovittata. The sequence continues at coordinate 7,242,279 of NC_079378.1, read as the reverse complement.
GTTGACAAGACTGATGGTAATAACGGCAGTGTCAAGGATGATGATGGGTTTTGCCGGAGATGGTGATGATAAAGAGGTCTTGCCAGTGCCACCACAGATGACAACCACAAGACTGACATGATTTCCTTTGTATATTTGGTGATTGTTTTGTCAAATATGTACATATAGTCTTGGTTCAGGCTTGGTGGGAGACTTAATCAGCTGAATAAGACTGAAACTGCAAAGGAAACCTTCACTTACCCACATTTGTTGATTATTTAAAAAAAGAGAATCAAATCAATGTAAAAGTTTGTTTTGTATTTGCACTTTGCACCAATCACATATCATTATTTATTAGCTTGGTTCTTTCTGGTCGGCTGCCATTTTGTTTCGGTCCATTTTCCTGACGGGATTATTTGTGCATTGATGTTTGTATTTAAAAACGTTGAGCTCATGTGTGATTATTAAGTTTTACAACCTCACAGTTGTAAGCAATATCATGATTCTGTAGCTGATAGAGGTGGGAAGGAGGGCGGAGAGGGGATGATGAAAATGTGAGATGTACTGTATGTGTGAAGCCATCTTGATCAAATGCGCACATGCACATACTCTATCGACAGGTTCAACTTACGTATCCAAAAAAAGGTTAAATATTTTTGGATCTATGAAACCCTAAAAACTATTGTATTCATGTTTTATTGCAAAGATGTAAAATATGACATGTGTGAGTTGAAAAAAAAAATCATGATAAGAAAAATAAAATATGCAAAGAATTTGATGACTTGACTTTTCATTGGGCATTTCATTCTTTTTTTTTTTACAAACAATATTGAGACATCAAGCACGTTTTATTGTAGCATTTATCAGACACCAGTCTAAAAGGAATTTTCCTTCCTTAAATGATTTCAGAAGACTTTTCAGATAATATCTTGAACTCTAAACTCACTTGACTACATTGCTGAACTACCATTGCCGTGGTTTTCATCTCAGTTGTCTGTTGATATCAGTCATTTTCTGCAACACTTAGAAAGAACACAGACGCCTCTTAACACATACAGAGAAATGCCTTCCAGTTCCCATTTGCGGCTCTTCAGCCTCATCTGGTCTGATCCTGCATTGTAGCCTGCTGAATACATTCTTTAAGTAAAAAGGTGCTTGAACTAGGCCTTTTCCAGTTCTGTTCATGCACTTTATGCAGCAGACCCAGTAATAATAATCAGATATAAATAATAAAAAGAATAAAAAACAGAAATACACCAATTAAAAGTGTTTTTTTAAAAAAAAAAAAGAGAACACAGCAGGTTCAGTGTGGCAGAGAGGAAGAAATTAATGGTGTTCATTAGCCAGTGAAGCAAAGATAGATTTACAGTCACAAGGTATACAGCACAGTAAATCAAATTTCAGTGTTTTATTTGTTCTAATATCCATAAGAAGATATATTTGTGATTTTAAGAACCAAAAACCATCTCAATGTAGTTTTACATCTCCTCTCTCAGGCTTCTCTCTGGAGCTCTAGTAACAACAGGCCAGTCAGAGTCTCTCTTCTGATTGGCTGACTGTTTTTAGAGTCATCTAAAAACAAATATAGCAGCATTCAGGTAAACACTCAGAGAAAACAAATCCTGCAAGGTTGGATGGTGGGTCCGGGTGGGCGGGGCTTGGGGCATGGCTGAGAGCAATGACTGCTTTGTTGTGACATCACAAAGTTACAGTGGTCCTGACGTCTCGTTTTAAGGCTCAGTTTCTGAATACAGGCTGTGTGCATTTCTTTGTGGACTGAGCACTTTGGTACTTTCACAGTATTAATATAGAACCTAGACCTGCTTTATAATAAAAAAAAAAAACACATGGAAATGTCACTTTATACAATATGGGGCCTTTAATCTTCAGTATTTTATTAAACATCGACAGACTAAAACAATGATTTTACTACATGGTTAACTTGAAAACAAATGTTTTAGCGATTATTTCAAACTTTCATTTTTTACACTACCTTCAACAAAAAGGCTCTGGATCACCTTTCGACTGGTTTGCACAGATTCACCCGCAGCTGAAATAATGAACTGAATTGTTGGCGATAGCACCGCAAACATGATGTCTAGCTGAAGGGATGTCATCATGAAACAAACATTTTATTGTGTGCTTTTATTTTTTGGGTCATTATAGATGGGGTAACTGATAAGATAAAAGGATTTTTTTTTTAAATTCAATTGAGCGTATTTACAATCTAGTGAATATACTACATTAATCCTCCTAAATTTACAAGACAAACACAGCCATGAAAGATCTCATTTATAATCCATATTATAAACAAAGGTGTTGCACTTGCTGCTCTCAAAGCATGAGCCAGAGAGAGTGTTTTTTAATTAATATAATTTGTTAGTCCATGTGTCAGTTCCTTTAAAGAAGAAAAAGGCTTTTGTGACAAAACCCTTCCAGCAGATATACAAGAGTTTGGCTGATGCATCGCCGTCATCTGACAAACAGATTAATGTGAGAACAATGAGGATCTGTGAAGAAGAGCACTGACAGATCTGACTCATTCTCTTGTTTGTGGCCACCATCACTGCCATCGGAGCCTTCATTGTTTCTTGATTGTTACTGACTTTGGTGAAAAAAGGTGTGGCAAGGACGAATTAAACCAGTGTGCTGGATTTTTGTTTCCACGTCAAACAAACTAGAGCTCATTATTTAAAAAAAAAAAAGAAAGATGTATTTTAGTCAGAAACAACCATTACTGTAGCTTAAGCCTGACAGCTACACAGACCTCTCATGCTTCAGTCACTATGGAGACTGCGATCCGACGCCACATGAGCTGACAGGCAGGAGAGGGTAATCCGTTACGCTGGTAGACCTCGTCTTTCAGGACCAGAATTTCGTCTTGTACTTTCTGTCACTTTTGACCTGGTCTGTCTGTAGCTGCAGTCAGAGGCTGCATGGATGTCAGCAGTCTACAACCTCCATTTCTTTCTCACCTTCACATCCACTCCACCACGTCTGTCTTCTCCTTTTCACCCAACCGGGGGGAATCATGAACCAGTTTGGCATGTACACACTTTTCAAGGTATTTTACCCTTTGTTTGGTAAAAAAAAAAAAAAGAAAAAAAAAGTGGAGATACAGCATCCCAAAGATTTACTGAGCAACTGAGACAGAAGCATGCATTTCTGTACAAAGCAATGGTCTTTAATATTATTTCATTACTGATTTTTGCAGTGTACTCTACAGACATTATGAGGCATGCTGTACAAAGCTTCACTTGAAAACAATGAAGTTTGTTCTACAGTAAATATGACAGGTACAGTACAAGAAATAACTTTTACAAAAAAGGAGGAAAGACAATAGTTCATCCATATCCCTTTTCCTGCAGAGAGGAGGCAATTTTCCTGGTTCATTTCTTTTAATCATTGAAATAAGGCTCAGAAGGGTTCAGTCACACTCACCCCTGAAGACCTCTTCATCACATTGTGAGTCATATTTCCCCTGTGCCTGGGCAAATTGCTTGGACACACCTGAATCAGTGGACCGTTGGGAGTAGAATATGCATGCAGAGAGAGTAAAGCCACGCTGTCAGCTCTTTTGTAGCTGGTGGTGTGTGTTTGTTTTTGTATGTCACAGTGAGGAGGAGCAAGAGCTGTATGTCTTTATGCGTGTGCATGCATGCCTGTTTTTTGCATGTAAGCTGCATGCTGGAGTGAATGCACACGGGCATATATGTCTGTGTGCACTCCCTCCCATCTCCCTCCCTCTCGTCCTCAGGTGGACAGTGAGGAGATGGTGGACCTCTGAGACGAGATGCTGCAGATCTCCATGTTGGTGAAGGAGCTCCCTCCTTCGCTGCTGCAGTCGGGGACGGAGGAGGAGGAGGAGATGATGTTCTTCAGCCTGTGGAGGGAGATGATGAGCAGCGTGAGCAGGAACACCAGCAGGCCGAGGAAGAGCCACACGTAAACATAAACGTTGCCTTGACGTCCCGGCGATGAGGCGGCCGCTGACGTGGAGGCAGAGGTTGGAGAGAAGCGGAGGAAGGTCCCATTGTCTATTGGAGAGATTCCAGTCTCATTGTGGTCCACCAGCGGGACATCCATCCCAGACATCCTTGCTGATTTGGTGGCACATTAAAAAAGAAGGGTCAGATTTATCATGAAACAACAAAAACACAGTTAACTACAACATTCATTATTTAAATGACCTGTAGGAGAAATTCTCCTTTGTCTGCTGGAGCTGCCAGGGATTTAATTTCTCCCTCCAGGACACTTCAGCATGGCAGATGCTTGCTGACACAAGAGCTTTCAACCACATCCTTAGATAACCTCCAAACAGCCTTGGCTGAGGTTAAAAGGAAGACAGAGAGCACTTCAGCGATTCAGATTCAAGGCCAACAATTTACTGCAAGAGCCCCAGATACAGAAAAGACTTCCATCTAATAACATTTGAAAATAATAATGATTCCCTCTATCCCTCTTGGAGCACCATTGGAGAGTTCAGGAAACAAGCAAATTAACTTCAAAATACTCTTTACTTTACAAAATATACAAAGGCTGAAATATGACTTTGCTAAGGCTGTTATTAGGAGTAGTGTACTTTGAAAAGTCAGTGAGCTTGTTCAACTGAAGGGACTGTACTGACCAGACTGTAATGAACAGTAACAGCAGGGGGAGTGCTTGTCTCACTGAATGCCCGCCAGGCTTGGTGCCGGGAGCTGCGACTGCTCATAAAGGAAGGCATCCTTATCTGATGAAATTAAACTCCTTATAATCAGCTTTCATAAAGACAGCTGAGAGCCAACCCTCCTCCACTGTGTATTAATGTTGCTAATAATGTTCCACCGCAAATCGCTGCATGGCACACAAACCAAACCTGAAGAGAAGATGTGCCTGAGCATTGCAGTGCAGAAACATTCACACAAGTCTTTGTGTTGGTGGGAGACAGGAGGAAAGGGAGAGAGAGGCTGTTTTGTATTTCTGTTAGACCAGCCTTGTGTCTTGACTTGATCTATGACAGCAGAGAAAGACACTTCAAAGGGAGAAATAATTGACCATGACCAGAATGAAAGCAAGAGGTCAGCAAACACACACATGCACACACTCACACTCACACTCTTGGTGTCCCAGCGGTGTGTGCTCGCTTCTTTCTTACCTGCCAGCTCCTTCCTCTCCACTTCATGGTTATGCATTTCACAATGCACCATATACATGTGCCTGGCCACTTGCATTATATTCAGGGTAGTGGAGTAAGCTGTACCTTCTCCAGAAGCCTTGAGGCTGCAATAGCTGCATGTGTGGCCCCCGGGGAATTTCTAATACATTTATGAGGGAGAGGACGGTGCAGTGAAGGTGCAGAGAAAATGTTAAATAGATATAAGAAGAAGTTTGGACATTAAGTTTTACTGTATTTTGTGCCAGTGACAGTAGAAAGTGTAAAGTGTTAAGCGTATGTGTGTCTGTGCTACTAATATAAAGCTCAAGAGGGTGTTCTGAGCTTAGTTATTGGGTGGACATTGGGGTATGTTTTCCTTTAAATGGGCGTATAAACTTGATTTGTGCGGTTTGTTATAATTTGAGCTGATAGGGAGGCGCGAAAAGAGTAACATGGGGCAAAAACATTGCTTTTGGTTAAAAGGACACGTGCTTCCAGGTGTTCTGCAAACTACAGAAGTTAGTTAATGTTGTTTTCCCCATTTGATCAACCCCACCACCAGCAGCTGCAGCAGCAGCCATGCGCAGCCCCTGGAGGAAATGAAGGTAGGTTATACTTTTTAGCGCCAGATTTCCGGAATCAGTGTAAAAAATCTGAGTCAAATCTGGAAGCACAGACACGACACACGTATTTTAGGATTCGGTGTGACTTACACTTTCCGAGGATATCATTAAATCCGAAAAAAGATGTCCCTTGTACTTCCAGAACTTGCCTGAGAATAATCATATTTTTATGTTTTCTTCAGTATCAAGGTGATTCATTAATAGTTCTCAGTACGTTTAATGGTTAGTAAACCGGGACAGCCAACAGTGAATTCGGCGTAATTAGTTTTCCCGAAATGTAAACAAACAGGCTAAAAAAAAAACGGGACTCATTAAATCCATTGCAACACTCCTGTTCCCGTAAAAGTTCACGTCTTACAGCTAATTATAAGGCCAGACAATAAACACTGTTGCTGACTGCAGCTACTATATTGGTACTTTTATCCTGAGAAAATACACCATAAACTCTTGTACACTATAAACATTTGCATAGGTCGGAAATAACGCTGCGAGTCAACTGTTAACATGCAAGGCCTGGATATGTGCTGGAGGTGTTGCCGACTGGTATTAGACCAATCCCATTTGGTCGTTTGGTGTTATTTTATAGATTTTTTTTCTTTTTTTCTTTACTGTGACCTGTCAACAGTGTAGTCAGTGAGTCCAGTTGAAGTCCATTGCTAGTAGACAGGCTTCTAGCTGTCTACATTTGCACAGGTGACTCCTGTTTTAAAAGTGTGGCATCAACGTTTTCATTCATTCAGTCTGTAACACTTATCAATGCTGTTACCAAACTCCCATTGTGTCATATTGCTTTTGAAGTTGAAGCCAGCCACCCTGTCCCCTAACTCTTTTCTTCTTCATTTGTTCGCTCCCTTTTATTTTCTTCCCGCTTCCCTCCATTTGTCTCTCTGTGGATGGTTCAGTTGACAAGATCTCTGCTTTCTTTAATTTACAGCCTGCTGTACCTTCGGGGGGGGGGTGTTACACAGCATAATGAGGATGGATGAGTTAGGCTGTACTCTTTTTTAGTGATTGCATGCTCCCTTTGCCCCAGCTCTGTTTTCTTTATCAAACACTCCCAGTGGCTTTCCCAGCCCAATGAAAAACTTTTCTTTATTGTCTGTTTCTGTCCTGCAACTTTTCAGAGTCGTATTGATATTTCATTGCACAGACATTGCCCTTCCCTCCTTCTGCCTCCTTTTTTTCAACATACTTCTATTCATTTCATTCCTGAAATCACTCTCACTAATCGTTGATAGTGAAAAAAGGATCACGTTATTTCAATAATTATTTCAAATTCCACATCAGTTTTACTCTTGTAAGCTCAACATATGTCAATCATGTCATGTGCATGTCAGAAATGGAACTGAACCCCCGCCCTCTAGCTTCGTCTTCATCTCTCCGCTTTAATTTCTTCTTCTCCTCATCTCTGCCACCTTTTCCACCGCCCTTCTCTTTGTCTTTCCCCTCCTACTCTCCTCTTCTCCGTACAGATTGCTGCCGTTAATGATATGTTGTTTTGAAATCTGTGATGAAGCTTGTTCATTGTGAGCTGAAGTGGCTGATAATTGTGCTTAATGATGCTTTTTGTATCCAGGCAACACGGTGCCTTCAGTTCTTTTTTTCAAGCTAATCTACTTTAACAGGGCAGGCCATGCAGTCCCACTGAGGCTGGGGAGGTCACACACTCGCCTACATATAATAAATACCAGTACATATTTTTCCTTAGCAATAGCTGCAAGCCTATTACAGAGAGCACTGAGGGCTAATTTGGAAAATGATTTGTCTTTATTGAGGAAAATTACATAAATGCCTAAACTTTTTGGTTTAGCCAGTGTGAAATGTTAGTATTTTATTCTTGTCTATAAAACATCAGCAATCTACTGCTTTCTATGTTTTCCTGCCAAGTAACAGAGCCACATGTCTGCTCTCTAAGGGCTGGATAAAAAAAAAAAAGAGACTTTTCTGATTAGGTGTAATTTTTATTTTAACGATCTAATACCAATATTTTTAATCCTGAGACCGATCATGGCATTTGCGCCTTTTCTCTGTAAACGCACATCTGCACTAAACGTTCTATGTATGCAGGGGTTGGTTCAGTTAGGGCTGCATGATGTGTAAGATGTCTGTTCTGAGGAAACTGAGCTATTGCAATGTGAATAGGTTATTTCAAGTTAAAAAATAGCACAGATCAGTGGTTCCCAGCCTGTGACCCATTGGTGAACCGTGAAGGTATTGCAAGTAGGCTGACAAATCCTTTGCATAAAGTACAATTTTGGTGAAAAAATTTTATTGTAAAAAATATAAATACAAACAATGGTTTAAATATTTTAAAACAAAATGATCTTTAAAAGATTTTGAAAAACTCCTTTAATTTTTTTCTTCTCCTTGTATTAAAGTCTATCAGTGTGATTAGCCAGTAATAGGAACTTGTATGTTGTCCCGCCGGACCGCATCGTATACCTGTTTGCTATTATAGTTTGATTGTACGCTACACGATAACCGCTGCCCTAGATGATAGCTGGCTATATGAGCCGCCTCGAGCCCATGACTTGTCTTGTAAACTGGTGTGAACCGCTACAGTTCACATCACCGTGGTGACTCAGGATGTGGTTAGCTCACTCCGGCTATCTCATTTCATCTATGAGAGGGATGGACTGAAAAAAAGGCTTCACACTGATCTGAGCTCTCAGTTTGTGTTTGTTGAAAAGATAGTATCTCCAGCTATGAGATGTGACGCAGTGAAAGTCGACTGAGCAGTATGTGGACTTCATTCGGTCTGTCCCTGCCGGGTAGCTGACACTGTCTAACCGGCTTGTTAACACAAACAGTGCAGATGAATTAGTGAGCGGACCTTCACTCTCTGCCCCATCTGCGCTCAAAGAGCTGTACTTAGTTGAAGCATCTGCCAGTGACAGTCCATGCATAGCTGTATGTGATAGCATTTATGTTTTAAAATATGCAAAATGCTGACGCTGTTGTAAGTGTTGAAGGTTCTTTTTCATTAGTACTTAAATCCATGGTCCACAGGGGGCGATGTGTTTACAGTTTGGCCTGTAATGTGCACTTTTCATAATTTTATACACAACACTGCAGCTCACATGTTGAATGTAAAAGAAATGAAAGATCTTAAGCTCTTGAGTAACATTAGTATTTATCTGATGTAACTGAATCATGAAAAATCAAATCAAATGAAAATGGACTGATTTTGGCCTGCGTGAGTAGAAACCTAATCCAATTGGGAGATCAGAGCCGATACCCGGCCGCGCCCCTCTCTCTTATTTGCTTCCATATTAATGTGTAACTTAACACCAGGCACCAGGTAAAAGTGTTTCACTTTCCTCTCCATGGTTGAAAGGTCCAAATCTGTTTCACCTGTGGCCGCATTGGACATCAGTGGTGGAGGACTGGTCAAAAGTTGTCTTTGTTGCATCACTCAACAGTGATGCCAGGACGTACTGACACACCAGGGAGTACGGTTCTACATCACTTTACCAAGGTGATTTTCAGAGTTAACTTATTCTCTGGATGATCTTTGTCCGGTTGTTTTTTTTGTTTTTTTTGTCTTCTGAATTTGCGTGTCCTGGATTTTATTTTTGTCCAAGATGTCATTTTTGGCAGTTTGTTCTTGGGGTGTTCAACCCTGCTAAGTGCTCATCCAGCTGATCCTCCACATCCCTGAGACTGGCCTGACTTTGTTCAGTTCTTTGGTCAGCTGAGCTCGAGTTTAACAGCATTTCTTTTCTGAGACTTCCATTTTTTTTTTTTACCTCTCTCCCACTGAGCTGTAATCTCACTTGTTCCCGAGTCTCTGTAACAACAGCCTGGCTTCATTTCAGCATTTTCTTAACTCTACTTAACTCTATCTCCTGTTTTGGGTCTCGGAGACCTCAGGTCCTCCTTAACATCTCAAGGAAATCATAATTTTATCAGCTTGATACTTAATGACTTTTGTGACTTATTTTTTTATATATAGATGTTGCTTATAAACATAAACAGTCATCAAATGTGGAAGGCCAGTTTGTGACAAAAGGAAGGAAGGGTTACCACTTCGATACTTATCGATACCTATTGGGTTTTGCTGAGGTCAGATGAAAAGAATTTAGGCTTATTCTTATTGTTTTTTCAAAAAGAGCAGTGGAGTCGTCAACAGAACACACAGGTGCTGTGGTGGCTCTAAAGCTCTGTCATGGTTCCTCTTTCAGACATCAGCAGATACTGGAAATTGAGCTCGCCACAGTTTTTAAGGTTAAATTGAGACAATCTACAGCTGCCGCTTGTTTTGTTTGCTCTCATTCTCAACCTCACAGAGGAAAGGTCTTGCTGCTCCTACACTTCCCTCTGAGAAGGTAAAGGTCTTTTGGAGACATGAATGGCCTCTCTGTTGGACTGCTGGACCAGTATAATGGAAGCTGGCAGCAGCTGCTCCTGTCAGAAGCAAAGTGCAGTGGCCTGACCGGACGACAAGAGCTGGTGACATTCCCTGAGACTGGGCATCACCAGGGCCTGAGGTTCTTGTGACTTGACACATCTCATTTCCTCTTTAACTACTTAACAAGGAAGAAGTCGGTGCTCCTCACTCCCCGCCAGGTCCGTGTATAGTTCAGGCACTTTGAGGCTGTTCTGCCATTCAGACCTCCTTATTTTCCTGCTTCCTCCTGAGTCTCTCCGCCTTGAGCTCATCAGTGGGTTCTCATAGGAGTGCTTTTCCTTTTCATTCCCATTTATGACTTTTTTTTCTGATTGATGTATTTCAGCATTTTCAAAGTCAACATTGCCCTCTCGGCTCTGTCAAGAGCTTTTAATATATTCTGCATAGCCTCGGTTATCTCTACTGCACACTCTTCAAACCAGCTTTCTTCTGTCTCTGCTCCACTGTAGCTTGCTCAGTTTTGGCTTGAGCATATTTTGCCCACCGCTAGTCTGTATCTGCTGGACTCCCAAAGGCTTCCCTTTGTCCTGATCAAACTCCTCCTTGAGCTGTGCAATCTCTGAAAGTCACCCCTCAAACAATCTCATCCTCTGCCGGTGGAGTATGTTCAGCCAAACTCCTCCTGAGACTTTGTGCCGTGTCGCTTCCTCTGCTCCACTTTCTCAATCTGCTCCTCACCCTCCTTCATTCTCCCATCGTCTCTTCCTAATCTTTTCACTGTCACTGTTCTGTGTGTATTCTGCACAGTGTGTCCTGTCTACATGAATATCCAGTCTGCATATATTGATAAAATAGACGCAGATTCATGTGAGTGTGATTTTATTTTCTATTGATAAAATATGTAACTTTTGCACAAGCCTTTTTTATATTCACAACAGTTTGTCCATGCATGGCTGAACATACTCATTCAAATTCAACCTTGAGCTCTCTTTTGATGACAGAAAAATAGCCTTGGCCATTACTGGAATTTTTGTAGTTCACGCATGAAGCCGATGCAAATATTTACTAAAACCCAAAGTTCCAAGAGAGAGACGTTCTGTTGTCTGTGCAGTTCTGGTGTTCGCTTTTCACCTCATGAATAATGGACGAGATCCATGTGTGGCAAAATGTCATGGCATTTGAGCCATATTCTGTGTGTGTGTGTGTGTGTGTGTGTGTGTGTGTGTGTGTGTGTGTGTGTGTGTGTGTGTGTGTGTGTGTGTGTGTGTGTGTGTGTGTGTGCGCGCATTCGTTCTCATGCTGTATTCATAACCACATGCCTGAACGAACAAAGTCAGATACCAGGTATAGTCTTTCACATGCATGCCTATATGTAAAAATACCAGAGGATTTGCACACATACTTTCTACGCACACGCAGATTGCCAGGAGATAAGAGTAGCCTGAATTTCAAACATGTTAAATATCTCATATTCTGAGCCAGATCAGCTCAAAACAGACCCGAGGCTTAACCGCATGAATTCCAAATCGCCCCTGCAGACCCAAATACCACAGATAACCCAAGTAGGGGTCAGAGATATGCCGGGGTGATGAAAGTAAAGGGAAGTTTCAGTAAGTTCTCAAACATTTTCATATTTTTTTTTTTTCTACCTATTTCTCTGCAGTTTGGATTGTTTCTTTAAAATTTACTTTAAAATAATATCCATGTAGAAATATAAATACAAGTAACGTGTGCTGATAAATGACAAGTCTCCAGATTTTAGAAAGAGAGGTGGAATTTGAATGAATCAACAAAACAATGAACTAATGTTTTTATTCATTGCCTTTACATTTGAATGACACGATCTCACGGCACACCTGAATGCACTCGACGCCACGCCAGGGGTCGAGCACCACTGCTCAACTGTTATCTGATTCTCTCAGATATTCAGGGTATGAAAGTAAGGATTTCAAAAGGCCAAAATTTGAATGAGATCTCGGAGATACTGTGAAAAGCTTATTATAACCGACAGAAAGATAACATGGGTTAAAACCTGAGCAGACAGTGATCATTACCAATAGGAAGTATTGGAAGGTTTTCTTTTTTTTTTTTCGGCCAGTGGCCAGTGTAGATAATGAGCTCTATTGCTTTGATGTTTGAGTGTGTGTGTGTGTGTGTGTGTGTGTGTGTGTGTGTGTGTGTGTGTGTTTGTGGTCCACTTCACCATATCCCTGTGGTGAAGTGTATTTTTACACCTCATATCTCATATCTGTTAATTACTCCTGATACTTCTGAGTGCAGTTGCCAATAAATCTGATCTGGACTGTTTTCACGCTGAGTTTATGATGATGAAGCGGGTGAGTCACACATCGTGTCGAGCACAAACAAACCCAGCTTCTGTTCTCGTTGCCCTGAAAGGAGACTTTTATGCCCTCTTCTTTTTTCTCTCAGCACAAATACTCCACTCATCCCTCACTCCATCCCTCTTTTTCTCAACTGCCACACTGGAAGCTCGCTCATTTCCGTCAGTTGCTGAATGAAAGTGTACATGAATCCCCCCCCCACCCACCCACCGTTAACCTTGTTTACTGGATGCTGCAACTCGGCTGCTGACGAATCTCCTGCAAGCATTCATTTTACTTTAGTTCATCTTCCCTTTTTACTCTATGTCTTCCTCTCCGGCGCTCTCCCTCCTTTGTTTTCTCACTGCAGCTCTGCACAAAGTGATAAATCACTGAACAAAGTTTCTGGCAACTGAAGAGAGCTGAATAATGCCTTTTTTATATTCATCAGGAATCTGCTCTTAATGATCAGTTTAACACCGTCCGCGCTCTGTCTCCCTCTCAAAAACAATTTGGAAACATTTCATACAAAAAAAAAATAAAAAGAAGAAGCTGCCTGAAGCATCAGCAACATACATGACAATATTGGGGAAACAAAAGGAGCAGTTACAGACCTTTTTCAGTTTGAGGGAGCTGTCCCCCCGCTCCTGTTCACGTCGTGCAGAAATCCATCCCGTTGTGTTTGGTCTTTCAGGCGAGCAAACCAGATCTGTTGCCCCTGAGATCTCGTCTTCTCTCTCTCTCTCTCTCTCTCTCTCTCTCTCTCTCTCTCTCCTGTCATTCAGCGTGACCCACACACACGCACGCACGCACGCCTACACTACAACTGGAGTAGACAGTGTCAGACGCGGAGCCTCTCTGTGAATGGACTCACGCTCAAAAAGGGAACATGCATACACGAGGCCTGTAAGTGAGACGCTGTAACTAATGAATGGTACTGATGGTTTTTTTATACTGGAGAAGTGGTGAAAAGGAAAGAAGAGAGGGAGTAGTGCTCACTCTAATCCCATCCTCTCTCTCTGTGACTCCCTCTGTCTCCACCCCCCCACCCCTCACTTTTCTCTCTGCTGCTCGTCACCTTTCAACAGTGATCACATCAACTGTCACAGCCTCTCTGTCTTTTTGTTCTCATTGAGCATTGAGCAAATATTCCTCACAGGTCGACAGACAGACAGACAGACAGTCAGATAAACTGTTTGATAAATTGACAAATAAATCAGCGTTTTCTTTACAGGCACACCCAAACCCGCAAACACAATCGAAGCCTTCGTTTCTGTGTGTTTTGTGTGAGGGATGCAGCCTCGATCTCTGCTCTCAGCAAACTGCGTCAGTAGACAGTATCCAGTGGTGAGCAATAACCTGGCTGACGAAGTGCTGGCAGACTGAGCGGCTCGGATGAGACCCCAAACCGGCAGATGAATGAGAAAAGGGGAAGAAACAGCCTTTAACACCTCTCAATCTCCCTGCACCGTTCTCTACGCCTCTCTTCATCTTAAAGCTCTTATCTTTTCTTTTATCTCCCTCTCTCTCCCACTGATCCCCCCCCACCTGTCTCAACACTATTTCTGTTGTTAACAGCAGTTGAGCACATCTGTTATCTGTGTAAAAAAATGCCCAGTAAGATTTGAAAATGAACACATGCTGAAACAAATTACATATGAAACAAGATCATTTTTTTCGAAAACGCTTTCCATATTTTTTTGGGGGGGAATTAAAGCTCTGAAAATCGCCAATCAACAAACTAAAGAGGATCCTATCCTCATAGTGTTTGGTCAATAAAAAAGGGGTCTTTATTAAAGGGTCAGTTCATCCAAATTATTAAACTACTAATTACTTACCAGTCGGGAAGAAATGTGCTGAAGTTGTGAGAATGTGGAGTTTTTCAGGTATTTGGTCATTAACCAAAGTAAATTTAAAATTTGACCTGATGCAGGTCTGGGATCACCACATTTATTACAATTAATACCAATCCATCGAGTAGACGTTGAGATATTTCACTGAAGAAGCGAAACATTTGACCTGCTGATGGCAGTCTGAAGTCAGAGGATCACCCAAAGTCACTGAATTCATCCTCTGGAGTTCATGAGTGTGTGTGTGTAAAATTTCATGACAGTCCATCCTGTGATTGTTCTGTCTGGACCAAAGTAACAACAGAACAACATCCCTTGTGTCGCTATGTCTTTCCAGTAAAAGTAATCATGTCACTGTAAGCAAGCGTCTTGGGTTCACCTCACTCGGCAGCTTTAATAGGAAAACATTAGACGGGACATGGAGACGTATTGCAGTGTCCATGAGCAACAGTTTCCTCTGTGTCAAAAGCAGAAGGAGGACACATCCAGTCAAATACAGAAACACATGAATAGACATACTTCAGTCTGTTCCCTTACTTTAAATAATCCACAAGCTGTCAACAGTTTTCATAATGATTTTTTTTTTTTTTTTTTTTTTGATAGTGTGTTGTTTCAGTTGAGAAAATATCTTTGGCCATTCGGGTGAACTGACGCTTTAAAGTGTTTTACTTTGATGGTAAAAATGATTTTGAGAGTAGACAACTAATTTTGGAATGAAGCTCTCCAAATAAGGATCAGTTTCCTCTGATCTAAAATAAATGTTGTGCGTGACTCTGAATCTTATGCATGAGCTTGTTAGCACCTTAATGGTATTCATGGAAGTGTTAATTGTGCGGCAGATGACACCTGTCCCTGCTCTGCGAAGGGGAAAAGGCACCTTCTCCGCCTCTGCAGATGCCCCCTGTCTTTTGCCATCTGCCCGATGACACAGGCACCAGAGGGGAATAGCAGCAGTGTAGAACAGAGAGAGAGAGAGGAGAGATAAGACGAGGATTACTTTATTTCACATCCAAATCCGGCGTTCGCTAACATCACATGGCTGGTTTTCATGTGCACTTCAGACAGGGATTTGACAGGTATTTGAAGAGGTCTTGGAGTCATCTGATGAGCATATATCTGTTTGTGAATATTTTCTTTATATGAACCACCCAAAAAAAAATGTTAATAAATATTTTAATGAGACGCTGTAGGCAGTTTCACTGGTGTTGACGGTGCTGAGGGGGAGAGGACAGAGGAAAGGAACATTGCACATCATTTAATTATTTGAATAATTATTTTCCATGACCTCCATTCTACTAATCACACCCCACAAGACCTTTTCTAAACCAATGACAGGGAATCTGTACACACACTCGATTCCTCATTTTCCTAAAGAGGGAATGTGTTTGGCAAAGCTAATTAAGTCTTTGTGAGTACATGAGCTTGTGTCTGTGCAAACTCAAGTGTTCTTGTGTGTCTTTTTTTTTTTGTGTGTGTTGCATGTGTTCGTGTATGTACGCGAGAGAGGACTGAGGGATGGAGATAAGAGCTTTGGCCTCGGCTGGCTTTTGTCACTAATCCCGGAAGGCGAAGAAGTGGCCGCCGATTCCGTGTCATTCCCTGATATCCCAGCCAGTTCTGACTCCGTGCCATCCTGGCGCTGCCCTTGTGAGGACACCAGTCTCTGCACTGCATGTTAATGAGGCAGAGACATGCAGCGACGAGGGGTGTGCATCTGCATTTGGGGACTATTTTGGGCAGTGTGTGTTTGGGGATTTTGACAAGCTCATTCCACTAAGCTCGTGGGAACATCTTTAAACTCTGAGATAACAGACAGGAAAGCGTTGCGATATTAGCTGCAAATAGGTTAGAAGTTCAGTGTATTTTAGATGGAGTACCAGATATGCTTTACATCTCTCTGGTAATCTGAACCAATTTGCAAAGCACCCCGCTGAGAGAGAAGCTAGCAAAAGCTAAATTTAAGACTTTGATGAGCACAGCTAAGCTGTTTCACTTGTCTTCTCCGTATTGTGAGATAAAGCGTTTTTGCATCTGTAATCTTGAAGACATTTAGAATGTGATATAGGTATTGTGCAGAACTATTTGTGATCCTCAGCTACATATTCAAAAATGTTCAACATCAGACATCAGCCAATAAATATGCACTAAGCTCCAGCTTTTCGTCTCGTTGCAGTGTCATGCCAATCTAAATGATCTCCACAGATCTGAGGGCATGGAGCAGAGACAACATACTGAGGCATATGTATCACATTGACACAGGACAGCAGCCTGACAGGCGAGCGCTCGTCCAGAATAACAATGAGAGAGACGGCGATGCAATATCGGCACCGTCTCAAAGATACTCTCCCCCTGAGTAGAGAAACAGAAACAGACAGGACCCAATGTACAAAAACATCATGTCTGAGCAAGAAACAACAGAAAATATTGTTCTGCTAAAACCTTTACCACTAACAGTCTCGGCAATTTTGCCCTATTCCACTGAAGGGTACACTCTAAATTCATGAAAGAGGAGAAGAAAGGGAAAATGTCCTCAAAGTCAGATTCATTTGAATATATGAATAATTTAGTGCACCAAAAGATTTGGGGCCCTTAAATTGCAAATAAAAAAAAGCCCTTACTCTTCAGACATTCATAATTCATAAGCTCCATGGCTCAGGCAGAGAGAGACAGGAGGATGTGTGATGCACAACTTCGCCAATAGCAGGTATAGAGGAGACAAGAACAAAAGCTACAACGCAACACTTTGTCTTTTAGTGTAATTAATGAATCAGTTTACGTCTTTTTAGATTTCAGTCAGTCAGTGAATGTGAAATAGTGGTTGACTTTACTCTCGCTCCCTGTCTTCGTCTCTGAATCACTCTGAATAGTTAATTACAGGGAAAGAAAATCCCAGCAGATCCCAAAATGTAAACAATTAAACTTTCATCAAAGGTTCGTAGCATTGTTGTGACATACTCTGATACTCCATAAAATGTTGCCCTCTGGTTACAGATTGGTTAAACAGTCCCTGTGTGTGTGTTATAGTTTACTTTTGGGGACAAATTTCAGACTAAGGACCAGTTCATTGGGGACGGCTTGTCCATAGATAGATAGGTGGATGAATTTATTAATCCCTGGAGGGAAATTAAAATATCATAGCAGCTAGTATACAATAAAAATGACAAGTAGATAAATGAAAATAAATAAGTATATGTATATGGACTAATGTGCAAGGGTGTGAGTACAGGAGTGTTTAGGTGCATCATAGAGATGCATTATAGAGTCTGATTGCCTTAGACAGGAATGACTTTCTATAACGTTCCAATTGAGAAAAACCAGATTATTGGGTTAGTGGTTAAAGTTAGGGTTGGGCAAGTGAATGTAAATCTATGTAATGTCTATGAAAATGTGTGTGTGTGTGTTGTGGTAAATCCTCCCCACTTAATAATTCAAATAAAAATGATTAATTAGAAATTATAATATAATTAAAAAATGATAAGCGTACTTATTGTGCCATCATAAGAAAGACACAGTAAGAGCTCTCAGTCTTGACATAACACTCCTCCGCCTCTTTCAGAGCTCATTTGCTTTTCAGGCCCCTGGCTCATTATAGTTGATGGGCCTTTTAATGGAAGAGATTGGCACTACATTTCAACATCATACTGCTCAACAAAAGATCCTTTGATCCTCATGAGGATCATTAAATAAAGCATTATTCGACTACAAAGACTGCGAAACATTTGACCTTCAGACCAGAAACAAAGAAATATAGGTCAATTCACTGATAGATGAACCGCCTGTAACTTGTGATCACTTCTTCTCATATTTGATGCAGTTTGTTGTTTTTCGTTGTGGGTTTTGAGACTCTTCTCCTCCACATATTAAATAATTTTTGCAGTACACTGATGCCCCTCTGCAGTTTGGCACAGATGATTTGGCCTCTTTGGAGTTCTGTTAGCTGTCTCATGTTGCTTTGAAAACTTTGATATAGAAGTGCTGACTGCCAGCCATCTTTTAGAGCAAATAAACGCTGCTAATTGGCATTCAACCTAAGATGACCCATCTTTTATAACTGTAACTGAGTTTAAAGGAACTATTTGGAAGTTTTTACTATTGCCATACAGCCAAGGTTGGAATTAACAGCTATTTACTTACCAGTCTAGAAGAAACATTGCGAGTTCAGCATCAAACCTCAGTCCTTTACTCACTAAGAGCTGTCTCCAGCAGTGAAAAGCAACCTTTTTATTCTGCTTCTATGTCTATCACTTCTTTTCTTCTACTGAAGTTAGCATGCTAACCAGTTAGCCCTGTCCTGTTTAGACTGTCTCGTCACTGTCCGATACCGAGTCACTATAGCGTCCAGTCTGCCCTGAAGTAGCAGTGCTGCTCAGAGGTAGTATTATAACCTTTTGTCTTGTAAATGCAACGATGGTGGAGGCTCTCGGCAAGACGTTTAAGTAAACAGCTGTTTATGCTAACGCTGGCTATGTAGCAGTAGCAAAACTTACAAATAGCTCCTTTAAGCCCTTTTCTGTGGCGTGTTTGCATTATTATGTCGGACACACACACACACACACACACACACACAGACAGGACATAAGTGGTTGAGAATAACAGCAGACTACATCAAAAGAACAAGAGACTCCTCATGGGAACAGAATGTTCCTGGGCTGTCAATAAAAGTTGCAATCACCCATTCATCTAACAGTGTTCTGATGCAGGGTGAAAGCTCTCATGATGGTGTGTTTTCCTAAATCATTTACTAACCCGGCTGCACGATTACTCACCCCATCTAATGATGGGGAGGATTTGGGGTAAAAATGGCTAAAAATTAGACTGAAAAGACAAAGGACCTCACAATGGCATCTAAAGTAACCAAATATCACTAGCTGCAACTACTAACTAGCTGCATTTAACACACAGATTTCACTCTAACATATGGATCCAGTCATGATCAGTCAGTCTACTTCTCTTTCTGCAAGCGATGGTGGGAAAAATGGTTAAATCTCAGCAGATCAAGTTGCCTTTTCATCCCTTTCATCCTCCAGGTTAGTAGGCTGTTCCACCTTTTTTTTTTTTTTTTAAACTTACTCTGATGAAACGTTTTTTGAGCTCAGGGTGTGAGGCAATCTCAGCTGTGATCTCTTCCAACAGGGGTAACACTAGTAGATGAAGGTGCTGCCGAGAGATGAGACATGTCCATCTTCAGTTGGGAGGATACTCCTTGATGGCACAGTATCATAGAGGTAACGCTCAAACCCGCAGCCCATCTGGCCTCAGCCTGTCACCAGCAATACATCACGCTAATGAAATGGCACCAGCCCAATGCTATCTGTCATAAGCAATCTGCATCTGCTTATGGACTGAACGGAAATGAGGAAGAGGGATAAAAAGACAGAGGAAGACAGAGAGACTCTGTGTCCCCTGAGCAGGTGCCATGTTTATGTTTTTGTGTGGAAGTACGAATGTGTGTGTGTGTGTGTGTGCATGACTCAGTCTCTCCTCTTGGCACAATGCGAACAGATATCGATTTTATTCTGAGAGGAGAAAATAGCCACAGCGGGTCGCCTCATCCCCCATCTCTGCTGGACCAGATAGGTGAGGATGTTTCATCAGTTGTGCGGTAGAACAAAGTTCCATTGCATCTTATCTGTCACAGAGAAAATTACACACTGAGACTTCTCTTTTTTTTCGAGTTTGCCTCTCCCAGCCTTGGCACTTGGGGCAACTGGTATTGATATCTATTTCAGCTTCACAAACTGTGAAATTTCACACAAATGATTAAGGTGGAAAACTGCACGGGGTTGTGAGAATGTGCTTTACACACCTGTAGAAGAGCAACGGGCATAAGAAAAAGGTTGAGTAGGGATGAGAAAAATGACTTCATCACCTTTGACTTTATGATCTCTATCCAGATAATAGCACATGTAATCTTGTAAAGTTTTAATTTAGTTCAAATAAAACAGGCTACTGAGTCATGGTTCTGAGCAATATTGTCCTGGGTGTTATTACAAATACATTTTACAATTGCAGTTTCAGTACTGGCCCTAAGAGATGCGTTATTGAAATGGCCTTTTGTATTCTAGAGAATTTTGTTTTATTTTAATTTCACGAGGTAGCGACTACGCAGCATCTGATTCTCTATCCCAAAGTTTTACCATACAGTCATACTCTCATTATCATTATTATTATTATTACACTGTTGATATTTTAATGCAAACAAAATCGTAGTGTCCAAATGCATGACTACACTATTCCCTGTGCTGTGACGTGAAAGTTAACATGCAAATCATCAAACACTCTGAAAATATTCGTATTATGTTTAAGTCTTATGAACCTGGCTAATTAAGGATTTATTCCCATCAGCCAACCCTCCTCTAGGGAGTAATTTATGGATTACTGCATGATCATAAGCTCTCTGGGGGGAAATGGACCTCTTAATGTAGACAGCGCTTTATATTTGCTTTCCTAATTGTATAGTGTTTGGACTAAAACACACAATCCAACCAGATTAGGCAAAGAAAAAAAAAAAAGATGTGATTTTTGTTTCTATTCTGGTTAAAGGAGGAGCAGAAAAATGGTAAATACACCAAAACAAGTGAAGGAGCCTTCCATCAAATTTAGCTGTCGGGGAAAGTATTAGGAGTGATGGTTGGCAGAAGGTTCAAGAAGCAGCCTTGTGACCAAAAGGTTGCAAATTGGAATCCGTAATCCCCCGTCGCTCCACTGGAGCTGCTCAGCAGAGGCAGCACCATGACAAGACTGTAGTTAATGCCCCTGGGTCCTCCCAAGTTCCTATACCTGCCTCTCTGCTATACCGCCTGTAGTTCCTCTGTGACTTAATAATAATAATAATGATAAATTATAACACTAATAATACTAATAATGATAAATTCAGAGAATAGGAATATGACATCTACATGGTTTGAAGTCAAAGAGAGATCCACAGTTAAGTTGGAGTAAGAGTCAGTATTTTAATCAGCAGAATATTTCACCACTTTGCACCATCTCCTTCCCTGAGGAGTTCGGCTGAGAAAAGGTTCTGTGATAATTTGTAAAATTAGACATAACAGGGTCACATAGTCACATGATCAGTTCATACAGACTTTGTCCTGTTATTTTACCTACTGGGGCGGCAGCCTCAAGGTTAGACTCTGCGTGTTAATATTTGCATAATGTGACAATCTCTGAAAAAAATAACTATTTGACATAAAAAGTCTGCTCGACTTCACTGCTGATGAAAAACATCAGGCTGTCAGCACTGAAGAGAGAGCCTGCCATCTGATGGACAATGGAGAGCTTGCAGGCTGTTAGCAGGTTATTCTTCACTCAGACAAAAACCAACTATATACTATACTGACTTTTTTATTTGCTATTATTATCAATATTACTATCGTTCTTTATGTCTTGTCTATTTTGCAATTATTTTTATCGGGCTGTGTAAATCTCGTTTCTAACTACTTTCAATTGTAATTAATGATGGACCAGTTGTGACTCTGTACTCTGCTATATATTGTCCATTAAGAGGAGATTAGAGTCATTCTGTTCCATCATATATTCTCCCCCCAGTGAGTAACACACACAGACACACACACACAGTCTGACAGGACCCATATGTTGATATTACAAGTGAGGTCAAAACCACTGCGCCATCTCTGCACCTCTGTAGTGATAATTCTTACAAATATTACACTGGTGTGTAAGCAGGTCCACAGGAGGAGGTGTCTGTGTTATCTGCTGGGGCGATCTTTGCTGTGGACTGTGTTCCTGTGTTGTCCGAACCTATTTTTGGATCATTGCCACTCCTCTGTCGTGGGATTGAACCAAATCGCCTCCACAACAACAAAGGCAACGGTATTGACAAGCAGAGTAAATAATGCAGCTCCCAGTTTAACCCCAGCTGAGGACAAAACTGACAGGAAGGCATTTATTCAGAAGAAACATCGCTTTCATCCCTGCTCACCCTCAATTTATTTATTTTTTAATAGGGGGAGAAGGAACTGCAGTCGAGCGCAAGTTACCGGCTTAAGAGAAAATTCATCTTTGAGAACAGACCACTACCAGTATGATAAACATGAGTCAGCACTGCTTTGATAATGACATCAAGTATAAATCTCATACAGATCCTGGAGCAGCTTTCAGTGATGGAAGCAGGAAGAGAAATAGTGGCTGTGGGTCTGTGAGACAGACAGGACACAGATACTGTATAAATATCTAACACTCAGCTAAAATGTAGATGTTTTGCTTGTGCTTTATTGTTCTATCACCTGTCTCCACATGTTTTTTAGGCAACAAGCCATGGGCAGTCGACTCAGTACTATCACCCCTGTCGTCGCCAACGCTGGACCTGCCCGTGACTTTATAGTCTACTCAGCACTTCTACTTTCTGTCGAACTGAAGCCCATCCTGTCAGCACCTACTCTAAGTGTGATACTGCACTTCCTGCCCAATTTACCAGCAGCCCATACATCATTTCATGACATGCAGACAAAAGCTATCTTCAGATCAGTGTCTCTAAAGGGACATTCTGTCCAGCGCCACACCTAAAAAAAATTAAAAAAATCTTCGGGTTTTTCTCTGCTGTTCAACCACAGCAGAGTGAATATATCCTATAGGAATCACATGGGCACTACAAACCATAGCCGAGGTATTCCCAATATGCAGAGAATATCACTTGTGCTTGAGGTAGTCGTGCAAAAAAACACTCAAAATGAAGTCTTATTAATTTAAAAGTTCATTGGAGCTCAGGTACTATTTTTATTTTTAATTACAAAAAAGTATGACCAGAGAACAGCGAGGGGACTAAAAAAAAGAAGAAAAAGAAAACAAGTGAAGGAGAAAAATTTTCCTGATTATATATATTTATATATTTTTTTATAGCTTTTGGTTATCTACTCTGATCCCTACAGACAGCACAGCTTGCATCAGTGTCTTTCTTAAGTTTCTGTAAATATGAAAAAAAACTTCTGAGGCAACAACCAAACTCTGTCCCAGCAAACATCTCCAAAACAAAACTGGACCAGTGTGATAGGGTAGAAAAGTGTGGGCTACTTGCCTTGAAAAAGTGGATGGGTTGTCTTTCTTTTTTTTTTATCTCAGTATGTCCTGAAATAGTTTTCCAGCTGTCTCTGTTGCAGAGGGTGAGGCTATTTTCTTTAAAACATTTGAAAAGTGAAACCTGAGGGGACAGTATCAAAGACAAGTGAGATCAGTGATCCTATAGAGCTGAATTAATTCAACATAATTGTAGAGTTGACCTTCTCAGGGCTGCCTTGCTAATGAAATATTATTACTAATCCACTGTTTGAAGAGGATATTTTTTTTATACAGAATATATACATATATTGTGCCAGATAAAAAGTAAAGTTATGCTTGACCAGGCCAGTAGCATACAAAATGAGGAAAGTTTTAGGGTATATTTTTTAATAGTTTAACAGGCAACCATAAACAGATCAGACCAGCAACAGAAGAAAAGACATGCTGGGGGAGGAGTTCCATAATTAGATAAGGTCTAATCCAATTTATTATAAAGTGGAGCTAAGGTAAATCCAATCAGGGATTTCTGACGTATCACGTCGTCCGTCATCTCTTGCGTTCGGGCACGTGATTGGTAGAAACCGCTCGGAGGAAACAGCTGATTAGTTTACAAGGCAACCTGTAGAAAACCTCGCCGCTGGACAAACCTCGGATATCTAGTAAGCCGCTGTAAGTCGCTTGAACGCAGCCAGAGGTCGCTGTTTGTCTCCAATTTGGTTACAAACAAGAAAGTAAGCGGTCGTTGCTCCGCTCGGGTCGTTAGTGAGTGTTTCCACCTTGTAGCGTTAAGCTGTGAAGTAACTACGCTGATCCTGGTTATGGTGAGTTTGCAGTGAAGAACAGGCGAGAGACTGTTTTATACTTGAAACCGACAGGTCGCTGGGCTGTTGCTCTGTGCTACACTGAAGTGAGACACTGAGTGTACAGCCATGTTTTCTAACTGTTTGTGTCTCTTATTCCCGGCCTTTGATAAATCCTTGTAACCATGGTAATGATGCTTCTGACACCTTCAGCGAATCTGCGCCCGGGAGAATTTATAGATTAGAGTCTAAGTATAGAGTTTCACAGACCACTTCACTGAATCTGAATGCTTACAGCTGGACTTAATTTGAATACATACACAACACATACACAACATATTCCTGTAGATTTCAGTACTGCTTTACTGTAGTCAGGGAAACCATAAACTTACCACCTAAACAATATTACTAGCATCCCTGCTGCTGCTGCTGCTGCAGCAGTCTCCAACCTTTTTTCTTGTAACCCTTTAAAGTAAAGCAGTGTCTTCTGGATTATGTGCTTGAATTGCTATGAGTCATGTTTCTTTCCCAGATTGTTTAATTTAAATGATTTTTGTAGGCCTAAAGTCTTAAAACAATTCGTTTGTTTCACAATAAAAACCAATCATTTGTGTAATTACAGTTAGCTTTATTTCTGATTGCCTTAGATTCATCTTTATTGCTTTTTTCAGTTTACAGATATACATTAAAGACAATGAACAGAATACTTCACACATATAGGATATAAGGTAACAAAAAAAAAACCCTAAAAACAAATAAGAATTAAATAAATGAATTTCACTGTTTCCTTTTTTAAAGATGAACTTCAGCACAAATGCCCATTACGGCAGTCACACTAGCAAAGAAAATGTTCCACCGTCAAGCAAAATGGATGCATCACAGGTCCAGAAAGCCAGGCAGCGGACAGTGCTTGGTGTTTTGTCAGAAAATGAGCAGCGTGGTCGATCCCTCAGCAAGGTAAGGGAGAATGACACATAGGAGGGCATAAAATGTTAGTAATTTTTAATTCACTTTCCCCTCACAGAACTGTCACATTTTGACTTCATGTTGCAGTCATGCTTCCTCATTTTTCACCACAGGGAAGCCAATTTTCCAAACACAGCTCGATCTCAGACAGCTCTCAGCACACCTTTCTCGGCTGTACCTCCAGTTCCAGCTATGATGTTTATGTTGAAGAGGCTTGTGAAGTTGTTCTTGCGGCTTCTGGTCAAGAAGTTGTGTCTGACAACTATTACCGAGATACTGAAACCGCTGCCCTGCAAAACGAAGGGCTGAGACTCCTGCTGGAGCTTAGTTCAAGTGAGTTTGCCCTATACAAAAACATCTATCAAGACCTCCAAGTGAGACTTTCTTCTTGGTATGCCTTTTATTTTTATCACCCAGCTGCTGTTCACCCTCGCAGGTTCATGCCTGGATGCTTCTATGCAGTCTGAAAAAGATGAATCCCTGATGTCAGAGGAGGTGCTGTGTGTGTCTGAGTATGCAGAGGACATTTACCGACACTTGAGGGAGAGTGAAGTGCGAAATTATCTGAACTATGAGCACTGAATCATTTCTACCATGTTACTGTGTATGGTTATCATTAAATACACTGCAAATACCTCATGAGAACTGCTTTTCTTTCTAAATGCCAGTTGAAGTTGAAGCCTCTTCCAGGCTACTTGGAGAAACATCCGGAGATCACCAGTGGCATGCGGCTCATCCTGGTGGACTGGCTGGTGGAAGTCGTCCAGGAGTACAAGCTCCGTTCTGAAACTCTGCATCTTGCTGTCAACTATTTGGACCGCTTTCTGTCCTGCACGGCGTATGTAAAACGGGGCAAGCTGCAGCTGGTTGGCACAGCTGCATTACTGATCGCTTCGTAAGTACATGTTTAAGTTTCTTATGTTTCTAACTGATACTTTTCCTGTCCAGTTCGGGCACTGATTTGTGAAAAACACTTGTACTCTTGGTAAAACTCTTCCTTATGGAAAAGTGTCAACTCGATGACTGATGGTAACTTACAGTCTGATGTCTTCTGATCTTTCACCCTGTAGAAAATATGAGGAGATCTTCCCTCCCGAGCTGAATGACTTTGTGTACATCACAGACAGCACCTACACCAAGAAGCAGTTGGTTCGAATGGAGCATGTTTTCCTAAGAGTGCTGGCCTTCAAGATGGCCGCACCAACTACAAACCAGTTCCTTCGCCTTTTCATGTCCATCCACTCTGTCTGTGCCACCACAGAGAACCTGGCCCTGGTCAGTGAAATCAATCACTCTAATGTCAGCCACACTTTTTGGGTTTATGCTCACTGCCTTTGAAGATACAGTTTTCCATTTCCCTTGATCATATTTTGGTTCGTTTTTTTTTTTTGCTGCCTCTAGTATGTAGCAGAGTTAAGCCTGCTGGAAATTGAACCATTCCTACAGTACAGCCCATCTATAGTGGCAGCTGGAGCCTACTGCCTGGCCTCCTATACTGTAAACAAATCTCACTGGGTAAGTTTGTTCAGATCATTGTTTTGAGTGCTAAAAGTCCCTTTTATGAGAATCTCTTAAGGACTTTTTTTTAAGTCTTTCTTTTCATATCTTAGCCTGAATCCTTATGTGTGTTTACTGGCTATACCATGGCTGAAATTGAGCCCTGCGTGACTGACCTCCACAAGCTACACATCAGTGCAGAGAGTCACCCACAACAGGCCGTCAGAGAAAAATTTAAGAATTCAAAGTAAGGTGTGGCTTGTAGGTTTTGTCTGGGTTGTTATTGCATCCCAGGGCACAATTTTACCTTTATGAATGGATGTCTTTTTTTCTCTCCCTTTACAGGTATTGTCGTGTTTCGTGGATCACTCCACCTGCCGTTCTGCCTTTCCTATGAATCACTGCTCCACCCTTCTTCTGACGCTTCTGACAGAACAAAACAAACCCAACTGATTCTTTGTCAGTCCCATACATGCCACACCCCTCTGGACACTTTCTTGCTTTAATTAATTAATTTTTTTGTAGTTTATGCAAATACAAAAAAATATATATAAAGAAACTACTTCTGATACTTGCAGATATCCATGCAAAAGGTTTTTAAAACTCGTAAGTCATTAGTTGTAACACATGCTTATATTTTGAATGATACAAAATTCATGTTCAATCATGAATTATTGTAACCTTTATTTTCCATATGTCATGTCTCAGTGTAATGCTACGTGTCTTTCAAAATAAAGTTTTTATGAAAATTATTATTATTTTAACGTGCAGCTATCCGTTTTATTTTGAAAGTTTTGTCCGGAAGCCGTTTTTGTCTTCTGGTTGCTTTTGACGTTTGAGTTTTGCTGTGGGGGTGCGTCAAGTTAAATCAGTGAGAGAAGTGAAAGCATAATGATGTGAGTAGGAGCATTTTCAAGTGAAGTTACAGAAGAACTGACGAAAACTGAAATTAAGGAATCTGAACACATTTATTTATTGTTTGTTTTTTTTTCTTTCCCGGTATATTAAAGTTTGGCTGAAAGGTAAGTCTGACCTAAGTTATAACTATCATCTCTGCCCAGTGGTCAGGTGTGACGTATGAATAGGTAACAGTTGTTGTTGTTGTTGTTGTTTGATACATTTAATACTAACATGAAGACTACATGTGTAAACGCTGGCATTTTTTTTCAAATGGAAATCCCATGTCAAGTGAAATCTCTCATGCAAGTTCACGGTCTTGTTGATCAGGTAAAACCTGATGTGTGTGTCAGCTAGCTCCGGGCATTTACAGCCATTGCTAGCCGCCAGCAACATTTACATTACATAGATTTTTCTCACATTAACTCATCTCCCTGCCCGTGATGCGGTCAGTGTTGAAAATCCATTCAAGTTTTTCTCTAACATGCAGCCTAAAGCAACAACTTGTCCTGTTCACACCTGATTTCGGTGGGTTTCTTGGTGACAGGTACTAGTCACCATCATCCTGTACTAATACTTTTATGTTTTTAATCTTATAATCCCAACTGTTTCCCATCCAAACTGTTAATTTTCAAAACAGAAACTACAGTCCCCCAATAACTCAATAATTAACATTTGTGTGTTTTAGAAAATAAAAACAACAAATAAATGACTAATGTTAGTTATCTTCATGTGATTGGTTATTACTATAAAAATCTTTGGAGATAACTATCTCCATTCTTCTCTTTCTAGTCACTGTATCCCATCTTTTTCTCAGTATGGCAGAGCCTGCTGAGCTGCTGCTCATCAAGGACCAGTATGAGTTGGCGTTTCACTCCCTGAGTCGTGGGCTAACAGCTGAAGAGGCCGGGAAAAGAGAGGAGGCCCTGGAGTATTACAGAAAGGGCCGACAGCACCTTACCCAAGGAGTGGAAGTTCCCACTGGGGGGGAGAGGCACCAGGGAGTGGCCTGGGACACGGCCAGGCAGCTTCAACAGAGAATGAGGGACACTCTGAGTACTGTAAACACCCACCTCTCTGACCTGGAGACCTCTCAGCTGACAACAGGAGGCCAGAGGGACCGACTGTTGATGGATCTTCCTCCTAATCTTTATCCAGACCTGGCACCTAACAGTCACCCTCCCCACAGCTCTCTCCACCATCTATACCCCACCATACCCCCTACCAACCAGAACACTACCCCAACCCCAAATACAGCCCCTGTCAGACCTGCTTCCCCTGCTCTACCACCCAGACGTATGCACCCTGCAGTGGCCCCAGAAACTATAGCCATGGCTCACCCAGGGGACCAGCCTCCAGCTTACACACCAGTGCCGACAGACGGGCACCGTAGCCTGGCTTATGGTACTGCTGGAGGTGGCCTTGAGTCAGGAAAGCAGACTGGAGCAGCAGCAAGACGAGATGGAAACGAGCTGCTTTACATTCCCTCTGGGGTGCAGATGTTTTTCGTGGCACCAGATGGACAGGTCAGCTCCCTGTCTAATCCAGGGTACCTTCGCATCATCGCATTTGATAGTGAGAGCAAGGTTTCAACTGCAGGAAGACCCTCAGCATTTCTACATGTAAGTACAGTATGCTATAATAAAGATTTACTATCATTCGTATCTGCTACTTGAGCAAAGCCTTTTCCCTGGGCATGTATCCTGGAGGTGTGTAGATGTGAACACCACTTGAACCACTTGATCACTATTAGTCCAGTTTTATAACTATGAGTCATTATGTTGGTCTGTATATGAGTTGTAGTCACAAAGAAATTTTCTGCTTATAAATGATGATTTTTTTTTCTACTTCATAACCTAAGAGGTTTTTTCATGATTTGCACTTATTTATACTGAATTTGTTGACTGAATAAGCACATTACGATTAGTGCTGCAACTACTAATTATGTACATCAAGGATTAATCTGATGATTAGTTTCTGAATTTATCAGTTTGGTTTATAAACCTAAGAAAACAGTGAAACACACCTCATACAGTTTCCTAGAGCCGAAGCTGATGTTCTCTGTCAACCAATGGTCTGAAACACAAAGATAGATATTACAGTCATATGAATACATCACATTTGAGGAAAAATAATCAGTGAATTTTTGGCATTTTTGCTTGATCAGTTATCAATTTTTAATCAAAGTTACAGATTCATTTGGGCCCCAGTTATAGTGTATTAAATGCTTTACACTTGATCTGTTGAAGATAAAATTGGTCGTCCAGATGTTAAAACATTATATATTTTTTTTATAATTTATTTCAGTGTTTAGAATATATTTGAGTGATGTATAATGTAACATATTTGCAGATTAAATGAGCTGTCCCATTGCACATCTGATGTATTTATGTTTGAGCAGCATTATTTTCCATTATGTTGTAACATAATCTCTGTAGGTTGTAGCCTGTTAGCAGAAAATAGATATTGAAGTTTTTAAGTGTCTACAACTATTATGGCAAAAGCCCCCATCACAAAGTATGACTTTATCAGCTCTGATCTTAATCATATGAAGCCGTCTGCCAACCTGCTACTTCTCTGTGATGATTTTTGTATTGAGTCAATATAAAACTCGTAAACAACAATAATGTATTCTGGCACCTCCACAAAGAGCGTATTATGTCATGTTGTATACTGCAGTCTACCCCATGACTCTGTTTCCTATCACACCAGGCCGATGGGCCGCTCTCCTGTATTCTGGCCCTGCTTTGTTTCCCAGCAAGACAATGGTCCCATTAACAGATGACTCTGCGCTTCTGTTGTGCTGCCGGTCAGTGCACTGCGCCCTCACAGGGGTCACACTGTCGGGCAGCATACCAGTGGCACGATGCAGCAGCAAGTCTGTATTGATATTATCTTTGTATGGATGACTGACATAAGTCCTGATGGGGCTTAAACCCTGTAATGCATCTTTGAGTCTAGGTGACACTTTGCCTGCTGGGAGATGATAATCTTACTAGAAAAACAACATGTTAACTTAACCCTAAACTGCCCATTCAAATATGTAAGTGGGAAAATACTGCTGGACAAGGTATGATTTTCAATTCTCAGCTTATGAATTTCCCCATGGAGAATAATAAGGATAAATAACAAATGAGGACTCAACAGAAGCCATCATATCCTGCTTTCCTGTCTAAATTCTGAAATCTGAGAATAGTGGATGTGAGGTGAATCTCACTAGTTTTCATTAAAATCAGCTACAACCGATGATCAGTGGAATGAATACAACCTCTTTGGTTATGATGGTACATGGGTGATGACTCCTGACCTAGAGGCCTTCATCTTTCCCAACCTCTTACTCTTGTTTTTGTGTTTTCAAGGTGTGTGACTGGCTGTACCCACTGTCAGCAGACACTCCAGTGCTGTTGGCTAACTCCGGGATCTTCATGTTCCCTGACTCTTTGGCGGAGACTCCGGGGTCCTATGTGGGCATAGTGTTGTCATCTGAACTGCCTGCTGCCGACCGAGAGATGTTTCAGGACCTCCTGTCACAGCTGGCTGAACTCAGGGTCCAGGTCAGTCTTTACTGTCAGGATTGAGCAGATCTAAGGATGCGTATTCTTGTGGGTGGAGCAAATACTTTAGAACTGGTATGTTAAGGGTGTTTTCTGTGTTTAAAGAATGTGTCATAGTGTAAAAATGTGGTCCTTCTTTTTTTAAAGATCTTGACCGTTATAAATACCCATCCATTTGCGATGTCACCCGGTAACAAAAATAAACAATGTCCTGTAAAACTGAAACCTCAATTTTTGATGTGATCAGGCTGTTACACCGCATGCACTACTGTTTTTAGATATACAGGGTGTGCCACTTTTATTTCTCAGGTCCTCTGGAGATACAAAACAGTTTTCATGTTGTGGGTAAAAACAAACATGTCCTGGGACAGGAATGTACTGTATGTTATCCGTTTGGGTGTACGCATATAT
Source organism: Seriola aureovittata (assembly GCF_021018895.1). Classification (NCBI taxonomy): domain Eukaryota; kingdom Metazoa; phylum Chordata; class Actinopteri; order Carangiformes; family Carangidae; genus Seriola; species Seriola aureovittata. The sequence continues at coordinate 7,210,878 of NC_079378.1, read as the reverse complement.
TAAAATCAATATATGATGGGCCCTCTCATGACAACCATTTAGCATATGGCTTAATGTATTCCCTGACAGGGTCCAGAGGGGGCAGGATCAGAGGTCGTCAACCTGAGTATGAAAGTCCCCCTTGGTCCCCCAGAAGAGCAAAAAAAACTGTCAGTGCCAACTGGGGAGAAGGACAAACTACCACTTCCTGGATGGAGTGAGAAGATGGCACAAGGAATCTTGTCAGGTGTGTTTAAGTCCTGACAGAGGAAAAAAAAATCTAAGCAAAATATCTCTACTCAAGTTGTACACAGACTAAATACACAGTAGTTGTTCCCGTGTCTACAAAAATGACCACTAGATGGTGTTGTTTACTAATGCAACAAGCTTTCCTGAAGGCAAAGGGTGTTCAACCACCTCTTGCTTTGACTGCAATTGACATCTTGACAAAACAACAATTGATGATATTTCCAATGTACATTTGTCAACCAAAATGTTTAGGAGCTACAAAGTTGAGTGAAGGGTTTGCAAAAGGAGCAGAGGCCACAGGTAGAGCCATTCAAAAAGGAGCAGCCAAGATCCGGGACCACATCACACCTGAGGAAACTCCTTCAGAGGTCAGCCCCCGGGTCACCAAAAGTCTGCAGGTGGCTAAACAGGCCACCGGAGGTGCTGTGCGAGTCAGCCAGTTTTTGGGTAAGGACTTAAACTAATATATAAAGGACTAGAAATCATCCCACAGAGAATATAACCATCCATACAATAAGTACAAGGTCCAGAATTTTGTTTCAGAGAACTTGACCAAAATAATGGTAAAGATATAAACTGCTTGTTTGCATGACGGAAAAAACCCTCATAAATGCTTGATTTTCTTTTTTCTTTCTTTCTTTTTCTTTCAGTGCATGCCATTAGTTTCTTGTGCTGCACATTAATATGCTGTGTACTTATGTGTGCCTCTCCTTGTGTAACTGTGTATATCTACAGTTAATGGAGTGAGCACTGTGGCAGGACATGTGGCAGAGAAAATGGCGCCCCATGTGAAGAAACAAGGCGCCAAGCTGGTCCCAGAGTCTATGAGGAAGAGCAAAGAGGGCCAGGCGTCCAATTTTGATGGAGCCAAATTTGTGGCAGCCAGCAGTATACAAGGTATATACCAGCAGAAAAGAACATTTCAGGATTAAGCATGAAGTAGTAGTAATATTGTACAACGTCTTACACTGTTCTCATATCATTAGCTCTGTCTAACACAAAAATATCATGCTTTGGCATTTTAAATGTTTGATTAAAGGCGGCTAATCAAAGTCTTTTTTAGAAAACTCAATATTTTTTCGTTTATATCCAAACCAGGTTTCTCTACTATTTGGTCCAGTCTGGAGACCGGAGCAAAGCTTGTTGGCAAAAGTGTTGCAGCAGAGACTGTCACAACTGTGAAGTACAAGTAAGCATGAAGTTATTTTATCACATATATATTTGAACATGAGGTTTTCCAATTTCTATTGACATTTCCAACTTCCGCTTCTTTATTGATAGAAATAATATCATTAATCTTTAATTAATTATTATGGATCTTGTCTTCAGCCTGTTTCTGAATCTATTTGGTCACTGAGCAACAGCAGAACACTGGAGCAGAAACCAGTCTTACAGTGGCCTACTGTGTTGCTTCTTCTTGGTACGTTGGGTAACTGACCTGCTTTCACACCTATTTCTTTTCAGATTCAAGGGCTTAGGGAATCTAATAAACATGTCCAGCAACATATGACTGCACGGGGGAGTAAAGGCAAAGACTTGTGAACTAACTGCTGACCTTGCTCAACCTTTTCGTGCACACTCTTTTCACTAGCTCAGATCAAGTCAGAAAATAACCCGAAATAAAATGTAATCAAAATCTACAAAATCTAACAACTAACACAGAAACTGACTTTTGTTGATTCGTCTATATCTGGACAAAGTATGTATTTTGGGTTCTTTTTTGACTTGGTGTAGTGTCTTTCCAGTTAAATGTCTGCTTGTGTTGGGTGGTAATGCTCTTGCTGTTCATGCTATCTGTAGCCTTTTCTCCTTTTGTTACTAATAAAACTGCTACACAGTATGATATGACTATGTTTTTCTTGAACTACGATTTGTTGGCGTGAATGACAACAGAACAAACATTACATACTCGCTCCAGCGTTTCAAGTCCGTACACATCCTCATTTATTTTCTTACACCAAACCACTCTTTTCCTAACGCCACCATTATTTGTGGTGAAGGTACGGTGATGACGCAAGCCAAGCCACAGACACAGCTCTCCGGTCAGTGGCAAATGTTGGTGTGACTGCACACAACATTGACAATCTGGGCATCAAAGCCTTCCTGAAGACAACAGGCAAGGCGACAGCGAAGGCCATGGTCAAAGGCTCGGGAGGACAGTCAGCAGAAACTGAGGGGAAAGAGGCGCAGAGACAAGAACATCAAGCAGAGACTGAGGGAGAAGGAAAAGCAGAAGAGGAGAAAGAGTTGAAAAAATAGATTCCCACAGGACTTTAATGCTTTACTGGAAGGTTTCAGATGGGTGGGTCACTACCTCATTTGCAGTTTTATAAAAGTAAATATAGGCCATTAGTGTTTTTGGAATAGACACTGTCTTGTATTAATTATGGCTGTAAACTAAACAAGACAAAACCAATGATGTTTTTGTGGTAGTATAATAGGCTTGTGATTGTATATTTATATATAGTTGGCTATGTATTTTCTCTGTGTTGTATGTGACAAAATATTCACTATGTATACCAGTTAACATGTTGCTTTACCAGTAGAGTTATAGCTATAGCCTGATATGACCTCATCTATATTAAAATCTGTATGAAAGTTGCCTTAATAATTTTAAGAAATACACACAAACTTTGTATATAGAAATATAAATTAATATAAATTTCATATTTAACCTATTTTTGTATATGAGATGTCCAAGGTGTTGTAACAGAGAAAAAAATGTATGGAAAATGTTGCTGTCTCTCTCTCTCTTGCTTGCGCGCGGGCATACTCACACCAGACACACACACACACACACACACACACACACACACACACACACACACGCACACACGCACACACACACGTCTGCTGAACTCTGCTTGTTTTGGTATTGTAATTAGATCCTCTGCAAGATAAATGGCCTTTATAGACCATTAATGTAGGATGTTGAATTAAGAGCTCGGTATACTGTATGGAGGAAGTTAATTTTCAGACCCAATTAAGCGCGAAATGAACTGTATATACTGAATATAAAGAAAAGTAATGCACCGATTCATTAATGTGCTGTCATTTTTAAACCTCCCGCTCAACGTGCTCTATCATTTCCGACGCCACATGAACTAGCCGGAAACAGCGATCTCCATGGAAACTGCGAGTCACAAACTTTTCTTCAGTCGATGTAAGTTTTTCAGAAACATGGCTGGAGAGAGCGACTACAGCAAATACGATCTGGCACGCCTACAGGCAGAGCTCAAGCAAGAAAGGGAAATTAAGTAAGTTTTTTTTTCAGAAACCTTACGATGTTTTCAAGGCAGGGAAGTAGGTTTGGTCTCAACATTGGTAGGGACGCAATAACCCCACCACTCCAAAACAAAGTGATTCGCTTTTTAATGCAGTCAACCAAACGCTTTATTAAAATATTAGATCTGAATTTGCATTCAGAATTGCCCATACCGAAATGCAATAGCTGTAGTACATGTGTTGAATTTCCATATATGAAATATATGTACATATGAAGTAAAATCATGTATGTATATACAGTATAGCCTATATGTGAAAATTACATATGAAACCTGTTAGAAATTGGGACAATATCATATATTGACATATACTGTATGTCTAGCTACATGTATTGTAGTATGTTTATATTATAAGTTTATAAAACGTCATAGTATAGTATGGCAAAAAATTAAAAAAAAACATAAGGTCATAAAAACATCATAGTATAGTATGGCAAAAAATAAAAAAAAACCATCATAATATATTAAGGCATAGAAGGTCATAAAAAGGTCATAGTATAGCAAGGCATGAAACTACACAGTATAGTAAGGCATAAAAATTAATAAAAATGACATAGTATAGTAAGGCATTTAAGGTCATAAAAATAACATGACCATGCAGGTACTGAGCAATCATGCAAATTTTGCACAGGATGGTCCCAACTTGGATTTGAACTCACAACCTATGGAATGAGAGGTGATACTTCAAACCACTATACTTACCTGCCCACTTAACAGTAGCTGGTAAGTTAGTAACCCTTAAAGACGTCATAGCATAATCAGGAATAAAACGTGATGGTATAGTTAGGAACAAAAACTTCAAAAAACGGTCACAGTTTAGTATGGCATAAAATGTCAAAAAAAAACCATCATAGTATATTAAAGCCTAAAAGGTCATAAAAAAGGTCATATTATGGTGAGACATAAGACGACATAATATAATAAGGCATAAAAGGTCATAAAAACATCATATTATGGCGAGGCATAAGATGACATAATATAATAAGGCATAAAAATGCCGAAAAACATCATAGTATAGTATGGCATAAAATGGCAAAAAATCATCATAGTATATTAAGTCAGAAAAGGTCATAAAAACGTCATAGGATGGCAAGGCATAAGACGACAAAATATAGTAAGGCATAAAAATGCCAAAAAACATAATTTTATAGGATGGCATAAAAATGTCAAAAAAGGTCATAGTATAGTATGGCAAAAAATTCAAAAAAACATCATAATATATTAAGGCATAAAAGGTCATAAAAACATCATATTATGGCGAGGCATAAGATGACATAATATAATAAGGCATAAAAATGCCGAAAAACATCATAGTATAGTATGGCATAAAATGGCAAAAAATCATCATAGTATATTAAGTCAGAAAAGGTCATAAAAACTTCATAATATGGCAAGGCATGAAACTACATAGGATAGTAAGGCATAAAAATGCCAAAAAACATCATTTTATAGGCTGGCGTAAAAATGTCAAAAAAGGTCATAGTATAGTATGGCATAAAATGTAAAAAAAAACATCCTGGTATATTAAGGCACAAAAGGTCATCATATTATGGCGAGGCATAAGATGACATAATATAATAAGGCATAAAAAAATTCAAAAAAACATCATAATATATTAAGGCATAAAAGGTCATAAAAACGTCATAGTATAGTATGGCAAAAACTAAAAAAAAACATAATAATATATTTAGGCATAAAAGGTCATAAAAACTTCATAATATGGCAAGGCATGAAACTATATAGGATAGTAAGGCATAAAAATGCCAAAAAACATCATTTTATAGGCTGGCGTAAAAATGTCAAAAAAGGTCATAGTATAGTATGGCATAAAATGTAAAAAAAAACATCCTGGTATATTAAGGCACAAAAGGTCATAATAACATCATATTATGGCGAGGCATAAGACGACATAATATAATAAGGCATAAAAAAATTAAAAAAAACATCATAATATATTAAGGCATAAAAGGTCATAAAAACGTCATAGTATAGTATGGCAAAAAAAAAACAAAAAACATAAGGTCATAAAAACATCATAGTATAGCAAGGCATGAAACTACACAGTATAGTAATGCATAAAAATTAATTAAATTGACATAGTATAGTGAGGCATTTAAGGTCATAAAAACAACATAACCATGCAGGCACTGAACAATCATGCAAATTTTTGTACAGGATGGTCCCAACCTGGATTTGAACTCACAACCTATGGAATGAGAGGTGACACGTCAAACCACTATACTAACCTGCCCACCTAACAGTTGCTGGTATGACAGTAACGATTAAAGACGTCATAGCATAATCAGGAATAAAACTTGATAGTATAGATAGGAACAAAAACCTCAAAAACTGTCATAAAATGTAAAAAAAACATCATAGTATATTAAAGCATAAAAGGTCATAAAAACGTCATATTATAGTGACACATAAGACGACATAATATAATAAGGCATAAAAATGTCAAAAAACGTCATAGTATAGTATGGCAAAAAATTAAAAAAAGACATCATAATATATTAAGTTATAAAAGGTTATAAAAATGTCATAGTATGGCAAGGTATGAAACTTCATAGTATAGTAAGGCATAAAAATGCCAAAAACACCATTTTATAGGATGGCATCAAAATGTCAAAAACGGTCATAGTATAGTAAGGCAAAAAATCGAAAAAAACGTCATAATATATTAAGGCATAAAAGATCATAATAACATCATATTATGGCGAGGCATAAGACGACATAGTATAATAAGGCATCAAAAATTCAAAAAAACATCATAATATATTAAGGCATAAAAGGTCATAAAAACGTCATAGTATAGTATGGCAAAAAATTCAAAAAAACATCATAATATATTAAGGCACAGAAGGTCATAAAAACGTCATAGTATAGCAAGGCATGAAACTACACAGTATAGTAAGGCATAAAATGCCAAAAAACACCATTTTATAGGATGGCATCAAAATGTCAAAAACGGTCATAGTATAGTAAGGCAAAAAATTCAAAAAAACATCCTGGAATGTTAACGCACAAAAGGTCATAATAAGGTCATAATAACATCATATTATGGCGAGGCATAAGACGACATAATATAATAAGGCATAAAAAAATTCAAAAAAACGTCATAATATATTAAGGCATAAAAGGTCATAAAAACGTCATAGTATAGTATGGCAAAAAATGTAAAAAAAAACATCATAATATATTAAGGCATAGAAGGTCATAAAAAGGTCATAGTATAGCAAGGCATGAAACTACACAGTATAGTAAGGCATAAAAATTAATAAAAATGACATAGTATAGTAAGGCATTTAAGGTCATAAAAACAACATGACCATGCAGGTACTGAGCAATCATGCAAATTTTGCACAGGATGGTCCCAACTTGGATTTGAACTCACAACCTCTGGAATGAGAGGTGACACTTCAAACCACTACACTAACCTGCCCACTTAAGAGCAGCTGGTATGTTAGTAAGGATTAAAGACGTCATAGCATAATCAGGAATAAAACGTGATGGTATAGTTAGGAACAAAAACTTCAAAAAACGGTCATAGTATAGTATGGCATAAAATGTCAAAAAAAAAATCATGGTATATTAAAGCATAAAAGGTCATAAAAACGTCATATTATGGTGAGACATAAGACGACATAATATAATAAGGCATAAAAGGTCATAAAAACGTCATATTATGGCGAGGCATAAGATGACATAATATAATAAGGCATAAAAATGCCAAAAAACATAATTTTATAGGATGGCATAAAAATGTCAAAAAAGGTCATAGTATAGTAAGGCAAAAAATTCAAAAAAACAACCTGGTATATTAAGGCACAAAAGGTCATAATAACATCATATTATGGCGAGGCATAAGACGACGTAATATAATAAGGCATAAAAAAAATTCAAAAAAACATCATAATATATTAAGGCATAAAAGGTCATAAAAACGTCATAGTATAGTATGGCAAAAAATTCAAAAAAACATCATAATATATTAAGGCATAAAAAGTCATAAAAACGTCATTGGATGGCAAGGCATAAGACGACAAAATATAGTAAGGCATAAAAATGCCAAAAAACATCATTTTATAGGATGGCATAAAAATGTCAAAAAAAGTCATAGTATAGTAAGGCAAAAAATTCAAAAAAACATCCTGCTATATTAAGGCACAAAAGGTCATAATAACATCATATTATGGCGAGGCATAAGACGACGTAATATAATAAGGCATAAAAATGTCAAAAAAAAAATCATAATATATTAAGGCATAAAAGGTCATAAAAACGTCATAGTATAGTATGGCAAAAAATTCAAAAAAACATCATAATATATTAAGGCATAAAAGGTCATAAAAACGTCATAGGATGGCAAGGCATAAGACGACAAAATATAGTAAGGCATAAAAATGCCAAAAAACATCATTTTATAGGATGGCATAAAAATGTCAAAAAAAGTCATAGTATAGTAAGGCAAAAAATTCAAAAAAACATCCTGGTATATTAAGGCACAAAAGGTCATAATAACATCATATTATGGCGAGGCATAAGACGACATAATATGATAAGGCATAAAAAAATTCAAAAAAACATCATAATATATTATGGCATAAAAGGTCATAAAAACGTCATAGTATAGTATGGCAAAAACTAAAAAAAAAACATAATAATATATTTAGGCATAAAAGGTCATAAAAACTTAATAATATGGCAAGGCATCAAACTATATAGGATAGTAAGGCATAAAAATGCCAAAAAACATCATTTTATAGGCTGTCGTAAAAATGTCAAAAAAGGTCATAGTATAGTATGGCATAAAATGTAAAAAAAACATTGTGGTATATTAAGGCACAAAAGGTCATAATAACATCATATTATGGCGAGGCATACAACGACATAATATAATAAGGCATAAAAAATGCAAAAGAACATCATAATATATTAAGGCATAAAAGGTCATAAAAACGTCATAGTATAGTATGGCAAAAAATTAAAAAAAACATCATAATATATTAAGGCATAGAAGGTCATAAAAAGGTCATAGTATAGCAAGGCATGAAACTACACAGTATAGTAAAGCATAAAAATTAATAAAAATGACATAGTATAGTAAGGTATTTAAGGTCATAAAAACAACATGACCAAGCAGGTACTGAGCAATCATGCAAATTTTGCACAGGATGGTCCCAACTTGGATTTGAACTCACAACCTATGGAATGAGAGCTGACACTTCAAACCACTATACTTACCTGCCCACTTAACAGTAGCTGGTAAGTTAGTAACCCTTAAAGACGTCATAGCATAATCAGGAATAAAACGTGATGGTATAGTTAGGAACAAAAACTTCAAAAAACGGTCATAGTATAGTATGGCATAAAATGTCAAAAAAAAAATCATAGTATATTAAAGCATAAAAGGTCATAAAAACGTCATATTATGGTGAGACATAAGACGACATAATATAATAAGGCATAAAGGGTCATAAAAACGTCATAGTATAGTATGGCAAAAAAAAAAAAAATCATAATATATTAAGGCATAAAAAACGTCATAAAAAAGTCAAGGCATGAAACGACATAGTATAGTAAGGCATAAAAAATGCAAAAGAACATCATAATATATTAAGGCATAAAAGGTCATAAAAACGTCATAGTATAGTATGGCAAAAAATTTAAAAAAACATCATAATATATTAAGGCATAGAAGGTCATAAAAAGGTCATAGTATAGCAAGGCATGAAACTACACAGTATAGTAAAGCATAAAAATTAATAAAAATGACATAGTATAGTAAGGTATTTAAGGTCATAAAAACAACATGACCAAGCAGGTACTGAGCAATCATGCAAATTTTGCACAGGATGGTCCCAACTTGGATTTGAACTCACAACCTATGGAATGAGAGCTGACACTTCAAACCACTATACTTACCTGCCCACTTAACAGTAGCTGGTAAGTTAGTAACCCTTAAAGACGTCATAGCATAATCAGGAATAAAACGTGATGGTATAGTTAGGAACAAAAACTTCAAAAAACGGTCATAGTATAGTATGGCATAAAATGTCAAAAAAAAAATCATAGTATATTAAAGCATAAAAGGTCATAAAAACGTCATATTATGGTGAGACATAAGACGACATAATATAATAAGGCATAAAGGGTCATAAAAACGTCATAGTATAGTATGGCAAAAAAAAAAAAAATCATAATATATTAAGGCATAAAAACGTCATAAAAAAGTCAAGGCATGAAACGACATAGTATAGTAAGGCATAAAAATGCCAAAAAACGTCATAGTATATTTAGGCATAAAATGTCATAAAAAGGTCATAGTATAGTATGGCATAAAATGGCAAAAAATCATCCTGGTATATTAAGGCACAAAAGGTCATAATAACATCATATTATGGCGAGGCATAAGACGACGTAATATAATAAGGCATAAAAAAAATTCAAAAAAACATCATAATATATTAAGGCATAAAAGGTCATAAAAACGTCATAGTATAGTATGGCAAAAAATTAAAAAAAACATCATAATATATTAAGGCATAAAAGGTCATAAAAACGTCATTGGATGGCAAGGCATAAGACGACAAAATATAGTAAGGCATAAAAATGCCAAAAAACATCATTTTATAGGATGGCATAAAAATGTCAAAAAAAGTCATAGTATAGTAAGGCAAAAAATTCAAAAAAACATCCTGGTATATTAAGGCACAAAAGGTCATAATAACATCATATTATGGCGAGGCATAAGACGACATAATATAATAAAGCATAAAAAATTTCAAAAAAACATCATAATATATTAAGGCATAAAAGGTCATAAAAACGTCATAGTATAGTATGGCAAAAAATTCAAAAAAACATCATAATATATTAAGGCATAAAAGGTCATAAAAACGTCATAGGATGGCAAGGCATAAGACGACAAAATATAGTAAGGCATAAAAATGCCAAAAAACATCATTTTATAGGATGGCATAAAAATGTCAAAAAAGGTCATAGTATAGTAAGGCAAAAAATTCAAAAAAACATCCTGGTATATTAAGGCACAAAAGGTCATAATAACATCATATTATGGCGAGGCATAAGACGACATAATATAATAAGGCATAAAATGTCAAAAAAACATCATAATATATTAAGGCATAAAAGGTCATAAAAACGTCATAGTATAGTATGGCAAAAAATTCAAAAAAACATCATAATATATTAAGGCATAAAAGGTCATAAAAACGTCATAGGATGGCAAGGCATAAGACGACAAAATATAGTAAGGCATAAAAATGCCAAAAAACAAAATTTTATAGGATGGCATAAAAATGTCAAAAAAGGTCATAGTATAGTAAGGCAAAAAATTCAAAAAAACATCCTGGTATATTAAGGCACAAAAGGTCATAATAACTTCATATTATGGCGAGGCATAAGACGACATAATATGATAAGGCATAAAAAAATTCAAAAAAACATCATAATATATTATGGCATAAAAGGTCATAAAAACGTCATAGTATAGTATGGCAAAAACTAAAAAAAAACATAATAATATATTTAGGCATAAAAGGTCATAAAAACTTCATAATATGGCAAGGCATCAAACTATATAGGATAGTAAGGCATAAAAATGCCAAAAAACACCATTTTATAGGCTGTCGTAAAAATGTCAAAAAAGGTCATAGTATAGTATGGCATAAAATGTAAAAAAAACATTGTGGTATATTAAGGCACAAAAGGTCATAATAACATCATATTATGGCGAGGCATACAACGACATACTATAATAAGGCATAAAAAATTCAAAAGAACATCATAATATATTAAGGCATAAAAGGTCATAAAAACGTCATAGTATAGTATGGCAAAAAATTAAAAAAAACATCATAATATATTAAGGCATAGAAGGTCATAAAAAGGTCATAGTATAGCAAGGCATGAAACTACACAGTATAGTAAGGCATAAAAATTAATAAAAATGACATAGTATAGTAAGGTATTTAAGGTCATAAAAACAACATGACCAAGCAGGTACTGAGCAATCATGCAAATTTTGCACAGGATGGTCCCAACTTGGATTTGAACTCACAACCTATGGAATGAGAGGTGACACTTCAAACCACTACACTAACCTGCCCACTTAAGAGCAGCTGGTATGTTAGTAAGGATTAAAGACGTCATAGCATAATCAGGAATAAAACGTGATGGTATAGTTAGGAACAAAAACTTCAAAAAACGGTCATAGTATAGTATGGCATAAAATGTCAAAAAAAAAAATCATAGTATATTAAAGCATAAAAGGTCATAAAAACGTCATATTATGGTGAGACAAAAGACGACATAATATAATAAGGCAAAAAGGGTCATAAAAACGTCATAGTATATAGTATGGCAAAAAAAAAAAAAATCATAATATATTAAGGCATAAAAACGTCATAAAAAAGTCAAGGCATGAAACGACATAGTATAGTAAGGCATAAAAATGCCAAAAAACGTCATAGTATATTTAGGCATAAAATGTCATAAAAAGGTCATAGTATAGTATGGCAAGAAATTTAAAAAAGACATCATAATATATTAAGGCATAAAAGGTCATAAAAACGTCATATTATGGCAAGGCATAAGATGACATAATATAATAAGGCATAAAAATGCCGAAAAACATCATAGTATAGTATGGCATAAAATGGCAAAAAATCATCATAGTATATTAAGTCAGAAAAGTTCATAAAAACGTCATAGGATGGCAAGGCATAAGACGACAAAATATAGTAAGGCATAAAAATGCCAAAAAACATCATTTTATAGGATGGCATAAAAATGTCAAAAAAGGTCATAGTATAGTAAGGCAAAAAATTCAAAAAAACATCCTGGTATATTAAGGCACAAAAGGTCATAATAACATCATATTATGGCGAGGCATACGACGACATAATATAATAAGGCATAAAAAAATTCAAAAAAATATCATAATATATTAAGGCATAAAAGGTCATAAAAACGTCATAGTATAGTATGGAAAAAATTCAAAAAAACATCATAATATATTAAGGCATAAAAGGTCATAAAAACGTCATTGGATGGCAAGGCATAAGACGACAAAATATAGTAAGGCATAAAAATGCCAAAAAACATCATTTTATAGGATGGCATAAAAATGTCAAAAAAAGTCATAGTATAGTAAGGCAAAAAATTCAAAAAAACATCCTGGTATATTAAGGCACAAAAGGTCATAATAACATCATATTATGGCGAGGCATAAGACGACGTAATATAATAAGGCATAAAAAATTAAAAAAAACATTATAATATATTAAGGCATAAAAGGTCATAAAAACGTCATAGTATAGTATGGCAAAAAATTCAAAAAAACATCATAATATATTAAGGCATAAAAGGTCATAAAAACGTCATAGGATGGCAAGGCATAAGACGACAAAATATAGTAAGGCATAAAAATGCCAAAAAACATCATTTTATAGGATGGCATAAAAATGTCAAAAAAAGTCATAGTATAGTAAGGCAAAAAATTCAAAAAAACATCCTGGTATATTAAGGCACAAAAGGTCATAATAACATCATATTATGGCGAGGCATAAGACGACATAATATGATAAGGCATAAAAGAATTCAAAAAAACATCATAATATATTATGGCATAAAAGGTCATAAAAAGGTCATAGTATAGTATGGCAAGAAATTTAAAAAAGACATCATAATATATTAAGGCATAAAAGGCCATAAAAACGTCATATTATGGCAAGGCATAAGATGACATAATATAATAAGGCATAAAAATGCCGAAAAACATCATAGTATAGTATGGCATAAAATGGCAAAAAATCATCATAGTATATTAAGTCAGAAAAGTTCATAAAAACGTCATAGGATGGCAAGGCATAAGACGACAAAATATAGTAAGGCATAAAAATGCCAAAAAACATCATTTTATAGGATGGCATAAAAATTTCAAAAAAGGTCATAGTATAGTAAGGCAAAAAATTCAAAAAAACATCCTGGTATATTAAGGCACAAAAGGTCATAATAACATCATATTATGGCGAGGCATACGACGACATAATATAATAAGGCATAAAAAAATTCAAAAAAATATCATAATATATTAAGGCATAAAAGGTCATAAAAACGTCATAGTATAGTATGGCAAAAAATTCAAAAAAACATCATAATATATTAAGGCATAAAAGGTCATAAAAACGTCATTGGATGGCAAGGCATAAGACGACAAAATATAGTAAGGCATAAAAATGCCAAAAAACATCATTTTATAGGATGGCATAAAAATGTCAAAAAAAGTCATAGTATAGTAAGGCAAAAAATTCAAAAAAACATCCTGGTATATTAAGGCACAAAAGGTCATAATAACATCATATTATGGCGAGGCATAAGACGACATAATATAATAAGGCATAAAAAATTCAAAAAAACATTATAATATATTAAGGCATAAAAGGTCATAAAAACATCATAGTATAGTATGGCAAAAAATTCAAAAAAACATCATAATATATTAAGGCATAAAAGGTCATAAAAACGTCATAGGATGGCAAGGCATAAGACGACAAAATATAGTAAGGAATAAAAATGCCAAAAAACATAATTTTATAGGATGGCATAAAAATGTCAAAAAAGTCATAGTATAGTAAGGCAAAAAATTCAAAAAAACATCCTGGTATATTAAGGCACAAAAGGCCATAATAACATCATATTATGGCGAGGCATAAGACGACATAATATGATAAGGCATAAAAAAATTCAAAAAAACATCATAATATATTATGGCATAAAAGGTCATAAAAACGTCATAGTATAGTATGGCAAAAACAAAAAAAAAACATAATAATATATTTAGGCATAAAAGGTCATAAAAACTTCATAATATGGCAAGGCATCAAACTATATAGGATAGTAAGGCATAAAAATGCCAAAAAACATCATTTTATAGGCTGGCGTAAAAATGTCAAAAAACGTAATAAAAACGTCATAGTATAGTATGGCAAAAAATTAAAAAAAAACATAAGGTCATAAAAACATCATAGTATAGCAAGGCATGAAACTACACAGTGTAGTAATGCATAAAAATTAATAAAATTGACATAGTATAGTGAGGCATTTAAGGTCATAAAAACAACATAACCATGCAGGCACTGAACAATCATGCAAATTTATGTACAGGATGGTCCCAACCTGGATTTGAACTCACAACCTATGGAATGAGAGGTGACACTTCAAACCACTATACTAACCTGCCCACCGAAAAGTTGTTGGTATGACAGTAACGATTAAAGACGTCATAGCATAATCAGGAATAAAATGTGATAGTATAGGTAGGAACAAAAACCTCAAAAACGGTCATAAAATGTCAAAAAAAAAACATCATAGTATATTAAAGCATAAAAGGTCATAAAAACGTCATATTATGGTGAGACATAAGACGACATAATATAATAAGGCATAAAAATGTCAAAAAACGTCATAGTATAGTATGGCAAAAAATTAAAAAAAGACATCATAATATATTAAGGTATAAAAGGTTATAAAAATGTCATAGTATGGCAAGGTATGAAACTTCATAGTATAGTAAGGCATAAAAATGCCAAAAAACACCATTTTATAGGATGGCATCAAAATGTCAAAAAAGGTCATAGTATAGTAAGGCAAAAAATCGAAAAAAACGTCATAATATATTAAGGCATAAAAGATCATAATAACATCATATTATGGCGAGGCATAAGACGACATAGTATAATAAGGCATCAAAAATTCAAAAAAACATCATAATATATTAAGGCATAAAAATGTCATAAAAAGGTCATAAAAACGTCATAGTATAGTATGGCAAAAAATTAAAAAAAAACATCATAATATATTTAGGCATAAAAGGTCATAAAAACTTCATAATATGGCAAGGCATGAAACTACATAGGATAGTAAGGCATAAAAATGCCCAAAAACATAATTTTATAGGCTGGCGTAAAAATGTCAAAAAAGGTCATAGTATGGCATAAAATGTAAAAAAAAACATCCTGGTATATTAAGGCACAAAAGGTCATAATAACATCATATTATGGCGAGGCATAAGACGACATAATATAATAAGGCATCAAAAATTCAAAAAAACATCATAATATATTAAGGCATAAAAGGTCATAAAAACGTCATAGTATAGTATGGCAAAAAATTCAAAAAAACATCATAATATATTAAGGCATAGAAGGTCATAAAAACGTCATAGTATAGCAAGGCATGAAACTACACAGTATAGTAAGGTAGAAAATGCCAAAAAACACCATTTTATAGGATGGCATCAAAATGTCAAAAAAGGTCATAGTATCGTAAGGCAAAAAATAAAAAAAAACATCCTGGTATATTAAGGCACAAAAGGTCATAATAACATCATATTATGGCGAGGCATAAGACGACATAATATAATAAGGCATAAAAAATTCAAAAAAACATCATAATATATTAAGGCATAAAAGGTCATAAAAACGTCATAGTATAGTTTGGCAAAAAATTCAAAAAAAACATCATAATATATTTAGGCATAAAAGGTCATAAAAACTTCATAATATGACAAGGCATGAAACTACATAGGATAGTAAGGCATAAAAATGCCAAAAAACATCATTTTATAGGCTGGCGTAAAAATGTCAAAAAAGGTCATAGTATAGTATGGCATAAAATGTAAAAAAAAACATCCTGGTATATTAAGGCACAAAAGGTCATAATAACATCATATTATGGCGAGGCATAAGACGACATAATATAATAAGGCATAAAAAATACAAAAAAACATCATAATATATTAAGGCATAAAAGGTCATAAAAACGTCATAATAAAGCAAGGCATGAAAATTAATAAAAATGACATAGTATAGTAGGGCATTTAAGGTCATAAAAACAACATGACCATGCAGGTACTGAGCAATCATGCAAATTTTGCACAGGATGGTCCCAACTTGGATTTGAACTCACAACCTATGGAATGAGAGGTGACACTTCAAACCACTATACTTACCTGCCCACTTAACAGTAGCTGGTAAGTTAGTAACCCTTAAAGATGTCATAGCATAATCAGGAATAAAACGTGATGGTATAGTTAGGAACAAAAACTTCAAAAAACGGTCACAGTATAGTATGGCATAAAAGGTCATAAAAACTTCATAATATGGCAAGGCATGAAACTACATAGGATAGTAAGGCATAAAAATGCCAAAAAACATCATTTTATAGGCTGGCGTAAAAATGTCAAAAAAGGTCATAGTATAGTATGGCATAAAATGTAAAAAAAAACATCCTGGTATATTAAGGCACAAAAGGTCATAATAATATCATATTATGGCGAGGCATAAGATGACCTAATATAATAAGGCATAAAATGTCATAAAAAGGTCATAAAAACAACATAATATATTAAGGCATAAAATGTCATAAAAAGGTCATAAAAACGTCATAGTATAGTATGGCAAAAAATTCAAAAAAACATCATGATATATTAAGGTATAGAAGGTCATAAAAACGTCATAGTATAGCAAGGCATGTAAGGCATAAAAATTAATAAAAATGACATAGTATAGTAAGGCATAAAAATGCCAAAAAACACCATTTTATAGGATGGCATCAAAATGTCAAAAAAGGTTGTAGTATAGTATGGCAAAAAATCCAAAAAAACGTCATAATATATTAAGGCATAAAAGGTCATAATAACATCATATTATGGTGAGGCATAAGATGACATAATATAATAAGGCATAAAATTGCTGAAAAACATCATAGTATAGTATGGCATAAAATGGCAAAAAATCATCATAATATATTAAGTCAGAAAAGGTCATAAAAACGTCATAGGATGGCAAGGCATAAGGCGACAAAATATAGTAAGGCATAAAAATGCCAAAAAAAAAATTTTATAAGATGGCATAAAATGTCAAAAAAGGTCATAGTATATTAAGTCATAAAATGTAATAATAATGTCATAGTATAGCAAGGCATAAGATGACAAAATATAGTAAGGCATAAAAATGCCAAAAAAGGTCATAGTATAGTATGGCATAAAATGGCAAAAAATGATCATAGTATATTAAGGCATAAAAGGTCATAAAAACGTCATAGTATGGCCAGGCATAAGACGGCATAATATAGTAAGGCATAAAAATGGCAATAAGCGTCATAGTATAGTATAGCAACCAATTCAAAAAAACATCATAATACATTAAGGCATAAAAGGTCATAAAAACATCATAGTATGGCAAGGCATGAAAAAGACATAGTATATTAACGCATAAAATGTCAAAAAAACGACATAGTATAGTAAGACAATAAAAGTCATAAAAATGACAGTATAGCCAGGCATAAAAAATGTTATAGTGTAGTAAGTCATGAAATGTCATAAAAACGTCACAGTATAGTAAGGCATAAAAAGTCATAGTATAGTAAGACATAAAAAGTCATGAAAACCACATAGTATCATAAGGCATAAAAAGTCAAGAAAACGTTATAGTATAGTAAAGGGACATGTCCCCACCATCCATATGCAGACCTACACCCAAGGATATAAAATGTTGTTTTCCACCTCAAACGTAGCATTGTCTGCCTATTGATTGTAGAGAGATGCTGGAAGAATCAGTGTCTGACTTGCGTAGTACTATGCGTGAACTGCAAGACAGACTACACAGTGTTGATGGAGAAGGTGAGTAATAATTAAGTGATTTTTAATAGCATATCTATTTTTATACAGTGGCTAGAAAATATAACGTAGGTAAGTAAGTGAAACCATTGGAATTATCTTTGTATAACCTTTACATTTCTCTTAAGATGTTGTCAGATCTTCATCTAAGTTACAATATTGAACAAACATAATCTATTTCAACTACTTGTGTATTTCTTGTCTATATTGTAAACATCATTCAAATATTCACAGTGCAGGCTGGAAAAAGGATGTGAATCCATACAGGGTAATGACAACAAAACCTGATTGGAGCCAGGAGTTATCAAACCTGGAGTCCAATCAATGAAACAAGATTGGAGATTAGAGCTATTTTGACTTATAAAAACATTTTGAGTATCTGCTAATGTGAACCATGCTTCACAAAAAATAGCCTTTACAAGATTTACAATCAAAATTATTGATTTACATAAAGATGAAAAGGTTACATAGTCATCTCAAAGAGTTTAGATATTCATCAGTCCACAAACTGTCTGTAAATGGAGACTATTTAACTTTTTGTGTCTTACTAGACACTGTGTTTGTCCACCCTTGTGACTTAGATGAAGATCAGACCACATTTATGACCAATTAATGCAGAAAACCAGGTAATTCCTAAGTTCAGCTTCACTGGTATCCACTGGTTTCTATCAGCTTAGCTACTCCTCAGTGTTGTTTGTAATATAATTTGACAATTTCCTCTGTCTATTCTGATGTATCAGGGAATGAGTGGAAGACCAGGTATGAGACACAGATAGAGCTAAACGGACAGTTGGAAAGACAGATCTCACTCATTCATGAGAGACTGGAGGACCTACGAGGCAACCCCATGGGTAAGTTCACAGGCTGGTGTCAGCTTTTAAAGGAGTTTATGCTGCAAGGACATTTGTTGTTTTTATTGCCATTCATCAGAGTACAGGATGGTTTACTTTCTCCACACCAAGAGCTGTATCATTGCAATACACCTATAGTAACACTAAATACCAAAACCACTTTGGGGCAAGCTCTAGATCCATAGTACATGATGCATCTGTCTGCTCTGAAAGAAGAAAGAAGAGGGGTGTTGAGAAGAGTTCTTAAAATATTATATATAGTATATAATATACAATATGAACAGTTAAGTGCAGCAGGACACATCAGGCCATTTAATTCACAATGTCCCCATTTGGAAACTATAGTATAAATTGTGTGAATATATTTGAATGCACTCTGTTTGATAGACATTTCCCATATTAAAGTATTGGATGTAAGAATTTCCCAAAATCATGAAGGCACCACCCTGAATACTCTTCAAATCCATCTACACTCTTACCTGTATTAGTGTATAACAACAACTTAATCTTTAAGAATTAAGAAGACATATATATTCACGCATCTCAAGCAAGTTTATATTTTAATGCTCACACACTCTTGTTTTTCACAGATCGACTGGCCTCCATCCGATCTTACGATGACATGACAGTAGTGAGTGATCTGTTTTGTTGTATTTGTGTTTATGGGTTTTTTTTCCAAGTCTGAGACCACGTTCCCATTCACTTGAATAGGAACTCAGACTTTTGGACCCCACTGTGTGTAAGATAGAAGCACCTACCAGTAGAGAGAGCCAGAGACACAGAATGAGGGGAGAAGGCGGGCGGGACAGAGAGGATTGTAATGCCAGCTGCCCTCCATCCTCCCGCTGATGCTGGCTGAATAAACCAGAGTTTAATCACAGCACTGTAATCACAGGATTACAAACCATGGGAGAGTAATGCACGCTAATTACAATGCTTTAACACACACACACACATACTCATTCACACACACACACATACACACACACACACACGAATGCACACCACACACTGAAAGGTTGCACAGTCCAGTCTAAATATGTGTGTGTCTGTGTGCCTTAAGGCAGAACTAACAGATGCTCATTAGTGTGGCCATGGAGTGACCACAAGATTGTGGACTGAAGATCTGTAGTCAAACTGTGAGCATGACACTAAGACAGACTGACTATGTGAGAAGAATATAGATTATTTTTGATTAGTGCAGTGAATAAATGTTAGGGCCACAGTGTTGGGTATAAATAAACAATAAAAGATAATCCCAGTGTCTTGCTTGAACATTTGTAGCACTGATGCTGTGTCCTGTAGCATCATTGCTCATACAGCTCCTGAATACTTGTGCTGTGCATCAGCAAATTAACTTATTGTGTTAGATACAATAATGGATACTTTTAATGACCTGTACTTTAGAATAGTAAAGAAATGTCTAAAAAATTTGGAAAAATGTCTCGTGTTGTGGAGGTGCTTCATTCACCAATTAGGATGATTAACAGTAGCATCATACAATATATAAACAGAATTAATGCATACACGCATGTTTTTACACACATTAAAATGCACGTGTAAATTTAACTCCATGATTCATTAAAACCGGTAATACATTTCAAACGTTGCATCTTTAAACACACTGCCTACAGTGGAAATCTTTACAGCTGACTACAGGTGCTTATTTTGGGGCACAGAACAAGGAAGAGACTGTTCCAAACCTCTGCACAGTGCTATAAATCTCATGTAGCCTCACTGTGTCTGAGCTTTAATGTGTTTTTTAAATAATGTATGAGCCTAATCCATTCTTGTACTCATGTTTTCTGCATTAACTTATTCTGTTATTGTTTGATCCTAGTGGATAGCACAGTGTAATTCTAGTGCAAACTGATTTGTAATCAGACATCAGCAGTACAACAACCTTTATACTTTGTGGTCTCTGTGAATTTTGCTCATTAATGGAAACACTTTGCCGCAGGAAACACTGAGCCAGCGTCTGAAGCTACTGACTGAGGAAAAGTGTGACCTCCAGAGTCAGCTGATGGACTGTCATCTCAGAACTGAGCAGGAGGGAAAGGTGTTGGTCTCAGCTGTTCCGGTTGTTAGAGGGATTTTGTGCTGAGTATTGTTGAAGGTCACAATGTCTCCTGGTCCAGTTTTAATATTTTTTTTTATACAAGCAGCTTTACATTTTTTTTCCAGGTAATAAAAATTTTAGTTATAAATGACCATCATTAGCAAAGGATTGGAAAGGATTTGGCAGATTTTTGTTTTGCGTTCTTTATTTTTATAAAAACCATTGATGCTAAATGGAACCTCAACCTTTGTCCCTGTGCTGCTACGACTGGGTCAATATGCTCTTAGTTCAGCGATTTGGTTCTTTGTTTATTGTTCTGCTCAACAAACAGCAAGATATTAGTTGAATGAAGGTTCAGCACGCAGCATGTGCAGGCAGTAATCCCTTGTTGTAATCTGTTGCTCATTAACATTGGAGACTTACTGATGCCTTCCCTGTTTCTTTCAAATATCAGGCATTTCATAAAACCAATGATGAGAGACGGGCATATCTTTCAGAGATTGCTAAGGTAAGCATTCCCTTCCATCCATGTTAACAGTGGTGTTCATCACTCCTGTAGTAGCTCTCAAACCAGATATGTTTACTACGAGTCACTGAATATTCAACTGCTGCCATGGTAAAGTGCTACAAGAGGACAGTACATAGAGCTGACTGAGTTGCTCTCTATAGCTCTTCTCTTTCATGTCTAGTTAGGCTCTCATTCACCCTCTAGATCTGTTTTCTCCTTTTATGTAATAGGTGAGTGTTCAATAACTTAAAAAAACAAACAACTTAGGCAAGGACTTTCTGCTTTCTGCTGCAACAGCACTGGTTCCCGCAGGGCTGACACTAATGCAACTGCAAGGACACTGAAGTAGCATTTTACTGGCTCATGCCTGCTTACAGTACATTTACAAACATAAGCTAAATGTGATTTATCTGTGTCTGGAGTTCACTAATTACTCATGAACTGTCTGCTGCCACAGCTGTCCTCCACCCTTGAAGCCCAAAGACGACAGTTCTCCACTCAGCCACAGAGGGCACTAAGCAAAGTGAGGAGCTCAGTGAGGCACAGCAGTTACAGGTGATACAATATGAACAGTTCAATGAACAAACTATGGCCTCAAAAATGAGGAATATGATAAGCGTCACATATGTGACATTAGTTTGAAGGTGCCTCAATGCTTTAGAGACTAGCTTGTTTTTATTTTAACATTCTTTATTGATTTATTCATAAAGGGACTATGTGCAATATTAAATACAAAATAAATGCTGCTGTTTGATGCATTTTATCTGAGTTAGCAGAGAGATAATTTTCATCCACAGTCTGGCAGATCACTGAGCTAAAACAAGATACAAGGAAATAATTTAGAGGAAATATTGACCAAAATATGGAGTCATTACATACAGGATAGAGTTATTGCTTTTAACCAAATTAATAAATCAGCTTTAAAGTTACTGTTAGTTACTACAGCTATTTAGAGAGCTGCATTGAGTGATGAGTTTAATGCTAACTTGCTAAATGTAATGAAACAAAGGAGAACAGTTGGTATGGAAGATTTTCTAGCGTGCCCTAAGAAATGGAGACAAAGTCATACCAGAAAAGAAACCAAAATATTGGTAATCTCTTTAACCACATTAACTGTGTGAGATACTGTGAGTAAATATTGTGTCAAGTAGGAGGTTCAGAATTGATTCACTATCACCATGGGCATCGGGTCAGGATGCAGGATGAAAGAACGAAGGCCATTAAACATATCCAATCCAACAAAGGTTTTATTCACAATTATTTCAAACATGAAAGGAGAAGACACACATTGGCTGCGGGTTCTGAAAGGACAATAAAGATTTATTTTATTAAATTTTAACACAACAAACCAAAATATTCTCATTATATACTTATTAAAGAAATAAGGATAAAGAAGGTTCTCTGAACTAACATACAAACTATAAGAACTAAAGAGTAACAAACTTCTCTTACCAGAAACTGCTGCCCCATGTGAAGGTGAAAAAGAGTGAATGAGTGGAGTGAAGCCCTTAAATAATCTTCTAGTGCCCAGGTGAACTCTATCAGGTAAATGAGGGGTGGAGTGCGAAAACAAGAGCCAATCGGTGATAAGGAAAGGAAAGGAAGTGAGGTAGGTGAAGAAAGGAAGAGGAAAATGAAAGAAAATAGGGATCTTTACTACATATTGTATTGTAATTTCTGTGTAAACTGACATGTTTTGGGATTAGACTTAATATTGCAGTTAAACAAATCCCGCTGGGGCATGAACTCAGCATTCATTCACATACTGTGCGTCTCTCCCTTTTATCTCTCGGTGCATAGAGGGAAGCAGACCAGCAGGAAGGCAGAGGCTGCCTCTAAGAAAGGAAAAGAAAGAGAGGAAGATGGAGGAGAAGTGCTTGGAAAAGGAGAAGGTGGTTGTGAAGCAACAGCAGAGAGAAGAGAAGAGAAGAAATCCCAAAGGGAAAGCAGGCTACCCACCTTAAAGCACTACCTGAAACACAATCCCTAACCTAAGTCTGGCATTATAGCCCTTTTCTTTTTTTTTCTTACAAAAAACCAGGTCTTCAGGGTATGCCAGAATTATTGCAGGAGACATTTTCCATATACTTATATTTTCATTGTATGTTTCATTGTGTCCTTCAGCTTCTTATGGCTTTGTTCACATTTCTCAAAGGCTGATTGTGAGGAAACAATGCAGTTCCTTTGTAGGTTTTCTACCCATGTGCCACAGTGTCATAATTGTTTTTTTTACAGTTGATGGCAAATACAGTGTTACATTAAACTCATGGTATAAAATGTCATATTCATAACAAAGTCTGGCATTATTGTTTCCTTACGTTTCTTTGTAAGGAGAGATATTATATATTACAGGCTCTGATGGAGGTCATCTCCTAATGTGCCAGAGACCTGCTGAGTCTGACATTTCTAGTGTCACTGCAGTTTTTTTTTTTTCTTTACACACCACCTCCTACGACTTTCATTACGTAAGCAGCACCACATCCACAGCTCACTCTGTATGTAATTCATCTACAGCGCAACCGGTCAGCTCCATCTCACCCACTGACCACCTTTACAAATGTGGGTGTGAGAAATCTGTATCCATATAAGACGCTGTAGTGAATATGAAAAGTGCCAGACGCTGTTTCACTCGTGATAGTGAAGGAGTGTGGAGGATGGGTGCAGCTCTTGTCAGCCTTGACACTGAATTGAAACAATATCTCCTAACAAAGGACGTGGTCTCACAGGCAAAACTAGCAAGAATTCATCACTCTGTCATTTATCTTTATCTTGAATATAACAGTTTTCTTCTTCACTGATTGGTCTTTAAGGTGACATATTGATTAGCTCATGTATTCTGATCTAAAATTGGCTTTTGAGACAAAAAGGATCACAGGCAAATATGAATTCATAATGATGATTTATGTATTATCTATTCTACGACTTCATATCCAAGACTGGCATGGCGGGAACAAGGGAACTGACCTTTAGTTAGAGGGTCAAAGATCAAGTACTGAGCATCAGACCAGCTCAACTGTCCTTCAGCGTGACCCTGAAAGCCCCACCTTCAACACTTCCCTTACATGAATTAATAAAATCTCATATTTTTAGTGACAAAATTAAACTTGATACTACTTAAAGGAAAAGCTCTATATACAGATGTTGGCATTTTGCAACTCATTTGGATGTAGTACCTAAAATATGGTACAATTAAAAAATAATATATCAGCTCATTCATTCAATAAAACAACTCCACAAATCATCACCCAACCTAACGCTCTCATTTCCAGCGTTGTGTTTGCTGGTATTGACTGTCCCGCCTAAAATCACTACAACAGCACAGTGTGAGTTCTGTATTAGGGTGTTTTTTTTCCTTTACAGGTCCTTCTATTTCTGAAACCATGTGACTGGCTGAGCTGGTGTATAATCCTAAATGTGCTGCAGTGACAGGTTGTTTGTCTTAGATTAATGACTTAATTTAAAGATAGCTGGTCCATGTTGCCCTTATGAAAGAGTGAGCACATTTGCAGCGCGCCATCTCTCTCTCCGTCTTTATCCTCTCCTCTCTTCTGCTTTTCTCTCTGTTTCATGCTCAGGCTCACTCTCATACAACTCGCTGCATCCTGACCCCCCCTTCTGCCGACAGGTGAAACATGGTGACAAATCACTACAGTGTGTCAAAACACCATGAATCACACCTCTGCTGCCATGCTAATTCAGTTAGCTGTTCTCTCTTTACTCAGCATGCGTGCAAGTGCATGTGTGTGCTCATAGAAAACTCATTTGCAAGTGTGCATGTGTGCATTGACAGGCATGCACGTGAACAAATATATGCATGGGGATTGACTTGATTTAGACTCTGACTTTTACGACCATCCCCATGCTCACACTCCAAACTGTGTTGTGCAAAATTGTCAAGAAATTATTGTAGCATAAAGATGCAATGATTAGTAAGAGAGTGGAAAGAGTATCTTTGTAGCATCTGTCTACAGTCTGAGTGGGTGGGCTTTCAAGTTTCTCTTCATGGGCTGTGAAATTAAGACAGATTTAATTTTCATAATTATTCTAAATGGGATTCGATCATCATTGAACCATGACCTCACATAAATGCATTTGCAGAAATGTGCAAAACCCTAGTTTTTTTTGTCACTGAAACAACTATTAAAATCAAAAAAGTGGAAGTCATGAGTCACTGAGAGAAGGTCTTGGCATAAAAAAGTAATCATCTCTCCCTTTTTTTCATGATGGATATCAGATCATAAAATTGTCTGATCCACATTAAATGTGCTCTGTGTAGTCTCCAAAGAGACTCTGATAGTCTTACTCACAATTGCCAAAATCCTGCATCTTTTTATATACAAGTCAATTGAATCTCAGGAAATTGCCCTGTCATGCTTCAGGAGCAAAGATGGCCCCTATGAAGAATTGCACCCATTTTATTACTTGTGAGGATGCGATATTACCAAGCCGATATCCTTATGATTTTATTTTGGCGAGTCAGTCATTGATCAGCTGCAAAAATGAGGACGCAAATAGGTCGCTATATTCTGTATGTTTGATTAGTTTGAAAGGTGTGATAGCTCCTGAGAATATGTAAACTGAAAGTCTGGCTTTTAAAATGCAACAAATGTATGACTTCACAGCAATACTAAAATCCATTTCTCATTTTTATGTGTTCGCTTGTTACTTGAATACATGAGGACACAGATATCAGCGTCGACTTGCAAATTCCTTTGGAAATGAGACCACGGCCTTGACTGTGTCCTGTCCTTGTCCTCCATCTGTCTTGCACTGGTCTAAAGACAGTCTCCCCCACATGTGCCCTGATTCCCCAGGATTAATTTAGACAGGGACACTTTCTCAGCCCCCAGTTTGTGACGCACACTGGGTCCCTGTGTGTGTGTGTGTGTGTGTGTGTGTGTGTGTGTGTGTGTGTGTTTGTGTGTGTGGGGAAAAGCAAAGTCTTTTTCTGTCACTGTCACACACTTGGATGCATTCGTATGCATGTTCACGCAAGCAGGTCTGCTCACGGAAGCAGTAATAAAAGATGCAATCACATACTGTGTTTGTCCATTAAAAATGTCTGGTATAGTTTGGTTTTTGGATTAGACGAATTAGATGATATGTGACCTTTTAAAAACAAGCATTAAACACGTCACAAACATTACATAACTGCAAATAAAGTGAAACGAAAAGCTGTGATGTGTTCAGCATGTAAAGAAGTGTCTTTCACGTGTTAAACCACTGCAAATACAGTGAGAGAAGGACTGTGTTCCACCAGACTGGAGCTGAAACTTTCACCACCACTGGCACAGATAAATGCTGGGTAACACGCACTCCCTCCGATGGTTCATCAGGGAGTGGTGATGGAGTGGAATTAGGTGGTCTCCGGGGGCCAGGATGTAGGTCAGTGGTCTTTATCTCCTCCATCGCTCAGAGAGACTATTTCCTGCTGCCACATGCAAACAAACTTCAGACCTTATAGGAAGAAAAAAGAAAAGAGCTTATGATAATAAAAAAGACAGCAGCATCCTCTTGCCCTTCATGTTGCTTTATGGAGTCATTTGTAAGTCGACCTGACGTGTGAGACGTGTGATCCCAACTGAGTCTTCATACAAGAAATGAAAAATCATACACTGCATTCGGATCACTGTGAAAGCTGCTCTGTATAGCCGGAGTCTTATGGTTTAGGTTTTAGCTGCCTTGAGACCCCTAGTGTATACAGTGGAGTAAGAGTGTTACATAACATCTCACTGCAAAGATTCTAGTGGGTTAAACATAATGCTGCTCTGTGCTTATAGTCTCAAGGTTTTAATGAGATGTGGTTCTCCCCTTTAGACACCAAACTACAGCTTATATTTCTTACTTTGATTCAAATTAATCACATTCACAAGCATGTAGCCCATATGTGGAATGAAAATGAAATGAATACAGTATGAGTGATGGTTAAGACAACTTCTGTGACCAGGGAATTTAACGGAAATGTGTTTTTTTTTTGTCATTGAAAGGTTCAGAAAATGGAAGAAAAAATAAGCCTCATAATTGGGATTTAAACTGATGAAGTTTAAAAGGAAAAGCTCTCAAACTGACATCAAGGAGGAAAGATCGACCCCCCCCCCACCTATCCGCCCCCCGTACCCCGACTCCACGCGTGTCTTCAGGGCTGGGAGGGGGTTGTTGTTGGACCGGCAGCATCCCCAGCGCGGGTGGTGGGGAGGGCAGCGTGGGTTTGCATCCTAATGAGGGGTGGGGGCGCTGAATGAAAATCACGACAGAGTGACGTGGAGGAGGAGAGAGGAGGTGGGTGAAAAGAGAATGGGAGGGGAAGCAGCTGCTACCTAGTTCATTTCCAGTCCAGCCTCTGCTTCTTGCTCACTACGAACACTCATACACACACACACATGCACACACGCACACACACACAAACACACACACTTACACACAAGCAGCGGTGGTTGGTGGTGGTGGTGGTGGAGCACATCAACCGGACAACAAAGGGACACAGAGGGGGCTCAGTCACTGCAGCCAGGACGGGATCCCACTTCACCACCGTCCAGTGTCAGCGACCAGCTCACTGAACTCTTTCTTCACATCTACCGGGGAATCAAACATCAGGCAGGCTGGAGGTGACCGTCACAGAAGCGTTAATCGCTCGTGTAGGTAAGCGCGTCATTGTCCTCTTAATCAAAAGTGATCAATTAGAAAATCAATTCTTTCATTTTTTTTAATTTTATTTCTTGATCTCAAAACGATAAAGTACAAATATATCCTCCATATTTTTAATCATTGTTTAAGGCATGATGTTTATTGTGGGGGTCGCAGTTTAGTGTTAGGCAAATCTCCACGCAGGATGCAGTTGGTTCTGGATGTGCGCGGAGCTTCTGAATATTTATAAAGAGGAAAATTAATAGACTATCATCGATTCGTGACTGTCGCCCTCTCTCCGTCCATCTGCGCGTCAGGACAACTCGGGCGCACTCTGTCAGACAGTGTGGTCGTCACCGCTCGGCTTAAGAGCACTTAATCTGTCATTAGGGAGTTATTTTCAGACCGTGCACCAGAGACCGACACCGGCTGGCTTCTCCTCTATCAGCCGTCCAGACCTCTCCTCGCGCTTCTTTCCCCCATTTTTCTTGTTTTTGTTTACTTATCCGCCGCTGAAAACTTTTTCACCGCAGCCTCATCTCTTCCCCTTCCTTCTCCTCTTCCTCCTCCTCCTCCTCTACCTCCTCATCTTCCTCCTTTTGTCCTGCAGACAGTACAGCCGTTGTTGTGAGTCTCGGCAGCGGGATGGAGATGGAGCATTTCGACGAGCGGGACAAAGGTCAGAGGCACGGCCGCTCCAGCGCGAAGATGAACGGGGTGCCGAGTCCCACACACAGCGCCCACTGCAGCCTGTACCGGACCCGGACCCTGAAGACTCTGAGCGCGGAGAAGAGAGCCAAGAAGGTTCGCTTCTACCGCAACGGAGACAGGTACTTCAACGGGATAGTGTACGCCATCTCTACGGACAGGTTCCGGACCTTTGACGCCCTGTTGGCCGACCTGACCCGCTCCCTGTCTGACAACGTCAACCTGCCCCAGGGAGTCCGGACCATCTACACCCTGGATGGCTCCAAGAAGATCATCAATATTGACCACTTGGTAGAAGGTGAGTATATAGAACTATACAGCACACCTGGAGGGTTGCCACACTTGCCATGAAAGTTTCTCTCATCTACCAGAACTCAGCATCTATAATGTAAAATCTATAATCTAGTTGCATCTCCCCCTCCCTCTTAAAGAACAAACACTGCCTGACCTGTATCTGCCATATTATGTGATCTTTCCTGGCTAATCCCCCTGCTATATAAAGGAAAACATTTCAGGCTATGGATAATGTTAATTGAGCAGTCCCACATTGAGACTATTAACATTTTAAAATCAGGCTTAATATGATATTTTATCTACAAAGATGGCTAATCCAATTAAGGACACTGTAGATTTTTTTTGGAAGATTATATCACTCATTTGATGGCCATATTGTGATCAGCACAGATTACCTCTCTGTACATGCCAGTATCATTACATTATGAGAAGTGACTTTGGAAAACTTGTAAGTTGTTGACATCAACTTGATGATGAAGTATATATTTTAAAGTTTTAATCTATTTATTAAAGTATTTGCTGTTAGAATAATAATGCTGTTGCCTGGTTAGGAGATGTTGCACAGAACAAAGTAGCCAGCCTATGCTACTGCATCTGTTTACTTTCTCTGTATTCTTTCACATTCTTCACCAATTTTGCTCAACCGACTTAAATGAGGTTCTCATCTCTTTGTCATTTTTAAATCTCATGTCTCTTGCTTTCCCTTCCTCCTCCTACTCCTCCTCCCACCTAACCCCCAACAGGTGAAAGCTATGTCTGCAGCTCCATTGAAGCGTACAAAAAGTTGGATTACACAAAAAATGTCAACCCCAACTGGTCGGTGAACGTCAAGGCCTCAGCTGCTTCCTCCCGCGGCCCTCCCTCCCTGGGCAGCGCCAAGGCCGGGGGTCCCGAGAGCCGCGAAAACAAGGACTTCATACGTCCGAAGCTCGTGACAGTGGTGCGGAGCGGAGTGAAGCCCCGCAAAGCCGTGAGGATCCTGCTGAACAAGAAAACGGCCCATTCCTACGAGCAAGTCCTGACCGACATCACTGACGCCATCAAGCTTGACTCTGGAGTGGTGAAGAAGATCTACACGCTGGAGGGCAAACTGGTGAGAAACCTTTGCATTGGTCAGTGGGCTGAATGTGTCATGCAGACAAATCAGAAGAAGTGTTTGAATGGTATCAAAGGACATCAGACATGGCTTTGACTGGGTTCTTCATCATGGATGGCATTGCTGATTGGTGGCCTGCATTCAAGGTAGCGTTATGTTTCTGTAGAGTGCTGCAGGAATGAGCCCCAAAGCCAGAAATCAGTTAGCATTTTTTCACTTCCTGTTCCCTCATCCCAAAGTCAATGGAGTCAACGGAAAAAATCCCATCGGCTTTTTATTGAGGCAACCAGGGTGATGCTAACTTCCGGGGTGGCCCTACAAAAGCACATCATCCTTGCAGCACTCTGTAAAAGCTTTCGGTCTAGAGGCAAACTCTTGCAATGCAGTCAGTGAAAGCTGATGTTTTGTTGTTACACATGATGAGTGGTTCCATTGAGAGAAATAGAGACAGAGATAAGAGGGAGTTTGGTATTGCTCTTTTGGATGTGGTTTTATGTGCGACAGAAAGATTGAAAATCATAACTAACAACTGTGGTTTTGCATTGAAGAGGAGAAATAAAGATCAACAGGCTGATAGGATCAAAAATTGCTAAATATTTAATGACCACACTCTCATTTTTCTTTCATGAGCCTTTTATGAATGAAGTGCGTTTGTGTCCCCGTTCACAGCCAGAGCTGTGGAGACGACGTGTGACACAGAGACCGAAAGAGGTCGAGGGAAGGTAAAGATGAAAGAAGTCTATGAATGGAGCCTGGGTTCTCAACCCACGCTCCAGCGATGTGTGTCAGAGCTTTGCCTCCGAACACAAAAATAAATCAGTCTCGGGCCCCCCCCCCTCCCTTGATGGTCCACCCACCTATCCAGCTTCCTCTCTCAGCTGTGGAAGGAGACGGTATAAAAAGAACAACCTTTAAGACAGTATTGTACACACAGACTTTGCACATATTCACCACCACAGCACTAAAATGAGGCGGTCCCACGTACAGTACGTGGTGATGGCATTGAACTTGGTCCGCACTGGACTTACTGGACGTTAAATAAGGTCAAACACACTTTCTCCCGAGGTGGCACATGTTCAAGGGTGTATTTGTCAGGCAGGCATCTCTTCTTGCATCTTAAGGCCTCAGCTTATATTTTTAACCTGCTTCAGCTCTCCAGTCTCTTCCTGTTTGATTTTATGTCACCTCTCCATCTCTCACACCAACCCCTCCATCATTTTTGTCTCTGTTTGCCCCCCCCCCCCCAGCTCTGCCTCTCTCTAGGTCATGCTGTAGCTCCAAGTTATTGAATGTAGCGACACAGAACCGCGTTTCCTCTGGTGGTAGCATTAGAATGACACCATTACTTTGAAACAGATTGTGTCTGACGTCAAGGGCATCCTGCCATTTTGTGCTGTACAGCAGTAATCATCTCCTAAATGGCCAATTTGTGACTCATTCTCGAGAATATGCTCTTTGCCCCGTGGGCTTTTGGTTCTTAATTGCCATTTTAGTACTCTGTGCTACCATTTATCCAAGTTCTAAAGATTACCCTTCATGTGCTGGCACCGGCACCTGTTTCTGAAACCATGCTGTCCATTTGATCCACTGTTAAACCAGCAGGAAGTCATTCCAGATTTCCTGATCTGACCCTGCTGTGAGATCCCAGCACCAGCCAATAAAATCCCAGGATCAGGTTTTCCTTGAGAAACCTCCTGTTGGGGATTTAACTCACGCTTTTGCACAATGCTCGCTAACTTGCGGTCGCCACTGGTTACAGTTATCTTGGAGATTACACAATAAATGCTGCTCTCGCCCGGTTCACCACTCTGCCATTGGAAGTAAGACTATTATGGTTATGCTATTTTTAGACGTGGTATTGATTGGGCCTGTAGGCATGGTAACATGCTCGCTGCCAAATTGGCCTGGGCTGGGCTGAGTGCTCAACCAACTCCTTCTTGTTTTTATGTGTGACTGTGTGTGCGTGCGTGGGTTAATGCATGTGGGAGAGTTTGCGTTTGTGGTTATGTTATTAAGAGAACTGAAAGGGGAAAAAAGAGGGATTCTAAAGCAAGATGGGGATCGATGATGAAAAAACAGGTTAGAAAAGAGACTGGATCAGAGCATCTTTGCGTAGGATCGAGAGTATCCATGTGTGTTTTATGCATGAGAGGAATTCCTGGGTAAGACCTGAACAGCCTCCTGTTTCTGAATGGGTGAAAGGTCTCAGAAAACACTGGATAATCATGTAGCAAACTTAAACCCCCTATGAAATGTGGTTAATCCATGTCAACGTAACCATTATAGAAAGAGAGGGGGAGAGAATCAGTCTTAGCATAACAGAAAATACAAAAATACCATGAGATCTGACAAAATCAAACATGTTAAATGAAATAATAACAAACTAACAGTTGCATAAATTGTCTAAATATACATCTGAATTATAATAACAATAATGGGATGGGATGACTAGTGAAAAAAACTGTATGTTAATGACACTTAAATATGCATTATTGAATATCAGGAGTGTGCTAAAGGTAATTACCCGAGTACGCACTGGGAAAAGGTTACTTTAAGGGTTAAGCAGAGTATGTGTGTCTGTGTGGGTGCAGGTGCGTGCATGTGTGCCTACTTGAGTGTTTGTGTGGGCTGCTGCCGTCAGCTGAGCCATGTCCGTCACCGAGCCTACGGAAGAAGTAGGTTTCTGGGCCTGGCTGCCAGTAATGTTGAGTCCCAGCAGAGCAGCACAGCCTAGAGAGAGAGCATCTGAGAGCCGGAGCTCAGGCTTCTTGCCTTCATTAACCCCCTGTAATGAGGCCAGAGACAGTGGGGCAGGATGTATACGAACATCCCCACAGCCCTAGTCTTCATCTCGTTCTCTTTGTCTCTAATCGTTCTCAAGGATTGCAGCAGCCTATGAAGACTTCTCATTATTTTTTTCCCCCTACATACATGATTACTTTTTTTTTATTCATTTCATTCTATTTTCAAAAGTTTTTTCTCAGAAGTCCAGCTCAGTTACAAACACTGCAGCTGAAGTGTGCTAAGATGAATAATGGATTACGTTTTTGGTATCTGAAAAGTCTGTTTTAGCCACAGTCTACTGTCAGTCCTCTTTTTATGCCTCTTCATGTATGTGTGTGTGATTATGTGTATACTATACATTTGTGATGGACTGTGTGCTGAGGCTTTTCAGTATTATTGCCAATATGACAACTGAGTTTCGTTTTTTAATACCGAAACAGTCCTGTTTGTGATACCTTGCTCTGAGGAGTATATTTCTCCCAAACCCCTTTTTTTTATTTTACAAAGTCAACTAAATTAACACAGGCAGCTGTACAAGAACTTAAAATACAGAATATAACTGGTAAAAATAAAAATCTAATTTGGACTCTTGCTCTTACCAGGCACCAAGTCAGCACCAAAAACATATTTAGGTGTTTGATACATATCCACAGGATTTATGCTATAAAACTTTGGCTTTGGTGGTTGTTTTTTTCAATGTCTTCTCTATCACTGTTAAAGATTTTCAGTTTGGCACTACTTGGGGGAGAACTGATAATAATGAGATGTTGAAAGAGAGCAGACAACGTATGACAGGCTGTGAGCTGCTGATATGTGCTATATACTCAGTTTTCCCACTGGGAGCTCACTCTACTGTGATAGTTTTGGATATCATATTTCTGTCGGTAATACGAGCAACCGAGTGTGAGAAAGAATATATCAAGTTCCACCCCCACTGTGATATTGATTCTCCCACTGTCTCAGGTCTCACTGTATCTGGTAGGTGGTATTTTTAGCTCTGTCCCCTTCTCCTTTGGGGATACCACAACCTCCTGTTTCTTGGCAGGCTCTTCACCTTGGCCGGTTTTTATGATGATTCGATCTAGTTGCCTAGGAACCGGCCAACCTGCTGTGATATCATGCATTAGCGTGGTGGTGGGATGGTGTATAGCTGGATTGGTCTGATCAAGAAGGTAGACGACCTGTAAGTGGCTTAGGACACGGACATGGCTGGTCTATTAATACATCTAAGCTCTGTTTACACACACACACACAGACACAGACACGCACACACACACAGACACTATATGTTGGACCCCAGCTGCCAGCCTTGAGCCTTGCAAGGCTTATGCATACTTAGGCACAGATATTGACACACACTCTTTTTTAAAAGACTCATCAAGATTTCTGCTCATGCATCAGTATCCATTAACTGTAGGCAGTTATCAACCAGTGCATGAAGTGATGCCAATTAGTCATTTCTAAGGTTGGTTGCATTCTGATTTTGAGTTTCTCACTAATGAAATCCTTAAGTATGTGTCTCAGTGAGTTGAGCATGGGCAAGAGGTATGATTCCCGCGTAGGCTGCCTGTACTAAAAATACAAGGCTTAGATAAATAAAGCATAAGCACTTCTAAAGAGGGTTTAAAGGGTCAGTTCAATTAAATGCCAAAAAATATTTTCTCATTTACCTCTTTAATGGCATCTGTCCACGTTTTCGTTAGAAATTACATTTAAAGGTGCTATATGTAAGCGTTTAATATTGCTACCCAGCTAACATTAGCATTAACAGCTGTTTTCTTACCAGTCTGGAAGAAATGCTGTTAGTTTAGAATCAAACTTCATTACTTTACTCACTAAGAACTGTCTTGTTCTGCTTCTATCTCTGTCACTGCTTTTCTACTGAATGTAGCATGCTAACCAGCTAGCCACAGCACATCCCATCATGTACTACGCTGCGATAGTGAGTCACTGTAGAATTGCATCCAGTCTGCCCTCAGTTTGGCATGAGACGATGAAGAGGTAGCACAGATCAGAGGATGTATTCTAACTGCTCGTCTTGCACCGATTCTTCTCTCGACCTATCAAATAGTTTAGCTTTGTTTTTGTTTTTTTTGCTTTGGTTTTTTTTTTGTTTTTTTGGACTGGTACAGATGAACTGACCTTCTTAGAATTGCTCACTGTCTCATGCTGCCTGAAAAACTCACATAACGAAGTGCTTATGTTATTACGTAGCCCTACGGTGCTACTTGCCATTCAACTTACAGGAACATCCCTATTTGCAAATAAGTGTCTTCAAAGCTTGTGTCCTTTTCTGTGAAGCGTTATAATTACATGCGCTTTTCCCTCAACCCTTATGTATTTATCACTGATAATACTGTTGGTATGTTTCTGTGCTAATTAAATGGCGCGTGCAACACAGAAGTTATATGTCTACAGGAGAAGAGTGAGTCTGAACCACTATCTGCAGTGCAGCTCTCACTTTTCAAACCGCATTGTTGGCCTGTTCTTCTCCTTGCTGGCAAGGCTGAAGAGCTTTTAATATCCTTTTATCTTCCTGTTTCCTCTGCAGCCTCCTTCTTCATCTCTCTGTGTCTCGCATTTTCTTTTCAATTTCTTTCCACCCATTACTGTTTCTGATTCTCTCTCTATCTGCATCATATTTTATCCTCTTATATAATTTTCAGTTTTCTTACTATCAACAAATTTGCTTTCCTCGTGTCCATAGCTGCTCATGGCCCCTCTGATCCTATTTCTCTCACTTCCCTTTATTTCATTTTTCTCAGTCCGTCTGTCTCTTGCTGTCAACATGCGCCATTGTTTTTACGGCTATTTAGTCCTCATTTAATTAACACACTCGACATGCATCCCCAAATCCAAGAGCTGCAACATATGGCATGGCTCGCTCTCCCCCACTCTCTCTCTCTCTCTCTCTCTCCCCCTCTCTCTATCCTCTTTCCCTCTCTCTGTCTGTCCCTCCCCACCACCGCACCTTCATTTGTCTCATCCTCTCTCCTGTTTTCTCACTTTGTCTCTTACTTTTCTTTAGTTTTGTTCCCTCCCTGTCTCCTCACTTGACCTCTTTCGGCTATATTCAGCTCTGCAGGGACT
This sequence comes from Seriola aureovittata, assembly GCF_021018895.1. Classification (NCBI taxonomy): domain Eukaryota; kingdom Metazoa; phylum Chordata; class Actinopteri; order Carangiformes; family Carangidae; genus Seriola; species Seriola aureovittata. The sequence continues at coordinate 7,174,645 of NC_079378.1, read as the reverse complement.
ATATCACTTAGATATATTGTGTACTATGAAATGCTGGGATTATGCTCTGCTCAAAAACAAAGCATTTAACGTTTTTTTAATCCCTATTTGATAGATTGTATGTTGATGATGTCACTTTTTGTTCTGCATAGGAGGATTGTGGGAAGCAAAGTCCATCTGCTGCTGCTGATCTGCTGAGTCACAGTTAGTCAGCACAGCATCGTGTGTGTGTGTGTGTGCGTGTGTGTGCGAGGAGGGTGGGGGGTATGTGTTGAATGTGTGAATGTGTGTCATGGACCTAGTATATAGTGTATTTGCTACCATACAGTAGCCTATATTTGCAGATGACACTGATGATGAATTCCTCTGTAGAAATCTTACATTTAAAGCTCTGTTTCTGTGTGTAAACAGGTTGTTTACGATGTGTTGTTTTTCTGTCTGCCTGTCTGTCTGTCTCTGTTAGTTTGCTTGTGTGTGTCTCTGTCTACCAGCAGAGAGTGGCAGATTGGGGAGCTGTCTGTAGTCAGAGGATCTGCTGCCAAATTAGGATCGATGGCAGACATTTCGGGCACTGGCAGACTGTTGAGAACCGAGTCACACCACAACTTCATCACGCACTCGCGGGCACGCGCGCGTACACACACACGCACTGTCTGGCTCATGCACTTCCTGACTCACTCACTCTCTAATCTCTCTCAAGTAAATCTGCATTTGAAAGATTGTTTTCATTCACTTAAAGAGCGGGACCGCGACATATCTCAGGGGTTTTGTCTAATCATGACTCAGTGAGGGAGCCACCAAGAAACTAGGTTGTAAACATTAGAAGCTACAATGCTTCTCCACTCCAGTTAGAAGGCAAGTCTTTATAAAAAACGCACCTTAAGATTAAAATTTAATGTACAGTAAACTATGTTTTTTAAGTACATCACAAAATTCTTGCACTGCACCATTTTGAACAAATAGAAAATATTCCTGCATCTGCACAGTTGCAACTTCTATTAACACTGCCTCAATGATAAACAATGATAAACAATCCCTAGTAGGTAGTTTTTCCAATAATTTCTTTATTGTTTGATTTTATTTATTTATTTTTATGAGTAGCTCCTGTATTTCTGTCTGTCAACATCAACCTCGACTGATTTAATCTGCATGTTGGCATATCTAAATGTACCTCATATTGTACTTCACTTCATTTTGTCACTTATATCAAATATAAACTGTGTATAGCAGCATACTGCATAATCAAAACAGTTTTACATGCAGTTCAATTTATATGCATGTTTCCCTCCTCTCTGTTACTGCAGTTAAACTGGAGTGGGAGTGATATTTTCTTTTCAGATATTTCCCATCCTGCCCTTAGTACATGGAGCTCTCACCAGAGCTAGCTTTTGTTGTATTCTTACTGACGCTGAAACAATAAGACGATTAATCAATTAGTCCATCATCAGAAAATGAATCAACAGCTGTTGTGATAATCACTCACTCACTCACTCACTCACTAACTATCATGGACGTCTTCTGTCAATGCTTGCTGTAGTAACACGTGTACTTACACGTTCAGCTCCTTAATTTAACGCACTCACAATCAGTTGCACACACGCACACACACACACACACACACACACACACACACACACACACACACACACACACACACACACAGATCCCTGAAAAACAGATGTTAGACAACAGATTGAAAGGGGCAGAGAGATCAATAGAGGGGGAGATGAAAGAAACCAGTGGAGGAATGAACAGTCTGGGGTAGAGGAGGGAGAGGGAGGGAGGCAGATGAAAAACAAGACGGTATGAGATAACTTGACAAATCTGATGAAAATCAGGGGGATCCTTCAAAAACACAAGAGAGAAAAGGGTTGAAAGAGGAAAGGCAAGTTGAGGCCCATGTTGTGTCCGATTTGTATCCCCATGGGAACGGTGCTGCATAATTCCTTACTTTTTATTTATTTCATGGCTGCAAAAAAAGTTGGCTCCCTTCAGACACATGAAGGACAGGCGGGATGCTCTCACTCTTTGAGAGAAACACAGACACAGCTCCAAAAGAAAGTTTGCTTTCCCCCTGTGGAGAGCAGAAGCTGTTACATAAGTTGTTATGCAACAGAGCAGCCAGCCAGCCAGCCGGGCAGGCAGGCAGGCAGTCTGCTGTGCTGGTTTGAGGTGAACGCAGTAACACCAGCACTAACTCAGCCACTGCACTGCTAATTGGCCTCACGTCGCCGCTGCTGCTCTATTTTCCTGTTTGTATTTTTTAGCCCCTCCTGACCTCCATCCTTTCTCGCTCCTCTCTGTCATTTCCCAACCCCTGTCAGTTGTCTGATGAGATGGGAACAGTGCGCAGGGTGCTGAGTGAGGTCATGCGGTGTGTGTATGTGTGTGTGAACTCTCCCTCGGGGTGCCGTGGGTTTCATCCCTCCCTCTTGCCTCTTTCAGATCGATTTCCGTCTACCTTTCCTCCTGTCAGCCAGCGTGACTCTTTGCCTGCCCATTTCTGTGTCTCCTTTGGTCTGAGGAGATCATTTAAATTCCCCTGGAGTGTAAGGAAATGCATTTTGCCTGTTTCATTTTGAGAGTGAGACTGAGAACTTTTGTGCAGATATTTGAATATGCTGTATATTCCTCACAGTGACAAGGGATGTGTTTGTTTTTTCAGGGATTGTAACCCTGCAGAATTTCCTCGCTAATTTCTGTAACATTACTGTCAGTTAAAGACTCGTAGGTTATTAAATTATAGGTTTTATGTAATTATATTAATTATGGTCCACATGCATAGTTAAGAAATACTGAAAGTGTCTGTGTCAGTCTTACCATGCTGCTGTGTAAATGTTAAAGCTTTTTCAATCAGTGTCATATTTTTCATTCCTTTTTTTTTTTTATTCTTTCACCTGCATGTTTGCCTTCTCTGTTTCTGTCTCTCTTTATCTTGTACCAATATATTCATCTGTTACTCTGTCAGTCTGCCTGTCCTTTAGTATCCATCCATCCATCCGTCTATCCATCCGCCTGTCTCTCTGTGGTGAGTGTATCTGAGCAGCAGGGCGGGCCCTGTCGGCCGGCTGCAGTTGATTCAGCACCGTGGACAGCTCCACTGAGCTAAGCTCCCCTGGCAGAGTGCAGCGACAGCTCGTCCCTCCAAAATGTGGTCTTTCTGTGGGCAGGATTATGTTGACCTCACCATGTCCTCTGTGTAACCGCTGCGAGTCTACTGTGGCGCAGTAGATTAGTGGTTTTCCTTTTTTATTTATTAATTTATTTTCCTGGCTTTGTGCTGTAGCTGCCTGTTTGTTCCAGTCTCAGAGAAATGCCTCTGTTTCTTACCAGAGAAAGACCAAACACAAAAAAACTGCTGAATTGAGCTGTGGTACTGTAACTAGGGCTGCAGCTAACATTTTCTTTTTTGGCATTGCCATCTTCAAAACCCAAAGATATTCAATCCAACATGCTATAAAGTAGAAAAAAGCAGCAAATCCTCACATTTTCCACATTTCCCTTTTGATAAATGACTTAAGACGATTATAATTAAACTCTCTATTGTTTATAGACGTGCTCTCACACATTTACGGTCAGGTTACCTCTGAGTGGCTGTGAGAAAGTCCCACTAAAGAGGCAGGTCCTGACAGATGAGTCCTCAGGCAGACCTGAAATCAGAGGAGAGCAGACAGACTGTTTAAACATAAAGTGCTAAGAATTTGCACCACCTGCAGGCTCAGACACCAGTGTATATGTGTGTAGCTATCTGGTCATTTGTGTATAATCTCATAAAAGGTGGGATAAGATAGTGTAGAGTATATATTTTTATTGTATAGGCTTTAAAAATTTTTTTTTTTTTTTTTTTTTTTACTGTTACTGTTGGTCTCTCTCCACACATATCCCCAGGTGTCCCTGAGCACCCAAACTAAAAATCTGCACAGCAGCTCCACACTCATCCCTCCTGACACACACCAAATAGAGTGACTAAAAGTATTAATCCACAGAGACCCAGATTTGAAACGTCTTAATGTGTCTGCTGCTGTGGTCTGTCTCTCTATCCTTCTCTCTTTGATCCTCCTCTTAAAATCCAGGTAGTTAGTGTGTCTCATTTAATTTACTGTATATTCTTGGCTCCTAGACTGTATATCACCCTGTTTTTGTGGTGGTGCAGTTATAAAAACAAGGATCTTTGAATTTGTGAATTTGTATAGAACAGCTTATGAGTCTCTCTACATCATGTGGTTATTAAACAGTGCCACCATGTGGTGTAACCAATTTTGTCTTGTCTCACTTTGTGGTCTACCTTTGCAGTGATGTTGTGAAAATCATGACTTGCAGTAGATTTCTAAATGTGATTAGTATTTAATCTCAAAGAAAGAGAAGAAGAACAAATTGAGAAGGAGAGATAGAGAGACACAGACACTCTAGAGGGTGTTTGGTGATTGATTCTACACTAGGTGGCGTAGTGAGAGTATAAATGTGTTGTCTGAGAGCTACTCCATTGTTGGGATGATGGTCACATTTATAGAGGTCACGCCTCTCTTGTCATCTTTTTATGCAAGCCTTTCTATGTAATTCTTGTGTTCTGGATATAGATACATATCAAACAGATGTCCTTTCCCCCTTTTGTTAGCATCATGACGGATAATAAACTATCCTGTCAGTCATGGTGAAGGGAATTTGAGTTTCTCAGTCACGTGAGATGTGATACACAATCAGCTAACCTGTCAACCCCTGTGCCTCACTCCTGCAATTTGATGTTAGAACAACATTATGGAAATGTAAAGATCATATTTAATGTGGGCAAGTGGTTTGATGATCGTGACCCAGCCTTTGAGTCAGTTTAATAAAGATGCAGGGAAAAAAGCTGATGGCAGGCTTGTGAATTTGCCAATTTCCACACTCCCCTGCTCTTTTCCCGTCGTCTTATTTTAGCTGCTCTTTTCCTCTGTTTCTCTGTTTGTTTCTTCCTGTCCTTGTTTTAGCAGCGGTAGATGTTGTGTAACCGAGCCGGTTCTCTGTGAGAACGCAGCACCAGAGACATCAAAGCAGCTTGTTTTGTCATTGGGCTCAGAGCAGCAGTCAGGAATAGATCTCCTCCTCTGTTACTCTTTTCCCTCTGTCTGTTTGCTTCCTTTCTGACTCGGAGGATTTGGTTTCATCTCTGACTGTCTCTGTTTTTGTTTTGTTTTTTTCATCTGTTTTCACCCATACCAGCTCCTCTCTGCCCTTCATCATTCATTGGCCCATCTGTCTTTACTAGAATTGCAGCTTCTTCTTCTCAGCATCATCTTTTTTTTTTAAAGAGATGATATTGTGAGTATTTCAACATTAACCAGGCCATTTCCCTCTTGTATGTGTTTGTGTGTGGATTTGTGTGAATGACACAGTTCTGTACCATGAGTGCTGTGCCCATAGTAGATAAAATATGAATGATGGCGCTCTCTATCACAGTGTGCACATCATGGAGTCAGTGGCATGCACCAGCCATGCACCAAAGCCTAGAAGGCATTATCACCATGGCAACCATACTTTTTCACGCCCTTCTCGGTATACAGCACAGTATGTGTTGCTGTGCTGCTCCATATTAGTTTACCCTCAGCTTAATGCTGCCCTCAGAGACTGCCCTACATGGAGACTACCCCTCCCTCTATCCCCTCACTTCTCCTCTCCAGACTCATCTCTCTGATTACACTCTGCGTGTGTCCTCTCCCCTCCCTGTGTACCTGACATTTCTGGTGTGCTATAGTTTCTATCTTGGGATGAGCAGCCTCAAAGAGCCTCAATCCAGCAACATCCTCTTGGTTGAGTCCAGCAGCAGCAGTCCAGGCCTGAGGATGTGGTCAGTCCGACTCTAAACAGCAAACACACACAGTTTGCACTGGGATGAGTGTCTTGTAAATAAACATCATGGGGCCTTCAAAAGAATACAAGCACAAAACTGATGCATATTAATCATTATCGTTACTTTAGAGCTGAAATGACTAATACATTAATTGGTTAGTCTGATGAAATAAAACAATAATTGGCAAATTTGTAAACTTATTAACCGATTTTACACTTTACCAGTTGAGCGTTTTATTTGAACTTTTCATATCCATAGGAAGATGTATTTGTGGTTTTAAGAACCAAAAACCACCTCAATGTAGTTCTACATCTCCTCTCTCAGGCTTCTCTGACCTAACAACAGGTCAGTGAGTCAATCAGAAGAGAGGCTCTGAGCCTCTCTTCTGATTGGCTGACTGTTTTCTGAGTGACTGAATAAAAATATAGCAGACTTCAGGTAAACACTCGGAGAATCCAAATCCAGCGAGGCTGGACAGTGGGTCCAGGTGGACGGGGCTTGGGCCATGGCTGAGAGTGGTTACTGCTTTGTTGTGACATCACAAAGTTACAAAGGTCCTCATTTTAAGGCTCAGTTTCTGAATGCAGTGTGCATTTCTGTGTAGGCTGAGCGCTTTGACACTTTCACAGTATTAATATAGAACCTAGACCTGCTTTATATAAAAAAAGACATGAAATCTCTCTTTATATAATATGGGAGCTGAAAGTCATTTTTAAGCAAAAATACCGAAATATCTTCCAGTTGTAGATTCCAACTGTAGGTGGACGGCTTTACACATATATTGTTTGATATAGCTTTTATTTTGTCCATTCTCTGTAGGTCATCCAGGCCGTGTAAGTGGCATCTTTATCATTGTTAGCATTTTTTTTTAAAAAGTGCCATTTCTGCATGCCTGTTCTTGTATCAAACACAAGTCCTCACGGCAAAACAGCATGTTAGGGCTGCAACTAACAATTATTTTCATTATCAAATAATCTGCGGATTAGTTTTTGATAAAACGTATTAAATGTTCTTTCCATAAAATGTCAGAAAATTGTGAAAAATATTAATCTCAGTTTACCAGAGCTGAAGGTCACCTTTTCTGTCTGACAAACAGTCACACAGATATACTGTATGATACAAAGAAAAGCAAAAAAAAACTTTGAGAAGCTGAAGCCAGAGAATACTTGAAAAATGACTCGATTAACCAGATATTTCCCTGTTGATTGACCCACCGAATAATCATCGCAACTCATTGGGCAGTGATAGCATGACTCTGCCTTGCACTGGGGCTGCTACTTATAATTATTCTAATTATAAATATGCAGGTTAGGGTTAGGGTTAATAAATGAATTGTCTCTAAACTGCCTGAAAATGAGAAATGTCCTCACTATTCCCCTGAGAACCAATCCAGCATCTTCACATTGTACTGCAAGAGAGCCTGACTATGAATATGTGACAACAGATACAAGCTGAGCCAACAATATAAACGAGAATCTCTGAATACTGTGAAAGTAAAATGACTGTGCTCAGTGGACACAGTGGACAGCAGATACTATAAGTACTGTATGCAACAGCAGGCAATATGAAACTGATGATAAAGAGGAAAATAATGTGAAAATACAATGAAATAAAAAACAGTCCAATTACAGGTAGAAGTGGCCACGACACACTGGGGAGATGTTAAGAGCAGCAGCATCTGTATCACTGCCGTCTTGTTAGGACTTTGAGCCGCTCGCGCCTGAAATAATCACTAACACAGTGTCGGGGGATATCAGGGAACAAAGCAATATGCAGCCTGTTATGAAACTAGAATAATATCTCTTCCTCATACATACACATGCACACACACACGCATGCACAGGTATCCATGTGTGCCTGTGCAGAGACGTGTGCCTTCATGTGATGTGTGGCCAAGTGTGCGCAGGAATCAGGCAGAAGACGCTGAGCAATGATTTGAAAATGTAAAATGAAAAGGATCCACAGTCCACAGAGAGTCTGCGTCTGAGATAAAAACTTCTCGCCTCCCCACTTGCTCACACGTATATTCTCTCACACTCACACACACACACACACACACACACACACACACACACACACACACACACACACACACAGAATGGCCTCTTCACTGTTTACTGGGTATTTTGTCGATAATGCTGTTACATCAGCTGTGACTTTCTTTTGGGGCGTTGATCGGTGGCTAATAGGAATTTAAATGGATTCTTGGATGTTAATTGCCATGAAAATGCAATAACGGCAGCTTTGTGTTTATGTGCTAACTCCAGGCGATGCTAGACATGCATGCAGCCTCAATTGTAATAGCTCTTAATAGGTTTTTTGGTGGGAGATTTGTCATAGCGGATGAATGAACTCTCGTCTTCCTGTAAATCCTCTTCTGCCTATCGTGAAATATTATTTGGAGTATTGATGGCTCGGGGTGGAAATGTGATGGTAGGGGCCTTTGGGGGTGTAATTAAAGTTATTTGAGTAAATCATGCTGAGTTTAAATCAGATATGGAATCAGCTGTCAACTAAATCAAATAGAAAATAATGAAGAGCAGCATGTTTCTTTGTTTATTTGTCATAATAAACACCCTGTTGCTGAGACCGCTTCCTAGGAGAGCTTACAAGAAAATGAATAACATCAGTCTTGTGCAGACAGAATGGAACAGGTGAAGAGTTTAGGTTCAGAGTGATGCATAAATGAGACACCTTGAGGCAAAATATTGAAGATTCTGCAGACCCTCTTATCAAAAAACCTTTCTTCTCTAATGAACCAGTTCCTGTTGTGATGCATTTAGTGACCTCATGTTTTTAAATCAGTGTCTGTCAGCGTGTCGCTGTAGGTGTGGAATTAGCTTCACAGTATGGAGTCTGGCAAAGAATGACAGTGACTCATTACAACGGCTTTTTATCTGTGAGTCAGATAGCTTACAGAGTTCAACAGTTCTAATTTTTTACTTCTCTCTGCCTCTCAGGCTATCTCTCTCTCTCTCTCTCTCTCTCTCCACTTATATCTCTGTGCAGCTCATGTACCTTATGCACTCTCTCTCTCTCTCTCTCTCTCCACTTATATCTCTGTGCAGCTCATGTACCTTATGCACTCTCTCTCTCTCTCTCTCTCATCTTAATTCCTCTTCTTTGTTATTCATTACCATTTATGAGATACAAGTTTTCAGGGAACAGAGCCCCCGCTTCTCTGGATGTTGGGAGCACGTGCTGCAGAGCATCAGCAAAATGAGTGAGTCAGCAAGGTCTCATTATAGCCGCTGATAGACTGATAAAAGTGCAGAAACAACGCAGCCCTGCAGCTCGGGACTTGTTGGGCATGCGTAAAAGAAATTCACAGACACCCATGAGCGTGCATGCAAACAGGAACACACACACACACACAAATAGAAAGCTCTGATGTTCATTATGCGTCTCCTGGGGCTCCAGTGGACGTGCCTTTTCACCTGAGCACAGGAAGGGAATGTTAAATTTGTGACCATGTGCAAAGTAGAGCACACTGAGCGAGTGTCTTCTACACATTGCATCTTGTGTGCTGTGTTGTATTCATTGTATCAGTAGCCTCACACTCGACATCTGACTGGAGAATTGTCATTCAAAATCTGCAAAAATCAGCTGGGAAATCGATGTTGTGAGAATCTGTGTGTAGCACTTGTTTCAACCACATGACACTAATAAAGCTACTTTGAATACAAAAGCTGGCACTTTACTAAACTTAGAGACAAAACATACAAATATAACAATTTACTCAATCCAATGTATAGTCCTGCAGGTAATGAAAATGCGAATCAAACTCTCTTTTCCTCCTTTGAGTTCTTTTACCTAGGTTAGAAATAGTTTAGTTCAGGTGATCCACCCAGGCTGGATGATTTGTTTAAGTTCTTTATTTTAGAATTTGAGATTTAGTTTCTATTATTAGACCGGTCTGTAAGTGGTTTTCTTGCTTTTAGGTAACTAAGCTGTACCTATATTGGTTCTGTTATGTTCTTGAGTTAACTCTTTTTCTTCCCTTCTCAGGTGAAATAAGACTTCACAGTTTTCAAATCAAAACTGAATAAACATTACTGTACCCAAAATCATAACTCTTGAAAATTATGAATGCAAATACAGTATGACTGTGACAGTTCAAGTTCAGTTAATTATGAATTCCAATTAAGTTCAGTTAGAAGACAATAGTTCTAACACTCTCACCGCTGTGGCACCAAGTTCGACCATAGTCCTAAACGCAGGCAGTGTGTCCTCTCACTGGCGCCAGGATGGATCCTTATCTTTGGGAACGTAGTCCGCGGGTTTGGCTCGCCATCTTGTCTCTTAAAGGGGACACATCATTACAATTTTTTATAAGCAAACCTTTAATTGTGCCCATTAAATTACTATCAGCTATTTTTTAAATTGCTCTTATTTAATGAAACGCACACACTTAACTAATTTATTCATGCAATTTAATTAATTATTTATAATTATTTATTTATGCCATTTAATGTGGGTTACATGTGCCCTTGAGCAAAGCATTCAGCCTTGTAACAGTAGAAAGCTGCCATTGAATGTGTGTTATCTGTGTAAGTGTGAGGCACAAATGACACCGACTTGGATAATTAAATGACAGGGAAATATAATAACTGAAGTCTTCTGCATGTCTTTCCAGGTCTCATGTCTGCAGGACTTCTTTGGCGATGAGGACATTTTTGTTGCATGTGGACCAGAGAAGTTCCGCTACCAAGACGACTTGATGCTGGACGAGAGTGGTGAGGAGACTGTTAGTTCCTCTGACGTTTCACAGCTGACTCTCCAGTTGGCCCTCTAATGTTCTTCCTTCCCCTCCTCCATTTCCTTCCAACCCACAGCTGTGTTTTCTCATTATTTATAATAAATGTTTTATTTATTTTTTTGCTATATTTTCTAGGGTTAAAGGTCCCATATTTTTTCAAACACTTTCCCTGGGTTTTATTTGAAGTGCTGATCCATAAGAAGATATATTTGTGGTCTCCTCTCTCAGGCTTCTCTGTAGCTCTAGTAACAACAGGTCGGTGAGCCAATCAGAAGAGAGGCTCTGAGCCTCTCTATTGATTGGCTGAATGTTTTCTGAGTGATTTAATGAAAATATAGCAGATTTCAGGTAAACACTCAGAGAAACCAAATCCTGCGAGGCTGGATGGTGGGGCCAGATGGGCTGGGCGTGGCTTAGGGCGGTGACTGCTTTGTTGTGACATCACAAAGTTACAGAAGTCCCGATGGCTCGTTTTAAGGTGCAGTTTCTGTATACAGGCTGTTTGCATTTCTCTGTGGACTGAGCACTTTGCTTGACTTTGACAGTATTAATATAGAACCTACACTGCTTTATAATCAAACAAAACAGGGAAATCTACCTTTACACAATATGGGACCTTTAAGCAATTTATCATTTAGTGTAATCACACTGTGATAAAACGGGAGGAGTTGTTCCGTGTTCTGTTTCACTCATTTTAAAAATGAGGGAATTATTACTTTCAAATTGCTAGTTTTACATTACCATGCGGTTCAGTAGTGAAAAATCTGACTGTTCAAATGTTGTCTAACCAGAGCAAAGAGACAAATACACTGATTTCTCCAAAGATTAATCTAACATAATTATAAAAATCTGTAATTTCACTGTTTACTAAGAAATGAAGAAATAAATACTTTCCCACTTCCTGTTTGTCTGGCTCTGACTATTATGTAATGGCTAGAGTGCCATTACATCATTGAGGAAACTTCTTTTTCCCTATGACCTTTTTGAGGGAAGCTGCAATTTGACCCACAGACATTCATGAGATAAAATGAACTGTCTCTTCATATCATTCAATATATCTTCAGACTGTGAGCATAAAAACACAAAACGGCATTGATGAATTTGTCTCATGCCCGTGGACAAGTAGGGAGAATTTCTTTAAATCTTATTGTGAATGTAGTCTGCTAATCTTAAAATGATATTTTGTATCAAGATCCAGTTCGTTTTTTGAGAGGATGTTCATTTTGTCCATACCATCCAGCCTTACTCTCTGCTTATTAGTCAGAATATTCTCTCCTTGTTGACTTGTAAAAAAGAAAAAAAAAAAAAGCTCATCTTGTCTTTTCAGATGCACAGCACTCCTCCTTATCTTCCCTATATATGACACATCTCCCTGGTTCAGGTGGCAGAGGACTGTGTAGGCTGTCCACTTCATTACGCTCCGTGGTCTCTCACCACCCCTCCTCTCCTCTCTTTTCCCTCTCCGCTCCTCTCTTTTCTTGGAAGGAGCGGGTACGCTGCACTTAAGCCACCGTCTAACCTATTGTATCATTGTTCCTCTTCCTCCTCTCTGCCTGTCTCTCCACCGTGGTCGACTGAGGATACGTTCTGTCCTCACTTCACCTGTCTGTGTGTGTTTCTGTCTGTCTCTCTGTTCTTCTGCATCGCTGTCGCAGAAGACTCCTGCCATTTAATGCTCATCTGTATTCTCATCCTCTCATCTTGCTTCCTGTCTCCTACATGAATGAGTGTGTTCTGGCTTTTGTTCAAAGGTTTATTCAATTCATTTGTTCCCCCCCATAATCCAGCCCACCTGGGTCACCAACGTCCACCTCCCCCCACCCCCTTCCAACCCCATTTTATCTCTTTCTCTTTTTTCCTCCCCCTCTTCACCCTTTACTCTCCTTTCATTTGCACAATAGCTGCTTCCTTTAGCCTTCCTTAGTTTCCCTTTGGTAATCTGCCTCTCTTTTGAGAACATCCACAAAACAACCTCCTACATGCAACAAGGTGTTCCCAGTGTATCTGCATTTTCATTAGTTACTGATGATTGCCCCCATAAATGATTTGTCATAGGAACCAGCCATAAGAAAGAAATGAATCTCATCTTTATGCAACTTAAGCTCCTTTCCTCGTCCATGTAGCCACAGTGACTTGTTTGACAAATTTAATTATCTGCTTATGTCTGTGAGGACTGTGTGTGCAGACCGAACACCCGGTGTTTATGTCCACTGCTTTCTGCTTTTTGCATTCCTGTCTGGTTTGGAGTGTATTTGAACTTTTTTCTGTCTGCATTTCACGGCAGAGGTCACAGCTGACCAACGAGGCCTGTCCGATCTCAAAGGCTCCTCCAGATTTCCATTTCTTTTTGTCAATCCACAGGAAGCGACCTGTTTACCTTTGTTGGCCTTAGTTTCTCATAAGCCCTTGTAATCCATTACATGCTGGTGAGTTGCTGATGGTGCGGTCAAGGGCTCCTCGGTAACTCAGTTAAAGAGAATTTACTGGAAGTTTACCTTAATCCTAATGTAAATGCTTCACCTTTGTGGGGACTAGTCCCCAAACATCCAGTTTTGTCCTCACAAAAAGTGGTTAATACAAAACATACACACACTCTATATCTTTTTTCTGTGTCCCAGAGGACCGAGAGCACATTTTGACACCTCCTCATGTCCTGGAACACAGAGAGCAAGAGGTGCTGGGCAGGAGCCCTGAGGCAGAAGCAGACAGACAGGAAAGCAAAGCGACAAAGGAAACAGTCAGAGAGACGGTCGGAGTCAGAGCTGCAGACAGCTTCACCTCCTCTCAGCATCACTATAATTATCGCCTCTGCCTCAGCTCTGGCACACTGTCATCATGTTAACACTCTGCATTGTACATTACTCACTGGGCCACAACGACTGACATGCACGTAACACACACACACACGCACGCACACACACACACACACACACACACACACACACACACACGGTTATACGCACTCACACTCACACATACACGTGCAGACAAAGACATGCCACATGCCAGACTGTGTATAATTTTGCCTTCCCGCTGGTCTAAAATGATAATGAGCTATAATGGGGCTGGGTTAATGAACAGGAGAGGAGCAAAGTTTTGGGGATGAAGGAAGCAGGGAGGGTGTGTGAGTACCATCACATAGCTCATTTATCAGGACTGTGTGTGTCTGTGAAATATCAGACCTCCGTGAGTCATAGCTGTCACTCCTGAACCACCACAATAATTACGCTTGGAAAGCCAGCCCAGTGAAGGTCAGAACTCATTTTTGCAGGGGGACCTGAAGGTAAGACCAATTACAGCTGTGTTGATACATTAGTGCTTTTCTGTTTTCTTGCATGACTGAAGGTCAAAATCAATCAAAACAGTAAAACAACAATAGGCTAGAGCAGAACTGTGCTTCAAAATGCTTACTCACTTGATATTGTGTTAAAGCTTTTTTATTTAAGTGTGTGTGTCACAAAACACAAGGTCATGCCACAGTAGCACACACTTAATATTCACTCCTCCGGTGCATCCTTTTGTGTGTGTGTGTGTGTGTGTGTGTGCCAGCAGCAAGAGTGTAGCAGCTTTTTCGTGCTTTATTTCCAGCTGTTCATTTGCTACAAGTGCATTTAAACACTGTAGTCCCTGGATTTCTCTCATATGTAGAGTCTTTTTCTAAAACTTAAACATATTTTTTTGGGTGGATGAATTAATAAATGCGAAGGAATTTGTGTTTTTCAAATGGTTTCTCAACACACCTGTCTGTTTTGTGTTTGTGCTCGCAGAGTGTCGTACGATGAAGTCGGTGAACTATGGGAAGATGTCTGGCTCTCTGAGCCGAGGCTCCCCGAGGACCGTCATCCAATCACGGCGCAGCAAGTCCCCTGCTTCTGGTAAGACAGTGAAATAAGTTTCCTTCTTTCCTTCTTCTTCTTCTTGTCTCCTTTTCCTCTCAATGACTCAATCTGTTAATGAAATTTGGAACAGTGTCATTGCCCTGAATGATGCTTGAGTGTGTGTACTTGCATCTGTGTGTGCAGCGTCTCAGACCTGATGGACACAGTTGGGAGTTACTTGCGTCCTAATACTTCCCCATTTGATTGCTTGGTGTTTTCTAGCTCATTACTTAATCAGTGTTGCAGAGTCGCTGCAAATGAAAACAGTATGAATAAACACTGCAATGAAATCAGAGCTCTGTGGTGTGCCTGGCGATGTGAACTGTGTGTGTATGTGCGTGCATTGTGAGCTGTGTCTCATTGCATGCAGAATATGAATTCAAATGAGAATGATTTCACAAGGGAGTGGAGAAAAAGGCAAACAGGGATGAGAGAGGTGAAAAAAAAGAAGGGGAGCGAGAGTGAAGATGAGAGGGAAAGAAGAGAGAAGGGGGGTTGGTGACTCAATCCTGCAGCTCCCTGCAAGCCGATCTTCACCTGACATACTAATAAAATGTAATGAAATGGTGAGGGCTTGCTACAGTATCTACTGTGTTGTTTACGACTGATAATGACGCCAGAAAAAGCCAAAAAACTCCTTTTAGAGGCAACAGCAAAGCAAAAAAAAAAGCTCTGAAACACAACAGAGTAATAATTATAAAAGCTGAATGCAGCTCTGTGTGTGGCAAACATTCACGCTGGCTTGAAGCTGGTGAGAGCTTTTGAGTTTTGAGCTTTAACAAAATATCAGGTTGTTCTTTTTTCTGATTGCACAGCTTGAGCTTTGGCTGCGTAAAACGCCCAGTTATGCAACAGGAGCACTTGACTTTTCATTCTCACTGTTATTATTATTTTTGGTGATCTGAGAGCGAATGGGGACGTGTTGGGTTGGGGTTGACGCGGCGACAGGTGATGCAACATACAGAAACTCCCCAGAAAGAAATCATTCCACCTGCTGTTGAAGCATCTCGAGCATGCACTGACACACTTTCTTTTTTTTTTTTTTTTTTGTGATGCCTCAAAACAGCTATGTGGTGTTGCGGAGTGAAAACCAGTAGTTGTTAATGTGTTTTGAACTGAGCTGCGAAGTGAAAGAAAAAGCAAGGTGCAGAGAAACAGCTGGGGTGAGAACAGAAAGTTCTGGATGCTGATGGCTTGAAAACTTTGGGGAAAAGGTTATGAGGGTGAGTCATAGGCTGATGTGATCACGTCAGCTGAAGCTAGTCTGGGAGGAAGGTGTGTATACTACTGTGTGTGTGTGTGTGTGTGTGTGTGTGTGTATGTGTAAGAGAGAGAGAGAGAGAGAGAGAGAGAGAGAGAGAGAGAGAGAGAGAACAAGAGACTGAGACAGAGGGGGAAAATGAGACTGACTCGTCTTGGTTGCCATGGAAACATAGCACAGTAGGAGCATGTTGCCACAGACACAATAGTCGGTGACAGCCATATATGGCGGTGACTTCCGGCGAAATGGCCCTGCAGTGGAGCAGCGGAGCCGACTGACGCTCGGCCCTCGCTGGAACCCTGAGTCAGACCATCGCGGCGTTCTCACTTCTCAGAAACGTTCCCCCTTCCCTCGCTGCTTCCGCCGCTTAATATCATCAAATGCTCCCGGGTTGTTGTTGACTGTTTAGCACTGCACTGAATTCATTCCCTAAGACATCATCCGTTTGTATCAGGAGAGATGTCGGTGGAGCGACAGGAGGAAATGAAAGATAACTGATGGATCAGTTGTTTGTGTTTCTGCTGCTTTGTTACTGCTACCGTGCCCCCTTTCCCTTCCTGGACAATTTGTCCAACGATTATGGTGATAGTCAACAACAGCTGATACCGGCTGCTGTAGCACATGGCTTATTGAGGTGCCTGTTCTGTTGTTATTCAACATGTTCACACGAAGGCCTCACTGAGGTCCTGTCTCACTACGGATAACAAACATTAAAATAAAATAGATGTCAAATAGAGCAGAATCTCTCTCTCTCTCATTATGTGGGAAGGAAATTACAAATTTTTGTTGATACAGACGAGTGTAGCAATTAACAAAAGTCATAGATCACTGTGTTACAGTGGTATGATGACAAACAGAGCGTGCCTTACATTTACTCGTGATTTATTTGCAATTTGTCATCACATAAATGTTTAATATTTGAGAAACTGTGATTAACAGTTTCATTTTAACTGGACGGTACAGTATCATCACAACAACTATTGCTGAAATGAGTAATCTCTTAATCAATTAGCTGATCTACGAGCTCATGATCATGTGTTGGGTTTGGACTGTTTGATTGACAAAACAAGCAATTTGTCTCCTGTTTTCCGAATGTTTACTGCTTAAACATTTAGTCAGTTAATCATAAAAGGTAATTAACAGATTAACCAATAATGAAAGAACTTTTTATTGCACTCCTAAATCAAAGTAAAGACCTAAAAATATAACAAAAACAAACATCTCACGTGACTGACATATTTACCTTGAAGTGTAGATTCAACAAGTGAATCTAGGATGGTTGGTCACTTGCTGTTCCCCAGTTCCCCGCCTCATCTGGAACATGTGGGACTGCTGATGTTTATCGAGCACTATTTTTGCTGATGTCCTCTGGTCTTAAACCTTGTGGAGTCTGCACAGATTCCTGACATCAAGGCTGAAATGACAGTCAGCAAAAAAGAAAGATCAATATATCCATCAGTATCACATCAGTGTTAGTTATAAATATAAAAATCTGGTGTTGGGTTTTAAGTCAAGTGACTGCAGAATAATGCATTTAGATGAAAGTTGATTCATTATTCAATTAATTATTCATTTATTTAAAAGCAGCTGCACTCTAAACCATTTTATCTGAGATATTGCCAACGAAATAACTGGTGTGGACACCAGATAAGAAAGTTCTGTCCAGTTTTTGATATTTAGAAACCAGCGCCTGTAGGATTTTATTATTGCTCATCCACACTTGGAGAGATAAAGACAAAGAACTTCAGTAGTTTTAAACCTTACTGCAGGTCTTCAGGTGTTCTGAGCACGGCCTCGAAGTCCCACATTCATTTTTCCTCCAGCCAACACAGGCGTTAATAAAAATTCTTTATCACATCTAATAATCTGGACCGAAGGAGCCGCACAGAGGAGATGTGAAGTGTAGATGCCGCCTGAGATAGTGAAAGAGATGGTGAAAGTGAGCGAGCATGTAACACAACACACGTGCCGCCAAACACCACCTGGTGTCCTTTTGTGTGTCCGCCTGCTCCTCATTGTTTGTGTGTGTGTGTGTGTGTGTGTGTGTGTGTGTGTGTGTGTGTGTGTGTGTGTGTGTGTGTGTGTGTGTGAGGAACAGACAAACAGACTGGTGAGACAGACAGTCACACAAAAACACAAAGAGGACAACCAGGAGTTATATTGGGGAAATAAATATAGAATTACAACAGATAGAAAAGATATTCACCTCACATGCAAGTTATTACGTTTTTGTTTTACATTGAATCAAAGCAAATTTTTGACTGATCAACAAAAAAGATGCGTTAATGTCAAAGTGAAAACAGAAACCCATCTTTAACTGGATCCATGTGCAAAATTATTGAAATATTTCACCTAAAAACTCCCAAATTTTTCAATATATGCATTATCTTACAGGAATGAAAGATATTTGCTTATAAAACTATAAACTTATCACTTTATTGTTCCCATTTTCTGTATGACACTGTGACAAAGGTGTAAAAACTTTCCACCTAAAGAATTACATACATTTACAAAATTGTGATGAAATGATATCAAATAAAGTCAAACATTTGCAAACATTTTGAATAAAACTTAAAACATTTAGACGATGGAATGAGAAGGATTGTGAAACTTTTTAGTGATTGTTATAGCTTCATCAGACTCGACAAACATTGTCCTGTCTAGTCTGTTTCGAGAACACGAGCCTTCTGAGAAATCTGCTGAATCAATTCAGAAGCACTGTAATAATAATAAAACACAATAATCAGGCTGCTTCTCTGCACAAAATGTTCTTCTTATTGAAAACCTCAAAGCATAGAGACTGTTGTGTTGTATGTTTGGCAGGTGAATCATACTGTGGGTCTCAATAGTCAGTGAATCACAAGTCTTCATGACGCAGTGATCAAATAATATAAGTGATATGAACCAAAAGCATTAAACTTGTGTTTACGAATTTCAACTGATGAAATCTGAAGATAAAAATTACATCTTGACTTTTTTCTGAACGGCCGTCAATGATCACAACAGCTGATTCAACTTGCAGCTGTTCAGTAAAATTTCAGTCAGTTCGCAATTTCAAGGCAACAAAGATGTGGCCTCGTTGAAACAACACTCACGTTGTCGAGAGTCTGATGTGGCACTGTGTTCTGTCGGTTTTGTGTATGCATATGTGTGTGTGTGTATGTGTTTGTGTGTGTGGGCAGGTTCTTGTGTGTCAGCAGTACACTGTCATCACTCGAAGCCTCATTCTGTGATGATCTCACAACCCCCGGCTCAGTGTCTATACACACACACACACACACACACACACACACACACACACACACACACACACACACACACACACACACACACACACACCCAAAATAATGTGAGAAAACAATTTGCACTCATACATAGTTTCTCTCCCTGTCTCGCCATCTGTTTCTCTGCTCTCCTCTGATGCCTCATGTCAGCTAAAATTAACAGAGAACTACAGATGGTGTCAACAAGCATCACGCTGATACTTCGGGGGTCTCGTCTTTCTCTTTCTGTCATGAGCAACTCCGTGTGACGGGAGAGACTTTACGTCGAAGCGTGCGCGGGGCGGCCGACCCACAAATAAATCCCCGCATATCTCCAGGAGAATCAGCTGTGACACTTCCTGAACTGTGATCACATGATGTCTGCAGCCTTCGCCACTTTTCTTGCCCCGTAAAACCCACTCCTGCAGGGTACACGTGTACTCTCTGAAACCAGATAAGCACATGGAGGGTAACAGATAACAGAGGGTGTGAGGAAAAACACATTCATGTCCAAGGCAGTATTGGTATTTGGACAAAAGACAAGATAATGGCATGCCTCTAGGCAGCTTTGTGTTTATGAAACAGCATTGTGTTTCCACTCTTATCTACTTTCAAAATGTGTGATCTTTGACTGGGCTTTGCCTGTTATATAGGAGCAGTTGTCCCAAAACGTGTGTCATGGGTCATAGTGCTGCTAAACTCACTGATTTCATGTGCTGAAATTCCACGAATGCCTTTCAACAGCCTTTAATGAACATGCAGGAACTTCCACATGTTACCATATGTTTATATTAAGAACCATGTGTTATTACACATTCCATTTTTACGAAACAATATGTGTATGGTAGGGTGTGGTGTTTAAAATAAAGGTGTGATAATACACAAGTGTGACATGGAACACATGGTAAGAGATGTACACAGAAGGATGTGATTAGCTAGTTATCAAGTCTCATTAATCCATTAAGGCTGTTTTGTCGTTCCCAGGATGGAGAAGGAAAAAAAAAAAAAAAAGACGCTGCTTTTAGATTCCCAAGAGGATGCCAGATTTCGTTTGTCAATCTGCCAATATTAAATAGAAACTCCTTTGACCCATATGGCTTGCTGTAGTTGTAGCTTTTATTTTTGTTCACAGCTCATGTGTTGAATGTGTTGCTCGCCACCAGTTGCTGCCACATTCAGGAATTGTGTCGGTTCTGTTTATGCATGGTTTTACCATGCTAGTATTTTAGCCACGCTAGCATCATGGCTCTATAGGGATGGCAATGCTGGTCTGTCAGTCAATCCACAACTTTAGTCCAACTAACTAACTATTGGATGGATTGCTATGAAACTTTGTTCAGACATTCATGGTCCCCAGAGGATGAATGCTAGCCACTTTGGCGATCACACGACTTTTCCTCTAGCACCACCATGAAGTTGGCTTTTGTAGTTTTGAGTAAAATGTCAACAACTACTGGCTGTATAACAATGAAATTTGGAACAAACATTCATGTTCCCCTCAGGATTAATTGTGAGAGCTTGTCCCTTAACTTTGCATCCAGTACTTTGGTTTATGACCAGATACTGCAGAACTATTGACAATCCCATCAGCCTCAGATGTATTTTGTGTTTGGCATTAGTGCCTGATACAGCCTCAGAGAGCTGCTAGCATGGCTGTAGATGCTCGTTGTTTCCTACTTTGTACTTTGGCATTGAAAATGCTTGGACTGACTCGTAGGTGTTACTATGTTAAGTCCAAGTAAACATAAAAAAAAAAAAATCCTGTTAGGTAACCGCTAGCAGCCTAATTTTAGCTGCTTATCTCACCATGTAGCCATGTGAAATTTAATATGTAGCCTATGTATCATCAAGCACATCACACAGCTGGAAACGGGCAGAAACACAAGGTGCTTTTCCATATTCACTGCCTGCACAGCTCACTTGTGAGGTCTTGTGAGGTCTTGTGAATATCCATGCATGACAAATCTAAAAAGAAAATCATTCATTTGGCAATGGCTTTTGTCCAAAGCAACTTTAAGTGCGTCTTACTGCACTAGACTCTAACCACCAACATCAAGACTAATGGCGACTGGCTCTACCGCTGCACCCCTGCTCCAGACTTAATTCATCTCTTCCAGAACATGAACTTCTTATGTTTCAGATTATTGAACATCTCCTTGTTTTCAGGCTTTATTCTACCTCTACATGACCTCACATCTTCTGAATGCAGGAATAAGAAAAAGCCCTGAAGGCAGAGCATGCTGCAGCATTGCTTTTTTTTTTTTTTTTTTTTTCTCCAGCATGTATATTCATCTGATTCTGCACTAATCGCTCTCGAATTCTCCCAGTTTCACTCCTATAGTTCAAGTTTTAAATCTCTGCACAGTTTTCCTGGAATGGAACATATCAAATAATAGATGTATTTTATTTTTCTTGCTTCTACCCTGCTGTCTGTCCGTCTCTCGCTCTCTCTTTCTGCCTCTCTGTCCCCGGTGCGCGTCAGAGTTTGCGCAAGCATCCTCCCCGCCTCTCCGTGTAGTACAGCTCTGCTCCATCTCTCCCATTCACCACAGTTTACTATCACACTCGGGCGGAGCGCGTTCAGAGGTGCTGTTCTTCCTCTCCTCCCTCTTCCTCTTCTTCTTCTTCTTCTCTTTACCCCGCTTTGGATTATCACTGTGTTTTTCGTCATGCTGGAAGTGGAAGGTAGGAACCTCAAAACAACGCGACGTTTTATTCGGCTTATGTGTGAAACAGCGTTTGTCATTTTCCCTCCCGGCAGCTCAAACTTTAGCCTATATTTGTTCCTTTCCTGGAAAGTAGGTTACACTGGTTGTTTGTGCTTCACCGCTGATGTGACTTTGAATATCATTGACTTTGTGAGGTTGTGATTTTTGTAGTAGGGGAGATGTCTTTAAACGTTACCCGTTGTGTAACCGGGAGGAGTGTCTGTCTGTGTGCGTAACGCTGATGCTGAGTTTCATCAATGAAGATGTCCAGGAATTTATTGCTCAGACAAAAGCACTTGAGCTTCTTTCTTTCTTCGTTTTTTTTTGGGTAAAATACGAGTCGCTCCTCTCCGTGGCAGCCGGTGCTATTTTAGTCCGCCGTGGGCTTCATCTTCTTTGCCTTGAATAATTCACAAAGTTCTTTGATCTCCGCAGGGGAATAAACATTAAACAGTCAAGGTTGGACCACTTATATCTCCCCCACAGGTTTCACTCCTCTGCTGCATCGCGAATAACGGGATCTGAAAATGTTACTGCAAATTAAATATTGTTTACAAGCAGCAATACTTTATTAATTATAGGCTAATACATTAAAGCTTACAATTTTTTTTTAAACGGCCGGGGAGTGGCAGGAAATAGGAAACCTGGTGGTGAATTTTATTTATTTATTTTTTTTAAATCTACACTGGATCTATTTTATCTAGATTTTTAGATTCCATCTCTGTGAGGATTGGGTTTCATTTACCATTTGTATCTCCAATCACTGCTGCTTCATGGAGTTGACTTGAGTTGAAACTGTGCCTTGTTGCCAAGAGACAATTACCCATATTTTCAGTCCAACGAAAAGCGGGCTCATGTTGGAATGTGTGCAGGTTAATGATACTGTTAGGATTTTTTTTTTTCCCAATCTAGTTTTTTGCTTGACCACACACAGGATTCGGGCGGAGCGTTGATTAATCTAATGTTCTTGTTTAATGAGGTGATGCCACTGGGTTTTTTTGTGCTGTGCTGCAGCTGGAGAAGTAGACCACGCTGAGGTCACAAGTACATTAAACGGGATGGAAATGAGGACAGCCTGGTGTTGTAATGTTGACTTCCAGCCATGCACTCGAAGCCTAGAACATGATGTGATTATTAGATGCACACATGAGGCTCAAGTATAACTGGCTTGTTTCACAGGGAGATTTAGAGCAACAGGGTTTGTATTTAGTTGGAGCTTATTTAAAAAAAAAAAAAAAGAAAACCAGTGTGGACTTCAGTGCTTGTTTCCTTTCTCTCTTCCTCCCCCTCTTGTCCTCCTCCTCTGCCTCATTCATGTGAATGGATGGATGCTGAGGGCGGAAGTGTGGGCTGCTGCTAGACACTCAGAAATATAACAGTTCTAGAAAACGTGTATTCACATCGAAAAGGATCATCTATTTCAATATTTCTCTCTCTGTCTCCACCCCTGTCTCCCACCCTGCTCCATTTCCCCGCCCTCGTTTTCTCCCTCCAGTGAACGGGACGCCGGCCAGTCAGCTGTCCACTCCTCACTCGGGAAAATCTCCCAGCCCCTCCCCGACCAGCCCGGGCAGCCTCAACCAACGCCGGGTAAGACAAGAATGCACAGGCACACACAGTCACACACACACAGTCACACACACACAGTCACACACACACACAGTCACACACACAGTCACACACACAGTCACACACACAGTCACAGTCACACACACACACACACACACACACACACACACACACACACACACACACACACACACACACACACACCACACACACACACACACACACACACACACACACACACACACACACACACACACACACACACAGTCACCCCTTAGCATTTAGTGACACTAAATCTATAACACATTCCTTCTATGTTCTCAGGAAAAGGACAAAGCTGTGACTGAGCATAGGCCGACCACATCTTAGAGTTGCTAGAACACGAAGGAACCACAGCGTCCCAACATCTTTATTGTCCCAGAAAGGGGCGGGTCGTTGACCTCTGACCTCACACAGTGCTGCTCTGGGGATTCCAAGAATGGCAGGCTCATGTTAGGATCCTCTAATGTTACAACTTTCATCCAGTGTTAATAGATTTCAAGGGCAAAATTCCCCCTTTTCATGCAGATTTTTCTGTCACATCCCCCCCTACATGCTGACCTGTAGCTCTTTGTTCCTCACAGAGAACTCCACCTGCCTTTGGTAGCCCAACAATGAATGATGCTTTCACTGACTTTTAGAGAGATGACCCGATCTGTCAAGTCAGTAATTTGTGCAATATCAGATCTAAAGATGAGACTGTCAATTGGCCTGCTCTGATCCTCGAGCCTGTTTTTATTCTGCAAAAATTGGTTTGCATCCCTTGTTAGCTACCAGGCAGTGCTTTGCTGCATGTTAGCATAAGAAAAGACCCAGACAATACTGATCTTTTTTTTTTTTTTATCAAGTCGTGTCATTTTGTACATGTCCTATTGTGTAAAAGATTTAGAAACACATTTTATACTAGTAAATTTGATTATTTCAGCCATTTTCCCCCAGGTACTCAGTTATTGGCCTGGGTTTAAAAAAAAAAAAAAAACCTGTAAAAAAAAAAAAAAAAAAAAAAAGAAATCTAAATTTACATCTGTTGTTCTGTAGATAACAGGAGAAAGGATCTGAGATACAAACTCACTATGTTCTCTGTGAAGCTTGTAGTTCCACTGTGCAGAGCAGGAGCATGCAACTCAAACGGAAAACCTTGAATTCCATAGTCGAGAGGCTGAGTTCATGGAAAGGCTGTTGTGTGTGTGTGTTCAACATCAAAGTATGTACTAATCCAGTTTTTGACGGCGACGATGGGCAGCTTTTAACGTCGGCCTCAATCCTAATCACTTCCCCAGTTTTTTTTTTCTCCCCCTCACATGCAGCAGCAGCAGCTCTGTAATTTGCAGGAGCTCCTAAGCCTGTTGCTGATTTAGTTCCTTCTCCATCATAAACAAACATCTCACACGCTCACTTCACCTCTGCCCGCACACAGACACGCGGCAGTATGCAGCATGTGAACCCGGAATGCATCCATATGAGCTCCACCACCTGCATGTGTCTTGTGCTCCTCTCCAGCATACCGACTGAAAACCCAACAGCAGGGGTGCAGGCGCAACCCGATTGTTTGTTAGGGAGGGGAAGTCAAGAATGTGGCTGCTTTTTAATAGGACACAAAGAAAACAGTGGCTGTGAATTACTTATGCACACAAATGAGCGTGTGTGTGTGAGTGACTGTACACTAAAACCAGCATAGCATACAGAATTCATTTATCGCGCTCAGCAGCTTCAGTCTGGTGCTACTGTACATTTGATTTGCCAGGGATGAATGGATGGTGGAGAGAGTGTGGCCCTCAGGCCTGTGAGTCCATCAGTGATGGGGTTGTATGGATGTGATGTGAAAGTCAGCCGGAGACAACAGGAGCAGATCACATTTGGGTTGTATGGCTGCTGAGAACAGGACAAGGTGCGCTGGAGCTTCCAGAGTCATCAGTATAATGGAAGTGGGTCACCTTAGATTTCCGTGTTGAAAGGGAAGGAGGTTTATAAACTCTCTGCTTCCCGCTGAATGAATAAATGTGGGGCGGTTAATGTAGATATTTTAAGTAGTCAGTTTCTGCTGCTCTGTTCTTCCCTCTTAGTTCAGAGTGCGATCCTGAACAGTCTGGGTTTGAGAGGTGAAGGAGCGCTGAATGGATGTAAAGAGAAAAAAGGAAAAACTAATTCTTGCCCCATCCTCTCCACATTCATCCACCCACTTTCCTCATCAAACATTAGCCCTCACAAATTATCTTTGTAGTGCAGTCCCTGACCTCAGCTGTACAGCAGTTAAATACGAGTTTTACACAACAACAAGTTGAGTGTGTATTTCTGAACCGGAGATTATTCCCGGCTTTGTGCTCGTTGACACGCCATCCTAAGCCTGCAATGGCTTGGCTGGAAGGAAGGGAGGGAGGAGGCCTCGCAGCCCATTATCTCTCGTCTCCACTCGGCAGCTTCACACTCTTCAGCCACATTACGATGTAATTCTCTCCTGCACTTCTTACTTTCTCCATCCGCCCTGTTAGTGACTCTCCCCCTCTGTTCCTTCCCTCCCTGACAGTTTCTAATTTCTCTCTCACTCCAGCTTCCATCCATTCTCACTTACCCCCAACCCATCCCCTCCCCCTTCCTCTCACTTCCCCATATGAAAGAGTATTAACTTCACAGGGAGAAATTATATTCCATCATTTCCCATGTAGATTAATTCTAAGCTTCTTTGAGAAGTTCCTGGCATTATATTTTCACATTTTCTCTCCTTCTGCGTTCTCTGTGTAAACATGCATGAATAATCACAGAGTACACAAACTCAAATCCTGTTATTGTTATGCTTACAATGGCAAATTTAACTCAATCTTACCAAGCCATCAGTCAGAAATGACCCTTCTCCTTAAAACGGAAGCGTGAATTTTAACATCTGTGTTCTTAAAAGAACATCTGGGGCTCAAAAATAGCCCAAATCCTCTGATATTTCAGCCAATAAAGCACAGAAAGCCTCCACAAATCCATTTCCTAAGCAGCGACAGAGCCTCAGTGACCTACTATGAATGTTGCATTTAAACAGCTCACCTCTCCGGACCCTGCATTTAAACACTTAGAGGCACTATGCTGCCTGAAGTAGGCTGCTCGCACGCTTCAGACCATCATAACCCATTTCCCCGAGCAGATTATACAGACATAGCATAGCCCCCCCCCCCCGCTTTCACACATACATAGCTGCACGCGTACAGAGAATCACTGCTACATCCATGTAGGCTTCAGAAAAGAAACACATTAATACATGAAATTGCTATTTGTGAAGTTTTACACAGTTGGTTCACACTAGTATGACCCATTTTTATGAATTATGAACAGAAGCATGAAAAGATGGTCTACATTCATGAAGTCTTCCACCCCCCCCCCTTCTCCTTTGTACTTCTTGTGGCTGCTTTCCTCACTAAGAGCACCATAGCCTTCCATATTCATATTCATTATTAAACTGACAGACACATGCATTTTGTTTTCTGTCAATGCCTGGTGTAAAACACGTACCGGATTAATCGAATGGGCCGGCGAGGTCGCAGCTCTTCCCCTCTCTGTTTACTCCATTAGCTGTGAAAAACACCAGACAGGGAAATAAATCATTCAAAAAAATTTAAAATTAAAAGAGAAAAAGACAATACACAGAGAAGTGACTGACAGACTGAAGGCAAGACAAACAGATGGTCTATGATTCTAATACACCAACTGTGATAGAGTCAGGTGGCTGTTGGTGTGAGTGTATGAGAGAAAGAAAGTGCTAATTGTTAACCGTAGTGTGTCACCTATATCCACCTCTCACCATTGAGTTGTTCGTGTGCACAATCCATTGAATTGCATGCTCCATCTCTCATTCTTACTGTCCATATTTTCGTGTCGGGTGATTCATAATTAAATTAAGTCATTGTGTGTGAGTGAGTGTGTGTGTGAGTGAGAGAAAGAAAGAAAGAGAGCAGACTGAAGAAGAATGTGTGTGTGTGTGTGTGTGTGTGTAATGAATTTGTTAATTATCGTCTCATCTCATCCATGTGAGTGTGTTGTTACTAAGGGTTGTATTTGTTATTTGTCTGTATTATATTTCCTATTTCATGTTGTGTTGATGTCATTAGATGACTTGTTCCTTTTTCTTTTTTGTTTGTTGGTTCCTGTGACTGCCACAAAGACTGGCTGCAGCACATGAGGAAATGGTGCAACAATGGCTGTCACTTTAAAGTCTAAACAGTGTTTCTTGAACATTTTGTTCCTTAAAACTTAAGAAAGAAATGATTCCAACCCGGCTCATGTTTACATGTCTTTACATATTGATAACAATGAAAGATATGTAAATATGAAAATTGTCTGTGGCAAATATTTGTGTATTTGATAATCCGGTCCGTCATCTACACGTTATGATTTCCTGATGTGAGGCTGCCAGCTCTTCACGGCTCATTTGTTTCTGTTTGTAATTTTCTTTCATTAATGTATTAATTTCCATTTGTTGATGTCATTAAATTCATTGTCATTTCATTTTCATTTTGTGCTTTTTTATTTATTATTATTGTTAATATTATTATTCTCATGCTCTTCATTTGTGTTCATTAACAGTTGTTCATCACATACAAAAACAAACACAAAGATCATTCACAGTAGATGGTGGATGATTGTGGTGATGATGATGACGATGATGGTCTTTTTGTACACATTTATCAGTTGGTTCTCCTTTGTTAAACTTGTGTATTCAGCAGAGCAGAGCAGAGATTACAACACAAACACAGTCCCAGGGGCGCTTTCATTGGCTCTGTCCCACTGCTTCTGCCCTGGATTGTTTTTTTTATTTTTTTGTATTTGGATGAGGCAGCAGCTCAAGTCTCCTTCCCCTTTTTAATTTTCCCTAAAGCATTTAATCACGTTCCTGTGATTTCCCAGGATTGCAGTCCATAAGGACCGTGATTAGAAAACTTCCCCGTGTCCAACTGGCAGACCATAAAAACCGAATCGCCCAAACAGCGTTGATCTCTTCAGACGAGAGTCAAATTGATTATTTTTCCTGTCTGTCTAGACACCAAAATAAGAGCAAAGAAATATTACCTCCTGTACCTTGTGTTCTTATGAGAGACAGATGGAGTAGGGACATGGGATAAAACAAAGTACCCCATTTCTATCAAATCGTATTAGATTTTTCCCCACTGAAGCAAACAACTAATAAATCCTGCTTTTGCTGGATATTGCATGACAGTGAAAGTGACAAGAAATACCGCTGGAGGAGGAAGAGGTTTGGCTCCCCCCAGCTTAAGGGACGGACAGAAAGAAGGCTTTAGGATGTGTGTGTCGTAATCAGATTCAACCAGGGGCATTGAGGACAAGGCTAGCATTACTCTTAAGTTGCTTATGTAAATGTGTGGTGCATTTTTAATGCCGAATTCCACAGTTGACGGACTTCCTTTTCAAGCGCAGCATAAATCATCATTTCTGCTGCCACACATCTGCTTCTGGAGATGATGCTCCATGTTTAAGGTCAATCATGAACATCCTGTTTAATTCCTATTTATGCGCTGATCAGTATTCAGCCGCTGAGTGCTGCCCTTGCGGGTTTGAAGAGCAGTGGCTCCAGCCATGATGTAAAAGGTTTGTCAATTGTGTTTTTTAGCGGTGTGAGTCATAGCCAGAGCAAAAGTGTAGAGATGTGGAGCTAGAAATAGTGTGTTTCGTATTGTGCAACAGGGAGAAAGCGGGACGGTCTAACAATAACAACACAGTTCCTGCCAAATCCAATGATCAATATCAACCACACCAGACTCCATACATCTTTCTTACCATCTCTCCGTCTCCCGTTCTGTCTGTCTCTTTCTCCCTCTTTCTCGTCACTCCATCTGTCTCATATAGTTTTTCGCACAGGAAAAAGAGACACAATGTTCATAGAAGGTTGAACCCACCTCCCAGCCCGCAGACAGGAAATGGCCATATATAGGCTTCTGTCTCCACACTGAAAGTCTCATAAGCTGCTTCTCTCTGCTCTCTGTGAGCAGTTTCCATAGCAACAGTATTTTGTTTCCCTCGGTGGCAGGAAGGGAGAGATAGGGAGTTCAAAATGAGAAAAGCGAGTAGACGACGGGGCTGGATGTGAGATAAGGGCACAAGAGAAGTAAATATATGAGTCAGGATGAGAACATAAAAGTGCACAAGAAGGATGTTTTGGCGACTGAGCTCAGGAGGGTCATCGGCTTTATGGGCATTAAGTCGGTTTGCTTGTTCCGGGATGTGCTGCCCGACCAAAAACAACATTACATAAACCGAATTCAGCCTGACTCACAGCTCCACTCACCTGGGTGGCTTTCAGGTCACAGCAGCACAGATGAGTAAAAAAGAGCTGACAGCTACTTGGGCAGAGATATAGGGCAGCTCAGCTCTGTAAATAGTTTTCACATCTAAGTCATCATGATGGGTGGCCTTTTCCTCTCTGACAGCCAACTCTCCAGGCTTGCACCGCAGTCCCACTGGACACCAGAGAACAGAGAGCTTCACATCAGGCCTGGGTGAAAGAGCTGAAATCAAACATGAAAAATGCTTTAATTTTCTGGAATACACACAGATTGTAATCACACACAATTTCCTTCATTCTATGACCCAGATTTGTTCCCAGATAATATTTTCACATTGTATAGATGTTGATATATTTTCATATGTTGCTGGAAACTTTGTTAAATCAGAAGAAGAGGAGAAGAAGTTTAAGAAGTTTTGTTTTGTAAACTTTAACCATATCGTAGTAATGTACTGCTAAAAAGTACATTACACCATAGCTTGGTTGGTTAATAACAATGGCCAGCATCCGTTTCATCAGCAGCATCTCCTCTAAGGAGTCAGGACTGATCGATGTGTGAATTTATGTCATCATGTGAGCGCCTTAAAAAAAACACATCTGGCTCCACCTGTGCTTAAATGATGAGAGGTGAAAGGAAAATGTATCATCTGCTAGTTTAGAGCTGGTCGCTGTTAAGCTGCTGATGCACTTGCTCTCTCAAGTTGCACACAGAGAGCGGCTCATGCATCACACACATACACAGTGCAGACCATTTACAGAGCAAACTGCACTGGTTAATAATTCACATCTGCCAAGGGGCTGTGCTTTTATTTTAGAAAAACCTGTGATGGCCGGGCTACATGTGCCAGTCGCACCTGTGGGATTTATTTGAGTACTGGAAACCTTGCAACCCCAAAGGTCCTTCACTACCTTGTCTCCGGGACAGACTGTGAGGCAGGAGAGGAGGATTTTGCCAGAGGGGTGGGGGGTGGGGGGGTAGAAACTGAAAAATCTTACGCAAATAAAGAGAGAAACGAAGCATCATCAAATTGTCCAAATGTAGTAAAAGAACGTGAAACCATCAACAGGTTTCGGAGGAAAGGAAAGGAGTGGAGAAAAGGGTAGATTCTCATTTACAGTCCCGACTAGATCCTTGCTCCCCATCCTTGTTGCTTCCATGACAACCAGACAGAGGGTTACGAGGTGGAGGGCGTAATGAGTTTTTGTCTTTAGATAGATGCAGACGCCGCATCTCAGCCGCTCTCTTTCCTCCTAATGACCTCCTACTTACCGACCAGATGAAAGGTAGTATTCATCCGCCTTTATTAGTGTCACCCAAACCTGCATTTTTATGTTTTATTAAAGATAGTAGTGACGAATGAAAGGAAGGTGCAATTAGACGAGAATTACTTCAAGTTCTGTGAATGGAGAGGAGCTGATTGAGATGCACTCTGTCTGCAACTCACACACACACACACGAGGTGGTTTGCTGGATAAGAAACCGGTTTATATTCAGCTGAGTAGCTTAAGTAAATCTGTTTTAGCTACACACACCACAGGCAGCACAATACAACAGACGGACATGCAAACACAAAGACAGACATGAGGATGTTCTCAGGATGAGCTGCACAATGTCCCTTTATTCTAATTTTGGATGTAAGTATTTGTTTCAGCTGGGACTGTAGCAGAAGGGACTGTTTAATTGTATTTTGTTGAGTGTAGGTGGATTACAAACTATTTTGGGAAACAAAAATTTAAATAATTAACTTCCTCTTGACGTCCTGCTCTGTCTCCTCCTGTCCCTCTCTGCAGGGGTCGCAGGGTTCTTCCACCTCTCTGTCTTCCGCTAAAGTTTCCAGCTCAGTGGAGGACGGGGATGGACTCATAACTGAAGGTGAGGGAGCGTTATGACAAAAACATCCCATCGGTCCATCAGCGGGCAAAGGCGATGTACTTGCAAATATCATGCATGTCTGAATCGTGTTCATGACCTTTGAGGCGGCTCGCTCTCTCTCTCTCTCTCTCTCTCTCTCACTGCATTTCTGTGTTCTTCTAATTTGTACATCCTGTTCTCAGCACGCCGTCGTCTCACACCTCTCCCCTTCTCTGGTGTCTTTCTTCACCCCGCCGATTCACTCCATGAAACTCTAACACTACAAACAATGCAATGCTGGTCAGTCGTTAGATGTGTTGTTGACAAGAGACAAAGCAGTCACTCAATCCACTGAACTAAAATAACACCAAGAATGTTGTTAACCAGGTGACATTTTATCTTTTTTATTTTAGACTCAAGTCTTATAAATCGATGCATGAATTAATATTTGACTCATTATTCATTGAATATATTCGCATTTTGATTTACTAGTTGGTTCCGCATTTACTTTTCCATTTGCCAGTTTGATTACCCTTTGCAGAGCACTCTGCAGGGCCTCAGTGTGACATAATGTCAACTGTGGGGTGTAACAAGAGCTCACTGGCTTTGAAACTAAATGATTTATAGCCGATTATACCTATAAGTTTACATTTACTTTTAATAAACTATATTTTTTAACAACTTCTGCTATCTTTATGTTTTTCATTATTCCCTTATACAAGTTCCTTTCCAACAGCTTTACCTATTTGTAATATTATTAATCCCACATTTAGATTCAATTACACATCAACTATCTATCCATCTATCCATCCATCCATCAGCTATGCCACTTATTCCATCTTGCTGTGAGGCAACAGTGCTAACTACTGTAATAATATAATAATAATAAACTTTATTTGTATAGCATGATACAAAATTAACATAAAACATTGTTAAAAGCCACTTAACTGTGTTGTCCCATAGGCATCCACTAACTATTAGCCATTACAGTTACCACAACCCATGCTATAGCCATTAACTAGACGCTTAATGTCCTCTGTACTTACCTGTGTGTATACTATGAAGTCTCAACAGTCTGGAAACACTGAGCCGAACAAGTGTAAATGATCCTTCGGCTGCTCTAAACCTCGTGCTCCCTCCTTGCAGCTGAGGTCCTAGTCGACGAGGTTCCAGCTGTGCCGTCCTACATATCGGACCGCTACAAGGTGGGACGCATGTTGGGCGATGGCAACTTTGCAGTGGTCCGAGAATGTGTGGAGCACTCCACGGGACGGGAGTACGCGCTGAAGATCATCAACAAGGGCAAATGCAGAGGCAAGGTAAATGAACCTCTGCAAACTATGACTCCTAAAGCAAGACAGTACTGTACAGGGACACAACACACAAGATGCTTTACCTAAATGTTACTGGTGTAAAACGTAAGTAAGTGCACATAAATGAGTTGTGTTAAAAACTGCTGAAGTATATTAACACAAAGACGCTGTCAATAAAACTAGCAAACAGCAAAGAAAAACTAAGACCTAAGAAAAACATTAAAGCTCAGTCCGATCAATATCTTAAATAATTGAATCCAATTTTACTGGATCAAGACATAAGAGAATATTTAACCTCCAGTAGTGTAACTTAGCACCCCTGCAGTGATGAAGAAGTGTACTACAGGGTGTATCTGTACACTGTGACATCACATTTGGGTGTGGTTACAGATGCAACACACTTCTGACACACCCATTACACCGACGGATGTGGGACAGATTTGAAACTTTCAACCTGAGAGGGCAAATAAGACACTGATCTTCACCTTCATTAAGTTGCTCTTTAAGACGGTATTCTTTTAATTTTGTTTTTCTTGGCTGTAAAATTCATTTTCATTTTCTGTTCCAGGAGCACATGATCCAGAACGAGGTGGCCATCCTCCGTAGGGTCAAACATCCAAATATCGTCCTGCTCATAGAGGAGGTGGACACTTACAATGAACTCTACCTGGTCATGGAGCTAGTCAAGGTGTGTGGTCGTTGTTTGGTTACTCTTTATTTTTATCTTGTTGTGAGTCATCTGCTCCGGTTAGTGGCAGGCCGAGATGTTTTGCCCAACTCAGATAATGGTTACTACTGTTCTGTATATATATATGACAGTGATCATTATCTCCAGTTTGAGAGCAACAGACAGGAGCATTGAGGCAGAATCCGCGACAGAGACAGAGCAGCAACATTTCAGCCGGTTGAAGCTAATGATGAATTCCAACCAGTCACACATTGTGATATCCGAGAGAATCCGTCTATGGCCCGGAGCGCTCATGTGTTCACATTCTTCATTCTCTCTTGCTCGCTGAGTCAAGAAATATTTGTGCATAATTCAGGAGCCAGGAATGTGATCCATCTGTTCGTGTTGTGGTGTGGAGTACTACAGAATATAGATGAGAGGCAATCTGTGGGAGAAATGTGTGTACGTGTGAGCGTGTCCAAAGTAGGAGGATCGAGAGGAGGCTCTGCATGAATGAGGTGGAAAGAGTCACTGCAAGAATGACTGGGACTGACAGAGAGAGAGAGAGAGAGAGAGAGAGAGAGATGGGTGCATCGCGCAAGATGGATATAGTGCAAAATATAGCTAAAAGTATGTGGTCCACATAGTTTTGTCGCCTTTTGCCTGGTACTACTTTTGGCTTCGTTACTCAGTTTCAACTAAGGCAAAACTAAATGCTACAACACACAATGATATTTTAGACAATAGCGTGTGTCCAACTTTAAGGCAACAGTTTTGGGAAGGCTCTTTCCTCTTTCAGAAAACAACACCCATAAAAAAATGTTTACATTTTAAAGGTCCCATATTGTGTAAAGTGATATTTCCATGTGAGGTCTAGGTTCTTTATTAATACTGTGAAAGTATCAAAGCGCTCAGTGCACAGAGAAATGCACACGGCCTGTATTCAGAAACTGAGCCTTAAAACGAGCTGTCAGGACTTCTGTAACTTTGTGATGTCACAACAGAGCAGTCACCGCCCTCAGCCATGCCCCAAGCCCCCGCCAACCGTGTTTATCTGAAATCTGCTATATTTTCATTTGATCACTAAGAAAACAGTCAGCCAATCAGAAGACAGGCTCTGAGCGTCACTTCGGATTGGCTCACCAAACAAACTTGAAAATGGCTTACCTTTAGAGGACCCACAGGATAACTCACCTTACTTTTCTTCCTTTTATTCTCAGTCCAGTTTGTTTTGATACCTTTAAAGAAAAAAAAAATTGTACACAAAATACATTATTCTCAAAATAAAATACATCCACTCTTATTTATTTCATTAACAATAAACCATACTCTCACGTTTTTTGTTTGCAGTGTTATGCTTAAATAATCCAAAATAATTGTTTCATCCCCATAACTCATGAGTCATAATCAGGTAAGAGTAACATTAAAACAGTAGGCTCTTCCAGAAATGCTAAAGACTGTTTAAAACAGTTTCTAATTGGTGAAACCTTTATTCTATTTGTGAAAATGTAAAAAAAAAAAAAAAAAAAAGAACATTTCATTGTTTTTGTTCTACATCTAGCTAAACCACATTAGACCAAGTCCAGATGTAAAACCACTCCACTCAGACTTATCAAATGTGGTATATATTATTCCAGAGAGTCTACAGACTCTTTAAAACACGGTGTGAGAAACTGAGGCGGTGAATCGGAAGCTAACTTCAGCGTCGTCATAAATCAATCAAACAATGCCATTCATGCTGCTCAACATAACACATCAATCATTTAATATTTATCTAAATTATGTAACACGTCTACACCTAAACTAAATGGTTGATAATGTTCATTTAATCCATACCAGTGGCGTCTTTCTCTGCCGAGATGCTAATAGTCCACACAGGTGTTTTACCTGTCTGTGATTTGTTTTCCCCATGAACACAGCGGTGCGCCGATTTAACACTCCGTGGGGAAAAAAATGAAAGTGAACCTTAATTCCGCCTCTCTAAGTAATCAAGTAATCTAAGTATGAACTCAATATTAATAACCATGCTTTTGAAATGATGAAAGATGTTCAACAATCAACATTTAGGCGTTATATCTGAGTGTCCACATACTTTTGGCCACATGAGAGGAGGCAGAGAACTGCAAATGCATTGCTTAGTGACTGAGCCGGTGGGATTTGTCAGGTCTCACATTTAAATAACTGTTGCTGTGCAGGTCGGACGCTTGACAGTGTGTCTGTGAGACTGTGCAGGGAGAGAAAATATTCATCCCTATTTTAAGCCTCTGTTCCAGTTAGTCCACTCAGGGAGAGAGACACCGAGAGGATCGGAGAGAGAGAGAGGGAGAGGCAAGAGGAGGGCAAGAATCAGACAGAATGAAAAATATGAAACTGAGACAAAAGAAAAAGCCAGGGAGAAAGGAGGAAAGGTTGAATTAAAGGGAAAAATATTCAAATGAAAGTGAAATATTAAAGACAAGGGGAGGAGATGTTTCAACTAAGGTGAGGAATGAGGATACCCGGTTTACCCTTCCAGCTGCTGAGCAGACGAAAACTAAGTCTTCTAACTTTTAAGCCGAAAACTTTTTTTTTCAGCAGAAAAGCAGCTGTGAACAGTTGGAAGTTCTCAGTGTGACAGCGCCAGAGAAACTCACAATTGTGACATTGTTCCTGTTACTGACAGCCCATCCATCCATCCATCATGATTTTGTCCACAGGGGGGAGATCTGTTCGATGCCATCACCTCTGCCAACAGATACACAGAGAGAGACGCCAGTGGCATGCTCTACAATCTGGCCAACGCCATCAAATACCTCCACAGCCTCAACATTGTGCACAGAGACATCAAACCAGAGAACCTGCTGGTGAGTGGGTCTGCACGCGTCTGCACTGTACATGCGGGTCATATAACTTGCCGCAGTGTAATCTTCTTTCTGAATGAGCAGCGAAGTAATATCACTCACTCTGGACTCTGATTAGCAGAGCAAAAAGATGACTCATCCCTGCTGCCCTCACACCTCCAGCACACTCCTTCTCCAGCCTCCCGCATTTGTGCGTTCCCTCCCTCCTTCTCCCTTCTGTTCGACCTCCTCATTGTCTTCTCATCCTCCAACTGCTTTTCTTCACACCTTAAAAAAAAAAAGATTGTGAGACTTTCTCACCTGCAGTTGCTTTAGAGACGTTTCACTCCAAAGCTAATTCAGTGGCCTCTGTTGCCACATTCACCCCTAACTGACCTGAGAAGGTGCCCCAGCTTCTTTTCTCGTGTTTCCGCTACTCTGCCTCCCCTTCCCTGCGTTCCAGCTGGTCCAATGAAATAAGAAGTGTTGATGCTTTATTGTTTAAGGTCCTGATTTAGCATGAAGCATATAACAGGTGGACAAATACTAGAACACCTGGCACAGTCTATGAAAGCCTTACAATCAGTATTACTTCTGTTAACTGTGTTGTTTACAGTTTATTGAACTTCATGGTCAATTTTTAAACCTGTATTAGAAGATTTTTTTTTTTTGCACAGGCTGTAAACACTGACATATTATCACCGTGTCACGTTAATATAGTGAACATCCAGGAGACACAGAGAAACATTAGCATTCACACAGTAACAAACCCCCCCCACAAATTCAGCCTGGAGACACTGAAAATGAAGAGCTTTGAATGAAGTTTTACAAGTACTGCTTATGCAGCTGCAGAGAGAGGAGTTGGTGGTCTCACAGCCCAGATCATACTCATCTCATTGCAGCCATCAAAGATCCCGCATTTAACAGCATCTGTCATGTGTATTTTCCGTGTGCTCAGGTGTATGAGCATTCAGACGGCAGCAAAAGCCTCAAACTGGGAGACTTTGGTTTGGCGACCGTGGTGGACGGACCTCTCTACACTGTCTGCGGGACCCCGACATATGTAGCACCTGAAATCATCGCAGAAACAGGGTAAGAGCGTCATGCTGCAGAGTTTGCAGATTGCATAGACACCAGCTACTCCTTTATTGTGATGATTCATTTTTATGCCCAATGACCTTTTGTATTATTGCTAAGAAATCTCGTCCATTTCTTTGTCTTTGTGCAGGTATGGCCTTAAGGTGGACATCTGGGCAGCTGGAGTCATCACCTATATCTTACTGTGTGGTTTCCCCCCCTTTCGAGGGTAAGAGTCCACTAAGTGAAATTCTACTCTCACTTTAGCTGCTTTTAAAGTCATTCTTGAAATAATATGGCACCCAGGGATTTGTGTATGAGTCCCCCTAAAGGTTGGTAATAATACTGCATCTTTACCCCTGTGAACACTGTCAATCAGAGTGGTGTCTTTGCTTGCAGGAGCAGTGATGATCAAGAAGTGCTTTTTGATCAAATACTAATGGGACAACTAGAATTTCCTCTACCGTACTGGGACAATGTGTCAGAGACGGCCAAGGTGAATATCTGCGTCCTCCGTGGACATCATCTGTTTTTGTGTGTCGTGGAGGAAATTCACTTTATATAGAGGGAGTAAAAACTCACTATTGTTTGCTTGCTGCTGCAGGAGCTGATTCGATCTATGCTGGAGGTGGAGGTGGATCAGAGATACTCTGCCCTCCAGGTGCTAGAGCACCCTTGGGTCACTGTAAGTTTTGTGTAAATTGAGCACACCCTCACATCTACTCAGTTGCGATATTTTTCCCATAAACGCTGAATCTTTTTCCCCTCCTCCCTTGCTCGACACAGGACGAGGGTCTATGTGAGAACGATCATCAGTTGTCAGTAGCAGGGAAGATAAAGAAGCACTTCAACACCAGTCCGAAGGTCAACGACACCACTGCAGGAGTATCAGTCATTTCTGTAAGTCACTACCACTGGAAACTACTGTACCCATAAGCCAACTTGTCCTACAGATTGTTTGGTTCATCTAAAGTTGTTACACTAGGCTAGATTTCTACAGAGGTGTGTAGTTTTCTGCAAGTTGGTTTTCAGTGCATTTCCTCTGCTTCTTAAGACGGATACGACTCTCTGAGTGAAGTATTGGTCTTTTTGTTATTTCTGTTGAACTGGTGTTTAGATTGATTGTGCTGGTTTCTCTTTGTGTTCAGTTGGATGACAGCTTTTCTATGCAGAGATCTGGGTCATTGGATTTCTACCAGCACCCGGCCATGTATTGGATAAGGTACGCCGGGTTTCCATAGAGACACAACTGGGTAGACGGTCACAAACCAGCGAGAAATCAAAACAAACCAAAATAGTGTCTCTGAAATTGATGTGCCCCCCCCCCCCCCGCGTGCTGCCCTGCTGACTGGCTGCTGCTGTGCTGCTCTTACAGCTCCATGTTGTTGTCTCTGCCTTGTGATCTTTGTGCCCGGCCTTTCGCTTTTCTCCTTTCATCCCTTCGCTCGCCGCAAAGCAGATTTCATACAGTACCTGCATCGCTGTCGTCTGTCTTTTGCTCAAGCCTCACCGTCTGTGTTGTGTCGCTGCATATCAGTGTCTCCTGGATTTCTGTGAATAACATTGTGAATGTTTCTCCTAAATGTCTCCGTTGCACATGTGCTATAAAACAAAGTAAACAAACTGATGTTGCTGAGGTTTTCACTGAGTAACACTCACTTTTTGTTTACGCTATATCTTTGTGAATGCTGCCTTTCCAAAGAAATAACGCTGTTCCCTGTTCCTTTGCTTGTCACAATGAATTTCACTGATTTTTATTTTTTTTTGCTTGATGTGATGTTCCCCACCTGGCTGCCTCTACTAACACCAGGACTTGCTGTTCAGCTCCTCCCGCCCCCTGATGTTTGACTTTATCCACTGATTTATGGAGGACCTATAGAGACGCATGGTTATAAAGGTTTAGAGTTATAAAGAAATTGATCAGTTGATATTTACAGTAACTGGACTTTGGTAAGAGGAATTAATAATTGACTTGAAAGAATTAATAACAGATGAATGCATGCAACAATTTCATGCATTAGTCGAGCGTTATAGAGAGATTATAAATAACAAAATGAAGCAATTAATATAAATTAAATAGATGATTAATACTTAAATAAGGGGCTTTAATTTGGACATAGACACAATCTTTCAGCCTATTTCTTCTTTTGACCAATCAACCAAACAAACAAACAAACAAAAAACACCCCACATTGCCATGAAAATGACAATGGAAACGGAAATGTGAATGCAGTAACAACAGAAGATAATTAGAAATAAAAATAATTTATTTAATTGAATTATGTGATATGTGATAAATATATTATTGTTGATCTTTTAAGCTTTATAAACCTAATAAACCCCTTTATTAATTTACTCTTTTTGCTTTTTTAAATCCCTCTCATAACTGTCCGATTAAATATCAGATAATAACTGAATGGATCCATGCAAGGCTCTCCTGGTCCTCCATACTGGATCATGCACTGTGCTGCTGGATCGCAGCAGCAGAGGATCTAATCACAGTGTTCTCCTGTTCCTCCCTCACTCAGGCCACCCCTCTTGATAAGGAGGGGCAGGTTTTCAGACGAGGACGCTACCCGGATGTGAAGCCGCTGCCTTTGCAGCTGATGCCGACGGTGACAACAGTAACAACATCGACAACTAAAACTCTATGGGCGGAGCCTCCCAGTTGCCTCCCTGGCCTGCCCATGGCCCCTCCCTCTCTGACCCCTGGCACTTGCTCTGACCCTTCCCCGAACCCCAGCCTCCCATCTGACTCTGATGACATCTCCATCAGCTCGGCCAGCACCGTCTGCTCCCCCAGCTCGCCCTTCTAGAGAGGAGGCGGAGGGGGGAAGGAGGAGGAGGTGTGCAGAGGAGGAAGAGGAGGAATGCAAGGAGAAGAAAATCCTCATCCAGCTCCTCCCTTTATACACGGAGGAGGAGGAGGAGGAGGAGGAGGAGATGTCAGCTTCCCCACACTCTCTCATCTAAGGCTGGGGGTGACTAGGGGAAAACTGTGGAGGGAAAAACGAAAAAAAATAAAAATAAAAAAATGGAGCAAACTTTTATCTCCCCTGAATCCATCTTTCCAAAACCTGGAGGAGAGATTGATCAAAGGGTAGACAGAGGCAAAAAAAGATGGCAGAGAAAGACTAAAGAGGCAACAAAAAAAAAACAGGGATCATGAGGAAGAGGGAAAAGGCAGAACGAGGTGAAAGACTTTTGTTTATTTGTTTTTTAACATTCTCTCATCTGAGCACATGTTACAGGGCTCAAGGAGCGAGAAAGGGCGACAGCGTATTGTTCACCCTTCAGTGATGATCCGGGCTCAACATGGAAACTTCCTTTTGGTGGAGCAGCTCTACAAGGCAATATGAGAATATGGACCAATGTTCATGTTTTATTGAACCTTATTTATCCATTCTTTATTCACTGCATTTTTTGATATGTATTTCCCTTTTTTTCATAAAGGATAAGTGTTTGACTTGTCCTAAGAGCTTGGTGGAATAAAAAAAATGGAAAAGTGTGTAGAAGTAGAGCGCAGAAATTGTGAAGTAGGCAACCGTAGACTTTGACGAGCAATGTCATGATGGGAAACGGGAGATGAGGAACGTAGAGAAAAGGACTTTTTTATTACAAAAATGTGTTTTAAAAAAAAAAAACAGTGTTCACTGAAAATGATATGCGACAGAAACAGATCAAAGATTATTCTGTGCTAAACAGTATTGGCGTTGCCTTCCTGTAATGTTGGAATGCAGTGTTACAGTTTACATTTTACACAGACTGCTATTAAGACAACGGTGCAGTGGATTGCTCCTTGTAATTCTGTTACCTGCTTCATTCATCACATCTCGATACGCAAAATTCAGCAGCATCCGGGTGCTCGTGTAGCAAACTCAAACTAATTATTTCCTCAGTCCACACATTTTCATATGTCATATTAACCTTGTTATTTCCTGATGCTCATGTACACATTTGAAGCCTTTGTTTACATTTTTTTCCCCCAACACTAAAGGCATATTTCATCCACATATCCCAGCAGTAAAGAAAAGTGTAATTGTTGTACCACTTGTACGGGGTCTGGAGGAATGTTTTAGGTAGTAAATGTATACATTTAACAGTTTATGAGGACTGCCTATTTGCACAAAAGTACTGTGGTTTAGGTGCAGTCAAACAGGTCTGAGAGAAAAGTCAGCACGGATGCCGGAGAACCAGCAGCACTCTTGGAAAGCAGTACAGTTAAAAGGATTTATTTCAGCTCTGTACAACCTCATTCATGGCTTCATTTATTCAGATGAAAGCATGACAGACATACAGTAGCCTATTCTTATATTAAAAAAAAAAACAGTTTAGTGATGAAGTATTGTTTATATGTTATGTAAATAACATAATTTTATTTATTTTGATAGTTCACAATACAGTATATTTCTTTACTAGTAGTAAGTCTACGAGAACTGTAAAAAAAAAACCAACAAAAAAAACAATCAATCATACATGTGTGTCAGCAAAGAAAAAATAATCTAGAGGAGATCATCAGGTCGAGGTGAAACTACAGTTGATTTGAAGAAGACTGTTTCAACTTGGCGTTGTGGCACTTAGATGAATCTGCACAAACAAGAAGAAAATGAGACCTCCATCTTGGCTTCTTGTCAGAAACTGGGAATGATGTCACTTCCTCTGCAAAAGCAACCAGTAAAGGGAGAAACCAGGGGAGGGTGAGAAATATGCAGAGCGATTTCAGATTTTTTTTTTTTTTTAGCAGATGATCTCCCTGCAGTCGTCACACGTGTCTGTACGTTTCTGTATTTATTCCCATCATCACACATATACAGTAATGTGCCGCCATATTGACCAAAATCGGTATGAATTTGTTGTGCTGTTGAAATTCACATTCTCCAGCACATGGGGCACATGTGGTTTACCAAAGTGTTCTCACAGCTGCACCACAATATTACAATCTGTTGCAATACCAATACCTGTACCTCTGTTCAACAATGGTCTATCAATAATAGTAATAATTAAAATATGTTTCAAAAACAAGTTGTCTGTGTCTTTTATAGAGCTTTAAGCTGATTTAAGTTGGTGGAAGATTTATAAAGACTTCAGTGGCTTTGCACCCGCCTTGCTGTATGACTGGATTAATGGCCAGATGTGCAGTACACAATCCCAAAATCTCAGCTGCATACAGATTTATTTCATTGTAAATTTGTCCTATCAAAAACATGCATATACTCCCACAAAGACTTGTTTTTTTAAGCTGTTGTTAACTGTTATCTGCTGGGGTGGCACTTGACTAGAAGGGTAGGCCTACTTGTTATATTTTCATGAATCCCACAACAGTTGTGGCCAGAGATGTGGGATCCAAAATTGTCTGTACTTGACACGGAAGGTGCTCAGAATACAGGTGGGATGATAGAGTAGAAACAGCTTCATCAGGCTTGTTTAGTCATGGAAATTTGTTGCATTACAAAAAAAATCTACAGATATACAGTAAGGAATAACAGCATAAGGTACAGCTCAGCTTCAAGCACAAAAATTGTCAGAGGTTGGCAGGTAACATTTGATGAAATCAGGTCATGGCATCAACAATACATAATAAATACATTTTCCCCCTGAAAGATCATCCAGTTTAATGAGAAGAGAATATAAGGAACTCTGACTGAAGATTCAGACAGCTGTGTCTGTGCCTTCCACTATAATCTTGCCAGCCATATTCCCACAACTTGACAGTTTATTTCTATTCTTACCTGCGAGAACACCAGACCAAGTTGTAAAGTATCTCTGCCTCTACAATAACTGCTCACTTTCAAAACTTTCAGCTTTGTCAAATGTTAAACTTTTGAAAATGCAATCAGTTATTTTAGTGTCCACCTTTCAGCAGTGACCACTGCCTGAATAACCATTTATTAACAGCTGCACACTTTGGTATTGATTATCTGGGTTATAATTACAGTTATTAAAACCCATCAATACAAGGATTGATGCATAATTTCTTCTTTCATATGTAAATGTTTTACTTAAATTAAATTACGAATACAGGACTGAAAAAACAACAACTTCTTTTTATAAAAGATTTCATGACCCTCTTCTTCCAACAATATGTAATACCATTAATACAAACCGCTCATTGTGAGGAGGATGCATATTTTTGTTTGACCACCAGGGGTCAGTCCCACACTTGGAACCAAAGCAGCGAAGAAGAAATCCGTGCTATTTTAAATGCAGCGAGAGCAGTAACCCCTGGAAGTGTGACGGTAGGCAGTTACAAATCATCAAATTTATTATCTATATCAGAGTGTATTTATGATATACTGCCTTCATAAAGCAGCCGAACACCTACTGTTACAGGAACCCGGATGGCGACATGTCAACGAATAGCTGTATCAGCTAACGTGAGCTGACTGCAAAGGGATGGTGGTTAGCTAGCTAACAAGCTAGCTTGCTGCAGCAGCTGCACTGTTT
The DNA here is from genome assembly GCF_021018895.1 of Seriola aureovittata. Classification (NCBI taxonomy): domain Eukaryota; kingdom Metazoa; phylum Chordata; class Actinopteri; order Carangiformes; family Carangidae; genus Seriola; species Seriola aureovittata. The sequence goes on along the minus strand of NC_079378.1, from coordinate 7,130,913 downwards.
TCGTACACCGCAGTCATGAGCGAAGATGACACTTCAGCATCAGCAAATAAAGACAAAGACTCCACTCTCCTGCTCACGAAAGACGGACAGCGCTACTACGTGAGTAAGAGCGGAGTGGTCGACAGCAGAAATGTGATAACGCCGCACGAACCAGAAAACAACGTCTCCTCCTACGACATGGACGACCTGGACGAGGAGAGCGACGTCTTGGACACTTCTGATCCCAGAGACAGCGCCGCCAGCCCGGAAGAGCTCAACGACGAGGAGACCTCGGAGGGTGACAACGCTCCTAAACAGTGCACTTATGAAGGCTGCACGGAGACCACGACGCAGGTGGCCAAGCAGAGGAAACCGTGGATGTGCAAAAAACACCGCAACAAGATGTACAAAGACAAGTACAAGAAGAAGAAAAGTGATCAAGCCATGTCCAGTGGGAAACTTGATGTAAGGTTCAGCTTCATAGATAGTTTAATAGCTAGAAGCTTTGATTTGAACCTATCATGATGTGACAGAGACATCCCATATAGACCCTTGAGCACACTTTTAAGTCAACCCATGACAGATGACTGGAGGAGTAAAGAATTTAAGAGGTGTGACCTCAGTTTACAATTCAGTTTACGCTCCCAGGGCTGACCTCACTGGCTCATGTGATTCCCTGGCTCTGTTTTTCCAGACTTTATCATGAAGCACAACAAACAAAACTCCCTCAGTGAGTTAATTACTTGTTTTTTTTTTTTCGTGGTAATCAGGAAAACTCAGAGGAGCGGCCTGTGTCTGTGAACAAACAACGTCTTGGTGCCATGGGGGACCGGCCAGCTAGACCATCCCTGATAGAGCAGGTCCTCAACCAGAAGAGACTGGTAGGTTACAGTTAGTCAGATTGGTCGATGATTTTCACAATGGTGACAAATTAAAGGAAAAACTGGCATGAAGCATTTGCATTTCTTATTTTTCCTCCTATCCTTCATTCAGGTTTTTCCTTTAATATGTCACCCATGTGTGTATGATTGTCCTTATTCTCACTGCTGCCTCTGCTGACTTTTTCTCTTGTATGGGAACTTTTAATTGGTTGCCTTACTCAAGACTGCATGGTAGAGTTTGGCTGATCACTTTGTCCAAATGACTTGCACACATTAGCTAAGTACCTAAGTGAACAGGTTTGACAGCCACCGTGTTTCATTGTGTGTCCTTCCACCCACACTGGGAGTGGAATCTATGTGAATAGAAAAATTTGGCTCAAGGCTTTCTCTTCCCTACAAAGGGAGAAAAAGACAAGAAAGCTTTGGATCTACAGACATATTTGTTGTTGCGTTTTGCACTGAAATGTGTGTGTTTATGTGTGTCCTTTCAGTCACTGCTCAGGAGTCCAGAGGTGATCAGCTTCCTTCAGCAGCAGCAGCAGCTCCTGGCCACACAGAGCCGCAGCCAATCACAGCAACAGTTCCAGGGTTGCTGACACCGGCTGCTCAATGTTTTACCTTACTATTTGTAATGTATAACGAGCACTGCCACTTGATGCATAAATGTAGTAACCATACACTGTTAACATGAACTTCTGCAGACAGGCTGAAGGTGTGGTGAGACAGGTGGACTGAACTAGGCCCAGGCTGACTATGTGAAAAACCATGTCTGGTGCTGTTTATGAAGTATAATTTCTTAAATACAAGACATTTCTTTTCATATTAACTTATTGTTAATTTACATTGTAGTTACACCATCAAATCCCACTCGTTCTGTTAGTTATTAGTTATAGGAAGGCACTGTATTATAATTGTCCAGTTGGAGTTGCTCAGATGTTGTTGCCAAAATAATCATGAGCTCAGTTTCATCCTCCTGTCTTTTCCGTTGCTTTTAAAAAAAAAAAACAAAAAAAAAACAACCTAAGACTAGTTTATTTCTTTGTTTTAGTGTCATTTATTTGATACTTTTCTGACAGTTTCCTCTTCATGAATTATTCTTCATTGTGTTTTTAATGTTTTCTTTTGAACATGAAGTGTTGTTACATGTGACAATCAGTTTGTGTAAGGCATGTCTGTAGCCTCTTTACAGTCAAGTGGGGGCTTTCAGGATGTGTGTGTTTAACAAAATTTTTATATAATGCTTGTGGTGCTATTGCACAGACAGTGAATTGTAAGTGTATACAAAAAGGAATACAAAACGAAGTGGGATGGGACGTATATTGGTCATGTTGGCTCTGCTGTCTTTGTGGCAAGGAGATGCTGTGTATCTACTGTATGTTGTTCCTGTGTTTTTAAGATGAAGTGTGTATCCCCCCTGCTGTGAGGATGAGACTAAAATTATGTTAACATTGAGAAATTTCTCGCTATGTGATGCTTTGTTTTTTTAACATGAGAAAAATACCTGTGTAACTTCAAATCTTATATATAAAAAAAAAAAAAGATTCTTAAAGAAAAAAACACTTTACTGGAATGAAGAAAAAGCAACCGGTACATGAAGTCAAACATTATTCAACACTTGGAAATACGATACACACTACCATAATAACATTTATAACACATAATAACAAGTCCGAGTACCTACAAATGTATCCCATCGTTTTCCTTGGCTTGGAGTGCAGTGAACGTCCCAATGGAAAGAGAGAGAAGATAAATACTTTTTCATACTGAAATTAAAGAACACTTGATCATTTAAGTACATGAGTTGTAAATTACCCAATGAAATTCAGTTACACCTGTCTTTCACTTTTGCTGTGTAGTGTGACAAAGCTGTAACAGACAGTTTTGTAAATTTGGGTGAGATGTCAAGAAAGGGACCGTAGGACAGAAAACCTGGACCTGGACGAGCATACAGAATCTACGACTACCTGTGTGAAGAACCGAGGGCACACACTAAAAAAAAAGTGTGTGTGTGTTCATGTTATGAGACCGAAGAAATAGGGTTGTGCGGGGAGCCCATCTGTGTAAGGACCTTGTCCAGCCACTGCAGGGGCCCGTGCAGATGTACCTCGATCCAGCAGGGGGTGCTGGTCACATCTTGACGGTGGTATTCGGCGCCCCAGCCCTGAGGAGTGGACACAACCATAAATCTCACTATGCAAGACGGCAGTTCAGTTAACTGTTCAAATTAATGGGTGCCAAGTGGAAAAGTGCAATCCCTGCTTGTGTAAAGTGGGATTTGACAAGCTCAACATCACTAAAAGATCAAAATAACGGCATATAATGTTACAATGAGGGTGGATATCTAGCCCCTTCTTATTAAACCACGTTTCAAGCAGAAATGTGGGTAAAAGGATGATCACTAACTACATTTCTGTCTCTACATGTTGCATATCACCCAAGTGTTTCATTTTACAAGGAAGCTCAGTACCTTGACAAAACTCATTCGGATGGTGCACATCTTCGTGAGCTCGTAGACGACCTCGAAGCCGTGGTTGACGGACTGGGCGAGGAGCTGAGCGAACAGCTGGTTGTTGAAGATCTTGAGGCTGCAGCCGCTGGGGATCTTACACACGGTGGTGGCGTGGAAGCCGTGCTGGAAATTACAGTTGCGGCTCTGGACGAAGATACTGCTGTCACTCAGACACTCTGCGTACACCTCGCCACCTACATAGTACAGGTGTAGACCTGAGGGGAAAATCAAATAGTCTTAAATGATAAAGTACAAGACCATGGGAACCCTTGTCTTTTTGCCGTGACGCAAATGCAACATTTACACAACAACAAAATTTGTACAGCAAAAACACATATTCAGTCACTTCATTGTATATTCTGCCAGAGAAAAACCACAAGGGCATTTATGCTTGTAACTGACTGAGTTGTGTCAGTCCTGTCTGAACTGGGGATGAACTATCCTCAACTCTTTGTATCACCCCTATCATTCAAAACCACACATCCTCTCGTTGCACAGTTTACTGTAACCCGCAGACTCTTGATGTCTGTCCAACAAAGAAAAGCTTTCTTAACCCTTTTACCATGAAAAAAAACCACAATATTTGGCCTGAGTGATTCAGCACAAGGAGACGAGCCGAGTGATGTTTTCGTTTCAGAAAAGACAAATGTGAAACTATAAAAGGTTTTTGCAAACAAGCTTCCATCCGGTTCTTGCTCTGATCTAATGTATGCTGGGTACAAAAAAAAAACCCATTAAAAAATCACAAGTGTCTTCTGATGTGAATTACCTGCATGAGTCGTCCAGCCTACCTTTGCCTATGTGCCTGCGCGTGTGTTCGATGGTGGAGTTGCGGTTGACGTTGGATAGCAGGCCGAGGCAGAAGCGGTTCTTGTTGTTGGAAGGGTCTGTGAAGCCGTCCACCAGCACACTGCGGGATGACGCGTGGAAAGTCTCCCCCACCCGGTTGTTGAGCTCGTAGTACGCTATGGAACACCAGTACTCTGGTTCCTCGTAGCACACGGGCCGTAAATCTAAACAGGAAGACGAGGGACAGTTGACTCTTGATCTTATGGTGCATCAAGAAGCATCCTGCCCATTGATTTGCAACATTATCTGCAGTGCCTCATACAACCAGATATCCCATCATTGCTTATTGCTTCATATGCAGAAATACTAATATTGCATGCATCTCTACTTTCTGTGTATCTCCGGTTGCTTGAGCCGAAGTTACCTGTGTGTGGAGCGGAAAATGTAAGTTTAGTGGTTCCTGTGGAGTTGCTGGGCTTCACATCCTCCTGAGGGCTCGTCTCCATCATGCTGTACGGAGGTGGGGGAGTCTCCGCTGGAAAAGCATGTCACGAATCACAGTGAGAGGATAAATGGAGAAAACCAACTGATGCACACTCATCAGAGACTGAGGTCAGAATCTGCTACAGCCATGGTGAAACTGCAGCCTGCTTACATGACAGATGTTTGAATATTTCAGACTGTAGCACTTTAAGTGTCGGCTTGCTCCTTTTAATACCTACCTGTGATGTGATACGGACTGCCGGGCTCTGCAGAGCTGTTGGGGGAGTTGGGGTAACTCTGTGAGGTGGGAGACTGGGCGTGAGTGGAGGAAGGGGAGGAGGAGGAGAAGGAGGAGCAGGGCAGCGGAGGGAAGGAGTCCGGGTAAGTGGCGTTCTGGGGCATCAGAGGCTCGTTGTGCAGAGAGGCGTTCCTGAACTTTGCCAGTAAACTGTGTTGAGGGTTGAACTCGCTATGGCGTGGGACCAGGACTGGTGGCAGCACTGAGCGGAGCCGAGGGAAAAGGAAGGAGGAAGGTGGGGAGGGAGGGAGCGAACAAAGACAAAGAGAGACAGAGCAAGAGCCAGATGCTGTTATAAAAGATTATATTACTGCAGATCCTTTTGGCTTGGGAACACTGTATTGGATCAGATGTCCTGCCTCTATTTGGGAACCCATAAAAGCCTTACAGTTACAATACTAAAACTCAACAATGACCTTATTTATAAAGCTAATTTATTAGATATTCTCTGCTAATGTGTGTACCTGGAGTCTCCACGCGCCTGTAATGGTAGGGGTTGACGCAGATGTCCTTCTGCTTTGAGCCGAAGGGGAACTCGCAGCACTCCAGGGCTTTCAGCTCGTGGTGGGACTGCAGGTCAGGCCAGCGCCACACCCTGCAGTAGATGACGTGAGGCAGACCCTTCCTGTGGGACACCTGCAGCCTCCCGTCCAGCGAGCGAGGGATCGTCACACACTTGCCTGAGGAGTTAACATGAAATCAAAAGAGCTCCACGAAACGGGCAAATCCTGTTGTTTGTTGTTTGTAAGCCTTGATCATGATGAGACACGTTTGTTACCTTGGTGATTAGACAGAAATCTGCACTCGGCACTTTTTTCTAGTGTATGAAAAGTATTTCTAATTCGGTTAGTTAAAGGTGCACTTTTAAGAATCAACTGGAAGTTGGACTTACAAGCAAGTGACTCGTATTTTTTACTGTGTGTATGTTCAGCTTAGTAAGTGACTCTAGATAAGAGCTTTTGTCATGTTTTCAACATAATTGATAATGAGACTAGTATAATTTCACATTTCTGGCTTTTAATCGTTTTTCCAGACCGGTTCAAAACAGTCAGGGCAGGTTTCTGGGTCTTGTGCAAGAACACATTGACAAAAAGCATCTGTTGCAATCAAACCTGTGAGCTCACACAGCCCTTTACGGACCAGACCAGTGGCTCCCAACCTTTTTACCTTCTGACCCGTAACATATAGAATTACTTTTGCCCCCTCCTCACGTGTTTCATAATATGTCAATTAGCTGTGGGTTATCCAAAGAGTGATTTTTCCTTCTCAAATCGTTTCATTTCAATCATTTTTATTGGCCCAGAATGTAAAGCATCAAGTTTTTCGAAGGAAACAAGTAAATATTAGAGTAAAGTTATAACATTTCCTATCCTGTAAATCATCTCAAGGCCCCTCAGGTTTATGGTGTCACCCCCCGACCCCCCGCCCCTGCTCAGGTTCCGACCTCCAGACTGGAAACCACTGTACTAGCCTGATACTTACTGGGCTGGCCAGGGCAGCTGAGGGCCCTCTCTAACTCCTCCATTGCCCCTTTCTTCTTCTTTAGTTTCTTCACTAGAGAGTCCACAGCCTTTTCTGCCCACTTCTCCTCCTCATCCCCTTGTTTCCAGCCGAGCAGGCGCTTCACTGCCGGGCTGGTGAAGGAGAAAAGTGATGTAATGGAGGCTGAGGAGTTCATGATGAGATAAATAAATTGGAGGGGCGAGATGAGCTGATGTTTAGGCTTCCACTTGGGAGTAGGAGTGAGGAGCCAGGACAGAGGACAAACAGAGGTATGGATAAAAGAGGTAGCGTGATGAGTCTGTGTAAACAGAGGCTGTTTTTTTTTTTTTTGTATTCCGCTGTTACTTCCGAGCAGTGCTTGCTGGAGGAGGAGTTGGACTCCCGCCAGTGCAGCACAAACCCTAAATCTCCTCTCTGGGTTGGCACAGAAGGGATCCGGCAGCTCTGCGCTTGAAGCCTCCTGTAGGAAAGGTTACTCCTCACACAGCCAGAAATCCGGGTCAAGTTTCAATCACCTGGCAAGAGAAGTGAGAGAAAGCATTAACTGCTAATTTAGCTCCAAAAGATGCACGGTTGGTGAAAGAGTTCAGAGGTTAGGTAGAAAAGAGACCTTGGGGTTTAATTGTAGGGGAGTTAAGCCAGAGTAATTAAGGTGATAAGCTTGGTCTGGAGTGATGACAATAACCAGAGTGAAATCTGAGACTGAGCACCACATTACCAAAGTCTACTCATATTCAGTGATCTGGACATTGGAGAAGGATTTCTATGATAAGGAGGCTACACAGAGAGCATGATCTCCCACATGCTGAACAACAACAAGGTTATTATTCTTCTCTGCGGAGAAAATGAAACACGTACCAAAAACTGTACGAGAAAGAGCAGGGCAAGATGGCCGGGCTCTTTTCTAGATTCACCAACAATGAGGAATGTCCTTTCTGGCCTCTGTTTCTATGATCATGCCACTGACGCCCAGGAGCCATACTGTCTGGCCAGAACACATCACAGGACAGGAGGGGGAGAGGGAGAGAGACAGACAGAGAGAGAGAGGGAGAGGGAGGGAGACAGAGAGGGAGAGCTCCCTGTTTGTGTGTTTCTCCCCATTGAAAAACTATTGAAAATTACAGAAATACCAACAATAATGTAGAGAAGTGTAGATTCACTCTATTCCACTATATTCAGGTAGCATTCAGGTAGAGTCTTTTTTAGTGCACATCACTCCAGCTGCAGCATCTTACTAATAAATCAACTTTTCTCAAATATTCATACAGTAATATCAGCACGTCAGAGATCCAGTAGTAAGTTTATGATGGTGATTTACTTGGTTTGTCTTTTGTGGCTGAACGTCCTGCAGTGTGGAGTATCATATGTGACCCATGTGGCAGAAAAACACTCTTTTGTAGTACTACTGTTGTAAAGCATTCTTGCATGTCAGATACCTTCACTTGTTCTGCTCTGCTCTGCATGCACGTCTGATCCAGATAAAGAAAAAAAAAATAAACATCTTGGCAGACAAAGGTGAAGTGGAAGCTCTTTTAACCACAGAGACCAAACTTCTGAAAAAGACACAACAGAACCAGATTAGTTCAGTGTTAAATCTGGGACTTTGTGGCTTTTCAATCAGATCGGATCTCAAAATACACACAGGTAATAAGCAGTGAGAACCAGCCTAACTACACCATGCCCTGCGCTTGTTGATAGAAATGTGACCAAAGCTGGTTTCCCGCAGACAGACAGTCAGACAGACAGCTGGGGTTTACAATGACAGCAAAAAAGCGCACGGGCTCAATGCGGCATCAGTCCGCCGCTGCTGCTTTATGGCGCCTGGCGTCTCTCAGTCTGCAGGCTCAGATAGGCTAATTACCTAATGCTTTATCACCAGGACCCCCCCCCCCCCCCTTCCCAAAAAAAGTAAACACGCCGGCTTCCTTTACTACTACTACACCGAACCACTCAGCCGCTGCAGAACCCGGGTTCTGTCCTAATTAACCTCTTAACACACACCTTGACGGTACAATATGTGAGCTGAATGATTTGGCATCCTGGTTCATTCCTGGCATAGTTTGATAACATCACTAGAGACAAAACTTGAACCAGTCAATCAAGCACATTGTAGTCTATCAAAGAGAACCATACTTAGCCTATGTGTTTTATTACTCCTGAATTTGTGCTCACATTGAATATAGGCTATTGATTTTTGATCTACACAGCTATAAAACCGTAATAAAATCTCAATATATGCTAGAATATTTAATCTCTAAAAAGTTGCCCAAAAAGTGGCAGTGGGCACATTTTTAGGGTTTTTAACAGCAACGCACACAAAAAACAACACTTTTAAATATTCAACAGGGCAACAAACCCACAACAACATATCAAAAAATTCACAATTTCTGGAAGCATACAAAACAACAATTTTCTCACCTCTGTTGTGATAACAAGTGCGCCGCAGACAGCCCTGTGCGTGTGAAGGCTTCCCTGTCTGTCGTAGGTCAGACTGTAACATACTGAGGCAGCGAAGGTGTGTGTCTGTTTGTGTGTGTATGTGCGGATTGTGTCTGCGAGCATGTGTGTTGACGTTAAAATGTCAAGCGAGCGTCATTAGCAATTGCATCCAGCTGCACGTTTCAAAATAAACGCATCGTTAACAAATAGTAAAAAGTAATGCAAGGCGGCAGCGGAAGAGAACATAAGTAACAGAAGCTCAGTTCATTTGTCATTAGAATTTAGTGTGGTACAAAATAAAATCGATAAATAGTGTGTGGAGTCCTAAGAATAATTGATAACCTATCAATTATCCTAATAACATTTTATATTTTAATATTAATTGTATGATTATTACTAATTACTTACCTTTCATATAAATTGTGTAATATATTCATTGCAAAAAAGGTAATAACCATCAACATTCCCCATAGTAATTGTGTTTTATATTCAGATTTTGATTTATATTAATTTTACATGGAATCAAAGTTATTTAAATAAAGTTTTCTGTCTTGTAGCAAAAATGTATTTATTCATTATTTAAATCGATGTTTGATGATTGTCAATAAGTCAATTTATGAACAATAATTTGCATTAGGTTAGGTTATGTTGGTTACTTATTATATATATAAAAATTAACTATGGCAATTTTTGGCAATTTATGGCAATCGTAGCAAGCATTGCTCATAGCTCAACTAGGCTTACAAATGACTGAATATCCGCCTTTATTGTGAAAGTACAGTCACAGTAACTTCCGGTATTGCCCTGGTCCTCTGCGGAGTTATTGACGCAGGTTTGTAGAGCCCGGAGCCTCCACTCCTCCAGCAGCCCCAGCCGAGCGCCACACAGCCACGGCGGCGTCAGTTTGGCTGGAACCGCAGCGCCTGCATGCGAGATCCCTCCGCCTCCCCCCCCTCTCCCCGTCCTGGAACTTTCCCAGGATCTCAGGGATTTCAGATTTAGGCCCCGCGGCTACATGCACGCGCACACAAGTGCGTGTGTGTGCGTGCCACCTGAGCTATGCCTAGTCTCCCAACAACAGGCAGTCCCACAACAGCTGGCTCTAACTAACGAAGGGCAGAGAGAAAAACATTTCACCTGTTCCCTTTCTCTGGATATTCTAATTAATGGATTGACTTCCCTAAAAATATTGTAGGCCTAGTCTAATAATTACTAGCTATCAACACAGTTTCACTGTTTGTGTTGTCATTCATTAAGTTAAATGTATGTTTTAGGTACTTTGTCAGTAGCTATTCCCTCCTATTGTTCTGGTATAAATGTTTTTTTTTTCATATATATCTTTTAATAGGGTATAATAATAGGGATTAAGCAGGCGCATGACAGTGCAGTGATGATTGAAGTGACATTAGCTCTCTCTTATTTACAGGAAGTTGCAATCTTGCCAGTGGTGTGTATTCTAGATTATAGGTGCTGGAAGCCTGATTGGTTTATATGAATAATGGTTTGCATAGTATGTGAAGTTACAGAATAATTTCAACTGAGATCTAGTAAAATGACATTAAATAGTTAACTATTTATTCTATGTTAGGTACACGCGCGCACACGCGCCCATCCTACACCTGTAGCCTAAACAATGTGAAAGTAGAAAGTCGCCCTGAGGAGGAACTATATCTATAGATATTCCGCCGTGTCTTTCACTCACGCTAAGAACATTTTTTCCTCTTAAAAATCGAAGTTGCTTCATTATCTACTGTTGGAAGCCACACAGAGGTCTTTCTCATTGCGGATGGATACGATCCTTTATTGGGAGTGCCGTGACTGGTCCAGTTAATGACGCAAGCCCGGCTGGCGACAGTGAGTCTACAAGTTTGACATTTTCACAGTTTACAGCAACTGCTGCGGAACGTAACAATACTCCCAACACGAAGTGAAACCACTCTGGGGATCATCTGTAAAACCTCATGATTTTTTTTTGTCCATCGACCAGGTGGATCATCAGAATGCACCACCGAAATAAACTGCCCCGGTGTTCCTCAAATAGGTGGTGGTCTATGAGAGCGAGGGATTTCCAAAATCTAGTCCCAGGTCCTCAGGGAAGCCGCGAGAAGGGTCCAAGGGCAAAACGATGAACACTATAAATGGTTCAAGTGTTTCTTCCTTCTCTTTGGAAATAAGTATAGGAAGAAATCAGCCTAATAATGACTGATTTATTCATCTGGCTTCAGCTGTTGTCCACCTCACCTGATGAACGTCTGCCCAGTCATGTCTATCAATTCAAATTTAAGAAATCTGCCTATTTGTTTTGGCATCACATAGTTAAAGTTCAAGCTGATTTCCTGCAGAAAATCAGCAGGAATCAGACTTGGATCAATAAAATCCCTTCCTCATGTAAATCTTTAATGTGTCACCTTTTCACTCTCCTGCCAGATTATGACTCACAGCCGGTGTGTGTCTTGTCTAGCTGCTCAGGGCAGACAGGCAGACAGATAGACAGGGCACAAACAGGATGCTCTCCCCGGGGCTCCGGGAGGCCCCAGAGACATCCTCATCAACATGAACCGTAGACCTCAGGCTTGCATAAGAAAACAGCTCTATTGAGAAGTTCATTTACTGCGACCGCAAAAACGCTTGCTGGACATTTTCCAAGATGATGTCCACATGAGGGTTGGGAGACAGGAAAAAGGATGAGTTTGGCGACACATAATGTAATCCAGGTTTTCTGCACATTGTTTCATGTCAAGGAAAAACCCAACTCATGATAATGCAGCCCCATACTCATAAAACTTTATATTGCTGATACCGGCTAATTTCATTACAGGATTTTAGCTGTTAAATCTAATTTTATACAAAATTAAATAAACTGTAAGTAGAGTCAGATTCTGCAGATTTCTACTAATGATATTTAAGAGATATTTTCCTGACCCCAGTACTCTCTGAAGAACGCCTGATAGAAACCCTATAGCCCTCAATTTGAGAAACAGTGACCTGGGATGAAAGCCGTCATTCATTGTCGCACTGTGCACCCTCTGTGTTAAGATCCAATTAAGATAGTGCATCTGTTAAATTTTGCAGTGAAAAATTGCATTAGCAGGGTGAAGCTTTGTGTCAGAGGCAGGAAAGACACAAAGAGACGGGAAGCTGACTGATAGAAGATCAGGACACAACATAACAAAGTTTCAAATGTTATCGAAATGTTAAACATGGCGTAAAAATTCTTGGGATTTTGTTTGACCCTGATACAAATTTTGAGCTTCACTAGAAATAAATGGTGCTGTAATGCTTTTTATATAAATATTTAACAACTCCTTTTGTTTAAAGTTTTTTGAAAACAACATCAGATCTTAACAGAAGATATTTAGCTCAGCTCTGACTGGTCCATAAACACTGCAGCGAGGCTTTTAACAAATACAAAATTTAGATCACACAGTTGACCAGTTTAAACTTGTCTAATACCATGATTGGTGTCCATATTGATATACAAGGTATTAAATGGTCATGAATTGTGTCCTCTGACCTCAGATCTTTAGTGTTGAGATTTCTTTTGCTGTTGTTCCTTCTTCGACTCTCAAACATCCTCCCACAAACTCTCAGAGAAGCCAAAGTGCATTTTTTGTAACCATTTTAAAAATCAATGGTTTACAATTAACAGTAGTGCTGCATCTATGATGATAATTTTGTTGCTGAAATCAATTAGTTTTTTGGTCTATAAAGCATCAAAAAACTGAAAAATGCAGATTAAAAATATAAAGCTCAAGGTGACACCAAATATCTTGTTTTGTATGACGCACAGTCCAAACCAAAATATATTACTTTTACAACAATGAAAGAATTCTAATACTTCAAATCAAATATTTGGCATTTTTACTATTTAAAAAAACAAAAAAAAACAAAAATCACTTGAATGATTAATCGATTATAAAAATAGTTCAAATTTCTGTCTATCAACTACATAAACTAATTGTTGCAGCACTATTTACATTAATAATGATTTTCATAGCATAAACCATCAATGTTTTTTATTTGGACTCAAGTCATCCATCCCATCAACCCATGGCAATATTTCCTCAAAAATTCAGTCCTTCCCCCTGTAAAAATCTCATACAACATCATCCAGTCTACCCGTCAGCATCATGACACACAGATCTACACATCCTTCACATTTCCTACAAGTCTTTCTGACTTACAGCTGATTGGCCACAGAAATAAACATTAAGTATCTGAATACAAGGACCAGTCATACAGACATTCTGTAAATGGCGGCAACAGAAATGTGCATGTAACAGTGGCGATCACAAGCCAATATCCGATGAAAAAAGAAAAAAAGAAAAAAGGCAGGACCATGAGGAACCCACAACTGTGCCATTACTCCACCTCCAGTGATGTTCGGAAAGGAAAACAATGTGGCATACTGTACTCGGTTCTTTGTGACTGATGGACACAGTTGTTAATCCCACCTCAACCAAAGGTTTGATGGCCCGATCAGAGGCTGTCTCTAGGATACCAGGGCCTGTCTGCTTGGCTAGTCAGTCTTATGTGGCGACTCCAGTTTCCAGGCTCCGGTGATGTAGCGCAGGCGAATGAAAATCAGGTCTCGTCCCATCTGCAGCCAGCTCCAAAACGGGACCAGCTTGGACCCTGGCAGGGCAAACGCACAGGAACTTAATTCTCGAGTGATGCTTTTATGGGACAAATAATGGAAATATACCAGTATTCTGACTTTTACTGCTGATAGGCCATACAGTTACACCATCAGAAAAGACTTAATCACAGCAGTACTAACAAGGCTTCCTAACTACAAATAATACAAATATATTAAATCAGCCAATCATAGAGTTGAAAACACAACAGAGATATTTATAGAAGATAGGTGGCACAGTGGGAGGACACATGTCCACATATTCCATGAAAAACCTACCTTCTATTTCAGTCCAGTTGACCGCCACCTCTGCTATGGGGATTTTAAAACACTGGGCAATATACAGGAGCTCCACATCAAAAGCCCTTTGAGAAGAAGGATACAAGTGAACAGATGTCAAACCTTTTTGCTACTGACATGTGTGTCCACATTACTGATAACTGCAATGAACCGAAAACTAGCACTGAATAACAGGTAAGATTTGTATTATTAATGCCCAGTTCTGATCAGATAGTTCCTGACTTCAATCAAAAATGATGCTAAATGTTGAGGCGAGGCAAAAACTGCAAGATTGTATTTTATTTAGACAAAGTTATTGTGCAAGTGCTCCTGATTAGAAAACATTAAACATTTCAGAAGAACGCTTCTTTTGTACAGTAAAAAAAAAAAAAAAAACAGGCATAAAGATATTTTAAAAACTCCTGTTTTCAGTTTTGAATCTGGGATATTATGCTAGAATTGTAAGAGTTGCAATGACCTTTATCAGAAAATATAAAAGCCAAAACAGGTGTCTTCACTCATGCTGCCTGATTTCACTTCCCCTCAAAACTGTGTGTGTGTCAGCTTGATTGACATCTTCCTTCACTCTCCTATTAGCTGTTGTTGGGCAGGAGAACTTACCCCATTATTATTCTAATTGGTCCATTGAGTTTGGTGACATCATGGCTTTCCAAGCATAGCTCCGCCTAGCTTCAACCTGACTGGAGTTCTAATTAACCGGATTCATTGGAACCACCTGTGTGAGGTCGCTGGTCACACCAGTGTGTCTGCTGATAAGACTAACGAGGCACAGGACTTCTGATAAGCATGTTTCTGCATTTAACATTAAACAGACCAATGCTTATTTCGTTATAATAAATGACGGATTGATTGTAACAGATTGAGTGCAACAGGTTGACTCTTTTCACACAAAGGCACAAAACCACAACAGTGTGTCTGTGTGTTGGTGCCACCATGACAGAAAAAACATCTGGTCAGTTTCTCATTATAAGGAGAAATTGAGGAAAATGAATGTTTGTCATGGCAGCAGACAATACAGCTGTCACTACATCATCCTACTAACTCATGATGTGTCCATGGTGGAGTGCGAGTCCTTACCATCGCTCTACGTGGAGAGAGGAGAAGGTCTTGAGAGCAGCCTCGCGTGTGAAAAGCTTGAAGCCGCACTGTGTGTCCTTGATCCCTCTCACGCAAAGGAACCACACCAGGAAGTGAAAGCCATACATTAGGAATGTACGAAAGACGGCTCGCTGCGGCACAGACACAACAGCGGTTACTTAATGGTTAAACAGACATAGTCTACAATACTCTGGACTCCAAGCGGACAAAGAAGACAGATACCTGAGCTACTGACTCTTGCTCCAGGTGAGCTCTGGAACCACAGGAAATTCCCATGTTCTCCTAAATGTACAGACAGAGGTTTAAAGGATGGTCACACACTAACCGCCTTCAATTAACACATGTATGTAAGACAGAGCAAAAAAAACTGAACACAGCCGCACCGGTTTAGGGTTGAGGTCTTTAAGTCCAGCCTCCACTTTGTCAAGGTCGGAAAACTTTGTGGCTCCGTCAGCATCGGCCATCAGAATGACTTTACCTCTGGAGCTCAGAGTTCCCTTTTAAATGAGACAGAAAAAAACACATGTAAAATCAATACAAATTGAATTCCTTACTATTGCTTTTGTGGTGCATTGAGACACAATGTAGTTTGACAGTCTCACCATCCGCACCGCCCCTCCTTTCCCCCGGTTCTTGACCAGCGTCAGGACCCGCACTTTATCGGCACCATACTTCCTAGTGTACCGCGACGCAACCTGGCAGGACAATCGCAACAGTGTTCACTCACAAACCAAATCTCTACTGGTATCACTTTCAAATGCTTAGCTAAGCAAGTGAGCTGAGCAAAAATAAAATTCTCGGTAACATATCCCCGAAAAAAGGTTTAAATTATTACCTCTGTGGTTTTGTCTTTGCTGCCATCATCGACCACAATTACCTCATAGGTAAAAGATGGGTTTTGTTTCTGCAGTAAAGAAATAACATGAGGGAATTATTTCACAACAGGCACTTTTTCCAGTTTAATGCTGCCACCTACTGGCCACTTTGAGAATAACCGATGTTTTCTTTGTTTCACAGTCAGGAAGATGATAAAACTGCTTCACTTAGATCAGTGAAGATAATAAAATAAAAAATATTTCTTAGACTCTTTTAATTATTCCCATTTTAATCAAACTAAAATTATCATTAGGATTTAATTTAACACTGCCCATATGAGGCTGAGCACTTACCTGTCTGTTTTCTAAGTAATCCATAGCTTCATCCAACATCACAGGCACTGTAATGACATAGTCACACACATATTAGTGTCCATAACCTATTGCAGGTACAAGGTGAACTATGTGATTTAAACTGAACCAACATGCATGGTTACTGAATGCTTTACTAGCCAGTGGATGGTGCACAATTTATCATCCATCACAAAGTAAACTTTAAAGTGCAATTATAAGCATTAAACTGCTGGTGATGATAAAGTCCTTAAAACACAGACTAATGATGTATCCTATATCCTATGCATCCTATATGAATCCTGTAAATGTCACTCACTTCGGAGCTCCTCGTTGTAGGCTGGGATCACCACAGAGAGCTCCCTGGAGTGGGGGTCGTGCAGGCTGGGGAACAGCCCCTTCTCTCCTGAGGCAGTGAGGAAGTATTTCTCCTTCTCGTGGCGGATCAGGTTCACCATCCCAGCGGTGACGTGTGCTACAACGAGCACCTGAAAAAGCCAAAATAGCACTCTTGTTACACTTGCCTTCAGGTATGTTAAGAGTTTTTCACCACAGGTGGAAAATAAATTAGCAATTTGAATAGAAGACAGCTGAGTGAATGTATTGAATATTTTAGAACATGTACTAATTATTTCATGAGTAAAGCTGTGATAACTAATTCTGTCAGAACCTCCACTAAAGTCAGTAAAGTAGCAGAAGCACAGCAAACTTTGTTGTTACCATGAGTTTCAGTGTTTTGGATTACATCCTTTTCTTGAATGTCAGATTCCTTCTTTTGTTTATGTTGTTATATTACAGACTCAAATCTAATAAAATGGTCGTAATTTTATCATTATGTAAATCATGCTAGGTTTTTAATACTTTTTAGAATTCTGTGTTCCACCTTAAAGTGGGCTTCTCCTCCTGCTGCTGCTTTGGAGATATCTAAGGATTAACAACTAGATTTTAGTGTTTACAAACAGACGCAGAGAGAAAAGGAAGTGTCATAAAATTGAGGGAAAGTACAAGATAAAGCCTGAGAATAACACATTGCAAAAGGATTTCTTACATGAAAAAGTACAGAGACAGAAATCCACACTGCCGACCAGTGGGTGCAAAATGCTTATGGACAGCTTCTGCTTCACATTACAGACATCAAACACATGATAAACAAGCTACAACAGCTGTCTGCCAACACAATATCAACTCATTATTATAACTACTTACCACAATGAAAGCTAGAGCTGCTAATGCGACCAGGGCTTGAACTATTTCACAGAGGAAATCCATTTTCCATTAGTTATTCTGCAGTCACTAACAGACCACCACTCAGAGTGCCTAGCTGTAAAGCTAGCTTCCCTTCTCCTCGCTTTGCTCCGTGTCTCGCCGTGTCTCGCTGCTCTAACTTCCCGGGGTACACAAGAAAATACAAGCTTAGACGACTGTTTAGAAGGTGGAAGCACTAAATAACAATCCTGGTATTTCCATTACTCTGCGGGCGGTTCAGTTTGACTCCACTTCCAATCACAACTGAACACAAGGGTGACAAGGAAGTGACAACTTTTTCTCGACACATCATCAGTTTGAGGCAAGAGAGCACCGAGCGGTCCTGCGGTGACACATTCACTGACACCTAGAGGACAGGGGTGGGAACGACCGCAGGAACCGTGGTGGTGGAGGAAGAGAACAAAATCGCATTTCTACTTGTACTTCCTCCTACCGGCTACCGTAGTGTGGACACCAAACCCACGTGGTTAATCAAAACATCATGGCGGCTGGTTTCAAGTAAGTTTGAACAGATTGCAGTTATTACATTTAAAATAATACTTTTAATGTGTTGTAATCTCAGTTATAAAACTAATTTATTATTAGAAGTGATCGTTGACTGCTGTCAGAAAAATAAAAATCTGCATGTGAATCCTGTTCCGCCGATGTGCTGTAGTGAATATATTTATTACGATATAATTGATCTGACTGGTGAATAGTTAGTTAATACACGATAAATAAGCAATAACCAGCCAGTCCTGGTGGCATTGATCTGATAACAGGATTTACCCGTCATCTAAGCGAGCTCTGAATTACAGGCGAATGAGCGGATCTGTCATTAAAGATAAATGTTAGTGATGTTTTCACTTTCTGTAAACCAACAACCTCCTTCTCCTTGTTCACTCCAGGACTGCTGAGCCTCTGGAGTACCACAGGAGTTTCCTGGTTAGTGAGAGTAAAAACATACATTCAGTCCATAGCTGACGTTCAGCTTGTCCCTCTGAGTGAATGGTTACACATTTCTATTTATTATTAATGTCAGTGCCAGCAGACACATAACATCCAAACCTTCCCTTTTTAGAAAGAGAACTGCCGGCCTGATGGACGGGAGCTGTCAGAATTCAGAACCACAACGCTAAACATAGGTGAGACACAGCGCTGAGTCTTATCCACACAAATCATCATATATATATTTTTTCCAAGTCTGTATGGGATAATTTTCTTTCTGTTCAGGGTCCATATCCACAGCAGACGGCTCAGCCCTGGTGAAGGTTGGAAACACCACCGTCATCTGTGGGATCAAAGCGGTAAATAATCATGAACACATTAGCTAAAAGTCTTATTTAAATGGTTTTGGACCATATAAATATATGTTTACTCCTTTCTTGTGTTTCTTTGTGTGCAGGAGTTGGCAAACCCTACAGTTGAAGCACCTGGTAAAGGTTACATCGGTAAGTGCTGAATCAAGGCAGTGTACACCAGGTGGATATGGATTTATTTTCTCCTCCTTTTGTTCCTAATATTATGTTATATAACTTTACATAATTAAAATATCATAAATTTAGTCAATTTAATTATGACATACTTGTGACATAATTGCATGTTTCACTGTCAAATTGCCAGTTGTTTTCTTTGAGATGTTTATAGTTGGCAATTTATAAGGTGTTTTGTCAGCTCTACAAGTCTTGTTTTATGACTATATTAAAAAAAATCACATAATTGACATTTCCTGGAATTCTCAGCTTATGTGCAACACAGCTTGAGTAGATGAGACTATTAATATTATTATAAAATCTGTTATATGTCAGTTAACTATGTCTTAACTGTCTTGACTCCATTTCTCTCCCCGTCCTTGTTAGTGCCCAACGTGGACCTGCCGCCTCTGTGTTCGTCTCGGTTTCGACCGGGCCCGCCTGGAGAACAGGCCCAGGCTGCCAGCCAGTTTATCGCTGATGTAATCGAAAGGTGCAGCAGATTTTAATACACATTTCTTACGTTTTTATCAGGTGTGTGTTAATTCTCTTCATGCCTGCCAATACTCTCACTAAGTTTTGTCATATGGATTTTGCAGCTCTGAAGTGATACAAACAGAGGACTTGTGCATTGACAGAGGAAAGGTAAACGCAGATTGACGCACATACACTGGTGCCTGTTATACCGTTGTATATGTCGAGATCATTGGTTCTGATTGTGCTGATTCTGGTTGCAGCTCTGCTGGGTGCTCTACTGCGACATGATGTGTCTGGACTACGATGGGAACGTGTTGGATGCTTGTATTGTTGCCCTGTTGGCCGCTCTGAAGAACAGTATGTGCTGTGCTGCTACTGTAGCTGAAATGAAAAAAACAATTTGTTTTTAACTGTATATATAGTCATTCTTGCACAATCAGTGATCTGTGCCTGACATTAAGTGTCCATGCTGTACCTTGCAGCACATACTCAGGCTCATCCTCCCACTTTAAGTGAACTAATTCTTTACGGCCTTATACATAGGATAGAGCCACATAGGATCTATCTGGTTTATAAGCTGCTTTTCATGAGTATGATAACTTCACATCTTCCCTGTTCTCCACAGCACAACTCCCGGAGATCACCATCAACAAAGAAACATGTTCACCAGAGCTGAATTTAGAAAAGAGACACGGGCTGCATATTCACAAACATCCAGTCGCTACCTCTTTTTGTATCTTCGATGAGTAAGTGGACGATTTTCGGTTTGTCTAGCCAGAATAAAAACTACCTTCAGTGTTCACAAGTGTGATCCTCCCCTGCTCTCTGCGCAGCTCCATACTGATCGTAGACCCCACGTCCGAGGAGGAGAGTCTGGCGACCGCTGACCTCACTGTGGTGACGGATGAGGAAGATCGACTCTGCTCTCTGCACAAACCAGGTCAGACTAAAGTCTGTAGAGACCTGCCTCTCCCTGTGTTGCATATCCCATTTGTTATTGATTACAAAAAGGAAAACTCATTAGGAACGCCCCACTGTCAAATATGCAGGGCTGGAAAAGCTGATCTAAGAATACAAAGGTTACATTTAAACTATAAAATTATTTTATCCTGGGATATACTGTGCAATTTAGTAATGTTTTTAGTCAAAAGTTAAAAAATAAACAACTAAATCAGAGGTTAAGAGGCCTAAGTTAAGTTGAGTAGCATTTACTCTCCATTTTCAATAATCAGTATGAATTTAAAAATATTAAATGTATTGAAAACCTTTTTTTTTTTTTTTTTTTTTTTTTTAAATAAAGAATTGTATGAAGCAAATGCCAAATTAAAATCCCACACTAAAGAATTCAGTCATTATCTGTTTATGTTTATGCTGGTATCATATTTTGCACAAACCTAGCTTGGAATTTTGTGCAGTTAGTAAAGTCAGTCAGACAGTCTACCTACACTGCTCCAATGTTAAGTCCTCTCTCTTGAAGAATGAGGACTGCGTCCCAGTTGCAACTGTAAACCTGCCAAACAAGTGTGTAAACGGAGCTCCTGCAGTTTGCAGGCATTAAAACAAATCATACCGACTGTTCTATGAGGTTGAATGGAAAGAAAAAAACGTTGTTGCTAACAGTCTTCCCCTCTGGCTCAGGTGGGTCGTCCCTGACGGGAGAGAAGCTGCAGGAGTGTATAAACCGAGCAACAGTGCGACAGAGAGAGATCCACAAACTCATCGACAAAGTCATACACAGTGTGAAGACAGCACAATAAGGAGCCGCAGACAATGCTTTTTATCTAAAAGCTGTATTTTCCACTGTCAATATATATTCTTTTTTTTTTAATAACAATAAAACTGCTGACAAAGACTGCTTAAAAAATTATTTCTCAGTGTCCAGAAACGTCTCACACACACACACGCTCAGATGATGTCTTGTAAGAATACGCCCATGGCTCCTGAACTAATTAAAAGGAAATGCCTTTTCAAAATGTGCTGTACAAAAGCAGGTACACCGTCTTGCATGTTGATCTTGAGTCCTCGGTTGAGCCCTGTGCCGGGATTGCTAACAGAAGAAAGACTTCCAACAGACTGAGAGGTAGAGAGCTGCCCCCAGGCACTAAGCCAAGATCAGATTTGCATTTTCACATGTAATGGTTATATGGAGGATTTGGTGTCAATAAGCTCAGCTGGGATCTGTGCTTAAAGGGCAGTTTCTACCGGGGGTCAACCAAGCAGAGGCACGAGGATCAGGAAGGCTCATGAGGAATCCTCTGAGAATGTGCATTCATGATCCTCTCAGTCCACGGGGGTCTCCATAGAAAACAAAAAAACAAATCTTCCTGAAGGGGCGATCTGTTATCGTGGAAGCCCAATACCTACAAGAACCATCTTTTTCTGTTTCATCTCAAAAAAATATCACTAAGGTTCTTAAAGCGTAGGGCTCCCTGTTCTAAAAGCCCCATCCTCTATGGTGGACACAGTTTTGGTTCTCCAAAACCTCTGACAACCATTACATACAAATTTGTCAGCTAGAAAAAGACAAACAAAAACGGAAAAAAAAAAAAAAAAAAAAGTCTTTTTTTTGTCTGCAGTCTCCACAGTGAGGCAGACAAAGAGCACAGTATGGATCATTCACGTCCTTGTGTAGCTGGGGGTGGGGTGGGGTTTAGTGTGATTTTAGTCTGTCATGACTTTGGGAGGGGCTGTGGCGTGCTCCTCTTCCTCTTACTTCTTGGTTGGCTGGCGGTATGTTGCCGTGGTGCTCCCCCCTGAGGAGCTGCTGCTCCCATAGCCATTTGCTGCTGCTGCATTTGGTGCTGCAAGAATTGCAACTGTCCAGTGCGGAGAGAAAGATGATACAGAAACAATATGAGAGGCAATTTCAGGATGTTAGCTTACTACAAGCATCACAATGCACGTTTCTGTCAGTAGGTCTAACGTATGTGTAAGCACCTGCAGCGCGGTTAAAAGAAACATTCACTGGCATCGCTGTTGAGCAGACTCCCTCACTGTAACTGGAATCTTAGATAGTGTCATAGACATCTATATTAAGTGGCATTGATTAGTGAAGCTGAATTGAAGCCTGGTACAACATTCAAGAGGAGTGTGAAGAGAAACACAGAAGAGTGGTTAATGGGTTGCAGAGGGGTGGGAGGAGGAGGAAGAGGAGGAGATACAGATTTGGGGGCAGGGCAGGGTGTGTTGGGGAGTGAGGCAGGATACAGTCAAGCAGCACCAGTGGCGTTCTGGAGACACAAATTATTGGCTGTGATCCTGGCAACGACAGACATGCAGCTTAGCAACCGTGCTTTCTGCTCAGAGTAAGTCAGCAACTTCAACTGGGCAAAAAAAAAAAAAAAAAAAAGGTCCGTAACACCTTAACACTTCATGCTTAAACATCTCTAATCTGTCGTGATACAGTCAGCAACATTTCAACAGATCCTGTTTCTAAAGCTTTGTAAGAACATGCCTCCCACTTCGACACGCTGTTAGTTGCTGCCATGGGAAGTGCCACAAGCTCTGGTGTGCGGGTTGCTTTAAATACTGGCACTGCTGTCGTCTTAGTCAAACAACATATTAACCAAACATACAACACAAGATGGAGTGAATGGTGTTGATCTACAACAAAGAAAATAAATTATTCCACAAGGCAAGTGATGAAAATCAGACCTGGGGTGATACAGTTTTCATTACAACTGTTCATTAGAAGTAAATAAATAAAAACACATTATTAAGAATATATTGAATATATTCTGAATAATTATTTACATTTTAATTTACTATATATAAAAAGCACATTTAAGAAAATGTTTAAGAAAAAAATAAAATCCATTCAAATTTGACCCAGGTCTGATGAAATATCAAATTCGTAGGTAAAGAAAGATAAAGAAATCATTGTCTTTTTTTTTTTTAGACTTGAATACACAACACAAAGTAAATTTACCTGATTCCCTGACAGTTTATAATGGAGCACAACATACACCTGCCTGCTAAATGAAGGCATGGAGAGTGCTGGTGAATCTAGACTCAGTGTTTGGGTCCTACAAAAAAAAAAAATGTATATGTGTATACAGATGTTAAAGTTGCTGTATTACTTGGATCTGTGGCTGGTGCTGCTGCTGAAGCCTTGGAGAAGGCAGTGGGGGCCCAGACCCGTCCAGCCCACAGCCCAACTGGGACAGCACTAAGGGGGGGAGGAGGGAGAGAGGAAGCCCCAGGGGGAAGGGATGTGACGGCAAGAGGGAGAGAAGCAAAGCGACGGAGGAAAGTATGAAGAGAGAAAATGCACGTACAAAAGGGAAACAACGATGAGGATGGGGAGGAGGATTCAGGGTAGGGGGGCATGGTGTCAGTGATCCATATAGGAAAGAGGTGAAATGGAAGAAAAAGACAAAAAGAAGGAACATCGCGGGGGGGGGGCCAGTAGCACAGGGAAATTACCATGTCCACATAGATTTTTAAGTGTGGATTATGGGCAAATAGCATATAGGGGGTGAGCCAGACAAGTGGAGGAGGAGGAGGACGGGACAGTGCAAGAGGGAAAGACATAAGGGTGGGGGCAAAAAAAATAAAAACAACAGAGAAAAAAGAAAATGTAGCAGAGAAGAAGGGGAAGTTGAGTCTCTCCTGTCAGTTGTTATATGCTCCACTGAGAGGAACAATGGCTGACTTCAGTAAAATGATCATGTTTAGTTACAGACTATGAGTCCTAATGTACAGTAATTACAATGATGAATACATTAGTAAAACCTTATCTTATTAGTACTAGTTAGTGGTATGGTGTCAATCTAGTTTGAAACAGATGGAGGGACTGAACGAACAGAAATGTTTCAGAGAAATCTGTGTGGGTTTAGTGTATATTTGTGTGTATGTGTGTGTTCGTGTGTGTGTGTCTGCATGCGTGATTGGGGGGTGGGGGTTTCATACCTGCTGCCTGTGGAGACATGAACCCTCCGACTCCAAGGTTGATGACCGCGGTTTGCTGGTTTCCTATACTTTGATCTGACCCCTGATCACCCTGCAGAGAAAGTCAAAGGTAGCACAAAACAGTGAGGCCATCACACACAGTTACAAAGCCAGACACTGTTGAAACACTGTTCAAAGGAACATCAAATCAAAACTAAGTTTTAAAAAGTGGTTTAAAAGAACCAGGGGGATTCAGTTGGTTGCAACTTGCATCCTCACCGCTAGATGCCACTAAGACCCACACACTGGTCCTTTGAAAGATGAAACTAATTTTACTAGTTCTCATATGTGAGCCCAGCACAGTGAGGGTCTGGCCATTAGATTGTTATGAGGTGTTTTGGCAGCAGTTACAGCTTCTCCTACAGCGCCTGCTGGAACACTTCAGTATCAGCTTGGCGCTGTTGGATTCTGGGCTTTTCTCCCATTATTCCATGCAGATTTGTTCAAACTTGCTCTTGTATGACTCAGAGCTTCTTGTCAGCTGTCATGAACCAGTTTCATAGATTTTCCATTATCAAGTCTGGGCTTCAGCTGGGTCACTTGAGCATTTTCAAATTCTTTGCCATATATGTCAGCACACTTTGGTCGGACCAGAGATCTTTGCCCCAACCTTTTTAGGCGTAGCTTCCTTTCGGAGTTCTGGCTTCTTTCTAGCAACTCTGACATACAACCCAGAGTGGCCATTGGCTCTTTTATCACTTCCCTAACATGCATTCTGTTGGCTGTATGTGCTTGTGTGCGTTTTACATGCAGACGTGTGTCTCACCGTCTCGCCCTGCTGTTGAGGACTGGAGGTGGCCGACTGACTCTGCTGTGGGGAGAACTGAGACAGCTGTTGCTGCTGCAGAGAGTTAAAGATGAGAGGACCAGTGGGGAGCTGGGAATGTAAAACACAAAAAGACACAACCACACACACACACACACACATACACACACACACAGACACCAACGGACAAAAAGTAGGGGAGTGACAGACAGGGAGGTCAGGGGAAAGGATTGAAGGGTTGGAGATGGAGAGGCAGAGGGGAAGGAATGATGCACATGTAAGCAAAAAGGGACAAGAGCAGGGGAAAGTGGGAGAATTAACAAAGCAATCAAACAACACAGGGTAACTAGACCATCACTGCTATCACAATATCAACAATATAAAGGGTTATAGAGGGGATAATGCAAGCAATGATCCTGAAACAAACTCTGCCTGTGTTCATTATCCCTACACTTCTTCTGCACTATCCTTTGACCTCCCCCAGCGATGGCTAATTTGCTTTCCATCTCAAAAGTTAGAGGGTGGCACTAATCAATCCAGGGGCACCACATACAAAAGACACTCGAGCAACTTGATGAAAAGTGTTCACTTCATGACATGATGTGCAGTGTGGCTGCAGGGAAAAGGGACGTGTGAGGAAATTAAGCCATGCAGGTGATTCACAAACAGCTCTCCACTATTCCAGGTGCCAAACAAATAGCCAGTGCATGCAACTAACAGTGGTGCAAGAGCCATACCTGCAGTAGGTTCAGTGGTCTCAACCCAGTACTGCTGTTCAGGCCAAAATGACTCCCTGCAGCAACAAATCAAGAGTTACACTCACCACACAGAATAACACAAACAGAGGAATTTTCTTTGCTATATGAACACACTGTTGCGGTGCATTGTACAGCTCGTGTTTCCATTCACAACAACTTTCTGTTCATTTTCTATAAGCATCTTTTTACACCTAGGACTCAGTTGCACACCAGTCAAAGATGGTGAATTTGAATTGGCCCTTTTACCTTTATATAATCAGACCTTTTCAGTTTTTCCTGGTTCGGAAACTTTTGTTACTGTAGGCCTGTGAAGCCTTGTGACGCATTGCATGTAACACGGAGCTAAAAGAGGAAAAACAACCCTTTTAAGTATAGAGTCACTTGTTGATTCCTGGAGCAGCCAGTGTGTGTCCAACCCTCTCAAAATGTCCTTGAGCAATACAGTTAATCCTCTTATCTTCCTGATCAAATGCAAATTGCTGATTGTGCAGTAGGAACCTGTTTGGTAAAATGGCATCCTACTGTTCTGCCCTCTAATGTGAGGTCAGAGGTCAGTGGTCCCTGCAGCTGGAATTCCCTGTTATGCTCAAGGTCATGTCAGAAGGCTGGATGCAAAAGAACACGAGAGGTTCATTTAAAAGGTTAGTCTCCATGCTCAGAGCACCACACTGCTACCCTGTAGCATGTTTATCTGCAGGTCACATGGAGACTGACTGCTCATAAATCATTTTGGTAGCACAAGAGGGGACACGGCACTGAAATCTCACTCTTACCAGTCTGTGCCGCGGACTGCATGGTGGGCATCAGCCCTCCAGGTGGCAGGATTCCACTCAGATTAAGGCCTGGACCCAGCATGGGGTTGGAGCCACTCATCAAGGTCTGAGGACTGCTACAAAAACAGCACAGGATCGTCATGAAGTGTGACAGTGAACAGCAAGTGGCAGTATAGCACCAGAGACTTTTATTTTATGTCTTACCAGACTGAGCTGACTACATTGATGAAATTCAGCCCTGCAGCGTTGGCCATGACCTGCGATGACGTGGTTCCTGTGGTGATGGACGTACCCATGGTGGGCAGGGGAATGGTCATGACGGGCAGCGGCTGGCTTAGAGCCAGTTGCTGCTGGGGGAAAGGCGTGAGGAGGGCGGGCTGCGACTGGCTCTGAACCATGGGAGGATCTGAAGGGGTAGGGGTCACCGAGAGAGGAGCAGCGAGGGAGTCGGTGGGGTGCGGGGTGGAGCACGGCGTGTTGGTGGGTGTGGGGGTGGATGGCTTGGGGGTTCCAGATCCTTAAAGAGAGATAAATGGGTTAAAACAAAAACAAAACAATTATGAAGACAGGGAGGTTTGCTACTTTTCAGCAGGTGATATCTGTAACGTTTTATAAGCAAAAGTTTAGTTAAAAAAAAACAAACTCTAGACTCATTCTGTTGCTTCAGTGATTAATCTTTTTTTTTTTTGCACTGCAAATTTAGGACAGTTGCTACTTTGCTAAATGGAAATGGATCTTTTCCTTAATAACAGCTAAAAAGTTAAGTATAACTTCTGAGGCTCTCATCTTGTCAAAACTTCATCCATTTTTCTGACAATGTGTGTGCCAGCTGGCTTTAGTTAAATACATAACAAACCAGAAACAAGGGCTGGTGATGATGCAATTTTCTGTGAGCTTGTCAAGTTCCAGATCCGTCCCTGTAGTTTCATGCTCCCATATTTCTTAAGACCTGGACCCTTGTCAAGGACATGTTTCACTGTTTCTTCATCCAGATCTGACATTCCAATACAACTTGCTCTCACAACTGTGGCTGTGCCTGATGAAAGCAAGCAGCCCAACGGTTAGTCACAGTCGGCTGTACTCACTCTGTGTGGAGCCCATAGGGGAGAGGGAGGCGGGCGACAGCAGGCCCACCTGGCCCAGCTCCATGGAGTGCTTCCTGTTCAGAGACTGGCTTTTGGCTGGAGGGGGCGTAGGACACTTGAGTAGACCACTGGTGGTTTGTGAACTATATGGATTACCTGATGGAAAAAAGAAGAGTTGACATATTTACTGCACTATTTTTCATAAACAGAGAGCATAAAATAGATCTGGTTAAACTCTTGTAACTTCATATTTAAGAGCTTAATAGTCTTGTGGTGACAGGAGGACACCAGATAGCAACAGGAGGAGATTCTTCTCACGAATGAGGCGATTTATCCCTGTATCCGTTCTCTACCACACTGCTCCCAGGAGGCATGTACGGTCACAACATGTTTGCAGAGCAATTTAGCAGTAGCATTTGTACCTGAGGAGCTGCTGCCTGATCCTGAAGGCAGTTTGATGGGAGGGGGTCTGTGCTTAACCCCTTTCCCCAAAACAGACGTCTGGACCAGTGGAGAAATACCATCACCCTGCAGATGACATTCAAACCAGCTCGTCAGCCACAGCGAATCACAAAAAGTAACACAACAGTAACTTTCTGTTTGAGTTACAAACCCCAAGCAACCTTGAACATTTCCTACATCCAAGTGAGAAAGTATTTACCTCATCTTTGCTGGGGGAGGGAGGCCCCTGTCCCACGTTGACTGAGTTATGGGTCATCTTGACGACACACTTCATATCCCTCTCATACACCCCTTTGTACTGAGTAAGAAACCTATGAAACAGACATTATGCTAAATTTTATACCATGCTCTCTGACAGTATATCTCTGGAAACTGTATCTGACAGGATTAGCTTCTCAACAAAAGAAAACACGGTGACTCACCGGTCTGCGTCTGTCTTCGAGCCTATGAGGAAGCTGCGAATGAAACAAAAGAGATGAAGATGAGCGGCATTTCAAATTCACTCGTGTATACTGAATTTGTCTCGCAGACTTGTGCTTACGGGGGATGTATGAGCTTTAAGTCTGTGCTGTCCTCCTCTGCTTTGGGTTCTTTAGCACAGTAGATCTTCCCATACACCAGTGGATCGCCCATCGACTGGAAGATAGACACCTTGGTCCTCTGCGCTTGGCCCCCCACCTCACACTCAAGCGTGTAGTCGTCTACAACTTCCTGTGTAAACGAATGCAATTTAATGAAAAAAAGGTTTGTATGACGCGCAAGATAAAATGGCACGGGTAAATTCCAACCGCAAAAACAAAGGTGGACTATTTTTTGTTATGTTGTCACAAACATTAATGTTCACATTAGCAAATTAGCCTCGCCTCATGACCTGCACTGTGCCTCGCACCACCTGTTTCAGGGCCGAGAACTGAGAATATATCACCCCTCGCTTCACTGACTTTCATAAGAGATGAGGTATTTTCAAATGATGTGAAAAAGAGTCCAGCACCATTTATGGACAGAAGCAATGCCCCCGACACGCTCTGACTGCAGTCCAGTGTGGTCTACTTTTCCATAATAGCAGAAGCACGTGTGAAATTCAGAAATGTTCCACATTTACTGCACTTCTGTGGTCGAGTTGAACGGTATTCATGACTTATCATCGAAAAGGAATCCGTTTAAGGCCGTACAGCCTTTTAGAAGATATCGTTTCTGTGTTCATACATTTGTGTGAACACAGGCTGTGGTAATTTTGCAGAGTGTAGTGGGTCAGCAAAGTCAATTTAGGGAGTAGAGCATTACAGGTTGCACGCACACACCCCCTGCTTATTTTCTGACAGCAAGCAGCCATCATTGATCTCTACCCTCAGAGAATATTAATGCTGCCGTTGTCACACTTACCTCAGCAGGCCAGATCACAGTGGTGGGCTGAGAGTCCTCCAATTGCAGGGATTTCTCCACCACGGCGTACTTTTCCACCTGGAGCAAAACACAAAAACAAATCAGGGTTCGGTATGCCCCACATCTTAACTGTCAGACTGTGAGCTGAGTGGGTTTTAAGTGGTGTTGGTTCAAATGCTTAAGTGACAGTGTTAAAAAAAAAAAAAAAAAAAAAAGGAACGCTGAGCTACTCACATCAATTTCCTTCGGTACAGTTAGTTGGCAGTTGCTCTGCTTCCACATGTCAACACACTGCGAGTGATGAAAGCCAAGAGGCCAGGACGAGATCAGACAAAAACAAAAAGGGGCATGAGCAAAAACAAGTGAGAGTGCGCTACGACAACATACACTGATCTATACTGTAGTAGTGCTGAAACACCAGCTTGTGTTCACCAGTGACTCCCTTGGGGGAATTAGAATACATTTAAACATGGCTGAAGAAACATTTCAAAAAAACCTCAGCCAACCTCATCATATCCAAGTATGTACCCAGTGTAGATATGTTTGTCATATTGCAGGTAGTTTGTCTACTTACGTTTCCGATCTTGGAGATCTTCAGGTCTATGACGGGAGCAGGTTTCCTCTCCTTCCTCCTCTGTAGGTAGTCGTAGAGTCGAAGCTGCGGTGGCATGGGCAGATGGGACAGTTCCTGCTGCCTGTTCAGTGCAGCTCGAGAGTGCCTCTTGAAACACCTGCAGTGCAAACAAGCAAGAAGTATGCCTCTTCAAATGCTTTTCAAGGCTTTTGCTTCATTCATTGACATTTTCTTTTTTGCAATCACAGTGCTTTCAATTTTCATGTCTTCCATTTAAAAAAACATTCAGAAACGTGCATTCTTTTGTTGTGAGTGCGTGAGTGTGTTCTGTACCGTTTCATGGAGCGAGTGTTCATTTTCTGTTTGTTGTAGAGCAGGCGGTTGGCTGTGCAGGTGACAGAGATGGAAGGGTCCAGGCACAGAGGTTCAGCTGTGGCCAAAATCAACTGACTCTCCAGCTGTAATTTATCATCCTAAAAAAAAGAAAAAGAAAAGAAAAACAGACTATAAAAACAGCTACAAAAAAACACCTGCGCAATGTGCTGATACTAAAATGACTCAAGACACACAAGGCAGGACTGCTACTGTTGTGATCAAGAATATATGCGTTAGCTAAGGCATTGTAGATGCATTTTACTTGAATAAAAAATATTTCTAACTTAAACATTCAATATAATTTGAATTTGCAGGAAAAAATACAGTGCTCTGTAAAATACAGGTGTTTGGGTTGTGTTAAATGAGGATGTGGGTGAATTAATGGGACAGAAAAGGGACAAATCAAGATAGTGAAGTGTCAGATTTAGTCTTGCGTTTTTCACTAAGATGGTAAATACCAAACTTTACCTGTGTCCACTTGTGATGGTCACTCGTCATGGCGTGGACATCACAGATCAGAGTCTACAAGGCAAATTTTATGTTAAAACGTCAACTGTAGGTCAATACTTTTTCATTCAATCGATGTAAAAATCTTACGATTGCTCAAACTGTATTTTGTTTTTCACGTGTTCTGCTGGTTTACCTGCATGGTTGGACGCAGCAGGACGTGTCTGCTCTGGTAGGTTGGCATCTTGGTATTTCCAGACTGCCTGTAGTCTCTCACCTCTACTATTACGCAGCCACAGTGGAAGATGTTCACCTGAGACACAGGGCATATTGTGGATGTCAACTAACTAATGGACAACAAGTGGGAGATTATTATACAATAATCAATAAGAAACTACTATAAGATAAGAAGAACTGAAACCCTGCATAGCTAGCTTAACCTAAATCTAGAGTCATCTGTATATGTGCACATACGCATACAAACCTGTGATTTCTCCAACAGATCCACCAGAATAGGAGGCAACTCCTCGGCATCTAGGTACTCCAGCAGCTCTCCCTCTTCATATGGCAGACGGATTGTTTCAGAATCTAGAGAGGAACATGATATGAATGTTGCAGATGAGATGATTGTGGTAAACAGAGCTGAAAGAAAAGGAGAAAAAAAAAACAACTGGATGGACTTGGGTAATTGCTTAACTGGCTTCTCTCACCAGATCCATTTTTGCCCCTGAGCATTAGAGAATAGCCTTCATTCCCAGGGTACAGGTTGACCACCAGACATGACACAGACTCCTGAGACACCAGCTTCTCCAGTAGATTCACATTTCTCCTCAAATTCTTTGAAACACAAATAAGAGACCAATCTGCCATATTAGTAACAAAACTCTCAGTTATATCCATGCCAACTCTATGAGAGAGAAATGTTACTGCTTTCCACCCACTTCTACTTTGAGTTAATGCTCTTAAATAGTGGTTTAATAGGCTTTTCACAAGAAAACTTAACAGACAAGCGCTGCCACTTCTTAAAATCTGGCATACTACAGGTATTTACTAATTATTTTATTATTATCAAAAAGCAGGGGTGATTTCTTATAAGACTTTAGTACGTGTGGATTTTACAATGTTACTGTTTATGTATAGAATTTACAAATGTAGGTTGATTAAATCCCAAGTTTACCACATCTGACTGCATTACTTCTCGATCACGTAGTTGCCTATTGCAGTTAATAAATGGTAAACAAAACAGGAGTTAACTCGGTTCTGAACCAACGAGTAAGGAAAAGACAGACTGTAGAAAATACAGTGTTCAAAATTGTTCAATCACTTATATGTAAGTCCTCCTTTTTCTTGCATTAACACTCTTTCATGTAACTAAAACATGTGCATGGATGTTTAGAAACCTCTATCAACACGATCATGTTTTTTTCCATTTATCATCTACAGATTGGAATAAACAAGGTTTTCATGCATACCCATAATGACCTAGTCATAACTGAGAGTCAAGTTGCATAATACAAACCTTTAACTCTGGCTCTTTCTCACATTCCTCTATGTACAGCTCATAGAGCTTCTGATACAAACTCTTCCTCCCGCCAGATGAAATTCTTCTTTTGGCTGGTCGTTGTCGAGCACTTTCAACAATGTACTGAATGACAGATAATACACTGCATTAATGAATGATGGCAGAATCGTGTATGACTAACATGGACAGTGCATTTAGATGGTGCACAGAGATAGATGTGAGCACATGCAATTCCTTTTCTCTGTAAACAAGCATATAAACCTGAAATAGTGGCTTTTACCTCGGCTCGATCCAATGCATATTCCAAAACTTGTTGCTGAGGGGAATAAGTGAAAAACAAAAATCAGCTCAGTCACAATGGGAATTCCCAAATAGATAAGTGACCAACTGTGTAAGACCTGGTGAAGGGTTGTGGTGGACTATTTTATCTGGTAGAAAACATCAATGTGTGTGTCCACTGGATATGCAGAGACAGATGACCTGAAAGAGATGAAACTTACCATTGTGGTCCACCGCCAGCTGCAAGGCGAGTGACGGTAGACGATGCTGTCCTTTCTGCCCCACACTGTCACCTTCCTATAGTGACCATTCACACCCTGCACAGCAACACAGCAGACGTGTTTCACGCAGCACGGCCAAACAAACGCAGATGACAGATACACAAACAGAGATACAGAAACACTCAAGAGTGGCGGGCGGGTTGTTAAGTCAGTGCTGATGCCAAAAAGCCTGTCTGGCACTCAATCAGATGCCACATAAAAACAGCTAAGAAGACTGACGAGCGAAATTGTTTCATCCTTTGCTTATATGTGTGCGAAGTAAATACACTCACTATGTGTCTTTGCGTCGCTAAAGCTGGGTAGCTAGGGTTAGTGAACTCTGATAACTGAGAGTGCAGTCAAGAGAGTGGCTGAATAGCAACAAGCTCGTTGATGCCTGACCGTTGAGGCTAACATGGCTAACCTTAGCATGCTAGCCCGTTCCTAGTGGGCAAGCTGTGAGTTACCCGCTACGCTAGCGATGTTACGCCGTCTGAGACACAAACCAACAAAGCGACGTCAATCTCAACGAACAGGATGGACTTGCCTTGTAGATTGCATAGCGGTCGACTGTGGCTCCGATGCGAGAAAACGAAATGAAATTGAAATATTAGTGTCTTCATTGAAAAAAAGTCGGAGCTGCAGCCATTTTCTTCCAGTGTGACAACAACAGCTAAACTTCCGGTTTGAGCGGCGGTGGGCGGAGCCACAGTAGTTGCTTACTTTACCACCCAACGGATGCTAGTTCTATAGATCCACATCTGCCTGATAAATGCAGATAGCTTATCTGACTTTATCTTCATGACACACAGTTGTATGCAAAAGTTTTGGTGTCTGATCTGCAGAATGAGTGGGTGAAACATCCTAAATCAACGTGTTAGCAAGCCGGCATTTCTGCTAAAATTTATTTTTTTCCCCTATTTTTAAAGATCATAAATTAAAAAAACAACAGTGCATAGACATTTTACTGGCTAATTTTAATGGCTGCCGGGGTCGTATTGTATTTACTTATTTCCATCTCAAAACATATTCCCATAAATGCCCAAACTTTTCCCCGCAACTGTATGTTGGCATCTTTGTCAAGGAGAATTTGCACATTTATACAATATTCTCAGATATTTTATTCTAAATTTGTTTCTAACTGCTTATCTGAATCAGTTGTCCCTTTATTAAAAAAACATTTTCATAATCATTCACTCAAGCATCATCATCATTCAATAACTCACTGATGATAGTAATTAATTCAGTTCAGTTCAGTTTGCTAATTAAAAAACAAACAAATAAGTTAACAATAGCCTACAAAACACATGATAGTAGTTAATAATAGAGAATCAGTTGCACTTATGGGCACTTGTGGCCTTCCTGGTTTTGTTACCCAATCTTGAGGCCCTTTCTTTAAGTGGATCTGTGTTTGTCTGTTATCACTAAACTCTTAATGCTTAAACCTAAACATGCAACAAAGGCAAGCGAGCAGTGACTGATAGCTGTTGTCACAATGTGTTATTTTGTGTTTAGTGTGTAGGCTAAGAATAGTTTCAGTTTGTGACACAAAGTCAAAAGGAAATTATTTAAGGATCTCTTCAAGTTTGGCACATTTGAAAGCAGATGAAAACAACTGATTAAAGCTATTTACAAATGACTTCAGGCCATAGGCTAATGTATACATCTTGGTAGACTGAAATCCCACAAATGTACAGTAGGGGGAAGAGCAGGATAGCAGATTCATTAGGCTGAATGCCACAGTTGTGCAGTAACAGCAGCAACATAAAGAAAAAGTAGATTTGAAGGAATTTAAAGTCTCCACTTGCAAACGTAGAGGTGAGAACTGATTGTGCCTGTAATTTATGCAACAGAAATTTAAAGCAGTTGATGAAGACATAATCTGTGAATGTTTTCATACAGGCATGTAGTAAATGTCTGGACAGCAGAGAATGAATCAGGTTTACAGGTTTAGATGACATAAGAGTAAGGATACCCTTTTAACAGCCTTTTATATGTCAAATTTATCCTATATGTTACTCAAAAACTGCACCAAACATAAAAAAATCTTTTAGTAACTTTTGAAACTCGTCACTGAAAACATTTACAATGCTACTGAAACATGTGGATTTCACAGAAGAGTAACATAAATGTGTTGTAACTGTTTAAGCATCTGTTAGCGGGTTTTTGTCTGTCTTGAAAAAGAGTTCTTTCAACATCAACATCTCTGTAGTATAAGCACTTCCTTTATGTGGACAGAAAGGTTCTGGGTGGGGCTCAGTTAGGATCAGTCCTCACCTGCTGCACATGCACACACACACACACACACACACACACACACACACACACACACACACACACACACACACACACACACACAGATACCCTTTCTTTCAAGAGCTAAACTTCCACATGACAGGGCATGCTTGGGGTCAGTCACATTTCAAAATGTAAGCTATTTCTTTTAAAGCCTTTTCTTCTGTACACAAGGGACAGGATTGCATGTGTTGCTGATGCTGTCAGCAATGCAGCATGTTGATTAAATTTGATTT
Organism: Seriola aureovittata; assembly: GCF_021018895.1. Classification (NCBI taxonomy): domain Eukaryota; kingdom Metazoa; phylum Chordata; class Actinopteri; order Carangiformes; family Carangidae; genus Seriola; species Seriola aureovittata. The sequence continues at coordinate 7,095,473 of NC_079378.1, read as the reverse complement.
TGCCTCAATAATAAATGTTTCTCCATTGACTCAAATCCCAGAGTTAGCTTTACTAAGTGACTAATTGACCAGAAAATGCTGGTTTTAATTAGTTTTGATTAGCAGCACCACTTGTTGGAACCTAATTCGTTTGCAAAAATTAAAATAAAAATAAAAATAAAAAACCATCCTTAACCAATTCTCAAACTGATTGGTGACAGGCTATTTCTATGTATAAAATGATACAATAAAATCAAAACGAATGATGAAAAAAATTTGTTTCACTTTGGCATCAACATCTCTGCTGTGCAGCTTTCGTTCTGACTGGTTTCCTTCCAGGACATTACAAAAGACTCAGGCTGTGGTGTTGAACTGACACATATCCTAATTCATCTTTTATTTTCTCAGCAGTGAAAGCCTTGCCTGGCTGGAACTTAGAATGAATAAGCACATAACCATAATCATATTGGGGAAAAAGAGACATGAAAGTATGTGAGACCAAAATGCATGGCAGTATTCCTGAGAGATATAGCGTCTGCATTCAGTAATATCTGGATTTGGACCATGTGATAGTCTTGTAGCTTCAAAGCTTGAACAATAAGATGAGTCACATAAATCTGTTAGTACATATTAGAAGTGAGATAATGATGATGGCAATGGCGATCATGACTCAGAGTGTTCTGTGAAGCTCTGTCTCATGTGATGGGAAATACTGAACAGGCTCTCAGATGATTGAACAAGCCGGTGCAGTGCATCTTACTTTTGTTTTCACTCAGTGTCATTCCTTAACTGCAATTTGCATCTTCATCGCCAAGAGAAAAAAGATGCTATCTGAGAGCTGAAGACCTGTCTGATACACACTTTGACTTCTTAGTGGTGTTGAAGATGCCCCCTTGAAAATGCCAAATGAGCACATCTGAGAGAGCTGCTCTCACATCAAGGCAGTGTGTTGGAGCTATTCTCGTACTGATGCTCCTCTCCTGGCAAATCAAAAACGACAGCTGAATACGCTACAAACCCTTAATTCAATTCCTGTGTTGCAGCCATGTGGAGAAGGGTGCGGGATTTAAGGATTTTGAATAATCTTGTCCGCAAATTAGGACCTGCTATCAATTATCCACTTCATCCGAGGTGCGTTCTGGCGAGCTACACAGTTGGCAAGTGGCCTGTGCTGATGGCTTACTGTGGAGCGAGACACCTATGTAAACAGCATTTTGATTGAAACGGATAAACGGCTCTTGGTTTTCAAAAGTGCATCCAGAGTCAAAACCTCAGGGGAGCAGTATGGGCATAGAGAGTTCACGTTTGTGCAGTGCTCATTTTAGGAGGTTTTCTATATCATCTTCTTGTATTTTCAACATGTTGGAATTGCCTTGTCTGCAGCAGTCTCGTCTCTGATCTGCTGTGGATGCAGTAAGTGAGGCTGACACTAAGGACGCCTAATGTGAATTTTTACAAAGGTCACGCAGAGGTCGTTTTAATATTCTCTTGCCTTGAAATCAGTGTACTTATAAGGTGACAGTGAAGTATGACGTTTGTTAGCTGGCTTTTTTTCACTCCTCTGCCTCTAATGTGTTATTACAATACTCACTTGGGAACCCACTCTCACTATTTATCCATTTAATAGCTGCTCCTACAGACATTTTACTGGACTAGTAGGTTAGAGAGGTTGAGAAGTGGTCCTGTACACTTCTCTACTTGCCAACATTTGCTTCTGATGAGTCACAGCACCTGTGAATAAAAACTTTATAAAGGAAAAAAAAAACAAAATTCTCAATATCATAGATTATTAATGAGAAGCAAACATGGAGTGAAAAGAAAAAAAATCAGATGAGTCCAAATTCCTGACATGCGGCAGACTTTTTAGCCTAAGCTGCTGGAGCATTTCAAATCCATAAAAGCTGAGGTGTGATAGATCACTCACCATAAAAAAATCCTTTCACAATAAGAACCATGTTGTTTTGTTTACAGAATACGGAGAGACCTCCAGATGCAGTCATTGTGTTGCTTTGCCACGGGCTCTGGTCACGTTTTTTTTCCAGTCCAGGATGAGCTATGAGTGAAGCAAACAAGCACACACTGTGGAGAGTGAGAGAGGGAGAGGGGAGATGAGTTAAATGAGACATTAGGATGTGCCAGTGAAACAGGGACTGACAAAACATGTAGGTTACGTCCAGCGGGAGAGGGAGAGGCAAATCCTTCACATAGTGTTGACAGGCAGTTGGCACAATTGTGAATACACTGCAACTAAAAACTCTCTTTCCCTCCTCTCTTGAGTCTGTCTCTTCTTCATGCCTCTCTCACCTTGACGGACGTGGGACCTGGAAACTGTGGAAGAGGAGTCTTTTCCATCTCAGTCTGTCTTTTCTCTTGAGGGAAGGGACGAGGACTGCAGCTGTGTGGGAGTTTAACATCGAGCGAGAGGATCCAAAACTTCCATAAAGCAGATTGTCAGATGAAGTCATTCTCTGGAGGATGTCACATCTCAAAGTGTACGGTGCACAAGTATAGGAGCTAAAATTCTATGGCGTGTTACACAAATACCTCTATCTTGCATCTGTTGTCTGTTTTATACATTTGCTCTTATCATAAAAAAAAGATGTTCAAGTTACGGTGATGGAAAAGTAGGAATTAAACAATTTAAATGTAAAACTTATATATAATGCAAATGAATATTTAATAACTAATTTCTATTTAATTTTCATTTCAACAATATGAACACATGGAGCTCACAGAATGCATATAAAACAAACAAGATAATTCCCACAGTTCAATGACACTCTAAAATATCCTCATTAAATGATCAGCTTGCTCACATCACATTACATCTCCACTGTCAAATCCTCTTATCATCATCCAGATGAAGACTTCACTGAGGAAGAATAACTGGTCAAAAAGTGCAGGCCAATGTAGAACAAAAGAAAAAAGAAGCATGAGATGTATATTGTTATTTTATGAATGTGGGAAATATCAATGACTTTGTGGCACTGAGGGGCCACCACTCTCTGGTCCAGCTGTGGCCCAGAGGCTGTAGCTGCATATCTGGACTCAGCACACCATGAGCTTGTGACTCAGCTATTGTTCCAAAGAATGAGCTATTCTGTCGTGTTGTATAGGATTACAGAACCGAAGAAAAATCACGCATGATTTCACATGGGAGACCTGCAGCGAGTTGGCCGGTAGCTGCAGTGAGACGAATGGCTTTTTTTTTTCTTTATGTATCTGGTCTTTATACACTGATCAGTCACGACATTAAAACCAGTTAGCTGCTCTAAGGTTGTGGCTAATGGGTGTGTGGTGAGAAAAACAAAAAAAGCAGCACTTTACATCTCGCTTCATTATCTAACTTCATTTTACATCCTGTGTCTACTGAGTCAGCACATGAGTGAATATGTTTCAAGCTGTGTGTTCAAGCAGAGTTGTTTGAGGACTCGGAGAAAGTAGTGTGTTAGGAAGTTATAATTATGCACCATATGGTGAAACAGAAGGGAGAAAGGAGTAGGTTTTCTAAAGGCTGTCTTCAATTATACAACTGATGTTTGGTTCAAAGGCCCCGGCGTTCCTGTGACGTTCTCTAAAAACATGCAAGAATTAATTCAGTTCCTCATGTTTTTTCTTGAGCAGCAGCCGTCTCTCTCTGTGTGAGGTCTGAGCTGACCTCATCCATCACAGACAGGAGGCAGAGCTGAGAGAGAGAATTTTCTCTGGTAATTTGCTCAAGTTCAGTCTAACACCTCCCCCGAAGGCTCATGGGAATCCCCAAAATTCTGGGTAAAAAAAAAAGAAGAAATGTATGTTTGGAGAAGGAACCATGTCACTGACAGGTTTTATCGGCACTGAGGTCACAGCTGGATCTGTCTTCTGACCCCTATGTACTCAATCTTCCATGTTTTTGACCAGAGTTGGGACAATGAAAAGCCCCTGGAGACGTGTAAGCAGTTCATGTGAAGTAAATATCACCTGTTTCCAAAAACACTTCTCCCATCTTCGCTGCCGACAGACAAAAGTCATAACTCCTGCGGCCACTGGAGGGCCTTGTCACTTGAGCTAAAAACAGTGTTGTTTTGAGGCATACGCTGAGACGACTGATGCTGTTGTTTTTCTTCAGAGGCCATTGTCCCTATCAATTATGACAAGATTGTACTCATTAATTGTTGAGATCTGGGAACTCAGTGACAAAACCATGGCACAATCAAGTGTTCAACTTTGATGGATTATAACGGACATTTTAAACGACCTAACTTTGCTTGAACCCCCCCCCCCAAATAATCTGGCTAAAACCTGCCCCATCGGACTTCATTGTAGCACTGACGCCGTGTTCCCAGATCTTCTGCCATAGTTTGATGTTATCAAAACCGACAGAAGCAGTGGACACATCTACAAAAGTGAGACCCAATTTGTCGAAACTGGAAATATCCATTACCGCAATTACTGTACGTTACTGTTGTGTGTGTGTGTATTTGTGGCAAGAGGAGGGTTCGGGTCGTATACTGGGTGCTGGAGGATAAGCAGTATAGTTAAGGACTTCCCATTTTGAATTTTTGGGGATGAGAAGAACGACCATATGGAGTCACTCTGAGCAACACTGAAAATTCTTAAACGAAAGAAAGTGGAATTTAAGACCTGAAGCTCTGGCAGCTGCCCCTCTTACTTGTAATAGCTTGGTAGCAGACTGCGTGTCTACATTTCAATAATGTGACCTTTGGCACTCCCCACGGTTAATAGCAGCATCATATACCAGACTCCAGTGTTTCCTTTGCCAGACTTCTAGAGAAGCGGCACAAGAGCTGCTGGATGAGTGAGGCCGAACGTCAATGTTGGACGCCGTCCCAAAACAGCAGGAAAGAACCGAGGGAATATGTGGGGAAGGGGATGAGGGTGTTTGTGTGTAAGGGGGCTGTGAGAAGAACAGAGTGAGCAATGGATAATTCTATCCAAACCAACCCACACTGTTTGATTTTAGTGGATTAGCATGGTGCGGTTACAGTTATTAGTCTTGGATGTATTTCCCCTGTGAAGCCATAATAAACAACAGCCTTGACTGATTCACTGTGTAATGAGGTCTTCACTCGCTGAAGAAGCAGGCGTTTGTTTCTCCATGTTTATTTCACCTTCTGTGTTTTTCTTTTTTAATCAAACTGTCTTACTGTACCACTGATCATTATGATGGTTTTAATGTCTTACAGAGTTTATGGACTCTCTCATCTCTGATTGGAGAGAAACTTCAGTAAGTAAAAAAACCCCGTAAAAAATTACAATCACTAGTCAAACATGCGGTATCATATAAAGAAACAGAGAGGAGGAACAGGAGACCTGGGGCTGAAAAGTTCTAACCTGGCACCACTGATTACACTTCGAGCTTCTTCCTGTTGTGCCAATTATCAAATCAACAAGTTGTAATTGCTCTGTTAAATCAGCAGCTTCTCTCTCTTCATCTGAAAATAAACCCAGTGGAAGTGAAACCTGCAGAGAGTGATAATGCCCAAAGAAAAAAAAGGAGGGAGCAGGGAACGATCAGATACATTTTTCCTCCGCTCTCGTTGCTGCCGCCAACACGAAACTGAGGTGTTAATAATCTTTTTTTTTTCAGGAGTGGACACCCATGAGTATTCTGCCAGCCAAATGTTACCAGTGCTAGATCTTTTTTTTTCTTAATTTCACAAGCAGCACAGCTCAGTTTTAATTGACAACATGTTGTGCACAGACTCATGGATGTGTGGATGCACGCACAGGCGGCAGCTACAAGTCACTTACTCTGTAACTGCATGACTCACTCTTTCTCTCTTTTTTTTAGCTGCATATGAAAACGTAAATGGACGAAAATGTGCAGATGACACACACACACACACACACACACACACACACACACACACACACACACACACACACACACACAAACTCAAGCTCCTGTTTTTTTTTTTTCTCTCTCTGATAAGCAGCTGGATGTTGGAGCAGCCCAGCAGCCTACTGGAAACCCATCACTGAGCCAAAGTTCACATGCACGCATAAACATCCGGGCATGGTGGGAACACGTGCATATGCTCATGCACACAAACAAGAAAGCAATGAAAGCCATAAGAGAAGCTGAGGACTAAAAAAAAAGAAAAAAAAAATGGCTGTTATGACAGACAGACATGTTACTGACAGACCACTTTGTCAGCGGACATGTTGAAAAATGTCAGGCACAAATCCACAGACTCCACATCGGGGGAAACAGGCTGTGAAGGGTGAAGCTAGCAGCCCAGATAGCGGACTATAAATGAGCTTCTGCACATTTATTGTTTCAGCAAGCGAACAATGTTAACCCACATCAAAGTGGAGTGGAATCTAAGTGTAGAAAAAGACATAATACCTTCAGCACCTCTCACGTATTTAACCAATTTTGTTGTAGTTTAGTGTGTCACATGGTAGGGGAGCAGCATTTATCTCACTGGTAAATCACTTCCTGAGACATGGTTGTGTAAATGTCTTTTACCTGTCACAAAGAGTACTAGTCAGGATCACACCTTCTCAAGCCTGTGTTATATTGGAGTTGATGAGAAAATCTAAAAAAACAAAAACAACGATCCCGCTCATTACAAAGTACTAAACACACACTTACAGGAAAAACAAGCAAAAGCAGATGTAGACCCGAACAGTGAAGGCTGCTCTGAAGCGTTTCTAGCTTCTCGTGACCGGTAATGTTTTATAGAAACAGAACGAGAACCTGATGTTTGTTTTTAATAACTTCCATTTAGAGAACCACCTCTATTTGCTCCAGTGTCATGGACACAAAAATAACACCACCGGTGAGAAATTAAATTAAATGGAAGCGGTGAATATGGAAGAGCAGAGCAATAACCATGGGTTTTGTGGTTCCCAGAAACTCATCAGCATAATATCGCTTTCATGGGAAAAAAATGTCAGTTATTTGTGCCGGGAGGAAATGAGGAGGGGCCAGGGGTGGAGGGGGACACTTAATTTTACTGGGAAATTATCAGGGGGGGGGGCTTTTAATAGTATAAAATGAAAACAGCTATTATTAAGACTACTACATTTACTACATAGCTTAATTCAACTTGATCACGCAATGAAGTAAAAATCACTTGGTTTGTATGAGAATTATTGATCATAACACACACACACACACACACACACACACACACACACACACACACACACACGAAAGCTTACAATAAGAATGCCTACACATATACAGTATCTTGTCCGAGATTTCTACATGATGCAATGACAACATTTGTCCTGTAATTTTCTGTATTATAATTCTGCAATATTCTGCAGATATTGTGCAACATTAGCTGTTAATAACACATAAAGTGAACTAGCCAGCTAATACAAAGCATAGGGTTGCCCAAAAACGAAAAGCTAGCTATTCTGACCTGGCCCGAAAAGATTAACGGCCCACCGGGGAAATCTCCCGACCCTCCCAATACTGGGAGTGGCAGAGGTCAATGTGATCAGAGGAGACAAGTGCGAAGTTTCTCTGGGTATAAATTTGGTATTAAAGGAGAAATAATTTCACTTTGTCAAACCACTTTCACTAATTCAAATGTAAAGCACACAATCAAAGACAGAGAAGCGTGCTGAGGCACACAGCAGCTGTGAGCTGTGATAACATTCCCCTTTAATGATTGATGAAAGAAGTGATTTATGAAAGAAATGACACCCATCAGAAAGAGAAAGATGCCATAAAAGCTGGAAATACAAGTCTAGGCAAATGAGGTGTTTGTTCACCTCAGAGGAAGAGAATGGATCGAGTAGTCAGAACTGGCACCGCTGATATTTCTGACTGACCTTTTGAATCCTGCTGCAGTAAAAGGTGTTTGGAATGGGTTTTTAAGGTTTCAGGCACTGATCATTTGAATTGTGATGCATACCAGCTAAACAGGCGTGCAAGCCTTTGTCCTTCAAAACACACATCTGTGAAAGCCAGACTCAGCAAGTTATCAGTGAGTCACTCTGAAGTGTGAGCTGGCTTTCATTAAAAAGTGCTGTTTATTCTTTGTTTCCCCCAGGTCACTCTTTGTCAGAGCACGTCCCCCGCTCTTGCTGATTCTTTATAGATTCTTACATCATATATAATTTATGCTTTTATGTGTCACTGCAGATGCTTTTAAGGTGATAGTTTTAATTAGAAATTTCTCCAAAAGCGCTTGTATCTCTCTGTGGGTAAACCTTAGACTGTGTCCACACGTCGTAGAATTTCACACACATTAAGCTGGAAGCAGGGCCAAGATGTGTATGATAGTGTAGGCTGTGTGTGTGTGTGTGTGTGTGTGTGTGTGTGTGTGTGTGTGTGTGTGTGTGAACGAGAGGAGGAGGAGGAGAGAACGCCAGGAATCATTTCAGACAGGAATGGCCTGATGGGACAACACAGCATGAGGTCTTGGCCAAGGGAAACACACAGCGAGCCAGTGAGTGAACACATGTCCTCTATTTTCCAATGCAGTGACAAGTTTACTCCATTACCACTCTGCCCACTTTCCTACTACGATTGTCTGAGAGGATTAACTGGACATTCGGGGCACATGCTTGTACAACAACTGCCTTGACTCCAGCAAATGGAAAGTGCTGTCATTGTGGGACGATTAGATTCACAGAGAGGCTTGAAATAAAACTCAGATCATCATTTAAAATGTGAGCAGGGATCATCAGAGCTGTTGATGAATGAGGTATTGAGTGTTATATTCCGTTTTGACACTATGCATTATTAAAAAAAAAAAAAAAAGTTTATTGATTATACAAAGTGGTTTGGCTGAACAGCCACTTAGCAGATGTAGCATATCCCCTGTGCAGAACACACAGGCTTTACATTTCTGCACAACAAAACCATGGCACGGATTGTTGAGTTGTGTTTTCTTAACGTCTTTCACAATTGAAACCGTTGGCAAAAATGTAGCGAGGTTGGCTACAACACACAGACTAAAGGGCTCCATAAAGTTAGAAAGACTGACATAGGTCCAGCCCGCCGACTTCAGGCTTATTTTAACTTATTTTTAAACATTTGGCGGGAGAGAAATATTTATATTGCTTTGATTTAGTCGCCTGCAGGCTGAATTCATAGCAGATGAAGTCGCATGAAATTTGACATAATTGCGGCTACTGGTTCTACAATGAACACTGGTTTTGAGGAATCTCAAAAAATTCTATGTGAACTAATTTCTGAGAAAAAATAAGTAATTCTAGACCAATTTCCACTTTCCAAAGTTCAGGCACAACCACAAGTCTTTATTTCCTGACAAATTCCAGTTTGTGTCTATTTACGACTTCCATACTTGGATGAACTGACTGGTCTTTGATCCTCTGTGACCTGCCTCTTTTCACACCCCATCCTGCAGAAAAAAAAAGCCAACTTACAGTAAGTGACTCAACTAACATGCTTTTTTAATATCTTGTTTCAGCATGTTGAATACCAAACTGCAACTCACTTTTGTCTCCCATCTTTTTCTGGCCCACAAAATCACACATGGTGCAGGAAAAATATAACCAGACAGACAAAACATCTGCTGAAGTCAGTGTGGTGTATTAAGTTATTCTATTATTCTATAAAGTTACTTTCTGCAACACATTCCTCCTGCTGCTTTTTCTTTTTATTGCTTTCTCATTTGAATTCTTTTTTTTGGTGCTTAAATAGACATGCATTTTAATAAAAAATGTATTAGGAATAATATCAAGATGCTGATTATGACCGATACGAAACCCCAAACCCTATAACAACGTCATTCTTCAGCTTACAGCTTTAACTGGATTTATTTATGGAAACTTCAGTACAATAACAAAAGAACATTTAGCTTCATTAGCAAGCAATTTAAATACTGTTTCAATAAGTTTAATTTCAATTTTGCCATCACTCAACAACAGATATTGTTGCAGGGAAGCTTTTGTTAGCTGGGTCAAGGGTTTGAAGATCATATAAGGTGAGCTCCACTGTAATAACGCTGATAGGGACCTTCGGTGTCTGTCAAACACCCAGGCAGCTGGACCTTTTAGCGTTTCCACCGTCTGTCTGCCTGAGACATGTAGGTCAGATCTTGTTGTGAGACAGATCTACAGCTGCCTGTGGGTGCTGGAAGCCTGGCCGTTCCTCCCACCCAAACTTCATAACTCTCTGCGCTGTGAAAACCCCCCCGTCATAACAATGTTGCTTTCATTTCTTGTCCAGGAATACTGCCGACCCGCTGATTTACAGCTCTGTGACGGGGATCAGATGGAGGATGCAAAGGAGGATTGGACAGCACTGTACTGAATTACAGTCACTGTCGTATACAGAGTGTTGTTATGGTATCTGGTAACCAAGTGTGACAGGTTTATTTAGAAGGAAAACACCTTTAAACTATTAGAAACAGGCCAAATGTTGTATGTGTCTGTATTTGAGACTTGAACTTCTTTTTAAAATAAACAGAAACATTTTACATTTAATCCTTACATATGGCATTGGCTTTGGTGGTCCAATGTAAATGTTAACCTATCAATTCAGCACAAAATCACAAAATCTTGACCATGAACATAAATCAGTGATACTCGTGGTTTTATTCTTTGATATTATCTTTTCCATTTTTATGTTACTAGCATCCCCCCGTCAGCCTTGGCTGTGATGTGCTCTTGACTGGGTTGATGGAGGTGGAAGCCAAATTGCCGGTGAGGAATTCAAATGTGTTTGGCATTAGTGTTTGGTTACCCTGTAACTCCTTTCATCAGAATAATGAATACTCCCTGAGAGAAATGTGTTAAAATGATGAAAGACACCAATGTTTGCACGAATGCATCCTCACGACCTGCCCACACAGGCAATATTCAGTCTTAAACACACACATAAAACACGCTGCCAAAGTTATTGATTGTCTGCTACCCTGGATGGAAAGAGTTCTCTGTTACTTGGAAATTGAGTGATTTTACTGGAGTAAACAGTGCATTATCTTTAATCACTTGTGGGAAAGAAACTCAGAAAGAGAGAGAATGGAAAGAGTTTACACAGAGCTCTCCTAGATTGTGACTGAATTTCAAGTGTAAATGAGCTATAGCTTAACCTTTGACCACAGTGGAAGGGTGATATATAATTTGAATGACCTCAAGATGTCACTCTTGTTGAGCATACATTTTTTTCAAGCATCGCTATCTTCCTGAGATGATGAGGATAAAGACAATGCTGACTGACAAAGTGTCAGCTCAAAAATTCCTTCTGCTGTAAGTTTTCTCTGCCGCTGAAGGGTGATAGCCAGGAGCAGGTGGTGGTGACTGTCGCTCGACAAGAGCTTCGGCTATGTTGCGTTTTCAAGACAAGAGGTCATTGTACACCTTTTACATCTTCAGGGCAGATTGGAGGCTACAGAGAGTCACTATCAGGAAGATAAGAGACATGGCTTGCTGGTTAGCGTGCTAACTTCAGTAGAAGCATAGACGTATTAGAGACGAGAGTTAATTGGCATTGCTTTCCACTGCTGGAAACAGCTCTTGGAGAGTAAAGGAATGAAGTTTGATGCTGAACTTGTAGCTGAACTTGTAGCCTTTCTTCTAGACTTGTAAGTAAACAGCTGCTAATGCTAACGTTTGCTATGTAGCACTAGCAAAAATTACAAATAGCCCCTTTAAGAATAAGGTCTCATTTTGTCATGTTGAGGTCACATTAGCTGATCAGTCAAACCTTGATGCGTTCACTTAAGCTACATTTTCCAGTAGCCTCCAGCCTCTGAGATTGTGTCATTTTGCACAAAAACAGCAGTTCTGTTGGACAATCTTGATCTTGCTGATGGAATAAAGGTCAATGTCAAGAGATTAAAAGTGGAGACAACATGCACGGATCCAATTTCTCCTCTCCCAATACCTATTCTGAAAGCTCAAGTCTCAACGTATCTGCTGAGAATACTTTCCCCGACTTTAAATGTTTGAACTTCACTGACATTGGAATGATTTTTGAATAATTGGTGTGGCACTATGTACACTGAGAGGAACTGATAGTGGTAAAACTGAATTACTTAATTGACAAATGAGGATTGAGAGTATGAGCTCCTTAATGAAGGACAGACAGATAAAGACAAAATTAAAAGCAGTGAACATGTGAATGGACTGAGGCAATGTGATCAACATGAGAGAGGAATGACTTATGGGTCCCTCCCTTCTGTTTCATTTCAAAAAGCCTGTGAGTAATAGTATCAAGGGGACTCAGCAGCCAGAGAAGCTCAGTTGGCCCACTCTGTCCTGGCCTGGTTCTCTGGGGATGACATATTTATGTTGCTGCCTTGTCTTGCATAACGGTGTACACTGGGATCCAGTAGGACAAGTGCCACAGAGAGGAAGAATGGGACAGGCTGAGATGCAAAAGCCCAATCAACCAAGGAGCAGCGAGAAGAAAAAAATATACAAAGCTTTTTCTTGCTGAAATTGAAAAGCAGGACGCTTTGGCACTGCGTGTTGCATGAGCTTGGTTTTTGTGGTGCTCCATTAATCTCCCGTAAAGAGAAAGTTGTCTTTTGGTTGCTCCCCTCACAGAGATCAGGGTCAAATACAGAACAACGCTGGAAAGGAGTCATTATCTTAAGCAGTATGGATGATTTCTGTCACAATGTATAGGTTTCACAAAACCACTCTTGGTCTGGATAAGTTCTTGTAAAATGTGGTATAGTTAATTCTTGCTGAGCCAACGGCAGCACTGATTGATAGGCTGTGGATTTCAATTGGGAGCAAAATTCACAGTTGAGATACGAGGTGTTCTTGTGTGAGCCACAAAAAAAAGTAATGATAATTTGGCAGGGAAACCATTATTATATCAAGCACAGACCGTAATGATACATCATATTTAATTTTCTCCAGAGCTCTGGTGTTTGAACGGGAATTGCAATTTCACAAGAATGAGCAGGGATGAGCTAAAGTCGGGGCTTTTCAGGACGCTACATACAACATCTCACCCTGTGTTTGACACTTAATTGTTTCTCATCTGGTTTATGTTGGTTTACAATTTGAGGACTGCATGGTTTAGCCAGAGACACCCTGTGTGGTGCTGGGTGTTGCTCTTCTGGGCTGTAAAAATGAATTATAAGGAGTGATTATGAGACTGCTGATCGTGCCAGTGAGTGCCGTTCAAGTTGCAATAGGATCAACATGTTGACGTTCTGACCCATGTGTACTCACTCGTCGTGGGTTAGACCATACCCCTTCTTCAAATTCGGCTTTCATTTTCATCTCAACTACTCACCTGTAAACTTTCGTGACTTAATCTTGCACAGTTATGACGCTATCATGGTGAATCTGTCCACAGACGTTTAAACACCTGCCAAAGTACTGCCTCTGTGGTAGTTCCCAGTACAGTAGATGTCTCCAGGACCACACCACACATGTGTCACGGCTGGTAATAATAAAAAAAACCCCCAAAAAAACCCAGCTTTAATTTGAGAAACACACGCATACATGTGCGCTCACACAAACATGCACATTTGGATGGGGAAAGTCTCTGGTGTCTCAGACATAATAGAAATCCTCAGGTTCCCATCCATGTCTTTCACTTCTTGCACTCTGTCATTTGAACTCAATGACACTCCATTAGCATTCCAGCTCATCCTCTTTCTTACTGCTGCCAAACAGAAATCCTCTCTGGGTTGTGTTTGAGAAGAGACTGGCTCGGACATGAATTTTAACCTGCAGGGGTCTGAGTCTGTTCCGGTTTATGATGACGAGACTATCACTCTGTGTTAAAGTCACTCTCAGGCAGATAAGGTTGGACAGTGTGAGGACCTCGGCTAACTTTGCACTGGGTGCTTGTGCAGCTATTACACATTAGTTTCATAACACGTTTCATAACAGCGATCTCATTTTGATGAAGGAAAGAAAAGAAACATTCATGAGCGCAGAAGGAGAATAGAAAATAATTCAGCTCCAAGCAATAAACAACCAAGCAAAAACAAAATAAAGATTTCAAGAAAGTAATAAAAGTAAGTTGGTCAATTAAGGGAAAACAGAAGAGTTACTGTGTTGTGTATGTGTATGTGTTTGTGTGTGTGTGTGTGTGTGTGTGTGTGTGTGTGTGTGGGTGGTTGGTGTGTGTGTGCCACATCTGTTTACTTTGTGTGTGGCGCAGCTCTCACCGCATCAAACAGTGAAAAACATGCTGTAGTAACGAGAAAGCTCTGTTTGCACAGTAAATAAACCTTGAACCCCTCACATACACTTTACCTCTGCCGTCACATAACCTCACCGGGGAAAAATGTCATGACAGTAGCCACACTGCGAGCAACAAAAACCTGGTGTGACATGGATGGAGTATGATTTCTGCCGTGTGCATGTTTGCGTGTAAAGCTCATAAATGGTCTGTCATTTTCTGTGTTTGGTCAGAGCCGGTATGATGTCAAACCTCTAAAGAGTATTTTTTACTGGTTTGCATCAAGTTACCTTCCTTTGACTGAAGGTCCATATAAGCCTGTCTATAGTCTGGTACAAACCCTTGTAAAACAACAAATGTTTTTACACTTTTTTTTTTTTTTATATTAAACAAAAAATACAGTATATGCGGCTTGTAAGTGGGAGAGCCAGGTTTGCTGTTTCCTCTGTTTATAGTCTTAATGCTAAGCTAAGTGGTTGCTGGTTGTAGCCAAAGTCCTTCTTGGCAAGTCTCCCCCCTTGGCAGCCATATTGGCAACATCCTCTGGGAGTTCTTCAGGCCAACAAGATCAGGCCCTTATCTAAATGAATGGGGAGAGAGCCATAACTTCACTTTCAGTGGGACATAACCACTGTAAAGAATCACAAGTCAAATCTGACTTTTTTATTTTAAATGCTTCAAAAGTTTGTTGACTTTTACCCTAAAATAAGGTCTCACAACATCAACTGTAAACCTCAACTGTGCGCTTGTATCAGTGCAACAATATGATTGGCTTGATATCTCAGGACTTCTCTGGTCAAAGAAATGAATTTTCCAAATTGCTATATAAATTATTGCTTTAAAGGACAAATATACTAAATGAACTTTTGTTTTGAAATAGGATATCACGTTTGAACATGGATTAATAACAAAAAAAATTTAGTTGCAAAAGGGTCATTTCCAGGCCTGTGATTTGTAAAATGACAACTGAAAAACTCAAAAGCAAATCTCTTTCCACAGCAATGAGGTCATGACCTTTGTCTCAACCAGGTCGTTGTTTCTGGACGGAGACACTGCTGAATATTTCAAGTGTATTTTTTTCAACAGCCCCATTAACTTCCACTGCACTGAGTTGGCTGCAGAACTCTCATACTCTTAGCAGATGAATCGAAATTGTCTACATGGAAACCAGCAGGAGTGGGAACATTTCTTTGTGATTTCAGTGAAATGACCCTTTTAAACAACATTTAATACCATCACTTAGTTTTAACGTGTTTGGAATGATATTGTATTTTAACTGAATCACCTGGAGTCTCTGGAGTTGTCATTTATGACTCATTAAAAAGTAATTTGTCAGCAACGTTAAATCAGAGCCGGCGGTTTGGTGAATATCATATCTCACTTAGATTAATGTTTACACTGAGAAACATTACCTTTCACTAAATCACTCAAACCATGTAAAGCTCAAGATGAACTCTACACGGTTTGTGAGTCATTTAAAACCTGTTTGTCACTTTCCACATTTTTATGTGGCTATTCTTTGACATTTGTATAACTGCGCTTTTTAACTGAAGACTTAAATCACTAATCTGAAAGCTGAGAGTATAACATCAGACCTGGCCACATGCTTTGGATGTAGACTTATGGTTCCCCCTACGTCTTCATCAGTCAGAGTGATTGAGCAGGTCCAGCGGTTGAGGTCTGTTCTGAGCCAGTCTGTTTTGGCCTTGTGTGCCCCCTTGCTTTATATAACCATCCACAACTGTGTCCAATGCTAGCCTAACTTCCAATGAACAGACGACAGATACTTTGCCATAGACAACAAGAAAACGGCACGAGGAGGCCAGTAAGCAATTGCCCAAAAGATTGTCATGAAAACCTCCAGGCGGGCCATAGAGCTTTTCTGGGATTTTAATGGGGGGCCACCACAATAGCTTGACTTCGATCAAATTAGATGCCTGGATGCCTCTCAGATTGAGATATTATTCAGTAGAGAGTACTGGTCTCCCCACTGGCCACAAATTAAAACCACAAGTTTTGTGAAAAGTGTTTAGTTAACCGTTACTTCACTTGGATGTCTAAGCTTGACTGTGCAGAATGATGTGGTGAATGTGCCGAGTCTCACATCCATCCCCTGAAGGAGGAAAGTTTCACCTTAAATCTCAGTTTAACGTATGTATGTACGATCACAACTATTTTGGAAGCCAGTTGTGGTTCAATATGCACCGTACTCACATACACTGAGAGTGGAGTTTTCAGTGTGATGTGAGACATTTGAAACAATATACACACACTTTGTCAGTTGCTTCTTTCCATTAGCTGATCAGGCTTTTGCTGCTCATATATTATGTTTCATTAGCTGCACATTTTTATATACAGCACTGATGCAAATGAAGTACTGGAGCCGTCACACTGTACCTACACAGCTGTTTTTATCAGGCACACACAAAAAAGTATCAACTATCACATTATCTTTCCATCTGGCTTTTTGCAGTCTGAGGTCGCTGTTGTTATGCTGGGACAAGTCACTCCCATGCACAAGCTTGAAGCCTGTCTAATGGAAGCTGTGACTCAGCCCCAAACATCACGTGTTGTGTTTCCAATCTGTTTTGGAGACGTCATTGTCTGTCAGTCTGTCAACACAGGCTCCACAACTCCTTATTACAGACCTCAAAACGCACATCGTTATCATTAACACTTTTCGCGTGTTAAGTGAACTCAAGTATAATATGTTTGGATAGAAATGTTTGATGATTAATGCCTTCATTTCTTCATGAAGCAGTATTCATATTATGAATCAGTTATATTCTGATGACATGTGAGGAATTAAACAGCTTTACTTTGATAAATATTTTATTCAGGTTAAGACACAGTGTTGTCTCTCTTTGTTTATCACATTGTTTGGTATTTAAGTTATTTTAAACATCTTTAAATGTGTGTGTTTGTGTGTGTGTTGTGTATAGTTCCTCCACAAATGTATTCCAATGGATCTTTGAATTTAATGAAAATCAATTCATAAAAAAAGAAGGAGAGAAAATCATGTATTTCCAAAATGTCAGCTTTTCATGAGGTTTTCAGTCCAACAGTGCATTTTTCAGATAATCCAGTAAGTTTTAAAATGGCTTATTTATCTTAAGAGGTAGGAAAATAGTCTAAATCCACAAGGCAACACTTAATCCCTCAGTTTATTAGATAAAATCTAAATTACGTTTCTACTGCGCTGCAGTGAAAACACAGAGAAAACAAACAAACAAGGAAAAAACAAAACCAAAATATTTCAGCAGCAAACATGCATGTTTGCCTGTGTTCATATTTTTTTGTTTGCATGAACATGCAGGTTTCACCTAATGCTCTGACTTCTGCAACAATAATAAGATTTATGAGCCAAAATCAGCTCATTAAAGGTTTAAAAAGTAACTGATCTACAAGCTGCATGTGGGAGTTTGTCAACACATACAGTCAATATGTGACTCATGTGTTACATAATTACCAGTGGAGTAAAGCCAGTGACAGAGCAGGGCTGTGTCAGGGCTCAGGGTGGTGCTGTACTTCACGTTGCTGGACGGATCCAAGTATTCAAACAGTTCAATTCACACTTTCTGGTCAATAGGAAAGTATGAATGATTTGAAAATTTTTTTTTTTTTTTTTTTTAAAAGCACAGTGGTCACCCGTTAGGTGCTCCATGTCAGCATCACAGAACATCCACCCCTCCGCATGAAAAATAAGTGTGCACACTCTGTCAGTGCTTCTCTAAATACAAGTCCTGGAAATACGAAGACGTCTGTCATCACAGGAGAGGTGGCGGTGTGCAGTGTATTGGCCAGTCGCCAGCTGGCACCTCACCACAGTTAGACTGACAGTTACAAGATGCAGTGATGAAAAAGGTGAAGGTGGTGCGTTAAGGAGCATTGATCACTATGAACATTATGCTGTTGTATCTGAAAGAATAAGAATAAGGAAAAGAATACCATTAAATCTGGATTAGGCCAAAGTACAAAGAGAATTAACTGTATTGCAGTCGAATGTTTGCTTAGTTCAGACACTTCTGACTGTGGAAAAGTGGCGTCACTGGCAAAATTTACTCCTGTAATATCCTTTCATATCCGGGAGTGCTGAAGCCAGGCACTCCCTGATGTTACATGCAATCAGTTGTTACACTTTATTGGTGATTATTAGTGATTGCCTATTAATTACAAAACAGGAGATAAGGGTGGAAAAGGCACTGAGACACACGGTTCTTTTGATATTGGTATTAAGATGCTGAGTTTTGCCAGGTCTGGATGTTCAGTGTGTGTGTGTGTGTGTGTGTGTGTGTGTGTGTGTCAGATATTTAAAACCCAGCCCTCTGGAGAAAACTCAAGAGCTGTCAATCCATCACTTGCATTGCAAACCCAACACTGATGAGAGGGATTAATAGTGAATTCCTTACCTTTAAACCTCTCAACAACACTGACAAGTACACGGGATGCTGGAAAAACTGAGAAAGAGGATAAGTCACAAAACACAGAACAAGGGGAGGGTTGTGCATTATCACGTGTGTGTGTGTATGTGTGTGCATCTGTGCAATGACATCACTGGTGATGCCTGTTCGAATGGAGTGTCGATGTCTGATTATTGTGTCTGCAGACAGTATAATATTCCAGAAACAGCAGATCAGGGGGATTTCATGCATTTCTTCAGTCTGTTGGCTCCAAGTTCAGACTGATTGACCACATAAACTGACCTTGGTAATTTGATAGATGACCAGCAACCTCAATAAATTCATGCGCTGATCACTGACGGAGGCCAGTGCATTAGAGCAATGGGTCTGTCTACTGTCTCACTCACATTGTGAAGAGAATAAGTGAACGTATTAATGGTGTTACAGACAAATGATAAATGGTGACTACTTAGTGAAAAGAAACAGCCAGAGGTTAACACAGCCTCTGAGATACTGTCAGAGCTTTGAGAGTATGTGTGTGTGTGTGTTGCTTCGTTTAGGATGAAAAATTTCCACTTAGCGACTGGTGATTTCTTTTAAACAAAGAGACATTTATTGACAACAAAAATAGAGGAGCCAGGATAGGAAAAAAAATCTGCTCCCTTAGTAATGTTGACGCAAGTTGTTTCAAGTTGAGTAAGAGTGGTTGACCTTACTGTGGATAAGATAAAGTGGCACTTCCTTACACTGGTGTGTGTTAAGACAGCACTTCCCCTCTGGAAACAGAGATTCAACACACTCCTTTGTCTTTGTCCTTTGGCTTGGTGCATGCTGAACCTTCAATTCCACAATTACTGTACCGCACACTCTTAGCTCTACATTACATTATGTGTGTGCATGCATGACAGAAATGATACACACAACAGTTCTTCCAATTTCCTTTTTTTTTTTTTTTTTACAAGGGGCGCTACCCTGACTTGTCTTGCTGTATTTACAACCGTTATGTTGATGACACCCAGATATATAAGAGCTTCCAACTCATTAAAGATAATATCAAATCCAGGTTTGGTATCAAAGTTGTGTAATTCCAGATTTACTCCAAGTGGACTAATACAGGGGAAATTATGTAAAAGAAGAATTCCACAAAAAACTGCTGTGGTGTCTGGTTTCTTGTGAGTGTGTCTATAGTATGTGTGCAGTGTGGGAGTTGAAGTGTCTGGAAAACAATTTGAGAGCGAATACACTGATATCTCTTTTTGCACATTCCATGTGACGTACTGGGTCTGTTGGGGCGCTATTACGGTCTGAGGAGGGAGACAGATATTTGGCTCCAGCTCAGGGCTGGAAAGTTAAAAGGTGTTCGATATTATGGACAACACTTGGGGTGGGAAGAACAGGTCTTAAGTCTAGAGCCTGGGGATGTAATTACAGCTTAAACCAATCCTGTGTAGGATTTTTAAGGTGGGCGAATACAAAGGACAGGTAGTGTAGTTTATATTTCTCAGACAGGCTCTGTGTTTAACTACTCAGACATTCATATGGCCGGCATTACAAAAAGTCTTTGGGGGAGAGGTTCTACATTTCTCAAAAATTACAATCACAACATAAAACAAAGTGCCTTGGTACCTCATATATAATCAGGACAAGTCATTATTTTAGAGTCAGAGGTTGCAAATATTTACCAAAATTACAATGTAATAGTCTCAGCACACTTGAAAAAAACCTTTAACTTGTCCAGATGAGGCACTGTCTAATTTCTTTTACAGTTGAAACAGGAGAAACAACAGAATACACATGGAGTGAATTGCTGCTTGTAATAAGGCTCACTTCCTCCAAGTTCTTGCTAAACAGTAAGAGGACACTCAATACAATGAGACTTTTCTATTGAATGAATTTATTGCAAATACATCATTTTATGGTGCTGCTATTTTTTTCAACTTTGATGTATTTATTTGTTTATTTCAGTTTTCCTGCAGCCTAACAGCCAAACACAATGTTGATACAGTGTCTGATGATTTTACAGTAGTTACATTATGTTTGGTGACAATAACATAATTTATATCATCTTTACAAAATCATCTTATTCCTTCAGTAGCCTTGCAAATACAAAACCAGACATTATTCAAGTAAATCATTTGCTTATTTTATTTTTTACTCCCACAATGACACATATGTTTTTTTCTGCCTGGTTTGAGGTAATACTGGTGGTTTATGATGTGTGTGTGTGTGTGTGTGTGTGTGTGTGTGTGTGTGTGTGTGTGCGTGCATACGTGCGTGTGGTAATGGCATCATAAGTTGATTTCTCCACTGCTTACATCACGCTGTGGCCTTAACCTTTTCACTGTTTATGGATATTTACAAAAGACTCTCCAGTTAAACGTTAAGCCTTTGGAGATCTTTGAAGTAGGCTGTGTGTGACTAAACTATTCTGTGTTCTGCATGAGGCCCTCGTGCCCAAACACAGGCTTGGTTCATGCAAAACACTTCTGCCTATAACTTTGGATGTTGTAAATGGACCTGACCCTCTGACACCTAAACACACAGAACATACATGACGTTTAGCCTACATCGCCGGTCTTGTTTGGTTTATGTCCTAAATGGTTGTTTGTGTGCCTATAAATCTTCATGTTTGTGTTTAGCTTGGTCTTTTACAGTAATTAAATCCAACCGGTCTTTCTTCAGGCTGTAAGCACAGGAAATGGATATCAGATATCCCTCTTTGATACGAGCGCATGCCCTCTCACACACACTCTGGGACGACCTCTGAACACACCCAGACAGCTTGTGTAACACATTACCAAGCCTGTAAATAGTATACTGTCTTAATAGAGTTGTGAAGATTCAGTAGAGGTACAGTACAACAATGCACACAGGTTACTGTTGTGTGCAATGCATAATGCAAAGTTCACGGTATGATCAGGTCTGACAGCTGGAGCGCTGCAGAGTTTCAAATTTGACCTTTAGTGTTCTGTATGAGGATACAGCTAAGTGATTAAAGCGTTTCAACAAAGTGGAATTTTACCAGGAAGAGTAGAAGTGATTCCCTTGTGGAATGACGCACGGCAGACATGCCCTTTCCTCTTCCCGTGTGTGTGCTTTGTTAGCCAGTAAGTGTTGGCCACAGAGTCCAGTGTTGTCTGTGAAGATTACAGTACTCTGAGTGGGCTTGTGAGGGCTGTTTGTCCCATCAGTTTTCAAGTTTTTCTTACCTTACAATAAGCTTGTTGTTTTTCTCAAAGTGAACGTTTGACTCCTCCACACCCAGAAACATTTGTTTTTCATATGAATGAATGGTGAACAGACTGATCTTAAACAAAGGTGTTAATGTAACACTACAGATTTACCAAGACCCATAAATAGAAGTCAGATAATGTCATAATATTTTGTACCAGTATCTTGTCATCAACATATAATTTCATTTGTAAAGTATTCTGTCTTCTTACATACTGTTAATAACAGTGTAACATGAGGGTTTGATATGTGGTGGTATGGATACTTTTTGAGAAAAGAAACAGCTGGATGGAAACGGATTAACTTTCAAGTGGCAGTTTTACTTCAGTCCACACTTCGTCCACTTAACAATACTTCGTGTTTCTAAGTCACATGTCACTAAACTAACCAATCAGAGATGAGGAAGGCTTAGAGGAAAACTAGAGAGAGATTGATAAAATAGGTTATCTTTTTAAAGAGGCACATGTAAATATTTAAACTTGTGAATAAGTAAATAATAATTGTATAAACATAAATATGTAAATACTTAACTGTAAACATAAGTATGTAAATAATGAATTGTATAAACACTGTAAGTATATTTCTTAGTAAATTAACTCAAACATACAATATGACAACATTTAAACCTTACATGAGGTCCATGAATTTTAAGCCCCTTATCCAGGTATGGGTCACGCTGGCAGCAAGCTAAACAAAGCTTTCCTTAACCAGTTCTTCCAGTTCTTCTTGGAGTATCCTGTGGCAGACGGGATATTCAATCTCTCCAGCATGTTCTGGGCCTGCCCTGCAAATGACCAGGTGACCGGTAACCTCATATGATCACTATTCTGTTGCTCAACAATCTCAGAGATCAGGACTTATGAGGATATCAGTAATCAATCATCTCACTCATCAAACCAATTTGCGTGTACGTGCATGCAAATGTGTGCACGCGTGTAGTATACACGTGTGCGTTTGCGTGCCCTCTCCAGAGAGCTGTCAGTGCTACACTCTGATGTTCTCCATGTCCAGAGTGGAAGACAAACTGAGCGCTACGGGTGGAAAAATAACCACTGTGTTCACACGTGCGTGCGACTTTGCATTTGTGTGCACACGTGCAGGGGTCGGTAAAGGGGCCCGTGCTGAATCACGTTCAGTCATGAAGATGCCGAAATTGAATGAAATCATAAGCCTCAACTCAAAGGAGTTTTTGATCTCTCCCAGATGATTGAACTGACTCCATGATGCAGAAAGAAAAGCAGAGGTCAACATTGTTAAAAACCTTGGACTATGTTGAGGACGGAATGGATGTTTTGCATTGAACTAGCATGTAGTAATTTTGTTTTTTATTTTTTGTGGTTGCCTGCAACTGAAATACATTTCACTACCATTAGACCAATAGGTTTAAGTCTGAGACAGTCAGTGTGAGAGCCAATAGCAACACAGATATTACTCTGCATCTGTGACCACATTTTATAGACTGTAAACGATGTAACAGGCTCCATTACTGTGTGGGGTCTTTATGTAAACAGCCCAAAATGCCAAACTGTTTACAGCTGTTTATGTGTGGGTTATGACTTTATGATGGATTGCGCCATAGATTATTGACCGACTGGGACTAGTTTGTTTTTGCCCATCTACCACCACTGATGAATATGAGAGGAAGTCTGAGATCCTGGTAACAATTTGCATTTGTATGTACAAATAGACGGACTATGGGAAGTTGTTTGGCTTCATCTGTTTGTTACATTAATGGTGAACTTGAAGATGTCATGCTTTCTCATGTGGTTTCCTTTGTTCTGTTTAATGGGTTCATATTTTCTAATCAAGTTATCTGCTTGGGATAATAAATAATGAGAAAAAAAAAGTGTCATGAGACGAGTCTCTGGCGAATCATGCTGGAAGTCTTTGAACGAAGGATGATTTTTTTAAGTTCACCTTTTAATGAAAAATGATGAATTTAGAGAAATTAGAGAGCGGATTAAAGAGGCATACTAATGTTTTTTTTGCACGTGTTAGCACTCTACAAATCACAGACTTTAGCCGAGCATTTTCCAAAGTGTACCACAGGTTTTTAGGTTCCTGTTCCTTTCACTGATGTCACTCCATCTGCAGAGAAGAAAAACTTGCTTGGGAGGAATATGTGAACATTTTGTTCTATTCTCCAACTATTTGGGTATTCTGTATATTATATGAAAAATTGTTGGTGTCTACTCTTGCAGTAAGTATTGTGTGTTGCATATCACAAATGGCTTGTATGGTCTTCTAATACAGATCCCATTTGCAAATGCTATTTCAATTCATCGACATGTCATGACAGAATCGAAATTGTCTGTTTGTGTTTACAGTGACAGACGTCAACGTGTCCTTGTGGTGATCTGGGATGAGCCAATGTGATGCCATAATAAAAAAGGCTTTTCAGTTGTATCTAACTGAAGTAAGAGTGTAAGGTGTAATTAAAAAAAAAAAAAAATCAAAGATAAATCAAAGGCAGTCGGCCTAAGACGGAGCCTGTAATCTACTTTATACCGTCTCATAGGATTTATCGGTCCTTTAATTTAGACTGTATATACTGTAGGAGGAAAAATTAAAGGTCAGTTTGTTTGTCTGTATTTGTAAGGGCACATATAAATGACAAACTAAGGCCTCAGTGTATGAGTAACAAGACCAAAATCCACCAAAGTCAAGTGGGGGGTACTCCATATTTCATATATATGTTGATCTACATAAGTGTCAGATAAGTAGGACTTCAACCAGAGATGCCAAATTTATTTCCAGTGGGTTTTCCAGGGGTTTACAATGAATTGTGGTATTGCAAGCTGCACTGAGATGTAAGAAGTAAGTAAGAAGAGAACAGAGGTGGAAACTGAACCCACGGAAAGCAGATCAATTACCACCTTTTAAAGTGCTGTTTGAGTGGAATGACACGCCCTGAAGGCAGACTGAGAAAGTTTAAAAAGATTATTGTTAGACAACAGGGCTGAAAGCTGCTGAGACACAGTACAGTCAACTCTGTGCTTCTGATTCTGTTCACAAAGGACAAAGAATTTCAACATTTTTCCCCGAAAAGCTATCCATCACTGAAACACTGAGCCTTCATGTGCAGTTCGTTTCTTCCTCGAACAGGTTGGCACATGAGAGAGAAACTTCATCAGGGTGTATCTCGCAGTGGTGTTTGTTTTTATGGTCTTCATCTGTCAGCTGCAGGATCCTGCTCTAACACTCTGAGATCATCATCGTCATCATCATCATGTCCACTCCAAGGAAACTTGAACAGCTCTATTCCAAACACACACACACGCACACACAAACCTGTACTTCTATCTTTGTGAGGACTCTCATGCATTCCCTAGCCCCTTACTCTAACTCAACCCTTACCCTAACGCTAACCTAAACCTAATTCTAACCTGAACCCTAAAAGCAGGTCTTTGAAGGTGTGTCAGAAGATGAGGACTGGCCTCAGTCTATAAATGAAAGTGGCCCTCACAAAGATAGAAGTGCAAACACACACAAACACACACGCACACACACACAGAGAATGTCACCGTAATTGGAGAGAGTCATTTGGCAAGTGAATACCTGCTCTCTCTCAGTCTGAGTGGAAAAAAAGTAAACAGAGGGAAGTGTAATAGCCTGTTCAACAGAGGTGACATCGACCCCACTTCTACTTGTATGACCAGTGCTATGTTTCCATATTGGCCACTTTATTGGAGTAATTTTCTTGTG
Organism: Seriola aureovittata; assembly: GCF_021018895.1. NCBI lineage: Eukaryota > Metazoa > Chordata > Actinopteri > Carangiformes > Carangidae > Seriola > Seriola aureovittata. The sequence continues at coordinate 7,070,069 of NC_079378.1, read as the reverse complement.
GAGTTCCTCCAAAGTCAATCCGGTGATTATTTATATAGTTGAAATTTTATAATTTGGTCCATCAGTCCAAAGACCTTTATCCCTCAGGCTCCTTTTGTGTTAACCAGTAAGATGTAACAATGATCCTCCATTTTTAACTCAGTAATACTGCAAGCAATGCAGAAAAATGAACAGGAACATATTCGCCCTCACCCAAGACTCCCAGGTACGTGTCCAGTTGTGACTCCAGCAACTGCCCTGTATACGACCTTTAGGGGATATTCAACACATACATGTAGCTGTATGTCTTGAATATCTCATGTGTTGGTATTTGCCTTTAGCTACTGAATTTGACAAATGTACAGTGTTAACTGTTTGGTAAAACTCACATCTTAACATTTGTTGAAGCTGTGCATCTTTTCCACTTATTGAGTTTCCTCCCTGAGGGCTTCCATGCACCATCACTCTTCATGGACAGGATTTGTGAAACAGCTGCCCTTCATTCCTTATCATTCTTCACCATTCCCTTCCAAACACCGAAAAGACTTAAACAAAATGCAGGTGAGGAACTTCTCCCTTTTCATATGTCCATCTGCTCTTATAATCCGAACACTATGGTTTTGAACTCTTTTCTCATTCATCGTGTGCAGGGCTGCAGAGACCCCCTCACTGCTGCATGAGTCAGACATCCCTGGGTTTCCACATGGTCATTATCCTGTCCAGAGCCCTGCTGACAAATGAAAATGGCTTGTGCAGACTGTAACAAAAATAATCCTTCTGATACTGTAATGGCAACTTCTATTTATTCAGACTTAAGCTGTTGCATAAGATATATGACACACCATACTTCTGCAGGCATGGCTGAGTAGGTTTGTACTTTAATGTTATTTTGATTATTTACTTTTCCCTGTTAATCATTTTGAAGAGGTTATTTCATGTGAATTATTGGACAGCTGATGATGAACGAAGTCTGCCAGACCTGGAGTGTAATAGATTGTGATCTGGTGTACAGGGTGTGTTTGCCTTCCTCTGTATAGCTCAGGAGGGAATCAACTACCAAAATGTAGGAAGCACCTGGAAAAATAAGGAAAACAAAATATGAAAGCTGATGGGGAGCAGTTTCCTGTAATGTCTGCTCAATGCCGTGGGGGGCAAGTTAAACACCAGTGTTGTCAATTTACCTAATATTTTAGTGCTAAATCATCCTGTTGCTGACCATAATGATGAATCCTTCAATCAGTTTAAGCAAAGTAATTAATTTCACCGTGGGTGTGTAAATCAATTTATTTATTTTTGGCATCTTACACAACATATTTACCCACTTTAACTCATGTTGTATGGGATATCTTGGAATGCAGCCTGAGACAGTGTTTCCTCCATCAATAAACCACTAGATGATGGAATTTGTCATGGAAGAAATTATCACAGGGTTTCATCCTCCTCCAACTGACTTGCAAGCACTTTTTTAAATATCACACATGAGGAAAGCTTTTATTTTTAGTAAACTGTGGTGAAACTTTATTGAAAAACTTTTTGATTTAATTGTAATGGAAGGGCAGGAGTGAGAGGGAATGAGTAATTCCATATCTCACATGTGTACGACCTCTCCTTTTGCCAGTGCAGTATTAAAAACTTGCATGCCATGTGTGAAAAGCTTGTGGTCTGGTGATATGTGTTTTTATTGTGCTTTGAGTGTCCTGTGATGCAAGGTCACATCAGACATATCAGAGAGTGACCTGCACTTTCTCTGTGGAAGTGTCTAGAAAAATCCACTTTGCCTCCCTGGTAATGCAAGCATTATCATGTTGTGGTTAGTATCATAGGATATGATACTAGCAAGATCATTATTAAAACACCATTATCTCTCTCTCCATACATTTCAGGAACCATGTCACTGCATCATGTATGTGTGGAATATTTGTATTCCTCAGTGTAAGTCTGATCCTCACACTATATTGTCTGTCTGCTTGTGTACAGATACAAGAAGTTTAAACTGACCCTTTTTTTTGGTTTCTGATCAGGTGATATGGAGGTAACGAACGTCCCTCCACTTTGGAGGCCATTTACCATGACGTCCCTGTGCTTGGCATACCCTGGTTCTTTGACCAATATGACAACCTGAGCTGGAAAGATCATTCAGTTAGAAGATGTTAATGGCCAGTTTTGAAGAAGGTCTCAAGGAAGTGCTCCATCAAGACAGACTGAACATGCAAAGACTCTCACATCTGCACAGAGATCAGCCAATACCACTCATGGATCAGGCCATCTTCTTGGTGGAATATGTGATGTGCCACAAAGGGGCTCCACACCTGCGTACAGAGGCTTATAAGATGCCCTGGTACTCATACTACTGTTTAGATGTAGTGGTACTATTGCTGACCATAGCAACTGGACTGCTGCTCTCTGCTTTGGCCTTTTTCAGGTTTCTCTGCTGCAGCAGAAGAAGAAAGACCAAAGCCAAGCAACACTGACTGAGGTCAAATTCATTTAGAAATATGCTACAATGGGTTCTCTAAAGCTCTGTATTAAGAAAACTTACATCCGGATGTAGCAGCATAGAGGAAGCTGCCTGTGATTGATGCCAGCTGGTAGCTGGTAATTGGTCCAGCTTGGTATAAAAGTGGCAGCCTCTCACCTCCTCTTTGTCATGCGCTTCCCCCCATTGCGTCATTTCAGAACCGGACGATTGTTTTCCCTCTCAGAGCGACGACGGTGGGCTGTGCTTCTGTTGTAGTTGGTGTCTTCTGTAATGGTAAGTGTCCTTCTCTCTCTCTGCCATTGCTATTGTCTCCGCTGGCTAAACGCTGGTGTGGTTACAGGTAAATGCCGGTAACCGTGCGGGTCTCATCTCTCCCTCACTCCCATATGCCTGTGTGAACTTTCAAATGGTAGGCATTTGCTATCGCTGCTTCCCGAAATTTATTCAATTTTAACCTAGCGATGCTAATTTTTTTTATTTTTTTTATTTTTTATTTTTTTTATTAGGAAGTCTCATCAGCTGACGGAGTCCACCGGTGGTGTGACGTCACCACCAGCTGATTTGAGCCGCTGCTGTTTCGTCTCCTGCTTGCTTTATCTCCTGTTTTCGTGCTTGCTGGCTTGCTCCTCTGCTCTTGGTCGACCGCTCCACGTTCTCCCTCATGCTTTTGCTGCGGTGCTTTCTGAGGGTGGCTGGCTGCTGCCATACACAGCCATTGGGTGGTGAACTGGACTGGCACCACTTAATGTGGTAGTAATACAGTGCTGAGTGTTTGTTTGTTTTTACATTGTTTATTTCATCTTGGGCAGTTTTAGTTTAGTAGTTACCTGCCCATTTTATTCATTTTGTATGTTAATTTTGTGATTATTTTGTAATTGTTTTCTTTCTTCCTTCAGTTGCTGCAGGCTGCTGGTGACTCAGGTGGTGGTGTCCTTCCCTTCTGTGTGTTGTGTCCTGGGATTGTGGGTGATTTCACATTGTGTGTTTGATTATTTTATCCTTAATATTTCGTATTTGGTAGACCCCCCCCCCCCCCCCCCACTCCTCTCACTAGTTCCTGCTCACACCTGTAGGCCTCAGCTCCTGAACCTTGTTTCCCCTTTTTCTTTTGTATGGCTGGAGTTTATAGCCTTTTTATAATATTGTAATAAAGTATACCTTGTTGTAAGTACTTGGAATCGCGTCTTGTGCCTTGAGTATAACGAACCTGTGTGTCCCATTAACTGATAATGGTGAATAATTCCTCAGGTGAAATTCCCAAGGTGGTGTCAGGCAATTAAAATAGAATTTGGATTGGTGTGACCTGCTGCTCGACACCGCGACACTAAGGTATCTCCTTTGTACCTCCTTTATTGTTTATCAAGTAAAATTACAATCAATTGGTATACCGAAAGTAATATAACCATTAATGAATCCTTCAATCATCACATTTAGTCTCTGTCTCAGCCTTCTCTGTGTGCCTGTCATTCGGGGTGCGGGCTGGTCACAGTGGATAAGTCCAGGTCTGAATTACTTTGCCAGTCCCACCATGCGGTCTCCATCACTGGAAAGCCTTACCAATGTTAACAAAGCTCTTTGTACTTGCCTGCTCATAGCACTTTTTCAATTTTAATTCTTCTGACCTTCTCCTCTTTTGCTGGTCATTGGCCACTTCTTCTTCTTAACAATGTGATTGATGTGGGGTATATCCTTTATCGCGCCACTGCTTGTAGACATTTCTCTGATGTACTTGCCTTTACTGCTGGTCTCTGCATTGATGTATCGTCTGCAGTCTCCGTCAATCAAATTCAAAACTCCACACGGACTGACATCGATGGAAGGGTAGACTACTTCTTCACTTTCCCCAGGTAATCTTTAAATTGGTCATATCCATTAGCATTCGTCAGGTTTACTGTCACTTGCTCCCACGCCCCTTTGCCCCCATTTACTCTCTCCTTCTTCTTCCCTTGTCTTGTGCATGAGCACAAACGCTGCTGATTGGCTGGAATAGTGTGGTGTGACTCAGGGCAAGCCATTTTGTTAATATCCATTTTACAAAGCCAGGTACAGACAGTGTACAGACACCGGAGTTTTTTTCAAAACCCACACAGAACGGACAGCTAGCGGAACGTGAGGAGATATTCACTGAATTTGACAACGTATTAGATTAGTCGCTTACTCTACCTTTAAAAGTAAGTATTCACTTTCATCACAGATGCAATATTTTACATAGTTTCTTGTCTACATGAACGAATACAGCATATCAGAAGTATGACAGGTGCGTCAGTTGCCTGTTCACATTCAATCCAGTCAGACTTCTTTCGTTTAGAAGCACTTCAGTAGTGTTCACAGACCAGTACTTAGATCTACAGGTGTGAGGATCTGTCCAGATGGAGAAATACAAGGTGGAACTATTTTCAATTTACAGAAATATGAGGATGTCCACCCCGGACTTCCGGAGCCAGAGCATACATTCGTAAATGTCACGGATTATATAACTGTTCTCCTGGTTGTCTCTCTCAGTTAAACTAATACTTAGGCTGCAGTTAAGTAAGAAGTAAGACTTAATTTGTACAGCTATTTTTCAAAATAGGGTTGAAACGAGCTTCACAGTTGCAAAAATATGATAAACACAATAACCTATTTCAACTCCTCCTAGGCAGCGGTGGAAAGTAAGAACTTACATTCACCGTACTGTAAATATTATACTTTTTACTTTTTTTGCTTTAGTTAGTGACTTTACAGATTCAGATTTTACATATGGAACCTGTTAAGAGCTGTTAAAATATAATTATTTGTAAAGGATTTAACCGCCAAACTGTATAAAATTAGACCACCACCCCCTTTCCCTCTCTCTCTTTCTCTATCTCTCACTCTCTTACTCAAACCCTTTCTCTTATGAGGCTGTATTTGTTAATGTTAACAAAACAGATAATTCCAGACCTTTGCTTGAGGAAATTTTGTCTAACTTGACTTTATCCTCCTAAGACCCGAACTCTTGCATGGCATGCATTTTTAATTTCTCTTTGCTATTTATTCTGATTGGGACCTGAGAAAAATGATGTCCACATATGAGGACATTAGTTTTAAATTTCAATTACTGAGTGGCAGTATAATATCCTCATATGTGGTCACCAGGCCCTTGTTGAGAAAAAGTTAGTATTGTGGTCTAGAGAACCCAAAATGTGAGGTCCACATATGTGGACGCCAGGTCCTAGGAGGTTAATGAATTTAAAATGAACACCCCTGCTATATTGTATTCCTAATTTGACTAAATTGGCTATACAATATTACTAATATTACCTAATACCACATGAATGTGGATAAGACGAGTATGGCAGCAGCCATCTTGATTTGAGTGAGAGGCACACATCGTCCAAAGCAATAATGGTCTTAGGCCCCATCAAAGCTGAAGTGGACCATAAAGAGAACTGAGTCTTCCTTCAAATTAACTCACAATGTGAATGCAAAAAGAACCCTCTTCCCTTTTCTGTTGGACCACTTTAGGAGAACTGAGTTTGGTTTGTATAAAAAAATATATATGTGAAAACAATCTCAAATAGACCTACTATTATCAAAGCACGTACTTCTTTTGATGATAGTTTGAAGCTCATTATCAACACCGTTATTTCTCTCTCCATACATTTCAGGAGCCATGCCACTGCATTGTGTGTGTGGAATATTTGTATTCCTGAGTGTCTGTCTGATTTCCTTCACAACACCTTGCAATGGAGGGAACATTCTGGTGTTCCCCGCAGACGGCAGCCACTGGGTCAACATGAAGATCCTGCTAGAAGAACTTCATGCCAGAGGACACAACATCACTGTGATCAGGGCCTCCACCAGCTGGTACATCGCAGAAAAGTCTCCTCTCTATACATCTATCACAGTTGAAATGACTGAAGGTTATGAGGACTTTTTTGGTTCGTACCTTGAGGAGCATATGAGGGTATGTCATTTAGGATGATGTATTGGGCGTCACTTGGGTCATTTCAGCATTGAAATGCTGTGCACTTTCTCAACACTTTTTTTCTAACCATTTTTTCAGTCGGAGAGAGAGGGGGCTTCAGCACTTACATTCTTCAAACTCACCAAGGATTTCCTCTCTATGGTTGCTCAGGGCCATTTACTGTGGTGTGAAGCCTTCACTCAAATCTTTGATGATGAGAATATGGTCAAAAGCTTAATGGATTCCCAATATGATCTTGTTCTCACTGACCCAGCCGTATCAACAGGGGTCGTACTAGCCAAATATCTCAAACTGCCCCTGGTGCTCAATGTTCGTTGGATCACCAGCGGAGAAGGCCACTTTGCAATAGCCCCCTCACCACTCTCTTATATCCCAGTGCCAGGATCGGGATTAACTGATAAAATGAATTTCATGCAGAGGATCAAGAACATGTTTTTCTACAGCATCATACTGTTGCAGCAGAAATTCATGCTGGGGCCAAGCTACGATGCCCTCTGTGATAAATATATAGAGGGTGGTTGTGAAATCATCGCACTTCTTCAAGAAGCAGACATTTGGTTGTTCAGGTCTGATTTTGTGTTTGACTTCCCCCGGCCCACAATGCCAAATGTTGTCTACATAGGAGGGTTCCAGTGCAAACCGGCCCAACCTCTGCCAGCACACCTGGAGGAGTTTGTTCAGAGTGCTGGGGAGCACGGAGTGATTATAATGACTCTGGGAACTTTGGTTAATGCTTTGCCCAAAGATGTTGCAGATGAAATTGCCAGCGTCTTTGCTAAGATGCCTCAGAAGGTAACACATACTCAGTAACACACTTACAAAGATATGAAATGTCAAAAGCTAGAAATGTGTAACTCAAAATGCTTTTTGTTTGACCTGGAGAGACCTGGAGAGTCTAGTGCAGCAATTAACTCATAACTGCATTGTTCAAATTAAAATCAATACTACTTTTCAAATAGACAGAAAAAATAATAAATGATTAAAAATCCACAAATCATTCCTTGAATGAATACATTAAATTCAAAAAGGAATATATAGCCCTGTGATGGACTGGCAGCCTGCCTAGGGCGTCTAACAAATCATAATGAGTGGGTGTAGAAAACAGATGGAGTGATTTATAGAGGGGTTGGAAATAGCACCTAATAAATAGTTCACTGTGTAAATCTAGATTTCTAGGTTTTACTAATTTATCATGTAAAGCATCTTTTGAGTATCAAGGAAAGTGCTCAGCACTGTCTGCTTGTGTACAGATACAGTAAGTTTATACTGATTCTTTTTGTTTTCTGATCAGGTGTTATGGAGGCACAAAGGGGGACGTCCCTCCACTTTGGGCAACAACACTCTGATAGTGGACTGGATGCCACAGAACGACCTCCTGGGCCACCCACAGACCAAAGTCTTTGTAGCTCACGGAGGAACCAATGGAATCCAGGAAGCCATTTACCATGGTGTCCCTGTGCTTGGCATACCCTTGTTCTTTGACCAATATGACAACCTCCTACGTTTGCAGGAGAGAGGAGCTGGAAAGATCATTCAGTTAGTTGATGTTAATGGCCACAGTTTTGAACAAGGTCTCAAGGAAGCGCTCCATCAAGACAGCTACAGACTGAACATGCAAAGACTCTCACGTCTGCACAGAGATCAGCCAATACCACCCATGGATCGGGCCATCTTCTGGGTGGAATACGTGATGCGCCATAAAGGGGCTCCACACCTGCGTACAGAGGCTTATAAGATGCCCTGGTACTCATACTACTGTTTAGATGTAGTGGTACTATTGCTGACCATAGCAACTGGACTGCTGCTCTCTGCTTTGGCCTTTTTCAGGTTTCTCTGCTGCAGCAGAAGAAGAAAGACCAAAGCCAAGCAACACTGACTGAGGTCAAATTCATTTAGAAATATGCTACAATGGGTTCTCTAAAGCAGATATAGTTAAAGTTATAATGAAACCTTCAATCAGCTGAAGTAAAGTAATTCATCTTATCATGGGTGTGTACATTTTGTGTCTTTTTGGTGTCTTTGTCACAACATTTTTACCAACTTTAGCTCCTGTTGTATGGGAGATCTTGGAATGCTGCATGAGACAGAGTTTCCTCCATCAGTAAACCATTAGATGATGGAATTTGTCATAGAAAGAAATTGTCATGGCGTTTCATTCTCTTCCAGCTGACTTGTAAGCACTTTTTATGTCATGCACACAAATTGATTTTTTCTGGAGATGTGAAGAAACCTGATATTATTGTAATGGAAGGGCACGAGGGAACGAGTAATTCCATATCTGACGTGTACAATCTCACTTCCTGTCAGTGCAGTATAATAAACTTGCATCCTGTGTGTGACAAGCTTGTGGTCTGGTGATCTGTGTTTGTTTTGTTTTTGAGTGTGTGTGGTGTCCTGTGATGCAGGTGGCAAACTCACATCAGACATATCAGGAAGTGACCTGCACTTTCTCTGTGGAAGTGTGAATGTTTAGGTTCATAAAGTCTAGGAAAAAAATCATCTTTGCCTTCTTGCCACTGCAAGAAATCATAATTAGGTAGCAGGGTTTTTTTTTTCTTGGTGTGAGCAAAGCACTGAACAGACTGGACTGCCACATGGACATCTACCCCACCTCATGTGGCGATATGTTGTAAAAATTTGGTATCCACCAACTAAATTTCCACAGACTAAACATTTGCTCGCTGCTCCAGTTGTTCCATGCAGAGAGTGATGGATGTTTAACCAGACTGTGACGCTTCTAAATCCTCCTTGCTTGAAACTACCTTCCTGTCAAAATAACTTAAACTGTCAGAAACTATGCTGCAGCTTTCTTGGTGGGGATCACTGTGTGCCTGATCTTTTTCCTTTACCTCTATACCATGTATGAAATTCACAATAACGAGACACTGGAAAAGTGCCGGCTTTAGGACCCAGCACAGAGTGCACAATGTGAGCATTGTTTCTGTCCTGGTAAGAAAAGAAGGGTGCTTGTTTTTCTCATGAGCAAGTTTGAGGAAACCAGGGAAAATAAAGAAGACAGAGTGAACTGAGGAAGAGAAGGAATTGGTATTATGAAAACTGACTCACCAACAATTCAAGTTAACTTTAAAACATATCAGAACAGTGTAAAGACACTCATGATTATCTAAAAGGGAGCATAACTTCTAATTATGACGATGTGGTTTAAAAGTGCTGCCTGATTTTTTTTGTTAGAAACAAGAAAAAGTTCTGCAGCAGCCGATTTACTCGCTTGATAATATTACACTCGCATCCCTGTAGAGGGATTAACATTAACATTACCGAATTCAAATTTTTGGTCACATGTCTTCCACGGTAAGAAGTAAGCTTATTTTTTAGTTTGATACTACTTTATACTTTAATGCCCCTACATTTCATTAAATATTGCACTTTTTTACTTGTTTACTTTAGTTGCTTGTGACTTTACAGATTCAGATTTTACATACAAAACCTACGAAGAGCTGTTAAAATAGAATAAATGTAAGAGATTAAACTATACAACAGTATAAAATTAGAGCTGAAAAGATAAGTCATTTTTCTGTAACTCTTTTGATAATTGATTCATTGTTTAAGTAATTTTTCATGCTTTCAGCTTCTCAAATTTGACGAAATGCTGCTTTTCTTCATCTTAAATTATAGTAAACCGAATCATTTTAATTAATCCATAATGAGAATTATCATCACCAAATACAACAGTAAAATGCAGCTTTCACATTAATACATCTGTAATAATAATCTAATGATATAATATACAACAGTATAAAACTCACAAGGGCCTTTTCCCACATTAAGTGCGTTTCCTTTTGATACTCTAATTACATTTTAATGGTCAAATACTTATACGTAAGTAACATTTTCAGTGCAGGAGATTTACTGGTAATGGAGAAATGTTATAGTGATGCTTTTGTCCTTTTATTTATGTAAAGGGTTTGAATACTTCCTCCACCACTGATCCTAAGAGTGATAGGAGAAGACACGCCTCAGATCAACTGAGTTCAGTTCTGCGACCTGCAACCTACATTCGGCTGGCAGCTATATTTGGCGTATTTAGCAACAGGGAGTTGCAGTAAACAAACCAGCAGGTCAAAAACACAAGAGAAAATAACTGCATAACATGCTAAGAGGATGATATACATTTATCCAGGAATCCTGTCTGTTTTTTCTCCAGGTTTATAACATGGCATGTGTGAAACTCATGTTGGTGAGCATTACATAATGCACTCTAATAACCTTATGAAAGAGGTCACAGGTTGATATGATGCAAGCAGTGTTCTCGTGTGACAGAGATACACATTCATAAAACTACACACAGTATACAATGTACTACCATACATTAACATTATTAAGTTAAGTAATAAAATTTTTAAAAAAAAAAATCCCTTTGTTTGTCATTTGCAGAACTTTCATTGTAGCACTATAGCTTCATATGACACGTGCCACATGTAATTCATTTACCTGTGAAAGGACCAATCATCTCTGAGGCTGGAGTTTGAACTCAGATATGCAAGGAATCCTTTAGATGGACTGTCAGTCTACGGGCAAGTACAACTACTGTTGCCACTCTTCAGCATGGGTAAGTAACTTTTAGGAATATTATCATGTTGTGGTTAGTATAATATTATACTTTCAGTGTGTGGAATTTCATTTATAACATAGGTAATTCCCACTTCAAAAACTTGTTAAGAACGTACTTCTTTTAGATAAATACTTTCAAGCTCATTGTTAAAAACACTGTTATTTCTCTCTCCATATTTCAGGAGCCATGCCACTGCATTGTGTGTGTGGAATATTTACATTCCTGAGTGTCTGTCTGATTTCCTTCACAACACCTTGCAATGGAGGGAACATTCTGGTGTTCCCTGTAGACGGCAGTCACTGGGTCAACATGAAGATCCTGCTAGAAGAACTTCATGCCAGAGGACACAACATCACTGTGATCAGGGCCTCCACCAGCTGGTACATCGCAGAAAAGTCTCCTCTCTACACCTCCATTACAATTGCAATACCAATGGATGAAGGTTTGGAGAACTTTTTTGATGACTACCTACAAGAGAATATGAGGGTATGTCATTAAGGATGATGTATTGGGCCCCACGTGGGTCATTTAATTACTGAATAATCAAGATAATCTTTTGTCCCCTGCACTTTTTCAACACTTTTTTTTCTAACCATTTTTTCAGGCGCAGAGACAGGGGGCTTCAGCACTTACTTTCCTCAAAATCACCAAGGATTTCCTTTCAATGCTTTCTGAAGCTCATTCTATATGGTCTCAAGCTCTTGTTGAAATCTTTGATGATGAGAATATGATCAAAAGCTTAATGGATTCCCAATATGATTTTGTTCTGACTGACCCTGCCATGGCACCAGGGGTCTTACTAGCTAAATATCTCAAACTGCCCCTGGTGCTCAATGTTCGTTGGATCACCAGCGGAGAAGGCCACTTTGCAATAGCCCCCTCACCACTCTCTTATATCCCAGTGCCAGGATCGGGCTTAACTGATAAAATGAATTTCATGCAGAGGATCAAGAACATGTTTTTCTACAGCATCATACTGTTCCAGCAGAAATTCATTGTGGGACCAAGCTACGATGCCCTCTGTGATAAATATATAGAGGATGGATGTGACATCATTGCGCTTCTTCAAGAAGCAGACATTTGGCTGTTCAGATCCGATTTTGTGTTTGACTTCCCCCGGCCCACAATGCCAAATGTTGTCTACATAGGAGGGTTCCAGTGCAAACCGGCCCAACCTCTGCCAGCACACCTGGAGGAGTTTGTTCAGAGTGCTGGGGAGCACGGAGTGATTATAATGACTCTGGGAACTTTGGTTAATGCTTTGCCCAAAGATGTTGCAGATGAAATTGCCAGCGTCTTTGCTAAGATGCCTCAGAAGGTAACACATACTCAGTAACACACTTACAAAGATATGAAATGTTAAAGCTAGAAATGTGTAACTCAAAATGCTTTTTGTTTGACCCGGAGAGACCTGGAGATTCTAGTGCAGCAATTAACCCATTACTGAACTGATCAACGTACAAAATTTTATGAAGGTGTAAAGGCTTAAACCTGTGTTAATATTGGCCTGCTATACCTGGGTAGATCAGTTACAGTCTCCACAATTCAAATATAGAATTAGTTTTGCTCTAACCATGAGCACACAAGTGTAATTCATTCAAATTTACCAGCATCATAAATGAGCAAAACCAGCAAAGTGGTGGTGGCCCCTTACCTTTGAAGAGGTCATAAAGTCATATTGTCTGTCAATTCTCGATTATTTATATTCCTTTAGTCCATGAAGGTCCACAAAAGTTCTATAAAAGTATTCCAAGATATGAATATTGTCAATGGCTGTGAAAGGTGTGACATGTCCCAACTCACAGCTGATGAATGTAAAAGAAAAAAAAGTCAACATTGGTTTGAATGTAAAAAGCATTTAGAGTAAAAGCACTGTTTTCCATTTGCAGATATTTTAGAGAGGTTCAAGGACACCAATAAAAAACAAACTAAAATGTCCACAACTCGTATAAGGTCAGGCCTAGAGGCCTGACATTTCACATATGTGTTTTCCACAAGATGTAGAAGGGATGTGATGATTTTTATAGTTCTTGCAAAAAGTATATCCCAAAAAATACCATTTATGGACTGATGTAGTTTAGGTTAGATTTTAGTCCCATACTAAACAAGAACATTTTCAGAAGATGTTACATTTCAAATGATGTCTCTTAAATGCATTTTGGCCTGCAAATCACATTGAGAAAATGGTGGATCTTAAGAGGCTAGGATTGTGTCATGTAAAGCATCTTTTGAGTATCAAGGAAAGTGCTCAGCACTCAGGATGCAGCATTGCCAACATCATTGTACTGTCTGTCTGCTTGTGCACAGATACAGTACGTTTATACTGATTCTTTTTCTTTTCTGATCAGGTGTTATGGAGGCACAAAGGTGAACATCCCTCCACTTTGGGCAACAACACTCTGATAGTGGACTGGATGCCACAGAACGACCTCCTGGGCCACCCACAGACCAAAGTCTTTGTAGCTCACGGAGGAACCAATGGAGTCCAGGAAGCCATTTACCATGGTGTCCCTGTGCTTGGCATACCCTTGTTCTTTGACCAATATGACAACCTCCTACGTTTGCAGGAGAGAGGAGCTGGAAAGATCATTCAGTTAGTTGATGTTAATGGCCACAGTTTTGAACAAGGTCTCAAGGAAGCGCTCCATCAAGACAGCTACAGACTGAACATGCAAAGACTCTCACGTCTGCACAGAGATCAGCCAATACCACCCATGGATCGGGCCATCTTCTGGGTGGAATACGTGATGCGCCATAAAGGGGCTCCACACCTGCGTACAGAGGCTTATAAGATGCCCTGGTACTCATACTACTGTTTAGATGTAGTGGTACTATTGCTGACCATAGCAACTGGACTGCTGCTCTCTGCTTTGGCCTTTTTCAGGTTTCTCTGCTGCAGCAGAAGAAGAAAGACCAAAGCCAAGCAACACTGACTGAGGTCAAATTCATTTAGAAATATGCTACAATAGGTTCTGTAAAGCACTGTATCACACTGTAGCACAAGGTATCTAATTTGTACCTCTTTATTATTTATGAAGTAAAATGACACTCAGTCAATTGGTTTACATATAGTATACATATAGTTAAAGTAATGTACCTCCTTCCTGTTTGAAAATCAGTTGTGAACAATATCTTGACAGATTAAAATTTTGGTTATTAAATGCCCCCAACTCATTGGTGATAGTTTCATCTTGTCAACATTATTCTATAATTTTGCATCCACTGTAATATGAATTAGATTGGAGCCAAAACACCAATCACTGTCTCAGTGCTGGAACATTGATCATTATCATGATCTTAAGCTGACCCCATTCATTTCCAATGTGCCGAGCTCCGAAATGTTATAAGTTGAGTATTTTTGGGCTGAAATCAATTCAGATGTGACCAAACTAAGTCCAAATAATCAATTCATTTTTGAGTGAAGATCAATACATTTTTATGTAAAAAGGAACTGTCTTTTTGTTATCACTCCTAAAAGAGAAAATATTCTGCACAAAAATCTCTCTCTAACATGAACATCATGAACTGTCTGTGGACATGCCCTCTGTTGCTTTGTGTTCATTTCACTGACGTCTTGGCCTCACATGCCCACATTCCCCTGTCCAGATGCCAAGCTTGTAAAATAAATATTAGATATGTAAGATATGCTGAGAGCAAGACCATTGCAGCTGACATTTTTGGTCAGAGGCTATGAGACCAAATTTCCACTGGACTAGAGGGCAAAACAATGTCCATCATCTGTTCAGTTAGATTTAATAATGTTAAGATACAAATGTGCTTGTTGCAGAAACTGAAAAATGCCAGAGAAACACATGGAGCTGGGATACATTTAGTAATCTGTTATTTGTTACTTAAGACAATGCAGTGTTTTCTCTGAGATGCCGCTGGTATACGACTGTGTGAGCAACAGCAAAGTTAATCACAATATCAAGAACACATGTATGTATCTCTACCAGGACGCCACAGGCAATCAGTTTTTATGGAAAACTTGGAGATCAATTATGTCCTGGTTGTTATTCTTTGTATTTATATCAATCCAGATAAATTACATCATCTTCTAAACTAAAATCAATGCCAGTGAGAAGACAAATCTCAAAAATGACTATGGAAAATCCTATAATTTCAGAAAATAGACCATATTAAAACCATTTCCCTGTCTTGAAAAGTCCCAAAACAGATGCCTTGAAACAATCAAAGGCTGGAAAGGAGAGCTCTCTTCAATGCAGCATAAGCTCATATGGTTTTGGTTTATACAATGAGTGAGGTTGCCTTGGTAAATCTAACTACAAGCTAAATTACATTTCACTTATCATTCAGTGATACTGTGCTTGAGACTTCTGAGTTTACTGATGAGGAAAGAAAATCTGTGAAGACATTCCAAGGTATGAAGGCAGCGAGGTGTTTTATGAGACCTGGAATCACATTAAGTGTAACATAAAAACACACACACACACACACACACACACACACACACACACACACACACACACACACACACACACACACACACACACACACACACACACACTCACACTCACCGACAAAGAAAAAGAAGGAAACAGTTTGTGTGTAGGTTTGCATACCTAATGTGTGTGTAAGTGTAGTGGCATGTGCGTATACTCACCTGTGTTGTCTGAAAAGTGAATGAAAATTGAATGTAATTTTGTGACTATTAGAAATGGTGAACCTATACCAACATGCTTTATTTTGTAGATTTGCACATAAATAATCCACATTTACATGGTAAATGATTTGATACAAGTACATATAAATTCTATATTCTATCTCCAATAGACTTGGCCCGGCATTGGCCCTGCATTGACCCTGCACTGTGTACACACCCCTGCTGCTCTTAGACCCAGGTTAATGGATTAATTAGGAATGGTTTTAAGAGTTTGTTTTATCTTTTTATTTATTTTCTTTCCACTGTAATTTATCACCATTATGATTAATGAAAAACCAACATGAATTCATGTTTACCACAGCTGCTATCCTCTGCCAGTGAATAAAATACAAACGTTTAACTGCCACTTTTCAACTCTTAAGATGGATGGGTGCTCAACACTGAGAGGATTTTGTTTGGCATATGACTCTAATAGTAGATTTCAAGTGGCAATAGAGCTAAAATGCTGCTTTGTAAAAAGGGTGACTGAGTTGAACGAATTAAAACCGAATTGAGAAATAAAGTGGAAGAATTGATGCAATTGTTTCTTGAGTGTAAATCACATTTTAATGACATGGTGAAACAGACAGTCCAAATCTTTCTCTTTAAACAAATACAAATCCTGTTTGAATTGGTCCTCCAACATACTCAACTAGACATTAACTCTTTTGTTTATTTTGAAATGCAGTTGATGAATGCCTTTGTTCTATAGTGGAAAACAATAGATTTTTCCCTTTTCAAGTCAGATACAACACTTTAATAATGTTTTTTACATTTAAATACACAAAACAAGATCACAATTACACAATACTACACCCATGTAAAAACAAATAAACCAGTGATACAAAACAAACACACACACACGCACACACACACACCCTGTTTCTGAGAAATAAGCAATAACATGTCTTCTTGTTCTGTCTTGAAGATAATTTATCACATTAGGCGTTGCATTTACGGACCTTTTGCCCTCCTTATTTGTCCTTTCCTTTTTCTCCTTTTCTTCTTCCCTCTCTACTTTTCATATTTCTATTTTATATACTTGCTGATACATTGGACTTAGACAAAAAAACAAAACAAAAACAAAAAAATCGACACATAGTAAGAATGCAGTATCACAATCACTGAAGCAGGGGTGTCGTATTTCTTAAATTCAGGCTCAGACTACAGGTCGGTACCAATGTTCAGCCCATATTATTTGGTAATATGGGGGCTTCACAGACCCAGTCCTACACCTCGATAATATCAAACATGTTTGATATTTGGGAGTTCAAATCTGGGTGAGTATGAATATGATTAAGTCAATACTTTTCTAATTGCCAATGACAGAGACAAGTCAAGTCTTTATCTGAGATAAAGTAAAAAGAGAAAAAAAGAAATCTGAGCCCTGAGATGTAAAGACTTAAAAAACAGTCAAAAATGAAAAAGAAATCCATGCCATCAAGCACAATAATATATTAAATCTCATGTCCTCAAAAAAAAATCAGAAAGTGACATAATACGACTACTCTAAATACAAAACCAACTATTTGTGTATTCAAATTATTTTTACTACAGTGACAAACAATACAAAAATCTTTTATTAATTATCTTTTATAATCTTTTCCGCTTCACAACAGTTCATTTGTAATGACCACAGTATTTACTGTCATCCACTGGCATAAAGTAGCATTTTATCTTACCCTGGACGCTTTCATCTTTCATCACCATGGTACAGTATACTTCCATACTTGAACTCACATACCTCTGCTGTGTTGTAACAGTGTGCCCTGGCAAATGTACTGCATTGCCTTCATCGTCTAATGAGGACATAGTTAACGTTTACTGCAACCGTACTTGTGTGATAATCCATGTACTTCTGAGTTGCTGCTCACTGCACAGCTTTTTTACGTGTAGTTCTCCACATTAGTTTTGCCCCGAGGGATGCGTCGACTAGTCCAGACATAAGGTCAGACACCTTAACATCTGCTGAAGGAACAGTCCACATGCATACATAAAACAGATGCTGTGCATGTTTCTATCTCGTCGTTATCAGCAAATGCACCAGTGAGCGCATAGCCTTCCTCCCTTTGTGTCCTCACATCCCTTCCTTGATCTGGTTTCAGCTGCCCCCTCCCCCCCTGTCTCTGCCTCCCCCTCTGATTTTGCACCCCCTGATTCCTTGGAAAACCCTTCCTGTGATCATGGCTGATATTGGATGTTGTCAATGCGCATGTTCTGTGTTAGACCCTGGTCAAGGCCAGGCTGTAAATACAGTTAGAGCAGATGCCTTCATATGATTGGACATATGGAGTATGGGTGTACCTTCACAAACAGATACAATAAAGGTGAAATAAAAACAAGACAACTACTAAATAAATAAGGAATAAGTAAAAACAATTAAACTAGGGCTCACAGGTAGCTCACCTGGTAGCACTCCTACCACATATTAAGGCTGAGTCCTTTCCGCAGCTGCTCAGGTTCAAATCAGGCCCAGACCGCATGTCATCCCTTCCTTCCCCCCTACATTTCCTGTCTCTTTCTACGAATAGAGCAAGAAAAAAAAAAAAAAGATTAAATCAAAAGGTAAGGTTATATATGTCTAATGTTATTTATTTGTTTTAGAGAGGAAACATCTTTACTGCCCTTCTTGAAGTTTACTTTGGCTTCTGTGCACATTACTCTACAGCCGACATTTGACCTCGCTAGACCTTCATTTGCCCGGATTCTGGGTTGCAGCAAACCTCAGATTTTTCTCAACTAAGATGTTAAGAGGCCTCATTGTTTGACTTGGCTATTACTACTGTGCTACTACAAGAGAGATTTGCCTGTGCACTTAGTTCTGTGAAAGAAATAAGATGGAAAAGAGAAAAACTAAAATGTTTAAAAATTAGCTGATACTAAGCAAACAGTAAACTTTAATTCTGAAATATGGCAGAATTATGTGTGTGTGTGTGTGTGTGTGTGTGTGTGTGTGTGTTTGTGCATGCTTTTCTTCAAGCAACAGGCATGCACTTGTCGTTTCAGGTATCCTTTTCTCACCACTCAACACACACATAAATTCAAATCCAGCCTCTGCGGCTCCCCAAGGGCATCTGCAAGGCGTGACATCATTCTCTCCATAGACACACAGATCACAATAATGGCTCTCTCTCTCTCTCTCTCTCTCTCTCTCTATCTATCTATAAGAGGAACCACTGGCCAGATGCTCAAATGGAGCCACTGATCTGCACAACAAATCCTGCTGTGCTTTGGCTCTTTGCATGTGTTACTGTCTGTTGAGTCTCGGAAATCACAGTCATACTTCAACGATGTGAAATTCTCCCAGACAGACAAAAATCTGTTGTCAGTCACAGGGCTGAAAACATGGCAGCACCTGCAGCATCTGTGACTTTTTTTCCAAAGCTACATGTGCCTCTATCTTTCTTCTTCCTGCTGTTTTTGTCTTTAAAGGATTATAGTTATAATTTTTGTTTTCAGCAGCTCATTTGTGATTTGTGTCATTTTTGAACTTCAAGTTACTTCTTCTGTTGCCTCTTGTTGTTCTCAATTGTCTGTCAGTTTCATTTACTTCCCTGCTATTCAGGTATGATGTAGCGACCCTAATTCATAATAAAAAAACTACACAAAAAGAAAGGATGCAGACACTGTAGTTTATTGCTGCACATCTATCTTTTACGACACACAAAATCCAAACACACTGTCTGAGATCAGTGAGAGTGGCACATTTGGAGAGGTTTGATTATGCTTCTCTGTCACAGAACATCGATCATGAAGCAAAATCCTGGATGCCACTTTGCTCTTGTCTCTGCAGAATACCCCGCAAGCTCCATAAATTTCAGCTCCGTAGCTACGGTCAGCTGCTTTTAATTTGGAGTTGGAGGGCAGACAGCAGAGCTGCCTGGCCACGAGTTTGGAGGGGAAGAGTGTAATGAGCCCGTGGGTCAAACCCTGGGAGGGGATGCAATGCAGTTTCAGCATAGTATGTTTTGTCCAAAATTTGTAACACTGTGTGAACATGCAAGACCACAATATAGGTCACTAAGATAACGATGAGGATATTTGTATATTTAATCAAACTCTCTTAAAAACCTAAACATTTAGACTTAATTTTGTTTGCTCAATAAACTAAAGACACAGAAACAAGGTTAAAAATGAAAAAATAAAAGCAACTGTATTAAAGAAAGAAGATATATGTGACATAAATGTGACATATAGACATGTGAACGTGGTGATTAAAAAAAATAAATTAGACCCATCCTTTGACTAATCATTCATATCTGTCATCTTTTAAAAAAAAAATACATTCTTTTCTATTTTCAGAGTGACTGGATCTTCGATAAAAAAAAATTTAACAACGCTTTGAGGTTTTACATTTTTGATATAAAATAAGAGCTGATATTATTGGCTCTAAATCTCACTCTTGCTCATGACGGGATAACATCATATTACATAGCTATTTGTGACGGTCTAACTTACGATCACGCTGGTGACACTTTCTCACAAGGCTTACTGAACTCTGAAGGTGTTCGTGCTGCTCCAGCTTATATGGATGGGGCACACCAGGCCCATGTGTGTCCTATATGCTGCTTATTAGGCTCCTAATTGGTTTCCAGCCTCGGAGACAGAAAGAGCAGCAACAGCAGGGTGAACTGAACAGAGGGAAGCACACCCCCTCTGCTAAGGCAATACAACCCATATGTTTGGTATGGGTTTTTTATGAGGTGGTGAATTGTTCAAATTGTGTTAAATTACAAAACACATTACAGAGGAAAGCAAACTGTGTCGCACGGAGCAGTCAGTATTGTTTGAGTTAACTATTAAATATGGACTGAATTATGCTGAAAAATGTATGTTTGGTCACAGGGACGTGCTGCATCCCCACAGGCTGACAAGTATATGATTATTGATTGCAAACGACATCCACAAACCATTTTTTTTTACAGCGCTGATTTCCATTATTTTTTATGTTTAGTTATTGTTCCCGCTCTCAGTGCAATACTTCTAAAGAAGTCTGTGAGTTCATACTTGGCCAACTGTAATTTCTGGAACAAGATGACATGATCTAAATCACATCCATGATCCTGGATCAAATGCGTCTTTGTGGGATTGATCCACCAGTTTTTTGGGTTTTTTTTCCATTTGTGAGTGAGACAACAGGGTTCTGTCATGCCTACATTTATGGAGAGCCACTGATTTCAGCACTGGATCTGCAGCGGGAGAAGAGGCGAGTCACTGTTCATGTGAGGTTGGTGAGGTGGCGTGAAATATTTAAATATTTCTCTCCGTATTTCAGACGTGAATAGATGAAGAGTAAAAGTGAAATACCATTCATTCTACTCTACACTCTCCATGTCTCACGTTTGTCCAGTTTGACACCTTGTCAGACTTTCAGGCTTCAAGCACGAAGACAGCCAGGTGTTTTTCTGGACTCGTTAGCCCGGTTGGTCCTGGATCACATGATTAACCGAACATTGCTGATTGATTTGCGTTTTGTTAATGTCTGCCAGTACCCTACGCTGAGCTTGTATTTTGTAGATACTCTTTTTTGTGGATGTAATCATTTTCTACCTCGAAAAAGCTGCAGAAACAATTTATAAACTTAGGTAGAAATCCAATTGGATCATGCCAAGACGTCTGGATAAGTTCGAAGTCAAATGTCTGGTCAATGTCTGCCACTGCCTGTGAAATATGACAAAGGGTGAAATCAGCCATAAAAACTCCATCTGAGCAGTTTTATGTGGCCAGTTAAATCACCAACCATGTGAAGTGTGAGGGCATGTTTTTGTTCTATTTTCCTCATCTTTGTTGACATTGAGCTGACAAGACGGGCAAGGCACAGTAAACCTTTGGCACTTGCATCAGTGATGAAGTATTAAAGATAAAAATTTGTCAACCATTACATTGCATTACATATCTTTAGTGTGGCTCAGTGGAGAAAATAACATGGATGGTTTGTCGTTCATATCTATATCATTACTGATTTTATTTTTACCGATACTAAACAACTACCATGACTACAATCAATAATAATAAATGTATTGACAGTAAAAGCATCATTATATTATGTTATATATCACGATAGCAAGGGATGAATTAAGACTGAATTAAGCCAGAATTTAATCCTAGCTATTAACTCCAAATAACTAACCTGCCAAGACAATATCAACATATTCTAAGTAGTTAATAATCTTTGCGTTGACTGTTTCCTGTGCCGCTGCTGTGATCTGCAGTTTTACAAAGAAGTGAAAATATTTCTGACATTTATCAGAAGTTGGGTCCAGTGTCATTGTCAAGAATAATTATCCACATCATTTCAAGCTGTTGGTGCAGGAGTGCAGCGCCATCACAAGTGTGTGTGTGTGTGTGCACGCAGATGAAAAAATGCTTAGACTCTGAGCCTCCATATCCCCGTGCTGCATGAGAACAGCTAATAAGCTAACATTTACTGTCATGTCCTCTTTTCGTCACCTTGTTATCTGCACTTTGTGACGTTTAGCCAGAGGCCCTTGTGCAAACTTCAACTCCCCTCTACCCCTGGATCATTTTAATGATGTTGCGAAAGAGCTACATCAACATAGAGCACTGTTTCATCATCTCTAGTGCTGTCCCATGTTAATGTGCTTATTAGGAGGGAAAAATATATTAAAGGAAAATATGAGTCCAATAGGTGCACAGTTGAGTAATATAACTGGTACAGTAAAAATATTGCATTGTGTAACCATTATGTAATTCCTCAAATCAGGCATGTTTTGTGTACTCTGTTTATGTACTTCACTAATGCAATTCTCACTTCACAGATATGCTTCCCTTTGATCAGACAAATCTGTTCAAACCATATAGCTTTCAAAATCATTTGAACACTTATCAGATGATGTTCATAGGTTCATACGGCAGATGAGCCATGTGAGGTACTCAAGTGGCAGTCAAAAGCCAATGAGAGATTGTATGAAATGTGTAGGTACTCACAAGTGTAAACTGACAAGTGTAAATTGTCAGGACACACGCTTGTGTTGTAAATAAATGTTAATATAGAGAGGGTGTGTTTGTTTAATAGAGAAAATCTGCATCTAAAGAAGGGCAGAATCGAGGCTACAGTGAGTTGCTATCAGAAAGAGACGAGGTGGGGCAGGGCTAGCTGGTTAGCGTGCTAACTTCAGTAGAAGAAAAGGCGTGACAGAGAAAAGAGTTAACATTAGTTTTGCTTTTCACCGCTGGAGACAGCTAATAGTGAGTAAAGGAATAAAGTTTGATGCTGAACTCGTCTACTAGACTGGTAAGTAAACAGCTGCTAATGCTAACGCTGGCTATGTAACACTAGCAAAACTTACATAGCTTCTTTAATGTAGCCACCATATCAATGGCTTTAACCTGGAGAGGAAACATTACTGGAATGAGGATTAGCTAAAAAAAAAAGAAAGGAAATGAGTTTCTGAGATAAGATTAAACACGTTTGGTTTTTTGGAGTAAAAACAGTCACAGAAGCTGTAAAGAATGACTGAAAACTGTATAAAAATTCATGTTTTTTTAATTACCATGTGATAATTTACAGAGGTACAGTACAGCATCTAATGGCAGCAAAACACTGTTTGACACTCTTTCATTTGTCATAGTCATTAAAATGCATCCACTGTACAGAATGCGAGCACCATAAAAAGCATACAAAAATCTTCCCAAGCCAAGTTTTACAAAGCAACATGATTTTTTAAAAAGCAAACTTTTTTAAAAAATCTCTGTGGTAGAATATATCTCACCTTACACACCATCTACCCCGTGGCAAAAAATTCCCCATGCACACTTACATTACTTACATGAAGGGTATTCTAATGTCATTGCACTGCTATTACACATCATGCCTATCACATACAGTATGGTCCAGATGGAATAGTAAACAATCATTTGTATTGATGGTTTGAATGAAGCTAGATTGGTTGGATCTCTCATTGTTGGTCCACAGTTTTTTCAAACCTCCAGCACTCGACCAGGAGCGCTGGAGATGCATTCAGTCTCTGCGGTGAGCCCGAAGGTGTTTTTTTTTTTTGTTTGTTTTTTTTATGTTTTTTTTTATCTCTGCTGGATTCACTCCCTTGGCTTGTGGTGACGCCTGACCAGTCTTGCTCTCCTCACTCCAGCTGTAAAAGAGGAGACAGAGTTAAAGGAGGGAATCAGAGGTGTGAATGAAAACAAAAGACTAAAGAAAACACGTCAAGGAGGAAGGAGGAAGACACGTGTGAAGAATAGGTGGAAGAACTGAAAAGGTAGATAATGGAAAGGAAAGAAAATCATAATAGCGAAAGGAAAATCCAACAATGACAACTGCATATTTTCCAGCAGTGATCATGTGGTTTTTGGCAAGCTCTTTTTGTCTGATCCAACTTCAGTGTTGATGAATCAACTACCTGTTCTCTTACCTGCAACTCTCCTGGTGGCTAAGCCTCTACCTCCCTCTGTGAAATGACGAAGAAGACACAGTCAGTCACATCCATTTGGACCCACACATGCAAGAACAACACAAAATCTTTGCAGTTATGAGTATTCACCTTTAATGATTTTGGTAATTCTCTCTGATTCCGCATCAATCAGATTTGGGTTGCCGTGGATGGTTGTGATTTTAGAAAAGTCTGGGCCTGAGCGTTTGAAACAAAACTGTTAGTTCCAAAATGCAGAACATTTTACACACTGTCACATTGAAAATCATGTATGGAGATACAGTTTTAAAAATGTATCATATTCTCTTTCCCACCTTGAAATAACCACTTAATCTGGCAAATGATGCAAAAAAGATTTGTAACACAAGATTAATTCAAGGAGGAAAGAACACAAACATTTGAAGCAACCTGTTTGGTAATGAAGTGTTCATGTAAGGGCACCCTACCCTCAATGATATAAGGCTCGTTCGCCGTGGTGTATCTGGCTCCACCTTCAGACCGGCAGCGGAGAAGGGTGTTGAAAGTCATGTAACGACTTAGCAACTGTACTGACTGACAGACCAACAGACTGACAGGTACATACACCCCAAAAAAAAAAAACACCTCCTCCGCTCACCTCAAGCACAGATATCCAGTATTTATGAACACACACATACACACACACAAACTGGCACACAAATGCACAGGGCGCAATGTGCAGGTGTGCAGGGAGGGTGTTCAGCTCAACAAAGGAGAGCAAATTCTTTTACTTAGCCCACAGACTAAGCTGCAACACAACAGAGACGCAGCTGTAGGTGAAAGTAGCTTAAAGCTCCCTGCCCATGTACCCACACAAGCCAATGGCATTTTGGAGTTGGGCACCCCAAAATGGCATGTCATAATTTGCACACTGCTCACACATATGCATCACAGCTACAGTGAGTATATGCAGAGTATGGATAATGATGGGATTCCTGCCTGAGAGGCAAGAACATTGACAGAGAGATGAAATCAGGATGGATAAGTGATGAGATGGACAGACATCCAAATCATGGTGCACCATAGGCAGTAGAAGAACATGTACATGCTTTATCTTTCTGCGTGTGCCTAACCACGAGAAGGGCTGTAAAAATCAACCTCCTTCCTCTGTCACATCATTACTGAGCCTATATAAACATCATAAAGCAGAATGAGCTTGTGATGTTTTGACTGGTGGCTGGCCAAAGCTTGTCAGAGTGTAATATACAGACCAAACAAACAGAGTGTTCTCTGTGTAAAACACATCCGACTGACCATTATGACACCAAGTTATTATAGATGACTTGTGATTCTCCCCCAACAGGATGCGACATAACTGCTCCAGCTATTAAACGTTCATCGGCACCATTATCTGGCTCTGGCCTACTTCATGAACCTGACTGTCATGAAAATATAGGCGACATAACATGGAGTGAACTGTGTGTTTGTGTGACACACAAAGTGTTAAAGATGAACAGTTTTTCTGCGGGATGATTTAAAACAGTGGAAGTTACACTCTCATTCTCTGTGTCTTATTGTGCTCTTAACTTGTGAACCATTAGATTTGATTTGGTTGGACCAGTCACGAAATTCAGACTAATGAAGTTCGGTTTCAGTAAATCTGACTTTGTTTATCTTCACAAGCTGCAGCAATTTATTTTTGGTTTTTGTGGGTTGGTAATGCAACTACTGCATATAAGAGGTTTTAAGACATTTTTACTGACTTTAGCAACTAACTAATTATTAAACTTCACTACGGAAAAGTCGAACCACTCTGATGTGTTGTTTTGTCATGTCAGAAATAATGAAGAAGCTATTTTGTTTTGAGCCAGTTCTGAATACTGATCAAGAGTTTCAATAACCGAAAAGACAGACACTCTGGCTGGCACATAGCCAGCTACAGCTGAGCAGGATGTGAACCATCTGGGGGTTTTTTGTTTGTTTTGTTTTGTCTTTGAACCACCAGTGACAAGCCAAATAAGCTAGCCTCAAAGATGTTAAAAATACCTGGAAACCAATTAATACAACCCATCATGATGCTAGTGCTAATTCCTGGGTAACATGGGTAGCATAGCTTAATGTAGATGTAAATTGTAGCTACAAGAGCTATCTCTCATTTTATATTTTCATCACATTTGCCACACTACAAAAAAGCAGGAATTGGTGAGTTATTGTGTTTTGTAATGGTACACAAAATTCAGTCCTTATTTTGTGAGAATCATATGCCAGTTTTAACAAGATACTTAAGCAAGATACATGCTAAGTATTTTGCTAAATTTGCCTTTTGACAAGTGGAAATGAAATCGTGACTCCACTTTTGGCAATAGCAGGATAGAGCGTAACCGAAGCCAGTTTGAATAATGGTTTTGATTAACAAATACATTGATTTACATCCACAAAAATGTTCCTGTGAGGCTAAAATGGTGCCCACCATGAAAACGATGTGTCTGATAACTTAACTGATGATCACCATGGAAACATAATGTGAAATGAAATTCACATTACAGATGATGATGCTCAGTTCACTGGATGCATTTGTTAACAGAGCTGTTAGAAGAAGCATGAAACTACTACTACTACTACTACTACTACTACTACTACTACTTAGATCTAGTCTATCATGCTCCTCATGGCAGGAAACGTGTTCAGAGAAACTGACCTGTAATTCTCTTTCCATCTGCATCAAACTCTCCTTGTCCTGCATTGAATAAAAGGAGTTGTGTCAAAGCCTTTGTCAAGTCAAAATTTCATCATCTAACTTTTCATTTGCACTCAAAATCTGAATGATGACCTTACCCTCGATAACTCTCGTAACCTTGGTAATGATAGGATCCCCCTCGACGACCCTGGTTACTTTTGTGACGGAAGGCTCCCCCGCCCCGATGAACCTGGTTACCTTGGTGATCACCGGCTCCCCCTCAACAACCACCTCAGTGACTCTTGGTTCTGTTTCCATGACCCTTGTTACCTTGATGGATGGCTCCTCCTTGACAGATGATGATCCTTCAATGACTCTGATCACCTTTGTTACTTCAGGGACTGTAGCAGGGAGTAAGGAGAGGGAGAGGTGCCATGGTGAAATTATCCTTAAAACACCCACATAACCTCTGCTATGAGTGAAGGGGCCGGCTGGAGGTACAGTATGTAAAGTCATCAAAGCATGTAGAACAAACGGAGGGGGATATTAGATTGCATCACTGAATACACTCCATGGACCAATGATTGATTGATTGGTTGATTTTGAATCAGTGCATTACAATCTGTTGGACATTTTCATAATTCATACAACATTTACAATTTCTGGTGTTTAAATAATCTTGACTTCTGGATGGAAAATTATACTAAAAGAGAAAATGTGATATGTAAATTTTTTTTCTGAGCAGGATTTGAACCCAGTCAGTAAATTCCCATCTGGGAATCGATATCTCTATAAAATCTTACAAATCCTTTTTTTTTGTATTCAGCTTCAACAGAAACTTCAGCCAGGAACATTCTTTTGCTTCTTTTATATTTTCTGCTCCCGAGTGATTTTTTTCTTTTGTGGGACATTATTTTTATGAGCCATAAAGAGATGAAAGCCGACAGATGTGTGTTTCTATCAGAGGGCTAATCTTTCCCTTGATACGTGGCCTGGCCCCGTAACCGGTAACTACAGCCAGTTTGTCTTTCAAAGTAATTAAGAGATTATGATAAATTTATACTTAAAACTGTGGTGTGCTTTGCTTTGAGAGAATATACTACTACAAAGATATACATGATTCGGGTGATAAACCATTCCACCTATTATCTATCCGTAAAGATAATTGGTGAGACAGACATGTACAGGTTTCATTTCTTTTTAAAGTCCTGTAGTAGTAATTTGCTTTACCATGATGAACCACTCTTCCTCTTCAGGACAGTTAACTCATCAGTCACATTCCAGGAGCCATAATGCAATCTGATATCAGATGGTATCACAACACAGCTTCTGAACTTTTATAACCTCTAGCATTATGCCAAATGTAGTAGTATAAAATAGTCATAATGGATTAATTATTTCCATAAAATTATAGCATAAAATTGCATCCCCTAAAAATGTAATATCCTAGTGATCCAGACCTTCAGCAGCTCTGTAGTCCATGTAATCTGCTTAATCACTTTGAAGAGTCAGACTTAAGCTCTCCTATGTTATCTAATACGTCGAGGCATGCTCCCATCTCTGTGGAAGCGCACTGGATGAAGCCCAACTGAGTGAAGAGCATCCAAGAGTCCTCTGTGGTCTCTGACCCTATTTTCCTTTGACAGCATAATTACCTCATCTCTAAAGGAGCTGATTAAACATGCCAAGAGCTTCAAGTGGACTTAAAAGTAATAGTGAGAGTGGGTAATCAGAGGAACAAAGAAGAGGGAGGATGCCTGAATGGAGCAATGATATGTATGTAATATGCAGGTGGCTGCAGATTGGATTTCACTTCAGAGCAGAGTCTCATTTTTAAGCAAAGGTTAGTTTTAAAGGCAGTCATGCTGTTTTATAATCACCACTGATGATAAATCAATTCTCTGACCAAAACTAATTCAAAACTTTCAATGATAGTGGTCTTACCTGTCTCAACATAATGAGTAGTTGTGATGGTCCTCTCTGTGAAGAAAAAAAAAGAGTTTTAAGTTGTTGCAGATGCAGTAATGTTGGCAAGTCACACAGCGATATTGGCACTGAGGAAACTTACTGATGAAAGTGAGCGGGATCTCGGTGTAAGAAAATCCGGATTCAAACTAAAGAACAAAAAGCATAACAGATTGGAAGGTATGAGGCAAAAGATACTCAAGGTAGAAAATGTGAGCTGTGCATATTCATACATCTGTGTTTTCTCTTTCTCTACCTTTATCTGGATGTACTTAATCAGCTTCCTCAGGAGGACCAGGAGGTCCTGGCGGCCCACAGGGAGATCTGTAAGTAATCAAAACAACATATTATAATGCATCCAGGCACAGAGTGCACATTGCAAGAATATTTGGTAATGTAATGCGGTTTTCACCTGCAGGATAAAGCACATTCTTCACTATGTGGATCACACCATTTGTTGCCATCAGGTCACTGTCTGGAACGTCCACAGAGTTGACGTGAATAGAGTTGTTCACCTGGGAAAAACCGAAAACACACTGAATGCATATATATTTTCAATGGTATCAATAAGGCAGAGTCTTATTTTGAAAGTTATATCAACATCTGCCTTAAAAACTTACTGCACTGAGAAGGTTATTGTCATTTTTATACTCCCCAAGACATTGAAATTTACACTTTTTTGAAATGGTTTGATGTGAGAGATTTTAAGGGCCGATGAAACGTAATAGAAATCCCAGGCAGTGTGCTTCATTGTTGGAAGTGAGATCTGGGAGTCCCATTTCTGATTAATTTCCTGCAATTTAACGGCCTCCACAGATGTGACTGAAGGTGGACATGCTGAGTAAGTAAGGGATAGGTTTCACGTCTCCTCTGCCTCCTCTCTCTCCCTCTCACCCACCCAGTCGAGCCACATCTCTTCCAGTTTTTAAAAACCTAATGACACATTACCACGAATCACTGTTCCTCTTTTTGTCTTAACTGATTGAAGCCTGAGTAATGTGCGTTCTTATCATTAGTGCATTAACCCAAACAAGCTTTCCTGTATCAATTAAGGAAGTCCTGTAGGCCTGATATGAGACCGTGGCTGAACCTGATATCACGATAAGAAACTGAGTGAGGGCAAAATTGAAGTAATGGGTGAAATTATGACAAAATCAACAAGAAGACTGAGATAGAAAAAGAAAGTAAGAGAAAATGGCAGGTGGGAGTGGTGGGTGAATACCAAGAGTGGGTGTTGACGGAAATGACAGGAAGCCAGATTTTATTACTTTTGGTTGTTCTCCAGAGACATCCAGCTTTGAAGTAATGGATTAGTATCGGCTCTTTGATGCTATTGCTTAAATGAGAATGTGGAGAAAAATTGTGTTAAAGTCTCATGATGGAGTCTGGTGAAAAATGGAAATAGAGAAAAGGTGAAAAATATGTGATTATGTCTGGCCTTTTAAAACTTGATTACATTATACAAACATAATCTTAAAGGAAGGATCAACCCTTAGATAATGTCTCATCTGCTTCTTCTTCACATGGCAATTTGATTTAAGTGGGCAGGAATCTAGCTAGTTTGTGGGGTATAATCATGGTTGCACATCTCACTCAGAATGCAACAATGAATTTCATGTCACCATGTGATTATACAGTGACTGTGCAAAATGTAGAAAGAAAGTTTCATTTTGATTCTAAGGACACACATACACACACAAATGATTTCTGATTGTACATACAGATATAACTTGCAAGTTTTTGCCCTGGAGAGTTTTGAGCAGATTGGTAACTCCTCCTTCTAATCCTCCATTGATGAAGACGCCATTACTGAAGTGGTACAGCAGAATGGTTCTCAAAGTGTTCGTATCGCCTGTAAACAACAACACAAGGCAAACGGTTGGCATACAATGATTTACATACTGTGCAGGAGAGCTAGCACATATTTCTCTCGTCATCCCTGAGTTATAGAAGTTTATATCAGCACATACCAGCTTGACAGAATTCCCCAATTTTAAAAGGGAGGTGCATGAAAGGAAGTTTTCATTTTCAGTAAAGCACTTACTTCTGAGCAGAGCTAAGTCCTCTCTAGAGAGGTCATCGAAGGCATTGTCGGTTGGCGCAAAGATGGTGTAGGAGCCTTCCTGCTTCAGCATATCAGTCAGACCTGCAGTCTCCATCAGTGACAGGAAAATCCTACATTTATTCAAATGAAGTAAAAAAAAGAAAGAAAAGGAAAGTCATCAATTCATGCAATATACATACAGCACTGTAGGAGTGATATGAAGCCAAAACCTCAGCTTGAAATCTTATACTTTTTGGTTCATGGAAACAATGTTGATGCTGATGTTGGGTTAGGGTTAGGGTTAGAGTTAGGTTAGGATTGCAAAGTGATGAGAACAGATTTCATGTCACATTTGGATCAAAAACTGGTCATGTGTTGCTCATTTTAGACAGGAGGATTATTGTTTTGGCAACATGATGAGGAGTTGATTTTGGGATTTGTGTGAGATTTGTGTGCTTGTGTGGTCCCACTTGTTCATACATCTGCTTCCTCTGTTATTCATCATCAGCCTGTACTGGTGCCAGTATTTGTCACAGAGCCAGAAAATATCAAATTTGTATGGTAAGGCATTGCCACTAATGTTTGGTCATTGTATTGTGAAGACGGTAATGTTCTCCTTACGCTATAACTTAATTTGTGAGCACAATGTGGAAAATTATTTAATAATCTCCAGTAAGATAATGATGCAAAAACAAAGTATTAAATCACCTTAAAGTGAGATTATGCAACTTTTACCCAATAGCAGCTACTGTGGCTAGAAGTGGCTACTACAGGATAATGGCACACTGAATTTCCCTTCATTACCCAAGATTCTCTTTGTCATTTGCTTTAAAGACACCAATCATCATCTCACTGTGAGTAACATCGAAATGTCAGTAAACCAACTCAGTAATGTCAGATACAAAGCAACGGCTAATGTCTGGTAACATTAGCTAACATGAGCTACTGGTCATACCAGACCAACTACAGCTGTAGCTGCAAAATGCCTGAGTGTGTTGGATTGATTAACATTGTGTTTTAGTTCTTATGAGTTTGACAATTGTAAGAGGAAGATGCTGTTATTTATTTCAGTTTCAAAGTCAGGAAAGCAAGTAAATTAAAAACAACAAATAAAAAATTATTAACAACTTTCTGAATAATAATTAATATTAAAAAAAATACATAAAATAAGATGCAGTTCTTACTTGAACCGTCCGTCAGCAATTAGGAGCTCATACATAGTTTTCTCAGCTGGTTTGATGAGGGACCTCATAAGATGGAGGGCCCCATTGCTTCCCTCCTTAGTGCCGCGCACCATACATGCGTTTTCTATGCACACAGCCTAACAAAAAATTCAGAGAATAGAGTTAGAGATCTAAAAGTCACTGTACAAATCTGGTAAGTATTTGGCTATAGGGGAGAGGTGCTGTCACACTGTCCTGTTTGCAATCAATCAATGCAATACATTTCTGAGAGGAAATTAAACCCAGCTGACTCCAATGTCTGAACCACCAGAGCAGAAACACACTTCAATCGCCAAGAGCTGGGCTAATTGGCTATTTTATTGTTATTTGTTTATAGTTGAAAGACAGCAAAATCATGTTAACACTTAGTAAGGGGCCCGGTAATGGCTTTCAGACCTCAAATATGGTAGCCAACTCTCCAATATCTTTCCATCACCTCTTATTTACCTTTTTTTCCCTCTGTTCTTTATTGAGTGTGTTCAACGCTCTGATGTAACTAACACACACACACACACACACACACACACATATACACAGAAGAGTTCTCACAGTGCGGTAAATGAAGACTCTGAGCAGTTTGCCAGCCAGTGTTTCCAGGAGCTGTCCATTGTAGAGCTCACTCAGTGTAACTTTCAGCTTCAAGATGTGGTTTTCCAAAATGATTCTCAGCAGGTTCTGGTCTGTTGACATCACCTCATCTGACAAACGCAGAGACAAGGTACAGATTTAACACGACACGTGTAATATGAGATGTCACTTCTGATGAATTATCTCATTATTTCCCCCATGTGCTCCTTAAAACGTGTCAAAAGTAGTGGAAATGTACGGAATAACTTCTTATATTTCTGAAGGACAAAATGTGACTTTTCTGTAGCTTATAAACTGTGTCACTTTGCTGTCCATAAAAACTTGTTTGGAGATCAACTCACTGGTGAAGGCAGTGTTGACAGGAGCAAGAAGTGTGTACTCTGTCTGTGGGCCCAGGGCAGCAGCTAAGCCCAGTTCAGACACCATGTCATTGAAGGTGCTCTGGGAGTCTCCCATCAGCTCCATCACTTCCTTGGCTGATATGAATAACACAAACATGACACATTGGTGAACACAGAAAAAAATGACATCTCAGTATTTGCCAAGGGCGAATTTGGAATGTAATTCACAATGTGTTTTACCTGCGTCGGGGACGAGCACCTGGTCGATGAGGTGGACGACGCCATTGGTGGCGACGATGTCCTTCTTCAACACCATCTTGATGCCGTTGACTGTCAGGCTGTCACCATCACAGCCGATCTCTATAGTGCTGCCCTCTGCTGTCTCATACACTGATCCTGCCATGATTGCTTCTGAACAATGGACACTGGTCAGCAGATGGTAGTTCACCAGGGCTGATTGGATAAAGACAGCAAAGTCGGTGGAAGAGTGTGAGAGACAGAGTTTTAGAATTAAAAAGAGTAGCTGATCAGATTGCACACTTTTATAAACTTTGAGGGTTGCCTGTAGTTATTTTTGTAATCTGGCTACGCACTCCAAGGTTTACATTTGTGCTCATTATTCAACACACATGCACACGGACATGTGGAAATATTTTGGCAATCCTGTCAACATTTGGATATGGGATTACACCTCCGACTGAGTCCAACTGTCAAACTGAGCAAGCAAAACTGGCCTGCAAAAGCACTCCAGTTACAACATGGAGAACCCTTCCAAACCCACAAAAATTCAAATGCAATCAGTGTCGCGCTGCAGGCCAAATTACTCTGTGGCCCAAACCTTCCCTTGTAGGAACAAGGCACAAGGCTCCATACCATCTTTACTTTGGTGGCTATTCTACCACGGTTGGTCAGCAAAGCCTGTTTGCCAAACGTCTGAGAATGTATCTGAGGTTATCTTGTGGTCCCACAGGCGGCCGCTCACTGAGGACACCGCAAACTGATTTCATGTTAATAGACATTCCTGGCTGGCCATTGACTCAGCAAATAAGCAGATAATCTGCCACTCTGGAGACATGAGCTTTCTGCTTACATTGTATGGTATGTGGACTTGAGTGGGTGTCTACCTCTTTATTCCTGAGAATGGCATGTAAGAGAGGTATGTGATACGAAAGGAATTTACAGTATGGGTTTGAAAGATGATTTCAAGGTTTTAAGTTCACCACATTCACCCGTAGTGGCTCTGCGAGGCTGTAGTTAGACACAATGGTGCTTTGAGTTGAATGCAAATGTAAGCATACGAACATGTTAACAATGACAATGCTAACATGTTGATGGTATGATGTCTACCATGCTCACCAGTTCATCCAGGAAGGGGCATGAATGCCTGCAACAAATCTTTGTGGCAATCCATCCAATACTTGTTGAAACATTTTACTAAAAACCAAAAGTGTCAATCTAACATTGGTGTTAAGACTAAAGTCATGAGCCCCTAGAAACACATTAGGCTACATCATCTGGGAACCACAAATGTCTGCACAAAGGTTTAGACCAATCCATTCTATTTCACTAGATAAAAACTTTGATTCTCTGGTGGTACAAGACGAGGCAGGGGTTCAGCAAAGTTGGCTGGATTCATACTCTGGGGACCATGAATCTCTGAACAAAATTCCATGGCAATCAATCCAACAGTTGTTGAGATATTTCAGTCTGGACCAAAGTGCTGGACTGACCTTCCAACTGACTGACATTGCCATCCCTTGAACAGCCAGCATTGCTAAAAATATTCAAATGCTCTTAACCTTTTCACGCCAAATCAACCAAAGGAATGGTATGCTAGTAGCTTATAACATCATTAGTGTATCTCATGTCCAATATACCTGCAATGATAGCCTTGTCCTTCATGATACGCTCCAGGTAGCCTGGGTTCAACTTGTCAAAGGCTTCATTGGTGGGAGCAAACAGAGTGAAGTGGCCAGGCTGGTCCAGCTTGTCCATCATACCAGAAGCCAACGCCGCAGTCTGGGAAACAAGACAGGACAGTGTGTCTCACATAATTGGAGCAAACCTTTTACTTCTGATATTATTTTTTGACCCTTTACACTCCAGTTCCATTAGTCAAATGTGCTGTTGGCTTTGAAACCCGGTGTGTTTTGAGTGCTGTGCATTTTTATTTACATTGAAGGTGGAGAGTTCGTCGTTGACATCCAAGATTTCCTTGATGGTGTTGCCCACAGAGCTGATGACCCTATCAACCACATGCACCACTCCGTTTGTGGCCACCTGGTTACCATGGATGATCCTGGCACAGTTCACTGTCACAACCTTCACAGAGAAGAGCATTTCATAATAAGCCAAAATAATCAATGGGGTTAGAAGTCATTACAGACAGTTACATGCATGTTTTACACTGTGGATAAACTGACCCCATTTGGGTAGTGGTTGATGTAGAGCCCAAGGTCATTGTACATGGAAGTTTCAGTCATGCCGTTCCTCATGTCTTTGGTGAGAATACGGCGGTTCACCATGTGAAAGTGAAGAGAGTTGTACAGCTCGATGTTCACGTTGTTCTCCAGTGCAGACCGTATAGTCTGGGGGAAAGCACAACTTTAGTTAAAGGGAACTAACTGTGTGAGTGTGTGTATTTATTTATGTTCCTCTAGAAATGTTTGAATCCTCCCATTCTACTCACAGGGTCAAGCGCATCCCAGGCGTCGTTGCTGGGTGCAAACATGGTGAAGGAGCCTTTCCCTTCAATTTCCTCTCTCAGCTTGGACATGTCTGCATATTGCTGTGTGGTCGTAGCCTTTACAAGCCCCAGTGTACCATACACGTGGTCAATGGGAGCCACTAGAAGGGGAAGCAGAGGGATTGTTCATGGTCAGAAAAGTGGCTAGTGTAGAGGAACAATCAACTGAAAATTTTGACTTGACTTTGAATTAACTTGTATGTGGGACAGTTGCTACTGAAATAATATTATTGGAAAACATTGGGCCTGTGGTTTGAGCCACCTACCTGCAGGGCATCCTACCATGCCCTCCAGCTGCATGTATCCCGGACAGCACTCATATATGACTTCGCTGCCAAAAAAACAAACAAACAAAAACCCAAAAAAACATACATATTAGACCTGTGAGTAACTCAGTCAATTAGCTGATCATGAAAAACATTGATTCATTTTATCCAGGGACAAAATGTAAGAAAGAATGACTTCTACAGCCCGAGAGCAGTACAGGTCATTATAATGATCCACTGTTTTTGCAACAGCAAAAAGAAAAACAAAAGAGAGCAAGATGTAATATAAATGTAATGCATGTTGAGAAACAAAGAACTAAACAGAACTGACAGCTGAGAGGAAAAAAAGAAAAAACCTCTGGGGCTGTGATGGAGAGAATGACGAGGGCTTGGATTGAGAGACATGTGAAACGGGAGAGCAAGGCTGAACAAGGAGCAGGTCTTACTCACCAAAATACAAATCCATACTTGGGCAAAGTACATTTGAAAGCTAGAGCAGAAGAAGTGAGGGTGTAAGAAAACATCCAAAAAGGCAAGTAAGTCAGGGAGAATAATAATAAAAAAAAAAGACAAGAAAAACACCATCAATATGAAAGTGGTTCATAAACTGGCAGAGGGCGCACAAGTCCCAGCAGGCCAATCACAGAAAGAAAGAATGACTAGCTCAAGACACTTGCCTCAAGTGAACCAGCCAACATCATTTCCAATATCTCATGCGCCAGCAATAAACCCAGCAAACAAAAAGAAAAATGTATGTAATTCATGTAGCAGCAACAGGATCAAAACAAACCCCTGAGAAGGGAAGAAGAATATTCATAACACTGACAAGCTGTGCATTACCAATATCAAACAAACTAAGAGATCAGGGAGCAAGCCTCTAGCTCCACAGCTCCAAATGATTTTATGCGCTCTTCAAAATTATTGTTGAATAAAATATGTGAAGACGTACTTCTGTGGGCTGTCACATTAGTAGAGCTTAACAGCACAGTTACATAGTCTATAAATTTTATGGAAACTCGCAGCCATCACATTTCTGAGATAAGCTGGGATTTACAGTATAAACTTTATATTCATCTAGATACTGTAAGTATGTCAATATGAAAACCAGACAGGGGCGTCTGCTGCCCTCCTGCACTTTCTCTTGGCCATTAATCTAATTCCCAAGAAACTTTCCAAGAAAAACAACATCTTAATATACAGTCGACATCTTGTATCCATTTAAAAGATTTGGATTTCGAGGCTGGAAGGAGCAGCTTATATGAAAATTAGTAAAAACAGAGCTCAAAGGAGTAGAAACATCCTGGCAGGAAGCTGAGAGGACCTGCTAACACTAAGCACACCAAGGGAGCTGCACAGTCGACCCTCGTCAATCAGCCATAAGCTTTACAGGAAACTGAGTTTCACTGTGCTGCTGTGTTGTGAATGACAGGTTAGGATGTGAGAGGACTGACACTGTGAACCACAAGTCAATATTCCATAAAATTTAGGTTAAATTGAGGAATAAATTATGTTTTTAAAACAGCTCCTCATTGAAATATAACTATAAGCAGACATTTGTTTGGGACGTGTCCCAAGTTAACACACATCTTCCAAGATGCAAAAGAAAAAACAGCAGTGAGTCAATATTGGCCACTCAACAATGATCCACCAGAGAGAGAGCCTGAATGCTGGAATAAATTTAATTGGGGTTTGACCTGAAGCCCTTCATAGGTTCCAGTTGGAGCTTTCAGTGGGTTTCCTAAAGAGGTTTGCTCAGAGAGGTGTGCACGGAGCCTATTACACATCGCCTGCATTCGGGGCTAGAGTTTTAAGGTTTCCTGCTTTCTTATTTCCCATGGAAATACTGCGTTTCTATATGAACTCTGTGTTTCTTTCTCTGCAGAATTCACCTCCAAAGCAAATAACTGTTTCCTTTCCTTTCAGAAATGAACAGTAGTGACATGTTATGCAAACGCAAAACACTCCCTTCAAAGCATACAGCGCACACACACACACATTAAAGAAGAAAAAAGAAAGAAATCACTCACTTTCTCCCATCAACTCCCTAAAATGACTCACATATTTTGGCAAACCTCTCTAATCCACTCGAACCAGTGTTTGTGTGTTTATGGAAAAATGTGTGGCGATACTAAATATTGTGACTTTGCCATGTTGCTTATAGAACAATCATTCTATGTGTTGACACTAATTGATATAATGTAAAACACATAAATATCCGTGCACAGCTGGCTGTCAGGAAGGCATGAAGTCATTGCTCTCCCAGCTGCAGCTCTGACAGGGTAATGGATGCAGTATAGACCAGAGACAGAGCTGGCCAATGCGCTGCAACCAGGGGCCTCTGGCAGTGTCACCGCATGAACCAGCTCAATGTGGCTTCCAGATGAGCAGATGTGCAAACACAGGGCATGAGTGCACAAAAACAAATACCGCACACTTGTCTGGCATCAGATTAAAAAAAATGACTGTTTTCCTGTTATGTAACCAACAAGCATGAGTCTCTCTTGTGTCCTCATCAAGTGGCCAATGGCTTCCTGAACACTGTGCCAACATTTTTTCTATTTTATACACGACTACCGACACAGACGACGCCATGCTGGGGCTTTAACACTCATCAGACCATTCTTATGGTGTTATTATTGGAAGCCAGATTATAAGCTTGCTCCTGCTGATCGCTGCATGTTATGTCCGTCACCTACAGCACATCACAACATGCAGGGAAATTGCTTCCACCTGAACCTCCAGCAGCTCACTTCAAGAGCTCTTTATGGAAATTAAGGCATTAACAAATCCCCACGGTGTCATTTAACTCCTAATGGGGAGATAATTAGACGAACAGTGCAGGTTGAATACACATCCGCATAATTTATCCTCTGTTAAACTAGTGGTTTCTAAGAGATCGGGTCCAGGTATTACTTCAAAAATGCTGCACTCTCAGAGCTTGTTGAAACACCAGCTTGTTCATACACCACAGCGCAGCGACCAAACAGCCGCGCTGTAGACTCCAACACCCTTCCCTAATCTCTCATCAACACCAAATCCAGCGCAGACATAACCACAGCTGGGTGGATTTCCTCCACCGCTGCCGAACAACGTCCCCACTGTGACCACGGGCGGAGGGGAAGCGAGACACTTTTCTGGCTTTTGCATGTGGCTTTTGTTTTGTTCTTTCACTCAGTTTAATGTGGCTCATATTTAGCGGAGTCTTTGTGTCCCTGTGCAAAATGCAAATTTGAATACACAGAGTATATTTGATTCATTCATGTACATGCATGCTAAGGCCGAAAAAGTGAAGTGTAGATGTATGTAGAATATTTGTTTTCTTTAGAATCAGTTTATGAAGGCAGACCATTTTTTTTGTCTTTATTTCTATCACAACTTAATAAACTTCCTTAAACGTGTTTAATATGCCTTAGACTTTTTTTTAGCGTACCTAAGCAACTCAAGAAACAAAAACAATTAAATGTGTTTGGTATCCAGTGCAGAAACCCTCATTAAACTCCTTCTGTGTACCCTCATATTATGTTCTTTTATCGTAAATTGCTGGGTGGCTCCATGTAGTATTATCTTGGTGTGGTCTATCACTGTACCGTGCACTGCACTGAGTCACTCTTTTATCCATTCTCCCTCACAGCTCCTCATTTTCACGCTAATCCTGACACAGCGGCAGGTGTTACAGCTGATTGCATGACAAAGCAAAGGTGTGTGTCTGCATGTGTCTTCTTGTATGTGCATGTGTGTGTGTGTGTGTGTGTGTGTGTGTGTGTGTGTATGATTGAGAGGATGTGAGTAAAGGGCATGCTTTTTTCTTTTTCCTATCTCCCGCTACACTTTAGTCACCTACGATGCAGAACAGCTCCAGCCGAGCCTTACACTCCATCAACACGACGGCAGCTGGACCTACTCTTCCCTAACATCTACTCTTCTGCACATCATATCACGTAATCAAGAAAATATTAGACTGACAGAAATTGTCCTGCGGAAACCCAAAAATCTAAAACCATTCACCTAGTTCACACTTCACTCTTTAGCTGCAAATTCACATTTTTTTGGCTTGTTAAGATCTTGAAATTCAGCATGTTTACACCAGCATAACCTCATTTTTATGGTTGTTCATCAGGGAGTTCTGAAACAGCTAACAGCCCCTCACTGTGAGACACAAAACTCCACTTAAACTGCTGCTATCAAATTTATCTTAGCAGGAGCTTCTTACATCTCACTCATAGATGGACAGTTTGGCTAAAAATAAAAAAATAAAAAATCTGTGTGAGACTCACATACACACAGACACAGCATATCAAGTACCAGCCACCCCTGCCAAGACCCCAAATCTGGTGAAACCGGAGCTGCAGTATATTCTCAGTTTCCCTCAGCCGCACACGTACACTACTGTTTTTTTTTCTTAGCACCTGAAACGTGTCAAAGGGGAAGTGAGGCATCAATCACTGTTCAGCAGAGTTTGCAACATATGCAGGCCCACAATAGAAAGTGCACCAACCCGCAGGTTACACAGCATGCTCAGACTTGTAAGGGGGGGGGGGGGGGGGGGGGGAGAGATTCTGTGTGTAAGAGAATAAGAGTGAAATCTACTCATAAAGGGAAAAACATATGAAGGGATATTGAATGGTCCTGTCTCTTTAAAATGTAAATATTCAATCGGCATCATCGTGAAATCTGTAGCTTTTTTTTTTTTTGTGACGGTTCAGAGAGGAAAGTGAGAACAGCTGCATGTTCAGACAGCTGAGACAAACAGAGCCCGAGGGTCTGCACAGCTGGGGTCAGACAGAGCTGACCTCTGCTGTTTGAACCAGAATAAAAAAAAAAAGTGACCACTTAACAGATGAGAGGTGAAATCCATCCACATGTGCAGAAAATTTGAGTACTTAATGTTTATCTGACTGATTAGAGAATTCAGAGTTACTAATGTGTGTGATGTGTGTGGAAGCAGGGAGTGGTTTTGATGCAAATGAAATAAAAACATATAATTTGATCCATTCGTGTCAGACTTACGCCTTCTTGCCACAGATGGTGCCTTTGTACCAGTTCCTACATGTGCTGAAGTACTTCTTCTTGGTCCCAGCGACCTGCTGCAGAGTGCACATGTTCGGGCTGCGAGAGGAGGGATGTGGGAGGACAAAGACAGTGGGAGGAGAGAGAGACAGGTAAGGTGAAGAGGAAAGGACGAGGAGATGAGAGGAGAGGAGGGTGTAAGTTAGAGAAAGGGTGTGAAACAGGGATGGGTGCATGCAGGTAAAGAAAGAAAATGTCATTCATACACTCTAAGGCTTATGTACCATGTTTCTTAACAATGAATACTTTCATTTGCTTTGAAGAACCAATCATTTGAAGAATAAATCTTTCACCCTTAGTTTGTCGAATCATAAAAAGTAAAAAAAAAAAAAAGAAAAAAGAAAAAAGATAACTTTCTCAAACATGGATGAACAAATCAAATTCAGAATCAAACAATTCAAACTGTAAATTGAGCAGATATATTTATGTAGAAGAGAGAATGAACGTGAGAGGCAATATTGAATTTTCCGTCATGGCTTGAATCAATATTTTCATCAATGTGGCTGACCTGTTTCTCAAATCATCATCTAGCACTCTATGCAGCACAAACAAGAAAATACGACATGCATTGCACTTCACGTACGTCAGCTTGTTACTAATCATGCAATTTATGCTCTTAGATCTGCTGACAAATGCAAAACACAAAATGGTCAGGATTGTTAATATCACCAGTTATCTGCTCAAAATTAAAAGTAAAAAAAAACAAAACAGAAAAAGCCAATAACTGTCACACTATTCTTTACATTTGTCATGTGACATCTCTCTCTCTCTCCCCTCTCAATGATTCCTTTCTCTCTACTTCTCCCCTTTGTCTCCCATGTCCCATCTCCTTACCCTTTACCCCTGGCCCGAATGCGACTGTGGGTCACTATCTTGTCATAAGCTGAAGAATCCACGCTCCCTAGGCAGCAGAGTGCCACCAGCACTAAGGTCACCACTAGCAGCTGATGCATCCTGGGGAGTTATGAGTCCTCTGTAACTGCAAAGGGCACAAACACACACTCCGCTTGCCTTTTAAACACAGTCACGCACACACACACAACTATGGCCCCCCCCCACAAAAAATACACAGGAGATGTGGGAGTGCATGTTGAGAGAGGGAGCTTTTATACCAACAGGTCTCCCTCTCTCTCTCTCTCTCTCTCTCTCTCTAACACACACCCGTCCCCACCCACTTTTTTTTTTTTTTACTCCCTCACTGTCTTTTCCATACCATTACGTGCTGCTCTCACCCTCACACACCCTTCTCTTTAGTCAGAATCCTCCCTCCAGCCCTGACTCAAGCACAAGCTCATTGTCTCCCCCTCCCTCACGTTGTTTCACATGATTTTCTTGCGGATTTCTTTACCACCATCACATCCCAGAGCACCAAGGACACCCTGTAACTCAAACTTTACCTTGCTCTGCACTCTGTAGTGACACTTTGTCATCCAACTGAGGATTGTCCTGTGAAAGTAGATCAGACTGCAATGTAACACTGAGGTTTTTGACTCATGTATTTTTAGATTGATGGAGGATTTCAAGAGGGGAACACACTTGGAGTCCCATCACAGCTCAAAAAGGAACATGTAAGTACACATAAAGGAATACTGAGTCACTCTATTTCACCTAAGCACACACACACACACACACACACACACACACACACACACACACACAGGCAGCAGGCATAACTCTAATATGTATCCTTGGGACATTAGGCAGAAAAGAAATATGTAAATAAAATAGATTTAGATGTTTTTAATGTACCAGAAAATGAGGCTGTAAATCAAACCCAAAGACCCATGGTGATGGATCTGTGCAGATGATAGTTTTACACTTTGTTTGACAGAAGCCTGACTGTAGTTTGTTTTTTATATATTCCATCCCCTGGGATACCACTCTCCTCCTCATTACTCTTATGATGTGG
Source organism: Seriola aureovittata (assembly GCF_021018895.1). Classification (NCBI taxonomy): domain Eukaryota; kingdom Metazoa; phylum Chordata; class Actinopteri; order Carangiformes; family Carangidae; genus Seriola; species Seriola aureovittata. Next base: position 7,027,234 of record NC_079378.1, on the reverse strand, counting down.
ATTCATCATTTCCACCAGCCTTTCCTCCCCTGAACTCCCGTTTGTGCTGCAGCTCCTCTTTTCCCCCTTCATCCTCCCTGCTGTCATGTTCATCGCTCAACAGCTCAACTTCCTTCCCCGTGTCCCAACTTTTCCCCTTCGGCTGTCTTCGTCTCCGGGGTTGAAGCCAGATCTGATACAGCTTCAAAGGAAAAATTCATCATGGAACAGGCTCAGCGGACGTCGTCATGTACGGTCTTGACTTGTGAACATGTCCAGGTATACTTCTAAACTGGAGACACACAGTTGAGGGCTCTTGGTGATGTCAGTTCCTTGAATTAAGAATGAAATCTTTCAGTTTACTCCACAAATGTGACCACGGACAGCACAGCCAGGTACAGGTGAATGTTTGGGACAGTGAAGCATAGATCAGGGAGATTTTATTGGTCATAAATAATAAATAAATAGTTTGCAATCAGCAGAATATCAACATGTTTTGTTCTTTGAATGACTGATTAAAAAAATCACATTTAATAACCAACAGTACATCACAGTTTAACTCACTTTTTATGAACTCGTACGACCTTTCTGATTCCAGGGAGATCAGCAGCGTACAAGAGTCTGAGCTTTCTCTGACACGGCCTCCTCCCTCTGGAGACAGCTTCCTGTCTATGATGCTATCTTAGCACTGGAAAAGAAAAAAAAAGTAATCTTTACTGAGAACACACATACAGTATTCAACCCAGTCTGCAATTTACGGCAATTTAAACTTTACCAGCTATTGATTTCCTTTTTTGTTCCCTCCCCTGCCCCAGGCTCCTCTAAAATCCCCACACACGAACAATACTGTACGTGCGTGCACGCACACACACCCAAAATAGACACATAGACACCTACAGTACATAACGGAGTATCACTTTGATCACATTTAACCGTAAATGATGTGCCTCTCTTTCATTTACTAATGTTACATCATCTTTCCATCCTCTTAGTCAAACCTTTAAGAGACGTTCAAACCCTGTTGAGCCTTGTATATCACTATGTTGCTGGCTGCAGGACTGCACCACAGTCCTCTCCCTAACTTGCAGGTGGGTATCTTGGATAATGGCAGAGAGGAAGGAGAACTGAAGCAGAATCCATCCTATAATGACATCTCCCCCTAGTGGAAAGGACTTGTCAGTACAGTCACTTGGAAAATTAGAATCACCGTCTCTTGGTTGTGCACCTCTGGCAAGCAGTCAAGCTGCAGCTTACATCCATGTGTGTCCAGACTCATATGATATACAGTGAGGTCCAAAAGTCTCAGACCACTTTCCTGAATGGAGTAGTGGTCTCAGACTTTTCCTTTGAAGGAATTTTATGCAGTGGAGACTTTGAAGTTAAGGCTTTGAAGAGTACGTAGTGAAGACTTTGAAGGAAATTCATCAAAAAATATTAAGTATATATTTTTGGATTTGTGACATGGGGATGTATGTATACATAAAATTGATTTGACTTGACTTTGTTAAGCTTTGCTCTTCCTGTCCTGCTGTATGATCACTCTGTTAGTGTGTAAGTTCATTGAGAGAAACATGCTTGGCCAGTAGAGCTCTGATTCAGATCAGAACACAAAGCTGTAGCCATGACAGTCGACAGTGTTGCTGCAAAGAAGCTACAAACTCTGAAACACGGATGCTGCACACACATCTTCAACCCGGTAGCACAGTAGATCTATATAGTCACCATGGCTTCAAGATTAGTGTCAAATATGGTCACAATCTCCCAACTGTTCTTGTGTGTCACAGCGCTGAATAATGACTTGAAAAGTAGTTTTGCAGAACATTATGGTGTTGCAGGGAAGTTGACCTTTGACCTTTGTGGCGTCCTGGCTCAAGTGGCCACAACAAAAGGCAGACACACCACGGTTAACAAGAATACTTTTAGTAAACTGAAATTAAAACTAAATTAAAGCACCAAATTAAATAATGTGTTGCGCGTGTGGTAATGCGCAGAACAAAACCAAAAGAGTAAACTAAGGCAACATCACAAAGGCCAAGATGTGTTGTGTCTGTGGAGATGAGCAGAGAGAGAGCAGTTAGTCTGCAGCCATGACTTCTGTACCCTGGAACACGCTGGGGACCACAGGTGTTCCAGATCCACCAATCAGCCACCTGACAGAGACAGATCAGTACGGGACAATCAAACCCCAAGAGGACCCCAGGGGTCGTCACACATTTTCGATATGAAATTGTCATCACTTCATCATTTTATCCTTTTAGAGATTTGTGTGAAATTTTATGATAATTAGCATATGAATTATTGGTGTTCACAAGCATTAGACAGATGTGAGGCTGTATAACAGCAATGCATCTACATACTTTTGTGCATTCTGTGTGTATGTGTGTGCAACATTCTCCATGTTCTGTCCTTTAATATACTAAATCTGTTTGGAATTGTGAAGCTTGTGCGTCGACCCTCAGCTTTTAGAAAACCTGACTCATGTTTGGAAAAAAAGTATATGATTGCATCAACTCTGTGAGTGTGTCTGTTTGTGTTAGTTCATTTATTTACTGCAGCTGGTTACTGTTGCTGCTGGAGCCTTGAACACAAGTTATTCACTTATTTTGCCCTTTGCTTACGAACAAAAATGACACGCTTCGTTCTGGATCAAAGAGTCCACTGCCCACACGGCGTAAAAGCTCCTAAAGGCCATGACAAGTTGTACGAAAAAGCAGATGTGCTAAACAATCTATCTAATTAATTAAATAGGTATAAAATATAGACTCCAGCGTGCAAAGTTCTTCTTTTTTCTACATTTTGAATTACACAGGTGATATTTGACGGGACCTTTGACAGGGTAAGAATAACAAAGAGAATAACAAAGGTATTGAGAAGACAATACGTTCATATGAGCTGATCTTGATCATGAATTCATGAATCTCGTTTGATCCTTTTTATTTAAATTAAATAATACATTTTGATCCATCACATGTGCGCTGAATTTAAATGTTTTTGTATGTTAGAGACAATCCAGATCTTTTTACCTCGCTCACATTGAACTGATGATAACTGAAAGTCACACATCTGTGTTTTGAACTATTACTGTATGTAGAATTACATAATACATAATACATAATACATACATAATAAAACATTGTAACATTTAAAATATGAGTGTGAGCATATTGAAGTTTAAGCACTTTATATTCATGTGTGTCTGCATCTGTGACAGCCTGGATCAGTGCTGCTGGAAGATCCCTCACAACCTCAGAAGCATTTCAGCACAGCCGTTTGATCACACATGGAGCAGTTTCATCATCTGCTGAATATTTCATCTCTTTTTCACTTGCTTGGTCACTTGTTCGCTTACAGAAGGTCTCCTGGTGGTTCAGTCTCCTGCTCCTCCACTCCTTGAGCAAGATACCCAGAAGAATATAATGGAATATATTGGCTGTAGTACTCATTCGATTAAAAAAAGTTATGCCCCTCACAGGACTGAAAAGGTTTTCAGGGGCAGTATAAGACCAAATTTTCGGCAGATAAATGACACACAATATCCTCTCATTTTGTGGTTTTGCTGTACTGACTGTTATTGATATTTCAGTTTTTAATGACCAGATTGTTGATGGAGCAAGAAGGAAAAAGCTTTCTGAAAGAATTCTGAAATTCTTGGCAGAACTTGGTCAAACTCCATATTGCAATCATAATGCAATCATTATAATTCAAAAGTAACCGTTGTTTAAGCCCAATCAAGCAGCTTTACATAAAGTCTTCTCATCTGTCTATTAAATCATTTAAAGGAAAAAGGTACATGGTAAAGTCAAATATCTGGTAGTGAAGGGGACAGAGTCCAAATATTCTTCAAAATTACAAAATGACTTTCAAAACCATTAATGCACTTATAATATTTCTTGTCTGACAGACGAGCTGCCTGACCGAGCTGACATTGATCCTGAGGAGAATTTATCATTCTGGATTTTGCATGTGCTTTTATTTTGAAACCTCAGGAGTGGTGTTAACCTAAGTCTTTTAAATAAGAAGTGATTAGACAAAATTAATGACAAATTTTGAATGATTTATATTTCATACCATGTCTGGTAGATTGTCAGCATTACAAATAATTAAAAATGTGTAAGCTATATGTCAACTATTAACCCATAAACGATCCTTGTATGCGTGCATTGTCTTCAGTGGCTGTTTAATGGAGAGACTGGTCCTGGTGCTGCTGCTGTTATGCCTCTATCACTTTGAAACTCTTTTAAGGACAAAACATTTCATGAACACTTCACATCCATGAAAACTGCAAAGTTCAGATAGAAAGATTTGTTAAGGAGCTTTTTGTTTTGCTAGTCCTACCAATGTTAGAATTAGCAGCTGTTTACTTACTCGTCTAGATGAAATGTTGCGAGTTCTGCATCCATCAAACTTCATTCCTTCACTCGCGAACAGCTGTCTCCAGTGATGGAAGCAGCGCCAATGTTATCACTTCTTCTCATTTACTGTTAGTTAGCATGCTAACTAGCTAGCCCTGGTCCGGTTGGCCTGTCTCTTCACTTTCCAATACCAAGTCACTGTAGTGTCCAGGCTGCCCTGAAGGAGTCATATCATATCCTCTTGTATTGCAAATGCAATGATGGCTGAATCTCTTGGCAAGAAACATTGAACAAAAGAAAAAAAGCCAAATACAGAGTGTATTTTTAGGTTTATTTCTGGTCTATGTTTTAATCTCTATAACATCATTCGTACAAACTAACATGACATCTAAGGTACTTTTTAAAAACAGCAAATCTTTTCAAAATAACAAGTTCATTTTCTGCGGGAGTGATAAAACATGAATAATATGTTGCTTTAAATGGTTGATAGACTCTTTTCAACAATTCATGTTGTTTATCTCCCATTATTCTTTGACTGGCAGTTGGCCACACTTTACCCTACATATGTGAATACTTGAACTGTCGCCGCTTAACATGCGATCGTCCTCGTCGGAATGATGAGAATCACAATCCCAGGTTTTTGCATAGAAAAACATTGACATTGAGTTGCTGTTGCATGATCAAAGCTTGACACGTCTTTAAGATATCGTACGCCAGTGTAAAGTGTGTAAAGTGCAGAAACAGACAGAATAAGGCAGAGAGTCAGGTCTAAAACAGAACACATCTATTGCTCTAGTGAGTTAAGGATGGGAAGCGATAAAGCAGCATAGAGACAAACAGGAAAAGAAAAGAGGTAGAGAGAGATTGATAAGAGAGCATGGCGAACGATTGAAAAACTGGAAAAGGACGCGTCAGATAAGAGCAAAGGGAGAGAGGGGACATTAAAAAAAATGGAAATTATCAGTTTCAGGAAATAATTACTTTCCAATTATCTGCAGGGAAGAGATAAGATAAAATAATTTTATCCTCAAATCTAAATCCTTTACAGAGCTCCATTTACCTTTGCTGCACCTCCTCTGCTAATATAGTGGCATTTCAAAACTCTTAAACCAAAGGCCTCCCTGAGTCTCCGCAGATCAAAGCTGATCATTTAGTTTAGTAATTACTGGGAAAGTTAGACTCTGTGCAAAACAAACAATAACACATACTTTTCTGAAACCGCATTCCTCACTTGATTGTCAGTCTCTGTCTTCAGTCCAGCAATACGTGGCCTGTAGTTGTGTTCATGCATTGCCATGTCTTAGGCTTCTTCTCTGCATGTTCCTGTCAAACATCCATCAGCTACTGGGTCAACGTAGGACAAACTCTCTTTGTCCTTTTCATTGGTTTCTTTTTCCCCATCTTCCTCCAAGCTGCAGTTGGTATTTAAGACCTCGCTATCCTCATTCGCTGCCTCAGTAACTGTAGCTTCTTCCGCCTTCTCTCCCTTTGAGATCTCTCTCTCATCCTCACCTCTAGCCGTATGCTCTTTGACCTGCTCCTCGGCGTCTGAGCCCGCAGACTCCCCTGCTTCCTCTGATAAAGAGTACATCTTTCTGGAAATCTCTCCTGCACCTGACGTGCCTTCATTGCCCCCCCAGTGGTGTTTCTGGAACAAGCCAAAGTCAGTGATATCTTTGGGGAAGTTTTTCCTCTGGTTTGAATTTTCACTGGGGGTCTCATCAGACACCAGGGACAAGAGCCCATTGGCTAGACCATTGGAGGACTCTGGTGGCCTGGGTGACGCTGTAGAGCTACTCTGCTTGAGGATGGAAGTGGTGATCTTGAATCTATTGAGTTTGCTTTTCACCTGGCTGCTCTGAGGGCAGGAAGAAACCTTAAGCAAAGAATTGGGGTAAGCAAGACTGGACTCCACCGAGCTGCCGCTGGCCTTTGCCCCTGGTAGAGCAGGCTTCCCCGTCTTCACCATGCCCATCACCTCGTAACGAAAACTGGAGATATCTTGTTTCAGCTCCTGAGAGAGCAAAGCAAAGATTAAGCTCCCCTGGTAAATTAAGTAATGCTTTTCATTGAACTATTAGTCCCATCAGTCCCAGTTGTTGGTATCTGCAGAACACTCCACAGAGTATCGATTACATGTCGACTTGGTCAGTACTAAGTGGATAAAGTGTAATAGCTATGACAGACAATAGGCATTAACAAGCCAAGATTGTATGAAAAATAGAATTTTATGATGCTAAAAACTAAACATCACAATTCAACCATCGTTAAACCTGCAGAAAGTAATTTGATTAGAAATGTTGATTATAGTGTAAGTTATACTTTCTCTTTCCCTGTAGAACCTCAGCCCTACCTTGAAGTTCTCTTCAGTTAAGCCTTCCTCTGTCTTGGCATCTCTGATCATGGCGGCCACATAACGTTTCACCAAGTTCCTCAGAACCTCCTACAACAGTAAAAAGAAACTGCCTTTGAACACAATAACATTTTTAATATTGTATCAAAGTGTCATTTCAATACAAAACTCAAAGTCAATAAGCTGGGACAAAGATGACAAATATGAACACACAAAAGAAAACACATTTTACGCTTCAACTCCTATATAAGTAATAGAATAACCCCCTGCAGATGTGGACAAATAGAAAACCCTCTACACTGAATGGTAATGAACATCCCACTGAGTGTAACTCTTAGGCCTATTGTACGAGACATCACTTTAGCATTCTATTGACAGATTGAAACTGAGCAAGTGGAAGAGCAGAATATGTGATGACACACTTACATATACACACACACACACACACACACACCAGCAGAGGATAGTGATTTTTTCCAGCTTGCTTTGCAAGACACACTACATGTACCTGGTACTGATGGTTTATCCTCAGATTCTCTGCTGCTCGCCTCTGCACAGATGTTGGATGAAAAAGAGAGTAAGGGGAAGAGAGAGAAACCAAAACATATTTAAATTTTCTTTATAAAAAACTTTGCTTTGTCTGTGTGTCCTGCAACACATGGGCCCTGAGAGTTGTTGCAGGAAGGACCGCTGCTCTAAAATGTGATTTCATTGAAAAAACAAAAAAGGATTCCCCTTGACTAAAGATTATTTTTTATTACTGATTAATCTGCCTGCCTGTTTCTCTGTTAATCGATGACTCATTTTGTCTATAAAATGTCAGATCACTGCCCAAGATGGCCTCATGAAATTCCTTGTTTTATCTCACCATCAGTCCAAAATGAAAGATGTCTATTTTATCATCATATGAGTAATAAAAAAAAAAAAAAGCAGAAAATCCTGACATTTGATAAGCAGAGATGGATGCTGGATTAGTTATGAAGTCATCGAACTGATTCACTTACGAATCATTTCAAAATAAGAAAGATACATCATTTATGTCCAGTTAAGTATTCCTTTCCAAACAAACCAGACCCCTTTTCTTTCTGTCACTGTGAAACTCAAATAAATGTGTTTTTAAGTGTTTGACACCAAACTTACTCCGAGAGATCCGAAGGTTTCAGGACGCTTGGAGTTTGTCCTCTCGCACACTTGCCTCTTAATCCAACACATGAGGTACCAGAATGACTTGGGGCTGGGGATGATGTTGAAGGGGGCCGGCAGAGTGGCCCCTTCTTCGAAGTAACTCATCCACAGCTTTGTCCTGGCAAACTTCCACTCAATGTCTGCGTGATCCTGAAATCAAGATTAGGGGCACATTGGAAAAGCATGTTTGCATTGCGTCATCTTTTCCACACACACACATATGTTTTTTTTTTCTTTACAGTGTGTTTGTGTCTGTGCTCACAGCAATGTGCTGGTAGGAGTTGTTCATCATGGCTATGAGCATGTTGAGGAGCACCACCAGTGAAATGATGTTGTATGTGCCGAACATGGTGGCGCCGACAAACTCGGTGAACTGGTGGTCCGCGTCCACGTTGGTCACGTACAGGCTGATCAGGCCAAAGATTGACCAGAAGAGAGATTGCAGGGTCTCAAACAACCTGCAAAGGAAAGAAGCATGTTACTCAGATAAATAATATGAATGGTCATTGAGTTTTTATAAAGGTGAGTAAAAGTCCTTTAACCCTGTGTTTATGAAATTCTACAAAGACATCACATTCACTTCGCAACTGAAAACTTTTTTTTTTGTTAGTTTTCACACATTTTACAACCATTAACAGCAACACACAGACACACAACTCTCACATCTCTCTTTGCCACTCGATTTCGCAACATCACACATACTGCATGACATACGCAGGCAGAGTTTAGATGCACGTGAACTCACGTGGAGAAAGCGTTATTCTGCTCCACACATCTGATTCCCTTGCATTTCCCCTTCTCGTCTGAAGCTTTGGTCTCGTAGTAAAAGTAGAGCTGGTTCAGCCCGTTAGCGAAGGCCAGCAGGACCTGGAGACAGACAGCATGTGATTGTATTTCTGTCATATTTACTGCGTGTTTATGTTCCCACAGGTGTGCAAACGTCGGTGTTGTTTACCAGACAGTAGATGAAGAGGAACTTCAGGATGTCCAGCAGCATTCTCCCGAGAGAGATCTGCAGCGGCCCCAGATGGGAGTTGGCTGTGAACAGCGAGATCAGGCGCAGAGAACTGAAAATGTTTGCTATTGCAAACACTGCCTCAGCTACTAGAGTCGGGTGCCACATTTCCCACTGGTTCCTCGGTTTACTGCCACTGTACTGAACGGGGAGAAGAAGAAGAAAAAGAGCAGATAAAGTGAGAACACACTACACCTGTTAATTCTACTATTCATAGATAACCGGTTACCTTAGTGTAGGCTACAATCTTGAGGGATATGGTGGCCAAGTACAGAGAGTTCATGACAAAGTCCATCAGGTTCCACCAGTCATGGACATAGTCTTGGAAACCGCCATCCCACATTTGCTTGATCTCTGCCCAGATGAATCCTAAAAATACAGAGTTTGTCTGATCAGCTGTTCGATAAAAAACCTCGGACAGTGTTTGTTTCTGGAAGGCATCAGTTCAAATTGAATAGTTATTTTGGGCATCCAGGGTTCAGCAAATCTGCTAATTTTCCGCATAGAGTGGGAGTCAGAGCATTTCAAGCTTGAGTGGGCGTGGAGCTCCCCTGACTGAATCTCCACTAGAAAAGATCAGAGACTGCGTTAGAAAATATCTGGTTATTTTATTATCAGGACTAAGAGTCTGCAGCTCTGTGAGGCTGAGCTCAGACACAGTGGTGCTTTGAGTTACATGCTAAAATCAGCCTGCATAATGATAAAGCTAACATTATATACATAATTGTGAAAATAACTTTACAAACTCAAAATCTTTTTGACCCTAATTTGAGCCCATAGAAGTGTTTTGAATTTGCTACATCTCTGATCTGCAGCTCGGATTCATCTCCTCCACAGCAACGTCAACTGAGGCTCATGGGTATTGTAGTAATTAGAGCGTTTTACTACACCACACTGATGGAAAAAATATGATCTTTTATATGTGAAGCTTTGTAAACTGACTGCAAATTGAGCTTTTACTCACCCAGCACCCAGGGCAGGATCATCCACTCCACGGTGGTTGGTGCAGGGCCCTGCCTATCCTGCCGGTCCTGCTCTGTGGTGACAATGTGCTGGGAGGCGAGCAGCAGCAGGAATAGAAAGGTCAGGTAGGACGCCGTGTGGCAGATGAACTTGATGAAGGGCTTACGGATGAAGAGGCCGTAACGACTCTTTGGAAGGATGAGGTAGCAGAAAGCAAACACTGGGTAGAGGAGGCCGATGAAGACGCAGGTGAAGAACTTCCCTGCCCAGTGCCGCCGCCGCCAACCGGGGAACTCATCATACCACCGGGATGCCAACAGCTGCTGGCAGTTTGGCTGAGCTACGAACTTGAAGAAACAAGAAAAAAGGAGGGTTATAATTTCCATCTTTTTGATCTGCAGAGATAAGAAGAACTTCTCATACACTAATCTGAGGTATTATTGCAGCATGTAAACCTGCTTTGAGTCAGCATCCTCAGCCGGAGGCTATTTAGTGGTTTTACACAGAACATAATACCCCTAGTGACCACATGCCAGAATTAGCACCTGCAGCAAGTTCCATTTGAGAGCAGACGAATGGACGAGTAGGAAGTGTTGTAGGTGTGAAAAACTGAAGAGTAATCATCTACGCACGATATATCAGAAGGAAATCAGGTAATGGAAGGAAAGGAAGCTTTACACATGCAGCAAGGTCAGAGCAAAAGAGTCCACATGTTGTCAATAAACTGGATGATGGTGTTTTTAGATGACTGCATTGCATTTCTTGTTGATTTTCTTCAGATAATAACACAGAACTGAGATGTCTGAATATGATTGGAGCTTCATCTAAAGCAGACGATATTTTGTCTAAAGCAAACAATACTTTGTCTCATTTCTTACCCACGACTGGGACATAAATCAACATGTGGGAAATATTTTGTGTTCCTTTCTGTTGTTTGGCTTGTTCAATGTTTTGTGTTCCTGGGGGATCAATACCTTATGTGACTGCGAAAGTGAAAAAAAATAACATGGGAAATTTTGTGTAAGTTAAAGCCGCGCTCCTCTTGGTAACTAAGTACAGGTTTAAAAAATAATCAGCTAAAACGTCTGCATCAAAACTGCAGCTGTGCTGTGAGACTGTCTCAGCCAGTTGGACCGGAGCTACATCAACAGCCTCTGGTGATAATCTAGAGGTATCTGCGTTACACTGGTGTAACTACAAAAGAGAGAAAACACATCTCATGCTGTGTGGAATAAATGAGTGTAACCGCATCCACGTGCACTGTTGCGAAATATCACGTTGAGCCTCTATATCAGAGTCAAAGTGTTGACCGGCACTGGTGGGTGCCAATTCACCAACTCTGCAGCCTTGTTACCATGGGAACCAGAGATCCCTATATGCGTTGGGGTCTGGAGTGGAATTGCTCATATTTCCATGCTTCAACTGCAATATTACTGCGAAAACTTGAGAGGAAATGCAGAGAGTAAATAGGGGGATGAATTTGATGGATGAGTGGAGAAGAGGAGGAATAACTTTTCTTTTCCCAAATGAGGGAGAGAGAGAGCGAGAGAGAGAGAGAGAGAGAGAGCATTAAGATAATAGGGATGATCAATGATAAGGCTTCAACTCTTTTGTATCACTGGCATATTGAGATGATGGAAGAATAAAGGGGAAAGAGAAAGGGAGAGAAAAAAAAAAACCCTACTGATTTTCTTTTCTCATATGACTCATTTGAGCATGAGCCTTATTATAGAGAAAATGTCTAACCTCATTAAGTTTCACCCAAAGTCTGAAGCAGACCCGTGGGTGCAGGATAACTCTTGTAAATGAAGTATTTTACCCCAGAAAATAATAAAATAAAAGATTCTTTTTTAAAAATGAGCCACTGTTTTAAATTCTTCTGCAGCTATAGATAGAACTGTTCTATTGTCTATTTAGAGAAAGCTTGAAGGATTTTTATCACATCTGTTCTGTCACACACGTATTTGGACTTTTGGAGGCACAAGTGATCGGTCCACTCATGAACAAAAAAGGCTTCATTGTTAGTTTGCATCTTGCACCACTTGTCAGAACATTACTTCTAATCAATGACAGTAAACAAGAAGCACTTTGAGCTGCCTAATGTCTTGCCTTAATCAGCATGCGTTAAAAAGTGACAGTGATGCTAATGAGGTCACAAATTAAGGTAATTAATGCTATAATTAGGAAGCGTATCCATGCTAATATACTTGTCTAAAATCTAATCAGATTAACTACTATAAAGAGGGAATCTGTTGTCTTAGTAAGAGGCTTTTATTTTGTTATTTTGTTCACATTTTTTTATTTTGCAGAGGCATAATAGATTTTAATTGGTTTGGTAGGCGAATGTATTAAAGTCTAGCAAAGGAGTGAGAAAAAACAGCTGAGAGAGGATAACTTGCTTGGATTAATTCTTTTTTAAAATATTTTTATTTAATCCTTAACTTCCATTCATTATATGTAATACTTTCCTATCCTAAAACCTCTCCTCCAATCCTTTGTCCTTGGGGAGAAAGTCATTGTTATGGCGCCCACAGTCACTTCCAATACTCAGCAGTACTAAAGTGCCATATTTGCCTTAAGTGGCTTGTTCACACAACTCAAACAGAAACTCTCCAGGTCTCAAGTCCAGTCTCCCTTCCCCGCCTCTCTCCCCGCTCTCGACTGTCCAAAAAATGCCAGGTAAGTGCTCATCACTGTGTCTGCTCTGCAGCTCTGTGATGACAAGTTATCCTGCAGCTTTACCAACATAAAAACTCTTCTTTTCCACTTCCACAGACTCTCACTAACAAGCACACAACTTGCAGCTGGTTATGTTTTAGTTGCTTTTTGCTTTGGAAAGAGCTGAAGTGCAGGTTGATATGAAGTCCAAGGTCCAAGATCGTAAACTGATGATTTCAAATATTTTTCTTTAAAAGCCAATACTTTATACATATTTACTGGTTTATGTGGTCAAATGTGGCAAAATCCTCCATCTTTGCTTACATGGACACTCAGCTGGAAAGGATAGTGGTTTTAAGTGTGGGAAGAGTTTACACTGTGTAAATGCATGACTTGCTTGTTTAATCCATGGTGTTGTTGCATATAAAAACCTTTCAAGTTCATCAGAATGAGTCTACAAAGCTTATATCTACAAACATGCTTAAACCGCATCGACCCACACACTGATGATCACACCTGTCTGTCTGTCACCTTTAATGCAGCTGAACTGGTCTCTGACACTGACACTGCCAAAACAGTGCAAACATAAAAGCTGGTGCTGAAAATGTCCACTTTTAAAATGTGTCCCTGCATAAGTGTAAATCTATAATATAAACTTAGTAAAAGAGAAACTAGATCAGATCAAGCAAGAGATCTAACTAGTCACTTCTGGCGTTAGTGTGAGGTTATTTCACCTCTTTCGCAAATAAACTTGAGCGGCTATGTTTCAGACTGCGTTGGCAACAAGTGGTGTTATCTATGTCGCCATCATTTGAAGGCTGAATATTGCTTAACACCGGAGACTCAGATATACGTTGCAGTGGACCGCTTAAACAGCAGAGAGCTAACAGCCCGCCGCTAAATAACACTCAATCCTGTTAGTGCAATTTCATCTGCCTTTAATGGAGACATTAAAAAACATGTGAAACACTGAATTGCAGTTTTTATGAGATATCACAAGGGGGCAACGTGAAACTACAGCATGTAAAATTGATAGGTCTCCCTTGGCACCCCTAAGAATTTCAAATATTAAAGAGGCAGTCTGCTTGTTCTCTCTTCAACATACTCACCTACATTTGTTTTCAAGCATTTGAGTAAAACGAGGGTAATCCACTGCTGGAACCCTTGGGGTGGTAGAGGGGATAATCGGCACTTCAATGTGTATGTGTTACTGATCGTATTTATCTGATTTGACGTCCCGCTGCATCAAAGCACAGACTTTTCTGTTAGCTAAGCTCTTTAGATGGGAGGCCTGTGGAGATTTCTCCTCAGACCCGTCTAAATTGCCTTTCTAAACCCTGAGAGCACAGCAGCAGCAAAGCTGGAAAACACACACAGATGCAAGGATAAATCCAGAAAACACACACATACACACTACATGCCTAAGAGGGTTAAGAGGAGAACTGTCCTGCATTTTGTTCAGTTGAGGGTCAAAAACAGGAGCTCACTGGGGCAATCATCGGTAGGCAGCACGATAAAAATAAATAAATTCAGCTTGAGTGTCATGCCAATTACAGAAGAGCTCGAATGTTTGTCTGCAAAATCGGTGGAAGAGACAAAATGCCCTGAAAATGATAACTGCTCTCTGCACAAACAGTCAAACGAGCCTTTCCAGTGCAACTAAGTGTCCACTTATCCCTCAATGGGGGGGGGGGGGGGGGGGGGGGGGGGGGGGGCAAAACCGTGTCTGGCTTAAAGATCATCTGTCGCAAACACAAAGCAATCCCTTTAACTACCTCTGTGTCTGTGTATGTCCAATTAGAAAAGGACATATGTCATTTTCCCCCCTCTCAGGAGACGGCCATGAAAGATGTTATTATATTACCAGTGCTTCACTGAGCTTAACCTCTTCCACTGCAGACTCTCATTTCAATGTGCAGCAAGCCTGTGGTTTCATGTTTCATTTCTCCAAATCAAGGAAAAGTTTACTGTAAGAAAAAATTTTTAAAAACCCTCAAAACGCCTCTGGCCGTAACTGGTAATAAGTACAATATATTCTCAAGTGGTTGAATTTATATAAAATCCTTTTGCAAGACCTCTGCACCTCTGCACATGCTAAAAACAGTAACTACACAACTGCATATAACGCGTCTGCTCCGTCTAATATTGAATCTCCTGCTGTAGTAAGATTATTTAGCTCTTTCCAGTTGAAATCAACTTCTCTCAGCTGTTTGTTAGAGATGAGAGTTTGAGTTTTGAAAAAGTCAGGAATGAGAGAAATGTAACTTGACTGTAGCACATATTTGAAACTATTCTGGAAACAGGTGAAGATGGTTTAAAAAGCTTTTACTTCAATGGCAGATTTTCCATTTGTCTTTTTTTTTTTTTATTTGGAAAATAAAAAAAGACTTTACCGACTTAATTACAGAGAGAAATGTCTTTATATGGGAGATATTTTTTTACATCAATCACACTACAGCACTGTCTAATAATTTCTCACACACACACACACACACACCCTGACAGACGGAGCATTTCCAGCAGAATAACTTTACCTTGAAATGACTGCTAACCAGCCTAAGCAGCTGGGACATTCATCATTTGAAAAGGGCAGCTGGGTGGATTGTTACTGTCATCACAAGACACTGTCCTCCATCAAAGTCATAGTGCAATCGAAGGGTGTTATAGATAGGAAGCAGGAGAAGGACATAGTGGGATATCACCTGGATAATTTCAACTCCCCTGGGGCGACGAAATGTGTGGAAGGACAGCTGTGGCAAAGGAGGGAAAGGGAGGAGGAAGGGGACGGTTGTTTACTGCCATCAACAGAGAGGTTGGGTAAGACGACTGTGTCTCCATGAGCAACAGTTGGATGGATGAAGGAGGGAGAAACTGCAGCGTCACAGAAATCGAAACTCCTGCAAAAGTGCATCTGCTCTGACAACCAGACAAAGCTCCCTGCTAAAGACAGCTGAATGAAATATAAGTCGCTCCCGGGCATAATGTGTCTGCTTCCTCTTCATTTCTGCTTTACCTTTATATTCAGCAAACAGTTGTGTGGTGTTATATCTATTTAACCCCTCTCTGCTTGCCTGAGGCCGCCTTAAGCTATCCCATAACTTAGCAAGTCAATTAAATCCGGGCCTCCCACGTCCTGCATTACACCCAGAGAAACATAGCTCATGCTGTAGTTAAAGGATTTCCTGGTTACATTTTTCTGTTCATCCACACCACTGTGCTTTTAACAGGTAAACATATGGTAAAGTAAACAAATGTAAAGTGATTAAAGCCATAACAAAAGAAAAAAAAGTAGCTGCAGATAAGTTACCTAATACACTTCAGTTATAATTATCATATAATTGGCATGTTGAGTTCAATCATTTTAATTTGAAGGGGAAAATGCTACAGAATTTGAAGACTCATCTCTATTAATTATATAAGGTACTGCTGTATATAGGCTATAAATATATATATATATAAACTTCACAGTAATTCAAAGGCCCCTCTGAATTAGCTTATTTGGATACTAATTGTTCATGTCTCTACCCACTGGGAAGTGAGTGTGTGAGTGTTTATCATGCACCAGAAACAAAAGCATGAAAGCAGCGGACTGTAAAACTGCATATTGTTTCTGACTTATCAGGTTTGTACCATTAGCCTTATAATTATTCATATATGTTTGCTAAAGGTTTCACAAACTTGCTGGATTAAACAGCTTGCTAGGAAACTGAAACTGGGCTGTGAAAGTAATTAATGCTTAATTACCATATGTTTTCCCTGTGCATTAAAAACAGATGCAGTGCACATGTTCTGCATTAAACATTACTAACTTTTATAGATCATGTATGCATGTGTGTTGAGATTCCCACAACAGGTTATTGTCTTTGAATTATTTGTTATTGAATTATTCATTATTTATTATTTTATTTTAAGGCGGTAAACATCCTAAATCCGGAGCTGCAGTTACAATCTTATTATAGAGTCAAGTATTACCCTGCAGCTGTAACACTTTGGTAATGGAATTCAAGCTTCCCCCAGCCTATCTGTCATCTGTGAGCTGCCAAAGTGAAAACAGATAAAAAAAATCCTTCCCAAGCAGCATCTGGCAACATTAGAATAGAACCTGGTGCTAATCTAATGTCATTACACTTGGTTCATATTGGCTGGCAGGGACACCTATGAGAAGTATTGGCTTGGAGTACAAAAAACTTGGCAGTCCTCCCCAGGCAACACACAGTGAATGTTGCCTGGGGCATGTGGCATTGAAATCTAACAACAAGCTGTACGGAAGATAATGTAGGAAACAATACAGGACGGAAAGAAAAAAGGTTACTGGAGGCGAACCAAAAAAAGATGCTTCTTATATATTGAATAATTGAATAATAATAAAACTGTGATGTTGCATTCATTTCTCACTCTCCCAGTCCTGCTGAGGTGAAAGAGGATGATATTCCCTGCTTCCTTCCCATTACTGCAGCCTGCAGGAGTTTCTGTTTTGTCCTTCAAACGCCACTGTGTGCATGTGTTTTAATGTGTGATATAATGGTTGGGTGGGTACAAAATTAACTACAGATTTTAATCTATAGCTAAAGTGACAGAAAGGCTGATAAATGATCAGTATTAAAGTGCATGTACTGATATAGCCTATATCATGCTTACCTCTTTTTGGTGGTACTTGATAGCTAGTTTGAGTCTTGCCAGGTCATTGTTACCCTCCTCCTCCAATAAGTTGATATCGTCTCTGTAGTTGAGGATCATCTCCAGCTCCCTGGAGCTCCTTGTCTGGTCTAGGAGGTCTTTGGCAAACTGTTTACATTGCTGAGACAGCTCCTCATACTCTGATTTGAACTCATTCTCCACCTGAAAGACACAGGTGGGGTGTAAACAGAGTACAGGTATCTTTAAACATCTAGAGTCCTGGAAGAACCTGGCAGCTGAAAATCAATACATAACGGAAAATCTCAGAGTACAGGTAGGCTATGTTGAGAAAGCGGTGTTTCTAAATCAAACCTCGCCTCTGCCTGTTTTATGTCATCAAGTTTTTTCAAATTTGCTTACAGATATTTATCATCTCTATAAGACATGTTTTCAAACGTTTTTCATCTTATATTCCGGGGGGGGAGATGTCTCATCTGAGCAACTAAAATGGGATGAGTGTGCAACCCAGATAAGTTAAATCATCAATAAAATAAATAAATAAATCTCTGTGTAAATGCTGAGAAAAGCATAAAGCTCCGCCTGAAATAAACAGTCATTAAATATTACACATAAATATGTTTAAAACAGTTTAACTGGTGAGAATAAAGTATTTTGTTGATAAGCTTGACAAACAGTCAATAAAGTCAAGTTCAATTTCACTTTAGCCAATCAGAAGCTTCAGCCCGCCTCCCGGCTGTTCAGTGACTGGTCACGTTGGAGAGAAAGAAGAGTCAAGACGCCAATGTTATATCAACCCTCTTGAGAGCTGAGTGTGTTTACCGACGTGGTATGAAAGTCGATTAAGCAATGAAGTAACTCACTCAAAGTTAATGTTGTGTTAACATGTGTTAATGCAAACTTTATTGTAACCATATAAAATCACAGGGTGGATTAAAAAACAGAGAACACTGTGCCGTTCCTGTCGGAGAAATGAGACCAGACGCCATTTTTCAGTTCAAAGCTAATTCATTGCACTGGTGAGTTGAATCAGCGTCTCGTTTGTAGTTAACCGGAGAAAACGCCCGTTAGCCGCGATGCTAATTTTCGCTACGTGAAAGTCCATTGACTAATGCTAAAAAATGTTAGCGATAAAACTCCGCTAGCTTAGATGCTAACGAGTGCGATGTAGAATCCAATTTGACTATGCTAAACGTGTTAGCGTCCTGAAAACGGAAATTTAAGTGGGGTTAAGAAATATTGCTGATAAGCAGATATGTTCTGGCACACTGGTGTATTAAAGAGACCGTTTTTATTGTGTTTTGATATACTTTTTTGTACCATTTGTGTTATTTGCTGCACCTGGTTGAGATGTGTGCTAGTGAATCCCTCCTTTAGCATTTCTTTCAGTGCACCATTGACCAAATTTATACTGTTAATTATATTTTCATACACTCATATCTTTTACTGTATATGGATTTGAGAATATTTTAAACGTTCATTAGTGACTAAAATTGATATTGTTATTTCTGTTTTATAGTATGCACCTTAACTGCAATTGAGCTTACACTAAGAATAGTAGCTCTGTAAAAAAAAAAATATTTTGTTTGTTAATGACTGAAATTGTGATTTGATCAGTCGTGAACTGCATATGTTGTACAACTGAATTTTGTAACTTAGAGCATTGACTTGATATTTAATAATCTTTATCCCATGATCCTAAATGCTCATAGAATCAGCAAAATGGTAATTTTATCTTGATCTTCTTCTTAGGTCAGGTTCTTTTGGTTGGATTAATTCTCCCGAGACGAGCTGAGACTTTGGAGGAGATCTCAGAGCCGTTGGAGAAGATTTGAGAGACGATTCCAGAGAGAACCTTTTTCAGTGCTGGATGGCGAGCCCAGCCCACATAATACCGAACCTGTGATACCGAGCCTGATGCCTGCAATAAGGAGGCGGTGAACTAGGGAACACTCAAGTATTCCATGCCTACTTCAAGTGTGGTAGGATTCATTTGTACACACACATACAGCTCTGGAAACAGCTAACATACAAACTCACACTGGTGTGTGAGCAAGAACTGTGACTCTTAAAGACATTGCAAAAAGACCAGTCGTTCCTAAAGTCTTCTGAATCTGGTCCAATCCTGACAGTTACTTTATTATTATTTACTTATACTGTACTTAGTGCTAAGACATACTGTTTTCAAGTGCACCCATCTTAAAATCTGTGTCAAATGGAATTACTGCCAGTGTGCTTGCAGTTCATTAGAGTTATGGTGATCTTGAACTTTGACCACCAAAATCTAAGTAGTTAATCTTTAAATCCAAGTGAATGTTTGTGCCAAATTTGAAGGGATTCTCTCAAGGTGGTCTTGAGATATCACATTCAAGAGGCCAAAAGTATTTTGTGAGGTCACAGTGACTTTTGAACTTTGACCACAAATTTCTAATCAGTTCATCTTTGAATACAAGGGAATGCTTGTAAGAAAAAAAGGGATTACCTCAAAGTGTTAATGACATGTGGTGTTCATGGGGACATGGGGATAGACGGACAATCTAAAAACATAATGCCTCCGGCCCTGGCTTTCGCCGGCGTGTAATTATTGTCAGATAATGCCTAAAGCAGAGAGACTTATGCAATGTCATCTAGAGAGTATCATTATGAAAGTTAATTACCTATTCAGCTTTACTCAAAATTTCAATAATAAGCTTTGGATTTTATATTATTCTAGCTGGAAATATCATGCAGGCAATAGCTGAGCCTGGTGTATTTTTCTCTTTCTATTTTTCAAATCAAATGACATTTTCCAAGAGCAGTTAATATATGATTTATATTAATAATTGTATGATAAATTCGCATAGAATTGAATGTCACAAAGTGGCATTATGAAACGGCACATAGAGGTTAAATAAATAATCCATACAGTTACACATTTTTTAGTTTTTGATTTTCATTGTTCTGTCCTTTAATATCACACCATGATGCCGCAGCTCCACACTGAGCTGCCTCTCGTGTCCTCACCTTGCTGAGCTCCTGCAGCTCCCAGCTGAGCCTGAACGCAGTGAGGAAGGGATCCTCGCTGGACAGCGCAATTAGCGAGGGACTCGACAGTGCTTTGTAGATGTTGAGGCGTGAGCGTGAGTGCCGCAGGCTGTCCACGTCCGAACTTGACACACACTCCACACAGTTACAGCGCACCTGCAAACAAAGTATGAAAACATTTTAATGAAGCTCTCCTGTGCTCAGTAACAGCAATGAATGCACTATTTCTACTATATTAACGAGATACAGCAGGATGCCTGGGTATTTTATTAAATGCTTGAGGTCCAATATAAATTATGGGCATATTTACATGTTATTGAAGAGTTTGACTTGCAGATAAAAACATGTAAAAAAAAAAAAAAGTCTGATGATTACAAAAATTACTTAAATGACTTAGAGTTTGCCGTTTGATATTAGTTTATTATATGTTTAAAGGTCCCATATTCCATAAGGAGATATATTTGTGGTTTTAAGTACCAAAAACAATCCCAGTGTAGTTTTACATCTCCTCTCTCAGGCTTCTCCCTGGAGCTCTAGCACAGCAGGTCAGTGAGCCAATCAGAAAAGAGACTCTAAGTCTCTTTCAGTTGGTTGACTGTTTTCTGAGTGATCTAACAAAAATATAGCAGATTTCAGGTAAACACTCAGAGAAACCAAATCCCGTAAGGTTGGACGGTGGGTCCAGGTGGGCGGGGCTTGGAGCGTGGCTGAGAGTGATGACTGCTTTGTTGTGACATCACAAATTTACAGAAGTCCTGACAGCTCATTTTAAGGCTCAGTTTCTGAATACATTCTGTGTGCCTGTCTCTGTAGACTGAGCACTTCGATACTTTCACAGTATTAATATAGAACCTGCTTTATAATAAAAAAGACAGGGAAATCTCACCGTATGTGATATCATAGTACATATACTGTACCATAGACCAAGTATTTAGTATGCTGTTGAGTGAAAACCCAGGATCTTCTGTATTATCTGATTGAGAAATGCATTGAAACTTGAACTTTTTAGGTCTATAAAATAAACTCTAACTGAGCTGCATGCAAGACTTGTTTATTATTAACAGTTGTTGACATTTTGGAGATTTGGGGGTTTTACAAACACAATATACACCACTAATTAGAGACACATGGTTCACCCACCTCATGTGGCTGTGGCATAGACACGCCTTTCTGCACCAGGAGCTTGATAATTTCATAGTTGTTGGTGTGTGCAGCAAGTATGATGGGAGTGATGTCAGGGGTGAAGTCAGAGAACTGTTTGTCCAATAAGATAGGAGGAACCTGTCAGGGGAGAGGGGAGAGAGCAAAAGCTTTAATCACACATACCTGTATATAAAATTAAGCTCTCAAGGCATCACATTTGGCCTTGGGTTTATGCAATATTTTGCCAATTTATACTTTTTTCCCCCTCCTGTCAGATTTAGATGACATGCTAAGAGAGCAGTAGCAGTGACTGGTTTGGTTAAATACAGAGTCAGAAGAATGTCTTTACAATTAAGTAAAAAAAAAAAAAAAAGGTCAAATACCAATGAGAAATTAGAAAAGTTGTAGATAAAATGCCATCCATATCAAGACTGCTGTAAAGGGTACAGGCCACAGCGTAGTCAAAAGCATCAGTATTTCATTTCAGAGGGAATCATTATGCTCAGAAAGAAACTCATTCCACCTAACCCTCTTATCACAGACTCCAGCTAAGCCCCTTTGCTATTCCCATGTCATTCAGTGGGAATACACGGCTGTGGGCAGCAGAGGAGTAAGCCGGCCCTTTTTACTTCTTTTTAATTGAAAGCCTATTATCTGATTCAGTGGTGACGGCGCAAAGGAGGAAAGAGAGAGAGAGAGAGAGAGAGAGAGGATGGTCAGAGACGAGTTGAAGGATAAACATGCGATAGGTAAGGGCCTATTTAACAAACAGATGCAGGACAGATAGGATAAGGGGCTCTGGTTCCAGTGAGAGAGCTTAACGACACTAATGTTAAATACATGAGAGTAGCTGGTAGAGCTGGAAGAGCAGGTCCTCTCCATACTCTAACTGCACAGCCAGGGAAGATAAGAAAAGCTGCAGCTGTGCAACAGATACTGTATATAAGCTAAGAACCTTAATTTATGCCTCCAGTAGTTTTGGGTTTACAGGGCAGTATATCCTACACCACTGGTTGTTACGTGTGTTTGGCAATGTTTTGTGTGTAGCACAAGTTTCTTGTGTTTACCTTAAATACAAAGCTCAACATGCAGATTGAACTCATTCATTTAATTTGGAGAAAAATGCCTAAAAGACACAGACAACAAATGTGAATTAATTGTAGACAAGATCTTAGATACACTGTGTTGTAGGTTGTTTGAAAAATGAAGGTAGTCTATTATAAGTAGAATCAGAAGTGGTACCTGTGAAACTCTACCCCCACTACTCTCCAAATAAGAAAATATGAAAAATTGCTATGTAGGAGATTGGTTCATTTTCTCACACATATTTCATCATCTATATTGCACCCTTAAGTCATTTTATAATGTGGATATTAGTTAGTTGTCTAGTTTACGCTCAGTAGTCACAGTGCAGCAGCAAATCGGGGAAAAAAAGTGGCACAGAGCATTGTCTGAGAGCAGTCATATTTCGCAGAGGAGGGTGATCTAATAAGCTATATACTCCGTTCTCCACGTGGGAGGAGGAGGGATATCAAATAGTCTACATCAAACATCCTTGGCCTGAGCTCAAGTATGGAGCAGGAGGAGTGCAGGCTGGTAGATGTGAAGTTATGACAATAGTGGAGAAAAGAAACAAAATTATAGCCCACTTGTCCGTGTGATGCATGTTCGTTACTCATATAAGAATGAGGCATCCACCATCAGCATATTGATTAAAAATGCAACATTAGCATCTGTTGGGTTTCGGACTTCACAGTATGTGCCTCTGCCTTTGTTTTCACAAAGCTCCTTTTTTACGCCTCCCCGCTGGTTTTCACCATACAGCTTCACAAACCTGTAGATAAAGCCGGGATAAAACGGGACACTGAGCGGTTTTGTTTTTGAATGACACTGCGGAAAATAAGCTCAAGTCTTTGTGGATTCACTGTATAATAATGTTTACTTTACATCCTGCTTTGTGTCATATGTGGGAAGAGATGGGATTCCCTTACATAACTACTGTATGTGTATGTGCACATGGTATGTAGGTTGCACAGTAACCCAAAAACAATGAGCAAAATGTGGACTAAGAAAAGACTAACAAGAAGAAACAAAAACAATAACAAAACACAAACGCACCCAAAGGCCTTTTTAATTGAGAAACACTTTGAGCTCCAGTGTTTGTGCCACCGACAGATGCGCATCTGTACTCAGAGGATAATACATGAAGCGGTTAAAAATGCTGATATCCAAGGCCGCTCCTCTGTGGAAAACAAATACGCTGCAACACTTGCAAGATTATTACAAACACATCATTCAGACAGCCTGCAAAAAAGAGAAAGACAAATACACACAATTCCAGCGAAGCATAAAGTGAATCTCCTTATTAATAAATCTCATACAGCGGACGATAAGAATGCACTTCTTCCCAGACAGCCTTTTAATATAATCAATGAGCTTCTCTCTTGGAGATTTGGAAGCGCTGGAGTGATCTATTTTCACAATCTACTCATGTGATGGGAAGAGGCACTATCATAAGAAGACATTAAGGTAAAGAGGAAATGCAGCAGCTGATAGATGTCACAGCTGAGCGGTTTGGACTGGAAATTTTTGGCCTCTGTATCTCAGTCCCCCCCCTCACATCCATTTAACAAACAAGCCTGAGCTATCTCTTGTGCTTGCACTCTCTTTTGTTCCTTAATGTGCTCTTCCTCTTCCCTTTCATTTTTTCTCCACTATTTCACTTTATTTTATCAAAGCCCAAATGCACAGCTTCGAACAGGATACAACAGGAAGAGCAATAACATCTCCCCTACAGTTCATCACTGGAGCCAAAAACATTTGCTCCTTCGTGGTTTACGGTGCATTACTGATGATAAGAGAAGGAAGAAGAAAGCATGAAGCATGTATGTGTGTGTCCCAGTGCGTATAGTACATGTGTGGCAGGAACAAGTAAATGAAAAGTGGAGAGCAATCAGTGCAAAGGAGTACCAATCTGAAATTAATTAGACTATTTGTTTTTGATTACAGTAATTAAAGCAATAAAACAGGCGATTCTAATCAAGTAGAGGAAGAGGTTTGTTTATGAATGGCAGTGTTGCATTCAGGAACTAATCTGAATCCTTTCAAAAAAGAAAAATATGAATACCCTTTAACTTGTGACAAAAATATACAACCAATTTTTTCTCTCTGTGAAAAACCTCATTATATCTCATTCTGTAAGACCTGTTCCTTTTTCCAAAAAGACAGAAAAAGGCTTATGAAGACAGCGTTTTGAAGTGTCAGCTTTTGTTTTTGGCAACAATGCTGGGTCAATTATTTTGGATGGTATAAAAAGCTCGAGGCAGCCGCACACAGCTTAGCAGCTACACAGTGAGTACCAGTGTTTTACTGGCTGATGCTGCACCCTATCATTCAGTCAGATCTGAAATTCCTCCTGTAATTTGGCATCTTGTTGTTTAGACTTAAGGCGGGAACATTTTTAGCCTCTGATCTGTTTTCTAGGATTTTCAATATAGCGCAGCTGGAAGTTATTCATTATTTAAATTATTTCTTATGATAAACAATACATGTGGTGTGGGTTGCACATCAGTGCATCTGTATACTGTCATATTCTGCTGGATAAAAGAAGGTTATTATGCTTTTTACAAAGAAAACTGGCACAGGTCCCTTCAGTGTATTTTATCAGCTGAAAAAAAAAAGTTGAAACATGATGATAAAAAGAATGTATTTATTTTGGAAGAAAAGTAAATGTCAACAATCCTTGCTTCTCTCTCAGTATTCCTCCAGCCTTGTCAGCAGCTCACTGCCTGTGCACTGACGCGCTTCACCCTCATGAATAAAGCACTCTTAATTTGAAACTATCTCCATCCCCGGGCCTCCCTCTCACCCCCCAGTCCTCTCCTCCTCACCTGCATGCCACCACTTGGTTTCTTGTGATTTAGCAGCAGCTCCACAGCTCCCACCACTTCCTTGCGGATTGCGTGCAGCAGGGCATCACCGACGTAGACGCTGAAGCTCAGCAAGAGCTCAATGATCTCAAGGTTCTCGTTCTCAATGGCAATTAGCAGAGCCGTGCGGCCGAGGGGGTCGATGCAGTTGATGTTGATCTTGAAGTAGATCTCTGCCTCCTGACAAAATAAGGTTGTGATTGAAAGTTTTGTTTTAAGAGCTACTGTGGGATTTGGTTTAAGAGAATATCATTGATTCAAATGGAAAATACCCATTGACACAGTCCTCACATTGATTTCTGAAAGGAAACTGTTCAGACCTTTCAGGTCTGACTCAAAGTAAACAGATTTTCAGTCTGTTGCTTTCATTCTCTTAACAATATTAGCAGCATCACTTCAGTCTGAAGACTACGAGTTTGTAAATGGAAAAAAGGCTGGGGGTGTGAAGCCCACTCTTTATCCTTGCTTGAGGCTAGCAGCTCAAGATGTTAGCCACTACTAGCAAAACACACCTAAATCTTGGACTAAACTCTCAGCAGTTGCATTGTGGGTAATGTAGGCGCCAGATTTAGACAAGGAAGATGAGTGTGTGAAATCAATAAGATGATAACTGTTTCCGCTGCATCGATTTTAATCCCTTTTTTTTTTTTTTTTACTGACCATCATGAGTTCAGCAGTGTATAGGAATGAAAAGCTAAACAGTTGTCGAGCTCTTTAAGTAGCAGCTCTGGTCACATCTGGTTTAGTTGGCAAACAGTGTCTTCTTCAACTGTGTATAAAAAAAAAATAAGAGGGCATGTCTTCTGCCACTGTCAGAGGACACTGTGATGCAATGCAGCTAAAGCTTGACCCTAACTCACTGGTGTTTATTGTTTGGTTTTTTGTTCTTTTTTTTTTCTCTCGCCTTACTGCATTGTGGTGTTGTTGTTTTCATCATTTTGGGCACCCCAGGTACTGTGGTGCTACCACACAGATGGTTTCTAGCCATATTTTGTGTCTACTAAAGGTCTCACGCTTGTCAAGGTAAATAAAGGCACCAGATGTTATTGAAAATGAGTAGAGGATAATCATAGCTGCATATGTTACCCATAAATCTTCTAATCTTTTTTAAATCAGTTCAATTAGATTAAGGAATTATTATCCATCCAATCGTCCATAATTTAGACTTTCAGTAGCTGTAGTCATTCATGTATTCACCAATCAAATTATCAATTATTCCATACACACACACCTCCAGAGCCTGTTTAACACTCGCATAGTCCCCCTTCTCCACAGCTCCAAGATAGGCTTTCTCCAAGGGTGACAGCTCCGACTCGGCCCGCACAATTCTCAGCGGGATGCGGTCCCGGTATGAGGAGCTGTCAGTCCGCCGATAGTAAAGCTGTGACATCTCCCTGGGCTTCAGCTTACCAGCACCCTGCTAACACTGCTACAGCTGCTGCCAGGCAGGCGGAGTTCACACTATACAGAGGGGACAGGGACAAAGTGTTAGAGGAAGAAGGCACTTGTTGTCTTCTGGTGGCGACTTTTACAAGGAAGAAAAGATGAGAAAGAGAGGAAGGGGAGAATAGATCAGAGATGACGGATTATATAAACAGGTGGACCTGAGTGTACCTGACTTTTTTGTGTTGCTTTGTGCTATATTGTTTGCACTGAGATGCATCTTATGGTTACCATGGAGCATTTATTGCATTGCTTTTGATTTCCACATGCCGCACATTTCTCAGAATTGCGTGCCTTGCTTTTTTTTTTTTTTGGATAAACAAACTACACACCAAAAGAATGAAGAATGCTTAAACTCACGTCACTGCATTGTTTTCTCTGTTCCATCAGGCAAATCTAAACTAAACCAGAAGTACAGGGTCACTCAGAGGACGCAGACCTCCGCCCAGGGCCAATGTTAAACAACATGCACCAGACTTCAGAGGAAAAAAAGACTCAGCTTTTAGGGAAATGATCCGGATCTGCCCCAAAATTTAATGGAATCTTCCTGGCCCATGCCCCATCTCTCCACCAAGTATGCCACAAATTGGTTCAGTACTTTTCCCGTAATCCTGCTGACAAATAAACAGACACGGGTGAAAACATAACCTCCTTAGCTGTGGTAAAAATAGAGGGAAAGTTGTCAGTGGCTGCTGCTGCTGCTCGAAGCGTTTCCCAAAAGAGACGTCATGATACACAGCAGCAGGTTTGCAGTTTTGTAGCCGAAATGGATGGTAAGAGTTTTAATTCCTGAGTTACTGATAGCTTCGGTTAACGTCGTTAGTGATGCTAATTGATTGACAGCAGCTGACTCAGTGGTTGCCTGGTGACAGCAAAATGATGTATATGTGCTGCTTCTCAAAATACAGTGACACTGTACAGTGATTGTCTCTTAATGAGGTAATAGTCAAGATCTGTAGGTTCTCAGAAACTAGCTTGCTAAAACTAATGCAAAAGAGAGTCATGCAATACATCCCACCTCTTCACAGTTGTAATGTTCAGAGGTGCTGATTCAGCTGTATGATCGTTCTGGAGGCTGCAGTTTATGGAGCGGTTGAATTGAATTATGTTATACATACAGGTGTTTCTATTATTTTGTCCAACCCATTTATATCAGTGAGGGTAGGCTAAATAGCAGAAACACCTGTATAATGCAAAATAGCAACAGCACAACTCAACAGCACCACAAACTCCATCCTCCAAGATGATCACACCGTTGGATTGGCTGCTTTTTACCCCCCTTCCCCTTCCTTTCTAATTCCCTTTAGAGGATTTAAAACCATAGGGGGACTGAGCAGATCAGAAACAAAGGGAGGAGGAGATGGAGAGAGTGAGGAATGAAACAGGTGTGTGAAAACACAAAAACAAGATGAAAAGGAAAAGTTTCCTAATTATAAATAAAAGAAAGGAGTTCAGGTAGGTAGTGCTTAATACCACCCACCCCCCACCCCACCCCACCCTTTCTCTCAGCACTGTCTCAGGACAACTCATTACTGCTCTGTGTCTCTATCCAATAAATAATGAGTGGATTAACAGACTCACAGCAGCCCAATTAGTTTATAAAACGGGAAAAAAAAACGAAAACAGGAATTTATTTTATAAATGTGTAAAACTGTGTTGTGCCCAAAGCTTTGTATTATAAAGTAGTGTATTTAAAGGAATAGTTCTGCATTTTGGGATTTACGCTTCTTTGCTTTCTTAATGAGACGAGTGATGCCACTGTCATGTCTGTACAGTAAATATGAATGTAGAGCCAGCATGGGTTAGCTTAGCATACAGAAACACAATCCTCTGAAGCACACCAATAAACATATCTTCTTTGTTTAATCCATATATAAGCTGAAGTGTGAAAACAACACGCTGTGGTTTTAAAGAGGTCACTTGCTTGACTATTTCTTGGCGGAGACACTAATTTCCTGGAGTCTCTTCAGAAAGAAATAGTCAGGCACATAAATGGACTGCATTTGTATTAAGCCTGCACAATATGAGGAAAATGTGTGATGACACTGTCAAATTTTGCGATGATGGTATTTCTTGCGATAAATAAACAAATTATGAAGTGTGCCTACACAGTTTTGCTGTGCGAAGCTGAATAAAGAACACAGACAGAGGTCACTATCTGTCATCTCAGTCCTCCCTCTGCTGCAGGTAACCTTGCTGAGGAGAAACGCGGTAGTTTTTTCTTCCGGTTCATTTGGCTCAGGCGTTGCACCTTGAAAATCCCACATGCATGGCATTTGTAAATAAAATAATTTTTTCTAAATTATTGCGTCTTTTGCGATGTGTTCGTTGCACATGTTCATATTACGATGACAATGGAAATAAGCTTAATGGGTCAGCACTAGCATTAAGACGCGTCTTCAGTGATCTGATCACAAGTGGACAGCTCTAATGTCAGTTCACACCTGACTTTAAAATGCGTCTCCACATGCATCTTGATTGACCACTTGAGATCATATGCAAATAACCCCTCCATGCCCCACTCGCTTTCTCTCTCGCTCGCTCGCTCTCACATACACTGTTGACTGTAAATAAAGAGACGTAGCCTCCGTGACGTCACCCATAAAAGAGCGGTTTTTCAAGCTCAGTCGGCCGTTCCGTTATCGCCATCTTGCCAGTGCCTGACTCTGCCAAACTCCTGGCTAATCCAAAAATAGGCAAGGGGAGGGGCGCGTTGGGCATTTTAACATGGGAGTCTATGGGGATTTACTCGCTTTTGGAGCGAGCCTCAAGTGGCCATTCGAAGAACTGCAGTTTTTGGTACTTCCGAGTTGGCTTCATTTTTCAGCCTCGGAGGTTGCCGCTTGACATAACTGACATAACACACACACACACACACACACACACACACACACACACACACACACACACACACACACACACACACAAGCACATTGACAACAGACCTGTCTGTCGATTGGCTAAAAACAACTACAACGCATAAAGTGACATCTGATCACAAGTGGTCAATCAAGACGCATGTGGAGATGCATTTTAAAGGCAGGTGTGAACTGACGAACTGAGAGCTGTCCACTTGTGACCTCACACACACACTCCAAAGAGATCAACAGACAGAACAGAACATGTTATTTAGTTCAGTTTCTAAACCTGCTGCTTTATATGGTGGTACTTTTTTCCCCCAGATGAAATAAAAATATCCACAGTTCACATTATCCGGTTGATATTTCTATACATCTTAAGCAGATCTTATCATCACTGGTATGTGTCATGTAGAGAGCTAATAAAAACAAATGAAATTGTAAAAGTTGTAATATTGACATTTAAGGTGTATTTGATTGATTTCAAGACGGCAATCATGCAATGATTAACACGTAAGAAAAGAACATGGCTTCACTCTTCATTGCACAAATTGAGCAAATGAGATAGCAGCTTATTAACAGGTGAGCTTAAGAGGGGCTGGTAGGTGGATTTCTTTGTGTGAACTAGGGGGGAGGTGGGGGGTTGCAATATACCAGTACTGACGATAACGGTGATATTTAAAAAGTGAAATATTTATATCATTTCAACAATGTATGATAATATTGTGATGGCAGATGTTGTAGATCTTCTGTTTATCAGTTCATCTGGTTGTCTTTTCACTTTTATGCAGTTGTGGTTACAGACTCCACCTCCCTACACTCGTATTTGATTCTTATTCTTTTAACAAAGAAGAGACAAAACACACAATAAACAAAGTTAAAATGAAATTTGACTGATGGCATCATTTTTTTTTCATATTTCCTTTAGGTATCAGAATATTGTTATTATGAATTCCTTTGGTCATGATAACGGTGTTGTGAAACTCTGATATCCAGACAGACAGTGTGGACAGAGCCAGGCTCACTGTTTACCCCTGCTTTCTGTCTTTGGTCTGAGTTAAGCTAACAGGCTTAACTGTAGCAGTAGCTTCATCTATCACCATACAGAAAAAACTTACATCAAACTTTTCATCTAACTCTCAGCAAGAAAGCAAATAACAAACTATTCCTTTGATTAAATAGACATGATATTTCCAGTTTAGAATTTCATGACCACATATTTTCTGAGGCAGGCATTAAGCTATAATGTGACTGCAGGTTTTGAATGAGAAGCCCTCCTGTTCTCACAGCCTCCAGGAGCGGGAATGTAAGATGGCTGAAATGCACATAATGACAGCAAAGTGGAGGATATTAAAGGAGCAACAATCCCCTGTTAGCTGGTGTTCCTGAGCAACTTTGTTGCCGAACGCCACCTGTCATCTCCTCTTACAGTCAAGGTGCTACTTTACTGCTGTAGAACTGCTCTCCATGTATTCTCATTTCCCTCCATGAAAGAAAAGAACGTCAAAGATTATCACAAAAGGACAGATTTGCTCCGCTGAGAACTCCTTCACTCTGGAGAGCCCTTTTGATAGCAAGATTTTTCCCACCTTATTTAAGATCCTGGGTGTTAGTTTGACGTTATGGAACAATTTCACCTTGAGTCAAAAATACCTCAGAACTGGCCACATGGGGACCTTGCAATCACTGCCACTGAATAACTTAAATCTCGAGAGAGGAGTGTAAAAATCATGAAGAAGAAAGTGCAGTAAGTCAGACTCAGTAAAAGAAATAGATCTTGGTGGCAAAACGGGAGCTGATTTTACCCCCCCCCCCCTTCACTTGACATTTTCTACACAAAATTATGATTGAAATGTGTCTGAATTTTAAATTCAACAGACTATTCAAAAAGACACATTTTTTCTTTAAGTTCACTTTTATGTATGTCGTAGTTGGGATTTTGGGAGTCATGTTCCACCGATTAAAAGGTTTAGAAGGAAGTATGTCTTAGTGCTTATATGGCAGATGTCATAGATATCAGGTGACATCACATACTGTACTACATGGGTGATGTCACCTTAGCCACCCCCCTCACATGTTGATGTGTCACATGTCTAAGGATTGAATCGATTGTAAACTTGGGAGATAAATTGCTTCAGCTATTAAGTACGACTGCCCACCAAGCAGAACCACCAGCAGGAGGATTTGTGGATGGTCTGCTGATATCTGTATGAGCTATTATTGAAACACACACACACACACACACACACACACACACACACACACACACACACACACACACACACACAGCCTTATGTGCACAGAAGAACACTTGAGTGTTTCCCTGAATCAATACATGATTTTGAAACAGAAAATCTGAGCAGTGCGCAGCACCACCACCACACAGGTGCGATGGCAGGGGCATATGTTGTTGAGCAAAATGTCTTTTATTCTGAAAGTTGCATTGATTAGACAGCACACACACTGCATAGATGAGCTTCCCAGCAGAGCATGCAGCACAGCGGGAGAAGCCTGTGCTTACAGGGAGAGTAAAACAATCATAAAATTGTCAGCGCTTCCTAATTAACACACAACAGGTCTGTGTAAATTGGCAGACTGTGCCATTGGTGGAGAATGGCGCCTGTGTAAACTCACAGGTGAGATTTTATGACATTTTTATTTCTGTGTTTATGAGCCAGAAATGTTCCAGGGAACAGGGTGGATTAAAAATAAAAAATGGGTTGTGAAGATAAGAGAGGAGTCTTCTTCGGACCTGCGGAGGTCCTTCATTTACAAGCTGAGGGTCCCTGAAGGCGCCCTGTTCCATCTTTTATCTTCACAGTCTCCTCATCTCTAGCATGAAACGCCTTTTATTTATCCAGCAAATGTGAATTTTACAATTGCGCAGATAACTAACCTTTGGGATGTTGGTCATTGGAACTTCGCTCAGGGAGATCAGTGTTCTTCTTTTAGAAAAATATCCAGAGACCACATGAGCGCTAACAAAACAAGAAGCTTTGAAAAATCATTCGCCTAAACTTCTTGAATTCAGCATCTCCCAAATGTGGAAACTGCAGTGTGGCTCTGCATGAAGACCCTGCTTGTTAATGTGTTGGTGCCTAGTGATGCCAGTCCGTCTTTCTCTTGGTTATTTACTCTAGTCTGCATTCTCCCTTCTCATTTTCTGAGACTTGACAGTACTCCTACTGTAGATCCAGACTCGGTTTTGATCACGACTTCCATCCGGTCTTATTTGGCGAAAAAACGCAGAGCGGCGCACACCGCATTCAGCTCAACGCGCAAACAAAATCCCGGAGACAAAAAAAAAAAAAAAGATCAAGCGGCAACGAAGTTTCCTCTCTGGATTACACCTGATTCTGCAACATGTCCAGTTTTCCTGCCCCCGGGATGTATTTTCACCGATGTTCTTGCCAACTCGACTTATCCACCTGTTGGGGGGTGACTGAGCGAAAAGCGGCGCCTCCAGAAATAAACGCAGAGCAGCCAGATGCCTGGCAGGCGGTCTGCGGAGCGCTGCTGCAGATTGGTCGTGCGCATTTGGAGACGCATTGAACACTGTGGCACCGCATGAGGGGGAAACAATAATCGACTAAGCAGGAAACTCAGCCAAACATTCAGCCTCTCTGCAAACACATGAACATCACACACTTAACAGTTTTCCCCTTCAGCTTTTCTCAGGAATCAC
The DNA here is from genome assembly GCF_021018895.1 of Seriola aureovittata. NCBI lineage: Eukaryota > Metazoa > Chordata > Actinopteri > Carangiformes > Carangidae > Seriola > Seriola aureovittata. The sequence continues at coordinate 6,994,012 of NC_079378.1, read as the reverse complement.
ATCTAAGATAAGAAACTGTGGGGCCGTCATAGTGCGTCCTAAGAGCATCATACGACTTGATTTGCACTGCAAACGAATGAAGTCATTTTAAAATGTTGTTTTAAACGGCCGAAAGACGTTTTAAACAGTTAGACACAATTCTGCATGCAACTCCTATGTAATAAAAAAAAAAAAGATTTTTTACTTTTATTTCCTGGACATCCAGAGAAAAAGAACAGCATGAGGTAAATAAGAACCCGAAAAAACAGGTTTAATTCTCTGCTGCAGTCCTTCAAAATATTTGGGATGACCAATGTCATGGTTTAGAGTGGGATGAGATTATGTGGCAACTGTCACATGACACTTCTCTTGAGCAAAGCAAACTGTATGGGGACCTTGTGTTTGTTAGTTAATCAGGCTTAAACCAAGTCCACTGTGTTTATGAGGCAGACTGGATATGGAAGAGGGCAGCTCCCATAATCCATCCTGACTTCTTTATCAGTGGACTGGACACACTGCAAGTGCTTATAGACTGAAGTTACATATCATAGACTCCACACTCATTCCTTCTGACAGGTTATCAGCTCACTGATCACAGTTCAAACACAAATACCAGCATAACTCTCTCTCTCTCTCTGTTTGGCTGACTTATAGGCCTGTTGATGTTGTAAATTCTTCCTAATAGTGTGTAATGCTGTAGAATATCCGCTGACATGTTTATAGAGTCTCCAGGCCAGGCTCATTCCTTGTGTCTGCCTGTGAACGTGTGTATGTGTATGTTTGTGTGTGCGGGTTTATGTTGGCACAGCTTGCTTTAAACTGCAGGTCCCGTCACAGCAGTGAAATGTCACCGGGGACACATTTTTGGATACACAGAGCCTTTGATTACTCAGGGCTTGCGTCTGTCAGGACGGAGATACTGGGATGTTCGCTTGTGTGTATTGGACGGAAGATGGATTTGTGGGTTTGCATGAGGGCGCTTCCACCATTGCTCTCTCTGTTCTCCCTCATTTATACACAATCAAGCTGATCATCCCATGCCATATCCACTTTAGCACTACTTAATGTGACTGTGTTACCTTCCTGTGTACAGGAAGTAATGTATATGAACTCTGCAGGAGATTTAAACACATATTGTACCAACTTAGTCATCACAGAAAAACAGAGAGAACCTCACCTTCTGTCTTTGCGTTTTTGGCTGCCTCTTGTCCATGTCCCATGGTGCCGCTAATTTCTTTGACTCCAAGTCGTTAAGTAGCTGATCCCGAGGGATGACAGGGTTCCCTGAAACTAAGCTTGAATCCCACATGGAGACTTTTCTTGGGTACAGCAAGAGAACATGTTCATGTGCCTTTTCATGGATTGATGACTACATTCGTTAATCCAGTCAAACTGATTCAAGAACACACCTGTGAGAAAGAATATTGAATTATGTTGAAATAAATGTGACATATTAGTGATGCTTTACCAGTGAATCAAAGACATTATAATCAATAGTCAGTTAAGGTGACCTACCATATCAATAACTCTCTATTCTCTTTTATACAAATGGCTTAAGTAGATTTGCTTGTATGTAAAGCACATTAAAATTAGCCGCAGAGCAGAGTCTGCATGGCAGACAGGTCAGAAATCAGAAAATGTTACCGATTCTAAAAATAGTCGTGAAGCTTAATTCTTCTCCCATAAAAGGGGCTTTAAAGGGGATTGATTGGAACTGACATTTAAACAACATTTGATGTGATGTGGAGGAGGGGGGAGGAAAGCAAAAACAGTCGAAGATTCCACTTCACTTTTTAAAAGCTGCTTCATGACAGCACAGACCCTTTGTTGTAGTGGAGGTAGCGGTTCTTGCACTGGTTGATAACATTTTGGCCCGAGGGGGGAGCACAGTACGACTTCTGCAGCAGAGGGATGAAGATGCAGAGGGGCTCCTTTGCTATTTATAAAGCTACTTAACAGCTGCCTGATGATGGCGACCCCCCCCCCCCCCCCCCCCCCATCAGAAATGCAGTGTTTCACTTTTTAATAAAAATGTGTATTGCAGAGTTAGCATAGAGACTTTATTTCACAAACTATCCTGCTGCTGTAGCACATTGTTGATTCTCTGTGCTGCATTGTAGTGCAGTAACTATTCACACAAAAATATTTTTTTTAATTCCTTTTTGCAGATGCCCATTTATGAACAACTGGTGAGTGTCCTTGTATGAGTTTTAACAGATGGTGCGGTTCTCATGGAGGTAAGAGGAGACTTGAGAGAAGAGGAGCGGGCTGTTTGTGCAGCTACAAAGCAAACAGCCCCCCTCTCCGTCTGTGAAATGCTACATGCCCGCTACTCCAGTATGAACATCCAGTTGGCAGTGACATCTCCCTTTGCAGAATCCCCTCTGCCCACCTGTCTCCTTGGCCTTCCCCCTTTTTTCTTGGGCCTATCTCTCCCTCACACTCTTCTGTCACAGCTGCAGGTTAAACCCACTTCTGCTGGAAGCTTGGCAAAGAGTCGGACCAGCTCTCTGTTAGGTATGAGGTGTGTGTGTGTGTGTTCCCTGAAATCTAAACTTGCATTCTAACTCAGAGTGTGTCTCTCTTATCTCCATGGAAACCCAGTGCCGTCTTCATCCTGTCCCAAGAATCTGAGAATAATCAGTCAACCTTTCATGAAGTTAAACCCTGCACCCTGGTAAACATCAGGATTATGAAACGCACAGGTTTTCATAACCCGTCTTTTCTGCTTTTCCGTGTTTTGTATCTGTGGATCTTCTAGGGTTTCCTGAGGTTAGTGTGGCCATCTCAGCTGTTTAAATCCCCATTACTCCCATGTTCTCTGAGAAGCTACAGGGTAATTAAAATTGATCCGTCTCTGTCCTCCCTGGAGATGCACTGAGGCTGACGCTGCCACCCTGACTCCCCCCACACGCAATTCATATCAGTTAAGTAAGCAAAAATGAGCAGAAAACAGCAAGAACATTATCTCAGCAATGCGCAGTGAATGGTACCGATTTAGTTTTGAATGTCTTAATGGTGTTTAGGCACCCTGTCACTGCTGGATACCTGCAGTGTATTTTTGTGTCCCTTCAGTTCCCTTTTCCAAAAAACACTTTGAGGTTAGAGTAAGATTGTGGCTTCAATGTGTTGTACATGCAGTTACCTTTAGTTACTTTAGTTTGATGTGAAAACACGCATTTGTTAAGTTTAGTGCCTCCAGTTACATATCCTATGAGTTACATTTCCAAATTCCAGTTACTTCTCGTGTGAAACATTAAAATAACTTCACATGTTTCAGTGTACGAGTGATGCTGAGGGGGCTCTCAGTTCTTCCTAAGAAACCACAGTTTGTAGCAGCGGCAGAAATGACTAACGCTTCTCGTCTATCCCAGTCCAGTCCCCGGAGAGAATAAACAGATTGTCTCAGAGTATACACATGTCCTCTGTAAGTGCATCCTGAAGCTCTGCACTACTGTGCAGGATGTTCACCATCGATGCTGACCCTTATGAAAGGAAAAGCTTTGACTCCACCGCAGTGATCTGTCAAGACCTGGCAGTTATCTGCAGTTATCCTTTTGCTTATGTAACATTCAGGGCAATGCTACATTTTTTTTCCCTTTTACTTGTTTGATAGAACAAACTATTTCCAGAGGGCTGTATGATTTTTTTTTTTTTTTTTCATAATGCTTTTTCAAAGACCACCACTTAAGATTTTTATTTGGGTGATTAAACTGTGATAGACGAGGGGCATTAAGACAGTCTGATCGTTAATGCCCCCCATTCAAAGAAAATGTGTCATGCCTGAATCCTTCAAAAGGGAAAGGAACGATTATCTTTTCGTTTCACTTGGCTGTTCTTTTTGTTTTGCAGTAACTGTGCTATTATCATCAAGATGCAAATGAAAGTGGTTGCCCTTGAAATCTCAGTAGTTTTCAAAACAACATAATACATCTATATGCCCCCCCCCCCCATTTATCTGGTACCCTCAGCTGTACCTCTGACAGAGTGGAATGGGCCACTGCTAAATTGGATGTCTACTGTCTGCTTTTAAAGCTAATTTTTTAGAAGAAAGAAGTGGAGCTGTGTTTTAACAATGGTTGGATATTTCATTTGCAAAAGCAAGTCAGTTTTCAAGCTTTTTCCCCAGATGACAGTAAAATAACTTACCTATGGTGAATAATAGAAGAGTAGCTTTTACCCTGGAGAAATGTTTTGGCATACCTTCACACAGTGAAGTGCAACAGAGTGCATCACTTCACACCTACAAGAGGCAAGATTTTATAATAGAAGATGATAGAGCGTCATACAATAACCTGTTGTTTTTTCTAAGAGCTCTGGCACTCTGTGGCACGTCTACCTGTCAAAGGCCATGAAAGAGGAAGGAGGTGCTAATTAGGTTCAACTGTATTATTTTAATTCATGGTGTTTATTTGACCTCATAATTGAAATAAGTGTTTTCTACCAATTGTTTTTTAATCAGCCAGTGAATATAAGAAATTAGTCTGCAAACTTCCACCGTCCACAGTGAGGATAATTCATTGTTTGTGTGTTTGTGGGCCCCTGGATTGGGACACAAACAATGTCTGCATATCATTTAGCATAATTTGGTTCATGGTTGTTATAGTTCTACTTTTCATTGTCTCTACTCTTAATAACTTTACAGTTAATAACTAAAACTTAATTCAATGCCTTGTGGTCATTCAGAATTTCCTGGTAAACAGAAATGGCATCAGACTCTTCGGCAAACACCTTTTCATACAATGCATGTTCAAGTGGCAAAGCCATCTTGTTGTAATTATAATGGTAGCAAAGTCTGCAATGTGAGAGTATTATGTAGGAAGGACTTGTACTGTAAACACTGTCTAGCAACAATTAAAGTCCAGAGATCCAATCTATTATATGAGCATGCTGCAGTGAACTAAATGTCCTTCAGAATCATAACACTACAACACTTGCTGTTAAACCAAGAATGTAAACTTAAGAGTGGTTTATTTCACAACTGGCTCCATCTGGAGCTGGTACTTACACACTTAACGAGCGCTTTATTAAGAACACCTGTTATTCATGCAGTCATCCAATCAGCCAATCATGAGGCAGCATTGCAATGCATATAATCATGTAGATACAGGTCAGGAGCTTCAAGTAAAATGTTCACATCAAACATCAGAGAGGAGGAAAAAAATGTGATCTCAGTGACTTTGACCATGGTGTGATGGTTGGTGCCAGACAGGCTGTTTTGAGTTTTTCTGAAACTGCTGATCTCCTGGGATTTTCACACACACAAAACAGTCTTGTTGAACTTTGAGGCAGATGAGCTACAGCAGCCAAAGACCATGTCAGGTTCCACTCCTGTCAGCCAGGAACAGAAATCTGAGGCTGCAGTGGGATCAGGCTCAGAAAAACTGGACAGTTGAAGACAGAAAAACTTAGCCTGGACGGATGAATCTAGGTTTCTGCCGAGGCACACAGGCTGTAGGGTCAGAATCTGGCATCGACAGCATGACTCTATGGACCTAACTTGCCTTGAGTCAACAGTGCAGGCTGGTGATGTAATGGTATGAGGAATGTTTTCTTGGTTTGAACACCACAGCCTATTTTAGCATTGTTGCCGACCATGTTCATCCCTGTTCGGCCACAACTCACCCATTTTCAAATGGCTCCTTTCAGCATGATAACGCACTGCGTCACAAAGCAGAAGTCGTCTTAAACTGGTTTCATTAGATCCAGACACCAGATCTGAATCCAGCAGAACACTTTTGGGACGTGGTAGAACAGGAGATTGGCAGCATGAACGTGCAGCTGACAAATCTGCTAAATTATGGGATGCAATCATGTCAATATGGATCAGTATCTCAAAGGAAAGTTTCAGACATTTTGTGGAATCAATGTCATGAAGAGCTGAGGCTGTTTTGAGGGTAAAGGTAAGGCGGTAGAGAGCTCTAGAAAATGAATGAAGGAAGGGTTGCTCCAGCATTTTATATTACTTTTCTGTTGTTGTGGGATTTATGAGTGACAGATTTTTATAAGTGGTCAAAATCTTTACAGCAGAGGCAGAGATGTGCTGACCTTTAGTCCCTTTAGAATCAGCCATCATACAACACTTCTTGGTCAGGACTCACTGTTTCATTTATTTCTAATACAAAAACACTGTCAAAATTGATATCATGTCCAGTATGTAGTTTCCATTTGCAAACTGTCAGCTTTTAATTGGCACAATTCACCAGTGGAAAAGCTTTCAGCCGGTGCCAATGTTTGGGGTAAACAGGGATTGACATCAAATTTATTTCTGTGGCGGCACAAACCTCAGCTTTTGTCCTGAGTTTTTGTGTGTGTCGCTGCAGCATCAGCAATCAACTGATTCAGCGTGGCAGCTATATGTGACCACAAGAGCAATGTAATCATCCCAAGTATATGATAAGCATCAGTCCAACTTTCCAGTTTACTAGATAAGTTTTTTACCGCAGCGTTGTTGTTGTTTGCAAAGATCTGGCTGTTTTGCTGGTTGAGCAAAACTGAGGCGTATTTGCTGCTAAACTTTAAATGTTAAGCTTCAATTTCATCCGATACTGTAATCAATAGTTATGTATGATTAAAGTGAACAGTTCACCTAAGATTTTAGCCAAAGGATACTTTGAATAGACACGTAGCTACTGACGCACACAAGCCTCTGCTGGTATCAAACCCACTTTAGACCTAATTTACTGAGCTTCCTCTCTCCTCCTGTCATCAGTTTCTAGAGGTGGGTCCATCATGTGCTGCCCACACAGGGGAACAACCTCTAAGAAACCACCAGACATTTACCACAAAGAAAACACTGAAGGGCAATTAATGAAGGAACCAACATGTTTTGCAGCATCACACAAACTTGAATCAAGCCTGTTCAATGTACTTAAAGAATAGCTTTTTTTTATTTTATTTAATTTTATTTTTTTAAATCGTTGGGATACGATGGATACATGAAATTTCTTTCAACAGTCTGATTTTATTAAATCAATTTAATGCTGACATTAAAGGTGGCTCAGTGGTTTGAGCAGATTCTCCGTCTATCTCGGTGTTGCCTTATGTTCTGCCAAACAGCCAGATATTATTAGTTTGTTTAATACATAAAATAACCACCAGATGTGTGGCTCCTCTTTCACATCAAGGTTTTTGATGTTATTTTGGTTTAACAACACCATCGGTACAGGTGTGCTTTCTATTTTCTTCTGCAGTTGATCCCACCCCCCCCTCATCTCAAACACATGCAAATCAGAGGGGCTGGAGGCTTGAAAAGCACCCATCTGTAATTATCTGTCCGTGTCATCCCTTGAATTGACGAACAGCCAGTCCTGAGTGTTTTCCTGCCCAGTGCAACAACGATTCGATAAAACGGATGAAAGGTCTTTTTAAAGCATGGAACCACTTGGAGATATGAAAGGGTTTGTAAATGGTTGTTACTCTGAAAAAGATCTCGTAAGAATACGCCAAAGCATCGCAGAGGCACCATTTTACTCTGGCAAACACGCAATTATAAGATGTTGTAAAATCAATATCAGCAAAATTCAAAATTTAAGCCGCACAAGAGCAATAAAGGTAGAGTATAAATGGGAACAATGTAGGAGTCTGTGCAAAAATAATACACATCATTGAATTCACTAGAAATATCTTAAAGTAACCTGTTGTTGCTTCAACTGTTTTGAGGAACCATTTGTGAGCATGTGCTCGTAAGCAAGGGACAGATCGACGGAGAGAGAATGCAAAAAAACAAGGGGAGAAATAACTGGCACACCTCCTGTTGCTAAGGCTACTGTTGTCCCTCGAGATGCAGCTTAGTGTGTCCATGTGTGTAGCTGTGACGGTGTGCCCATATGTATGCTTTAAGCATCACTGTGTGTGTGTGTGTGTGTGTGTGTGTGTATTTGACTTGATGACCAATCGTCTCACTTCAGGGAATCAACGTGTGTGCCTCTGTGCCACAGGGGAGCTGTCGGAGAACCAGGTGTTGCCCCACGACTGACCCCCTCTATGGGGGGGGGGGGTCCTTTTTCAGAAGAAATGCTACTGAATAATGTCCTGGAGCCCAAACAGAGATTACAAAGGGTGTTGACATGTCTGAAGTGGAAGTGCGAAAAAGGAGAGATTCCAATAAAATGCACTCATCTGTGCATGAATCTTTCTTTGCCTATCTCTTTAACTACATATACATTGTGCACCAGCTTATACGAGCTGTTCACTACAGGCTTTTGTGGTGCCTGACAGACACTCTGTGCAACTTGTCACCTTCCTCTAACACAACAATTATTGATTTTTATGATTGCCTTCTTCCCACCTACTTCTCGGCCTCAGATTTTAAGTCAAGATATCATTTCCTCTTTGAACATCTTTCATTTTCCAGTCACTGGACACTGATTTACTCCACTCACACACCCCGATGACAAAATGAATCATCAGTTTACTACACAAAGCAGGCGATTTAATTGAACTGTGTTGTCTAAGTACACGCTTTAAATTTGGCTTTGTTGATGACAAGGTTTCTTGTACTAAGCTGGAAATACAGTAGAAGTAGGCAATCCATCTAGTATTTGTTGAGCTATTTCAGTCTGAACCAAAGAGCCAAAAGAGACGGAGAGATTGTGAGAATGAAGCTCATTGAACAAACATTTTACAAAATAGCATTTCTTTCCTTTTCTCTTAGTCTGGATTTTGCAGACATGTTGAATATTAACTTCCTGCACAAAACTTTCCAAAACAGGTGTGATGTGATTTAGAAAGAGAATCTTAAACGGCTCATATTTTATTCTCTTGCTGCTTCACTTGTTTACTTTTAAAAACATGAGGTATCAGAGCCATCCTAACGCTGGGTTCAGCACCCACTGCTGAAAGAAAGAAGCTATGCTCGGAGGAAACGAGGATATAAATCAGTTTGTTCCAATTACTGAAGTCCTTTAGCTGCTCACAATTACAATTTACTACTGCAGACATGCAATTAATAGTGTTTACTTAAAATGTTGCAGCTGCCCTTGCCCGAGGTCTTTTCACAGATCTCCGTCTGTCAGACTGGCTTAGAACACAAACATCCATTCAGCCTCTAGTTTGCTGTTGAGATATTCTTACACTATATCAATAAAGGCTTTCAACTATCCCTTGTTTGTGTGTGTGTGTGTGTGTGTGTGTGTATGTGTGTGTGTTTATGTTGACGGAGAGTTAAGAGCAAGCTGACAAACTAACAAATCCTAGGTTACTGTGACTCTTTGCCTTTGTGCAAGTCTTTTGTTTTTTGCAAACACAGCGGTCGTGCAGCCGCTGCCAAAATGTTCTCATAATTGATGTTACAGAGAGCTTCTGCTGCACATGGTTAAGAAGGGGCTCATGAAAGCTCCGTTCAACAAGCAAAAACAGTGCCCTAGTTGCAAGTTGCACAGAGATGCTGCTTTTTCTGAGATTAGATTCTCAACTTTTCCAAACTTTTTAAGGCAGGGAGGTAATTGGACAACAGTGAAATATTCATGTCTGACATGTTCAAAGTTAAAAGATGACTTGGTTACTTGCTTTCATTAATTCTAATATTTTCATGCATGTATAATTCTGGTGAAATTATTTTCATAGATTTCAGCACACGAAACTGCTACAGTACCTAATACACACATAGGCTTTTGAATCATTAAGCTGTACAGTATTTTTTTGGATTGGACTACTGCACATCATACTGGAGGCTGAGCCTGGGTGAAATGAAGTGGAAAAGCCGAACGGACTCTATGTAGAGTTAAATAATCTTTTTGCATGCACGTGTGGTCCTTTGTCACTGTGCCACTGCAAACCTGCTTAAGACACAAGTGCTAAATAGGAATTCATTTGTCTACCCATGTCTGTGACAGATATGAAATATGACTCAACGCTTCCTTGTCATGCTATGCCCCTGCATGAAGCCCCCCTCGAAATTTTGCATAATTACCCATGATACTACTGGGTGTTTCGAGACACACTGAGGACAATGAGCATACTGATGAGCAGTGGAGAGGTGGATTATGCAGCAGAGGTGTTTTTTTGTTCTTGTGAACCTCCCTGGCTCTTTTCCACATCATTCAAACTTACCATCACTGAAATCCATTGTCAAGTCTGTGTCCTTCGTCAGTGAGAAAATTATAAAGCAGCCATCTTTCAACCTACAAGGGGGGTACTCTTTGAATTTGTGTCACTTTAAAACTACAAGGTGTCATTTTTATGTGGTTGCCTACATGTTTCTCTCTCTCTCTCTCGCTCTCTCTCTCTCTCTCGCTCTCTGACACACACACACACACATTGAGATTCATTTGGGGCGTATCTTTTCATTTGACCTAGGGCAAGATTCCTTTAAACTTCACTTAGATACCTGTGAATGCAGAGAATATTTCCTCTATTAGTGGTATCTCTGCACACATGGCTTATAAATATGATACACTGACTTGAATATTGATTTTTAACATTTTTTTTCTTCCTTGTGCAGGTTTTAACAAGGACACATTTTGTAGTTGTGTGTATGACACCGAAATTTCTCTTCCGGGCATGAGAAACTGAAGAACTGTCGAGAAAAGATTTAACATGGTGAAGGTGAGATAACAATACCGACATGTTTAAACTGACACTGCTGGCACTACCGCCCCAAGGTCACCTCGCAGTCAACTGCAATAAAGATGTTTAATCGTTTTAGCCAACTGTGCAGGGAAGAGTTGAGCTGTAGGTTTTTTCTCTTCATGTGTTCATCCATTCTTCCCCTTGTTGAAAAGTATTGATTTCCATAGATGTAGGGATCAATAACCATTGCAGTCGCCCTCCTCTATTGCTTTACTTTCAATCCTTCTACCTCCTTCCTCTCTCCTTTTTCTTCTTCTTATTGTGTCAGTGTAAGGCAGAAACACATTACAGCAATGTGGCTCCTTTTAAAAGAGAAATAGTGTAAGCGATTACAATTTGAAATTCACTTATTACAGATACTAATCTAAGTAAAGCTCTGTTTCTTTGACAGTCGAGGCGTTGGCTTGCTCTCTGCTGTGGCTAACGTAAGCTAGCTGTTTACCTCCAATCTGTGGGCTGGCTGCTCATTAAACCACAATCTTTCCTTTTATTTATACATATTACGGAATATGTGACGTGCCCGTGTGAACATATAAAGCTGTTTAAGGTTTTCCCACTAGAAGCACCTCTACGCTTACTTCCTCATTGAAAAATTCTGGATCCGGCCTTGTGCCCCGCCCACTACCACTGCTGCTTGCAATAGGTGAAAGAGCAGTGCGTCTCAAGATGGTTAGAGGAAGAAACATTGGAGAGACTCAGCCATGTTTGAGCCTCAGTCAGACTCAGACTCAGACTCAGAGTCTGTTGTGACCAAAATTGCAGACGTATAAGAATGGTTAGCGTCGTTAGCATCTATTATGTGTTTATTTTGTTTGTTAGCCTGTAACTGGCAGTGGCTGACACAATGACAGTGGTTGTGCTAATACAAACTCTCCTCTGCAGTGACAAGGTTTTAGGTTTATTTTCCCCGCCCCCCCGTCCCTGCAAGTTGATGGGATTGGTTCCTTAGGTTATATGACATATGAATCCCTGGCTGTCTGAATCAGTCTTTCATTCACTGCAGTTCCAAGGTGAAAATATGCAGTCATGGCGTTGACTGATTATTTTGCATTATATGGTCATGTTAAAAAAACATTATATGGACATGTTCACTGGTTAAAAACTAGATTTTTATTGGAGGGGGTCTTTAAGTGCACCTTTGAGTTGAATTGAGTAATGGAATTAAAGTAACAAGTAATGCAATTATTTAGCTGTTTAGTAATTAGTAAAGCAAAGTAATCACTTTCCCAGTGAGTAATGTGTAATGAATAAATGATGAAATGATTTGTTCTTGTAATTAGCCTAATATGGTATACTCTACCTGTCCTATTGAACTGAAACCACATTTTGAGGTACTGTATTGCCCATCACTTGTCAGTGTTCCTTCAGCTTTTAACATTAGACCCCTACTCTGGTGTTCTGGAGTAATTCGATTGTGGATCTGATTGTGATCTGTCTATCAAGCACACACGCACGCACACACGCACGCACACACAGACACACCTCCAGTCATGCTTGTACTAATGCCTCGGGAGACTCATGGTAATTACCCTTATCGACCTCTCCAGAGGTATCAGAGTCATGGGTTATCAGACAAGGAATCCAATCACAATGCAAATAAAGGTAACTTGAGGAGACTGATGGATGTCATGCTTTGTGTTTTATTTCTCCTCTCTCTTGCCTTAGGTTAAAAAAAAAAAGAAGAAGAGAGAAATCCAATTATTAGCTCAAACTGCATTGATTGTGTCCTCCCCTAATAGGGTATTAAGGAAAACACGGAAAAGGAAAGGCAGGCAGTTTCATGCACCAACATATTGCAAACAAGGGCTTTGTCATCTGTTCAAAAAGACATTCTGTTTAGTCCAATGCTTCACCAGACCTATGCCTTTGATTATCATTCAACATTTGAACCAGTTGTGCAATTAAACCTGCAACACGTGCCAAATCACATACACTGTGTTGCTCATGTGTGACATAGAACAAGCATCCTGTTTACTGTGCAGACACAAAGCATACACGAGACGTAAATGAGGTTTTGTAAAAGAGGCTTTGTGGCTCGCATGAAGAGATAACAAGCCCGTGTGTGTGTGAGAGAGAGTGACCACCCACGTCAAACACAACCCATGTAGAAATCAGAGGCACATGAATGAAAAAGTTCAGCTACACAGCAAGAGGACAGAAAAACAGTAATGGGTTGAAGTGGTGAGGAAGAGGAATCGGGCATGTCCACATCTCCACGTCCTTTATATCACGGTCAGATATTTATATATTGCATGGCAGGAATTCTGCTACTGGCAGCCCAGATTCTGTGTTCAAATCTCATCCCAGTGTTACCGGTGTTTACATTGTGTTCAGGCACACAGCGGCCCCATCGTCTCTTTAAAACCCATTTGGTTCATTTTTCACATTTCATCAGTAGCGCCCACGTTCATCAAATTAAAATACAATTCATTTGTAAAATACTAGATATCAATACTTAGTAATACAATTATAAACTGAAAGAGCAGAGCAGAGTCGCATCACAGTCTTATCACATGAGAGGAGAGTTGACCGACAAGACAATGGCGGGGGATTTGGTGTCAAAGCGAAAAGCAAAAGCGCCTATTTGGCAACATTTTCGTATTTAAACCCAATGCCAAAAGGGAACCTGATAACATTAATCTGCTAAATTTGTCTGATGAAGGTGGCAGCATCTGGAGGTAACACTCCTAATTTACAGACATTGAGTCGACGCGTCTTTTCTTATAAAAAAGTCCGGTGTAATTGGTAATGAGTTTATTACCCCTGGGAAAATTTCCACACAGTGGCATCCCTAGTCTCCTCTAAATGCTTTCCCACACTGAAAGAAATCCATGTCCAGAATTAGAAGTAATTATTAGCAAGAGTTAGCTATGTTGCTGTTTTTTTTCTGCTCCTCTGGTGCTGGACAATTGCTGCCCACTCCTCTTAGAGAGGTCTGATGGGGCAAATCCAAATGATCAATCTCCCCACCGGGAGCAATAAAAGACAGCTGCATTTAGATCACAGGGGTTGCACTGTGGCATTATGGTGCTGACAGACTTGTATTTACATCAACATCTATAGTTATGAGTTTCCCTCTTAACACCATGAATTATGCAGCAAAGACTGCAGTCCTAGAATAAGTGAGTGGTAAAAGTGACATGAAAGTGTGACAGCACATAGCAAACCAGTCATCTGTCTGTCACTTCGACATTGTATTTAATGCACTGTATAGATTCATAGCCTCTGCTTAGGGAAAAACATTTCTCTTTTCATATTCACACCTGTCTTCTGAAAACAGCTTGTAGCACTTTAAAGGTCTCTTGAAATTTTATGAAAAGAACTCATTGTGCTAGAATAGAAGTCCCTGACATATTTCTCCTCACCAAATACACAGCATGTGGTGGAGACTTGACTGTAAAAGCAACAATGCACTAAAATAGCACACTGGACAAAAAAGGAAATTGAGGTGACACAGAACGTTGGTGCAATTCTTGACTTATTCATTTTTTTGTGTGAAAATGCTCCATCAAAAACCCTTTTCAGGTTTAGGAATATAAATCTTATATATAAATGTTCATGTCCAAAACAGAGACTACATTTCAGTTTTCAGTACAGAGTTTTATGAGATAGTGTTGTGGGGTTATACAAATTGCTTGACAGCACTTCTGCAGTAATTGGTGAGGGAAGGGTGAGTATTAAACAAAACAACTGCCAGTTATATAAGAGCACATGGGAAGAAAAATTATACGGAATAATAAATCAAGGCAAGAAAACAAGAGGGAACTGAGGAGTCCTTAAATGGCTAAAGTGCGAGCAGAAACCACACCCTTGTAGCAGTGATTCAACCCTCTTGGCCTCTGGTGTGACATTTTAAGATGAAGTGAAATGGAGCAGCATGAAAACATTTAACAATATAACATCTGCATCGCTGCGTTACACTCAACATTTCAAAAAGAAAGTGCATCACTGCGAAAATTCTCCTCTCATTTATCAGTTATGAAGACTTTCCCTCCTCAGTCAGTGTTGAGCAGCAGAGACAAAATTAGCATGCCCTGCTGGTTTTACTCCTTTCCTTCACACCTCTCCCATTAAAACTGCATGCTTCTCTGCTGATTCACCGAGACTTTAGATACCAACAAAATAACCAAGCTTACTTTTTCCTTTTGCATGTTTTTCTTAACTGTGTAGTTACTGCAGATGGGAACAAAACATAAAAAAAAGAAAAATGTTCAAAAAGTGTAATCTAGCACCTTGGGAGGAGAGAGCTTTCGAATGCCTCTCATAGGACACCATCACCATGGAAATGACCAGTCTCCGAAAATAACAGGAATGATCAGTGTAACTGTAATTATAGGTGTAGAAACATGCACTCCATAATTTATTTGTCACTGTGTTTTCTCTTTGGAAGAGTTATGCATCTGATTAAAGAAAATAATGTATGAGGGGGATAGAAATCACAAAGCTCTTTACAAGAATAAACACAACACAAGAACAAGACGGATATAATGTTCTACTATTCGAATCTCATATAGCTTATGTTAATGCAACATTAATTTTACATTTACGTCTTCATTAACCACCAAGCTTTGTATACTGCTGGTTTGTGTCGTTTCTGTGGTCATTAGGGATCCTCCTTCTGCGGTTACTGAGGATGACAACAAGAATATAGCAGCAATATTCACAAGTACCTGCACTAAACGTACGGATGTTGTCAAGGACGACTCTATAGTTTGAGGCACTGCTGTCAGAGCCGTAGGTAAATGTCAGTCCTCGAGTCTGGAGGACTACACGAGCAGTACCCTCGAGTTGCCTGTCGTTTCCCCCAAATCATGCTATCACTTTTATCCCTGTTTATCTGCAGAAAATGATCCATGCTGTCAGTGACTGCGAGGGAATCAACAGGATGAAAATCATTTGCTTTGATGGACAAACAAGACTGTCATCTGCAAAACAATGAAAGCTGATGTTGTGATTGCAGATGATGGCTGGGTACATCATGCCTCGTCAAGGATAATCACGTTGGTTGCTGAATTAAATTAAACAAGGCAAACAAAATGCATCAGATATCCTTTTCTCAGTGGATTTCTGTGAAGCCATATACTGATTTTGACTGACACTCCCTTTTTGAGGTTTCCTGAAAGCGCATTGTGGCCTTGAGATTGCAGGTTAAATGGGTTTCTGACAGTCTGTGCCGTTGTGTCTCTTCACTGGTTTCCGTGGTTAGGATTTAAGAGTCAATACCAGTCTTCACATTATTAATTCAGTCTGCATTTCTTTTTGCTACCGCTTTTAAGTTTGTTCAGCCATAGTGGATTATTCTACCTATTTCTTCTCTTGCTTATTTCAAATGACTATGGCTTCTTCCACAGGAACAAAACATATAAATCTGTAAGCGGGGATTTAGATTTAGATATAGATTTTGGTGTTGTTGTGAGGCATCAACAAAAAAAGATATTTATTCCTTAAAAATGTTTCACAGACCTAAAGGGTATTGACTTTTATCACCCTGTGAATGTATGTCTTCAAAACCACACCGACCAAAGGAGTCACTGAGGCTCGACTGTTATTATCGACCAACGAGATCCTCTGCACCTCAGCCAATTCTAAAGGTTTGGTCTTATCCTGGTTATCCTTTTATACCTGCATATACAAACTGATTGAAGGTGGTGCCCACGGTGCATCCTTTTATTACTGTGGCCCACGTCTCTGGAGCAGCCTCCCTGAAGACCTGAGAGCAGCAGAGTGTTAATATTTTTAAAAGCAAACTCAAGACCTACTGTACCTCTTTAGTCTGGCTTTTAATTGAATTTTATCAATTATATTTATTTATTTTTCCTATTTATTTATACATTTTAGGCTACTTGGTACATTCTTTTATTCTATTTTTATTTTCCTTTCAATACATTACCTTTTATTTCTGGTTTTATTACCATCATTTTATTATCCTTATTCCCACTTCACTCACAGGAACAATCCGTGTTTAGATTATTAACCGGCCCTTCAAACTATTGAGGTATATTATAGTATTTCCGTTTAATGACAGACAGGGTTATCATTAACAAATGATGTTGATCTTAAATCAACACTTCATCACAATGACCACAAATGTGATGGAAATGACGCTGATGGGAAAATGGGTAACCAAGATGTGACAGTGTGATGTGATTATTGGCCTCAGAAGATGAACTGGAACATGCAGCAGCAGCAGCGCCGCTCGAAACTGCCTGTAACATCAGGCTAATGGACTTGCCTGGAGTAAACAAGAGGAATGGGAGAAGAAGCAACAAAGGAAAGTTACAGTGAAAAGACAGCAGCTGAGTGAGGTCAGACTGAATGTCTAAGCGGGAAAAAGAACTCTTAAGCCCTGGGGGGAGGTTAACTAGTGGATGTCACAGCATTTTGCTTCACATACTGTTCAATATGTGTCTTTTTCTTTACAGCCTGCGAACAGAAGGTCTCTAAAGGCAAAGTACAGCGCGCGGTCGACTCGGTACAGAGAAAAACAAATGGAAAGAGGAGATACAGTGGAGTGAATTTGAGCAAGTCGCTGATAAAAGCTTTGTACCTATAATTATAATAATCCAATCTGCTCTGCTCCTCAGTGCACTGAAGGTGTGAGAGTGCCCGCTTTGCTCGCTGAACCATATGGAACCTGGTCAAGTTTAATGGGATACAACAGATTAAGTGAGTAACATGATGGATTTATACGTTTCATCATATCAGCACAACCGTGTCTGTGTTGTCACAAAAAAATTTAAATTACCACGGCGAGATAGCAGATGAATCTGGTACTAATGGAAGATATTTAGATGATACAGTTAGCTTTGAGATGGAGATACAAAGAGAAGCAAGGGAGAGGATGCTTGTTATCTTATCTTCCGGTTTAATTAAAATGACCTTGTTAATGAAAAGGCTGATTTCTTGCTGCTATAAGTATAGCGTGATATATGTCGGTAAAACATACCGAGACGCTCACGACACTTCATTTAGCGAGATGCCTGTACTTTTATGTCTCATGTCAGATTCACATATGTATGTTTACATGTATACATCATATACATGAAGGGAGGGAAAGATAGGGAAAGCCCACAGCTTTGTTCGGCCCATTCAGACTGAAACCATTTCAATCAAGTGGTTAAATAAAAACACCACAGGGAAGCTCTACCAAACACAACAAAACATCCGAGACAAAAACCTGAGAAACAGTGTTACAGCACTTCAAAAAAAGTGAAAAAAAAAGTGAAAATGATACAAATAGTTATATTATTTTATTCTCTCATGAGGAATATAGTCCGCCATAAAAATGAATCAGGGAAAAGAGATGTTAAATGATGATCAATATTACCTGTTACTATCTTTTGAATCACAGCACAGAATCTGACAGCCACTAAACTGAATGCTGCTCAGCTCCAAAAATGAACATCACCCATCATAAAAAATAAAATAAAATAATAATAATAATAATAATACATCCTTATGATATTTTTGTTTGTGATGAATGTCACACCACAAAGTGTAATCTAACATTTCACAGCATGCATTCAACATTATACGTGCAAATGTTCATTTTCTGCCGGGTTGTGAGAACAGAATGCTAAGGAGGTGTGATGTAGCACACTGTCCGTGATGTCGAATAATCTAGAGAGATCTCATATGCTTGAGAATCTAGTGGCATATGGTATCAGGCTCTCTGCAGAAATTTTACATGACAGCTTCCTCAGCTTATTTGACGTGGCATATTCAAACACTGAATACTAACAATGGGGGGGGGGGGGGCAGCTTAATGTTAACTACACGAAACGATTGTTTGTAATTGTTTCTCAACAGTTCAGGCTGAAGTCGTAAAGGTGACTGTTATCCAGAGCCACAGATTCTCATGAATATAAATAAATTACAAATATTCTTTGCTGTTTTACACGTCGGTCTCCGTGGTCATGAATGATTAGCATAGTTCAGCTCTGAAAGGTCATCAGTGGCAGCAGAGGGTGGGGTTAATAACGCTCCGTTATTGACATTTTACTCAGTGAGCCTGGTCGCCCGTTTTTTCTCTAAAGCCTCTGTGTGTGGCTAATGACACGGCAACATTAGCTGACTCGTGCACAATAATTGCCAAGGCCATGTTTCAAACTGCCTTTAAATTTGGTTTGTGTGTCAGCACAGACAGACTGTGACTCTACGGCGCGACAATCTGCTGCATCATACCGACGCTACGATGAATCACGGTCACTTTAGTGTAAAATAGTTCCCTGGAGCTTGTCGGCATTAAACCTTGATTGAGAACTACTCGTGTGAGAATATCCATCTTCATGCTTCATGATCAAAATGAATCCAAACCAGAATCTTACTTGATGCTAATATTTTGCCCAATTACACTTACATTTTACAGGGAAGTGAAGATACAGTAGAAAAGCAATGGTGACTCAAATTAAGATTCACCATTCTCCAGCCTACATGGTTGGTTAAACAGGACTTCTTCTCTCAGAATACATAATCGATAGTTGAGCTGATGGAGAATACGGTGGAGACTTCTAAAGGGAGGAGAGGAGAGACCTCTGGCCTCTTTGGTTTAGTCTATAGTCCAGGGTTCCACCACAGCTTCATATTAGTGATTTAATAAGTTGGCCTTGCCGTCTTACTGACCTCCTCTCTCTTAGAAACCACCATCAATCCACGCCGTCATTTATCTAGAGATCCTGACCTTAGTGTCATCCTTCATATTGTCTGCATTTATGTTTTTATTTTTTCCTCTAACACTTGACCATTACAGGAACGCCCTCATTTATCATCCTCAGGCACTGGTGCGACAGCACAGACGCTTTTGATAAAGCCGTTTCCTTCCAGAAGGTTAAAATGTTTTCTATTATATTAAACAAAGCTACATTGAAGCAAAAAATGAACAATAAAGCAAATGTATGTTCCCTTTGTGTCTTTTTTGTTCTTTCTGAATGAATCTTTTTTGTTTTATTGTTACATAAACAACCCAATAATCTTTTGAAATACTGGAGGGAGAGCACACTGAGGACTGTAAAACCATCAGATGTTTCCTAGAACTTGCAGCACTTAGTGATCATTATAATTTTGTGTAAGTGGGCACTGTACACACACACTTAGCAGTGTATCTACACTACCACCGTTTACTTTCTTCTTTCTGTTACACTTACGATTTGCCATGCAGTTTGATATATCCATGAATTAGTAATTTATTTATTATTTGAAATTAAAAAGTTTCTTCAGGATCAGGGCAAAGAAAATATCTAATAAAATAAAAACAATGTCTTTGCATGATAATAAAACAGCAATATTAAAACGTTAATAAATGACTTAAAAGAGCCATACCTGCTGATATATTAGCACATGATGAAAACTAACTTGACATAATGGTAACAACATACTGAAGTGCAGTTCTTTATAGAAGACCAGGACTCGCTGGGGGTTTGAAGATATGAGGGATCTAAATAATTGCAGCTGAGAAAAAGATATTTTCCTGTGAAGTAAGGCCTTTAAAAAAGAAAAAGAAAAAATCAAAGTCAAATTCTGTCTTTTCATGCACCAAAGAGCAGCCGGTGGTTGAGTGTATGGTTGAACTATAAAAGAAAAGACTCAGGAAGTATAAAAGGAGATGAAGAGATAAAACTGCAGCATAAGAAGATTTTAAAGTTGTTGTGTTCATGGATCTGGTTTAAAAAAAAAAAAAAAAAAAAAAAAGTTAATGAGGGTGTAAGCTACTTGCTGGACACACTTGATCTCCCCCTGCTGTGTTTTCTAACATCATTATGACATTACAAATGACTGGCTGCGTGTAACTTGAGTCCAACCATTTGGAAAAGATCCTCTCTTGGTCCGAAGCATAAAAACCTCCTGAGGAAGTAATGCCTTGAATTAGATTTGCTCTCCATCCGGCCGCAGCATCTTTTAACTCAACACCACAAAAGCCTATTGTTCGAAACAGCAGGAAATCAATGTCCCCATTAAATTGTACAAGAGATCATTATGTTTTTGTGTACTCCCGTGCGTGACGGTGCTTTACTTGTGAGATATCCATGAAAACATCTCTCCAGTTGCACTAATCACATGGTGTCATTTCTCATGAATAGACTCGGTGCAGCAGAAACCTTTGACTCTGTCTAATCATAAGATAAGATTTATATTCATGAGACGTTCCAGTCCTTTTAAAATACTTAAAACACTCTGAGCCGCAATACTTGCACGTCATTCCCGATGGCTGTAATTGCTTTAGAAAACACCCATAATTTTACATATACACTGGGAAGAAAAACTGCCTCCAGAGGATGCATTCAGCCGAGCCCCGTCTGACAGTGCATGCAGCATGATGTTAAGCAGCCATTGGATTTAATTGGTTTACTCCATGTTGAAGTGAAAATGAACCTTTCCTGTAATGATAAACTTACACTGGGATAAGAGTTTGGAGATACACTCTTTAAACCTTGGATGTAAAGTTAGAAGTTTTTTCCATTTCAACAATCATGTCACTTGTGATCAAGCGGACATCTCAGTACAGGAGTGAATGCACCCAAGATGCATTGTGGAGACATTTGAGACCCGATCATTGACAACGGACCCGTCTGTCCATTGGCTAAAAAACAACACCACATACGTGTTTATTTGCATATAGAGTGGGGAAGTGAGATTCTGATCCCAAGTGGTCACTCGAGACGCACGTGGAGACGCATGTTAATGTCAGGTGTGAACTGACGTACTTAGAGCTGTCCACTTGTGATTGGATCGCCTGAGACGCATGTTAATACCAGGTCTGAACAGGGCCAACGACTACGTTAATATGTTGATATTTACAAAGTATCATGTTAGCACGTTCACCATGTTAGTTTAGTGCGTTAGCATGCTAATATTGGCTAATTAGCACAAAACAGAAAGAACAGCTGAGGGTCAAGGGAATGTCACCCGTTTTACAGGAATTTAAATTGAATTTGGACATGATAGTGGTGCTGGATGAAAAGTCACCAAGCTTATTCATCCTCTGGGGATCATTAATATCTGTACAAAATTTAATAGCAAGCTGTCCCGTAGTTGTTGAGATATTTCAGTCTGGGCCAAAGTGGTGGACCGACGCTCTGACTGACAAATTGTCACCTGCAAGAGTGGATAAACATTTTAAAGGCCCGCAGGAGCTCGAGGAGCGGTTTTCATTCCTACTTTTGTGTTTATTACACCTCTCTAAATGTCTTAGCAAGTCCATGACAAACAATGAAAGGGCTATTTGAACTGAAGGTAAATACATTAAAGGTTAAGAGACCCAGCTGGAGGTTATCTGTGTGTTTTATGTTATATTTGTGTCATTCTTTACCAATCTTGATTCTGTTCCCTTCACAACTGAGTCACAAGTTGGGGTAGGCGTATATAATAGCAACATATGTTGATAGGCTTTGGGATGGATATATATAGTTACATAACATATGTTTACAATATAAGCATACATAGCTTTTCTAGTCTTATTGACCAAAGTGCTTTATACACTACAAGCCACATTCACCCATTCATACAGGGCTTTTACCATACACACAATCATACACTGATGGAACAGCCATCAGAGGCAATTTGAGGTTCAGTATCTTGCCCAAGGATACTTCTACACACAGACAGGAGGAGCCAGGGATCAAACCACCAACCTTCTGTTTACTCTCCGTATACCTCCTGAGCCAGAGCCACCCCCATACATACATACACACATATTTACATGGGCTAGGAATATATGCCTATATCTGAAATTATTCAAGTTTCTAATAAGTTTTATATATAATTTTTACATACAATGTTTTTATTTTATATGTACATATATTTCATACATGGAAATTCAATATGTACATATATTACATTTGCATATGGGATGTACTGTAATGAATGTGAGTACACTTACACATAACATTTCAAAAGGCCACGTAGTATCAGTTATAATGGCATGTCAATATTCGGCTAGAACTGATGCATTTAATTTCATTGCGACAACTTGTTAAAATGACGGTCACTTAAGATGGTATCAGTCCCTGCTGTGGTATCACATCGGTAAGGTGCCCTTTAATAAAAGTCTTTTTTATTAAACGTCAAGTGAGCTCAGTGGAAGACTGATGGTTTTTGGTGTTTCACCCGAGAGAGAATAGAGTTTTTGAAATGTCTAGAGCTGATAAATATTCAGCCGCTGACATTTCATAGGGTGATACCAGGCACCCAAAAAAAATCAATCATATTATGTGGCTGACTCCAAAACAATATGGCAGGACAAATTATTGCTCTGTCTAAAAAAGGTGAGTTGTGAGTACGGAGAACAAAAACATCAACAGGGGTACATGGAGAATTACATCAGTTTCAGAGGAGGAAAGGTTGTGATTGGCTTTACTTTATTCTGAAGGGAGTATTATTCTGAAAGACCTAAGTGAGCAGGTGCAATCTGTATTAATCACGTTTATCTATGAAGTCCCCGAGGTGAAGAATGAAACTGAGCACCCTATAATGTTCCCTTCTGTTGCGTGCCACCGCTTGACCACATCAGGGGTAATTTACTTCACTCGGACACGCTGCTTAAATCTTTATATGGCTTTTTTTTCTGCATGAATTTCACAGTTCTTCTCCTGTCATTGCTGCTCATGACGGACTGGCTACAATTTCCTTATTCTCACTAATAATGTCAGTGCGGGGAGTAGTTATGACTGAACATGACCAGAAATAGATGTGCTCTAAATCTTGACCTGTGTGTGTGTGTGGTAAGTACATACTAGATGGAAATTACATTCAAACACACCCCTCAAATTGAACAATTTCAATTAAAATGTAAATGTTAGAGTCATCGAGCACTTCAGGCATTTAGTGCCAGGATGAGGGCAGATGACGGGTATAATAATTTCTAGCAGAACAGAAAATGAAAATCACTGCAGCAATCACTGGCGGTATTGCTTTTTTTTTTTTCCTTTTTTTCCATCCTCTTTGATCCATCAGACTTTATGCTGAGGAGGAAAGGTGAAAAGAGTCATTTCGTAAAGAAAGTAGATACAATGACTTTGTGTGTGTGTGTGTGTGTATGTGTGTGTGTGTGTGAACTGAGGCCAGGACAGCGTGCTGTTCGTACTAGTGTATGTCGTAATGCGTATTACAGCATAGCAGTGTGTATAGCATTCAGGATCACAGAGCAAAACAGGTGGGAGTGTTTCAACACAGCTTTTCACTGCGCTCTTTTCTTTTCTTTTTTTAGACGAGGGGACAAGATAGGGAACCCTGGAGCTTTATACGCTGCCCAGTCCATGTATCATCAGCACCTTTGGATGGTCAAAACACATTACTTAAATCACCCTGACAAACTTGTGACTCACTGGACACGCAACCAGTTCCAGTGGGCGAGTCAATGTGGCCTGACGTCGTTACACAGCGCGGAACCGCTGCACTGCCTTCAACCTACACGCTCACTGGGTGGTATAATGATTCTTGATTCTCTGGAAACATGATTTGGGTCCACATATCATTTTTGGTGAATCAGTCCCACACACACACAACGGCTGCAGCAGCAGCAGCCCCCCCCAAAAAAAAGCCTGTCCATTATCACTGAGCACCTCTGGCTGTGCACTGCACCGAGCACCAATGATTTCACTAAAACAGAGCCACTGAAGTGTAAATATTAGTCAAGGTCAACACAGTTTGACTTTCAGCACATCTCCCTTCCTTCTGGGCAGCACGACGGGCTTCCACCCCCACAGAAGCTTGTGTCAGAATCTCAGACATCTGAAGCAAATAAAATAATTATCAGCAACAAATTTAAAGAAAACAAAACAATTTAGCTTCCAAATAACCAGCAGGATACAGTTTATTTGCTGCTCATTTCTGAATAATAGAACTATCTGTCCTGTATTATCATTTACTTATCATTGATCGATTGTCCTTTGTATATATGCAGCCTTAGAAATGGATGCATGCACATTATTGTTCCATGTTTCCCTCTATGAGTTTAAAATGTCAGTACATTCAGCTGTGCAGTGTCGACCATGTGGAAACCTAATGAAAACTAACAGACCTTTTAACATAATTCTGGAGAGTAAAGTAATTTACCAGAGATTTCTTTTTCTCGTTGACCTTTACATAAAACAGTTTTCTCTTCCAGGATAAAAGTTACTGAATTCACCAAAATGATTGATGTTTCCAAGGTGATGTGCAGTTAAATGATATATGATTAACAGCAAAGTAAGTCAGGGGATTTTTTCATTACACTTATTAACTTATTAATTATGTATCTCCTTAAATTGGTCAAACTCTCTAACTGCGCCCATTCTTTCAGACATTTTCAGATACTATCTTTTACTTCTCTCTCTTCCTGTCCTCTTCTCTGTCATCTCCTGGGGCTGGCCAAGGATTATCAGCAAACATTATTCAACTTTGGGGAATGAGCAAAAGACTTGTCCACTGGTTACCAAGTATGCAACAGATAAAGTCAATAGATGGCTAATCTCTAATCACTGTCTTAATTAAGTGATCCCTCCCTTTCTGCTTACAGCCACACACACAGGGTGCAGCGGTATGGGTGCTCAGCGTGGCAGATAATGGCAAACATTGTGGCATCGACCAAGTCTGACCCCACTATGGTGCAACCATCCATATCGGTTGTGTGATGACTTATTACTTTATGGAGATGGAGATGAGTCTGTCCATAATGGATTAAGGATGGTAAATGAGCTTTGTTCACAATCTATACTGCCCCCTGCTTCACTATATCTACATTATCTACTGCAATATCCATTAACCTCTCCTCCAACCCTTATGCGCACACACACACACACACACGCCAACACATGTGCGCGCACACACACAGACACACACATAATCTTTATAGACACACACACCCCGATCTCTGGTTCCTCTCAAGTGGTTATTAGTCTTCCCACAGGGCACATGACATACAGAGGCGCATCACATCGGAGCTCTGAGCTTTTTGTGAATTGGAAAAAGGGACAAACACTGAACTCAGCTGCTCCGATGACGTGAACACGGTTAACAAGAGCAAGAGCGCCTCGGGGCATTAGGAGTCTCTTAAGCTTTTGTAAGTTGTCACACACACAGCGTGTGGCTCTTCAAAGAATCACAACATGTTTAGACAGAAATATGTTAAACAGGCAGGAGGGGAGGCGTTGCACAAACATGCAGAACGGTGCATTAAAATAAACGGTTACTGGCCTCAAAAAGACAAGGGAATCAAACAAAGACAAATAGAGCAGTTGTCAACAAGATGAAAATAATTAGCATAACTGAATATTAACAAAGCACAAACTGCTACGACACAAGCAGTGGCCTCAAACATCATACATCACCACCGCGCTGAATACACATCTGAGGACAAATTCCTGATTCAACAAGCAGACAAGCAGGTAGCTTGACAGGCAGGTACGCAAGGCGGCAGCTACTTGCTTAACCATTGGAAACCTGCAGATAATGTGAGTGAATAGCTGCAAGAGAAGCACGCAGATGGCTCCTCCATCTCTTCTACAAGCACAATGCTGTGACTCATCAGTCTGACAGCTAAAATTAGATCGCCACAATTTCCCATTGAGAATGAAACACCTCTCGTCTTTACGTGCGATAAGGTTTTAGCACAGCCTTCCTGCATATCTCTGCTGAGGCAAAAGAGGAGGAATTTGTCATCATTAAGGTCACATTATTGTAATAATTGAGGGTAGGTTTCAGTAATGGTGTTTGTTAATAAGCCACCTGGGGGGCACAACAGGGCCGAGGTCTGGAGAATCTTTCCATAATAAAAAAAAACTGCAGCTACAGTGCAAAATTTAGGGAGAAAAATGCTGTTTCTGTGTCAAGGAAATTGAAAAATTAGACCAATTTAAAACGTATTATCTGTCATTTAAATATAGGTAGCTCGCTGCAAATGAAGAAAATGTGATTTATTATTCATAATACCTCTTGGTTAATCTTGATTTTCATTGATTCATGGGCTTCATGTGCATCAATGGAGAGATGCATCGCATGGGTTTTGGCACTTTCATGGCAGGGGTGGGATTAGGTGGAATACATTTTCAGGTGTGTTAGAGGTTTGCATCATGACCGGCAAATTGCCTATTTTTCCCTCACTAGGGGTGCACTTTAAAAAGTAAAATCCTGCCACAATGGCCTCCCCCCATGAGGAAACTGATATCCTTGGGCTGGATGAGCAGAAACACCAGAGGCTAATATACAACATCTGAAATTAAATTAGTTTAGGGGGGGAGATAGAGTAACATGTTTGTTTACCGAGTTACTCTGCTCCTAGGAGAACAGTTGCCCAGAGTAAGAAATGGTTCATTTATATTACAGCCAAACAGATGCAGTGGTGGGCCGCGGTGACAGCTCTGCTTCAGGAAATAGTGCCTCTGTCATAAGTCTGTAACAACTACAGTGTGCTGGCACCTTAGCCATTGTCACTTCATGCACTATACGCAACATGGTGCATCATGATAGTTCGAAGCTGACATTCATTCACACAACCGTGTCTAATCAGAATGAGTAGATATGTTTTATTTCTTGCTGAAGGATATTTTAAGATCCAATTTAAATTGGGTAACATGCAGTGAAATCAACACCTACAGCCGTGGCGCTGCCGTTTGTGACACGAGTCTGGATGAGCAGGTGGGCGATGCGAGCACAAATCGTAGACTGTGCATCCAACCAAAATGTGCCAGTGCAAATTGCTGCCATGCACCCTGCGCCTTAAACAGCCAGCGCCCAATTGTCTCTGAAGAGATCGCATTTTCCTCTGACGACCGAAGCCGTGAGATCCCACTGTGTATGTCTGCATGTGTGAGTGTGTGCAAGTGTGTGTGAGACAGGCGCATCCTGAGTCAGACCTCCGTCACTTCAGCATAGCCCCTGCAGTTTCCTGGCCATTCATCCATTAAGCCTCTGATTGCTGAAGGAGGCCCTGGGTACACTCTGTGCTGACACCCTGGTGCCAAAAACAGCAGGCTGATCTTCACCAGCTTCACAGCCTCAACTGTTAACAAAGCAGATTCCTTTAATTTTCTCCCCATCTCTCTGTCTCTCTCTCTCTTTCTTACGAATATGGCTAGGTTTTAACACAAGTATCTTATCATTCTTTCCCTGCCTTAGATCACACCTTGGTATGCACCCAGGGGATACGCGATAGAACTGCAATGCATGAAAACTGATTGATTTTAAAGCTGTTTACTTGGCAGCACTTACACTGACAAAGCAAACTCGAAGCAGACTGTTTAATTAAGAAGGAAAGGTGGTTTGGAGGATTAGTGTTGGGAATGTTGTTTTGTGGAACAAACAACATTTCAACTTGAACCTTTCTGCAGTAAGTTTTGATGTGGTTTGTGCATCAAATGAACGGGAGCTTTAATTCACATGAGTGTTAGCTGTGGAAATTCATTCGAAACAAAGCAAGTAGCTGATGTGGAGGCGTGCTTCCTGCATTCCGTTGAAAAAGAAAATACAGAGTGCATCCACTTGAGGTTGCGTGGAACTATTCTTAAATAATTAAAGGAGCTACTTGTAAGTTTTGCTATTGCTACACAGCGGTGGTTAGCATTAACAGCTGTTTACTTACCAGTCTTGCCAAGAGCTTCAGTCATTGTTGCACTTACAAGACAAGAAGTTATAATACGTCCTCTGAGCTGCGCTAATTCTTCAAGGCAGCCTGGGTGCTGCAGAAAGTGATGAGACGAGTCGACCGGGCCAGGGCTAACCGGTTAGCATGCTAACTTCAGTAGAAGAAAAGAAGTGATAGAAATAGAAGCAAAAGAAGAAGGTTGCTTTCCACCACAGGAGACAGCTCTTGGTGAGTAAAATGAAGTGTGATGCTGAACTCACATTTCTTCTGGACTGATGTTAACTATCTGTTATGCTAAACTTCACTATGTAGCAATAGCAAAACTTACAAATAGCTCCTTTAAAACAGGGATCTACTATATAATGTTAAAGTGCTAACTTAAACTCCCTGCCCCAATGGTTTACAAAACAGCTGTCAGGACCGTAACGCTGATCTTGATCTTCTGTTCTATCTTCTGTGTTACTCATCTAACATCCTCCTCTTCTACTGAATC
This sequence comes from Seriola aureovittata, assembly GCF_021018895.1. NCBI lineage: Eukaryota > Metazoa > Chordata > Actinopteri > Carangiformes > Carangidae > Seriola > Seriola aureovittata. The sequence goes on along the minus strand of NC_079378.1, from coordinate 6,965,414 downwards.
ACATCTGCAGCTCCCAAATCCTTCATCTCTACGGCGCCTGAAAAACAAACAGACCCAAACACACATTGACGGACTCGTCTTTCACAGCCCCTCCTCTCCGTGCACACTCTGAATCAAAAACATGATCATGCGTGGGATCAAGGATTGTTGTTGGCTTTTCCCCGCAGAGAAGACGGCTAGCACAGTTGCTAGTCAATATATATTGCTCGTGCAAATGTATAACATTAATGTTAATTTTCTAACTCTGACACTGAATGTTTGCTCCCTCAATCCAGACGAATATTGAATAATGGAATATTGACAAATATTTGCAAAGACTACCAAGTCCAGCTGCCTTTGATTCAACTTTTTCTTGGAAAGGGGCTCGTCCTGAGGAGGCACTAAGAAAGTTTGGACCAGAGGTATTAGCAAAACCGGGAACCTAGAACATTAAGAAAACACACACGGGAAGGGCTGAACAGTCCAGCCTCAATGATTAGCTATCCAACTAATTTGTTTCATACATTTCCAATAAAACCAATACTAATGAGGAGAGAGATGTAGGAGAAGAGGAGGAGGACAGCAGTCAACATGTTGCTGTGACAGCTACAGGGCGGAAGCAACAGGTGAGATTGACAGCAAACACAGAGTTGTATGTATTATTAATTTAGTGGGTGTGGATGAGGGGCCCAATTTGGAAAATGTGGTCCATATTTGCCGCTGGCTGGCCCGGATAAGAGTGTCAGCTGTCTCTTATAAGTATAAAATGTTTTCAGTTTTCTCCAACAGTAGAGTCCAATAAAAGCACAGTTTCATATTTCATTTCTTTTATCTTGTTGTGAGCGAGGTACAGCCATTGAACGGTTTGAAGGTTGATGCTCTTTATGCTTTGTGTGTTTCATTGTGCACTTTGCACTGCTGTGCTGCATGCTTGACCCTGCCTTTCATCTCCGTCTCACCCCCTGTATTAGCTGGAAAAAGAGGAGCTCTGCTTTTATATGTCTCTAATTCTGTCTGTTCAATTAAAATTAATCGCAGCAACACTTGAACTGTTACTCATAATGCCGAATTCACAAAAAAAAGGAAATAGCCTGTTGGAAGCCAAGGCATAAAGATGAGTCCTGAGCCTCTCCTCCTCCCCTTCCCCTTCCCTGGGCTACATCTATCTACAGCATCACTCTATCTCTGACAGGACCCCCATTTAAGCTTACCTCATCTGGAAATCTGTAGCTCTGCCACATATTAACTACTGTCAAGTGTAATGCTTGATACACTCATGACAAGTCCCTTCCTCCCCCAACTATCAGTCTGGTGCAAGGTGTCCGCCAAAAAGAGCCATATTAATTGGTGCAGAAACATATGAATGAACCACATGCCATCACAGCACATATTGAAGGAGCGGAAAACAGGCAATAACATACAGAAATGAAAATATACATTCGGCAGTATGCTGGACACATTCCATATACATTCAGCATTCGGTATCTATGTGCAGTCAAGCACTATGGCTGTGTGATAAGAGTCACAGGCGGATCGACTGAACAGAAGAACATCCGTGAAACTAATTATGAGCATGACAGACGTGACAGAAACATGAAAACGATTTTTCAAGACAATCAGCGGCAGAAAAGCGTGAGCCTGTATGGTGTATGTGTGTGTGTGTGTGTGAGAACGTGAAGTAGCCTATTTTCAGTGTGTGAGACAGGACAATGACCATCTACAATGACTGACTAGTGTTTACATGGCAGCAGATGGAAAGCTATTACTGCCGGACTGATTAGAGCTATGCACAGCTACTTAACTATAAGATACAGTCCATCACCATCAAACTGGCCTGAGAATCTGACAGTGAGCAACAAGACAATGTAAGACCTGTTTCTAACACATTTTATTCCCATCTATACATATAGCTTGATGAACTGGAGATCCAATTATATGACAATGTTTTCTACACTTACTGCATCCATTTGTAAATCTTGTTAATATTTCAGTTGATGCACCTGTTTTTTCTCCCAAGTGAAGATAATGCCTCTCTGCAGTATCCTCTGCAATATGTAGCTCTCTTTACTGCAAGTTTGTGTTATTATATAAATTTGTCAATAGCACGATGTCACTGAACCCAATGAGATTTTCTTACTAAATAACACTGCAGACCTGTAATGTTTACTTCTCATATTATTATTTTAAGCAGTGTGGTTTTTCAGTCCTATTCTTTGCGGCTGTAACAGACGCACATTATTCCCCACGAAGGCCATTATGTGTTATCCAGTCTGAATTAATCACTTCTCAGGCATGGATGGCTGAGCTTGCAAAATAATACAGTAAATATACAGCGGCTACAGTTTCATCAAGTTAATCCGTTCTCTTGACATAAACAAACCCAATCCGCCCGACACCGAAGACTTTAAATGATTACAATGTTTTAGGCATTTATTCATGTTTTTTGACTTCCACTTTAAAAAAAAGGTCCCATATTTTACACTTTTTTCTGTGTTTTATTTGAAGTGTTGATCCATAAGAAGATATATTTGCGGTTTTAAGCACCGAAAACCATCTCTGCAGTTTCACATCTCCTCTCTCGGGCTTTTCTCTGGAGCTCTAGTTGGCAAGTTGAAAGAAGGAGATTTATTAAAGAAGGTAAGTCGTTAATCAATCCATTTTCACTTTCAAATGTCACTGACATACTGCAGAGGGAGCTGCCCTTTTCTTTTTTACCTCTAAAAGTTAGTCACATAATTAGAAGTTATTTTGAACAGCACATTTGGGGCCAGTGGCTGTGGCCAGCGAACTGATTAGACAGAGCTGTCTTAAAACACAAAACTTGAAAAGTTCTGTGCAGCATGACAAATGATGCCCGCTAAGCAGGTTAGTATTGATTCTACAAAGGCTATCCACTCTCAAATGAATCTAGTCCACTGAGTCAAGTAAGGACAAAAAAAATTTTAAAAATTGGTGGTGCAAACTTTGTAACTTCTATTGATTTTCTTTGTTTAACGCAAACTGAATGATCAAACGGGTCTGTGTAGGTGAAATTCTGCAACCTCTGAGCTTATGGATGCCTTTTAAAAAAAAAAAAAGACTAGAACATTTTAACAGCTTTGCCTTCAAAATACCTACAAACCTTGTTAGAGATGCCAATCATGCGCATCCAAGACTAATCATGGTTCAGTGTTTTCTGGCAGAAACACCGATTTTCTTCCTCTAAATATAGTTGGCTATGTCTGTGTGTGTTTGTGTGTGTGTGTGTGTGTGTGTGTGTGTGTGTGTGTGTGTGTGTGTGCGATGGCAGAAGAAAGGGACTGAGCTGTAATCATAGACACTCTAATTAGCGCTTTAGGCCTCATCCTCAGTAGCGTAGGCAGCTGAGGCACAAATAGAGCCACTGCTCATTCTTACACGCGCAAACACAAATGCACACATTATCTAAACACATATGTTTTTTGGGGGGAGGGGGAATAACCAGGAGGGGCAGTTGGTAGTTTAAAAGGTTGGTAATGGTAATGATCAATTTGCTTCTCGAGAAACCTCTGAGAGCGATCCGCCGCATATAATGGTCTTATTTGTATTGATTCTGCAACTGTTGGTGCTTTTGGGTTGACCTTTCGGAGAGTTTGAGGAGGAGTAAGCCGCCATTAAAGCTGCCACCATAATGCTTTTACGCTTAACTGCGACGGCAGGCTGCTTTAACTGTCAGCAGCACATTCGATCCCCATCTTTGAGGAAGAGAAGAGGTTGACAGGAGGATGGTAAATGACAAATTGGATGCAGAATTCTGACGATGAGGAGATAGTGAGTGGTGCAAAGCTGTGGCAGCACATGAGTGAGGAAATTTAAAGAAGAAATGACACATGACAAAAGGGAGAGAGATGGAGAGAGAGAGAGAGGAAGAGCTGAAACGGGAAGAACAGAGGAAGAGGAAAAGATGCCAAACTTCCTCATGCAAGAATCATATTTTCTACAATGAAAATGCAGCTCTATTGCAAACATACACCATTTGCGTCACTAAAATATCGTCTATTTTAATTTTAACACCTTTTTTCATACTGTGTAAAAACACAATGCGGTGAAGCTGAAACAGAGGCTGCTGCTATTTATCCTTTTTTGACGTGTTGATTTGTAACCAGGACCACACACTCACACATCACACAGCCTCTCCATATTGTCACCACGTTTCATCTCTTCTATCTTCTCCCCGAACTCTTAACACTGCATAAGCTTCACATTGTTCCTCACCAATCCTCTGGTTACTTTTAGGCTTTCACACAACCCTTTCAACACACCCTTCGGGGTGGGGGGGTGGGGGGGGGGGCTCTTACTCGCAACCTCCGATCCATTCTGAATGAAGCATGTAATTAAAATGGATGCTTGTCTGCTCTCCAGCTGTTGCCCTTTTTAACGTGCTTCTATCTTGACATCACTTTGACACCCCTTTACTCGCCTGCTACCTGAGCTCCAGTCTGCTGGCAGGAACGCTTCGCTGTTGACTGCAGATTATAAATATGCACCGTGCATGAGAAGTAGGGGTCATGCTGGGAGACAAAAATAAATTTTTCACTTTGAAGAACTGCCATCAAGGGGAATATAGTACATTATTTATGTAAACTGATGTTTGAATGCAAATATTAAATACATAAAAGAAAACATGTTTTTTTCCCCCCCAGTTGCTTTATATTTCCGAAACCCATAGTGCAAGCGCCTAACTGAATTATTCTGTCATGCATCATTAGATTTTGGTACTTGTATGTGTGTATTGTGTGTGTGTGTGTGTTGCGGTTCTAATATATTTATCTGGCCTCTCTCTTGTGTCTATGATTTATTTTGTTTGGGCTCAGTGTACCACCTGGATAATGACTTGTCTCCTGGAGAGCATTAAAAACAGGAAGTTGTGATATATAGTATCTGGGAGTTATTCGCACAGTATACAAACCACACATCATGCAACTGCGTCCCTGCACAATGTTCCCCTGAGCAACATTTGGACATTTTGGCAAAGCTGCTTTGTTCCTTTGCTTATCGTGCCCTTTCCGTGTTAACAAAGCCCAGGCAACTTACTCCTCAGCTCAAATTTAATTACAACTCAGTGTGCTGTGGATTATGCAAAGTAAGTAAACACCAGAAGAGTGACACAGGGGTTTGTCTCCTGAGGTCTCTTTGCTGTAGTTTTCCACAGATGATTATTCATCATCACGCTTAATAATACATTAACCTTACCAAACATGGTTACCTGCTCAGTATGGAGGAAAATAACTTATACTAACATATTTCTCTACAATAAACTTAAGCCAAAAGTCTCAAATACTCTACAGCACATAACTAACAAAACTACATCATGTCAAACAATATCTGATCCAAGAATAAGTAAACAAGACCAAGAATTTGGTGCCATTTTTTTTCAGTATCTACAGTTTCATATTCTGTGCTACAGACACAGAGGTGTTTCACTCACTCGTCGTTTAGTGGATTCTGTGTTTTGATTGTAAAGTCAACCCGATAATACAAATGAAAAAAAAAAAAGAACACTGGCATTATGAGAACTGTGAGAAGATAATCTGTTATAGATGTGGTGATGTAACATTTGTCGTCTGTGGAAAACTGGTTATATATTTTTTTAATCACTGTGGAAAATGATTGTACAGATTTTAGAGTTATTGTCAGTTGCACCCCAGACAGCAGCAGTATGACGAACAGAGAGGAGAATCAGGTATAATTTCAAATGTATTAACTGCAAGTCTGGAGCCGCACATTCATTTCCTTGAAACAGCATAAACACTGAGAGTTTAATAGACCTTTTTGAGCTCTCCTCAAAGGATAATTACCACAGACTGTGCTATTATTTGGGTTATATTATATCTTTATTTGGGATACACTGCAATTGAGCGATATGTAGAATATTTCTGTCTATCTGTAGCATCCTATATATATTTCTTGATATCTGTGAATGACACTGATTCCTCTTTCAACAAATTATGACTATGAAACTGTGACGTGTTTCACCCTCCTGACCCTTTGTTCTGGTGTGGCAGGAACGGTTTGATAAGCTAAGCCACAGCTTTAAATCCAGTCTTAAATACAGCACTCCCCCTATTAAAAATAGCCGTGTGCTAAGAGGTTAGGGGCTCCTTATTAACAGGCATTTATTATGAACTACCTCTCTATCTGGAGCAGAGTATATTTCAGACGTGAAGGGAAACCGAGGAACCAAGCGTTTATTACAAAGTGACACAAACTGACAATATGCAGCTTATAGAGCAGGGCTGTTATATCAGCGGTCAGCGTGGAGAGAAGTGAGGTCAGGAAATGAATAAGAGGAAAGTTCATCTACGTTACATCTTGAGCATTGATACATTTCTGATTTTATCTCTCAGGTCAACCACACAGCGATTGGAGCTATCTTCTGTACATAACGCTGGGGAACATTATGCGGCTCGCAGAAATACAACACACATATAAAAGCCCTGAATCAAAAGCTGAGGGGGTGTTGCAGAGTCTTTGCAGCAACAGAATTCCCTACATAATAATAGAGAAAGATATTGTGTTTGTAAATGGCTGAGTTCTTCGACAATGAATTTAATCCGTGCACTATTTACCAAAGATACTCATGTTGCATTGTTTCTTCTTGCCGGGTCACGATGAGGTCTGTGCCCTTTTCCTGAGGGTGACCGTATGTGACCATGTCAATATTAATGTTGATCCAGTGAAAAATAACACAATCAGTTCAGCTGTGGCCTTTTCGACTAGTAAAAAAAGGCTCCTGTTGCTCACACAAGCACATGTGTTATGCATGTATTGCATCTACCATATATGTGTACGTCTGTGTGTCTGTGTGAGTGTGTGTCTGCGCATATGCTCGCCTGTATAAGCAGCAAGATTACCACTGATTACTGTTATATGTCTGCAGGTAATTGTCATTTTTCTCTCTCTACTCATGAGACCTGCTTTTGGTATGTTAATAAAGTCTTTCAGTGGAGGCTGCACGGTGCGCTGAATGCACTCGCTGGGTTTTGCATTTCAAAATGCACTCTCACGCCTCCTCCAAGAGGATGATGGAACTGTCACATTTTCATCTGCTCCCTCTGCTTCAAAGCACATACATCTTCGCCACCACAATGGTGGCCTCAGACAGTCAGTCCATGGAAAACCTGTTTCTATGTGGAACCTCTTCTGGCCCGTTATGTCATTCTCTTTATCATCAAGGAGAAAAAGATCCGGGAAGAATCTTCAATCTGGCTGCTTCATTAAAATCTTCTGCTGCGTCCTATTTTAATGCCACTTGTAAAATGTGAAAAAAAAAAAAAAAAAAGAAGGTTCGTGTATCTTGTCTGCTTTTGATATTTTCAATACCTAGACTTTCTACATTATCTATAAAAATAGTTAATTGGAAACAAGATTCTACAAGATATATTTTCTCATTTGCTTTGATGCCACAGCCCTCAACGCTCCTTTTCCTTTTTTTCCCACATGCTACGATAAAAGTTGTCTCCCTTTGTTCTTTTTCCAGCTTTACCACATCTTCCTCTGTATTTGTACTTTCTTTCTGGGGGGAGACCCACCACTAAAATCCCAGAGGTGTGTGCCTGAGTGTCTGCAGTGTAACTCTGAGTCATCATTATAAGTCTGCTCCCATTCTCTTTGCCGCATGTCATTCCTTTGCCTACACTGCATCACCTTCTCTCTCTCACACACACAGTCTCTCTATTGTGATACAGCAGCAGGTGCTGAACTGAGATAGGCAGCATCTAAAACATGGACTTCAATATACATTTAAATATTCACACACATAATTTAAGATAAAGGGCCCACTTACTAGCTTTCAACTGCATCTGATGGTCGTCTTCTAGTGGATTCCTTGATCCTTCTCCATCTGTGCTCATTCGGTCTCTTGTCCAGGGTTGTCATCGTCACATTGATCTGGTTCCCAACACTGGTTGCATGAGAAGTCATACACCGCTCCAGTGTTCATGCTACTGTGAATTGAAGTCTCTCACCAGATGTTTTGACAGCTCGGCCGCAGAAGGGAGTCCCACTGAGATGTTCCTGACGGTCTTAAATGATTTAGCTGTGTCCATCCTGGTTTTAAACTGGGGTGTCCAGCATCGTCCTCTCCTTAAAACAAATATCCACAATATTCCTTTTTAAACACAGTATATGTGAGTCAAAACGTAAAAGTGGACAGTAATAAAACATCACAGAACAAATTTGCCTTTGTGGGTCTAACTGATCAGACTATAGCTGATGAGACTGTCTGATTATACGACTGAACAAAAACATAATCCGCACCAGCAGAATCTGTCTGATTAGATCTAATCAGACTTGAGGAGGTATCTAAACCGACCACACTGCTCTCCTCTGAACCTCCTGTGGCACGCAGAAATCGTTCATGCGCATCCATCAGCATCTACTCAGATGTGTAATCGTTCAAACTCTGAATAAATCTGAGCAAGTCCCTGGCCTGGTTCGTGCTTCCTGTTTGGTTTGATGAGAACAGTGAACAGCTTGATGTGGCTGACCTTGATGTTCAGGATTTTCACACTTTGATGAAAATGGTGCCTCTCAATATGACCGCGCTGAGACGGCGAAATACTGAAATGCTGCCCACTGTGGCCAGACAATCCAGCCATAATTACATAATCTGACACACCCACCGCTTTTAGTTCAGCATTAACTAGGCTCAGATACTTGTTTCAGTATCCTTGTTGGGCTTGTTGCACACACACACACACACACACATACACACACACACACACACACACACACACACACACACACACACACACACACAGACACACACACACACACACACACACACACACACACACACACACACACACACACACAGACACACACACACACACAGACACACACACACAGACACACAGACATGCCAGGTTTTTCAACTGCTGCTGCATTCACTTCTGTATGAACTAATCGTAGTAAACATTATGCATGTTTCTGTACATGTTTGTCAAAGTTACATTAATGTTATGCAGCTGAAAGCACAGTCTTTATAAGTCCCAGTGTATTCCTGTGCTGCTGACATGCAAAGTCTGACATGACTGAGATCTGGCTGATTGTCAGAAAAGCAAACATTGAGGACAAACAGTATTTAAACAAGGACGCTTTGGGGAAATATGCTAAGTTCATAATCAAAGTACAAAGTAAGTCAGTTAAAATGTCTGAGTAAACGTGATACATTTTAAAAGGGGTGGGGTAAAACATGTTATATGGTGATAATAATAATAATAATAATAACATATGATAAATCTATTTAATCAAAGAGCATCTTGAGGCTGCCAGGTGTATCACTTCAGAGATGAGGACAGCACCTAAATCAACCGGTTAATTCCAGTCAGGCACTTTGCAGTTTGTGCACACAACTGATAATTAGCCAACTAATATACACTCAGTTCGGCAATTTATTAGGATCATCCAGCTAAAACCGATGTAGTCTAATAAAAACAGTCCTGCAATAAATCCTCCTTACCTCCGGTACCAGGCAGTTGATTTCCTCGTGCAAACAGGATGTAAAAGCCTGTTGGACGTTTCTGAGTTTTCTTACAGCAGACTGTACTCGGGGCCAGGCATGGGCTCATTGCGGCCTTACTGTGTTTTGTCGTCCCTATATAAAGCGACTTTGGCGCGCATGCGGCCCAATACCCGCCTGTGCGCAGTCCATAAACGCAGGTCTCTGTGCGCTTGCTCCGGTTCTTCCCTGCACGCCCCGTTTCCTGTTCACCTGATTTCCAGAAACGGGCACAGGTAAGTTCCTGGGTTTGTTTGTTCCGCACTTTACTTTTTTATTCTGATATTGAAATTATCCTGGAAAAGACTCGGCCGAGTCTCGGCCCAGAGATCCGGCTGAAGTGCGATCAGACTCCAACAAACCAACACCAGGCCTTAAGTCCACAACATGTGCCGGGGCTCGGCCCAATGCTGTTCTGGTGTTGGGCCTGAATGGCTTAATTTCGTATTTTTTCCATGCCAGCCCTTCCTTTAGATGCAGGATGGAATCAGATCTAAACATTAAATCTGTGAACTCTACTCCATCATAGTGTAAATAGGTTTCAAGATTAGTAATGCTGTTAATGCCAATTTCATTCCCCACCTATGTGAATTCAAAATAGTGACATCAGACAAATTTTGCCTCCTTTTATGTGGCAGTGGTGCAAATTAGTCAGATTGTCAAAATTGGTTGTGTGTTCAGAATCATTGAGACAGAACAATTAGATTCAAAATGTGATGCACGCTCGGGCTGATTTCTTTTCCTGGGCAACTTTCATGTTTTCCCCAAATGATGTACACAAATCTCTGCAAGCAGATGTTTACACGCCCGTGTACTGACAGTTGTTCTGCACACTGTGAGAAGGGAAGACTCCCATTTATCCATCTCCACTGATTTGTATACAGCGCAAGAAAAATTTGAGTGCGCCTTACTGTAGTTATTTACGGTAAATGTTAGTCGTTTAGCATGAATGCCTGTCAATTATTAGGACAAATTTTACCTTCAATTTTTATGGTATTACCCAATTTCGATGGTCAGAAAATCAGCATTTTGAAAAAATACTAACATGCCCCTAAGAACAGTAAACACGCATAAATATGTGTTAAAAACTACTACCAGGTCGATGACGTGTGTATGTGCGGGTCCTTCGGACTTCCGGGTGGTGTATAAACAGGTTGCTAGCCGAGTCGCCTTGTAAAGATGTGAGTTTTACTCCTGTTTTGTGCGAAATTTAGCCGAAGACGATTTCATGGGAATTAGCCAGTATGAAGGCGCTAATCTCTCTCATTTCATTTTCTTCATTAGGTCTAAAGTAACGTTTAAAATCACCCTGACGTCGGACCCCCGGCTGCCATACAAAGTGTGAGTACATTGACAGCTCAGCACTGACAGCTTTACATCTCTGTACACTTCAGTTTTTTTTTTAAAATCCGTTATTTAACACTGGTGACAGTCACCGCAAATTCTGATATTTTTTACTGTTATTTTTTAACCTATGCTGATGTGTTTGACCAGCGCTACATAATCTGTGGTCAATGAGACAACATCTGTTAGTGTAAAGCTGTGATTCACATGCTGCCACCAGCTAACACTGCTGTTAACTTCCCGTTTTATTTTTCTGAACATGGTATTAGTATGGCCGACAGTAGCTTACAGCATGTTGAGGGTTCTGTTATACATTAAATGCATCTTACAGGGTGTCAACAATAAAAATAATGTTACTTAGTCTGTGACAACTTTGAGTCATGTGACATAACTACTGTCATAACAATACATAATATGAATTTACATCTCTAAAATATGATAATTATACATTTTATTTATATAACAATTTACTAAACAACTGTTACAAAGGCAATGGAAGCTAAATAAATGAAGCACAAGTGAAACCAGTGTAATAATATTTAAAACAGAGCAGTGCAAAAAAGATCAAGATCAAATAGAATGGTGAAAAATTAAAAAGGTAGAATAAAGTGATTAAAAACATATATGTATATACATAAATGTGTATAGATACACTGAGCACTTAATTAGGAACACCCTACTAATATTGGTCAGGGCCTCTCCTCGTTCTCAATATACCCGGTGTTCTTTGTGGCATGGACTCTACCATATGTTGGAAACTTTCCTTTGAGATTCTGCTCCATGTTGACATGATTGCCTCACGTAATTTCTGCAGATTTATCAGCTGCACATTCATGCTGCCAATTTCCTGTTCTACCTCATCGCAAAGGTTTTGTACTGGATTCAGATCTGGTCAAAAATCAGATTGAGACAACTTTTGCTCTGTGATATAGTGCATCATCATGCAGGAAGGAGCTATTAGAAGATGGTAAAAATGTGGCTATGGACATGGTCAGCAACAATACCCAGATAGGCTGTGGTAGCTCAAAGTGTGCCAAGAAAACATTCCCCGCACCGTTACACCACCAGCAGATTCCAGAGTTTGGAGCCCGGTCATGTTTGGTCACAAAATTGGATCTGGAAACAGGAAGAAGTAACGGACATAGATCTAACTGAGAGAGAACTATGGGTAGTTCTCCTTTGATCAAAACAGAGATGACCGACAGAAATAGTCATAGGCTTGGCTGGTGGACCTCGTAAAATTCTTTCCTGGCGAATGTAAGAAGGAAAGTTATTGCTGTGACATTCATTCGGCGCCATCACACTGGTGTTCAAAACACAGACAGTAATAAAATTAGTGGAGGGTCATACTCTGTGTATAAAACCCATAATTTCTAGGTGTGCCACTGTGTGCGCACCATAATCCATGTCTGCTGTGTTTTGTCACACTCAAGCACAGGCATGTTTACAGGCGTATAAAAATACTTTGTTTGGAATAATAAATTGTTTCTGATATAATTTCTCCACAAAATACTTTAATTACCCCATTAAAAAAAAAATCTTAAAATTGCATTTACACTTTCTCACTTGTAAAACAAAACCATTATCTGTGAATATGCAAATATGGCTCATTTCAAAAGTTTAACTGCTGAATGGAAGATGACACGTACTTCACTCTTGAAGTCATGTCTCAATGTATATGCTTCCTGATCACACGTGTAAATGACGTAAAACATCAGACAATCTAGGTGTGAACTGGCAGCATGATCAGAAGGACGTCTTGATCTCAATCTTGAGGAGCCAATGTACAATTCAATACAAAACACTATAGAAGAGTTTGATTTTTCCAGATTATTCTCCAGATGATGCACATACCAGACCACATGATATCAATAAACAAGGATACGAAGTTAAAAAATTCAGTGAAATTTACATGTTGCTTTGGATCCCTTTCATTTCTATATTTGTCCTGTTCATGATAATACAGTGCTGGAATGAGTCACATTGCTGCAGAAACCAGCATATCTACAAAATGTCAACAAGATACTGATAAGAGTGATGAAAATCAGACACCAATATGTTTATTAAACTTTTTTCCCACAGTAATTTTGCCTCTTGGTGCATTTTAAATTTCCCCAAAGAGCTTCACTGAATTGAATTTGGATTTGTCCGAGCGCTAATGAATAGTTTCAAAATAATGAGGCCATTCAGACTGTTCAAATACTCTAACCAGAAACTCCACAGGGTGTCAATTCTCTAAGAGCGTTAGACAAGGCCTCACTGCAGCTGTTACGTCTTAGTATGAACAGAGGGATGATAAAGGCAGTAAATGAGGCATAATATTAATTCTGGCAGAGACTTAACCTGAGGACACCGTCAGTCTTTTCAGCTTATTTTTGATAATCAGTATTCACATTCGAACAGGTTACCACTCACTCTCAGTTAAGACAGTATGGTGGTGTTTGTAGTCTGACAAGCTTCCACTGTCTCACTGACAATGCTGAGGCTCCTCTCTCGGCTTCTTGCTGCTGCACTGATGGTGTCGATTGATTTTGCCCTCCACCACCTCAGCACCCGCTCTATTACCTTACTTGGTGATTGCATCTCTGGCCTTGAGATTTTTTTTTTTTTTTATCTCACATCTTAGCAAAATATTTGTGTTGGTTTTTGTTTTTTATACTCCTGGGGGGGGGGTGACTGTACTGCAGGATTCATTGGAGAAGCATCTAGCTGAAACTGTATAACTATTTATGCCACAAATAGTCTCACATGCTCTGACAGAAATGACTCTGACAGAAGTAATGTTACACTCAATTGAGTCTTGTAAAGGAAATTTCCTTTTGTTCTCCTTTTTTCTGTGTGTGGAGCTGCTGTGGTATAAGTGTCAAACCCTCAAACACCAGAGCAGCACAGGTGCTTGTCGATCAAAGCTCAGGTCCAGAGGTTCAGAGATGATATTTAATCATGTGGCATTCCTGCTTTAAAAAGCAAACAGTAAAAACATGGGGAATAAAGTAAAGTCTGGATTTTGTGGTGTTTTGAATTAAATCCTGTTTTAATGCATTGTTTTGTTACAGACTAAGCGTCCCAGAGAGCACGCCGTTCACAGCAGTTTTGAAGTTTGCAGCTGAGGAGGTGAGTTTACAGTTTTTGGTTGTTCTCTAAAGACTTTCAGGGTCTTGCTTTATGTACTATCATAGAAATACTATAAGATGCATACTTATACACATTAAGGGATCCATATCAAGAACGTTTGGCATTTATATGTTTATGTATATCAGCAAATAAATCATCATCTGTGGCTTTTATTATTATTATTAAAATTATTATTTTTAACTCTCAAATAATGATTTTGGAACTACTATCAGTCAGGCTTTAATCTCTATATGACCATAACACTTGCTAATTTGGTATCTGCAGTTATTCATGACCTTGGTAAACTGAACTGAAGTCTCAGAGCTGCAGGTGTTACAGACACAGGAAGCATTTCAGCTGCGGTTTTCAGTCATCTTTCTCGATTGGCTTGTATTTCAATCAATACAGCTGTCTGCACAGGCTGCATAATGCCCCATGTGTCACACACACACAAAACCATGGCATAAAGCCTCCTTTTAGGCTGCAGGTCTATTTTCTTCCATATTATGCACATAAACATACAGCAGCACTGATGCTGAACGCACCCTGACAGAAAGACTGCGGCTCCTGCTGATGATGTGCGGCTTTTACAATGTGCAGACGGGGTGTTGTTGTGCTTCTGTTATAAACCAGCATCTTGATGGGATGTAATATTCACATTCATTGTCTGGCTTTGCATGATCTAACCTTGGAGGCACCATCAAGCAAACAGAGAGAGTATTTTCAGTTGGATAATATTAATCATTTTAACCAGTAAAAGAGCAAAGTGTTTAAAAGGAGACTGTTGTTTGCAGAGTCACAGGGATACTGTTTTTTACTTGGCAAAAGCTCGCCTCCCAAGGTGGTTGGTAAAATATAGTGTGATTAGCCAGTGCCAAGTTTACTTTTAATTAGCAGGAGTTTATTTTAATCCCGTGTTGACCATTAAAACAGTGGCTGATGTGTTGAACAAGGAGACAGAGACACCTCATACATTAACAAATTACAGAAACCTCATATCCTGAAAGACATGCTGTAGCTAAAAATGTCTATTATTTTATTCAGTAATCATTAAGAGGTGATTTTCTTTTTTACTGTATCCTTTTTTCCACCAATTTTCCACTACCTCAAACAAAGCTCCAACAACACCCATTCATTCTAGATCTAAACTGTATGTCATGTTTGCTGCTTGTGCTACCTAGCAGTGGTTTGTTGAGCAGGACTCTGCTAACCCTATCTCCCCGGTGACAGACTGATTCCACCGTCTTTTCACCACAAATCCCACCAGCCCACATCCCTCCTCTGTCGAACACTGAAGTAGGACATGTATTGTGACCGTGCTGAGTGATTTTCTTCCAGAAATTCAAGCGTGGCTATCGTTCCCTCAGGCTCTTTCCCAACTGTTTTTGTGTATGTGTGTGTGCCGTTTTAATGTGGACTAAAATTTGTGTGAAAACGCGAACACACGTGCGTCTGACTAGTGTGTAAGTTGGCTGACAAAGGCTGAAAACAAAACGCACTCCACAGCATTTTCTTTTTTGCTTGTTTCACAAAGTTTGTTTCTGAAGACATTGTAACTGCAGCTCCTATTATTATGAAGTTGTCTCCCAACAAAGCCAGTGAGTCTCATTGCGCTGACTCAGTGGATGAAGCTCTCTGTTTTGATGTTTTATTCACAGTGTCTTCAGGCCAGTTTGAAATTGAATAGCAGCATGTCACTGACTATTTAACCAAAATACTTTAGTGCTGCTCAAATCCCAGAAATGTCAAATACTAGCTTCTGTTGTGGATTTCACTAATGGGGTGTAGGGACATACCACCATCAAACTATCAAACTGATAGGAAACAGAGACAAAGAACCCTTCTCTCATAAACACACAGGCTTTTAGCATGTCAGAGACATGCACAACCAGACCACGGGTCAAAGGTTCAGCTCCAGAGGATCAACAAATGGATAACCTGGCAAATTGGAGCAAACAATTTAAATCTCCATTTTGTAATATAAGTCTGTCTCTGTATTGATATTTGATTGCTTCTTATATAGGAAAAAGAAAAACTAAAAGCACTGATTATTCCTAAGGTATGAATCCGGGACGCTCTGTGTCACGAATGAATAGAAACGCACAAACCCTCTGTCCCTCTTTAGATAACAGTCATAAACTACAACCCACGTCCCAATCCTGTGACGTGTAGTGACGAGCAGAACACTCTTCACAGACACAGATCTGAGAAAAATACAAAATTAAATATCTAACTATTCTATTGTAATTAATGTGATGCCTCTATGTAATAGGTCAATGGCTGCTTCATGTAATGTTTTATGGTCATGGTGGAAGACGAATGTGCAAAGGAAAACTCTAGATTATACAATTCTAAGGTTCCATGGAAAATTACTCTCTTCTCTAAAGTTGAAACAAAGGAGAAGATGGGTGACGCCCCAGAAACATGCGCCAGCCCCCAGGGGATAAAGCAGTTGTGATCATTTCACACATGGCTCTCAGCAACAGCTCTTAGCTGTCAGCTTTTAGCAATTGCTTTTTGCCATTTTGCTCTTTATCGTTTTGTCCGTGTCCTTTGTTCTTTCTTTGCCACGTTCTCCAAGTAACATTCTTTTTGTCTACACACGCAATCTTTTATTTTTATAAGCCAAGTCAAAACCAACTGAACCAAAACAGCAGAACTGCCTCAGAGTAAGTTTTTGTAACTTTTAATTATTATCACGTTTTCCTTTCTGAAGATTTTTGACAGTTTAGAGTAATCTGGCCAACGCAGTCTCCTCTGTAGTTATCCAGCGACAGTTAAGTGCATTAGAGTTTTATTTCACATCAACCCGCAAGAGATGCCAGCAGATAACACGACCTGCCCACGACCGCCTGCAGAGAAGCCTACGAAGACATCAAGAGTTCCCCGAGACAGAAAGTCTGTTGGCCGAAATCATCAAAGCTGAAGCTGCTGTGGGACACTGGCAGAACCCGTTACCATGGTAATGTGCACAACAGCACACTTCCATCCAGAACATGTCGTCGACAATTACCAACCATCTCAGCCACCTGGGTTCCAGCCAAGGGTCTCAAGCTACAGCGCAACTCCAGTAGGCCGGTCTTCACTTTCTGCTCGTGATGGCGTTCATGCCGAAATATAACAATATTCAATCTTCAGATCTCATTCGTAGACCTAGTGAGCATTAGTTGTACTTATTGTACATAGCCGTAACATATTCACTTCCACCATTGCCAACTCATCAGTTCATTTCATTATTATATTCATCTTGATGGTTATTAGACATTGCATTTACTCTGTAGATAGTGGTCTACTTATTACATTTCTTTATTTACACTGTCATTGTCCTATTGTGTTCTTTTCAAGATTGGAGATCCATTGAATCGAGAAGTCAGGGCTTCTGATATAAGATTGATCACATTAATCAATACAGAAAATCAATAACATTGTCCTCCCTGAGGACTGGTGCCCCCTTATCAAAGAGAGCAAATTTGAAATTGCAGTATTCACGATGTAGGGGATGTGTAATCATTGTTCTCTGCTTCATTTTCTTTTACAGTTCAAAGTGCCGTCAGCAACCAGCGCAATAATAACAAATGGTGAGTGTGTGTGTGTGTGTGTGTGTGTGTGTGTGTGTGTGTGTGTGGGGGGGGGGGGGGGTCTTTCTAAGAATGATTTTTTGTTTCTTTAGCAAGTGCAAAATCAACATGTTTACCAGCTTGACAGTTATTAATAACGGTGTTAGAGAGAGACCCTCATTCCTGTAGAAGTTATGTGTTTTGAGAAAAACACAGATTTCAAAACCTCAACAGCAAACTTGAAGGATTTGACGGGGCTCTAAAAAAAAAATCAGGGAGTGCTTAAGGCAATTTCTGAACTACAGTGTGATGCTGGGAGTATAAATAAATAAATTCTGTCTGTTCAGATAATGATACATCATAATGATCAACAAAATTCGAATTTTCACTTAAACGTCAAAATTATTTATTTAACAGAATGTCTGAAACACTGCATATAGTAGCCTCGAAATCCTAATAAAAAGAATTTAGGTAATTTGTAAGAAATATTGAACCAAGAGGAAAATCATTTACTACACTAACATGACACAAGAAGCATGTGGAACCCATGTCAAGTTTTTTGATGTATTTCTGGTTCCTGAAATTTTGAGAGAAAATTGCTGTTTGTGTTTCTTGTATTAATTTCCAGCATCAAACCACAGAGTATGATTAGTCCTGTTTGGGCATTATTCACAGCAGCTTTAATTAATGGCAGCCTCCGTGTCTGCTATTAATTCTGCTTGACCTTTATTGATCTGTATCAGCTACCAGCTGGAATTGCAAGAATGCTGATGGCACTTATCTCAACCCCCAAACCCCCGCTAACGCACATTGACCAATAATTGGCACAACATTTTGTTTGCACATTAGAAACAAGTAAAAATTAGAGCAAATTAGAGCCCAGATAAAACAGCAATTAAAGATGATTTATATTCAGAAATATATCACATATCATACTCAATATACTGCTACTAGTAAGAGGATTATTTGACTTGATTATTTCATTGACAATATGAAGTGCTAAACTAAATTCAAGCATTTAGAACCGTGGCTGTCAAAATAACGGCCTATCAGGGAACAGTTTCTATCAAATACCCAACAGAATCACGTCTAAAATAACCCGAGGCTGTAAAATGTAAAAATACTCGGCAGGATTCGTCCAGGCACAGAACACTTGTAACCACAGTTGTAGTAATCACTGGAACAAATTACAGTAAATTGTCTTTGTGGCTGTTAGAAGGAAAATTGTCAGCTTATTCAGTGTATCCTGACAATTAAACTGTGCAGTGCCACGTGAAAAAATAAAATAAGATAAAAAACTGATGATGTTTTCGTTTACCTCTCCACCTCTGTGCTGACAGCGTTAGGCTACAGAGAGAGAGAGAGAGAGAGAGAGATGTTCATAAGGAGTATGCCTGATGTATTTTGTCACATACTGGAGGTTAGTCATAAAAAGATGACATTTTCTCACGGCTGTGGGAACATATTGGACTTGTGAGTGTTGCACTGAGATGAGGTTTGTGTTAAAATGGCTGACATATGACCGCCACGCTAAACGTGAGTTTTAGTTTTATCAGTGCTGAATTAATGACTGGTCTGTTATTATTCCAGATAGAATTGCCTGCTGCTGAGGCACGCTCTCATTTTTGTTGTTGCCTAGTGCAACATCATTATGGATGAACTGCTGATATTGTAAATGGTCTTTTTTTCATTTCCGTGCTGCTCATTTGCATGACAGTCTTCTCATTTTACATTGTGTTGATGTTTTTTGTTTATTTTTTTTCCTTTCATTGTTGGCGTGCAGATGGAATAGGAATCAACCCTGCCCAGACAGCAGGTGAGTTGTGGTGTTCGTTTGGAGTCCATGCCTTAGAAGATCTTTAAAGCTACTGTTTCCACAGAAGAAAACTGAATAAGATTAGTTTGGCAAAGCCCTCAGAGGCAGTGACGTCTGTGGATGGTTCTGCAAAAGATCACAAAGAAATGTAAGGTTTAATATGAAAAGCCTTATTTGAGGTAACTACAATCAAATCATTCCAGGATGATGATCAGGTTTATTTAAGTCAGGTTTGAACAGTAAAGTTAAATTTGTATCAGAGGATGTACAAAAAACAGCTCAGAGGTGTTAAGCAGGGGCCATTGATTCATAAAGTAATCGCTGTGATGGGCAGCGATGAAAACCAACCAAATTATCTGATAAAGTTGAAATGCTAAAACTCGTGTCAAAACGTCACATCACCACTGGACATGCTCAAACACTGAGCCACATCTGTATTGGCGTTGAGTGTTATCAGAACTGAGAAATGGAATGAAATAAAAATGGCTGCTGCACAACTGAGGTAAACCCCCAATAACAGTCTAGAATAGAATATATATATATATATATATATATATATATTATATATATATATATAGAATAAATTGAAAAATGAAATGATTAAAATAATCTTGAGTTAGCAAGATAATCCCGATTTAACTGAGTGTCTGAGCAGACCTCACAGTTGTTTGTATGGAGATGGCGTTTACTGAGTCATGAATATAGATGCATTGCCTGGAGAAGCAGCATTTAATCTGAAATTAAAAAGTGACCTCTGACTGGAGGCGAACTAGATGCGGAAATCTGTTTAGTCACTTGCCTTTAGATTCCCATATTATTGCTGAGCTGCAGTGAATCACTTACGAACACAGTACGAACCCCCCGAGGTTCATACTGAAAGTGTAGCCCACCGCTCCTTATGTAAGTCATCACTTTCAACAAAAGACAGGTAACAGATGACTGGGTTTTCTGCATAAAGCAGGATAAGCTAATGCCTGCTTCGACCGAAGGCAAGATTGGGTGTTTTTCGGTTAAGAAAAGGAAATAAGTGGTGGGCATTCACAGCATCTTTTTTTTTCTTTTTTTTTATCTGCGCAACATCCATGCTGTGTGGTGCTGCCAAGAATAGCCTCGGTTCAGACACCTCTGTCAGATTGCCTTTTTTTTTTTTCACCCGCTGCAGCCAGTCTACCTCATGTTCACAGGATTGAGTTCATGGTGGAAACTGATCCGATGTAATTTTACAACCTTTTTCTCCTCACACAACTTCATAAGGCCAATATTGTACATTTCCGGAGGCATAATAGAGGTGCACTTATGCACTGATGGCCCTGAGAGTGATGCATGCATATATGATCTCAGCATGGTTGCTGCTTGAATTAACAAGTTAATGAATTAAATTACATTAGGGTTATTGTATATTATTCAAATGAAATTACTGTGTGTGCGTGCTCGCTAAAATACACCTGATAGATTCTTTAATCTTTATATTAGGGTTTAAGATAATCAGCTCCAGTTATATTAACAAACTCAATTGGTTTTCAGTATTTTTCATCACTGTCTTGAGAGTAGGAATTGTTTTCTAGTTTCTCTCCCAGCTGGTAAAATTACATATTGTTTTGCAGCGTAGCAGCAATAGTGGCTGTAAAACGCCCCTATTAAAGCACACAGATTATAAACTGTTCTCTTTATGTGGTGCTCTGTCCTGTGTTGCAGGGAATGTGTTTCTAAAACACGGCTCAGAGCTTCGCATCATTCCCAGAGACAGAGTGGGAGGACAAGGAGACTGATGCTGCTTTTCCCTCCTTGACGGCAATAATCACTCACCCGGCAGAATCATATAACACTTGAGACCCAGGAAACACCTCAGCATGTGTCATATTTATTTTCTGGCCCACAACTGACAGTGACTCACATGAGAATATATATATTTAAACGTGATGATGACATGCATACACTCTTGCATGCTCCCTGCTTCAGCTTTTTTCTTTTCATCTTCTAAGTGTAACTGCATCAAAAGATTTACCCAGTAATTGACATACACAAACACAGCAGCGTCATCCTGGGAAAGATTTTAGCGAAGATTAACAAACTGCTGAGTGAACAGTTATAGCTTTTGTATCTTTGTAAATGACAATAAACAATCAGTATGACTAACAGTACATGCCTATTTTGCAATGTTTACTTTTTTTAACGGCATTGTGAAGATGGCAATGTTTTTTGAATATATGTACAAGATGCTTTTAAGGACCATTTTCATTATATCATGTGGCTGTAGATGCAGGTAAATGTCTGTTCACATTAGATGTTGTCAGGCACCTGTTGTCAGGGAAGTATTCCTCAAATCATGGATCTGTGCTGAACCTGTACTGTGGACCAGATTTTCCCATAACTAAAAGAGCATATGAATATTGTGGCTAATGTAAAGAAGTGTGTTTGTTCGGTTGTCGAACTGTTCAGGCACGTGGATCTTTGCTGCCCTCTGTCAGGTTACATTATAACATCGGTTTGTGCTTGAGCCAAATGCCTCACCTCTGTATTTCAAGCCCTGTGTTATGTTGCACAATAAATATAAAAAAAAAAAAAAAAAAGATTATCCTGAGTAATCTAAACTTTGTTTTAATTTGCACTGCTAGATTAATTAGGAGCTGAGGAGCAGGTGGTGAGAAAATGAGGCAGCCATCCAAAGATTGTAGATTGAAGTGCAGAGGCCCCCCCCCCCAGACTGTGTCACAATAGCCGTCGCTGAGGTTCAGCTCATCCGATCAAAACCTAAAACACTGGTTCTCATCTGGGAAATAAATGAAGTGTTTGATTGATATCTTCAGTCCTGCGCCTTTCCTTTTGTCAGGACAATTTGAAAAATCACTGGATAGAAAATATACTTTCATATTAAGTCTCCAGATTATTCCCATTCAAAACAAAACAAAAGCTTGACTAATAGGTAGAGCAGGAGTTTATGCTTTATTGTTTCTGTGACTGATTAATGAGGGAAAGCAGTTTATTATCCCCTCCACATTAATCATTATCATCTGAGAAGGTCTGAATCATTTGTTTTTGAATTGGTTCTCTTTTTCTGCCACGGAAAAACAAAAATGCATAGTTGGTAAAGAAAAATGAGCAAGAGAGAATAATGGAGCGTGCATAATTCACAAGAGAAAGCACACCGTTGTATCTCACCATCCATTAGGATGCAGACTCAGATGGGGAGAAGCAGGAGCGCCGTCACAAATGGATTTCCTCATTTATTTTAATCAAAGTCACTGCTGGGCACATTCTCCAGAAATGTACTTCTGAAATGACAAAAGACCACAGAGTGGTCTGGCTGCACCGAAGTGCCGGCCTCGGTGCTCTGAAAAAAATTCTTAATTACTGCAGTTTTTTGTAAAATAATATGTATTTACAAGTGTGAGTGAACATTTCAGTTTACATCTTTCAAATCTTTGTGGGTTTTTTTTTTTTTTTTATCAGGGTGGAGTATAAATACATAAGTACAAGAGAAAAGACAACATGGATTCATTTAAATTAAAAAACTCATTTCATCACCTCCGCTGATTTTATGCTCTTTTAGGCATGAAATTAAAATTTCACTCTTAAACAAAACAAGTGCCGCAGTTTAATCTTTATGAGCGTCGAAGCAGAAAGATGCTTCATAATCACATTTCAGGTTGAGCTCTCTGTCCTCCTGCACAGACAGACCCGTGGCCCTCAGAGCACAAAGGGAAGAGGGTCCTATGATCCACCACCGGATCAGTACCAGCACTTTTTCCAAGCTTCAGCAAGTCCAACGTGGCTCCCAGGAAAAGAATTAGCGAGGCATCCTCCGGAAAGGTTGATGATACAACAACACAGCCTGTTGACTCTGCAGTGAAACGGATCCTCCAGGCACATGTCACATTAGATGATGATCTGACTGAGAGTCAGTGCAACTGTGAGAGTCCTTCAGCTGAGACGAGGCACTGAAGAGGATGTGTGTGTGTGTGTGGCTGTGGATTGATTCATCATTTTTGATGGTAAATGGCAGAGAGTTTCATAGATGGTCAGTTAGGTTACATTTGGCTGAGTGTGAGCACGCCTGCCCTCCACTGCTCTCCATAATGAGAGGCCGGTTCCTCCTCACAGTGCAGCATTGTGGGAGGTTGGATGTGTCCTCTCTTCAGCCTCTTTGCCCTTGCACCTGTATGAATTCCTACAGATGTAAAAAAAAAAAAAAAAAATTGATCATCCGGTTTTTCCGAATAAAACCACATAGTCACCTGTTGAAACACCTGTAACCGACTCTTGATCTGAGACAGTGAACGGCTTGAAGTGTCTCAGTTTGAAGATGGCAGACATGCAGAGGAACAGTGGACAGGATGCTGACACAGGGATGACAAAGTAGTATTGACTGACCGCAGTGGGTTTGCATGAAGCTGTGTCTGTGTTTGTGATTGAGGGATAGATAGATAGAAGAATCAAGCCCCACTTGCTATAAAATGGGTTTTCCCACTCACTCCATCTTCTTTTCCCCAATCCTTTGTGCCCCCACTGCTTTATAAACGACACGTTGAGTGTGCTCCTTGGCCTCCCATTAAAGGCAGCCAATCTAAAATGAGATCTGGTGGTCCTCCACAGACGCAGCAGTGGGTAAGACCAGCGCTGTGGCCACAGGTCAGTGAGCCATGTAAAGAAATGGGGAACCAGGGAATGGAAACAGCCGCCCTTCTTTGGCAGCCCATCCAGCTCGTTTTCACCTCACTCTCACACATCTGTCACTCAAACATGTGCAGCACATGTGGATACGCAGGTGTGTATGTGTGTGTGTGCAAACAGTGTTCACACACACAGAGCCAGGTGGTACTACGCTTCAGGGATACCGATTAAAAACCATCGCAGGCTCCACATCAAGATTATTTAATTATATTGATGACCTAATTCTGCCCCCTTCTGTCTTAAAATAAGTATGGCAGCTGGAAGAAAATCCCGTGGGGCACCATAGACATTGTTAGGCAGCTCCGATTCATGTTCTTGTATCTCCTCCTCTGCAGAAATGACAGCTAATTAATCTTGATGGAGAACAGATATTTAGGCAACTAGCATATTTTAGACATGCCGCAATTTTCTCCAATGCAGCAATGAGACGAGACACTCCACGTTTCCCAGCCTGGAGGAATATACTTCCTTATCATGGATGTGTCAATTTGATATCCTCTGGGCTAAAGCGAGAAATATAATGTGGTTTTAAGGCAAAGCATCTCTTTGTTTTCAAATATTAAAACAAGCTTTCAGTTTTTTATCATTCTCAGTGGTACATATCTTTATAGGAATGCTGTACATCGTTGCCCTTTCCCATATCCTTCTGAAATCAATTCATATTTTGATATAAATCACATCTTTTATCTAATTTATTATTTGTGCTCTTTTCCTATCTCTTCTCAATTGAAATGAATCTGTGACCGATGTGAATTCTCATAATCCAACCAATGTGTTTTTAGGAATGATGAACCTGTCGACATTTATAACACATCTCTTGGAGAAAAAGGCCCACACACACGCACACACACACACACACACGCACACATACATACACGTATACATGCACACACACGCTCTTCAGATGAAAAATGATCCATTTATTTCACATCCAAAATGTGACTCATTAACCTGCCATTTGATGAATTCATGGAAAATAGCTTCTGCCTCTCACCACCTCTCCTTTCTTAGCCATCGCTGTATTTTCTACCCGGTTTAAGTCTTTAGAATAACACTCGAGCTGAAGCTGGAGGTCCCATGAAAAGAATTTACTTTAACACTTTTGTTAATGTCACCTTTGTCAACAGGAAAGGAGTTGATCCTTCTTTTTTTTTGTTGTATCTGAAGAGGCTCTTCTTGTCTTTCCTAAGTGTGCAGAACGTCTTTCAGTGATTGGGGTTGTTCGCCTTAGCGACGAACACCGGGTGCTCTTCTTTGTAAGCCTGGATTTTGTAAGCGCAAACCTTCCCACGTGAACAGATATAGTGCATCACACTGTCACACTCTTCAGTTGTGAGCTATGATATAAGCTTATATAATTGAACATTTCATTGCTGTTGATATTACCCTGTGATTTATAAGTAGCCTGATATAACTATTCTTCATATTAGAGATGGAGGCGTATGATCCTCTACTTTATTGTGCTGCAGGTTACATCCAGTGACGAGAATGTGCTGTAATTTTACAGCAGCAATTTTTTAAATGTTTTTCAAATGTAAAAGAGAAACTTAAAACATTTCAAATTCTCCTCGCTCCTTTAAGTTAAGTGTTCTCCTAAATCTGTTGAGGCAGTCCTAGAGCTAATCTTTTATAATCCCCTCTTTCTTTGTAGGCCATCTCTTCTCTCTGCACCAACTTTCTGCACCGATGTGTATGAAGGGCTGGTGGGATTATTAATAAACTGCTGGGAGAGTGTGTTTTAAGGACACAACAGCCACAGGCGAGTTTAGCTTGTTTGTGGGTATATCCATATCCGAGCTTGGTCAAAACAGAGACAGCAAAGTCTTTCCAACAACGGCTCATGCTGCATGTGTGTGTGTGTGTGGAGATGTACTTTACAGCTCCACACTTTCTATCCCTGCCTTGTTTTGCTCTTTTTAGGCGCGCCAGCAGCACAGCTCAGTGGATGGCAATGTCGCTCTGTCGGTCCACCACTTTAGTCCACACTGAAATATCCCAGCAGCTGTGGGATGGATCGGACCTTCATGGTTCCCGAACTATGAATCCTACTGACTCTGGTGATCCCCTGACATTTTCCTCTGGCAAAAACATCAAATTTACACTTTTGTTTTTAGTGAAAAGTCTCGACAAGTATTGATCGGAAGGAGGGGAGGTTTAGTGCAGATATCCATGGTTACCATGACGATGAATCCCAATGAGTTGCCCTCCACCACCAGCATGGTTGTGGTTATATTGAAATGTCTTGACAGTCTCTTGGCGTGACGTTTGCTGCACGTTCATGCTGCCCTCAGGATCAACGCTAACCGCTCTGCTGGTCCTCTGAGATTCAATCCAGCGACACCAGGGTGAAACTGTTTCACACTGTTTAACATTTCCATCAGCTTCAGCTGTGCTCTGCGTTTACTGCTTGTTAGCAAATGTTAGCATGCTGAACTATGATGGTAAACATCAGCATGTTAGAACTGAAATAAAACTGAAATACTAAATACTACTAAAACAAAAACAATATCAACAAGTAATGATGATAATGATAATACTTAGTCATCATGAGTCCTAATTTAATCCTAATTAAAATACTAGGCTCTGTATATATATAAATATTTTAGGCAGAACATCTTATCTAAGGACTGAATATGTGTTCGTCCAGTGGGAGCCAAATTATTCTCTGAAAACTTTATTTTTTTATTGCAAGCATTTAGCAGCACTGACTGGGTCACTTACAGGCGCACTGTGCCAATTTCACTCATGAAATTAAGTTTTACAAAGAGTATTATTCAGCATGTGACAGCAGTTGTGTAATGTGCTCTGTGGCTCTGGAGGGAACTCTCTAAAGTCTGAGGAAATGGTGTCATCGGGATTATCTTGGCTTGGGCTTGAGTCTTGAATTTTTAACAGGAAGCCTGCATTGCAAACTGGAGGTGTGGGGTTTGAAAGAAATTGGTATTCGGGAGGTAGGGAGGAGGGTGTAATGAAAGGCATTTATTTAGCTGCATTATGGGAATTGTAGGATTTAGCATTGTAGTTTGGGCTTATCTTTTAACATTAAGTTTAAAGTTTTGTCCTTTTTCATTGTTGATTGGCTAAATCCTGCTTACCTTCATCATCATCCCTTGTTTTCTTATAGTCTCTCTGTGGGGGGGTGCTAACCTTTCTCTCATTAAGAGTCTGAGGTTAGAGGTAGGAAGCTGAGATAGCTGTCCATTAGGTGGGGCGGACCGCTGACCACCGACCACCGTGTCTTGTGCTTCTTGTTTTTCTGAGCGTAGACTTGTTAGATGTCCACGGGAGGCTCAACAGATTCGATCTATATCAAATGAAAACATATTTTTAGAGCAGCTTTTAAGCGGGATTGTACAGTGCAGACGTCACCTTTTATTGATGCCATCTTTCTGCTGTTTTCTCTTTGTATTAAAAGCTCCTTTACTCCTTTTCACTCTGCCACCACGAGTGGTGCAGCTTTCACACAGGTGAGAGTCTGTTTGTGGCGCACTCACAGTGAACTCTGAGGCGACTGCTGATAAGATAAAAGCAGTCTTCCTTGTAATGGAGATCTCACTGGTGCACTGATAATAAATGTCAGAGAGTGTATGTGTGTGTGTGTGTGCGTGTGTGTACAGCAAGTGTTAGTGGACAAAGAACAACTCAGTGGAACAAAGGGAAAAGAGCAGAGCTGGAGTAAAGGGAAAGGCTGTCATACAGAATGCTGTTAACCTTCAAACCAGCTGCACTGTCTGGTCTGACTCAGAGTTCAGCTGTGACAGTTGAAACTTTGTTATTAGGCGCTCGCACTCTCTCTCTCTTCTCTTTTAATGACTGTCTTTAACAGTGCTGCCTTTTCTGTGGAGTATATTTTCGAGAGCAGAAAGATGTCTGTAATGTCAAATGTCAGTGCGGAAAACCCTCACTGGAGTAAACTTGCAAATTAAACATGGATTTTTTTTGTGTGTGTGTGTGTGCATGTTTCTGTTTGTGTGTGTATCGTCTGAGGCCTTTGATGTGCTGCTATAACTTTCTTAACACCCTAACTTACTATACCCTCTGATTCTGCTCAACACTCGCAGCCTGGAGCCAGCAAAGAACTTTAATATCCATGTTATGATCTGTGGAAATAATTCGGTGTAACACAACACTGGGATGCCTGAAAACATTAGAAAAGGATATTTTTAAGTTCTGATTCTGCTGAACACATTGCTGCGTTGCTGCCAGTGCGACTTGATCAATGTCAGGCACCTGTAGGACCCGATCTGTGAGCTGAATCCTGCTTCGTGCTGCTGCCGCTCTTCACCACCAGAGAGCAGTAGTCTATTAAAAAATAACACCATTACTTTCCCTGATTATTAAGGTGTAAATCATGGCAGCATTTTAATGATTGATTTGCCATATTTAGTGGAGGCATTTCTTTTCTTCCTCTCTCACTACGGGAATCTTTTGATTGTAGTCTCCGGAGTCTTCTCTTCTTCCTTTCTCATCCTTCTTCTCTTCTTATATTCGTCTTTGGTCCGTTCTTACAATTCACAGCAACAAGAAGATGCTGTAAAAGTGCTCTAACAAAGGTTCGTCCGCAAGAAGCCACAAGAGATGACCAACAGCCACTGCAAATTGACGCTGCCTGCAGGGCTGAGGGCCGAGTGCTCTGTCTGATGCGTGATGGAGTGTGGCAGGCTTGTCCCTTATTAGACTCATCACCTCTGTGAAATGGCATGAAATAGAGAGAATATGCTCTGCGGGGGGGTGGAGGCATGTCACAAAGCCAACCAGCTGGAAATCATTTCACACACGAGCTGTAAACAAGTCATTAAAGCCTAACAGCTCAGTATAGAGGCTATTATACATGTAAGGTTCAAGACGCATCAGTGAATATATCAACGTGGGGAAAGCTGCAGTAGCTGGTAGAAGTACTGTTTTTCAAAAAGCCAGAAAGTGGCTCATTAAAAGTCCCGAATGTCATTGAAAGACTTTTTTTCCTCGCAGTTTTTCGGGCAATTCATCTAGAAACAGATTCACAGATACAACAGATATTTACCTAATTCTGCTCTAATTAATGATAATAATCTTGTTCCTCTGACTGAAAGTCAAACGCCTACAGGAGCATTGTGTCATCTGTAAATCATGTAAATGAGCGCGTGAGACGCAGGAACAAACCGGCAGTTTCGCCAGACGGTAAACGTTTACCAGAACGGCACTTAGTGTAAACTCACATGGTCATTGTGTCGATGATTACAGAGTGGCGGCGGCGCTGGGATGCCTGGTGTGTCCCCTGAATGCCTGCAGTTTCACGACTGTAATATGGGAACAAAGACGGACCAGATGTGAATCTGGATGTGTTTGTATGTCATTGTGTGAATGTGTGTGTGTGTGCAAGGAGGGGGAGTGAGGGGTTATGGGGGTTCCCATAACACTTTCAGCTGACCTGGACAAACTGTAATTGCAGGCTGAGGTAAAAAAAAAAAAAATCAGTGGTTTTGCATGTCCAGCCGTTGCTTTCATGTGTGGGCTTCCTCAAGAAGCAACAGGTTCTCCGTAGTTATGGAGATGTGGTGAGGATGCAGCAGTGAGTGACAGGAGGCCCGCTCCTTTCATTGATGTTGAGTGCTGAAAGCATTTGGGCAACAGCTGTGTGATCAAAAACAAAGGTGCTTGTTAAGCTAAATGGCCCCCTTCTACAAGAGCTACATTTCATTACTGGATTATGATGAATTGATATGTACAGAGCAATTTCTGGTTGAGTGGAGACTGATTTGAACCAACTACAGTTGTACAACTGTGCAAAGTGCAAAGTAACCAAAGCTTTTAAGATACAGCAGAGTAAAAAAAAAAAGGAAGAAGCCATTTCCATTTCCATCTGAAATGCAGTGAAGAAGAAGTGCAATGTAGCAT
This sequence comes from Seriola aureovittata, assembly GCF_021018895.1. Classification (NCBI taxonomy): domain Eukaryota; kingdom Metazoa; phylum Chordata; class Actinopteri; order Carangiformes; family Carangidae; genus Seriola; species Seriola aureovittata. The sequence goes on along the minus strand of NC_079378.1, from coordinate 6,935,536 downwards.
AAGATGATAACACTCAAGTAAAGTGCAAGCAATCGAATATTATACTTGTTTTATCTCCACTCTGTGTATGCATAGGAGATTCTTCTCTGTCCCTTGAATATATCCACTGTATGAATAATTCTTTTGGGTTATGGGTCATTTATTTAATGTGTATTAAAATGTGACCGGGAGTGGTGCTCTCCTAAAATGACTTTAAATAAAACCCTGCGCTCTTCCACTGCAACACTCAGCTCCGTCACAGCATCACAGATTAAAACTCCTACTTCTTGATTCTGGTGGGACAGAGCCTGAGGTGTGTGGGCGGTGTGTGTGTGTGTGTGTGTGTGTGTGTGTGTGTGTGTGTGTGTGTTTGTGTGTGTGTCTTCAAGTTTCCTCGGTTTAGTACCGGGGCTCAGCCTTTGCAGTGTGAATCTGCATTGTTTTTCTCAGCAGTTATTTTAGGGCTTTATGGTGGCTTTTTTTTTTTTTAATGGTTCTACCTCCTGGTAACAAGATAAAGTCATTTGCTCCATACATTTACAAGTCAAAACAATACTAATCCTCAGTAATTTTCAAATTGCCCAACAAGAGTAAAACAAAAGATGTGTGCTCCTGCTACTGAATAAAAATGTGTGCAACATTGGTGAATATTAATTTGGTTTTTAATGTTGAATGTGGATCCAGCTCATCAAAAAAAAAAAAAGTCAAATAAATGAGCTTTTATGATAAGTAGGTAATGTTTTTTGTCATTTCCGTGGCGTGCACGCCAACATTTTATGCAAATGCACCAATACGATGGGTTCCTCACCCTCGTATACTGCCTCATTACGTGACGGTTTTGTATTGTTCACACTCCCATGTAGGCTCAAACCCCAGAATCTCCACGTGTGGCCTTATCGCAGCAGAGCAGCTGCTGTGCAAGAAGGAAACCCAACATCCCATACTGTATTAATATGTCATAAATCTCTAGGCTGGACTTTCCAAAAGTTTCAAAGTGCTTGGTAGGTGATAGAGACGAACGGCGAGGGATGAGCTGCAGTTTCTGCAGCTAATTAGTCAGATGGGAACAGAAAATATGTTTTTGAAACTCTACATATCCAGGGAGTTGAAATAATAAGCCTCCCTTATAAACAGGTGCTCATCATGCTGTCTTATGGACGCCTTTGTATGTTTTCTATGGAAAGTAATATTGTGGGGAACAAACTGCTTGAAGTTCCAGGTGAAAATGCTCACTGGTCTCTAATTTAGTCAGTTTTAAGAATAATAATTCTTAAATCCCTCCTTTGTTCTCTCGTCACTCCCTCTGTCTCCCGTCAGACTTTATCATTCGGTATAATCTGTCTAATTGTGCTGACTTATCACAGAACCGATCCGACATGCATGTATCTGAGTGGTGTCTGTCATGTAAATGCACAGGAAGAATGTTCTGCCACATATAAAGAGTACGACAGCTGGAAAAGCTCGGGGTGCCGTGTACTTTGAAATGACAAGGCACCGAAACCCTCTAATCACCTGGCATTTTAAACGTGGGTGGTGGAGAGCTGAGAAACAAAATGTAGTGACAAGCAGTGCTTCTAAGGTTCAGGCTTATGTATGCAGATTTTTTTTTTTTTTAAACTCCAGGCTGCCAGGTTTGCAAGAAGAGCTTCTAAGATATTCATGTCTGAAACTTGTAGCCAGTTTCATAGCGATGAGAAAAAATCCTTCAATTAGATTACAGCGTCTATGTGAATCTGAGTCATAACGGCGTTGTGAATTGTTACATGCTCCCGTTGCTGACGCTCCGTCCCTCACTGAAGAACGTCTCTAAGTTCCTGAGAGGTGCAGGGAATGTTTCTCAGTCATTGTAAAAACTTTTTTTTTTTTTTGCACAAACTTCTTCTAACTGACTTATATTTGATTAATGGCAGCCAAGCTTTTCATTTGCCCGGGACTGTTGCCAAAGCCACTGCAAAATCCTTCTCTCCACATAAACGCTAAATATCAAATAAAAAAAGTATTCAGCAAAAAATTTTAAATGGCAGAGAACGGATCACATCAAAACGTCTCCCTGCAGAGCGAGTGAGTTTATTCTCTCATGACTTAGCGTGACAGATGTTTCAACTTGCTGTACAAATCCCTCCCTCGGAGCACGAAGGTCGGCCCGGATAGATTTTCTCCAGTCTTAAGAAACAATTTGCAGAATTTTATTTATTTATTTATTTGTGGATCCCTGACAACTGAATGTGTATTTCACATCACCATACTGCTGCTTATGGGCAATATTTCAGATTCTCATTTTTCTTTTTTGCACTTAAGTTTACAGATCCAAACTGACAAGGACAGGGTCATTCTGTCTCCAGCCGACTGGGCTACGAGAGCTTTTCACTGTTTTCTTTTTCTTGCTTGAGGGAAGGTCGACACGTTTCAGAGGCCCACGTCCAACTGCTTATTCACGACATAATACAAAAAATAAAAATAATAAAAATGGATGAATGCATACATGAATAAGAAATAATTCCCCCCAAACTTTCACTTTCATCAACCTATTGATAACACTTTAGCTTTTGTTTTTTTTTCCAGGAGGTGTGAAGTTAGAGTAAATGAGGAGGAGCATTAGAGAGGATTGTTACTGACAGTGTTCCTTTAGGGGGATAATGCCAAAAGGCTTGTGAAAGTTTATCCCGTCAGTGTCACATCTCATCTCTCAAGTATGGAGGCCATGCTTTGGATAGGAGCTGATCCCCTTCCCTTTTTTCTTCTCTTTTCTTTACCCATAGCACTCCCTGTTTTTGGAGCTAATGTTAGAGTTTTTAAAGTCTTATACTCAGGGAGTACCATCATGTGTAAAATCACCTGTAGTTTCTGGACATGTTAATATGAACTTCCTTTTTTTTTTTTTTAACTTCATTCAACAGTCTGACAGAAGACACAGGAAATAGTTTAGTAGAGAGACAGAGAGAGAGAGAGGACACTACCAAGCTTCATTTTCTGGAGTAGTAAACATGAACGCAGGGACACACATATATATATATATATATATATATATATAGTCTGCAATAGGGCATAAATCATTTAAATTATTCATTAAATTTTCAACTAAGTCAAACTAGTATTTATCATCAAAGCAGTGATGTAAAAAAGTTAGTGGAGAGATTCAACTTTCTCTTTTCCTTTCTCCCAAATCCATCAGTGTGTGTCTTCACAGGAGACATGATCATATGATCTTATGTCTTATGTCGTATTTAAATAAGCCTCGGAACGCCCTTATTATACCTCGGAGAGAGACTGAGTTGATGATTTCTCACCATCACCTTCGACTTGAGCGACTGTTTTCAAATCCGTGCTCCTTGCAGACTTCTGTGTTCCGTTCGCTTATGTTTCCCCGCAGCCTCAGTAATTGAACTAAATGAATCACATTTTGTGTAATTCAGATCATCCTCTAAGCCTCGCCCCACCCCCCTCACTCCCCCCTCCACCTGTGAGTGTCAGCCGGGCCGCCTATCGCCGACCAGGCTGAGGCACCAAGCCCTAAACTCCCTCCAATGTGTGCGGAGGTGGGCGGCAGCACGTTTACGCAGCCTCTCAAGTGTCTGAAGTTAAAAACTCCTGCGCGCTATTCTCGCTGAGTATGTCGAGGGTCCGGGCGGACAGATGCACGGGTGTCGCCGTGTAGACATCCCAGCTGACTCTCCCAACACTTTGGGGATTTTTTTTCCTTTTTTCAACCTGAGAAAGAGCGCGGGATTTTTCAGCATCACCTCGGCAGAGTGACTGTTTTTTTTTTTGTTTTTTTTCTCGGATGCTTTGGATCACCTCCGCTGCCGAGATGTTGTTCTATAGACTTCTCCTGTGTTTCTCAGTAACAGGTTTTGTTTCCGCGCAGCCTGACAGCTCTGGATTATTTTACGCTCTCAGATCTGAACTGTCAGAAGATGCAATCCTGGTGGCCAACAACGGAATACGCGTGCCTTTCGGGAGATCGGTCTTCATCGATCCCATCAATGATTTGGTGATTCAGACTCAGCCGGGGGATCGATGCAGCATCACCGTCCTGGATAACGACCCGCTCTCACAGAGACCCGGGCACCTCTCTCCCAAAAAGTTTCCGTGTGATTTCGGCCCCAATGATGTGACGTACTCCCACTACGGCTCCAGGAGTCCGGCTAAAGACAGAGTGCGGCTGCAGCTCAGGTATGACGCTCAAACCGAAACCGTCATTATCCCGTTCATGATGGAGGTGGAAGTTGTTTTCACGCAGCTAGAGTTACTCACCAAAAACATGCCTCTCACTGTTGATAACCTGAAGGGGCTCAGTAATCCTATTGATAAGAAGATTTTAGAGTTTACCTATGATAGAGACGCTCATAAATGTGAGGTGGCAGCTCTGTCTGGTGGCAGCACTCTGCCCAGATATGGAAGACTTATTGATGGGGGTAAACTTTCCAACGTGATGGACTGTGATGAATTCACACAGGCAGACATCCGCTACGAGCACACGTTTGACCGCAAGTCCCCCAACAGGGATTATGTTCCCATGGTGGTGGAGCTGCATGATAAAGAAGGCAACCTAGTGAAGCAGGAGTATTTCCATCTCATGATTCGCATCAGAGAGGGAGAGGAAAACACTCGCCCCAAACCCAGCTTTGTGTCCATGATGATGATGGAGATCAGCCAGTTTGTCATGACGGCCCTCACCCCTGATATGCTGGCTGCAGAGGATGCAGAGTCAGACCCAGACGAGCTTATTTTCAACATCACCTCTCCCCTATCTTATGAGGAGGGCTACATAGTCAGCACTGATGACAGAAACCTCCCCATCACGTCCTTTTACCAGAGAGACCTGCGTGATCTGAAAATAGCTTACAAGCCTCCCTCCCTGGACTCAGACACTGAGAGGATTTTCCAGCTGGAGTTCGAGGTGGTGGACACAGACGGGGCCGTCTCAGACCCCTTCGCTTTCATGATAGTCGTGAAGCCGATGAATTCCCTGGCCCCAGTTGTGACGCGCAACACGGGTCAGCTGCTGTACGAGGGCCAGTCCCGGCCCCTCTTCAGCACCCACAACCTGGAGATCAGCGATGAAGACAACCTGGACATGGTCGCCATCGCGGTGATGGATGGGCTGCGCCACGGGGACCTCATGGTGCTGGGCTCTCAAAGGAAATTCTTCACGCCTGCCGACCTCACCACAGGGGTTGTTGTGTACCAGCACGATGGGAGTGACACGTACAGCGACAACATTGTGTTCAAGATGACGGATGGGAAGAACGAAGTAGAATTCCTTTTTCCGATCACAATCGTCCCCACTGATGACGAGCCTCCGATTATCAATGCCAACACTGGCCTGGTGCTTTTCAAAAAGCAGATGATGCCCATATCTCCCCTCATGCTCAGTGCTGCTGACATCGACTCTGAAGACTCAACTATCAAATTCACCATCGTCCCCCCCTTCTCCACAATCGGCGTGGTGCTCCTGAGGCAGTCGGACGCCCCTGAGGACCCCTCCTCTTGGAAGTTCAACGCTGAAGACGAAGTGTACGAGAAGGAGGTGACAGAGTGGCTTCAGAAAGATATCACTGATGGGAAGCTGTTTTACAAGCACACAGGCCCTCACAACACAGACACCGTCATGGATCAGTTTGTGTTCACAGTTCAGGACGACAATGACCCCCCTAACGAGTCAGGAGAGAGCGCGTTTATAATCCGGGTTTTGCCCATCGATGACGTACCCCCTGAGCTGTTCCCCGGCACCACCCTGCAAATGACAGTTCAGGAGTACAAGCTCACTCAGTTTAACAAAGAAGTTTTGCGCTACACTGATTTGGACTCCGAGGACCGTGACCTCAAGTACACCGTTATTCAGCCCCCGACAGATACAGATGAAAATAACCCAGCCATGTTCGGCTCTTTGGTTCTGACAGACAGCCCGGACACCGAGGTCACAGAGTTCACACAAGCTCAGATTAACCATCATAAAATATCCTACGGTCCCCCGGATGTTGAGCTTGGAATCACAGCCCACGTGGTGCAGTTTCGTTACACTGTGGAGGACACAGCTGGGAATAGTGTTGAAGGGGCTTTCACTATCTACCTCCAGCCCGTCAACAATAAACCCCCTCAGATTACAAACACTGGCTTTACTGTGCTCGAACGCGGCATGCACATCATCACCATCGCTGAGCTAGACACCACGGACCTCGACACGGAGAGTAAACAGATTACCTTCGCTTTAAGCCAGCCTCCTAAACATGGCCAGATCCAGGTTGCATTCACTGACCTAGAGAAAAAAGGGGTTTTCAGACTTGAGGATATCTCAGAGGGGAAGATATCATATATTCATGACGGGGAGGAGACGGTGAGCGATGAGTTCCAGCTGGATGTGAGTGATGGGATCCATGTTGTGACCGTGACTGTCAAAGTTAATGTAAAGCCCATTGATGATGAAACTCCAACCGTCAGCCTGCCCGCGGGAACGATCGGTTCTCACATGGATGTGCTGGAAAACGGAGCCACAGAAATCACAACGAATGTCATCCAAGGCCATGATGATGACACAGACGACCTCCAGCTGACCTTTATTGTGGAGGATCCTCCGGTTATGGGTGAAATATTGGTTAAAGGAGTTCCAGCCACTAGGTTCACACAGGCTGATATTATTAACGGCGTGGTCGTGTACGCACACACCAGTGGGGAGATAGGTCTCGCCTCCCAGCTGGACGGCTTTAATTTGACTCTCACGGACATGTCCGATGAATGGACAGTAGGTGGCAATAAGGTCAATGGGGTTCATGTTCGAGTCACTATCCTTCCTGTTGACAGCCAGGCCCCTGAGGTCGGAGTTGGTATTCAATTCAGTGTCATTGAAGGGGAGAAATACGCCATCGGCCCTCAGCATTTGGACGCTGATGATAATGACACTCCAACAGATGATATTCTTTGCACCATCATTGTGCAGCCTACTGCCGGCTATGTGGAAAATATATCACCAGCCCCAGGCTCAGAAAAGTCCAGGTCAGGCACGGCTATCAGTGCCTTTACCATCAGAGACATCAGGGAGGGGAATGTCTACTATGTGCAGAGCATTCACAAAGGGGTAGAGCCGGTGGAGGACAGGTTCACATTTCGGTGCTCCGATGGCATCAATTTCTCTGAGAACCATTTCTTTCCGATTGTCATCATCCCGGCAAATGATGAAAAGCCGGAGATTTATTTGAGGGAAATAGTCGTGATGGAGGGGATGAACATCGTCATCGACACTCCGATTCTGAATGGGGCCGATGCCGATATCCCACCCGAGGAGCTGACGTTCATCATTTCCAAACCCCCCAAACACGGTGCCATTTTGAACCAGCTACCCACAGGCTCAGTTCTGGTGACTAATTTCACTTTAGAGCAGATCAGAGAGGCATCGAGTATTATTTATGAGCACGATGACTCAGAGACAACAGAGGACAGCTTTGATGTGATTCTGACGGACGGGAAGTACTTTGTGCAGAAAACAGCTATGGTTATGATCATCTCTGTGGATGACGAGACTCCCAGAATGCTCATCAACGACGGTCTGGAGGTGGAAATTGGAGAGACCAAAGAGATCAACAGCAAAGCGCTCAAAGCGACAGACTTAGATTCAGATGACAGCACACTCACATATATCATCCGGTTTGGGCCTGGTCAGGGTGTCCTGCAGAGGAAAACTCCCTCCGGGTCTCTGGAGAATATCACGCTAGGAATGAATTTCACACAAGGTGAGCTCGATGCAGGGCTCCTAGTTTACTCACACAATGGGCAGGAGGGCATCCGAGACTTGGTCAAATTTGATGTCACAGATGGGATGAACCCACTAATCGATCGTTACTTCTACATCACCGTCGGCAGCATCGACATGGTCTTCCCTGATGTTGTCAGTAAAGGCGTGTCTCTGAGAGAAGGTGGCAGGGTGACTTTGACCACAGATCTCCTCAGCACCACTGACCTCAACAGCCCTGATGAGAACTTGGTCTTTACTGTCACAAGGGCCCCTGTCAGGGGCCACTTGGAGTGTACAGACACTCCCGGGATGCCCATTGTGTCTTTTACACAGCTGCAACTGGCTGGCAGCAAGGTTTACTACATCCACACCTCCGACGACGAGTTGAAAATGGACAGTTTTGAGTTTGAAGTCACTGACGGCTACAATCCCATATTCAGAACATTCAGAATCTCTATTGTGGATGTTGACAATAAGAAACCGGTCGTGACTGTAAATAGTCTAGTTGTGACAGAAGGGCAGATTAAGCTGATTACACCATTTGAGCTCACCGCTGAGGACCAAGACACAGCTGAGAAGCTGCTGAAATTCACCATCACTCAGCTTCCTGTTCACGGCAAACTCCTCTACAACCAATCCTCACCTGTCACCAGCTTCACAAAACAAGACCTAAATGAAAACCTCATTAGCTACAAGCACGATGGCACAGAATCATCAGAGGACTCCTTCTCCTTCACTGTCACCGACGGCACACACACTGACTTCTATGTTTTCCCCAACACGGTCTTTGAGACCCGGCACCCTCAAACCATGAAGATCACTATCGTGGCCATAGACAACGGCGTCCCACAGATCGTGGTGAATAAGGGCGCTCCTGCTTTGAAGATCCTGGCCACAGGTCACCTGGGGTTCCCCCTCAGCTCCAAAGTGCTGAGGGCAGAGGACAGAGACAGCAGCCCAGGCTCCCTGGTGTTCCACGTCACCACGCAGCCCAAACACGGTTACATCATTAACCTGGGACACGGGAACAACTCCATCGACACATTTAGTCAAGGTAAGCTCTGCACAAAACTTTCATCAACATTATAATGTATTAACATTTGCATGAATATTGCATCTGGATGTCATAATCAAATTACTTAATTTACTAAATACTTGAGATTATAAAATATAATCTATCCTATCTAGGCATCTAAATTACATGAAATGATATTCCACTCTATAATATATCAAGAGTTTCCAAATTGTTATTAGTAAGCAAAATTACATTATGACATGAAAAAATCATCCTTTTTGGTATTAAATCATTTTGATCTGCTAATGTGTAATATGATACTTTAACCCCGTAGGAAATTGTCAAAGTTAAAAAATCCCTGCAAACCTGCAAGTTTTGATTAATTCTTCACACCAACTACCAAAGAGTTTAATTTATGTGGAAATAATTATTCCCATGAGTGACGGGCTTGGGAATCTCAATGGTTAATTTGTGGGGCCTGATTTAGATGTGCCCTGCTCATCAAATCATAATTAGCAGACCAAAGTCAGGGGCTGCTGTTTCACGCAAATGTCTTGTAGATGGTTAGAGATGAATAATTTATCACTTCTGCATCTCTGGGGAAATGTTCACATCTGATGTTCTCGACAGCGGTTTGTTAAATGAAGCAGGACAGAAGTAGAGGACGGTGTGAAAAGGTCAGCGCAGACCTTTTAGTGACAGGATGGCATTTGAGTTCCAGCACATTCTGATGCTTTCGCCAGGGCAGAGCAAATTCGAAAAACTGTTTGTTGGAATTTGTGCATCTTAAAAAAAAAAAAAAAAAAAAATTGCATAGAAAACTTAAAACCTCTCAACAAACACAGACAGAATGAGATGCGGCGCTTGAACTGTGAATTTGTGAAAATCTTTTACATGTGTTTATTTCTCTTTATTGGTATTGAACAGCGCCAGGACAACAACGCCAGTAATTGAGCTTTAAAACGACGCAATCAATGCAGCGTTTCATTTCATGCTGAGGCAATTATACGAACAAGTAAGAAAATCCACCTGCTCGCGCCACAGCCCTGGCGTAAGAACAGACGGCGGCTGAGAGCACAGAGGGGACAAAAGAGCTCTTCAGTCCGCAGGAGACAGACACTTCTGACAACCACTGTGCAGGCTGTACTCTTTTTGGGGGGGAAGCCACAGATGAAACAAAAGTGCAGTGAGGAAGAGAGGAGAAAGGGCAGAAGAAGGGGCAGAGGGAGCAAGTAAAGTGGAAGAGAGTGCAAAGGAGGCAGGAGAAAACGGGGAGGAGGGTGTAGGTGGCATGAGAGAAATAGAGAATGAAGGAAGGGGGGCGTGAGAGAGTGAGCGAGCGAGAGCAAACAGGCTCGTCAGAGGAATCAGTCAGGTGAAAGAGACAATCCCTCGCTCTTTATTTACTCATCCTATTTCCAGGGCACATCCCATGAGGCTTTCTCTTTAAATATTTGATGAACAGTGTTGCCCCCGGTTCACGGTGTTGACTTTATATTTGCAAGGTCCTAGGGTTTGAGGCTGCGTCACAACACAAGACAAGATCCTCGTCTGGTTGCCTCCCCGACATACAAGCGGATCAATACTCGCTTATGTGGAAAGATGAGCGGCAATCTGAAAGCAGGGTGACGTAATTGTTGTTTTAAATCAGTGTAAAATGTAAAGCGGTCATGCATTTTTCCTCCGCGTTAGTAGGAGGGGAGAGGCTGCGATGACAGGAAGCCACCAAAGAGGTTTAAGATGTGTCCCAGCCAGGAGTCAGGGGTTTATACTTTTATGAACCTGCTTCCTCTGACATCTATTATTGAAGGAGGTGGTTCACAGGGGCCAAGCCCTTTCACAGTCTTGATGATTTTTTTTTTCTGCACTGTAATAGACGTTTCTGGAGAACGGTGAAAAAAAAATGCAGAGAGAGCCCTGTAATTCAGAGGAGTTGGGGTGAAAAAAAAAACAGCTGTGGAAGTGCAGTTTGCCCTGTCGCAATCCTGTTTTTAACATTCTTCCCCTCGTCTGTCATTAAAACATCCACTGTCACCTGGTTTTCAGGGCTGTTGACACAGAGAGCTGGAAGGTTCAGGATTTAAACGTTCTCTGTTGGTTTTTGCTCGAGCTGTCTTGGATTTGAGGTGGTGGCCTTATCGTCCTGGATTACAGATGCATGACTTTCAGAGCGCTTTCTCTGGTAGAAAATTGTTCATGCTGAGTGCTGATAAGGAACTGAATCAGTGTGATACTTGAGACCTGCTGTTACTGTAGCTGATATGGTGCTGAAGCAGGACAGCTTCCATCTTTGAACGATTATTTGACAGAGAGAGTGTTTGAACAAGCCATAAAACCATAATGCAACTTCAAAGTGTGTTTGAGGCTATTTCTGCAGCCAGCATGAAACTTTACGAGGTTTTTTTTTTTCTTAATCTTAAAATGCAAATTGTTTCATAAATAAATAAGTAAATACATATTTTTTTAACCTTCGCAAGGGCAAATCTCTTCAATGTGCGATTTCTAATTTAGCTTTCACCTTGCTTTAAGTCAGAGCCACGTGGTTGTTTAGAATTTTAATCGCGCATCATCTCACATTGATGTGACAGTGTGACGCCTCAGTTTAAAATGCAGAGCGCGCCGGCCCCTCATTTGCACTCTGTCATTAATTATATCAAAACATTTGTTGTTGTTTGCTTGTCATCTGTGTGCGATCTTTGTGTTTGTCCTCCTTTTGTTGGTTTTCAGGTGACAGGGTTTTACCATATTTGCACAAATTTCAGTTTTTTGTGTTTTGTCCAGCTCAGATTTTTTTAACACCTGCATGTTTTTTGAAAAAAAAAAAAAAAAAAAGTGAAACTAAGCCAAAGTTACTTTTCTGTTCCAGCTGATATCAATGACTTGAACATCTGCTACGTGTTGCGGAATGAAGAAAATGCCACATCTGATCTCTTCCACTTCTCTGTTGAGGATAACGGTAAGATTTCAAGATTTCACCTTTTTATCTTTTGTGTTTGCATTTAGGTTTTAGCTGCTTTATCCAGAGAAACTTTAGACTGGACGAGCAGAAATATCCCGAGTGTGTTTCTAAACGACATTTCAACTAGGACTGAACAATTAATCGAAGTATTACTGAAATCGCAATATGGCCAAATGCATTTTGCAAGAGCTGCAATTTTTCTAATTTTTTGCAAAGGTCAAATGTATCACAATAACCATTAATGACGCATTGTGCTGCTACAGAGTCTCCCCCGGCCTATAAATCATATTCTCCGCATATAAAGGAACATGCTTATTTGTTTGTTTGGTACAAGCCCCAACAAAAATCCCATCATCATCATTTCTCTATTATTTTTTTTTCAATGAAAATCAAATGCAAAAAAATGACTATTCCAACTGAAATCGTGATCGCAATGTCTGCCAAAAATATTCCAGTATGATTTTTCATTCAGCCTTAACTTAAACAGAATTTTGAAATATACAAATTGGCTTAGGTGAAGATCAAACCTGTCACTGGCTCTGGTGTGATTCTCATCTCTCTGGGTGAATTAGCGACTCCCCTCTCCTCTCTGACTTTTTCTGCAGCAGTTCAGAGAATCACTCATTACTCATTCAGTAGCTCGCAACTCACAATTGTGATGCACCTGCGAGTCAGCTGTCAAGCATCATATTCCAGCTGTTTTTAATTGTTTCAAAGAGTTCCCCCGCAGATTTCACAAACAGTTCAGTGAAGTTTGTTTTTCGACATTTTCCGTTGTTTTCATTCATATTCATTGTGCTAAACGAAGGCCTCCTCCTCCCCCTCTCTGTCGAGCTTCTGATGCATTTGCGCTGACTTCGTTTGATTTGGGATTTGAAGAATCTGCGCGGGGCCAACAGAGGCCGTGCTTCTGTACCTGTACGCTACAAATGATGCTACATCTTGTTAACTCGCTGGAGAAACTGATGAGGAGTCAAGTTTCATAAAGAAAGAGAACTCTTTCTGTGGTCGCTGAGATTAACTCGTGTCATTTTCACAGTTCAATGATTTGATGAGGCTGCCTGTGTACTTTGTGGATTTAACTGCAGGATGTGTCAGGCAGTATTACTGTATGTTCTGTCCTGATGCAAGGACGAGTTATTTTTTTGTCAGCACAGAGAAGGGAATTTGAACCCTGTATTGAAAATACAAGCTACAGAAGGTCAGGACAACTCTCTTATACAGAGCAAATGAGCACAAATAACAGCATGCTTTCTTCTTCTATCCGTAAAATCAGTATCAAATTTATCTTCCTCTCTATTTTTGTCATAATGAACTTGAGATGCATATAATAACTGTCATCTGCGACTGAAATTATGCAAATGCCACTTAAAATTTTGTACATTTCGTCCTATAAGAGTGTGCTCGCAGTGTGCATAAATTAGCTTCCTTCTACTAAAGGCAGCCGCTAATGAAGCAATCAGCAACTGGGAGGATCATATAGGAAATTTCTGCGATTTATGAAGAACTCAGGAAAGAAAACCAAATATTTTACTATTGAACAGTAATGATCATTATATAGCAATAACATTTCAAAGCCTTTCAAATTCAAAGTATTTGTGTCAGCGGGCAATAAGAATAAAACAAGAGGGAGAGAACAAACATCAGTGTGGGACATGCCGGGCAAATACCAAAACATACACCAAAAGTTTGTCTTATTTCTGGTCTTATCAGAATGTTTTGTCCTTTATTGTCCATTATTTATAGAAAGGTTTGTAAAGCAATGCAGTATAAGTTATTGAATACATAAAAAAACATAAGGAATGACAAAAAAAAGTAAACATTTTTTAAAAATCAAGTGACCATGATAAATACCTTCATAAACACTTCATGTTGGGGTTTAACTTCAAATGTAATGCCACACACTCAGAGCCCCACACTCCCACTCCACACTAACCATGTGTTAAAACAGTCAGATAACAGGTTTATGGGTTTATTTCATATTGGATTCTGCTCTGTTTTTCTTTCTTATTTATTTTTTTAACTAATTGACTTGTGGTCGCCGTTTGTCCGCTGACGACAATATCCAAAATACACATTGATTGAAATTTCTGCAACTCTGCTACAACCTTACTTTTCATGTGCAAATGCGCAGCTACTAGCTATTTGTGCCATTTGTGGGGTCCTCACATAGATGCACAGTAAAAAGAAAGAGGTGTGTGTGTGTGTGTGTGTGTGTGTGTGTGTGTGTGTGTAATAGCACACACGTGTTTCAGTACAGGAAACATTCAGAACAAGTCGCAGCAGTTTCTCTCATTTCTCTCAGTATGTTCATTTCCTCTATGATCAAATATGATGGTGCTGTATTAAAAATGGAGCACGCACAGAACAACTGATGTAGAGCGTTGTAAGCCTCCCATCACTGGGGTATTTGAATTTAATGGACTTGGCAGAGAAATCCTCATATTCACATTCACTAACTCAGCGAAATAACACTTTGCTTCTCCGAGACTCACAGGACGACAAGACTACGTATAATTGAGAGTCATATGAAAACGTTGAGGTCGTGAGTCTCTTTTCAAGGTTATTTCTTCATTGTTCTTCTCAAGGCTGGGCGTGTTCTTCAGTGGGATATAACAGTCATGTTTAGATGGTGTTCTGCCCTTCAGTTTAAAATTACTCTCTGACTTAATCACTGACATCCAAAAATTAAACGTGCTATTCAAATTACACAATAGAAAAACCATGTATTGCACACTTTCTGTATAAAAATGTGCTAATGGCCCTAGACTGATTTTTCAGACGTGCTTTTCATACTGTAGCACTAATGCACTCAGAAGAAAAATGCAAATGTGTAGGAGAATAACAGTGTGTTTATGCACATGAAAGGAGAAACATTGACTAATTGATTGTCCATGCTCCTCTAAAGTTCTTAGATTTTTTTTTTCTTTTTCGTCTCTGCTCTTGGCAATAGTCATGGTTTTAATAAAAAGGCCTGAGGCTTTTAACAGGAACTCTGTACTTCAAGTACATGAGTTTATATTATCAATCCATAAGTTTACTGGATCTACTTGAGCCTCCTTCCCTCTCAGGAGAGTTGGCGTTACTGCAGACTGGTTCCGGATGTAGAATTAGCAAAGAAAAGCCAACATTTATTATATATATATATATATATATATATATATATATATATATATATATATATATATATATATATATATATATATATATATATGTAGAGAGTGAGAGAGAGAGGGGGAGAGGAAGCTTTTAACACACTGTTAAAGGGCAGCAGTGCAGTGAGTCACAGTAGCTGGTACAATAAAGTCTGAAGCATCCTTCTCAGTGTCTTCCTCCCAAGGAAGAAACACCCCCCCAAAATCAACTCCTTCACGTTTACAGCTGGAAGTTCTAATACGTGAATTCACATGTAAGCAGGTACACCTATATTTATGTATATACAAACACATAAGTATATAAATTAAAGCACTTATCCACATACATGTGCACTCGTACACACCACTCACTCAAACAATCCCACACATGCGTGCACAGCAGAGCACTGAGGGGTAGCCGGGGGCTAAGGGGCGGTCAGGCCTCCAGCACAAAGAGGTGTTTGATATTTAAGAGCTCAGGCAGCATTGTGAGTAATGAGGGCCCTGGGCATCTAAGCTGGGCAGAGCTCCCAGGCAACCACTGGTAATTACCACTGGTAATTACATGGCTCTATTACCGGCTCATCCATAGAGGAAGAGTAGCAGGAAGCACCTTCTGTCACAGGTTAAGACCAGCTGCGATCGCTGTGGTTGACTGTAATGGGCTGGAACACAACTTGTTTCCCAGGCTTCTCTCTGGCTGTGGGACATTCAGCGAGTTAAAATGCAGCAGAAAGAAACGGCACATTTAGCGATGAAAGACGAAAACAGAATATTTGCAGTACTGCAAATTATTTTCACGATTAATTGCTTCATCATTTGGTCCGCAAAATGTCACAATGAGTCAAGATGTCTTCAAATATTTTGTCTGACCAACAGTTAGAAACCAGAGCTGTTGTGTTGACTATAAACAAAGAGAACAAACAAAGAAAATCAGAAAAATCCTCATGTTTGAGAAGCTGGAACAAAAGAGAATATTTGGAATCCATCAATTACCACAATAGCTGCTAATTATTTTCAATGGCTTGGCTAATTAACTGTGTCCGTTCTAGGTAAAAAAGGTTGCTTCATCCAAGTTACAAAAGCACAAATTTTATGGCTTAACTCTAGTGGTATCCAGCCATGCAGATAGTTATAGGTTTTATTTGTCCAGGTTGTGCGACATCCGTCTCCAACATCTCTGCCACTGACACAATACAATGAATCTGAGTGGAATTTATTACTTGTCTGTAAGCAGTGTACTGTGGATAAGACAGACCTGGCTCTTGATTGCTTTTATTTGGATGAAACAGCAGCAACTGTTGACAGTGAGATCTTTGGATTATTCAGAGTGACTGCTGCGTTGTGTCTTGGAAGAGATGTTGCTTTCGAATTTCATTCACATCCACTGGGTAGTGGCAGAAATCAAAGTGATGGATAGCTCAAAGTTAAGAGAAAACATGCTTAAAAATACAATCAATGATGATTGATTTGTCATTTTCATCTAGTTTCATTCATTTAGTTACAAAGTATTTCATGTGTTCTCACACAGACGGATCATTTCCGAGGGAAGTACCTGCTGAATAAGACCGATGCGTTTCCTCTCGCTCTTTCCTCTCATCCCATCTCTTTTTTTCTCTATGTTTCTCGTCCCACTGCAAATGGCATTGATTGTTACAACAGATTCCTTTCATCCCGTCCTCACCCCTCCCTGCCCATGAGCAGCCTTGACATACCACTGCTTTATGTGAAGTTACAATATATCCCCTTAAAAGAGCCCCTGCAGTTTCCTTATCCCCACTTCATCCATGTTTCACTGCTCGCAATACACATGACGTGCATTTAGTCCGTCACAACTTTCTCTTGAATAAAACAACATACTGTCTGCAGCTTTTCCCCTTGTTAGTGCTAGAAGACTAATTATCACCACAGACTGCACTGGAAGGGCACCGGTTCTTTATCGTCAATTTTGTTTGTGCATGACGTGTGATTGGGTATGAATCTGCGCCGCCACAGTGACTTTTTCCCCTCTCGTCAAAAAGCCTTTTTTCTATAACAGTAGTGACAACACTTGAGATGATATAACCTCCCCGGGGTGCCCTTTTCTTCTAAACTGCTTCTCTAATACCTTTTAAACCCTTCAGCTCAATAATGGAATGAATCACAGAGTCTGATTATATCTTGGCTCAGAAATGTGAAGTCATCCGCAAACACACGGAATGTAAATAATAATCATGATAATGATAATAATAGTTCAGTCTTAGATTTTTGTGTTTAAAAAAATGTATATATATATATATATATACACTTTTACACTTTTCCAGTGTTTTATTTGAAGTTTTTTATATCCATAAGAAGATATATTTGTGGTTTTAAATACCAAAAACCATCTTAATGTAGTCTTACATCTCCTCTCTCAGGCTTTTCTCTGGAGCTCTAGTAACAACAGGTTGGTGAGCCAATCAAGAGAGAGGCTCTGAGGCCGGGAACACACTGGCGCATACGCCACACATCCAGTGTGTTCCCGGCATGAGCCTCTCTTCTGATTGGCTGACTGTTTTCTGAGTGATTGGATAAAAATATAGCAGATTTCCGGTAAACACTCAAGAAAAACCAAATCCTGCAAGGCTGGATGGTGGGTCCAGGTGGGCGAGGCTTGCGGCACGGCTGAGGGCGGTGACTGCCTTGTTGTGACATCACAAAGTTCCAGAAGTCCTGACTGATTTTAAGGCTCAGTTTCTCAATACAGGCTGTGTGAGTTTCTCTTTGGGCTGAGCGCTTTGATACTTTAACAGTATTAATATAGAGCCTAGACCTCACCAAAGAAGACATGGAAATCTCACAGTATATAGTATATATACTATACAATATGGGAACTTTAATTCTAGGCGCAAGGTAATCTTTATTGTCCCTGAGCTGCAATTTGTTGCACCGCCAGCAGTAAATAAATCCAGTAGATACAGTAATCACAAACACCAAACTACACTCAAACAATTTACACTAAAGGCAAGGGGTTACATTAAGAATTCAAGAGATTTGTTTCCAAAGTAGTTGTCCTGTTGCTTCTCCCAGTCAATATATCTCGCCGTCTTCTCTTTGAAAGTCAAGTTACAAAAACCAAACACACAGATATAAACTGGCTGTCACCACGGCAACAAATGGAGCAGGTGAATCCCTTTTTCTTTCTTTTTTTTTCTTTTTTTTGGTGTTAACCTGTCCAGCTGATCAGGGCAGAGTAGCAAGGTAATACATCAGCATGAGGCACAGACTGACACACACACACTAACATGTCTCCTGGCTTTGATAGAGGATTCTCTTTATCTGTCTACATTCAGGAATTTACTGTCATTCACTTCTCCCAGGGCCCAACGCTTCCATCTTTATCGCCTTCACCTCACCCTTCTCACACTGTCAGTCTTAGATCTTTCTGGATGCGTTTTATTCGTTTTCCATTCTTTTACTCCGCTCAGCATCTCGTGTTCATTATATATTTTTTCTTCTTTGGTGTTATTTTTATCTGTCTAGCCGCCTATCAGTGTCCTGTTTTCCTCTCGAGGTACAGTCTTAACGTGTTGCCCTCCCCGTCTGGTTTAGTTTAATCTCAAAGCATGTTGCGGTTTATTGTGCTGAGCGTCGCCTCTTGTCTGAGGCATCAGAATTTGGTTTTACTTGTCACACCCTTGCTGTTTCGTCCTGCTGTCTCTTCCCGCCGTGTTTGTCTGTCAGCGCTGGCACTGATGGATGTCTCTGTTGTAGAATTACGGCACATTCTGCAGTTGCGAATGTCGCCCGGCGATGATCTGCATCTCATTAGAGCGTCGAGATGAGAGCATGAGACTTGTTGAGAGATGTGAAGGGATTTTTTTCATCATGCTAATCATCTGTGATTCTGTGTTTCTCTAAGCTTGACAACTGATCCACTACACAAACATGACCAAACACGCTCTAATCTGACGAATAAACAAAAAGATGAGTCTTTGCAACATTTATTTTGCCACTGAAATGTTATGATTTACATTTTTTTTTAAATCTTAAAAGTTAGTTATTTCATCCAATTTTCCCCCTGTCCTTCCTCCTCATGATTTTCTCTGAACAACATAAAACGGTATGAAAGTGACAGCTCCACCTCATATTCTCTCTTTTACTGTCTTAACATGTGTCATGAACCGTCTGTTTCCTGCTATTTCATTTTTAATAGATTCTAATGGACCTTTAATTTATATTTACTGTTAATCATATAAGCATCACAGTGTAAATGTGATTCTGCACTTCTCTGTTCACATTGCAGTATGAAAGTACATAGCGCTGGGGAGCTGTTCCGAGCTCTGCTTTATTATAAAATAATAAAAACCATACATCTAAAAGTATGGCAAGCCACTGAAGTAAACATGAACATCTGAAGAGTTGCAGGAGACAATGGAGGGAAATGAGAGCATAGCAAAAAGAAAAGGTGGCAAGGAGAAACCAGGGATTTCAGTAACCCATCCCTCTGTTAAATATTATATTAACGGCATGGGGAGACTTGTGCCGAAGCCGGAGTGATAGGCGCACAGCAGTTCTGCCTCTGTGATGAGCACAAAAAAAAAAAAAATCCTGCGGGACGACAAATGCTTTTAGGTGTTATTATTCATCTGACACTCAAAACGCACACAGACACACAAATGGAGATGTATGTACGCACACATGCGCAGCTGTAGCTACAAGTGCAGACACACACACACATACACCTTTTAAGGAAGCTGCCATTTCTTTGTCCCGAAGCCTTTTCCCCGTTAGCTACGCTCAGGGTCATATACGGATGTTTTTGTAGACATCAGTGAAAAACCTCAAGGTTATTAAGTGTATCACAAGAACTTCAAAGGAGGGAGGAATCTCTGCCCTACATGTCAGTTTCTTATAGTGTCATGTACGAGGTTGCTTGAGGTGTTTCTGCACCGCAGCCATGCCTGATGGCTATTGAACGTAGGAAGGAAACAATGCATTATCCTGGCGCATGCAACTTTTATATCTTTAGGGCAGGTTGTGTGGTGGTGGGGTTGGGGGTGCGGGGGCGGTGGTTAATTGTATGTACACTTCACTTCCTTTGTTGCCAACAGGCACACACACACACACGCATACAAATGCATATATATAGTCTCCCTGATATCCATGCATTTTGGATTTGGTTGTGAAGTTGTGTGAAGTGATTGATCAAACGCACTGACGAGTGGAAATAATTACCTGCGCTCGTGTTAAAGTGTCAGTGGAGACAGTCAAAATGTATTTGATCCTGGTGAATTAACCACAAAGAAACCTCATGCACATTAATGTCAATTTGCCCTCGAGTTGAGCAGCATTTTAAATAAACGTACTTTCCCTGGTCAGCCTACTGATGTCTAAGACACCTCAGGAGGTATTCACTCTCATGCTGCTCGCCTTGGGCAGTAAACGGCTAAAGGGCTGTAAAATGACCAGCTTTCAGTCCGATATATCTGTGAGCACAACACATACACACACCTTGTAGTCTAAAGAAACAGCTGAGTGCAGGACCCTTCACAGTCTTTACCGTACTCTTTGCCAAATGCCATGCCCACCAGTGTGACGACCGCAAATCTGTCAGGATAAACTAAAAGGTACTGAAACATCCTGAGGGGGAGTGAGATGTTTGTATTTTGTCAGCCATCAAAATTTATTCAGAGTGCCACTCCTGTCAGCTGGGTGGTGCGTGGGCTCCTATTACTACTGAAATATTACTGCTAGTCTATTTTAGCAGAGGGAGAGTGTCAAAGTGCTTCACGTACCTCGTGAAAAGGAACATGTTGTCAACTGAATGAATAGATAGCAGATTTAGCGATTACGTCCCGGTCCAATGCTTCTCAAAGGTTTTCCAAAGCTGAGAGAAAAGATCTTTGGGTTTGTTGGTTGCATATAGCTGTTTGGTTGCCAATTGCACTGGGAGTTCTGGAATCGTATACAAAGGAGCTCTCAAGGTAGATGGAGACGTAACAGCGAGGGAAGGGCCACACTGCCAGCAGCAGATGTACTGAACAGCAGAGCGCATCGTCTTGCTGTGAAAAAATTTCCTTTGATTTTGAGGGTGAAATCTCAGACATGTATACACACACACACACACACACACACACACACACACACACACACACACACACACACATAAACACACAGCTGAAACTCAGGATGAGACAGCCCTGATTTTTTTTTTTAAAGCATGAAGCTAAAAGCCTAATTTTAAACTTTGAATTATAAAAATCTATGTCAATCTAAGTGCCATTTTTTAAAAGTCCCATATTTTTCACAGTATTTTATTTGAAGTGTTGATCCATAAGAAGATATATTTTTAAAAACCAAAAACCATCTCCATGTGGTTTTACTTCCTCCTCTCTCAGGAGGAGGAAGTAAAACAGGGTTGAACAGGGTAAACACTAAAAGAAACCAAACCCTGCAAGTTTGGATGATGGGTCCAGATGGGCGGGGCTTGGGGCACGGCTCAGGGTGATGACTGCTTTGTTGTGACATCACAAAGTTACAGAAGTCCTGACGCCTTGTTTTAAGACACAGTTTCTGAATACAGGCTGTGTGCATTTCTCTGTGGACTGAGCGTTTTGATACTTTCACAGTATTAATATGGAACTTAGACCTGCTTTATAATGAAAAAAAAAGACATGGAAATCGCACTTCATACAATATGGGACCTTTAACGTGAAAAGAGTTTGGAAAAGCACTTTCAGAGATTTGATCTGAAGATTTAATGTGACAGCTTTGTGCAGACTGTTTTTATGTATTTATTGTGTCATGATTTCAGTCTGATTTGTCTATTGTCGCGAGAAGGAAGTTAATTATATGGCTCAGTGACATGTAACATACAGCATACAGCATAAAATAGGTTATACCATATTGTGTAAAGCATTGAGTGGACACTCTTAGTGACATAGACTACAATCAGCAGAACTGAAGAAAGGAAGTTAAGTGGTTGTAATGTTGGTTTGGTTGGTTGGTGTAATCACAGCGGTTCAGGCTTTGTTGTGAGAAATAGCCTGAGTTGGTTCTTGCTTGGCTGTTACACAGTATGAGAATCATTATATATAGGAAAAATGCTGCTGATGTTAAGATATTTGTTTTGCTGTTTTATCCTTTTTCAAAATTTCTTTTTCACTAAACTCTGACTTTCCATTTGCTCTTAAGCTGACTCAGACAGAACATGCGTGACAGCTCTGTGCACTCAAATCACAAGACTTTCGACTCAAGTCAGAATCAGATCAAGAATTTCGATAACAGATTCTGCTTTAATAAACTCAAAAAAATTACTTTCAACTCCACTTTGACTTTAACACTAAGATCTCTTGACTTTACATAGCCTCAAGTTTTATGACTTGAAAGACTCGATCCTCTCCCTAAGCCCAAAGTGTGAGAATCTAGGCTGAAGCTTAGCAGCATGTTCAGAAGCACCGCAGATACCCAGGCCTAGCTGAGGGTCAGTAACACTTGTTTTGATGTGCTTTTGAGTGGTTGTACTTTCATGATGGGTTTGTTTTAGGGGTTGAGGGTCTCCAAGAAAAGAGAGGTGTGGGTTAGTGTGCGATGAAAGCTCGACTGATCATCTTTGTATGAAAAAGCCATTTTATTTAAAATAGGAGTGACACTTCCCATGACCAAACAAGCTGAAGGACAGCAGAGTAAACAGACGTCTATCTACACCCAGCAGTCAAGCAGCAGCATTAGCATTCGATCAGAGTTGCGTCTCTGCCCTGCTTAAAAAGTAGTTTAAAAATCACTGTAGCTCTGGTTAGGTCTCACTAACTTCGGATATTTGGATTTTTAGCGTTTCCATGCACTGTTTAGTGTTGGGCAGGTAGAATACAGTGGGTTAATCTGCAAAAGACAGCATTAAGGCTGAGCCATACTGTAATATGTGGGCCGTAAAACCAAAACAGTGAGATGAAAGAAACCATAAAGCTCTACTGAGGCAGTGTTGGTTAATATAATTCTCACTGCTTCATCACTGCAAGCAAGGCTTTCAGACAACACCATTTGCTTCAGTAATATTACACAAAAACATGTTGGTGGCGCTTAAACAATGGAATGTTCATTTGGAGTGTGATGTAAAATGGGGCGAAGAGAGTTAAATCCCAAAGTTTTGTGAGCCACAAGAAAATATAATGATAAAGATACCTGTTTCGCCAAAGCCCATCTTCCTTAGCGAATTTTAACATTTGACCAGACCGACATTATCTGAGTCAGGAGCTGAGTCTACACTGTCTCACAGCGTGTCAAACAAGATATGGTGGTTTTCATGATGACGTGCAGCAAAGCGTTCACATATCTTGAACTTCAGGAGAGAATGATGAAAAACCAGCAGCTGTAACAAACTTAATATGAGCATCATGTAAACATTCTTAGTGTGCATTAAAGTAAGATGCTTTTGTGATTAAAAAGTAGTTTCATCTGACTGGACAGCTGTCCTGTGATTTTTCCATAAAGAAGAACAAAACCGTAGTATCAGAGTTTTTCTCTGTAGATTTCTCAGTGCCCAGATCCTCGAAATTTGTTGTACAGAAACTGTGATCCCTAATTGGTAAAAAAAAAAAAAAAAAACCCTTGTGGTGAGTTGTTGTTAGAAAAGCCTTTGAAAGAAGGTGTAAAGTGAATTTAGCTCTATTGAGGATGATTTCAAAGCAGTTTTTTTTTTTTGAATGGTCAGCACACGAGAAGTCTTTTATCCTTCGAAAGGCTGGAGGAATGAGGCAGTCTGAAGCCCACCGATTCAGATCCCTATTGTCTGTGTGCAGTTCCTCACCTCCAGTGGGAGGTCACACAGTAGGACTGGTACACACTCACAAACATGCACACAAACACAGACACACGCACACTGTAAGACTTCAGGCAGCTTATGCTGCATTTACTTTCAGGGAGCTGGGCTGAAAGTCAAGGTTGCAGCGAAGTTGAAAAGGAAGAACTGGGTTTGTGTGTGTGTGTGTGTGTGTGTGTGTGTGTGTGTGTGTGTTTGCGTGGGTGTAAGTGTGCATTTTTATATTTGCAACTCCGAAGTGAAGGCTGAACTTGGCCTAAAGACTTTTTGGAGGATACTTGGGCTCTGATTGTATTAGCTGTCTCCTCACCTCGGCGTTTTTGTTGCTATGTGTGATAAGCCGGAAAGTGCTGAACTTTTCACCCCTGCTGTGTTTTAGCACCACGTCTGTAGACCATGTTTAGAGCTTCTTTCTAACAGAGCTGGACCTGTATCTGCACTTTGATGTGGAGTTGGAGGGTGTCATTTCCACTCTTTATGATACTATTTATTATTTATTTATTAATCAGGATATATATGAGGGAAATATTCTTATTTTTACCTGTTATCAGAGTGTGAGAATGCAGGAGTAGTCACACCGTAGCACCCACTTTTTTTGCACAAGGAGGTTTGAAATACAAAACTGTCCTGCTGCCATTTGTGATCTCCATGAGATCATTTGACGGGGGTGAAGTGCCATGCTGTTGGTGCTTTTAACTGCCGTACTGCTTCAGCCTTTAAGAGGCATAAATGACTTGAAAGAACAAACATCTTTGAAATCATCTTGAATAGGATTCTATGAGATTTCCTTCTTGACAGCCAACACATAACGCTTGCACAAACAGTCCTTCGCCCCTGCGTTTCCCTCTGCAAGTAAAACACACACTCTCAGACGTCTAGTTCAGCACTCACCGGAATGCCATGCACAGCAAAGCATTGTTCATCACAACACAAAAGCAGAAAAAAAAAACCCTCCTCCACTTCTTTTATTCCAGTTTTACAATGTTTTCTCACTATTTCTATTCATTATTGCAGAACTCTCTCCTGTACCCCGGCAGTAGGTGGGTAAATTAGACACACAAAGCATCCTTACAAATAGCATCCTTTCTGTCCGCTTGTTGAAGTGGCAGCTATTGAGTACTATTAGCCTAGCGCTAACACAACCATTTACTCTGCAAACCCCTTCCTTTATAGCACTGATTGGCTGGCATACTCAGATCCTCAAGATGATGTGCTATTTTTGCAGAAGCGAGAAGAAAAAAAAAATGCAGTAGGAGAATGTGAATTTCATTATAGACCTCAGAAAAAGATCGTCTATTACATATAGGACGGTTCAAGATTGTGTGGTGTCTTTTTTTTAATGAATCTGTAAATATTCTGCAGCAGATGTGTTGTGAACATTTGGACTGCACATTGGAAATAATTAAAACACTTTTTCTTCATTACAGTTTTACAGTAATTGCTCCCTTGGGTCACAGAAATCCCCCTCATAGTTTCCTTTCCAGTTTTTTTTGCTGAAAACCTAACGCAGTATTTGCTGGTTAAATCAGGAAAAGAAATGGGCACAGACCCTCCACGGCAGTTTTTCCATAGAGATCTAATAGAGATGTTTACACTTTTAAACTTGAGTTATTTAAGAAGCAGATAGTTCAGATAGATAAAGAATAAACCATTAACAGAATGCTTTTATGTGCTTATATATTTTGTCCAGGTGGTAACAAGCTGAAGGGACAGCAGTTCCGGCTGGACTGGGCCTGGATCTCTCTGGAGAAAGAGTACTATGTGGTGGACGAGGAGGACAAGTTTCTGGAGGTGGTGCTTAAGCGGAGAGGCTACCTCGGAGAGACGTCTTTCATTGGTGAGTGGTTTGTCTTTCTGTCTCACTTCCCTTTCTGATGCAAGAGGACATGCGTTGTGTTTTTAGCCATGCTAGCTGGGTGGTTCTGGGGATGGTTTTGTGGGGCCATCACTTCGGTCCAGATTAAAATATCACAGGCTTTCATGGTCCCCAGATAATGAATCTTCAATACACTGGTGAGCCCCTGACTTTTCCTCTAGTGTGACTGATTTTGAGTAACAAGTACTAGGTCTATTGGATGGATTAGCATATTAGCATATTTTGTTTTGGACCAGATACTTGCAAAGCTAACAACATTCATCATCAGCCTCAGCTTTAAACAAAAGTGGTGAACATGGTAAACATTCTACCTGCTAAACGTCATATTAGCAAAAGCATATTAGCATGAGTAGGCTATGTTAGCGTACTGACATTATCCCACTCTTGAATGTAACAGTTTTTAATGTGTTCTGCTGTTGTGTGTTTTTGTGTATTTATTCTGTTGTGTGTACTCTTGACATCATTGAAAATGAGGGCATGCCCCCAGTGATTTTTACACATTTAAATAAAAAAGAGGAGCAAAAATAGCATTTAGCTCCAAGCGACCGCTGTGCCTGAGTACAGCCTCACAAACATAGCGTGGCTGCAGCCTCACAGTAGCATTCATTTAAACTTTCATTACTTTACGCTACTGTTAATATTAGGTTTTTCATAGCTCTTTTTCTGTGTTGAACTAGCATTAATGGAAAAAGTGCAGAGACATTACTTTCAAAATGCAATGGAATTCAGGACATAACACAAAACCCCAACCTTATTTTTCACAGTTTTTGCTTGCATGATGGTTGATAGTGTACCCAGTATTGTCATTTTCTTCACTGCAGAGTCTTATGTATACATCACAATCGCCTGGTCTGCTGCTCCCCAATACATATACACACCACAGCTGAAAACAAAAAGCAATTGCAACATTTCCTGCACTCGGTATAACCAGATTTATCCTCAAAGTCAAAGTAATTTTGTTTGGCCTCAAGTCATTTTGGAGTTTACAAAATGAATTTTTGTTATGAATTTGAGAAGACTATATGAGATGGCTGTGAGGGCAGTTGCAGAGATGTAAGTCTTTATTTACCACCACATACAGGAAAACAATGTCAAGAAAAGAATTTCTTTTTTTCTTTTTTTTCTGCTGCAAGATTGCCTGTGAAGCAACATGCTATTTTCCTTGATTCCCACATGGGCAAGTGATTTCTCAGCATGTCACCGAGAGGACATGAAATAGGAATCAAAACAAGTGCATGTCAAAAGGCAATAAAAATACATTGCATTGAACCGCGGATACCACAAAATCCACAAAGAGAGAAGAGCATAAATAATAGTGACGTAACTGAGGTTAGATCAAATCATTGCTAAAACAACGTCACTATCATTAGCTTGAAAATGATCCCATTGACTCTTTGTCTCTAAATGAAAAAAAGCTGAATGAATGTTGGTCTGTTTATATCTGTTCGACTTGTTATCTAGGGCTCTAATACACCCAAGCTGACAGTAAACCATTCAGTGGTGTATGGCCAACAAGCCTGTAGTTTTCACAGTGTGTCCAGCACTGTTGGCGCTTTTAAGTGCACATTTGACCAACTGAGCACATTGAACTGGCTTCAAAGTCTGACTGGCTGCTCTTCTGGGGGAATTGATCCTTTTAGTGCAGTTTTTTTTTTCACCTCCTTTTACTTTCTATGCACAAGCTGACAACTTAAGTACAAAGGAAAACTTCTTGGTGGAAAGTGTAACTTTTATACCATATATATTCTCATTTCGTATTTGTTACGTTTCACAGGACTATTTAATCAGAATCACAATGGCTTTGAAAAAGGTTGGCTAGCTGCTTAGAGTATGGTCCTTGCAGTGTATAATGTAACTTTAGACAGTAGGCGGGAGGCAAAGTGAGCCAATATGTCAGTCTCTCTTTGTCAAGTTGCTTTATGTAGGTGGGTTTGATGCGTCAGCGCCCTAAACTGCAGAATAAAAGGCAAGAGACTGAGATGACATTAAGATCAGAAAAAATACAAAGCTGCACTCTCACAATTTCACATTAAGTGACATAGTGTACTCTTGGCTTTGTGAAATACGAGTGAGAAGAAAAAAAGCGGCTGTTACATTTCATTCCAAATTAGACCTGTTTGGCTCTTAAAATTAAGTTTATCACAATCTAAGGTAGATGTCCACCTTCCTTAGAGGTAAAGTTTTAGCCATATTAGGCTGTAAAAAGTCTTGTCACAGCAGTTAACAGTAACACCAGAGTCTGACAGTAAGTGAATCTTCAGCAGACTTAAAGAAATAAAATGATCATAATGCTGGTTGCAACACTCGTGAGTGTACAAAACGCAGAGAACACACTGCTGGTTCTGTGTTCATCACATCTCAAATCCAGCCTGTAACATCAATGCTGCAGTTTTTAATGAGCTTTTTGACCAGCAGATATAGGTGATTTGGTGTTGAAACACTGGAGCATGTTTTTGTACTTACGCCTGATGCTGTGTGTTAGTTTGCTTCATTAGTGCAGTGGTTCTCAAAGTTTTTTCACATCAAGGAAGGTGTTTGAAACCCGTGACCAAAATAGTCATAGCTAGATTCTGTTATTGTGTTACTTATGGATGAAATTATAGTGAAAATAAATCACCCCCCCACCCCCCACCCCCCCAAAAGACCCCTGGGAACCACTGCATTAGTGCACTCACAGAATTTCTGCCAGCTTCTTTGCACACGTAGCTTAAAAATACTGTTTGCTTTTCCGTGTGTGACCTATATTACATGCGAAATGCACCAACGACTTCTTCTTCCACTGCACAGCCAAGATGGCGACTGTTAAGGGCAAGAAGTGTCCAGCAGTTTACACTCAACTTGTTGGCCATTTTGAGTTCACCATCCGCGTACTTATAGTGCACTGCATGTTGCTGTAGCGTGTGAACACATTTATGGACTCAAACCGGCAGGTGTAAGTGTGGAAATAGGCTACGCAAATCGAGACACAGCATGAGTGTTTGTGCAGGATGAAAGGATGACGATGCTGCTGATTTCCCTGTCCCTGAACGCCCCTCTTAGCTCTGACTTTATCATGCTTCAGCTCGTACGCTCTGCGAGAAGCAGCAGCTGTAAGCAGCTTTTACTCTCTCCCACCTCTCAACGTCCTTCTGATCCCTGTTAATCGCTTGGTCAGGTGTTAGCATCGCAGTGCAGCAGTTTATGTGAGCTTTAAGACTTGTCTAAATGTATGTGTCTGTGTGTGTGTGTGTGTGTGTGTGTGTGTGCGTGCGTGTGTGTGTGCACGTGTGTTTGTGTGTGTGATTCCTCTCAGGAAGGTTTTGGAGTGTATCTCTTGGGCACACATGAAAGCCTGCGTTCTGACTCTCATCTCTTTGCACAGTCAGTGCGTGTGCACCTGGTTATCTCTGACGGCACACACACATACACACACACATTCACAATCAAGCCTGCTTTTTGAATGAACATCTAACATGGTATGTCAACATGGTGCTAGAAAGCATCGATGTGAAAGTTGTCTAGGCCGACGTCACTCCAACGTGTTGAGTTGAGAGTTGAGAGAAAAGAGATTAAGTGGTTATGGATAAGAAATATTTATTTGTAACCTTAACCTTACTCCGTATCAACAAATCTAAGTCACTCGGACGACACTATTTTCTCTCATTGCTCAAATAGATTGTGTGCGTATGCTTTTGCATGTACGCATTTCTATGCATTTCTGTGTCTTTAGGCCCAGTGTGGATCCCTTCAGGAACAGATGATGAAATATGGTCCAGTTTAGGGCAACTCAGAATGAAAAACAGAAACTGATCAAAGTCTAATAACGTTCATAGATTTCAATTTGCTGGGCTGGTGAACAGAGGAATGGAGCCAATGAACCAATAATAGAGTGGCAACACACTCGAAATGGACAAAATAGCGGGAACACCATACAATGTAATTCAATTCAATCCAATACTCCCTTCAGTACTGGTGCCTTTGATTGATTTTTGCTGTCACTTGAGTTTGAAAAGCTGTAGTTTGTGTTGTTGTCAAGCAAATATCTCATTAAGAGTCAATGTTGCTGAGGCTTCACTTAAGTTCCTCTTTGCTAATTCAGCTTTCATGTGTTCGGCTTAAGCCTTAATGATTTTTCAGAGATCTCTCCTTTCCACAGTGGACAGTTCTGTAGTGTGTTTGATGGGTGTCCTCGACTGGCCTCTACATGAGTCGCCTCATTTAAGCCTTGATATCAGTGATTGTCATTTAGCTATTAAAGCGGACACGTACTGCAGATAGTACTTAAATTGTAATATGACTCGCTTGATGTCATTGCCTTTGTGATTGTGACTTACAAGCCAAGGACACACCCATTGAAACACACATCGAGATAGGATGTTTTATGTTTATTAGTTGTTTTTTGTTGTTGTTTTTTTTTACGGAATCAAAGCCCCAAAGTCTAAAAAGTCTCAAAAATCACCTCACAATTTTTCGAAAAAATGTTTACTTTTATCACTTCTGTAAAAAGCTGAAAACACTGATGAGGTTGACAATACAGGGCAGTCGGAGAGTATGAAAGCAAAGACACATTTTTCCATCACATTGGGTTTTGAAATGAAACAGCAAGTGTGAGGTAAAAATGTCAACTTTCAGCTTTCAGCTTACATTCAACTCTTTTATACGCACAAATGAACAGTGTGGAAAACCGCGACCCCCCTGTTTACAAACGCTATCACCAATTTTCCTACATGCAGAAAATAGTGGAACAATCACAAACATCGGTCAGTTAACTCATATGGACAGCTAAAAACTTACCGCTATTGTTATCTTTCCGCTGCATTGTTCAAAAAATTGTCTGAGAGTGAAAAAATGCCATCACAATTTCCCAGAGCCCAAGGTGACATAATTCAGTTGACAGCAGTTTAAAATCCAAACATGTTGAAAATACGGTGACATAAGGAACAGAGAGGAAGTAAGTCCTCACATTTGCACAAAGCAGGAACCAGCAACATAAATTAATAGATTATGAAAATTGTTGCCAATCAATTTTCAGTTGATTGACTAAGTAATTAAGCTCTACAAAGTTGAACCAGTGAGAATATGAACTCTCTCAAACACCCTTAAAGCTCAAACTCAATGTTTCATTTCAAAGCTAATATGGTGAAGTTGAGCCTTTACGATTAGAAACACCTGTGTGTTTGTGTGTGTGTGTGTGTGTGTGTGTGTGTGTGTGTGTGTGTGTGAGTGTGTTTGCTAATAGGAGAATGGGAGAAAAATGACAAAGATTAAAGATCACAGCAAAACCAGACCTGTAAATGAAAAGAAAATTGATTACTTAAAAGAAAAAATCTAAAAATATATAAAATGTAATGAAAGGTAAAAAAAAGAAAAAATTCCCGGTAAAAGTAGAGAGTGTACGTGCAAATAGATTAAATACAGAAATGTGTCAGGGGTGGAGAAGCGGAGAGAAACACACCCTGCAATGTTGTCAGAAGCTTTACTGATGAAAGCTGGTGTGGTGCCAGGCAACGGCGGAGGGGAGCTGTTACACATGCTCCATCACAACAGGACATATAGGTAGAGAGGATCACTGAAGGAGGAACACAGAGATAAGATCAAGGTTCAAAGATGCCCCCGCAAAGCAGAGCTAAGGCAGAACGGGGCCGGACAGGAGCGTGGGGATCAGATTGGATTCTTCTACCACTGTTTCCAAGCTTATACCTTGCTTTCTCGCTTCTTACGAAAAAAAAAATAATAAAAAAATAATCCAAACATGACTAAGATATCAACCTTCAGCTGTAATTCTGCTTCTTCATGGGTGTGTGCTCTCCGTCTCACCTGCTGTGCTCCTTTTAATTGAGTTCTGTCACTTTCTCCTCTCTCCTGTGACACTCGTCCCGCTGACTTGTCAACCCGCTTAATCCGTCTCACATTTCTTTTCTTTTCATCCATAATCTCTCTCCTCACCCCATCTCACTGTGGAGAGCGTTTGGTCCTTTTGCACCTAACCAGCTTTTTCTGTTCATCAAAGACGACACCTCTCCTCTTCCTACTGCCTTACAGCCGTATAGCCCTGGGTCTGTGCCATAAGCGGTGTCTTATAATTCTTCCTCCACCTACTGCACCATTTGCCATTCATCTTGTTTCTACCTTCTCCTTCTCTCCTCCTCCTTCTAACTCCAGCGCAGCGCTCATTCGCAGTTTGTTCTTGCTCTGTCTGTAGATTCTCACTTCATTGTTTGCTTCCTGTATTTGGTTGATAACCACTGTGCTGTTCCTCTGCTCATTCCTCTCCATCTTTGTCTTTGTTTTGTAACATCTTTTTGATCCTTCCCTCGTCCTTTCCTTTCCTTTCCTTTCCTTTCCTTTCCTTCTTCCTGACTCCTTGCATAAGTTAAAGCTCATTCCATGACAACTTTTTTTTTTCTTTTCTTTCTGCACTGTCCTTTTCTGCCCTGTCCTTGCTCTGAGAGATAAATGGAGGATTGTTAACAACGTGTACTTTTGCCAGGTTAAGATATATCATCTCCTGTGGGATGTATTCCAGCCTCATTATTGTTGCCAAGCAGGGCGGATGGAGAGATAATTTTATTTCACCAGCAGAGAATAGAAACTGTTGCCCCCATGAACTTCGCTTCTACAGATCTCCACCTCAGCTGCCTCGATGTGAAATGACCTTTATGGTATAATGAGCATGAAGGTACCTGCTATCATAAATTTTATGATGAATTGTATATTTTACATTCAGCCAAACTCAGCTTGCTTCAGTGTTTGCTTTCAACAGAGGAATAAACTACAATACAGAACAAAGGGGAGAAAAGTTTGCAGCTATAAACAGAATTTGCGTGTGTTTGTGAGCATACTCTTTGTATCTGTGAGTTTGTGTGTGTGTGTGTGTGTGCGTTATGGAGACACAAACACAAGGGACTGTAGCACTGAGGAACATCTCCATAGAGATCAGAAGGCCTTAGGGTGGGTATATTTCCACCTGCTGAGAAAGAACCTCTGTGCAACCCCAGGAAAGGCATCTCTTCTGCCCTCCAGGGAGTCCGGTAAGATTGGCACCATAATGCTCCACCCTTTTTAAGATCAACACTTCCTCTCTCCTGTGGGCAGGATTTTGTGGGTTTTTATTAGATGTGGATCAACAGCTCATCATTATAGAAAGATAAGACGGATAGAAACCATCTGTCGTGAAGACACATTTCTATAGTTTTTTAATTTCTTTAATGTTATAATCCTTCATTATAACACAATTTTTTCCAGATATAGCCATTCAATGTTTTTGCATTCTGTAACAGCCTCTATATATATACAGTACGTACAGTATGCAGTCTTCCTTTTTAGTTGAGTCTGCCTGAATTCAAATCATGCACAAGGGCTCCACAGGAAATGATCCATGCATGTTTACAAGCCGTGGATCATTTCCCAAGCTCAGGACCTGACCCAATACATGTGCACATTTCTCATAATGAAGAAGACAAGCAGTCATGACCTCAATATTAACATGTCAGAAAGCAGTGTTGACTCTCTTCTTTAGTCCTATATTAAGGGTGATTCGATGACTCCTTTCAGCCGACAGTTTGTTCTAGGTTGGAGACTGCTCAAGGCATGACACGCATGTCATACTGAATAAAATTCACAACTCTGGAATCTGTAAAATTAAATAATGCCATTATCAACCACAAAGTGCCTGATCAACCAAGGCTGAAATCTTATCTTTAAAG
The DNA here is from genome assembly GCF_021018895.1 of Seriola aureovittata. Lineage (NCBI taxonomy): Eukaryota > Metazoa > Chordata > Actinopteri > Carangiformes > Carangidae > Seriola > Seriola aureovittata. The sequence goes on along the minus strand of NC_079378.1, from coordinate 6,902,377 downwards.
TTGTTTTTTCATTCTGCTGCTGGCACAGCCAAAAATTGGCAATATTTTTTTTTTACTTTTTTCAGGTCAGTTTGTCTGCACAACTACCTGTTCAACCCAAACTAGTGTTCCAGAGCAAGAAAACAACTTGTAACAAATTGCGATGGAATTGGCTGTTGATAGTCAAGGCCCTCCTACGCCACAAAAGCTGAAATTTTCATCTCCACAAGAGAAATATCAAAATCCAGTGGCAGATTTCCATGACATTTACGAAGCACAGTTATGTTTCCAAGAGGATGAATAGTTTGAATCAGAACTTGGTGTCTGCGTAGCTTTTTTTTAGTTTAAGGTGAGGTGAGAAACAGGGCTCACTGATGCTGATACATATAATCAGTTTGGATTAAGAAAGCATCTACTTCTTGGTAAAGTGTTGTTATTTCACATTTCCAATGTACCTACTGGTAATAGCCAGCTTTGTGAGTCCACTCATTAGGTGAACAAGTTTTTTTTTGTGAATGTCTGTGACTGACTGTGTGACTGAGTGAGTGAGTGAGTGATAGAGTTACACCATTGGTCGCCCCGAGTATTTATTTTTATCCCTTTTATCCCACTGGCTGTTTCCCTTTCAAAATTATTTCCCACAAATTGTTTCTAATACGTCATCAGGGGGCATTTACAGCAGATCCTCGGTGTGTCTGATGTTTAGTTAATCCTCTGCCTCCTTTAGCGATGGTGGTTCATGTAATAAATGTAGTTTATTTGCTGTGATGGAGGTGAGGCTCAATGAATTGCAACCTCAATATTATCATGTCAGACAGCAGTGTTGACTCCCTTCTTCAGTCCTGAATTAAAGGTGATTGCTATTTTTAACTCATGTTATTTTTAACCAGATGTTACAAATAGCATGATTATATTGTTGAATTTATTAACTGAAGTGGTAGAAATGTACATTATTCTTAAGTGGCATGCACATTACATGACCCATACACAGTCCAGCTGTACACTAGGTTTGTACTTGTTTGTGCTGTAGTGAAGCTGCAGTCAGGAATAGCAGCATCATTATTTATTTTATTTTTTTGTGAGGAGAAAAAACTGTGGGCGTTACATTTAATACGATGCTGATCCTCAGGTTAAATATGAGATAGTGCTGCATTGCATTATGGTTAGCTGTGGTGACCACCGGTGGGGAAAAAAAAAAAAAAAAACAGGTTTCTATGGATTTCTCTCAGTGCTGTTGTTGTGGAAACTGTGCAAAAACAGTTTAGAGAAGAAACTGGAGGATAAGTGATGAAAGATTTTGTCATGGTCAAACCCCGCCCATGTACTCCATTTACTCTCCAGCATATATGCCCATTTAACTCTTGATAAAAACAAAAATGGCAATAAAATAAACCCTGACTGTCAAAGCTTAACATCAGAAGCCGTTTTAAAGGCAACCTGATTACAGTATTCCTCACTACTTTTGGGGTTTGTATATTATTATACCCACTGAAGGTCCTCGCAGGAACACAAACATGAATGTCTGCATGTGTGATTAATTTCAGTTTATGATTTGCATACAATACTCGCCCGTCAAATCTTACTGTTTATACAATCTAATGTATCCAGTCTCATCTGCATGTGTTTGTCGCCTTCCCCTTTTTCTCTGTTTGTTCAGGCCTTTGAATGTCTGAAAAAGGAAAACAAATCCTTTTCATTTACGGGCACATGCATCAACCTGGCATGCATCTGCTCGCGTTGTTCTCGCGAGGCACCGTGAATGCAGACAAAAGGGGGGGGGGGGTGGACAGCATATTTACAAACATAATACATTACTTTGTAGCTTACACCACCCGGGTTTCCTTGATGTGCATTTATATGTGAAACCTCAGTATTACCAGTGAGCTAACCTGCTTTTAAAGGAGGTTTATCGATGAGCATGAATGTTGGCTGGGCCTCTGCAAAGTGGATTCACATGAAAGATTTATTATAAATGTAATAAGAGCCATTTGAAGAGAAAAGAAGATGACACAAACACACACACACACACACACACATATTCACACTCATGCCTAACACTTGGAAAACAGCCATAGTGGCTAATCCATCCCAGTGAGCTGAATATGCTTATTTAAATGCTTCAGTCACAAATTCATTTCACACATTTCCGAGGCTCTGTTAGTGATCAGTGAAGAAAAATAGATGCACCGCTCGTTTTCACACCACTCTCTGAACAACATTAAAGGGTGTGAATATCTAATCTGTTTTTCATCTGTTTCTTTCTCCTGCCTGTCACCTTTCCGTGGCTTTCTTTACTTTGTCTCCACTTCTTCTCGTCTCTGCCTCTTCCTTTTTCTTTTCTTTTTTTTCTCATCTGGCCTGCTCTCCTTGTCACTTCCTGCTCCTCTAATGTCCATCACTGTCTGTATCTCTCAGGCATTGGCACCCAGGATGGTAGTGCAAAGAAGGAGGAGGATTTCAAGGGTAAGTCCCAGAGGCAGGTCCAGTTCAACCCGGGTCAGACCAGAGCCACGTGGCGGGTTCGCATCCTGACTGATGGGAAGTACGAACAGGCGGAAACCTTCCAGATCTTGCTTTCGGAGCCGGTGATGGGAGTGATGGAGTTCCCTGCCACAGCAACAGTTGAGATCCTGGATCCCAGCGACGGTCAGTGCTGCTCATGCAAACATTATAGCACACACACGGATACTTTTAGAGACCATTGTATATACTTTTGTGATGACAATCAGTGGTGGAAATCAACTAAGTGTATTTACTCAAGTACTGTACTTAACTCCAATTTCAAGGTACTTTTACTTCAATAAAAGATATAATTGCTTCTCCTGCCACTGGCACAATAATGAGGGAGGAATTTTTGTCTTAAGTTACATCACAATAGACAAGTGGTTCCCAACCTTTTCCAATTCAAGGCTCACTTGAAAAATGATGGCAGCCCACAGTCAAATCTGTAACAATACGGAGGCCAAGTAATAGTTTCTCAGAGCACTTTTTATTGTAATGATAACAATCGAACATTCAGGACTGAACTGAAAGCAGGAGAAGCTCAATTTTTCATTTTTTCTTGATGGGGGAGAAATCACTCGATTCACCATCTGTCTCTGACTCTCTTTCCTTTTAATTCTTCCTGTTGCTAACCAGCTATCCATTTTGATACCCCAGTTTCTGCCACTGATGTAATCTTTGAGCGCATAGTCACATGAGATAGCAAACAAATATATCATGTGGTCCGGCAGCGACAACATGAAGTTCCTATCGTTGGCTTATCACAGTGATAGACCTTAATATGAGAAGAATAACAATGAAAGGAGTTTTCTAAATTTAAAATGTCTTGTTTTTACAGATAATTTAGTTTTAAAACATTTAAAACATTCTATATGAACACACACACATATATATATATATATATATAATATATATATATATATCTATACTGTATATAGATATATATATAGGTATATATATATGACTTCATCCCACAGAATCATATATATATATATATATATATATATATATAATATATTTTTGCATACTGCATATAAATATAATAATTTAATCTTTTCACCAATTAAATTTTCTTTTCACCAAAATTGTACTGCTTTGCAAATAATTTTTCAGCCCACTTGCAGCACCTTCGCAGCCCACCAGTAGGCCCCAGCCCACGGGTTGGGAACCACTGCAATAGCTGATAAAAGATGGAAATTGTTTAATTATTTTTGCACATTTAATCTGATTATTCACAGAGGATTTTCTTTCCTGGGAGAAACTATTTCAAGGTCCCGAATACAGATGCAGCATATTAGATGTTGGCAAGATTAATCTGTAAGTTTTCTCTACGGGTTCATAAATGACTCTTGATTGGCAGCTGTGTGTGTGTGTGTGTGTGTAACTCAAGCAGACTATAAAGAACTGTATTCTATAAAGAATAGATTGGATTCTACATTTATTTATTCTATATTTTCCAGCATGAATATATAATTTATTCAGTCTTGTGTCCGTATTCCGTGTGATATCCATTATTAAAAAATGAAAATCAAAGGCTGCCTTTATGGACGGGCAATATGGAGGATCGAAAGTTAATAAATATATCCAGAGCAGAGGCGAGCGTTCACTTTTGCCTGCCTGAGCAGACAACTGTGACTGCGGATACACTGAAGAATCTGACATCTATAATGCACACCACACACAAATCCCAGCTGCCACTCAGGTACTGCTCTTACAAAGCAATGAAAAATACACAACCCATCATTCAACTTGGCTCGCACAGAATGAAGAACTGTCAATACAAACATTGCCCACTTTAGATGTAGTATCATGCAAATCTGCCCTCAGGCAAAGAAGAGAAATATAGAACTGACATGACAGCCGGTAGAGATAGTGTTGTCTTTTATCTTTTTACTGAGTAGAATCTTTACTTCTTAAAACTATAATAATCAGAGTTACTTCTTTATTTATGTGTATTATCAGGCCAAATCAAAGTTTATCAGTGGGACACATTATGGACACTTTTCTTCTCATGTACTTGTTTTGCTGTTTATCCGTGTACATTGGTCAAACTGTAATGGTTGCGTGCACAAAGTGTCTCATCAAACAAAACAAAAAAACACACACAAAACTTGTTCTTTGTGTCTTTGCCTGCAAATTGAAATGTTAATGGAATATTGAGTGTAGCGACAAACTGGCTGCCCTGCTCCATCAAGGCTGGATTTACTCTAGTGAAGCTTTTACATTCAGTTTTTTTTTTTTTTTTCGTGTATGCATCGCTCCCATCCACAGTGCAATTTGTAAGTAATGCGTAACAAAGATGGAAACACTGAAGCTCCCATTATATCCATACACAACAGCCGCTTTCATCACTCTCACTCTCATTTATCTCCTCGTTCTCCATCTTTCACTACATCTTGATCTCCCTTGTCTCTCTCCTCCTCACATTCGTCCTCTTCAATCTATCCCTCCCCTGTGGGTTAATTATGGTGTGTGTGGAGGGCAGGGGCTGGTTTGTTTTCTGTCGTCTCCGGGGATTGTCTAATGTGACAGAGATGTGTCACTCTGTACTCTAATGGGCCAGTGAAGCTTTAGCTATGCCTGTGGCGTTAGCCGCACTCCAGCTTCTTTCTCTAATGATGAAAACTGGCTTTGTCTGGTCTTCTGCTTAGCCTGAAGATTCCCTCCCTAGAGGACGTGTCAGCTAGGCTAATATCAGCTTTAGAGGAGGAGAGCGGATCGACAAGCTTTAACCAAAAGTGCTCCGAAATTACAGAGAGCATAACAAGCTGAGTTTGTTCTAACAGCATGGGCAGTCTCTGTTTATCTGTACAAATGCCTGGAGCTCTTCTTTCTTTCTTTATTTTTTTTCTTTCGGCTGTAAGAATGCAAACTGCATCTGTATTGAAACTTTGATTAATATCTCTGTGTTAGCTCGTCCTGTTGTGCGTTTGCCTATGATACACCCACTCTTAGTGCTTCAGCACTAACAAAGTTTGTCTGATTACAGGCTGTGATACACTGGCCTTCCTCCTCCAAAACTTTATCACTTTCTGTCATATATAATTCATGCACAATGCGGACTCAAGATGAAGGTGGTAGCCTGCTGTTAGACTGTTTGCAGCAGTAGCATCTTGCCACAGCCAGTGATATCTTTCTTGCTTCCACGATAGCTACTATATATCACTAGAGCGGTTACCCCCCCCCCCTCTGCATTTTGCGTCAAGGTCATCCCACTAAATGATGAAGAACTACTCCCTCTCTCCGTTGCGATGTTTTTTGTGTAGAACCACGAGGCCAGCTGCAGTCGCTTCTTGTGTAATTATAGGAGCTTTGTCTCTGTTAAGACGTCAAACCCGTTGACTAATGCAAGACGCATTAAAACAAGGGAGTGCATCTTGCGAGTTTTGCTGTTGCATTGAACTGTGACCATGGGGGCTGTGCTGTGTTTGGTTGCATAGTGCACACAGGCTTGTTTGTTTTATACTTACAGCTTAGGTAATTAGCTGATGGGCATAACCCGCATTATAAACTGTTAATGAGTAAAAAGTGCACAACTATATCACAACAACAACAACAACAACAACAACAACAACAACAACAACAACAACAACAACAACAACCAAACAGTAGGAACAAAATACTCCTGCATCCATAGAATATTCATGAAATTATCAATAATGGAGATGTTCTAGGCATTGGAATAAGAGCCCAACATTTCCTTTGTGCGTGTTTTGTGTTGTTTTGTTTTTTTTGGGGCAACAATAACAAGATAAGGTGCATGTATCTTCTGTTTTAACACCGTCCGTAAAAGCGCGTGTGTGTGTGTCCATTAATGTTTTAAAAACGACTGTGTGTTTTCCTCCAGGAGGTGAACTCGACCCACTAAAAAATGTTATTTTTTTCTAAACCTTCGGGTGAATTTGGAGGCACCAGAAGAACGAAGTGTGGGGTGAAACGTGAAAGAACTGTGAGGCGAGGAGGTTTGCGGCATAAATGTGGCGAGAGAGAGAGAGAGAGAAAGAGAGAGAGAGAGAGAGAATATCAGGGTGTAGTGTGTGTGTGTGTGTGTGTGTGGAATAGGTAAGCAGTGGACCCTAATCCCTTGCTATGAGCCCCTGTACCCCCCAGGGAGCGACAAATTGTGGGCACCGACAGAAAGGAGAAATGGAGGAGAGGGGAGAAAATTGAGAGGAGAGAGAACGATTTAGGGAGTTACCATAAGAGAAGAGAAATGTTTGACCCCCCTGCAGTGCGCAAGATTGTTTTATGTTGATGACTTCATCCCACAGAATCATCTCTAGGTGTTGAGCTCTTTTTTACGCTGGCTGTTGAATCAAACGGCCAAATCTGTTTGTTTTATTTTTGTTTTTTTCTTTCATATTTTCATTCTCTAGTGCTTTCCATTTTAGATGCAAGTTTTGTTGTTGCACAAGCAAGCGCCACAAGTGTCTTGCATTTCCCATCATTCACTCGCTCATTCATTCTGTCACTCAAAGAAGGATTGAAGGAGGTGGAGGGGTAACGAACTCCCAAGAAGATCTGGGGCGAGTTGAAGCCCAGTCCACTCTATGTTTTTATTGGTCCCGGTGCGTCCGTGGAAAATAGCTCCAACATTTATTGTTTCTATAATGCCAGTAAGTTCTTTGCTTTGATAGATGGTGCTTTCACTGGCTCTAAGTCTCTCTCTCAATCACAAAACTCCTCTCAGAGATGGAGCGAGGAGCAGGGGAAAGATGGAAAGAAAATAAGAGAGATGGCTCGGCTGACCCTCGTGTGAACGGAGCGGTCGGTGTGTGAAACTCCCAGCTGATTCGCGCTGCGGGATGAACTCAGAGGCTTGCATGTGTAATTGTCTGCGACACACTAGGTAGTAAGAAAAAGCTTCTGGAGGGGTCTCTTTGAAGAGCACCTCCGGTTGCATCAAACTGAAAACCGTGATGGAGAGTTATTTTTGAATATGAATAAGCACACCGCAGGTCCACCACTTCAATAGATCTGGATTAAAAAAAAAAAGAAAAAGTGGCTGCGGCTCACTAATGCAGAATCAGAACAAAAGCCTGTATCTGCTTAATGTACTGTGGATTGTTTCGCAGATTGTTATACATATCATTACCCTTTTCTTTTTTTCCTCTGACTCTCTCCACTCGTTCTCTTGTCTCCTCCATACAGAGTCGACTGTGTTCTTCCCTGAACAGATCCACTCAGTTGAGGAAGATATTGGGGAGCTTTTCATCCCGGTGCACCGCAGTGGAGATATCAGCCAGGAGCTCATGGTGGTCTGCTACACACAGCAGGGTACGGACTGGCCTTTTTTCACCTCATCTAACCCGTTTATCCTCAGCGTACCGTGCCTGCCTGCCTGCCTGCCTGTCTGCCTGCCTGCCTGCCTGCCTGCCTGCCTGCCTGTCTGCCTGCCTGCCTGCCTGCCTGTCTGCTGGCCTTGGTGGTCAAACTGAAGATACAAATGGTGGAAGTTATTATTTATAGGCTCAATGCAAAATTTTCAATCACAAATACTCTCGTGTTGATTTAAGAGTTGAAGATATAGATGGAAAATTAGCATTTTATGTTTCTCAGATGAACATAATTAAATCATCCAGTTTTATTGCTGTGAATTCAGACCTTATGGACGCAAACACACGGCCCTTTACTGCGTCATTCCCCCTCTCTCTGCGTCCCCATTTCCTGTCTCTCTATACTATCCTGTCCAATAAAGGCATAAAAAGCCCCAAAAAATATACTTTAATAAAAAATTAAAAAAAAAAAAAATATATATATATATATATATATCAAAAGTGTATGATGGAGTGTGTTTAAAATACAGCAGTGCACTGTTCACACCACATTAGCCTTTTGACAAATATAAAAAGTTGCAGCATAATCTCAGTAGTATGATAATTAACCGTTAACCAGTGTCCTTAAAGTTTTACAGTAGTTCATTCAGATCAACAAAGTACAAATTCCACAACCACTCCACTCTCTTTGTGATAATTCCAATGACTTTCAGTTGCATGTTTGCAGCTGGTTATACGGTGACAGTGTGTGAAAAATTACCCATTCCAGCCTGTATGTTCTGCTAATGCCATTAAATCTCATGAAATAAATTTAGACAACACATGAAGTGATAATGCATTCGCTGATTAGACTAATGAAGCTGCTGTTGTTAAATGTCAGAAGTAGCTACACTGCAGGTTTCATTCTGAGAAAACCTGTGGGGGTGGCCTGTTCCCATGGCGTTCTGATATTAAAACTGATATACTGACTGAACTGATGGGCTTGCTGTAATTAAAGGTCAAACTTTCACAAGCCATTATGGCTATTTTAACAGTCTGAATTTTACTAAACTGAAAAGGAAAAAATGCATCTTCCTACTGATTGTCGTGATGAAGATGTTTTGGTTGTACGTTCAACCCCCTCTGAATTTTCTACAATTCGTCCCATCAATTTCAAATTCATATTCATCTAAATATGAATGTGTGTATGAAAATGACTACTTCAAATGTAGTGAGTCATTATAGAAAAACAATGTGCCTGAAGCTGATCACTCGGTACTTCTGAAATTAGAGATGCTGTTTTAAAAGCTCTGATATGTACGGAGGCCTTTTTCAAATACATTATGTTTTAATTATATGATTTAAATGATTTAGATGTTTTAAATGTTGGACAGCTCCCCCCCCCCCCCCCCCCCCCCCACACACACACACACACACACACACACACACACACACACACCCCCCCTATAACTCTGACCTCACCTGTCCTCTTCCCGGTCACCTTGAAGGGTCTGCCTCAGGAACGATCCCCACCACCGTCCTGTCTTACTCGGACTACATCTCCCGTCCGGAGGAGCACGGCAGCATCCTTCGCTTCGACAAGGGTGAGAGGGAGAAGCAGTGTCGCGTGGTGATCATCGACGACTCTCTGTACGAGGGGGATGAGAGCTTCAATGTCACGCTGTCGCTGCCTGTCGGGGGACGTCTGGGAATGCACTACCCCAGCACCAAAGTCAACATCTTGGAGGATATGGACGATGGTAAGGCCTGCTGATTCTGATAATATGTATGTACAGAATATGTCTGTCAATCTGTAGGTAATTAGTTTTTTTTTTGTTTTTTTTTAGCTTCCACCGTGTTTCTATTCCCAGTGATCTTCCTGTGAAAGTTACAATAACTTTATAGAGAAAATCAAGCTCTGGTTAAACTTTCCTTCGAATGTGATGTACCCAAATCACACGGATGAGAGGTCAGAGTGAACTTTGCAAAAAGGCATTTTGTCTCCAAAGAGAGGCTTAGGAGATTTAATTAATTTCTGCCTGGTTTGTGTGTGTATGTGTATGTGTATGTGTGTATGTGTGTATGTGTGTGTGTGTGTGTGTATGGATTTAAGGTTAAAAAACACATGCTTATATGCAGACACACAGTTTCATATAAAGTTTATGGGTGTGTATTCACAGTGCTAGAAGTTGTGGTGAATTGAATTGTCACCAGAGCCTTTATGTCACAGATATTCTCTTAATTAAAAGTTGTTTACAAACCTACTGGGTGTTGGATAAGAGTGCTGAGAGCACCCTGACATGGACCCCGCACCTCGCAGGAGACAGATGGAGTAAAACTCCCTGTCTCACTGTCATCCAGACAGTTTTTAATTACAGTCCAGACTCACACAGGAGTCCAGTGGGACTACATTATCACACATGTCTGTGGTCGGCTTTCATCGTGTTGCAGCATCGTATGGACAAAGTAGATTACATCTTCTGAGAGGCAGAGACATGTCTATGAGATTTATCTTGGGACAGACAAGCCTGTTGGGAAATACCTATTCCAATCTACAGGCGTTCTCCACCCTCTCACTATTTTGCATTGATTTACTTTATAGACTTGGAGAGATTGAATGTCTCTGCTCAAGGTTTTTTGTTAAATGCCATGCCGTAGATTGTTACAGTAAAAGTCATACTTTGTTCTTCCAGGAGATGAATGATGACGGGAGCAGTGGTGTAATAAATTTGGGTCAAATACCAGCCATGTAACAAAGGGGTTGACTCTACATCAAAGCCAAATAGATAGTGTGAAGGAAGTTTTTCCTGTCCTTGTTCACGCTGTGACTGTCACTGTAGAGGCTTATGAGCTCCCCTATCGATCTGGCTTCTAACCAGAAAAATGCAAACTGTTGAAATTGCCCTAGTTTCCTGTTAGTTAAGTACAAGTAACACTTAAAGCATCACGATGCCAGCCAATCTTTTACGATGAGTTGTGAGGACGATGCATCAACAAATAAATAAGAAAGTCTAATTGACCTACATCCAGCCCCACTAAGTATAAATGACTTGTTTTCACTGGCTACAATGCTCCAGATGTACAAACAATAAAGTGCCCTAAATTTATTTGTTCACCCTTTCTATAATTGTTACCTTGTTAAATAGACACTGACCTTGTTTTATTCATTATATTCTGAGGCCGGAAATGAGCGTCTACATTTAGCTGCCATCTTAAATAACTACAGAGGGAAGAAAAGAAAAAAAAAAAACTCTAAGGTAGAGCAAGAAAAATAGTTATAATATTAAAAGCTAAAAATGCCATCTGGTCAGGGTGGAAATAGCGCTCTAAATAGACAATACAGCAGAATACTGTATCACACAAGGTAACTAACAGTTTACTATAGTTTCTTAACTAGAAACACTTTGTTGATGAGTGTCTTCCTCTTTAGTAGCTCCTTCAGTGTGTCATCTATTGTTTGTATTGGAAAGAACAGTGACAGAGAGGACCTGTCATGCTGTTGCCAGACTGCAGACTGGAATAAAGAAAACAATGAGGACTCAGAACTGAGAACTCATTTAGGGATACAAACAATTGCGCCAAATTGAATATGTGTGTGCGGAGGCATCAGGGGGCTAGTTAACAAGAAAGCATGACACTCTGTCTGATTGTTAGTAAATTGTCAGAAGACTTCAGTCGTGGTGCCGAGTTCAAAGGAATGGAAATGTGTTTGTGAAAGCCCGACTCCTGTGAGAGATGATGTGTCATTTTTAGCCTCCCAGAGGATAATACACCGTCTGCCAGTGCTCTAATACCTGCACCCAGGCAGTCAAAACTTCAGCCTCCCTCACTTTAGTTCAACCTCAAGTCACCAAGGAAAATAGCGAAACGAGAGTCTGCGTTCACGTGTGTGTGTGTGTGTGTGTGTGTGTGTGTGTGTGTGTGTGTGTGTGTGTGTGTGTGTGCGCTTGGCCGCCTGTATGTTTATATGTGCCTGTGTGTCTGCACGCACCGACTTAACGCCAGACCTCGAATTCTGCATCAACTGTAAGCGACCGCTGGTGCTTCTCCGGCCCCATTTTTCCTTCCCCCAGGTCTAAGTCAAGTTCAGTCTGCTGTTCTCCTTCCATCCATTTCCCCACTACCACTACTCTCTCTCTCTCCTCTGTCTCACACATTCACTCTTTCTCTCACTTTAGCTGTTAAAAAAAAAAAAAAAGGGCCCAGGGGTGTCTGCTAGATTTAGTACTTTATCAGATTAAACTCTACAGTACCTGTCTCCCTGCGTGCTGCGCTCCGCATGGCTGCACTCTCTGACTCAAAGTGAGTGTTGTCATCTCCTTGTACCCTGCCAAGGAGAGAGGACACTCAGGCTCTCTCAGTTGGGTACATATGGCCACAGCTGAGTTTGTAGAATTGTAGATTAGCTCGGGCTATTTCTTGGAAACCCAGTCCTTCATATCAATATTAGGGCAGCCTTGCAATTGATCACGCTCACGAAGCAGCAGACTTACTCACTAGTACGCTGTGCCCTCGCTGTAAATAAACAGCGCTGTTACTTTCCAATTGTAGGAGGTAGATTGTGGCAGACTCACAATTGGAGGGATTTTGTTCCTCCTATTGTTATTACAGAACAACACATTCCATTCTCGAAGCAAATCATTTTAATTACAAATTCTTCTACTTTACATACACGCCATCTTGCACCACATGTCCTCAATTAGCATGCGAGCAACAAATTGTGGCGAGCCCCTTCTCTCACAATTCCTTAATTTTCTGCCTTAATTTTGCCTCCTGTTACATACAATATAACACTGAGTGTTAAAATGAAAAGAAAAATACAACAAATCAGGTCAGAGTTGTGTTTGATTTTATTCGTTGTTAAAGGCCTGAAAAGATAAAACTGTCCACAGTGTGACATCAAAAAGCAAATATTAAGAGAAAAGTCAGAAATCTTGAACATAAACATTTTAATTTCCTGCCTTCTTAATCACTGCGTGATCCCTTATATGTATAAATTTAAAGCCCATGCACCAATGAGAAATGTATGACAAAGAAAAGAACTTAATTTGTACAATCTCATTTGTCTGCTCCTTCCTAAAAGCAGGGGTCCTCCTGAAGAGGACAGCTGAGAATGTTCCATAAACGGTATTTAAAGGTGCAGTGACACACAAATGGCTACAGATGCCCACACGTAGTAATTATCACAATTTGGCTTCACACCTTCCCCAGCCCTCACACACACTTCAGAGTGCTAAACCACAGGCGTGGCCCCGGAGGGGAGAGAGGATGCGGTTCTCACTCATCAGTCATCACTCAGCCCTTTCTCACAGTGTCAAGAATCTGTCGTCCCGGGCGCAGTCGGGACATGTGTGAACGCAGACGTGTACATTATCACTCGAGCAGAAGTTTCCTCTCTAAAGCATAAAAGGAATGTGTGCCATATTGAGACATGTTTCCGGTATGAGTGTTGAAGTAGGCATTGACGTAGCAGTAATAATCAATAATAAAAAATAAAAAATAAAAAATAAAAACCCTTGCCAGCCTCCACACTGTTTACTTGTCTATCTGGTCAAATGTTTTTAACCCACACACACAATCTGTAATCCTTCTTTTTTACCCTGCCACTGTGCAAATACATAAAGTCTATTTGCATTACAAACCAGCGCTACATCTGTGAGGTGAGGCTGACTGTGTGGGAGGAAAAAGGTACGAGAGAGAAAGACAGATGCACAGAGGAAACAAGTCTTTAGATGGAGAGGCTGCTCTTGATGTAAGATGCTCGCTCGATATCGTCAAGTTGAGAGTCAAAAATGTAACTGCAGTAATTTTCCTCAGTCCCTGCGTTATGAACACTATGCTTAGCTTTTATTATCTGGCCCAGTTAAAGTATATAAATAAAATATGAAATTTAATATATCAGTAAAGTAGTATTCAGGAAAAAAAAAAAAAAAAAACGTCTGGACTGCTGAAGTGTTTGATCATGACACAAAAAAATGATAATACGCAGGGCTATTTTTGGATTATATGCCAGAATATAAGAAAGGAGTTGAGTGAGAGAGAGAGAGAGAGTGGCATCTTAAAATGGAGACAGAGGAACTTTTATTCTGTCAGTTTTATGGACTTCACAGGGGGGGGGGGGGGGGGGGGTTGCGAGAGATGAAGCTGTCAAATACACATTGGACTGCCTCCACTTTGCTGCCTCAGGAAACAATGCCAGTTCAAACAAGCCTTTGAGCAGTCTAGGGGGCCGCTTTCTCTCTAACTATCTCTCTCACACACACACACACACACACACACACACATACACACACACACATATTGTTTTTCAGTGGTAACTTCATCTTTTTTTTTTCGTTGAAAGTACTTAGTGGTTTCTGTCAGGAGAATGATAACAAAGACTGATAACAATGAGGTTGGATGAGAGGCCAAGAAAGGTTGAAAGGTCACGCTTCCCTGCGGATTAACTTCAGACTAATGGGCTGTCGCTGTTTGACCTCTGTATCCGGCCGCTGGCTTTACAAATGAATCATGTCAGAGTGCGGGTGGCTCCTGACAGGTCTAATGTTAGCGCAGGTGCATGCATAAGAAGAGAAGCCAAGTAAGATTAACACTGAGGAAACAGTAAACTAACAAAGGTTGGTCGTATGAAGTGGAGGACCAGTGAAGAGGTACTGATATTGAGTTTCAAAGCAACATGAGATAAAAAATAGATCACCTGTGCCCAAATATATTCTGATCAAAAAAAAGCTTTAATATTTATGTAAGTATTTTATATGTCAAACAGTCTGGAGGTCCACGGCAGGATGTCAAACAGCGAAACTGCATCAAGAAACAACAAGGGCAGAATCACAAATTGGAACATCAGGGAAATGATGAAACCATTGTGCAAAATAAACAACAATTACAAAGTGCTGCTAATTTATTTATTTATTTCCTTTTTTTTTAATTAATTAATTAATTTTTTTGCTTTCTCCGCTCCCCAGCTCCAGTGTTTTACTTTGGAGAGCTGGAGTATCATGTGGATGAGAGCGATGGATACGTGGAAGTGAAAGTGTGGAGGACGGGAACCGATCTGTCCAAGACTGGCACAGTCATCGTCCGCTCTCGCAAGGCCGAGCCCGTGTCGGCAGAGGGTGAGGTCATACAGCCAAACAAAAGCTGCTTGTGACTGATTACAAATGATTGAATTCACCAATTAGACCATCTCTTCTCAACTTATCATCATTGTAATATTGTCTGACTTGTCACCCCACTCTCTGTCCCTCCTCCAGCCGGTAATGACTATGTGGGCATCAGTCGTAACTTGGACTTCGCCCCGGGTGTCAGCATGCAGACGTTCAAGGTCACCATTCTGGATGACCTGGGACAGCCAGAGCTGGAGGGGACTGAGAGCTTTGAGCTGGTCCTACGGATGCCAGTGCAGGGCATCCTGGGAGATCCTGAGAAGGCTACAGTCTTTATCAATGACTCGGTGTCTGACTGTAAGTGATTTGATTATCTTTTACTTGAGAATCTTTCTCACCTACCATATATTTATTTGCTGTTTTATGCATGGCTCTAGGGAGGGCAGTGTTAGTCTGTCATTGGTGCATACAGTTTCTGCAGACATTCATGGGCCCCAGAGGATGAATCCTCCTGAATATGGTGATCCCCTTACTCTTCCTCTCTCTACACCAGGTTCACATTTTATTGCTTTTAGTGAAAGGCCTTGATAATGAGTAGATGAATTGCCATGAAATTTGATAAAGGTACCTATGATGCCCAGAAGATAAATCTAAATCTTTTAGGATCCTCTGATTTTTCTACTGGTGCCACCATCTACTCAATGGATTGGCCCAAAATGTTGTACAGATAATATTTCTCCTCCCTGACTTTCCATCTAGCACCATCAAAGGATCACGAATTTTCAATTTAACCATTACTATGGTGGTTTATGGTTCCCACGAGCCTCGGCTTTACTTTGTGTTTAGTGTGAATTAGCAAATGTTAGCATGCTAAGGTGCTGAGCATGCTTGCACACAGACACTAGCGTTACAGATGTTTGCTAGCGTTCAGCTCTGCGCCTCACAGAGCCCCTAGTATGACTGTAGACTTTTGTTTTTACATGTTTCATTCAAAATCTTTTTGTGTCAAATGTGCTTTATGAATAAAGTTTATTGTTATTAATGGAAGTAGCTGCCCCAGGTGGTAAAAACTCTCTTAGGAACATGTTTTGCCTAGCTTGTTTCTTTCTTTACACTTTTAAACAATGTACCTGCTTTGCTAAGCACAGCTTAACAATTAATTTGTCAATTTTCTTTGGTGTGAATCCCTAGTTTGTTGTTGTTGACAGCCGTGTTATCGGATTTGATTTGTAAAATCAGTTCAGCCACTTAGTGTCAGCCCAGACAGCATGGAGGACATTATTACTGCCTTTGTCGCGCATGAATGAACTCTCCTGTTGACCGACAGTGCCAAAGGTCCAGTTCCGTGAGCCTGTGTACACCGGAGAGGAGAGTGACGGTCAGATCGCCGTGACAGTGTATCGCAGCGGTGACATCAGACACAAATCCACTGTTCGCTGTTATACCCGCCAGGGCTCCGCACAGGTCACCTCTGACTTTGATGAACGACCCAACACAGAAGCGTCAGTCATCACTTTCTTACCAGGTACTTCAATAATCACACAAGTACACCACATGTTTCCTCTCTCTTCTTTTGTGTTTGTTTAAAGGTATCTTGTTTTGAGAGTTGACACCCTTTTAATCAAGTAAACAGCTCATCCACACATTTTCAGCTTTTTGTCACATTTTTTGCAAGATCGACAGTGCCTTCCAGATACCGCAAAGGCTTGCAAGTTTAACTGTGTTCCACACCTTTCTTACTGTGCTGTCATTATCATTTTTTTTTGCAAAATATATTTTAACAGCTTCCAAAAACTCTGGAGGACCTGAGTAAATGGGGGAAATACAGAAAAGAAAACTGAATAATTGTAGAACTTACTCTATTTTTTCTTCCACCTTGAATTTTTTAACATGTCTTGTCATCACCGCCTTGCTGTGCACTCTAGGCGAGGTGGAGAAGCCGTGTGTTCTGTCACTGGTTGATGACACGCTGTATGAAGAAGGAGAAGAGCTACGGTTGGTTTTAGGCGACGCAAAGAGCGACTCACAGTTTGGCGCGTCAGTGGGAGCTCTGAGTGAGACCCTGGTGAAAATCAAGGACACAGCTGACAGTAAGTGAGATGGAGAGGGAAGACGATGGTGAAGGAAAGTCAGATATTAAATATTTTAGTTTTTATTTGTCTGGATACTTGAAGTGTTTTGGCTGATGAATATGAAACATATGGTAAATGCTGAGTATACCTGAACATATGCTTTTAATTTATAATTGTCATGAGCAGCGATGATAAAGGATTTAAAGGTTTACATCCATAATCCTATAATGTTTTTGCTTCATATTTTATCTTTGTCCCCTCACTTTCCGTGCACCTTAGAACCCATCATCCGTTTTGTGGAAACCAAGTTCAGTGTTAGTGAACCGAAAGAGGCCGGCGCCGTGGCAACTGTGAGGATCCCCGTGGTACGAGTGGGTGACACGTCAAAGGTGTCAGTGGTCCGGGTTCACACCAAAGACGGGTCGGCTGTCTCTGGAGAGGACTATTACCCCGTGTCTCGAGGTAAACTCTGCACACGTCGTCTTATGGCTCATATAGTTGCATTTGTAATTCATGCTGCACTTTAACAGCATCAGCATGCAACAGTAATGTGACCTTGCCTGACCAAAAATGATGCACGCTTGATCTTCATAAGAGTTTTCTAAGCGACCAGTGGATGCATCCAAAACTTTAAATCACCAGCATAGTTTGAAAAAGTGAAAGTGATGTATATAAAAACTTCTTCTTCTTCTTCTTCTTCTTCTTCTTCATCCTCCATATGATAGAAATAATTCAGGAACCCACTCGTCGATTTATCACACTGCGACACCACTTGTGGTCAAAAACTTCACAAGACTCATCACCTTTGTTCTTAAAGCCTGCAGATATCCTGATACATTCCCGTCATGCATTTGCAGCAGCTAATATAGTTTTGACAAGTCTGAAACAAGGCTCCCTATAGGAATGTTAAGTGAATGAAAATGGGCATAGGGGGTTTATTGGGGCGAGGGTCATTGATTTCTAATTTCATCCCAAATGGGGAAAGATTATTTCTTCAATAGTCCAGTGGAGGATCGTGTAATTTTTGATTGAATTTCAGTATTCTTCATGCTTTGTCAGCAGGGTGAAATCTTCCTCTCCATCCACTCAGCTTTTAGTGCAGGGAACCTTTCTTTGCTTAATCAAGGCTTGAAATATTTATGTGAAATACATTCAGTCTATTCAAATCATACCTGCCTGGCCCCGCTGTTCAAATAGTGCGAATGTCCCAGCAGTTTTGAATCATTCAGCGCTGAATTTCTCATTTTGTGCAATATTTTCTCAGTGCAGCACAGTTCTAATGCAAAGCTCTATTACTTTCCTTGCAAGGAGATGGACCACCTTTGGCAGTATGCAAATAGGAATGTGCATGCACTGCTTTTTAGCAAAGTGATATATTCCTCTGAAGCAATAAAACATGAATTGGGCTAAACCGTGAGACTTTTCTTTTTCTCTTTCTTTTTTGTGGAAAACTAAACTCAGCAAAACTTGGCTTTGAAATCACCTGAACCACTTTTATCACCAACAAAAATGTCAGAGAGCCATTTATGCATTACGCTGTTGGTGCACTTAATGAGCTGCATTTCAAACTGCTTTCTCTGGTGTTCGCATGTGTCTCCACAGACATCGAGTTTAAACAAGGGGAAAAGGAACACGTGGTGGAGGTGGAGGTGCTGTTTGACGGCGTCAGAGAGATGAGGGAGGCCTTTACTCTCCACCTGAAGCCGGATGAAAACATGGTGGCTGAAACACAGGTCAGGAACGTGCTCATGCCCACAACCGAGCAAATCATACGAAATCCACACAGACAGTTATGGGATTGAAGCCTGATGAAAAAGTAAAGAGATGAAGAAACGTTTTTTCCTGATTTGACCCATATTTATCCAGGTCACTCCCGCTGAGATCAGGGATCTCTTTTACACGGGTGTCCCAGCCCAGACAACAGCAGCACTTTACTGTAGTTGCAGCCAAAAGACTGATGAAAACATTTCACAATAAATAATAGATTATCTAAGAGAGAGAAAAAAAAAAAAAAGTTCAGCGAGCAGAAGAAAAGAGGCAGACAGAGAGATATGAGTAGAAAGAGAAACCAAGATTCAGCCGTGACTGTGAGAATGCAAACACATCCAGCTCTGTGATGACTGTAATTCATTGTGTCTGTGTGAGTAGCTCTCATTGGTCTTGCACCTCTTTTTTTGTGAAACAGGTAACTAAAGTTATAGTTTACATCGAGGAGACCAACAGTATGGCTGACGTCACCTTCCCCTCCTTGCCTCACGTGGTGTCTCTGTTCCATTACGACGACGTCGCCAGGACACCGGACAACCTCCACCCACCTGCCGGCTACCCCGTCATCTGCGTGACGGTGAGTCAACCTCAAAGGATACAAAGTGGATTTGAGGACCTCTTTTTAATTGAACTGAACTCACAAAACCTGCACACTCCAGCAGCACCTGGCAAACTGTAACTCTGGGGCATGGTAGGCTTTTTCTGTAATGACTCAGCAGGACCTAATCATGACCCACATCCTCTGGGAGTGGAGGGCACATTGTTATCCCCCTAGGATCCATACTTTTGTTCTGCCAAAGTTAAACTGTCCTTCCAGAGTCTGTCCTTAAAACACACATTAAACAGTTTAGTAGGCCACAGTCCTCGTTCTTTCACCCACAGGAGAACCACTCTTGAATACGGGCACTTAAATGGATTTTCCTGATGTGTTAAGTCATCTGATTCTCAGGTGAATTCTATGTGTGGCTGGAGCTCTTTTTGTGTTTGTGTTTGTGTTTGTGTGTGTGTGTGTGTGTGTGTGTGTGTGTGTGTGTGTGTTTCCCTGTGTCGTGGTCAGCTGCGTAGGATGTTCCCTGGGAGGACAAAATGAAGTAGTCTTGTCAAAATTGATTGTATTGAGCGCTGCACATGGAGGCACAGTGTCAACAGGTTTAAATCCATAGAAACACTTCAAGGCTTATGCCTCCATGCCATATCTCTATCTCTCTATCTCTCTCTACAAAATAAGCAGTTTTAAGGATTCGAATAGGAAAGCATAACACACCGAAACATCTGGATTTCCTTGGCAACAATCGCTCACTTGTCTTGTCTTCTCTACCTCTCTCTCCCTTTGTCCTCCGGCGTCTGCTTTCCCATCCCTCTGCTGTCCCTGCCCATCCGCCCACTCCTTCTGTATTCCTTATCCGTCCTCCAGGCTTGCAGCACGAAATACCCAGACTACGACAAGACGGGCTCTATCTGTGTCAGCGAGCACATCAACAACACCTTGACCCGCTACCGCTGGCTGATCAGCGCCCCTGCCGGCCCCGATGGCGTCACCAGTCCCATGAGGGAGGTGGATTTTGACACCTTCTTCACCTCCTCCAAGATGATCACGCTGGATTCAGTCTACTTCCAGGCAGGCTCCAGGGTCCAGTGTGCTGCTAGGGCTGTTAATTCTAACGGGGATGAAGGTTTAGAGCTCAGCAGCCCCATTGTCACTATCAGCCAGGAGGAAGGTGAGGACGGAACAACGAACATCCCTCTCTTAAGTCTTGTGTTGCCAGTTTTTTTCTAGAGAAGGGATAAAACACATTAGCAAAAAGACTTCAGGGATAGTGTGTTTGAGTGAAAAGTACCCGCTGTACGGCACAGTTGTGTAACAGACTAATGAAAAAGAAAAATCCACCCAAATCAGTGGAAGACAAGCATTTACAAAGCAGCTTTTTGTTCCTATTTTCGTTGCACTGAGCTAAGTGGTAAACAGTCTTCAGATCCTCTACCACAATGTATAAATACTCCATTACAAGTAAAATACCTGCATTCAAAATGTTACTTGAAGTATTAGCAAAACCTAAGAGTGTTATAGTATGAATTATCATTTTATTGGATGATTATTTCTGATGCTTTAATGCGTAAGTAGAGTTTTACTGTTAGGGTGGAGCTAATTTAAATTAATTTATCTACCATTAGTTTAATCTGTAACAATGCATGATATTTTAAAAGGTCATCATATGATGCTATAATCTTACCAGAATATAGCAGAAACTAAACTGTCAAATAAATGTAGTTGGGTTTCATTTTGAAACGTAGAAGTATAATATAGTATAATATAGAATTATAATAACCTCCTCTCTGTTGCTATGCTATTTCAGTATGCAGCGCTCACTCCAAGCAACAAGTTCAGGCTCTCTGTCTCAGGGTGGTCGCAAGGTATTCTTAGAAATATGGAAACCACCGTCTGACTCAGTGACACATCAGGCGGAAAATGTATTAAACAGCATGTATAACAATGTTAAATGAGCAAAGGTGGATTTATCGCATAAGTAACCAGCTGTTGATCCAAACATAGCCCTTGATTTCGTGTTGCAGTCTGTCCTTGTGTTCAGAGTCTCTCTCCTCCTCTCCTCTGTCTTATAAAGGTATGTGTCAACCGCGTAAGATGGGGACCGTTGGCGCTGAGCCTTTCTCTGCCAAGCTACGGTACACTGGAGCAGACGACCCGAAACATCCCAACCTCATCAAAGTGACTGTCACCATGCCTCACATAGATGGTGGGTAGAAGCTGGAGGCAGGACTCGTACCACAGATGAAATGAAGTGTAATGTAGTGTGTGTAATATTCACGTCTGGGGATCCTCAGGAGCGTGACAGCCAGAATATAGATCTTGCCGAGTTGTATCGAACCCCACTGTAGAAACCCTCCAGCACACCCGCTACTTAACATTCCCTTCTTGATTTTTAATCAGTTTCCTTCTGCCTCGCCTCCTCCAGGTTTCCTTCCTCATTTTTTTTCCTGTTGCTCCCCTGCTTTTCTTTTCATTACTTTTCTCCCTCTTCGTTCAACTATTTCTTTCCTCTTAGTTTTTGAAATAATCATTTCTCTCACTTCACATATCAAAGGTAGTTGGACACGCTCAGGATCACATCATCTCTCTCTCTCTCTCTCTCTCTCTCTGCTTTGCAGGCATGCTTCCGGTAATCTCCACTCGACCTCTCATGAACTTTGACCTGACGCTCAGTCCTGATGGAACCCGGGTCGGAAACCACCGCTGTTCCAACTTGCTTGACTACAACGAGGTCACCACCGGTTACGGCTTCATCACCGCTTCGACGCGCACGCCCGAGAGCATGGGAGACGCGGGTCCCTATCAGTTCAGCAGCTCTCTGCGGGGGAACAGCACACTGCGCTTCTACAAAAACCTCAACCTGGAAGCCTGTCTCTGGGAGTTCACCAGCTACTACCACATGTCTGAGCTGCTCACTGACTGCGGAGGCACCATAGGGACTGATGGACAGGTGTGTGTGTGTGTGTGTTTTTGTGTACATATGTCCACAACTTATAAATTCTAATCTAGGCTTTGTATGTACATCTGCCTGACTGTTAGCCTTTTTGTGTGTGTGTGTGTGTGTGTGTGTGTGTGTGTGTCCACCTGTGTGTGTTTCTGTCTGTATGTTTAGTTTATTTACAGCCCTCTGAGTGAGAGGGATGCACAGAGAGAGCGGCACCATATCTGTTTGCCTGTGTCTCATTCATTGCATATTTGTGTGTGTGTGTGTGTGTGTGTGTGTGTGTGTGTGTGTGTGTGTGTGTGTGTTTGCCAGCTCTGCATCCCGCCATATGATTGTCAACTTTTAGAGCTCATGCACTCATACGTACACAGAAATGTACACACTCAAACAAAGTATTTCCAGCCTGTCAGTCTCTCCCTTAATGCTTACCACTGCTATCAACATGGAGCATTAAAGCTTAGACTCACAGGAAATCTGTGAAATCTTGAAAGACAAAACAACTGATTTGGGGCAGTGGATAGCTTGAGTACACAAACATCCTGTCAAGGTTAAGGGCACAAGTCTTACTTACCTATCCGGCAGCTTTGCTCAGTTTCTCTTTCACTGCTGTGAAACTACACCTCGGCATAGAAGTCAGATGGCCCTGTTGAATTTTGATGTTACTGTCGGCTGTCAATTAGACGCTAACCCACCCTTGGTGGTTGTTTGCTATTGTTGTATCATTGCAACAGATGATGCAGTTGTTATTTATGTTCAGAGCTCCAATGTTCTCCTGCCTCTTGTTGTTGTTGGGCATTAGGAAACAGACCCTTGCTCCTTTGCTCATGTCCTGCTGCCCTTTTCTGTTCCTTCAGCCTTTGATCTACAAGCTTCTCCTTGCTGATCAGACTGCTGAGTGTGTGGGTGGGTTTTGTGTGTGTGTGTGGGTGGGTTTTGTGTGTGTGTGTGTGTGTGTGTGTGTGTGTGTGTGTGTGTGTGTGTGTGTGTGTGTGTGTGTGTGTGTGTGTGTGTGTGAGACAGGAAAATAGGAAGATGAAGAAGAAATAAGAAATTTATGTACTTGTCCCCGGTCACAGCAAGAACCCCTGGCACTCATAGTTACACATGACACCCATCATCCACAAGACCTCCTTTTAATTAAGGGAGATCAGTGTCACACTGTCACTTGTAAAGGCTCAAATTAGGCTCAAAGGGATTTTAAGCTTGTAAATTGATGTTCACAAATAACTCCAAAGTTTATAGTTGTAAATAAACCTTTGTAAATCTGCAGGAGAAATGCAAGTTTGTGTGTGGAAAAGATTTGTGTTTGTATACAGAGACTGTAAATATACTCTGTGAACAAATGATATCAGTGGTGAGGTCGCTCAAAGACACACTGAATAAAGAAGTGCTTTTATGAACATCCGAATACAGATACAAAGCACAAAACTATGTGTGAAATTCAGAGCTCAAAGGTCCCGCACAGCGTGTGACCCTGAACGTAAAAATACACATTTTTTCACACATGTTCAAAATCACTTCCTCTTTCAAAGTGCTTTGTGATTGGAGTGTCATTGTCCAGTCAAATTCCGGTGTGAGAACAGGGTCAATATTTGCACTTGTAGCTTCAGGGTGTGGGACCTTTGAGGGCTGAGTTCACCACTGTTTTGTGCTTTAAATCTATATACAGATGTTCACAAAAGTGCTTCTTTATTTTTTTGTGTAACCTCATAACTGATATCATCATCATCCTTTGCTTTTTAACAATAGAAATCATTTTACACATGTACAACCTTCAGTTTCTCATATAGATTTACAAAGATTGATTTACGACTATAAACTTTGGAATTATTTGTGAACAAGCTCACTTTATGAAATCTTATTCTAATTGAAGTCGATACACTCGGGTTAGGTTTCCAAGGAGTGCCAAAAAAAAAAAAAAAGAAAGAAAACGAAGCAGTCACAACCTTGCAGCTCCAGCAGGGTGCACAAATAAAAGAGGACAGAAAGAGTTAGATAATTCAGTGACCTCCGACGTACAAAAGACAAAACTACTTTTAATAAGAAAAACATAGAATTTGGCTTTAATGAGCTTGATCTTTGTTTTATTCTTAGTTTTTCATCACAACTTTTACATGCAGATCTAAGATTGAAAGATTGAACGCAGAAAAGATGATGAAATTTCAAGACAGTTGAAAATGTCTATTGTAATTTGGAATCTCCAGGTGAACAGCGACTTTATTTATTCCTTTCTGTTCCAGTCAGGATAAAATTATTTTAGGAGGTTGTTGAAGTAAAATCCTTGTTTTTTTTCAAACCCTCAGGCTGTGGTGGTTAGTCTCTCAATTTATAGTCATTTAATCTCTCATTTGGCTTTGGGTAAACTGGGTAGTGAATTACAGGCTTTTGGTGGAGATTCTCTCTGTTGGCAAATATATTATATCTACTCTTAATGTAGTGATACTTGTGTAATGCTAGAAAGGTTTTTTTAGAAATAAGATTTGGTGTTGCTATATATGTACTCAAGTGATAAAGAATAGTTGATGGGAGAAAGGAGGAGAATGAAAGGATTAGGAATCACATTCATTCATTTCATTTTTTTTTTTTTTTTTTTTGTACTGAAAACA
The DNA here is from genome assembly GCF_021018895.1 of Seriola aureovittata. Taxonomy (NCBI): domain Eukaryota; kingdom Metazoa; phylum Chordata; class Actinopteri; order Carangiformes; family Carangidae; genus Seriola; species Seriola aureovittata. The sequence goes on along the minus strand of NC_079378.1, from coordinate 6,877,599 downwards.
TCTTGTGCCAAATTGCTTTTCTTAGCTTCTCTTGCCAGTTAATCTCCTGCCCAGTTCTCCGTTTGGTAATTGACTATGCTAATTGACAAGTTTTCACTTCTAGTCGAACAAAGATAATATTGTGCAATTTCAATCTGTTTCTAAGACAAAGTGGCTTTGACAAACTTGTGTGTGGGCACATCTCTCAGGTCTCACAAAAATGCTGAAATAATGTTGGTGAGCAGAGACACCTAGTGGATGACTTTGTGTAAATACAGCTAAAAATTTCATGTTACCTGAGGCTTTAAGTTGTATTGGATTTTTTTTTTTTTTTTCCAGAAAAGGTGTTGAGTAGATTTGTAACAGTTTATTTTCAGCTTTATAAATCAAAGAAAATGTGATCGGATGTTTGTGTAATTACCATTATGTTCTAGTGATTGTTGCCTTAGTAATGTTCAGTGTGAATTATGAAGTTTTTAAATACTTGGAAAACTTAAAAAAAAAAAAAAAAACAAGATAGAAATGAACAATACAAGCCCACATCACCGTCCACTGTTGCACAGCACAGGAAGACTTTTATGCATCTTTGACAGCTCTGAGTAGGAGTGAGTTCAAACACCTTGTGGAGGAGAACAGTGTGTTCATCTGTTACATCTTCTCACTGCTTATTATAGCTGAGCGACCTAGAGTCACCCTTAATCTAAAGGCATAATACAACTGCTGTCACACAGCATCTACTGCGGAGTTCTTGTTGTTTTAAACACTGTGCCTTGTCGATGATGAATTTTACTCCCTGAGAACATTTTGAGCCTAAAGTTGTAACTGCTCTTGACTCAGGGTGAAGAAAAACACATGTTCAAGGATGGTCGCATTCAATGTATTGGCTTGTTTTTCTCAGACATTATGAAAGCTCGTTCTTCACTCCTCGCTGTTGGAAACATCCCTACAGGTGCTGAACCTGGTCCAGTCCTACGTGACCCTGCGTGTGCCTCTTTACGTGTCGTACGTATTCCACTCCCCCGTGGGAACCGGTGGCTGGCAGCACTTCGACCTGCAGTCCGAGCTGCGCCTCACTTTTGTGTACGACACAGCCATTCTCTGGAAGGACGGCATCGGCAGCCCCCCTCAGGCTGAGCTACAGGGTCAGTTTCCAAGACTGTGAGAACATTATAGGTTCTGGACTTAATGTCATCTACACAAAAGAACAGTTTTGTTGAATCTGGTGTGTTTGTGTGTATTTTCGCCAGGTGCGTTGTATCCCACCAGCATGCGCATCAATGACCAGGGACGTTTGGTGGTAAACTTCCGCACCAAGGCTCGTTTCAGGGGTCTGTTCGTGGAGTCTCATTCTGGAGGCAGAATTAAAAGAGCTGGTGAGACTGACAGATTATTATAATCATATATTGTTCCTCATTAAATTCACAGTCACTGAAGACACAGATACATGGCTTGATAGGCATCACATTTTATCTTATCAGTTGAAAATCAGTCTGCCGTTATGAACTTATCCCCCTCTCAACTTGTGTTACCAAGCAACCTCCATGTCATCTATGGTGATGAGCATGGACCACCCAGGCCTGACCTTTAACCTCACCTTAATGAGGAGTGAGCCCACCTACAACCAGCCGGTCCAGCAGTGGACATTCACCTCTGACTTTGCTGTAAGTACGGCCGCATTAAATGTTCTTTTTTGTGTGTGTGTGTGTGTGTGTGTGTGTGTGTGTGTTTGTGTGTGTGTATGTGTGTGTGTGTGGGTGTGTCCCGGTGCACAGCCTGAAACATCCGCTGAATAAATCTGTGTTACTGACATGAAACAGACTGATCCTTGTGTATCTGGCCTCTCTGCTCCATACAGGTGAGAGACTACTCTGGGACGTACACTGTGAAGTTGATCCCCTGTACCACAGCTCAGAATACAGAGTACACGGTTCCACCTGTTTGCAGTCCCAGAGAGCCAGTCACCTTCGACCTAGACATCAGATTCCAGCAAGTACGGCAGACTTCTCTGTTTCTTCTTGTTTTTCTCTCTCTCTGTTGCTGGCTCTCTTTCTTCGCTGTACTATCCCCCGCTAACTATCTCCGTCCTTCTTCAGGTGAGCGATCCGGTTGCAGTGGAATTCAGTCTCAACACTCAGATGTTCTTGTTGTCCAAGAGGAGCCTGTGGCTCTCTGATGGCTCCATGGGTTTCGGTCAGGAGAGTGACGTAGCCTTTTCAGAGGGTAAGTTCCCTCTTACAAGCCCTAAAGACTTTAATCATCTGGGCAATGAAAATTTATAGAGCTACGATAAACCAATAGTTGTAGATGTTTTTATCCCACAAGTGGAATTTCCATTATATCATTTTGTCTCTTTTGCAATGTCTGATTTTTCTACCTTTCAGGAAGCCATTTATCTGAGTTTATGCCAATTTCTCCTATTTCAGGTGATACGATCTATGGCCGTGTGATGGTGGACCCCGTGCAGAATCTGGGAGACTCTTTCTTCTGTAGCATAGAGAAGGTGTTCCTCTGCACCGGCGCCGATGGATATGTGCCGAAGTACAACCCGACCAAGTTTGAATTCGGCTGCCTGGCTGATTCTCCGTCATTGCTTTATAGATTCAAGATTCTTGTGAGTATATTCAGGTTTTTCATTTTTGTAGTTTCTGTACACGGAGGGATTCAAAATGATATTTTACAATTTCCTGATTTTTTTATTTATTTATTTTTTTCCCTCTCAATCTCACACACCTCATCAGGACAAGGCTCAGCCAGAGACTCAGGCCAACGGGTTTGGTGATGTCAGTTTTAATGCTAAGCTGGCAGTGGATGATCCTTCAGCTCTGTCCCTTGTCAGGCAGCCAGGATCTGACGGCTTTAGAGTGGACTCTGCAGCCATGTTCCAGGTACCTTATTTTTACTTTTCCTTGTAGCCAATTGCTTGATTCTCTTTATTGTGAACCAGAAGTTTGAGTCGTGAGATACTTTGTTGTTCAGTGCAAGAGCGACTGTGCATTTGTGAAGCAGAACAACCATGAGAGCTTGGAACATGTAGACTTTGTTACTCCACTATTGTATATACACTATATGTTTTTCCTTGACTGATGATCCTGTGCAGAGTATTATTGTATTTTTAATCACCAAATACATTCAGTCAGTTTAAGGCTGTGAAAGCTCACAGAAATCAAAAGTCTAATGAGTCAGTTTAGCACCAGCAGGTCCCATTTTATCAAAAATTACCATAGATGATTCATTTTGCAAGACGTGCCCATTTTGGACCAATTCAGTTTGCTTTCTTTGTGCCATATTTCACTCATTTCTTAAATTGAACATAATTCTAAGATATGCATAATCATGTTTTCCTCAGGTTGCTGCAGGCCGTGAGTGGTACATTCACACCATTTACACAGTCCGCTCCAAAGAGAATGCTAACAGAGGCATTGGAAAGCGCAGCCTAGAGTACCACTCCTTGGTTTCCACGAGCAACGATCTGGTCTTGACCGCATCGGGCGGCAAAGGTCATCGCTCCAGGAGGTCGGCAGGCGATGAAGTCCCCAAGGTTGCCGAGGATATCGGAGCAGACAACAACCGTGGCACCAATATCATGCACATCGCTTTGGACCGCACCAAGCGGCGGGCGGCGGGGTCGGATGAGTTGTTCGTCGACAGGCCTGAACCTAGTGAATTGAATGCAGAGAAGGAAGAGGAGGGTCTGGTGACTGTGGTGGGGGCGCTGGTGGGGCTGCTGCTGACCGTCCTCGTCATTGTCATCGTGGTGCTCGTGCTGAGATCCAGACAGAAGGATGTTAAGGAGGGGTGGAGGGAGGGGGTGCAGGAGGTGGTGAAAGGGTCTGTCAGCACAGAGCCCATGTTGGTGGTGAGGATGCAAGACTGCCACAACAGCTCGGAGGTCTGAGCAACAGATGCATGTATGGACAGATGGACAAAGAGATGAGGAGTATGTGGGAGCTTTTATAAAAAAAATAAATAAAAAAATTTTGGATTTTCTTTTTTTTTTCTAAATTTTTAACTGGTATTAAATTACTTTCATAACACCAAAAATCTGAGATTGATCATATGCGTTATTTGGTGTGTGTGTGTGTGTGTGTGTGTGTGTGTGTGTGTGTGTGTGTGTGTGCGTGTGCGTGTGTCTGTGTGTGTCTGTGTTTGTGTGTGTGTGCCTGTTAGTGTGGGGGGATTTCTACAGTATTGGATCCATTACGCACCTTGGTCACTGCAACAGAAACAGCACAACAGTCCTATACACTGTCCTCAGTTAACATTCCAACTTGTGCTGCTGGTAGCATGGTATTTCCATTTCTCTCTCACTGGCTTAATGGTGTTAAAGTGCCTGAAGCAGCTATATCCCTTCAGGACAGTCCCAGTCACAGAGAGCACTTTTCTAATAAAGCTAGTGTCACACAGACCAAGTCGGAGGTTTAGTGCTGCGTGTGTACCTCGGGTGAAGGGGGCCGGATGATGTCACTGATCGTGCTGAAAGGAGTAGTTCGCCACAACTGTCCTCCTGTCAGACGAAACTTCACTGAAGTTCGTTACTCCTGCGCATCTCCTGAAACATTAGTGCTAACAAGACCGTCTTTTCTACAGCTCGCAGAAGAGACACTAGATTCCTGAACACATTGTGTAGCATTTTCTAAGCATTTAGCAGCTTGCGATTGCATTGTGGATGCAGCATTACCCCAATAATCTCACTCACTGTCCTCAGAGTTGTTCTAAAGTGCATCCATTACCGGAGGATTTAGGAAAGTATTGAGGATTGAAAGATAAAGATTGGACTCATTATAAATATTGAACCCATAGCCTAAATGTTTGGTTACAAAACATTTAAGACTACGCTGCATGAGTAGATTAGTATTCACCCCGGGCTGAACTGTGCCTTTAGGCCTACAATTTTGTCCTGAAATATTTGCTGTGACTCACTCTGGATTACACAATGTGTAATGACACAAGATGCCACCAGTTTTTTCTTATCTGTGAACTAAACCTGCGTAGCTCTCCTATCAAACTACTGGATGAAAACCACTGCTGTTGGAATTTATGTTTAATAACCAGCTGAACGTTTTATTCATTCACTGTGTCTACTGTTCTTTATTTTGGTTACCATTATGATGAGGAATGTTTTCTTAGATATATTGATCATTTCTGGGGAGGGGTTTTCTCATATTGGTTGTGTTTTTGTAAACTCAGTTATTCTTATTATTGTCATTCGTTTACAGTTCATCATGGCTTCTGTCACCCCAATGTTTACTGCTATCTATCCTCGCAGTGTTGTTGCTCCACTGTGTTGCCATATTCATTCAAAATACTTTGGACATCATGTTTCATGTTTGTTTTTAATTAACACTAGTTTTAGGGTACATATGTATAAAGACACTCATCTCAGGAGTTATTTATTTTATAGAGAATGGACTGTGTGTTGTTACACAATTTACTACTGTTGACTGTAGAGAATCTCTATGGAGCCACTTTCCACTTCTGTGTTACACTGCTAATAAGTGTGGTGCTGTGAACATGCAAATACTGTATCCATAACCAATGATCTGACCCCTGTTCTTCTCACATTATGTTCCCGTAAGCTTTATTTTTGTCACTAGTGCTGTGTGGGATTTCAGTGTTCTGACTCAGTTTTTTCGAACAAAGGATGCAAACTAAATAGCTTCTTACAGATCAGTATGTCACCATGAAAAATGTTACGTTTAAGACATTTAATATAATGTGCTATTTCATTCATGTTGTCACTGGTGAAATTTCTTGTTTACATGTGTTGTTAAACCTGTGTCTTACTCTGCTCTGGATATACAACATGCTGAGATCAGTGTTCCTAAATATTTGTCTTATTATGGTGCTGTGAGTCATCAATTTGTACTTATCTCCAATATTTATCAGGGTTGGATGATGTGACGAACATCAGCTGGAGATGTATGAATCAGTGAGGGATGTGAGGGTTTGTACAGCAATTAGTCTGTGGAGACCCAGCTGTAATTTTTATTTTTATGTTATTTTGGCCCTGATGAATTTGGAAATAACACCATATCTGACATCAAATGCACTTTTTGAGTCACATCCCTCACATGCCAATCCAAGCTATGCAATGTAACGTATAACCCACAGCCAGTTATTCCCATGTATATGACAATTTTAGCACAAACAATCAAACTTGATATTCACTTTGTGTCTTTTTATGAATGGGTTTTTATGTATATGTATTTAAGAATAAATATTGTTGCTTACTGGTAGAATGTTGATTTAATCAGTGTTTATGCCAAGTTGTAGAATTGAGACTTGGAATATGACAGAAAAATGAGAACTTGAGATTTGATTGGGATTTACTCGGAGGTGTAGTGCTGCCGGAGCCATTTTTTCCTCAAAGTGAAGAAATACAATATTCACAGTTTACATAATCCAGTTGAAATTCATACACATTTCTTTTATGCACTTTAAGATCCGAAAAGTATATGTCACACAAGAGAGCCAATAAAAACAAATTGAATGGTCAAAGTTGTGATATTGATATAGAAGGAGTGTTGATTGAGTCATGACATCTGAACAGTTGCAGGTATCTTCTGCTAGCCTTTGAACTGAGACACCACGGCAGTATTTGCAAACTATGTGCTCGATCCTGTGTAGAATAGACCAGCCCTTCACCCTGTGTTCGTAGTTGTATAATTGGAATGAGCTTAATTTTTAGTGTGCAAGTTGATTCGCATGCACTGTTAAAAAAAAAAAAAAGTGTAAAAGAACTGGTAATTTTCACACAATTTTCTCTCTGTAACACCCATACATGTATGATTATGATTATTATTATTAGAATAATCATACACCTCTAAAAAAGAGATAGATTGGTTTAAGATAGAATGACTTTAAGCAATTACCTATGCAACAACCCCAGAGTTGCTCCTAGTTCTGGTGGATGTTGAGGCAGTAGTATATTGCTGACATCCACACAAGGCATTGTAAAAATTCAGAACACTGCCATTCACAATGGTCTGGTGTACTGCAATCATGAAGTGTCCAGCTGTCAGGGGAGCACATTTAAAGTTAAAAGAACAGTCTAACAGCATGACTGTCAAAAAAACACAATGAGGAACTAGTAGGTTTTCACATATGAGCAATTTTGGCCTTGATGATATCGAGCTGTTGAGGCCCAGGAGGCAGCAAAGAATCCATTCCCTAAATCATGATGCTTCTTTCACTGTAGTTCACCTTTGAGATGATGATTCCATGTTGGTATGCAGTGGCATTTTTACACCATGCATAGAGCTGCATGTTTTTCCAAAACAATTCAACCTTGGTTTCACCAGTCCACAAAACATTTTCCCAGCAGTGACATAGGGAAGACTCATGAACAGAGATGCTAAGCAGCTCCAATGATTCCTACTCTGGGATTGATTTTCTACTTCACAGATCATTCTGCATTGTGCGTTTGGAGTCAGCTGGGAGCCCACTTCTAAGCAGAGTAGCCACAGAACTAAATAATCTCCATTAACAAACAGTGTCGAAATGTGAACTGATGAATACCAACACGATTTGAGATGACTTTTTTCAAATTTTCCCACTTCATTCAAATCAACAATTCTTGATTGTAAGTCTTGTGAGAGACCTTTTTTTCCAAGGCATGGTTCACGTCAGCAGATGATTCTTGTGAATAGCAAATTCAAACTGTTTCTTTAGAAATCGGAGTAGCTCTAACCCACACCTCCAATGCTTTCATGATTGGACTCCAGGTTTAATAACTATTGCCTCCTATTAACTTTTGTTAATGCCATTTGCTAAGAGTTTCACATACTCTTTCTAGCCAACACCTTGAATGTTTAAATTATGTTTTCAATATAGACAAGAACAAGACAATGATGTCAATAGTAAAAATAGATTGTGTTTGTTTATTTTGACTTAGATGAAAATTTGACCAAATTTATACAGAAATGCAGGTTTACTTCAGGTGTTTCATGCCACTCTGAGAGAGGGGAAGGCGAAGGGGGTCTCTGATTGGTTAAGATGGAAAATGACGCACCACAAATGTGCCTGCGTCCCTCCCCTCCCTCCTTCCTCCTCCACCTCCTGCAGTTGTTGTACTGCTGTTGGCTTGTAAACATGGCCACTGCCGGAGCAACTGGCGACGACCTGAGGAAAGAGCTCACATGTGCGATTTGTTTGGACTTCTTCAAAGACCCTGTTATACTGAAATGCGGGCACAATTTCTGTCGGTTTTGTATCTGCATGCACTGGGATGAAAATGGCGGAGACTACGGCTACCAGTGCCCTCAGTGTCGAACGGTAAGTAAATACACGTTTTCTGTATTTCCCCACCGTGTTTTCTTCACAGAATGTGTTTGTACAGTTGCGAGAGTACTACTTCCAAGTTTTTTTTATCAGCTAATTCAGAGTATCTGGTCGACGGGTAGTCTTAAATTAGCTACGCAGTGCATTTTGTAGCTACTGTTGCTATGATACCTAGCTAGCTGGCTTTACCTAGCTAAAATTCATCAGCAGGTAAGTTCGCCAGTAACCAGTTAACTTTGAGTTTTAGCTAAAAAAAAAAAAGAAACGGCGTAATGCAGAATAAATAAATACACGCTACAAACAAAGTAACACTGTCTTTGTACTTGGTTACAAGCAGGTTTCTGCGTCTTGCTTTCTTTGTTCTCTCAGGTGTTCAACAAGAGGAGTTTCACCAAAAACTACCTGGTGCAGAACCTGGTGGCCAAACTGGATGACCTGGAGTGTCTGGGGTCTTGTCCCACACCCTCCAAGCCCGTTAAAGTAGATGGAAAGTGTGAACAACATGGAGAAGAGCTGAAACTGTATTGCCAGACTGATAAAAGGCCCATCTGTGTAGTGTGTCGGGAATCTAGATCACACAGGTTGGTCGTGTTCTCACTTTTTGTGTGGGGAAATAAGAGTAATATTCTTCTTCTCCATAAAACCTTTGTAGACTTAATTTGTCCCTTTCCATTAGAATTCAGCAGCAGCTGCAGGACATAGACCTTTGGATGTCTGTACTGGAACATCACAAATTTAAGTGTTTCAGACATTAGTGTGTGTGTTGTAGAAAATATGGATTCAGCTGATGATATACTGTGTTTAGCAGCACAGCTGTGGGTACAGTGGAGGGCTTCAACCTTCAATTGTTTTCAAAAAAAAAAGTGGTGAAAAACAGCCATCACAACTTGCACAAGCTGCACAGAATCACACTTGATTATCAAAATGGTATTTTCTTCCAGTCAACTAATCAGTTAGTCTACTGAATGTAGTAGCTCTAGTACAATGATAGCACATTAGAGTGTCCACATGCGTATCTAACACGGTGTAAGGGATGAGTTAAGGGCTGAGAAAGAATGCACCAAGGACAAATGTGACGATAGTGTTGCAGGGTAGATGGAAGGTCTCAGTACAGTTAGTTTACTAATAAACATAATATTATTGAGCCTTCCCCTTATCAAACCATAGCTTTAACATGAACATAACATTACTATCTGAAAAATCGTACTATTCAGATTTCGCTAGCCTGTTTTGAATTACTAGTTAAAGATACATATTGTACATTGTGTAGCTGGTTTAAAAACCAGCCAGTTTCCTGTATCTTGCCTTGTGCAACACAGACCTCTTTACTTAATATTTTTTGCTCTTGATGTCAGGTTCTTCACTTTTCACAATGCACCAACTCTTATCTGTGTCTACTGGCCTCTTACCTTGAACAGTATAGCACCTCACTGTGCCTTCTGGGTTTTTATACTGTTCAACCGTTGGATTAAGCTTCCAGTCCAACTGACAGTTTGATTTTTTTTTTTTTTTTTTTTTCTTCCCCAAATGGTTATCTGAAGTTAGTGCAGTTGTAATTTTGAATACAAGAATTTAGAATTGACCTCATCTTAAATCAACTTTTGTGTGTAGGTGTAGTGTATAAACCTCTTCATTTACCCATTTATATTGATAAGGGAAAAATACTCTGAGACCTAAAAGCTTTGAGATCAGGTATTTACTTATGTGGAAACTATACAGTTTACTTTTGTTAAAATTACTGTAATAAAGGACTTCAGCTCATTTGGATTTGTAATTTACATCGTTACCTACTCTCTTTTGCTTTTAATCATTGTGATGGAGTTCTTCCTTCTTTTGGTTCTTAACGAAGTATTAGGCGGTGCTTCCACAGGTCAATTTCAAGTAAGCCCTAGAAGCAATAGTTTATTGTCTGTCTCAAGGATAGCTGTGAAGAGACTGAGTCAAGCTGGCCCAGTCCCCAATGGCAGTTGCCATAGCAACCAAGGTTCTAGAAGAGACCCTACACTCGCAAAAGATATGATAAACTTAGCCTACGGTCGAGGGAGTGACCATTCATAACATAGGGGCCCTTCAGCTCAGGGACAGACTCTTCCCTTGAAAAAGTACTGCATGAAAAATAAGAGACTTATTTGGTACTAAATTGAATCTTTAGACATATATAGATAAGTGCTGTGATCCCATGAAGAATATCCTTATTTGGGCACATAGTAAGTTTTGTATGGCTTAACATGTGCCCTGCAAGGAAGATAACCTCCAGAATAAGTTTAATTGCTCATCTCTTTTTCCCTCAATTGACCTCCAATAAATGTTTCTGCATAAGACATGTGGGTCTCCTGAAAATTCTTGCATCAATAAGTTTTCCATCACAATCATATGTAAGAAACATTTCTTTGACTTCATTCCACTAAAACACCGCCATCCATTGCATCTGCCTGTGATTGGGTGAAGAAAGTTATGAAGAACACACATGAACATAGATCGAAACTGTCGTGATATCTTCCAAAGCAGAGGACATTTATTATCACTACACAAATCCAAAAGGTCATAGAGTAATGCAGGAGTTTTAGCAAATGTCAGTTGTTGAAATTTTGTCAGGGGTGAATTAATTGACAAGCAAGTGAAAAACATTGTGTTCCTAAAGCGTGCACCCACAGTTAAAAAGCCAATTTTTTGACCACCAACAATGTTTTTACAAGTGGTCTTGTCGTCACATGCATGTGTGACTCGCATCCTGTCACTGGTTTCACAATTTTTTTTTATATTAGTTTGTGTCTACATGCCCAGGGACTGCAGATGGAAATTTACTCTTGTCTTTGTACGAGGCTAATGTTTTTTGTTCATGGTCCCTGACAAATAAATGTAATAAACTCAACTAAATTCATTGACAAGTGAAGATAGAAAGACACCAGCAAACAGCAATGTACCAACAGAAACAGTGATGAAGAAAACTGCAAACAGAAATCATTTTTAAAGAATTTGCTTTTCAAATGTTTTTTGAGGAGGGAAATGTATTCAGCACTGACCTCGGAAGTATATACCTATGGCAGTTTAGTAAGACAACTGAATATAACAATAGCTTCTGTTAGTTTACAAGAAAGCTGGGCACCTCAAATGTTTTGAGAGTGTGATAAATTTCTCTGGAAACATCTAACTTGGCCATTTGCTTTGTTGTTTCAGGCACCATGAGGTGGCACCAGTACCAGAAGTTGTAAATGACATGAAGGTAAGTTGGCAAAGAGATCGGAGATTTCTTATTCACCAAAATCTAAAATCTTTCTACTTTTTTTAAAAGCCTGGACTATCATGCTTCATTATATCATGTTTTTGTGTGTGCATGTGTCATGTGATGTACATGTTTGTTACAGATGGAGTTAAAGCTGAGGCTAATGGAGCTCAACTGGCAGAAGTCTCAATGTGTAAAAGTTATAACAACTGATGAGCGCACCAAAAGTGAAGTGAGGGTATGGAATGGACTCTTTCTTTTATTAATTCATTTTTTGACTTGTGACATTTGCATATTTGCAGGCAACGCTTGCAGTGTTTGTTTGGTTCAGGCAGTCTTTCAAGATTACAACTGTGAGAGAATTTTCTCTTGTCCACCTAATGAATGAATGAATGAATGAAGGACTGAGTCAGGTCAGTGGGAGGCCCTAGGTTGCTGTGCCACAGCTATTGCTTTAAATCTCTAGACGCAGCTGTGGTTTTCTTCTGATATTGCTGGTGCTGGAAATGCTGATGGTTGATAACAGAAGACCTTGGATGGTCAGTAGCAACTGGCTGGGTGCTCAGAATCAGCACCTGGGAGTGTTTAATCATGCTTCCTTGTTTATGGTTAATGGACCAATAGTCAATTTTAGATGACATCATGCACAGAGTACTGTATTGATGATTCCTCCTTTCTCCTTGGCCAAGTTTCAATAAACATCCTCAGCATAAGACATCCCGGAGCTCCAGAGAGTTTTTATTCACTGAAATACTTCGACCACCGATGAGCAGAATTTCTCCCTATCAACAACCTTCTCTAACTTCTCAGTTTCACCCTGTTTCTTCAAATAACTTACAATCAGAAGTGCAAACCAGCTCAGAGACCCTAATTATTATTCATTTAGTGCTTTATGTAATTAACATCAAGATATACACTGCAATAAAACGTTACAGTTGACACTGAACTTACACCGCAACTTCATTCTAATCTTTCAACCTCTGTCCCACAGTTGAAGAAAAAGAGACTCAAGGAGAAGATCGAGGCAGATGTTGGTGCCTTGGTCCAGTTCTTGCTAGATGAGAGAGACTCCCTGCTTGAGAGCCTGGATGCTGAGGAAGTCGCCACCATGGCCGTCATAGATGACAACCTGAAGACGGTGGAGACGGAGGCGGAAGCTGTGGACAAAGCCATAGCTGATATCCACAGCCACATCAGTGGGAAAACTAGCTTTGAGGTCAGTCTATCATGTCAGCCGTGGATCACAGAGATGGTTTAACTCTTAAATCACCATGCCTATGCTAGAGCCTTGTATTAGATGTGGATAACAGTTTCTGTTTCTGTCTGTGTAATAAGGATTATATACCAAAAGTACTGCATTGAATTGATTTGTCTTTTCAAAAAATATTCCTGAAATGAACACATACAGTATCTTTCAGACTATGTTGGTGTGAACCAAAGATTTAAAAACATTCTCTTCAACGATGAGCTCAATATCAAGTGTGTTTGATATAAGTCAATGTGTTTTCTTTTCTTCCAACAGAGCCTTGCTGAGACATTCAATGAGTAAGTAACTTATAGTTGTTTATTTAATATGAACCTCTATAAATCCCATAAAATTTTTATTTAAAAAAAAAAAAAAATGAACCTTTGCATAATCATTTTTATTGCATTTTTCCCTACAGAGTTATCCATTGCAAGCCTTTCACATCTCTGGATCCAGTTAATTGTCCGACTGAATTTACAGACTTCTCAGGGCCCTTCCAGCTTATTATGTGGAAGAAGATGATGCATGTGCTGCATACCAGTGAGTTGACTCTATCTCGTGGAAAATGTAGTTTGTGGAAAAATTATTTTTATATTATATGCTTTACACTTTTTTAAATGAAAGTCTGATCATTCATATTGTACAATACATATTACATTCTTTACCTTTAATATTAAGCACATTTACATGTAGTATTTAGTATATTCTTTGACTACACAAACAATTTTAATACAACAATTGAATATACTCGAATAAATTCAACTGTAGACGTAGAACCAACTGTAGACCAAGAACATGTAGCCAAAGGATGTCCTTTTAAGAGTGTAACTAATCACATAACACTATTTGGATGTGTCATTGTATTTGGAGGCAGTGTAAAATTTTGGCAAAGTTGGCTGGTCAGTCTACTTGTGCTGTAGCAACGAACAACAAATAGATATTTTTGGTTTGCAAATCTTCTAGTTTTCTTCGACAATAATATCAGATTACATTTTTTTCCCAAATGTACTGCCAGTTTCACTCCAATGTAGGAGCGAGGTGAATTAATCTCTGACTATGTCACTCTGTGTAGTGCCTCAGAACCTCACCCTGGACCCAGACACCGCTCACCTAAACCTGCTTATCTCAGACTTTGACACCAAAGTGGAGGAGGGCCGTGTTCGTAACCAGGAGCCAGACCTGCCAGGCCGCTTCACCCGCTTCTGTGGTGTCCTTGCCACAGCCCAGTATGCCAGTGGCCAGCACTACTGGGAGGTGGATGTGAGAGACAAAGGGGTGTGGTACCTGGGAGTCACCACTGAGTGCAGCAACAGAAAGGGCTTTGTCAGCCTCACACCCTCCTCAGGATATTGGAGCCTGTGTCTGCAGGACCGGCTGTATGCCAACGGGGAGGACGGGCGCATCCCAGTTGCTGACTACTGGAACTCTCCCCGAGTCGGTGTGTACCTAGACTATGACAATGGGCGTCTTAGTTTCTATGACGCCGTCACAATGAAGAGACTTTACATGTTTGACACCTGCTTTGAAGAGCCTGTCTACCCTTTCTTCAGCCCAGGGAAAAATGATCCAGGCAGCAGGCTGCAGATATGCCACTATTACTGAGAGAGCAGTGACGAGTGTTTATTTTAACTATCTAACAGTAAACTCATGTATGCCAGTGTTTTTCAGATTTGCTGTTAGCAGGGTTTAAGGTTGACCCTTGGAGAAACGTATTGTATGCATTTGAGCCGTTACTTGTTGGTCTTACTGGTGTTACAAAATGAAGGTTACGATGAATAAGGATCACCAGGTGTCTAATCACGCTGGTTGGAATGAAGAGCTTCATTTCTCATGTTTTGAGGTTGAAAATTTGGCATTTTTCAACATAGACACACACACTGTAGGCTTATACCCCTTGACTACTGTGGCTGGGGGTCTGGAGAGGTGCTTTGCTGTCTATATCACTGTGTCTGCTGGGATACAGATGCCTCAGATGCTCTTGTTGATTAGGGCATATACAGCTCTTATCCCATTAGCAACTGCTATGCTATACTACTGTACATAAACTCATATTGGCTAAGTTTTTGCCAGGCACGGTTGGTGCTCTTGCCTTGTTGGGTAGAACCTGAAGGAAATATGATGTAGTTATCACATTGATAGTTGTTGACAGTTAAGATTCCCTCATTGATTCTAGACTGAAGAACAGTCGGTCATTGCTGATAGTTATCAGACTGATTTGACTAAAACTGGCCAGCTTTTACTGGGATTTCAGCTCAGTGACTAAACTTCCAGGAACTAATGGCTCAGGTTGTTTTTGTTTTGTGGATGTTTAATATCAGTAGATAATAATTATATCATCTGCCTTTTAAAATCGTCTTCATGTATCCTCTTTTTTTATTATTCTATACATTGTTGACTTTTTTGTTAAAAATTCCTCTGTATATTGCTGAGTCACATTTTGCAGCTTATTTTTTGAGCAGTGATACTCATGGCACATTTAGCTTTGTCTGAGATATTTTAAAATCTGAAACATTTTTATCAGTCTGCTTCAAAATGAGAATGTGTAAGACAAAGCAAACTTTTTTCCAATATTCTTATGACAAATTATTAATTTTCATTAATCAGTTAATCAGCTACGTCCCCAAATATATCAATGGGTGATGCTGTAGATGTGTTTTACTGTAAAAGACATTCCACTACTGTCAGGATTCAGACAAGAGCCTGGTGGAATTGACTAAAATGAAAACCTGTGGAATGCTGAATGAAAGTTTTATTACATGTTATTTTTTTGTTTGCTTTTGCAACAGTATTTCTCTGACTATATTCCATTAATTAATCCTGCTTCAGTTTATTAATTGCTATTTGTTGAGTTGGTCCTGGTGCTGCAAGTTGGTCCTAACAGTTTTAGGTCTCTTATCCAACTCAGTCCAGTGTGATCTTTATTTTCCATTATTTTTGATTAATTAATGCCATTTTATTCAATTTTGAATGTTAAAGTACATGTTTCATGGCAATTATATATATTTTCTTTCCTTTATAAAAGTATGATTTTTTTTTTTTTAACATTTTCTTATTTGAGCTGATAATTTTTATGGTTCTTTACTTTTGCTTGTACATTTCCCCTTAGTGTTAAGGACCAACAATGGGATGTTTGCCATCTTACAACATTGTACTTGTGTTGATGTTATTGAGGAGCATAGAAACATTTAAGAACATGATGATGAGTGATGATATTTGAGGCCTTTCCTGCAGTATATCTCAAGAGGCTCCTTATATCTGTTTTCATTCAAACGTCTAAGATGTTCACGTTAGAACTGCAAAACTCGGTTCTTTAAGTATTTGCAGATGAATGTTTTGTCTAAGATGCTGTACTTCCATTTAATACCTACATACATTTCACCGCTGAATTTCATTCATGTGTTCAGCTTTGCCATTTTTGGACTGTCTTGATAAATGTGACATGATGTGACAATCTTGGTAACCTGTCTGTGACCCTTTCACGTGCTCTTAATGTGCTCAGTGTTTCTCAGAGTTTACAATGAGATTAAAAGAGGTAAAAAGACAAATTTCTTGTAAAACTTTTGTTTTTAACTATCCTCTCACTGTACCCACTTTGCTCACTCTTACGAACCATCTTTTCAGGAGACAGCCAGGAAATTAGTTACAGGCACATTATTGTATTATTAGCCTGTACTATGGTTTTGCCATAGTGGCTCTGCAAAATTGGTGTAGTTAAAACCCAGTGAATTAATCATTTCTGATATCAGGACACTGTCAGCCAGAATTACTGAAATTTGACTCAGAATCTTTTACACCTAAATAACCCAGTTCTTGAACTTTGATATGTACAATCTCCTGGTGATGGCTCCAAAAACCTGCTGGGCTGTGGTTCTGTTTTCTCACCCTCATCTTCTTTTCTTTTCTGCTCCAACATCCTCATATAACTCTCTGGGACAGTTTGGTGCTGCTGATTCAGTTTTTCGTACAGCAAGAACATTTAAGGAGGAGGTGAGAAAACAAGAGTTCTCTCCATCTCCTCCTCCTGCTTTGGTAATGACTCAGTCGTGACTTTTTTTTCCTGTCTCTCTTCAGAGATGTGGTTTTAATGAGGGGCCATATAAATAGTTGCCTGTATGATGTGATACAAATTCATTAACATGAAGCAGAGGCAGTATCTGAATCTTGCAGCAGTTTGTTAAGAGTAACTAAACAAAAATAGTTACAGGTAAAAGAATGAATCGCTGTCTGATCTGTGGCCATTTCCCAGCTGTTTCCCATTATTCTGTATTTCTGTCTCAAGCTTGTTATATAAGCTTTGTGAGAAAAGAAATTTGAATGTTAATGATTTGTTCACTCATTAGGCTGATTAAAGTGTGTTTACATGCTACATCACTGGGTGCCTGATGCTTGTGGTTGCTGCACTGTAACAAAGCAAAGATAGATACTGATTTTGACATTTTTCCAATGAAGATGCCAATATCAGATTTTTGCTGGAATATTTCCTGTGTTTAAAATGAATATTACTGCTAACTCAAAATAATCGTGGTACGAGAGGAAGTCCTTTTTTTAAATAAAACACAATAGAAATGCTTGAAAAACTAGAAAAAAACCATTACTGCTAAATATATAAATTGAAATGTCCTTTAATCTGAGTTTTTCTGAGAAACATATTTTTAAATGACGTAGTGTAACAGTCTGATTTAGTAAAGTTCCCATCACTTTGCCATTTTCCACAGCTTGTAACTGATTGTGTTTGCAGCAGTTTTTCAAGCAGCCACTAGAGAGCAGTAAAGGCTTGTCAGGATGGCACTCAGGCAGGCTTGAAGCTCCTTTATAAGGCCACAAGTGACGAAATGGAAAAGCAGATTTCTAATCTGCCAAAAAAAAAAAACAAGCATATGAATGTTCACTCCCAAAAGCAATATATCTTTCTAACCGTTTTATAGAAATAAATGCATTCTCAAGTCTGGTTATACAAAACAGAGCATCTGCACAACAGTTTGTCGTGTTATTCTTTAATATTTACAATCATACCTTTGCCATGATTACATAGTGATTACTTGTAAGACTGGCCTCTTGTTGTATACAGTAGGCTACACAAGATGGTTGATGGTTGTGTTTCATTTATATGTTCTTCCTTTATTCCTTTATTTCACACAGACATGAGCAGGTCAGTGACCAGTACAGGTGAGAGATAGTAAAAAAAAAAAACAGGATTATTGAATTGAACAATTAATGGAGGAGGGAATTGTCATTACAGAGTTTTCCAATGAGTGAAAAATTCAGATGGAGAGAGATCGGTTACAGGGTTCATACAGTAAAAGAATAAAACACAGGGGAAAAACTCTCAGTGTCACTGCGTGTTAGCTGGTGTTGTGTTTCTCTAAGAGCAAACACAGAAAACCTTCAAAACACCGAACCACAAAGCAAATGAATGCAACCACTGGAAAATCCATGATAAAAGGTGCTTGTGAGCTACAACAAGAATATGATTGTAATATACACTACACTTTTCTGATTATGTTAAATGATAACTATACACAGAGGCATATATTACTCTTGCAAACTATATATAACTCTTATAATATTTGTATTTTGTGCAATGTTCAACAACAACTTACGACAATACGTTTTTGGCGGAGGGAAGAAGAAGTTACTGTGTATAACTGGATGTGAGCTCATTGAGGAGGAGGAGGAGGCAAACGAGAGAGAACAGCTTTCAGTGCTACAAGTTACAAGACCTATGTACAATGACGTTTGGCAAAGAGGAGACAGTTCAAACGCACCAATTAGAAAAATAATTTGTAGAACAAATTATGTAGAAAAGAAAATTAAAAATAAATTAAATCCTTTGCAAAAATAAAATACAGCAAATAATGTGTATACAACATTGTTCCATTGATGTCATTCAGTTGGCTACTACTTGGCATGACCTTCTACTACTGTATTAGTATATACTCCAGTGTTGAAATTCTTGATTCAGTAGGTGCTGGAATAAGTAGGTTATATAGTGAAATAACATGGACACCAAATCCATATGTGTGTATATATATATATATATATATATATATATATATATATATATACACTGTTGCTCATAAAGTTGGAATAAAATATTTTTTTCCTTTTTCCATGATATATATATATATATATATATATATATATTATATATATATATATATGTACACACACATCTAAATATGCATATATACAACTATATCAGGTTGTAGATATGAATACACAAAAGTGCAAGAACTAGTGGGATCAGATAGAAGAAGTTTGAGTAAATAGAAGAGAAAGACTAGTTAGACTTGATGTTAAGATTTGAGCTGGTTCAAAAACCTTTTCATCCTATTAACTGTTGTGCTTCTTTTTGCTTGTCTTTGGGTACAAAAACAAAAAAAATTTGCATATTGGTAACAAAAAATTACTATATTCATGTGCAGGGATTTAGTCAGAGTGATAAGGTGCAGAATGAGAATAAGAAATCATTTCTTTTAAAACAACACATTCCTGTCTGTGTGTATGTGTTCTGTTGTGTTTACTGATGAGGAATCATAAGGCAGTGACCACAGGGGAATTTTTTGGAGCACACTGACATGCAACAGTGTTCAAGAAAAAGCCTGAGCATTGTTACTGTACTTCAGTCACAAAGCGTCGTCTTCTCCTCGAGGGGGGTGAAACAGTGTGGTTGACTCCTCCCTGCTTCCCTGTCTCACTCTGTTTGCTGGTTGGTTTGCTGGGATTGTTGCCCAAAAAATTGCAGTGTATCACCGACTTTAGATTTGTCAGGCTGTCTACTGGTGAGGTCGCACTTTGAAGACACAGAGCTGAAACGCCTTATTCCACAGGCTAATCTCCAGTTCATTTTCCCCTTCTACAGTTTCAGGTAGACAAACCATGTGTGATCAGATAGGGAAATATCTGATCACAGGTTTTGTTTCTTAGCTGCGTTTACATTTTTATTTATTTTAAACTTTTTTTTTAAAACAAGATAGTCTTTTGAGAAACAATGTTACTTTTTACAACAAGTTTTTGGATAACTGGCTTGTTCTGTTTTAATAACATTTTAATTACACTTTTGGGGTTTGAGTTGTTTTTTATCTGACATTTTTTTCAGATTTGTATGTTGTCTGCTCTGAATATTAGATCTTACAGACAAAATAAAAAGGAAATTAATGTTTGGGGTCACTGTAAAGTGTGCAGGCACATTGCAGCTCTATGTCCACAAGTGATATGTGACATTAACTTGTCTGAACAGGACATGTGTCTTCCTCAGCCTACTGCAGATATCTGTAAACCTTAAAGCAGTGGTTGCCGGAGTCAGCGACAGCCACATGTCCATCTGAGGTGAGGGCGAGGCCCTGGGGGCCATAGAGTGGGTCTGCTGAGGTGTTGATGTAGGATAAGAAGGAGCCTGTGCTGTCAAACACCTGGAAAAGGAAAAACACAACATACTCAGGCACTCAGATTTGCAAGTTTCAGGTTGCTGTGACTTATATGGCAGTTTGCTGTGTCTGAAGTGATACTGAAGATCCACATCACAGGCAATAAGTTTTTAAGTCCTACAGATGTGATGAAAACAACCTGTCTCACCTGTATTCTGCTGTTACCCCAGTCTGCAACAATGATGTTACCATTGGAGTCCACAGCTACACCAGTGGGAGCGTTGAACTGACCATTGCCTTCACCGTGAGAGCCAAATTTGAACAAGAACTCTCCATCTGCACTGTACACCTGGGACAGGAAGCCAGTCAACACAAGCTTTGATTACACCTCCATGTGTACTTTGATACATATAATGACTGCGAATGTGTCTAAATGAATAAAGGTTAAGACCACATAAATGTGTTTTCAAAAACTTCTGAGAAAGATTTTCTTTTAAACGCAGCACATCTTACCTTCACAGAGTGATTGTGAAAATCGGTCACAATTATTTCATTCTTGTTGTTAACTGCAACAAAGTGTGGACCTGGATGAAGAGACAGAAGCAGGTTATTGAACGAATGAGCTGATTCATGTAGTTTGCCTCATTCCCTTTACTGTTAGTAGGATGTTTAAACAAATTTGAAGTAGCTCTGCCCAAAGCTGCAATTACATAACATACTTTATTCAAATGGTTAGCTGTTTTGCCTGCAATAGTGTGCTGGCATTTTTTTCATGCATTATATGCTTTGAGTTACATGATTGCTTGTTTTTTCAGAACAGAACAAAACATCAAAGTTAGATTGTCTGGAAAGGCTCAAGGCTCTGAGATTCAATCCCCTCTCACAAACATATTGGCTGAGTTCAACACTGATTGTCTTATAGTAAACAGGGGACATTGGTTAGTTTCGTGGCACTGGAGTCGGAGCAAAGAGAAATCATACACACAAATCTTTCCATAGCCATTTACACAAAAAGAAAAAACAAAGTGCATGTGACAAAATGCTCATTATTGTAATAGTAAGTGATGATTACAATGGGTTGTACTTGTATGTTTGATCAGTATCGTACAGGCACAGCTCGATCACGTAATCAGGGGTTGGGTTAGACAAAGGGCACTGCACTGTGGGATTAAAGGTTGCAGCAAGGGCGTAGGTTTGCATGTGGACGGTAGGGACATGTCCCTACCAATATTTTGGAAGGAAAGAATTGTCCCTACCAATATATGGGTGAACTCGTTCACACTATGTTTGGAGTGAAGTCATATTAGATCATAGATCATATCAATGTCTCCAAGAGGGTACAACCAAATGACTTTTTTTATGGGGTGGCACGGTAATAAAGTGGTTAGAACCAACGCCTGAAAGTGAGATGGTTCCGGGTTCGATCTCTGGCCATGTGTCTGTGTGGGTTCTGTCTAGTTACTCTGGCTTCCTCCCACAGTCCAAAGACATGCACATTAGGTTAATTAAGGTTTTCTGATATTTTATACCTTAATATAGTATAACGTTTTATGCCTTACTATACTATGACATTTTTATGAATTTTTATGCCTTACTATACTATGTTCATTTATGCCATTCTATATTATGACGTTTTTACGACATTTATACCTTATTATAGTATGACATTTTATGCCATACTATACTGTCATTTTTATGACTTTTAATGCCTTACTGAACTATGTTGATTTGTGCCTTGCTATACTATGAGGTTTTTATGACTTTTTATGTCATACTATACTATGTGGTTTTTATGATTTTTTATGCCTTACCATAGTATGACATTTTAAGCCTTACTATACTATGATATTTTTATGACTTTTTAATGCCATACTATACTATGTCGTTTTTTATGACTTTTTTGCCATACTATACTATTTCGTTTTTTTAATACTTTTTTGCCATACTATACTATGTTGTTTTTATGCTATGTTATGCGTTACTGTACTATGTTGATTTATGCCTTGCTATACTATGAAGTTTTTATGACTTTTTATACCATAATATACTATGATGTTTTTGTGACTTTTTACAATATGCCATACTATACTATGTCATTTTTATGACTTTTCATGCAGTACTACACTATGACGTTTTTAAGACTTTTTATACCATAATATACTATGACGTTGTTATGACTTTTTATGCCATACTATACTGTCGTTTTTTTATGACTTTTTATGCCATACTATACTATGTCATTTTATGCCTTACTATAATATGTCGTTTTTATGACTTTTTATACTATAATATACTATGACCTTTTTATGACTTTTTATGCCATACTATACTATGTCATTTTTTATGACTTTTTATGCCACACTATACTATGTCGTTTTTATGACTTTTAATGCCTTACTATACTTTGACATTTTATGCCTTACTATAATATGTCGTTTTTATGACTTTTTATACCATAATATACTATGACCTTTTTATGACATTTTATGCCATACTATACTATGTGATTTTTTATGACTTTTTATGCCTTACTATAATATGTCGTTTTTATGACTTTTTATGCCATAATATACTATGACCTTTTTATGACTTTTTATGCCATGCTATACTATGTTGTTTTTATGACTTTTTATGCCATACTATACTATGTCGTTTTTACGACTTTTAATGCCTTACTATACTATCATGTTTTTATGACTTTTTATACCATAATATACTATGATGTTTTTGACTTTTTTGCCATACTATACTATGTTATTTTTATGACTTTTTATGCCACACAATACTATGTCATTTTTATGCCTTACTATACTATGACGTTTTTTATGACGTTTTTTGCCATACTATACTATGTTGTTTTTATGACTTTTTATGTCGTTTTTATGATATTTTATGCCAAGCTACACTATGTTGTTTTTATGACTTTTTATGCCATACTATACTATGTCGTTTTTATGACTTTTTATGCAGTACTATACTATGTCGTTTTTATGACTTTTTATAACATAATATACTACGATGTTTTTATGAATTTTTACAGCATGCCATACTATACTATGACGTTTTTATGACTTTTTATGTCATAATACACTATGTGGTTTTAATGACGTTTTATGCCATAATATACTATGACCTTTTTATGACTTTTTATGCCACACTATACTATGTTGTTTTTATGACTTTTAGTGCCTTAATATACTATGACATTTTATGCCTTACTATACTATGAAGTTTTTATGACTTTTTATGCCATTCTATACTATGTTGTTTTTATGACTTTTTATGCCATACTATACTATTTCGTTTTTATGACTTTTTTGCCATACTAAACTATGTTGTTTTTATGATATTTTATGTGTTACTGTATTATGTTGATTTATGCCTTGCGATACTATGATGTTTTTATGACTTTTTACAATATGCCATACTATACTATGTCGTTTTTATGACTTTTTATGCAGTACTATACTATGTCGTTTTTATGACTTTTAATGCCTTACTGTACTATGTGGTTTTTATGACTTTTTATGCCATACTACACTATGACGTTTTTACGACTTTTTATACCATAATATACTATGACGTTTTTATGACTTTTATGCCATACTATACTGTCATTTTTTATGACTTTTTATGCCATACTATACTATGTCATTTTTTATGACTTTTAATGCCTTACTATAATATGACATTTTATGCCTTACTATAATATGTCGTTTTTATGACTTTTTATACTATAATATACTATGACCTTTTTGTGACATTTTATGCCATACTATACTATGTCGTTTTTATGACTTTTAATGCCACACTATACTATGACATTTTATGCCTTACTATACTATGACGTTTTTATGACTTTTTATACTATAATATACTATGACCTTTTTGTGACGTTTTATGCCACACTATACTATGTCGTTTTTATGACTTTTAATGCCTTACTATACTATGACATTTTATGTCTTACTATACTATGACGTTTTTATGACTTTTTATACCATAATATAATGTCGTTTTTATGAATTTTTATGCCATGCTATACTATGTCGTTTTTATGACTTTTTACAATATGCCATACTATACTATGTCATTTTTTATGACTTTTTATGCAACACTATACTATGTCGTTTTTATGACTTTTTATACCATAATATACTATGTAGTTTTTATGACTTTTTATGCCATGCTATACTATATTGTTTTTATGACTTTTTATGCCATACTATACTATGTCGTTTTTATGACTTTTTACAGTATGCCATACTATACTATGTCGTTTTTATGACTTTTAATGCCTTACTATACTATCATGTTTTTATGACTTTTTAATACCATAATATACTAGGACGTTTTTATGACTTTTTATGCCATACTATACTATGACGTTGTTACGACTTTTTATACTATGATATACTATGATGTTTTTATGACTTTTTTGCCATACCATACTATGTTGTTTTTATGACTTTTTATGCCACGCAATACTATGTCATTTTTATACATTACTATAGTATGAAGTTTTTTATGAATTTTTTTGCCATACTATACTATGTCGTTTTTATGACTTTTTATGCCATACTATACTATGTCGTTTTTATGACTTTTAATGCCTTATTATACTATGACATTTTATGCCTTACTATACTATGAAGTTTTTATGACTTTATACCATAATATACTATGTCGTTTTTATAACTTTTTACAGTATGCCATACTATACTATGTCGTTTTTATGACTTTTTATGCAGTACTATACTATGTCGTTTTTATGACTTTTTATGCAGTACTATACTATGCCGTTTTTATGACTTTTTATACCATAATATACTATGATGTTTTTATGACTTTTTACAGCATGCCATACTATACTATTTGGTTTTTATGACTTTTTATGTCATAATATACTATGTCGTTTTTATGACTTTTTATACCATAATATACTATGACCTTTTTTTTTTTTAAAGTATATTTTTTGGGCTTTTTATGCCTTTATTTGATAGTATAGTGGAGAGAGACAGGAATCGGGGAGGCAGAGAGAGGGGGAATGACATGCAGCGAAGGGCCGTCCGATGCGGGATTCGAAACGGGGCCAACTGCAGCGAGGACTGTAGCCTCTACACATGGAGCGCCTGCTTAGACCACTACGCTACACGACGCCCCCTTTTTATGACTTTTTACAGCATGCCGTTTTTATGACTTTTTACAGCATGCCATACTATACTATTTGGTTTTTATGACTTTTTATGTCATACTATACTATGTCATTTTTTATGACTTTTTATGCCATACTATACTATGTCGTTTTTATGACTTTTAATGCCTTACTATACTATGACATTTTATGCCTTACTATACTGTCATTTTTTTATGGCTTTTTATGCCATACTATACTATGTTGATTTATGGCTTGCTATACTATGAGGTTTTTATGACTTTTTATACCATAATATACTATGATGTTTTTATGACTTTTTATAGTATGCCATACTATACTATGTCGTTTTTATGACTTTTTATGCAGTATTATACTATGCCGTTTTTATGACTTTTAATGCCTTACTGTACTATGTTGATTTATGCCTTGCTATAATATGAGGTTTTTATGACTTTTTATCCCATAATATACTAAGATGTTTTTATAACTTTTTACAGTATGCCATACTATACTATGTTGTTTTTATGACTTTTTATGCAGTACTATACTATGCCGTTTTTATGACTTTTAATGCCATACTATACTATGTCGTTTTTATGACTTTTTATGCCATACTATACTATGTCGTTTTTATGACTTTTAATGCCTTACTATACTATGACATTTTATGCCTTACTATACTATGAAGTTTTTATGACTTTATACCATAATATACTATGTCGTTTTTATAACTTTTTATGTCATGCTATACTATGTTGTTTTTATGACTTTTTATGCAGTACTATACTATGCCGTTTTTATGACTTTTAATGCCTTACTGTACTATGTTGAGTTATGCCTTGCTATACTATGAAGTTTTTATGACTTTTTATACCATAATATACTAAGATGTTTTTATAACTTTTTACAGTATGCCATACTATACTATGTCGTTTTTATGACTTTTTATGCAGTACTATACTATGTTGTTTTTATGACTTTTAATGCCTTACTGTACTATGTTGATTTATGCCTTGCTATACTATGTCGTTTTTTATGACTTTTTACAGTATGCCATACTATACTATGTCGTTTTTATGACTTTTTATGCAGTATTATACTATGCCGTTTTTATGACTTTTAATGCCTTACTGTACTATGTTGATTTATGGCTTGCTATACTATGAGGTTTTTATGACTTTTTATACCATAATATACTATGATGTTTTTATGACTTTTTACAGTATGCCATACTATACTATGTCGTTTTTATGACTTTTTATGCAGTATTATACTATGCCGTTTTTATGACTTTTAATGCCTTACTGTACTATGTTGATTTATGGCTTGCTATACTATGAGGTTTTTATGACTTTTTATACCATAATATACTATGATGTTTTTATGACTTTTTACAGTATGCCATACTATACTATGTCGTTTTTATGACTTTTTATGCAGTATTATACTATGCCGTTTTTATGACTTTTAATGCATTACTGTACTATGTTGATTTATGCCTTGCTATACTATGAGGTTTTTATGACTTTTTATACCATAATATACTAAGATGTTTTTCTAACTTTTTACAGTATGCCATACTATACTATGTCGTTTTTATGACTTTTTATGCAGTACTATACTATGCCGTTTTTATGACTTTTAATGCCTAACTGTACTATGTTGATTCATGCCTTGCTATACTATGAAGTTTTTATGACTTTTTATACCATAATATACTATGATGTTTTTATGACTTTTTACAGCATGCCATACTATACTATTTGGTTTTCATGACTTTTTATGTCATAATATACTATGTCGTTTTTATGACTTTTTATACCATAATATACTATGACCTTTTTATGACTTTTTATGCCATACTATATTATGTCCTTTTTATGACTTTTAATGCCTTACTATACTATGACATTTTATGCCTTACTATACTGTCATTCTTTTATGACTTTTTATGCCATACTATACTATGTCATTTTATGCCTTACTACAATATGTCATTTTGATGACTTTTTATACCATAATATACTATGATGTTTTTATGACTTTTTATGCCATACTATACTATATCGTTTTTATGACTTTTTATGCCATACTATACTATGTCGTTTTTATGACTTTTTATGCCATACTATACTATGTCGTTTTTATGACTTTTAATGCCTTACTATACTATGACATTTTATGCCTTACTATACTATGAAGTTTTTATGACTTTATACCATAATATACTATGTCGTTTTTATAACTTTTTATGTCATGCTATACTATGTTGTTTTTATGACTTTTTATGCAGTACTATACTATGCCGTTTTTATGACTTTTAATGCCTTACTGTACTATGTTGAGTTATGCCTTGCTATACTATGAAGTTTTTATGACTTTTTATACCATAATATACTAAGATGTTTTTATAACTTTTTACAGTATGCCATACTATACTATGTCGTTTTTATGACTTTTTATGCAGTACTATACTATGTTGTTTTTATGACTTTTAATGCCTTACTGTACTATGTTGATTTATGCCTTGCTATACTATGTCGTTTTTTATGACTTTTTACAGTATGCCATACTATACTATGTCGTTTTTATGACTTTTTATGCAGTATTATACTATGCCGTTTTTATGACTTTTAATGCCTTACTGTACTATGTTGATTTATGGCTTGCTATACTATGAGGTTTTTATGACTTTTTATACCATAATATACTATGATGTTTTTATGACTTTTTACAGTATGCCATACTATACTATGTCGTTTTTATGACTTTTTATGCAGTATTATACTATGCCGTTTTTATGACTTTTAATGCATTACTGTACTATGTTGATTTATGCCTTGCTATACTATGAAGTTTTTATGACTTTTTATACCATAATATACTAAGATGTTTTTATGACTTTTTACAGTATGCCATACTATACTATGTCGTTTTTATGACTTTTTACAGTATGCCATACTATACTATGTTGTTTTTATGACTTTTAATGCCTTACTGTACTATGTTGATTTATGCCTTGCTATACTATGTCGTTTTTTATGACTTTTTACAGTATGCCATACTATACTATGTCGTTTTTATGACTTTTTATGCAGTATTATACTATGCCGTTTTTATGACTTTTAATGCCTTACTGTACTATGTTGATTTATGGCTTGCTATACTATGAGGTTTTTATGACTTTTTATACCATAATATACTATGATGTTTTTATGACTTTTTACAGTATGCCATACTATACTATGTCGTTTTTATGACTTTTTATGCAGTATTATACTATGCCGTTTTTATGACTTTTAATGCCTTACTGTACTATGTTGATTTATGGCTTGCTATACTATGAGGTTTTTATGACTTTTTATACCATAATATACTATGATGTTTTTATGACTTTTTACAGTATGCCATACTATACTATGTCGTTTTTATGACTTTTTATGCAGTATTATACTATGCCGTTTTTATGACTTTTAATGCATTACTGTACTATGTTGATTTATGCCTTGCTATACTATGAGGTTTTTATGACTTTTTATACCATAATATACTAAGATGTTTTTCTAACTTTTTACAGTATGCCATACTATACTATGTCGTTTTTATGACTTTTTATGCAGTACTATACTATGCCGTTTTTATGACTTTTAATGCCTAACTGTACTATGTTGATTCATGCCTTGCTATACTATGAAGTTTTTATGACTTTTTATAACATAATATACTAAGATGTTTTTATAACTTTTTACAGTATGCCATACTATACTATGTTGTTTTTATGACTTTTTATGCAGTACTATACTATGCCGTTTTTATGACTTTTAATGCCTAACTGTACTATGTTGATTCATGCCTTGCTATACTATGAAGTTTTTATGACTTTTTATACCATAATATACTATGATGTTTTTATGACTTTTTACAGCATGCCATACTACACTATTTGGTTTTCATGACTTTTTATGTCATAATATACTATGTCGTTTTTATGACTTTTTATACCATAATATACTATGACCTTTTTATGACTTTTTATGCCATACTATATTATGTCCTTTTTATGACTTTTAATGCCTTACTATACTATGACATTTTATGCCTTACTATACTGTCATTCTTTTATGACTTTTTATGCCATACTATACTATGTCATTTTATGCCTTACTACAATATGTCATTTTGATGACTTTTTATACCATAATATACTATGATGTTTTTATGACTTTTTATGCCATACTATACTATATCGTTTTTATGACTTTTTATGCCATACTATACTATGTCGTTTTTATGACTTTTTATGCCATACTATACTATGTCGTTTTTATGACTTTTAATGCCTTACTATACTATGACATTTTATGCCTTACTACACTATGAAGTTTTTATGACTTTATACCATAATATACTATGTCGTTTTTATAACTTTTTATGTCATGCTATACTATGTTGTTTTTATGACTTTTTATGCAGTACTATACTATGCCGTTTTTATGACTTTTAATGCCTTACTGTACTATGTTGAGTTATGCCTTGCTATACTATGAAGTTTTTATGACTTTTTATAACATAATATACTAAGATGTTTTTATAACTTTTTACAGTATGCCATACTATACTATGTCGTTTTTATGACTTTTTATGCAGTACTATACTATGTTGTTTTTATGACTTTTAATGCCTTACTGTACTATGTTGATTTATGCCTTGCTATACTATGTCGTTTTTTATGACTTTTTACAGTATGCCATACTATACTATGTCGTTTTTATGACTTTTTATGCAGTATTATACTATGCCATTTTTATGACTTTTAATGCCTTACTGTACTATGTTGATTTATGGCTTGCTATACTATGAGGTTTTTATGACTTTTTATACCATAATATACTATGATGTTTTTATGACTTTTTACAGTATGCCATACTATACTATGTCGTTTTTATGACTTTTTATGCAGTATTATACTATGCCGTTTTTATGACTTTTAATGCATTACTGTACTATGTTGATTTATGCCTTGCTATACTATGAAGTTTTTATGACTTTTTATACCATAATATACTAAGATGTTTTTATGACTTTTTATGCAGTATTATATTATGCCGTTTTTATGACTTTTAATGCATTACTGTACTATGTTGATTTATGGCTTGCTATACTATGAGGTTTTTATGACTTTTTATACCATAATATACTATGATGTTTTTATGACTTTTTACAGTATGCCATACTATACTATGTCGTTTTTATGACTTTTTATGCAGTATTATACTATGCCGTTTTTATGACTTTTAATGCCTTACTGTACTATGTTGATTTATGGCTTGCTATACTATGAGGTTTTTATGACTTTTTATACCATAATATACTATGATGTTTTTATGACTTTTTACAGTATGCCATACTATACTATGTCGTTTTTATGACTTTTTATGCAGTATTATACTATGCCGTTTTTATGACTTTTAATGCCTTACTGTACTATGTTGATTTATGCCTTGCTATACTATGAAGTTTTTATGACTTTTTATACCATAATATACTATGATGTTTTTATGACTTTTTACAGTATGCCATACTATACTATGTCGTTTTTATGACTTTTTATGCAGTATTATACTATGCCGTTTTTATGACTTTTAATGCCTTACTGTACTATGTTGATTTATGGCTTGCTATACTATGAGGTTTTTATGACTTTTTATATCATAATATACTATGATGTTTTTATGACTTTTTACAGTATGCCATACTATACTATGTCGTTTTTATGACTTTTTATGCAGTACTATACTATGCCGTTTTTATGACTTTTAATGCCTAACTGTACTATGTTGATTCATGCCTTGCTATACTATGAAGTTTTTATGACTTTTTATACCATAATATACTAAGATGTTTTTATGACTTTTTACAGTATGCCATACTATACTATGTCGTTTTTATGACTTTTTATGCAGTATTATACTATGCCGTTTTTATGACTTTTAATGCCTAACTGTACTATGTTGATTTATGCTTGCTATACTATGAGGTTTTTATGACTTTTTATACCATAATATACTATGATGTTTTTATGACTTTTTACAGTATGCCATACTATACTATGTCGTTTTTATGACTTTTTATGCAGTATTATACTATGCCGTTTTTATGACTTTTAATGCCTTACTGTACTATGTTGATTTATGGCTTGCTATACTATGAGGTTTTTATGACTTTTTATACCATAATATACTATGTCGTTTTTATGACTTTTTACAGTATGCCATACTATACTATGCCGTTTTTATGACTTTTAATGCCTTACTGTACTATGTTGATTTATGGCTTGCTATACTATGAGGTTTTTATGACTTTTTATACCATAATATACTATGATGTTTTTATGACTTTTTACAGTATGCCATACTATACTATGTCGTTTTTATGACTTTTTATGCAGTATTATACTATGCCGTTTTTATGACTTTTAATGCAGTACTATACTATGCCGTTTTTATGACTTTTAATGCCTAACTGTACTATGTTGATTCATGCCTTGCTATACTATGAAGTTTTTATGACTTTTTATACCATAATATACTATGATGTTTTTATGACTTTTTACAGTATGCCATACTATACTATGTCGTTTTTATGACTTTTTATGCAGTACTATACTATGCCGTTTTTATGACTTTTAATGCCTTACTGTACTATGTTGATTTATGGCTTGCTATACTATGAGGTTTTTATGACTTTTTATACCATAATATACTATGATGTTTTTATGACTTTTTACAGTATGCCATACTATACTATGTTGTTTTTCTAACTTTTTACAGTATGCCATACTATACTATGTCGTTTTTATGACTTTTTATACCATAATATACTATGACCTTTTTATGACTTTTTATGCCATACTATACTATGTCATTTTTTATGACTTTTTATGCCACACTATACTATGTCGTTTTTATGACTTTTAATGCCTTACTATACTATGACATTTTATGCCTTACTATACTGTCATTTTTTTATGACTTTTTATGCCATACTATACTATGTCATTTTATGCCTTACTATAATATGTCGTTTTGATGACTTTTTATACCATAATATACTATGATGTTTTTATGACTTTTTATGCCATACTATACTATGTCGTTTTTATGACTTTTTATGCCATACTATACTATGTCGTTCTTATGACTTTTCATGCCATACTATACTATGTCGTTTTTATGACTTTTAATGCCTTACTATACTATGACATTTTTTGCCTTACTATACTATGAAGTTTTTATGACTTTATACCATAATATACTATGTCGTTTTTATGACTTTTTATGCCATACTATACTATGTCGTTTTTTATGACTTTTTACAGTATGCCATACTATACTATGTCGTTTTTATGACTTTTTATACAGTACTAGACTATGCCGTTTTTATGACTTTTAATGCCTTACTGTACTATGTTGATTTATGTCTTGCTATACTATGTTGTTTTAATGATTTTTTATGCCACACTATACTATGTCGTTTTTATGACTTTTTATCCCTTACTGTACTATGATGTTTTTATGACTTTTTACGGTATGCCATACTATACTATGTCGTTTTTATGACTTTTTATGCCATACTATACTGTGTCGTTTTTATGACTTTTTATGACTTACTATACTATGACGTTTTTATGACTTTTTTGCTATACTATACTATGTCATTTTTATGACTTTCATGCCTTACTGTTCTATGTCAATTTATACCTTGCTATATTATGAAGTTTTTATGACTTTTTTTACGATAATATACTATAATGTTTTTATGACTTTTTACGGTATGCCATACTATACTATGTCGTTTTTATGACTTTTTATGCCATACTATACTGTGTCGTTTTTACGACTTTTTATTATGTCGTTTTTATGACTTTTTATGCCATGCTATACTATGTTGTTTTTAGGACTTTTTATGCCACACTATTATATCTACTATACTATGTAATTTTATGCCTTAATATAATATGCCGTTTTGATGACTTTTTATACCATAATATACTATGACGTTTTTATGACTTTTTTGCTATACTATACTATGTCATTTTTATGACTTTCATGCCTTACTGTTCTATGTCAATTTATACCTTGCTATATTATGAAGTTTTTATGACTTTTTTTACGATAATATACTATAATGTTTTTATGCCTTTTTACAGTATGCCATACTATACTATGTCGTTTTCATGACTTTTTATGCCATAATATACTATGACGTTATATGCCTTACTATAATATGACGTTTTTATGACTTTTTTATTCCATAATATACTATGACGTTTTTATGACTTTTTACAGTATGCCATACTATACTATGTTGTTTTTATGACTGTTTATGATTTACTATACTATGACGTTTTATACCTTACTATACTATGAACTATTTTATCACTTTTTATACCTTACTATAGTATGACGTTTCATGCCATACTATGCTATGACCTTTTTATGACTTTTTATGCCACACTATACTGTCGTTTTTATGACTTTTAATGCCTTACTGTACTATGTCAATTCATGCCTTGCTATACTTTGCCGTTTTTATGACTTTTTATACCATAATATACTATGTCGTTTTATGACTTTTTATACCATAATATACTATGACGTTTTTATGACTTTTTTGCTATACTATACTATGTCATTTTTATGACTTTCATGCCTTACTATAGTATGACGTTTTATGCCTTATTATACTATGACGTTTTTATGACTTTTTTGCCAAACTACACTATATCATTTTTATGACTTTCATGCCTTACTATAGTATGATATTTTAAGCCTTTTAAGCCTAAACTATGACGTTTATATGCCTAAATATAATATGAAATTTTTTATGATTTAGTATACAATGACATTTTTGTGCCTTACCACACTAAGACTTTTTTTGACTTAATATAGTTTATATTTTTATTCAGTACTATAGTATGACATTGAATTTTCATGCCTTACTATACCATGAGTTTTCATTCCCTAGCATACTATGATGTTGCTTATGGTTTGGAATGGTAGTGTAGTTTTTTGAGCTTTTGCCTCACAGTTTTGAGTGAGAAGAGTCTGGGTTCGGACCCAGGGCAGCCCAAAAATATGCACATCAGTTTAAGTGTCAACTCTATTGCCTTCCCATACTATGACTTTTTATGCCATACTATACTATGACATACAGTATGACATATAAATGACATATAGGTCTCTATATCAAGAATGATGTTACCATATGTGTCACATATAAGAGGATACACACATATAAGAGGATATATTATAATGACATATATAAGTATATATAATATATATATAAGTTTATAACATATATGAAATATATGAAATATAGTAAAATGCAACTTTATTAACATATATAATTATATTACATTTGCGTATGGGCATTTCTGAATCTAAATTCAGATCTTATATGTTAATAAACCATTAGGTTGACAGCATTAAAAAGTCAATCTCTTTGTTTTGGAGGGGTGGCGGTGTTGTTGTGTCCCTACCAATGTTGAGACCAAACCTACGCCCCTGGGTTGCAGCAAGGCCACACTTAGTACTTACTGAAAACTGAGCCAGATTTATTTAAGTTTGGGCCAAGTTTTTCTGAATTGGAAAAACAGGAAGAACAGAAAGAAAGAAAAAAAATATGTAGTCAGAGATGGAGGATAAGCAAAGAAGAAAGAAGAAAATAGAGTAGGGTGGTCAGCACAGGCACAGTGTGTGAGGGGATTCTGTTGCCTGGGGGCTTTGCCTACAAGTGTATACAGGCTTATATTTTTTTTAAAGAGGATGTAATCACAACATAACACTTCAGTCTATAGTCAGAAATACAATAAAAGCACAAACCAAACCAAAGAATCGAGTGGAGAATCGCATATTTACACCCTGATGATGTGGCCATTGCCTCACTTCCTACTTTCATGCTCAGATAGGCACAGCTAATAGCTAACTATTATAGAGGTGAAAGAAAATAACTGTGAACTGCACCTTTGTTAGTCAGAGAGTTCACAATGAGTGCTTATATAGAGATATAAAAAGCACTAAAATGCAAGCTGCAAAACATGTTGCAGAATATTATCCTTACAATATTTTGTGTTGCCATATATTTTTTTAAATACATTAATCATGACAGATTTACTTTAAAAAGCTGGTAGACACAGCTGCCCCAGTGACAGATAGTGCCAGTGAACGAGAGGGTGTTGTTTGTGAGCTTCCCGTCTTGTTGCGACGTATTAATGCTTCCTTCTCACCTGCAAACTGTCTCTCCGATGTCCCCCTGCCTCCAAACTTAGTCACAAGCTTCCCATTGGACTGAAAGATGAAGACACAGCAGGCCTTGTTGTCCACGGTGATGATGTGTCCATTCTTATCCACAGCCACACCTTTAGGACCCATGAGCCGGCCTGCGCCGATCTTATTCTGGGAGGGTGTAAGACAGAGAGGATTTTAGCAGGGAAAGAAAGAAATGGACATTGAGAGAATTTCTAAACCATCGTTATCTCTTTATGTTATAATGTTTATTTTCTTATGTTTCACCTAATGAATTCAGAAAAGCTTTTGAGACAGTGCAGCCTCACCTTAAACTTGCCATCAGAGGAGAAGATGCTGACCCAACGATTGTCATAGTCAGCCACAACAATGTCGCCGTTCATGTCCACAGTGACGCCTGTCGGTCTTTGCAGCTGCCCCGGAGACCGACCTCTGACCCCAAAGCGCATCTTGAACTGGCCATCATTGGAGAATACCTGTAATCAGTTCCATCACAGGACATTAACAACAATACTTTCCTTTTCTACATGACCCACACATGTTTGCACCTTACATGCATCTTCCTCTCTGCGTCTGCCTCACCTGTATGCACTGGTTGTTGCTGTCAGCCACCACCACTCTGCCGTTACTAGAGGCTGAGATTCCCTGCAGATTGGTGAACTCCCCCCTCTCTCTGCCCCGGGACCCTGAAAGAAAAATAATTACACACTAAGTAAATGTGCCATTTGATATTTTCACCTTAGTTCCAGTGTGTCACATTTTTCCTCAAAGGCTCATACATTGATGCTGATCATTTTACAAAGCATAACTTGACTTTTACCTTCCAGGTAAATTGAGTTTTTTTTTTTCATGTCAGTACAGTTCAAAAATGAACTTGCATAAACCTGCCTGAGCCAGGTACTCAATCACAGTGAGAAAATTACACTTTCATTCATTTGTGGAAGTTACATAATCTCTCTTTCTCTAACTCTTCATAATGCAAATAAGCTACCAGCAAATTCTTATTATCCTTTACACATCATCCATGTTTGCTTGTTGTTTGCTTTCTAGGTGTGATCTCCTGACAACATAGCTTGTGAATACACTGGATTTTCTGTGGATGTCATTCCTTCTGTCAGGTCTCAGCAGGTTGATTTTCATTCTGCAGTCCAGTGGCATGAACTGAAAACAGCCAGGAAGTGAGAATGCCAATCTAAAAACTTGTTTTATGGTTCAGAGACTAGTTTGTGGTAATGCTACACATTCCTGATCTGCAATTAAAACAACAAATACAGGAAATACAGAGGAAATATAGTATTTTCCCTGCTATGACATATGTCTACATCCTCTCCTAGATGTGGTCAGCCGTCTTACCCACTCTGTAGATGAGCTCATCTTCAATGGGGTTCTCCTTTTTCTTGGTGGTGCTGTACATGCTGGAGGGCCGCCGCACCGCTTTCTGCCGTATGTGGCCCCCTGTCCCGCTGGGAGACTTCACCCTCCTCTTCACGTCATCCGGAGACTGCGGCACATCTGAGGGCTTCACTGCCCGCAGGCGGAACGGGCTGCTGCGTATCGGCTGGCCGTACAGCAGCAGAGCGAAGGAGTACTCTCCCTCAGAGCGTAACGTGTAGCCCACCTCATATGTTCCGTTCTTATTGTCCGTTACCTCTGTCTCTGCAGCGCGGTTCCCATCAACGGACGTTATCTCTGCTTTTAAAACAGCGTTTCCTGTCCGCACCAGCTCGCCATCCTGCAGACAGAGGTCACTGATTCAATTCCACAACAACAAAAAAATAAAAAATCTCTTGTTGTTCAAGCATGATGCACATGGGCGCAGCATCTAGGGCAGCACTTTCTACAGACACATCACAAGCTCCTAAAAGATTTTATTTTTGATAATAATAATATCCTCATTAGTTGCCTTGGTTACAAGAGTCTCCACCATAAAATAACTTGCAAAAAACAAGCTAAAAATGGCATTAAATTTCAAGCTGTTCTCCATGGTTCACTTTACACATGTAGGAAATGACAGTGAGGCTAAATGACATGAAGACAGTACCTTATCTTTTGTTGTCACAGTAACGGTGTGGTGCTGCCCGGTTGCTGCATGGCGGAGGCCCTCTCCTGTGGCGACGGAGGTGTGAGCTACAGCTGCTGTGGTGAGGAGAACACCCAGGTTTTGGATGGAGCGTCGCAGACCTTCAGTCTCCACCTGCAGCGCACAAGATACACAACATTTTCAACTGTAGAATAACTTCCTGCTTTCTAAAGTTGGTGGAAAACAAACCAGTTAAAAGGAAAGTGAATATTAAGCCATCAGATGACCATGAATACAACTGGGATGTTCATGTTGCTCTGTATCTGCTGGATGTAAAAACTTAATTAACTCAGCTTTAATGTCTATATTCTCCAGCGATAAACATCAACATTTCACACATCACAGAACAACTTGAGATCATTAGTGACAACATGGAAAAACTCCCACACCCTCAATAGGAGAAAAAAATGTTAATAATAGACTCAAGAACTGCTTAGAAATTGCATTGCGTCACCATATAGGAACATCAGTCAGATCACAATAGTAAAAAGCAGAGAAACAGTTTGAATCAGTATAAGCAGCAGGCGATACCTGGCAGTCCAGGTGTGCATTCTGATGTGGTCTCTCGGGAAAGTCGTGTCGGGCCAGCGCTGTTACCCGCTCACTCATCTGCTTCTGAACCAGCAGCACCTTGCAAGAGACACATATTGTCTTCTAAGTCAGTTTTTAATACATCATTTGGCAAGAGCTCCCATTGTGTTACACTGCTGCATCATATTTGATAGCTGGCTCCCATAAGTGTTGTTAAGTGTTTGCTAGCTTGCTTGAACAAATTACAATCTGTCAGCGCACCTCAGTAGCACTCCCGTGGCTGAGAGCCTGCTCTGTAAAGCTGCAGCTGCTCTGGATGTGTTCCTTCCCCTGAAGGAGAGATGAGAGCTGGGTCTGCAGGACCTGCACTCAGGTAAGTGGAATACAAGGGGACACAGAAGAGCGAGTGGATGAGGAGAACAGGTCAGAGTAAAATGTGAGATGAGATGAAATATATAAAAAGAGGTGATTAAGAGTCTTTTATAATATTAAGTATTGTTGACAGGAATGTGAGAAATGTGACATGTTCGTATGAATGTGTACGCTTGTGTGTCTGACTATGAGTGTGCAAAGATGCAAGTGCACAGAAATATGCATGTGCATGCATGTGAGAGCATATACTGTATACTCTATATATATATAACATGCTAACCTTCTGCTTGGCGCTGCAGATGCTCTCCAGGTCTGTGATGAGGGCCGACTTGCGCTGATGCAGCGCCCGCTCCAGCTCTTCGAACGTGCTGGTAATCTCTGCCACTGCCTCATTCTTCCTGTCATTCAGCTGGCGAGAGATCTCACTCACCAGCTCGATGGCTGCTGTCAGCTGAGGGAGCCTGCAAGATCGCACAAGATTGCACAATGTGAACTTTTATAAATCCTTACTAAAATTAAATTAAAAATCAAAAGATAATCTGATGAGGAAGTAGCTAGAAAGCTACAAAAACGTATTCTTTGCTGAGCATGAACATGAGTCACTATAATCAGTACCAAGTTTTAACACGCCAGGCACAGCACAGCACAGGTGACATTTGATGGCAAACTGGGCCAAATGCCTAAACTCCCAAACACCTGATGTGAAGGATATATTCTGAAAGCTTTATCAAGGCATCAAGCTCCCCACCTGCTGTGTATTGCGTCCAGCTGTGTCTTCAGCGCAGCCTTGTGCTGTTCCACGACGTCCCGCAGAGGAACAGTCACATGCTCCCGGTGCTCGCCCTCTGTACAGTCCAGACACATGGCCGTCTCACATGATTCGCAGTAGAACTCCATCACCTGCAGAGGGAGACAAACTAAGTAAAAAGAAAAGCTCCCTCATTCTTGCTGGGAATTGCAGATAGGTTTAAGTTCAGTTTTCACTTGCACATTAATAATTGCTAATAACAAAAGAGGCGATGACTGAGCTGAGAGCTTCCCACCTTCCCCTCATGGTTTGGGCAGCAGAGGGGTTTTCCTGCAACTGCGGCACTGACTGACTCCAGGACACTGCAGGCCTCCGGCCGCGAGCACTCTGGGTCTCGTTGAAGGACCTGGTCGGACAAACATTTGAACCTTCATTATGCTGTTTTGTAATGAGCAGTAGACTTGTAAGAAAACCATCTGTGTGGCCTGGTGTTGTATTGTTTCCATTTTTCTTTTAGTGTTTTTGGGGACATTTTTTTCTTTTATTTGACAGTTAATAGCTGACAGGAAACAAGAGCAGAGAGCGGGGATATTTAATAAAAGTCCCCAGCCAGAATTGAAGTGGTGGCACTGGTAAACAAATCCTAAAAAGAGCCTCTTGAAGAAGCAAGGACTGTCCTGAATGACCTCAGTCTGAAAAAATGTCCTCCCTTTGTTTAACACTGGGAGTGGTTCTCACAAAAACAGCATCAGCAACACACATAAACCCTCTGGCTCAGTACTGTCTGTAACTGCTTTTTAATAATCTTTGCTTTGTTGTTTACTTCATAATCGTTTCTTCCTTTGTTCCATGTAAACGTACTTGAAAATCCTGTCGGGCTAAAACATTTGTGTCTGACTTGAAGTAAACAAAAAAAAAAAAAAAAGGATTAAGAGTCAAACCTCCATGAGATTAGTGATGAAGAAGTTGTTCTGTAGAGCACAAACTCCTTTCTCCGGCAAGATGGACGTCTGCCGACACACTGGACACGAGAGCGTCAGAGACTCTGGGGGAATGTAGTTCTGGAGACAACTGAGGAGGGAGAACAAGTTAAAGAAAGCACGAGTTAGAGTATGAGATATACCCATGTGATTCTTTTGCACTGTTCTGTGTATAATTATTAGTCATATTCAATTTATGGATACAGCAGAGAGAGAATGAGAGGACACTAGAGAGGGAGAGCTGTCACCTTATCACCGTAATTGAGAAACAGCGTCTGAGCGGTGCCGCTGTCACAACAAATTGGGGGAAAGTGTAAATCCAAGTCGATACACAGAACCCGCAGCCTCAGGAGAAAACACCCACAGTTTGAGGCCTTGAGTAAGTGAATTTCTGGCAAACCAATCTGCCTGACAGAGATGCACCGAGACAAAAGACTTCGGGGAGAGTATATGTTC
The DNA here is from genome assembly GCF_021018895.1 of Seriola aureovittata. Lineage (NCBI taxonomy): Eukaryota > Metazoa > Chordata > Actinopteri > Carangiformes > Carangidae > Seriola > Seriola aureovittata. The sequence goes on along the minus strand of NC_079378.1, from coordinate 6,836,872 downwards.
GTGTGTGGCCCGTATGTTTATGCGCGTGTGGCATGTGACGAGGCCCGAGCCTCATCCTGGCAGCAGTCACACATCTACATCTATCCCACCAGCCCCTAAAGGCTGAGGATGTTCAGGCTCAGTTGCCCTTAGGAGGCAATCAATTTAACATAAGACACCTTCAAACCTGAACCAAACCCACAGTCAGCAAAATTCAGCTGCAATATGCAGATTACACCGCATTCCCCTGACTGTTTTTTTTTTTTTTTCTTATCTGTAGCTTCTGTGATCACTGATACTGGGGTTAATGCTGCAACACAACCTGAGGTCATTGTCGGGGATAAGTTTCTGTTGCTGTACACAGGGGGGTCTGGCAGCTGTCTGGGCTGAGCTACATACTAACACCTGCCTGTTTAATTTATGACAACACACCAGGCCTGTGTCAACCAGGCTTTGGTGAAGTGCAGTCATGAGCTGTTGAGAGCTTTAACTAAAGTCTTGGTCTATACCTATCGCTCTGTCAACACCACTATAACACTGCTCCTTTGTCACACGCACACAGCCAGCTGGCGACCACAGGCTCAAACACTTATATGGTGAAATGATCTGTAATGATTATTTTCATTGTCGATTAAGCTTTAGATTTGCAATTACCGGAATACCTGTTTAGAGAACATTAGAAAAAGATTTCTGTTTTCTGTTTAAACTGCATATTTGTTCCAATAACAGTGAAAAAAAAAAAAAAAAAAACATATATATATATATATATATATATATATATATATTTTTTTTTTTTTTTCACAATGATATAAAACAGAGAAAAACAACAAATTAAATAGAAAAACTATTAATCAATAACCAAAACTGTTTTATTCATTATTCATTTTCTGTCAGTCTAATTGATTAACTGGCTAATTTAAAGTCCAACAGTCATGAGTATGAGCACAAGAGGCCACGTGACCCTGTTTATAGGAGGATAGAATTTATTCTGGCATAATTTCAATAGGATAACCTGAGGCGATCCTGATCACACATCGTTATAGATTCATAAGCAGATGTGCTGGAAGTTTACGTGATTAACGACAGATAATCAAAGGAAGCTAAATTAAAAGTGATACCAGACCACACCAATCACAATAGGCCCAGCAGCGGTTGCCAGCTCAGCTTTAAAACCCCTAAAACTACATCAGCCCATTCAGTATTAAAACATCTTTCTGGCTACATCATGTATAGTTCCAGACAAAAATCTGTTCACCTCAGCAGGGCTTCAGATCACATGCCATCCAGTTAAACCGGGGATTAAACTTGCTTTCTGGTGGGCAAATGCCCCTCAATGCCCCCTGCTTGGAAAAAGAATTTATCCCATACTTTGTGTGGCTATTCAAAACTATTCCATAAATATTTGTTTGATGATAGGTTTAGAAGTAAACCAGTTTGAAACATAATCCTGGTTATCCTGTGCACCTAACAACACGCCCATCCCTGCTTTCTCCATCCTCCCACCCTGACCCACAACAAACTTTCCCAAAGGCCTCCTCAGCTTGGCTCGGCACAAAAAGACTGCAGTAAGTATCGCCCGAGGGGGTGTCGTCTTTCTAAGGAACTGCAAATTCAAGTATTGTAAATGTATCTCCCAACAATGGGGCTTTTTGTCAGACTGCAGTCACTGACGGTCCCTGATGCTAAGGAATGCACTTATCCCAGTGGAGTCGGTGAGGAGAAGTGCTCTGAGCTGTTTAATTGCGGGTAGGGATTTGCAATAGATGAGGTTCTTCTATTATGGGACATGTAAATATGACAAGAATTCTTCAGTAATAAGCAGGGAGGATAAGTCCTGGCAGGGAAAACAGCCACAGTGAAGCTTGTGTTCTACCACCTTCTTTGCATGGTCACAAAAAGCTACATGTAGCAGACGGTGTGAACAGGGGTGTGCAGAGACTTGGGTTTGTGTCAGATTTAGCTTGAGGGAATTGTGGGTAATTAAGGCTTTTGCCAGCGTTCATTCAATAAGAGAGCACAAGTATTAGTTACCTTTCACAGAAGGTGTGCAGGCAGGGCAGGACCTTGGGGTTGCGGTAGTGATCCAGGCAAATGCTGCAGACCAGAAACTGCTTGTCTATCTGACGGACCACAGGGCTGGTGCTCCCAGCCTCACGCTTCGCCATGGCAGAGGACATTTAAAGCCACGAACAACGACAGCAGTTAGCCTGCAGAGAGAGAAAAAGATAAAAGTGTGAATATTTGCCTATATATGCCTATAAAAGCTTTTCTGTTGAGTGTCACTTTCATTGCCGCTAAAGCTCAGCAAACTTCCCGCAGGAGGTACCAGGAACCAAAGTGAACAAAGCTGATTAACTCCTTGATTAGTATAAAAATGTCTCCATTGTTGTGGTGTTATTTCTAGGTTAATGCCAGACAAAGCCAGCTGAAGGAGAACTGTGTGAAACAGACACATGCACCAGCGCTGAGTGTAACAGAGAGGAGCAGATGTAGACAAACCTGAATCATCATGTGCCTAACTTGTTGAACATCACAGTTGAAAATAAAGGAGGCTAAAGGCTTCGTAACTAAACACTAAGTGCAGTCAGTAGTTAAAGACATGCCTTTTAATTACAGATCTAAAAAATAATGCATTAAAACAGGTTTTCCAGGCCACACAAGTCCTCAAATCCATACCAGGAATAATACACACTCCTGATGCACCGGACCTGTTGTGACAGTTACATCCACTTCACTCGTACACACGTGTGACTGAATGAATGTGCAGAATGTGCAGGGTAGTGTCTGTGTTTCCCTCTATTTGTGTTTGTCAGTCTGTCTATATTTGCTAGTCACTAGTGAGGTCTAGTTAATAGTTCAGTACCAGAGATTCTCAAGATCAAGCCACATGTGCTACCATAAAATATAGAATTCAACATGAGTAAAATAATTGGGTTTTTTTTCTTAATCTATGTACATACACATAGATTTACATTATATATATAATTTTTTGTATAATTACATATAAAGTTTGTTGTCTTTAGACATATGAGCCTGTATACAAATAACTGATCTAGCAGTTCTATTTAGTTTCAGCGTGTATTAAAGGACCTGTGCATCCGTTTGTGAGTGATGGTATGTTATAATCCTGCATTATAATTTTTCTGGTTTGGCACTGTTTTGTTTAAATTTGGATAATACATCAGTGTATGGAATTGTTTAAAGGTCCCATATTGTATAAAGTGAAATGTCCATGTGTTTTTTGATTAGAAAGCAGGTCTAGGTTCTATATTAATACTGTGAAAGTGTCAAGGTCCAACGAGAAACACAAACAGCCTGTATTCAGAAACTAAGCCTTAAAACTTGCAGCCAGCACTTCTGTAACTTTGTGATGTCACAACAAAGCAGTCATCGCTCTCAGCCGTGACCCAAGCCCATTCCACCCTTGACGCAACATCCAAACTTGCAGGATTTGGTTTCTCTGACCGAAATCTGCTATATTTTTATTTGATCACTCAGAAAACAGTCAGCCAATCAGAAAAGAGGCTCAGAGCCTCTCCTCTGATTGGCCCATTGACCTGTTGTTGCTAGAGCTCCAGAGAGAAGCCTGAGAGAGGAGATGTTAAACTACATTCAGATGGTCTTCATCTTCTTATGGATATTAAAACTTCAAATAAAATGGAAAAGTGTAAATATGGGACCTTTAATAAGAACTGTATATTAAATGTTACCAAATATTTTCATGCTGGCTCTAATTCAAACTGCATTGAAAATACACATGTACATTTTAAATAACACACCTAATAAATTGCAATGCATGTCACTGACAGTTTATTTATTATTAATAGTGGCAAAACGGAAGAGCCCCATGCCTTACATAATCTCCTCCATTATGGAATTGCAGCTGCAAGGTATGGATATTCTGCCCAGCAACACACTTACACCACTTACACATTCATCAGCACAAGCCCCAACACATATGGCGTGACAATTACAGCAGTATGTTGAAGATGCTACTGCAGCATATTCCCATTGCTAACATGCATCTAGTGTGTGAATGTGAAATAAGACAGTGGAAAGATTAGGTGTTAGCAATGCAAAAATATCCAGTCTGAATAACAAAATGTGAGCATGCCATTTGCAACATTGGCTTTTTTGTGAGAGGTGACAAAAGGCCATCACAGTGTGTAGTTCTGAGATACACAGACCTGACCTGACCTCAGGCTTCAAATGGCACCTTTCCTGAACACTATGCATGCCATTTTTATCTGTGTTGCTAACTAGCTCAAGTAATGTAGTCCAGCCAAACGTTCTCAGTAGGTCAACACATGTATTATTCATGTTTCAGACACAGACATGTAGTCACACGCTCATATAACTGTAGGGATGAGTGGATAGTAGCGTGTGTTTCCAACAAACATACCTGGCCTTAAGATATACAGTAGTTATGAACATAAACACTTACATAAACAATAGCAAGGACACACACACTCAGGCACAAAAACACATACAAACACACTGATAATCATCATCCCCCACCAGACTCTCCCCCTGTCTGCGCATCTGTCACAGCTGGTTCTAATACGACACTCAATCCCCTATGTCCCATCTCTGCTCATGTCCAATTGTCACACACACACACACACACACACACACACACACACATACAGTACGTACACACACACATGATCAGGGTGGGTAAGAACCAGGCAGAATCTTTCCAGTCTTTGCAAAGAGGGTCCAGTGACACACAGTCTCTTGACTGGGAGGTTAAAGGTCACAATCACACGCTGGTTAGGGACAAGCAGGGTGTCTGATGGAAATGATCAGAGGCTAAATAGCTAATGTGTTGTCTACATCTAAATATGCATTGTTCTGAAGAAATCCTGCACGTAAAAGCGCCATTTCAAGAGTATCTGGTTGTCTCTGATGAAAAGAAGTTCGAATGTCTCTCCACATAATGTAGAATTAAAGAGCGATCAACCACAGGATGTTCTGTGTACTTCAGTAAAGTTCTCACACTTCCCTGCCATTCTCTGTCTGTGCTAGAACACACTGATACTAATATCATCATTCTGTGATGACGTCTGTCTAAATTTAGACACATGTATTAATGGGTAGGCGAGGGAATCAATGACAGCGAAACTAAAATAGGACCAGGGGTCTCAGAACTGCTGGAGAGTGATGTGGCTGGCGTCCGTTTATTTACTGCTGACTGTGTTTGAAAATACATTCTTTTTGGGTGGCCACAGTAATAATAAGATTCTGCATTAGAATAAATCCTCAAAATAAGAAGTATTTCTCAAAACACTGGGATGAAAAGAAAAGCACAAAAGCTTAAACCATCTGGTCAGTGTCAGTCACAGAAAATGGAAATTTGAACTTACAGTTTGACTGACACATGAAAGCTTTAAGAGTTTTACAAAGCACTTGTATGTTCTTAACAGTCCGGCTGATTGAAACATAACATGCATACATGATGCAACAACAGACACACGTGAGAGTCATGCATGCACATGAATTATGCATATGTATTCAGCCGACCGTGGTTCCAACTTCATTCATGGCTGCTTTAATTCCTAAGTGGGCCACAATGCTTAGTTTTTGAAGCTTTAAAGTAACCATGACCAGTTAACTGACAGGCTTGGCTAAATCAGAAGAGTGAGTGAAGACGTGCAGATGCGAAATTTAGCCTCTGCAGTTAAAAGCAGCAGGGTGGGATGAAGCCAAACCCAGGCAGGACTGCAGGAAGCTTCAAAAAGTGATGTATGAGCAGACACATCCTGCAGGGAGCTGTCAACTAATACCATCAAAATGAAAGGTGTTATAATTCTCCTGGCAATTATACACACAACAATAACAGCAGTAATGTTGCTGGTGACCTTAGCTTGAGTAATTCCCCGAACTCTCAGGATTACAGTGCTTGCAAGTGCGACTAACAGTGTATGTGTGTGTGTGTGTGTGTGTGTGTGTGTGTGTGTGTGTGTGTGTGTGTGTGTGTTTTAAGTGCATGATTGCAGCAGGTTCGCGTGTGACAAAAAGCTAACACCCGTGGAGTTCAAACACAAAGCGTCTATTCACTGCAGGCTTAACAGGACACAAAGTAATAGTATTCTTCCCCTCACTTTCTTTGTCTCATTCAGCTCTAAAACTCCTGCTCTTGCTTCACTGTACAACTGGATCCTCCCAGCTCATGTGTATCTCTTATAACACACACGTGGAAATGAAGTGGAGGGGGAAGAAGTGGAGTAGGAGAGACAGGAAATTAATCGTCGTTCTTCCCAGTTCAGCAGGAGGGCAGGGAGAAGGGACGGAGAGACAGACAGTTTCATCGGGAAAAGGAAAAGAACACAGTAAAAGTATCAGCCCATCTGCTCCCCGCTCACCGTCATGCACCTGTACAGCCCTGATGGATATGTGCCGACAGCCTGGACAAACTCACACACGTCACTATGGTGACAGCCGAGCTGATACTGTCAAAGTCATACATGCGCAGGTGTGCTGCATGAACATGAGGACAAACGCACACAGACATGACGGAGAGACTACCTACTGTCAGTAGAGAGGAGTAGATCAGTGTAGAACGCTCCATGGCAGAAATGTGTAAAGTCAGAGTAACACTGGAGAATCAGCACACGCCCTGACTCAAGCTCGCAGGCCCACCCCCCCACCCCCCCTCAGTCCTGCTGACCACTCTTCCTTTTCCCTTTTCCTTCTCTCGTTTTTTCTCCTTTTCCAATACAGCACACACAAACACACACACACACACACACACACACACACACACACACACAAACACACACACACACACAGGCACACTGAAAAAGGACTGAACAGGGACGACAACAGAGGGTGGGAGTGTAAATTGAAAGTCCCTCCTACTGTCAGTGCTGTTTGCAAGCATGAGCAGACTGGATACCCTCCTACTGCTGCGCTCTGATTGGCTGGGAAACTTAAACTGTGGAGTGGGGTTGCATCATGGGCCAACAATTCGTGCTGGCCAGAGGGGAGAGAGAGGTAGAGATTGAAACAGAAAAGAAGAAGGAAAGTCCAACTGTCAGAGCTGGAAAGACAATAACTTGAAACCGGGAGCATATTGCACGTCATGTCTCAATCTGGTGCCTCATTATGTGATTTGTGAAATGTTGTGCGCTCTGAAAAGCTTCGATGATCAGGCCCAGAAGCAGGTTTACTTCTCTAAACAGCAGCTGACGGGTGACGCTCATCCAAACAGTTGGATCATCTGGCCTCCAGTTACTGTTATGCAGAAATATATCATTTCTTAGCCAGCCAAGTACGCACATGCACATGCACACGCACACACACGCACACACGCAGGGCAGCCAAACAAAACACAGTTATATAATTCATGATACGTCACCTATAAAAGAAAAAAAACAAACTTCAAATGAGAATTTGGAACATATGCTTCTCCGTCAAGTATTATAGTATCAAATTACACATATGCAGGGATGAAGAAAAACCCTTAATACTGAAAAGGGGATTATCATTTTGAATTTGAAGTAAAATATCTCACCACGGGATAATTTTGCTCCCAATCTCTTAAACATGCTGTCCTTATGAAGTGCTCAAGAGTTTAATCTGGAGCAAGAGGTGACGATTTTCTGACAAAAACATCAATCTACAGTAAATCTGCGCGGATTGAGTCCAGTGGTCTCTCCTCCCTCGCTTCCGGCTCTGCGACCTCCACGCCCACACACACCTTTCCGAAATCCCATCAGCCTAATACTCACAGGCCACATCTACTATGGTGGGTTTAACAGGAAGTAAAGGATAAGAGATATGACAGATCAGTAGCTGTCTGCAGCGAATTTATTGAATCTCCCGTACAGATTATTGTGTTTTTTGTATTGCTGCAGCTTCTTAACAACTTCCACTGATTTCAGTAGGAGCCAGTGATCTTACACCTGTTAAACAAGTGAATCAAATGCATGCTGGACTTGACAGCAGTTACAAGATCTGCAGGCTTGTTCTTTCCAAACGAAATCAACTCCCACAAACATACTGCCGCTGGATAGAACAACCTAATCGGATGTCTTGTTTTCATGCTCCGCAGTAAGTAATTAGAGAAGTGGGGGGGGGGGGGGGCTATCTGACAAAACCAATATACAAAATGCTGCACTCCGGTGTGGGCAGCCTTTTGAGGGAGACTGCTGTCGTCCCTGCAGTGAGCGCTTGACAGTATTATTGCTTTAGCGTTGCGCTTTCTGCTGAAACGACAGTTTTATCAGAATATACAACTCCTGCAGTTATTAAAACTGGAGGAAGATGAACCACCAGTGGCAGCCACAGTGAGTCTCCTGAAACTATTCACGTAATGTAATGGGAGTATGCATGAAAAGACGATAGATAATGAGAAAACAAAAGTGTTTCATTACATATTCTCAGATATTACAAGGTTTATATCACTGTAGAAATTTCCCCCATTCCTTTCAATACGAATAATAATATGGTTATCATAGCAGGGAGGAGGAACTTTAGTGTGAGTCAAATGGTAGAAACAAACTCACTGCAGCTGTTGACTCTGTGTCTTCAACAACATAAAGAAACCGTTCTGCCCTGGGGTCAAGAGGCGGATCAATAACAGTAATGATGGTGATGATAGCGATGCTCATCCAACAAGAAAATCTACTACACCTACTTCAGGCAGTGAGTAAAGAATTATAGTTTCACAGAATCACATAGCTGCCATGTTGTTTTTTCAGGTCCTCCGGTGTAACACTTTTTATTCTGTGCCCTGTGGGAAGTCGCACACAGCGACAAATAATGTGAAAGTGAGTAACAAGGGTTTAAGGGTGCCGCTGTGCCTGCTCGCAGCCAGTAATGTGCCCACACTCAGCGCTGCACACCTGATGCCTTGTGTTTTAGGAGCTCTACTCCCTGCACAGCGTTGTACCCTCCTGCCTCCGTCTGCTGCGCTCTGAAACCTCGTGACCGCTGTCGGCAGAAAAAGTGAACTTGGAAAAGATGTGGAGGAAAAGAAAGAGAAGAAGGGGAAACAGACTCAAGAACATGACGAGAAGGAAAAGCGATGACGAGGAAGAGGAAAAGAGGACATACAGATAGTGTATATACACTACATTTAAACACACACACACACACACACACACACACACGTACACACACTGAATAACGAGAAGGCGCTTGTGTAACAGAGCATGATCCTGAGATCTTGGGTCTACCACGATGGCGTAGAGTCTGACAGCTCCAGGCCTGACACGATAACTCTATCTCCACAAACACACACACACACACACACACACACACACACACACACACACACACACACACACAAACACACACAGTCAGCTGTTTCAGTCTGAGTCACACTATAGCCCACCTCCCCCTTTCCTGCATTGCTGCTGAAATGACACCAATCACATACAAAAACACACACACACACACACCACACACACACACCTCACTCTGAGGGTTTAAACCATAATTTGGTCCTTATAACGATACAAATAAAACAACACACCCACAGCTAATAGATGTGTACGGACCAGCCTGTGTAACCCTCAGTTAGTATGCTCACCGAGCTTCCATTCTCCTGCACGGTTCAGTCTTAAGCCTCCACCATACATATACTTCTATATATAGAGCTATCACTTCTCATCCCCTTCACACCACTGGAAGGCACGTGCTCTGAGCTGCACACACACTGTGGAAAAGAGCAGGGATCCTCGGACGACCAGCATAGTAGTGACTCAGAAAGGCTCGAGAAGGATCCACATGCTAAACATTTGCATGATTTTGCACCTGGTTCCATAAAGCTCCGGTTCATGCGATGCATATTAGACATAGGAGTCTGATTTCATGTTTGTTTATACAGCATTAACATTGCACAACAGTGCAAACCGTATTCTCATGGTTACAGCATTTTTTAGAAGGTGTGATTATATTCAAAGTTATGAATGAAAAAAACCAAATAGGTGTAACTACTAACAAGGTTTGAGAATTATCAGCATGTGTGTCTCTGCTATTCTATACATAGATATGTAAACACACCATATGCCACACAGACACGGCAGGCCATTTGAGACTATGCACGTACCATTGTAACCAGGAGGCTTGTTATTGGCTGCTCAGAGTAAACCCGCAGTAAACACTACTGTACGTGCAAATCCCTGATTGATTGATGGGTTGAAACAAAAAAATGCAGTGGCAGTGACCCAGCTGTCGTTACACCACATCTGGCCTCAGGGAAAGCAGGTGTGTGAGCGTAAATGTGTGCCAAGAGCTCCACTTCACACAAACATCCTTTTGCCTTACATCCATATGAAACAGAATGAAAAAAAAAGAAAAGCACTCACTCAAGTGTCAGTATCATTCAAAAAAAGTTCCCTTGAAAGCATTCAACTGTAAACATACAAGTTATTGTTAGAGTCTCACACCTGCACCTGCCTTAAAATAGATGTAGTGTAAAAGTGTATAAAGAATGTGTCTCATAGAAAATAATATAAGAATTGATAATAATAAAAATTTGTAAAAGTCGTTGATCCATTTTAATCCTTTACACATCTGAAATAAACCACAAGTAAAATGTATTTCTGGGAACGCTGCAGTTTTAAAAGCATTATACCCCCCCCACACCCCCCCACCCCTCCCCACCCCCCACCCCTGCATTCACTCTGCTGCAAACAGAACTTCATCAAGAGATTCTTGACATGAATAACGTCAAGGCGAACATCAGAAGAGCAGCTCAACTCCACCGAGCCTCGAGAAATAGGATACACGGGGCGGCTCAGATACAGAGATACAGGCTCCATCTCTCAGAGTGCGCGATGCAAAGCACAGTCACATAATATCATAATGTCATCTTGATAACAGACCAAGTTTGGGGGGGAAAAATGGGCAAGCTGTTTTCTTTCTTTCTTGTTTGAAAGGAATTATGAATATCAAACACACTCACTTTGACATTGACATTCATTATTCCCGCATGTGTTTTACACAGAGAGTTTGTATGGCCGGTTAAAAGCCTGCAAAACATAGGTATAAGCAGAAGAAATGGGAAGATTATGATATTATGAATATCATAATCTTCTATATTAAATAATATTTTGAAGGGTAATACAATCAAAGGGAATATTATATCATGCACAGATTCTTCATCCACTTTCTTATTCCACCCGACCCTCTCCCTCTCCCAGCACAGAGACTTGTTTCAGTGAAGGCAGAGCATGTGCCACAGGGTAGGGGAGCTGATCCTGACATAATTTGTTTCTTTAAATAACTGTGGGAATAGACGCCCCGAGCTAAACATATATTAACATAAACAGCCAGTTCCGAGTCACATGGCATAACAGAACCAGACCGCAGTGATGTCTCAGGTATAGGTTGAAGTTGAACAGAGCTTCCATGTCTTTGTGTGCGTTTGAGTGTTTATCTGTTCTGGGTATGTGGGGAGTTTATATGTTTGTCATGATCTGAGCGAGGTCACAATGTGGTTTATGTAAGAGCCAAATATCCAGAAAACAAGCGCAGCAATCATAACGGAAGAAGACGAAGAAATAAAAAAGCCATGGGCATTTTGCTCCCATATCTTTCACATCACAGAAACACACACACACACACACACAACAAAATCAAACACAGTGATGGATGTCAGAGATGAAATATAGTTGTTATGTAACGTGACTTGGAGTTTTGGTTCTCACTTTGTGGTTGTAAGCAGCAGAATAGCTGCGCCTCAGTGTGAAAGCTGTTTTGTTTTCTTGTTGTTGTTTTTCTTAACTGCTCATTTTAAAAAGGCATAATGAAAAAAAAAAACCCTGTGGGTCCTCACATGGCGGAAATTCATTTACTTAAAGGGGATTAGAATTTCCATCAATTGTCCGTCATGCAGATAGGTCGGCGGATTTATGATTTGCACGTCTGTTAAACCTCTCCACATGAAGGAGGAAAAGTAGTTCTGCTGGACAAAATAACAGAAACTCCTTCCAGTAAAATGACCCTAGTTGAAACAACGCCTCTGTGAAACCATCTCGACACAAACTGAATAATAAAAGGCTTCACAAAGGTTTTTTTGTGTTTGCTTTTTTTTTTTTTTGCATTGGAATGTGCAAGTGCTTCTTTTTATCCGTAGAAATCCTACACTATACTGATCACACTTTGCTGATGCCAAATCCAACGCTGTTTGCCTTATAGTCTGTGAGACTGCTGCTACGTTTGGCAGGGCAGAAAAGCAGGGAAGCCTATCTGCTGACTAACACATTACAACACACACATTAATCATGTGCAGTCCTATGGCAAGGACGTCGTAGTGGATGACAAATGTCGAGGAGCGCTACCTCCTCCTCACTGTCCCGCACACAGCGGGGCCCGACTGATGTAAGCGCAGCTAAAATTATCAGCTCGCCTGATCTGAGCCAAGCTGGGCAGGAATGTGTCACAGGAACCGCCTGCATCAACATATTAACACACGGCTCGCACTTCAGCGCACACAGACACACAGGTGCACGCAGCTCTAGTGGCACATCATTATAACAAAAGCATGTCGACGGAACAAAAAAAAAAACAACAAGCACATCAGGATTTCTTCCAAACACAGATACTGACAGAATTCAGTTAGAGGGCTGCATCTGCAACACGGTGACAGGGTGTGTTTTTGATTTTTAATTACACAAGTTTGATTGAAGCTGATTACAAGTGGATTTATGGTTTTAATTAGACCTCGAAATAGCGCAATCATTAATCCACAGTGAATGGCTACATCGCAAGTTTTCTGTTCATCTAAGCTCATCTGACCATGTATTTCTAAATACGCTGCTTTCATAACACTGACCCAAATTTTGCCAACTTAACCAATACTACTCACTATTTGTTTTTACCACCACAGACTCACCAAAGCTTTTTTTTCTCTGGTTCCTATATTTACCCTATAGGAGAAGATGGTATACAGCAAGGAGAATTTACAGTTATTATTATTTTTCAATACAGAAACATTCAGTGCAAATTCAAACGTCTAAACGTTTGGTTTCCATACTGTACAGGGCCTATAGCTGACAGAGTGTCAGTCCTTCAAGAAGTAATGAACCAACTCATGACTGGTTCAAGGATTATTATCAAGACAGTGACCACAGGAACATGAGTACTTCATTGTTTTAACACATCAACGAGTGTAACTAGTCTATCCTTCAGTTGTATTCATATAGAACAACAGACTCACCTCTCCACTGTTAAAGAGATTTAAAAAAAAAAAAATGCCAGTGCCATACAATGCAGATTGATTTGCTGAATATCTTCTTCGTTTGACCCTCTGATCAGAACTTATAATGAACTGAAGCATCACTACACAACTCTCTGTATTAATATAAAGGTTAGAATTGCAAGCCTACATTGAAAGCAAGCAGTCATCTTCTGGAATCAAGGATTGCGTGACAAGCACAGTGGAAAAAGACAAGTTAAAATAAAAGTGCAAAACACACCATATATTGAAGAATAAACTGAGCCCATGTGAAATGATCTTGTATTGTTGGCTATAAGAAATCTGCCCCTTTCCTGGTGCACTGTATTGAGATGTTTAGTTAGATGTGAAACCTCTCTCATATGACAGTAAAATGGACCAAACTGACTAAAATTGCAGTGTTTTACAGCAGTTTCATATCCTGTTATAAATATAATGCTCAGGAAATGGCATAATATGGTCAGTGCTATTACTGAGACCCCCTGAGGGATCTGTCTAAATATATCCAACATGACATGACTGCATCTCTCAGCTCAGTCACTAAGCTTTCACCACATGGCTCCCACCCCCCCAACAATGCAAAGTAAATACGGTTGAATATGCTTTTGAAAACTTATATGTCCTTTAACCACAGCACAAATATGCGCTCACTCTTATTCCACACATTAATGCTGTACGTGTGCGCACATCTGAGCATGTACAGTCACTTATTTTCAATCCAAACAAGGGACAGATACTAACCGTGCCCGTGGAATCTGTTATCCAGCCAATTATCGACTAAAACATCATATTTTTTGTCCAAAAAAGAAAAAAAATAGTTTGGGCTTAGAATACACATCAAAGTGAACATGAAAAACATAAAACATAAGCTGCATATTATTCGAAAACCTCTGGTGTAAAATATAACGCACATAGAAACTGACACTAGAGCATATAACCCAGTAATCGTTAATATCACTTCCACATGACTGTTATCCATCAGAAAAAGTGATAGCTGAGCTCCAGCATGCCTGTTGGAGAAGCTGGAGCTGGATGTTTAAAAAAAAAAAAAATCAATAAAAACTGAACTAAAATAAAAAAGGTCATTTAAGCTGAATTAGCCATCACAGCTTTTACATCAGAGGGTAATAACAATTAGCCTGACCAGATTCTTACAGAAGTCCCAGCTAAAGCTGTCACATCTCTCAGGGGAAGCCCTCTAGCTTTGAGAGTTTAATCAAAAATGTTCTCTTCTTCTTAAAACTTTGAATTAATGAGTTTGAGCTGTACTTGTTTGCTTCTGTGCCAAAGGACCCTCTCCTCTCCACCCCCCCCCCCCCCCCCCCCCCCCCCCCCCCCCCCCGATGTGTGCATATAAAAGCTGCATCAAAAGCATTTACATAAAGTTAGACTTGCACAAACATTTTCTTGACCTTGCGGAGTGGAAGAAAGTCTGTTGCTGTTACCCATGGCAACACAATCACCTTAGAGCATCACACCTTTAAAACGCACACATAAACACACACACACACACACACACACACACACACACGTACAGGCTACAACAGTCACAACTTACAGGGATATCAGCTGCTGTCACGTCACTGGTCGTGGTGCTTTTAACTACTCTAGTGTATTAATAGAATACAGAAATGGCTCCACGTCTTTCCTTGTACAGATCGCTGCACTGATTCAGCATCAGCATAAAAAACCTCCACATTAGCAAGTCAGAGGGGTGCATATGACAGTTATGACGCCAATGAGGCAGAAAATGCAGCAGTTACAGTAGTGGCCACCGCTCAGTTAATCATTCAGTGTTTTTTCACCGTTAAGTTTACATCCCTCCTCGTCTGACTCTCGCCCCCTCCCATGCAGCTCCAGTGACATTCCTCCCATGCCAGCTGGACATTCCAGTCTCCACTTCCCCCACAGCGACCAGAGGTGCCCCAGGATCACTATTTCAACCTTTTAGAAAATGTCCTCATACAACATCCCGGCTTTTCTGCTCTTACATGTACGAGAGTGCAAACCTCTGTCGTAGCCCTCCACTGAGCCTCAACTGTGTCATGTTGGAGTTCCGTTCAAAGAATCATGCTTAAGGTCAAAGTAATGTTCTGCTCCCAGCATCATCAACTGTATCTTGGTAGAGTTTAGATTGAGCCCAATGTGAGGAACTGAAATCCATTTCAGACACTTAGCGGAGGCAAACAATCTTGTTTTAAGCTTTTAAGAGTTTTGTAGAGTTTGTTAAATCCGTGTAATGCATGTAATCTGAAATTGTAAAAAACAGACCAAACATGGAGACATAGGGTTGTCACCTGACTGTAGTGGTGAGACATAGCACCATTTATAATAAAAATTACAGTGAACAATATCAAATTGATGCATGCTGAATGATATTCAAAAAAAACAAAACAATGGTTTTTGTTGCATGTTTAAATTTCTTCAATAAAAAAAGGTCTTATCTGAGTTATTACATCATCCATGCAAACAATATTCATTGTCAAGCCACACATTCATATTCCTAGTGTCTCCCAGTCTGTGTTCACACCAGAATATCACCAAACCACCTATCCAGCACAGATAGCTCCATTCATCTATAATCAGAGTCAGGCCAGCTTCACAAAAAGGGGTCTCACATACACACGGGAAATATTTATCAGGTTATGCTGCACAGCACAAACCCATCACAGGCCAGCAAATGGCCTGCAGCATTATTCTGCATACAGCCAACATAGGGTGTCAGCATCCGCCAGCTGGAGGGAGGTGAGGGAGACGTGAGAGAAGGGAAAGGGGCGCACCATCCAACCAAGGGGAGGAAGGTGTAGTATGGAAATAGTGGAGGATGAAGGAATGAGCGCCGGCACATAGTAAAAGGGGGGTGTGGGGTGTGGGGTGGGATGAAAGAGCGGGGATGAGAGCAGGCGTCGTAGAGAAAGATTCACTTACAGCAGGTTCGTGACAGATGAAAGAGGAGGTGCGAGGAAGTTTCAGCACGTTCTCCTCCAGTGGAAGCGATATCCGTCCACAAAACCCGACATCGCCACAGCAAAAAGCACCTCATGCAGGGAGTCAAGGGAGGCAGGCAAGAACAGGGCGTGTGTGTATGTGTGTGTGTGTGTGTGTATGTGTGTGATCAGGATCTGGCTTTAACGCATGTATGTGTGTGCTAGCGGGAGGGAAAGTGACTGAGGGACACAGAGAGAGAGAGAGCGAGAGAGAGAGCGACTCTTAGGAGGCAAGAGATACAGAGATTGTACAAGCTGACTGGCTGGTGTGAAAATGGGAGGGGGCTGGATTGTCCAATAGCGTGGGAGATGAGCAGAGTGAAGGGGATATGGCAACAAAGAGACAAGAGAATTTTTCAATTCCTGCCCTCACTCTCCCTCACCTATCTCATCTCTCCCTCCTTCGCTGCGTTTGTAAGGAGAATGAGAAAAGCTCAAACTGCTGAAACAGAAAATTGGTGATGCTTCACATGAAAGAAGTGATGAACAGAAAAGCCAACCAGGTCTATCACTCTTTCCATCCTCCTCACAAACAGAGTGTAGGTGCAGGGCAGCTGACAGGAGGAATGACCAAAGCCTGCTGGGAATTGGTGGCTGGAAAGAATGACAAATGTGGAGCTCGGCTTTAAAGAGGGTGATGCAATTGTTGATGGAGTGGTATATAAAAGACAGACAGAGAATGGATTGAGAAATGGTTCAAGTTCTCCCCAAGGAAAACTGACATTGTGATAATAATAAAATATAGTGGTAAAGAGCGAATGTAACATGTAGTGAAATATATACTGACAGGAAATTTGTGCTAGTGGAGTTTGTAGGATCAGTGTGTGTGTGTGTGTGTGTGTGTGTGTGTGTGTGTGTGTGGACGGCAGAGGCATGAGCGCTGTCCTCCTCTCAAGTGTCTGTGGAGCACTTGTGTGCATGCGCATGGGGGTGGGGACCAAACCATCTTCCCAGGATTTTGCTGCGGGAGCACCATGTTGCCATGGAGACTGCATCCAGTGCAGCAGAACACACAGATGGCTGCTCTCTCTCTCTCTCTCTCTCTCTCTCTCTATCTCTCTCTCTCTCTGTCTCTGTCTCTCTCTCTCTCTCTCTCTCTCTCTCTCTCTGAAACAGTCCAGTTAGCTTCTTATCCCTGAACTGCAAATCATAAAATCTCTGCAGGTTTAGAAAACCCTCCAGGTTATAGACAAGCTTTTGACACAGGCAAACTATTTCTTGATGGACGAGAGAAGAGGCCTATTCATTACCTGCGTTTTCAAGAAACTGCATGAGAAAAACTGCACAAAGCTTAATCA
This sequence comes from Seriola aureovittata, assembly GCF_021018895.1. NCBI lineage: Eukaryota > Metazoa > Chordata > Actinopteri > Carangiformes > Carangidae > Seriola > Seriola aureovittata. The sequence goes on along the minus strand of NC_079378.1, from coordinate 6,819,419 downwards.
CCAAACATCATCTTACAGTATATTAAAGAAATTCTGTATTTACACATGTCATTAGATATCCAGGAGGTGGAAAAAAAACCTCACATTTCACTATTGGTGCACAGACAAATCAGCCCATGTGGAGTGGACATGGTCTGCATTTGAATGCACATTATGTGGATACTATTATAATGTGATGGCTGGAGCAGAGAATGTGATGTAAACAGACAGTGGTTTAATCAATAACTCTATACTGCACTGGTGTTCGTGTTGATCACTTCCCAAAGCCCCAAGCTATCAGATTGACCTCCCAGCTTCCAGGCAGACATGACTGTCAGTTTATGCCGGAATGGTATAAATATCATTTGAAATTTGAACTACTTGAACAAAACATTCAGGACCAGGATTTGAGAGTTAGCTACATGTCATAATCTGTGTGGCCAGGAATTTAAAACTAGAAGAGAAACAGTGGCTTCCTGCATAAAAAAGCTCTACCCTCTTAAACATAAAGAAAAAAACAATCATATAGAGTATATATTGACAATGATGGTTTAGTTGCGTAAGGAAGCCTGTATAGGTTAACTATCAAATTGAAATGAATGGGAAACAGTGGGGATCTGCACGGTATGGAATTAGTATAAAAATACCTAGTATTTTTGGGGAAAATGGCCACCAGAAATGTGAAGTATATATAACCGGTATGGTCCTTTAAAGGTTGCAGTCTTCATGTTCAGACACATGAACTTAAGTTAATTTCTGTTCTTTAAGAGTACGGTAAAAACTTTTAAAGTCATGCCACTGCTCAGCTATGGTGACGCTGCGATTCCTGACCCAAAATCATCTCAAAAATCTTTCATTAGCTGTGTTACTTATGAGCGCAGGCTTTCATCTCACTGGTAGATTGTGTCTTAGATGGATTTTAAAATTGGGCTAAACCCAAGTGAATGTGGTCAGTTGGGTATTAGTTAGTCTGAGAATCAAGCAGCACTGGAGCTTTGGTTGCTGCAGCAGCGAGGTGTGTGGGGGAGGCTGTATGTGTTCTTATTCTGTTTCCTGACAGCGAGAGGAGGAATTGTGACATGTACAATCTCAGTCTTTCTTGTGTTGTCCAGCAACAAAACAAAATGCACACTGACAGGCACACATGTTAGAAATCAAGACTGAGGCCCATGCTTCCACCTCACTGTCCAGATACCAAGAATATCTGCTGAATATTTCTGAATTAGAGAAAGGACATCTGGCTTTGCTGTGATAGAAACAGTGAAATAAAAACAACTGGATGGACACTGACTGCTTCCTATCGTACTGCATGTTCACCTATTGCACCAATCAACATGCCACAAACTGCTGGTGCAGCAGGAGGGACAATAACGTCAACACTGAGCAACCCTACTTTAAGGTGACTGTGTTTTATGTTACCTTACTGACAACAGACCTGCGAATTGTGAGAGAAGTAAAGAATACTGCAACAGCCATAGAAGACGCTTGTTTTCAACTTGTGATGTCACATGATGCAACAACAGACATTGCAAACAAAAACCACAAATTTTTGTGTGTGTTCTGTTGTGTGCACTTACCCATCCATTTTCCTATGAATAGGTTGGTCACTAATGAAGGTTAGCAGGTGCTCTAGATTCTCCAGATGCTCCTCTTCTCTCCTTAAGAAGAGAACAGCTGGAATTAACAGACAGACTTGCCCAACCTACATCAGCTGAACTAGAAGCAAATTTAGCACATGTATTTATAACACAGGCACGAGGCTTTTGGAAACGACAGTTTGTTTTGTTTTCATAATAGCACAGATTAATTGCAGCCAGTCCTTGCATCCTGTAGAGGGACCATGAACTTTAACAACTATGTCACATACATTCTTCTTTAATTTGCATTACTTTAGTGCAAATACCTTATTATTTACTTTAGTACTTACATCTAGTAAAGGGCCAGTTTTGTTGAGGGCCTTCATGGCTCTTGCTGGGCGTAAAAGCAAGAAGTTAAGACTGAATCAGAAACCAACTAAACTCTGTTCAATTGCGCCATCTAGTGACTGACTGAAGACAAAACCACCTGCAACACCTTCATGTATTACTGGATGGAAACGGAGGGACGCGTAAACTTTCATACCGTGCTGGTGAAAGGACAAAGCGGGGCTGTGATCTCATGTTTTGCTCTTCTTTAATGTGAAAATTAAGAGACACGCACTGTCAATTAAAAATAAAAGCCAAATCAGGTAACAGCTACGAGAAACACAAGGGAAGGGTTGTTGTGCGTGAAAGCTTACGATCGACAAGACAAACATTTCGTAGATATTTAAATCGACGCACGGGGACAGAAATAGCCACTACCATAGGTTCATGATCGGCTGTCCACACCTATGTCGTCACAAGACCTCGTGGCGCAACGGTAGCGCGTCTGACTCCAGATCAGAAGGTTGCGTGTTCAAATCACGTCGGGGTCAATTCTTTGAAAACTTCAACAATAAATTTGATACGTGCTGAGAAATGGTACATTTATTCTGCAATGTTAGAATATCAACTCTCTTCAGAATATAAGGACGTAACAGCCTTTTCTCTGCAGTAGTCTACTTGTACCTGTGTTCAGCCACGGGCACTCTGAATATCCTCGATTTTAAGTTTATAAGACCACTTGTGGAAATACATTTTTTTTTTTTTACCTTTTCCTTAAAACACATACCACTCATTGTAATTTACAATTCATTTAAATTTAATTATTCATTATAGGTGTCATCTCTCTGTGCTTAACCAGTACCAACTTAAGTTCAATTCAAAAGTGCAGTGAAATAAAAAAACAACAACAACAACAACAAAAAAAACACATTCAAATCAAAAAAAATAAACAAATCATTCATAACTATTGAGCAGTCTTCTTTTTTCCATGGCTGGATATGAGGCATAAAAAGTGTCTTCAGTCACACGTTTCCCATACAGAAATTCATCACAGATGAGTGATAATGAATTCACATGCACTTCTGGAAACACATCACAGTGCATCACGAGTGGATTCTTCATGGTCTTCCGTTCCAACCTCAAATCTGATTACAACACACTTGTAAACAGTCTAATACCCATAGCTGCTATGGTGGATTAAGTTTGCAGCACAAGCAACGACACAGTGTGATCCTCTGTCACGTTACTAAAGAGCACAGAATGTAATGTCAGCAGGACGCTGTCTGAACAACACTTTTTCCCCACATAGACAGTTTGCTTTAGTGCTTAATGCCTCGGGCTTTCAATTTAAAAGTACATAGAAAAGCATAGATTAAAACATGTAAATATATCACTTAGAGCAATTCATAGCTGATCTGTTATCATGCATTCTTGAAACAATTGATTAATTAATTGATTAATCTACCTTTTTGGTCCAGCCGCCTCTTCCCACATTAAAGAACATCCAGGATTGTCACTATACAGGCTTTGCTGTGTTCCTTTTCATCTGTTAGTCCTGTACAGTCAGTCCCTTTTTGTGTTTTCTCTGTCGCTTTAAGATACTGGCGTCCTCTGTCCTCTCACATGCTCTTCTCTGCTTAAATGCTCCCTCACAATACAACTTGCAAGTCTCCCTCTCTCTCTCTCTCACTCACTCTCACTTGGTCCAAGTTTTCCCCCACCCCACCTCCTTTCTCTTCTCTATTCATGCTTGTTTCTCATCTTTCACTGGGACACACACACACACACACACACACACACACACACACACACACGAACACACAAACACACGCACTCTGAGCACCCAGTTGATGAGGGATAGCCCTGGTGAGAGTGCAACTTGGTGAGGACAGCAGGTCACCTCATGTCCTCAGGAGACGACTCACATGAGATGGTCCTCAACAGCTCTCATTTGACATCAAACAGCTCAGTGACCGCTGATGTAGCGCTTTAAGTACCAGACTGTTGTGTGCAAGGCCTCTGCTTTGACCAACCACAAAGGAGAATTTGCATATTTATAGCTAAAGACTTCATTTTCATTGTCACATAGTAGCCCACTTTCTTTAAAAAAAACAAAAAAACTGCCCATATATTTCCCAAATTCCCCCCATTCATTCTATTCATCATGCCCCCTGATTTGAAATGCCAGGCGACTGCAAATGTCCCCATTGAGCTAGCGCCAGTGGGAGGGATGGATGTGGGGAGGACAACAGAACAGTCAGAAAGGAGCCTGTATTGACCAGATTGTTCCAGAGAGTATTATTACACCGAGGGCTCAAATGAAATGGGTGTAAATAAAACCCTGTTGCCCAAGTGACTCAACTGAATGTCTCTTTCTGTCCAAAATCTCACTTACTGCTGAGCAGAGACACCAGGGTGGCACAGTGGTGGTGGACAGATCATTTGAAAGCCAAGGGGTGAGGGGGCTGGAAATACCCAGTGTGGGTTCATCAACAACAATGTGTCCCATTCAAATGTAATTTTCTTGTCAGAGAATTTGCAACAAGTTTGAAATTTAAATGAATGTACTGTACCTATGGTCTACAAATCTGGATGAATTTGTCTTTCTGAGCCCAAAAAGTTAAGAGCCCAACTTCTCTGCTACTTGAACTGCCGCCTTCCAGCCAGACTGACCGAGAGAAGAAATAATAGATGAAGTGAAAGGTAAGTACTGGAAACTGAGCAGGCGTCACTAAGGAGACATCAGCACCACTAAGACTTTCAAGGATTTCAATGACATGGGTGGATGGGGAGACATTTCAACCAGAAACGCTGTACATAACACTTAAATGTAATGGTATGGTAAGTGCATATTCCATATACAACTAAAGTAAAAAGGTAGAACGTCACCCTTTATTGCGCACAAAAAGACAAAAAAAGAAAGAAAAGATGTTACGATTTTTGAACGTGGTTTGACTTCCAAAAATCAAAGTCCTCAGTTCAAAGCAAGTCCTCAGTTGCCTTGGTTCCACTGAAGGGTAAAACCATGACAGGGTAGGGGGGGGGGGACAAACAAATTTTAACAATCTAAAGCACAAAAACATGACAAAGCTTGGTTTCTGTCTCTGAATAAAATTTTAATCAAGTGTTAGATCCTTTGAAGTTTTGTTCTTCCACATCACCAGGCTTACTTCTGCCTCCAATGCGTCTGAAGAAGGATATAAGCCCAGAGCTGCTCACTTGCCCTTCCACACGATTCCTCGCCTTAGAGCGATTCAATGGAAAGACTCCTGCAACTTCTTCTCTTGTATTTTCTGTCCTTGAGCCGGACGAGTATGACCTTTGAGACATGCTTCTCTGGAACATGTCCCCCAGACGGAAACCAGATGCTGGAGATCGCCTTGTTTCATCCATGGAGATAGACCTGAGGATGGGAGCCTGCGACACAGCCCTCTGGTGGGGGCACTCGGGAAGAGACGCAGTACCCACGGATGGAGATGTTAGACTGTCCCGATTGGGAAGACAATTGCCTTCATCACTCTCCCACACTCCATCATCCAGGTCATCTCCACCAGAAGTCGAGGACAGTCTCTGTTGGTGTGCTTGTCTGTTTCGCTTAGGGATGTTTCTTTGAGAACAAGTAAAAGGGCTCAGGATAGTCCACGGGGAGCCCACGTCCCCATTGTTGGCAAAGAAGAAGTCTCTGGTCCTAGGCCGCGGGGTACTTGGAGTAGCCAGAGAGTCTTGCGGTCTCCCCGAGCGCCGCGGAGTGCCTGAGACTCTGTCCCCATCAAGGCTACTTTTGCTGTTTTGGTAGCGTAGCACCTTCCGAGTTATCACACGCATCTTCTCAGCTTCCTCCTTGTTTTCCGGTGCTGCTACTTGCTCTTTCTGCAGTTTGGGTTGTTTCTTCTCAGGCCTCCTCTGTTTAGTAGAGGACGTAGTCTCCGTTTTTTCTGCTGACTGACCAGGACTGCGAGGACTGCGGCCGTTGGGGGATCCTTCGACTGGGGGCAGCAGGTTCCTCCTACATCTGACTAATCCCTCTGGAACGTTGGTCAGAAAGCTGTGTAAGGCCGACTCCAAGCTGGCCGAGTCCCGACCAGGCTCAGGTACCGGGCCAGACATTGTGGAGCGTCGTTTTCCTGTAATACGGATGCTCTCCTTCCGCTTGCGCCTCTGCTCTGCAGCCTCTCGCTCTTGGTTCTCCTGCAGCCAGGTAAAGGGAAGACGTATTCAAGTACACAGGGCAGACTTATAACCCCAGGGGGACAAAGCTTGTTGAAATTCAAAACACTGAACATCATTTTTCCCCCCATGATGCACATGTAAATATTATTGCAAATTCTTTCTAGTCTTACCTTTACAGCTGTATCAAACCGCTTGCAAAAAGAATGAAAGATAGAGCAGCACTCCTCCATTTTGAAGGTCGCCGGGTCTTCACAGAAGTACTCAGCAACAGCATTGCTCAGGCCATTCAGCTCCTGGAGAGAGGATTCCACGTCGGCCAGCTTGGCATCAGCCCTCTGACGATTTAAAACATAAAGAAAAGGGTAAAAAAAAAGAAGAGGGATGCAAAGTGCACAAAGTTTTCACAAGCTCGGTTTGTGGAGGGGGGGGGGACTTTACCATGAGGAACGTCTCCATCTGTTGCAAGAAGCCAGGCTGTGTGCTGCTGTACAATTTCACTTCCTTGATCTTCTTCACCTCTCTCTCAAAGTCTGCGATTACCTCCTCTTTACAAATTCTGCGGTATGGAGCAACATTCACACACTGACATGACGTGTTCCGAGGAATGCAAAAATTTGTACATTAAACCAATCAAATTCAGTTTTGGATACAGATACAATATTTGAATTAACTGTTAGTAAGCAAAACATGTTCAGTTAAATAGAACCAAATACAGAATAGACTGTCAGTAAAATAAAGATAGCCACCTTGCTGCCATCCCGATGTTTTCAAGCTGGCTGGGAAAAGTCAGCAACTCAGAATCAATGTCCTCTGCTTGCTGTGGGTGGGAGAGACAGTCGGGTTCATAACTGATATATAGATATAGTATGATAGCATCATCACTTCACAAATATTTTCTTCAGTGAGCATCCTGTCCATCCCAGGGCTCCTCCTCACCTTGGCAACATAGTGCATGAGGTTCATGCCAGGCTTGTTGGCCTTGGTGTCTGCCAACTTGAGCAGAGACGTCATCCTGAAGCCGATGGCATTGGCACTGTAGCCACCCTGAATGATAAATTATTCATATATTTCAATTGTCAATTCATTAGTATAATAAATGAAATGAAAGCACAAAAGGGCAGCTTAAATGCATCAATAATAGAAATGTGATTCTGAAAGAGAAATACCAACAGCGTTCATGTAATTCCCAGCTTTCAACACCAGCCGAATGACTGAGTGGAGTTCATCACAGTCCAACAGCTCTAAGAGGAGAGAGGAAAAAAGAGATGGAGACAAAGAACCTTAATATAAACATCAAATGGTATAAAACAGACCCAGTTGGGATTGTAAGCACATTTTGGTGGAAGCGTGTGAGAGGTTACCATTAGCTGCTTTGGTCATGACACCAACAGAGTTCTTCACTTCCTCCATAAGAGGAAAGAATTCCTCCCTCAGCACCATCGTTTTCAGGCGTTCCTCGTAGCTGAAGGAAAGACAACATAAGCAAAACTGCTACTTACTGTATTAGCTGTAGTCAGTTTCTCAGTTTTATTACCCATTATTAAACTTAGAGAGATCTGGATATGGCAACACTTTCTTTTTGTTTGCTTTTTGCTATATATGAAGTCTACGGCGCAAAAGTGGTAGCATTATAAAAACAATAGAAGATACTGTATGCAAGATTTAAAAAATAATATTCTATACATTTCTTCACTGTCAGCATAACAGCAGATAGTGTGGTTTTTTTTTTCGGGGGGGGGGGGGTCATGGTGACAATGGCTGTCACTGATCATGAAAAGAAGTGAGTTCATATGTGTGAGACTTTTACACATTTTAGTTGGCTATCACTGCACACATGGCTAACTAACATGCAATCAAATATTTTATAAATGTTTTTGTAATGTGTTTTTTGGAAAACTCCAGACTCACCCCGGCAATTTGACCAGCTGCACCATGAACTGGTCAGCCTCAGGTAACACAGACAGGTTCCCACTGAACGACAGCAGATGCTTCATCTAAACAGGAGGAAATGGAGGAATATGTAATATTACAGTAGTTCTTATTCCAAGACATGTACATATTCATTATTCTTATTTTATGCATACAGGACCAAAGTGGAAAGATGAGCTGTTGTTACCTCACTTTCTTCTGGTAGCAGTTTACAAAGCTCTTTCAGTTTGCCTGTTCCAAATCTGAGCCAGTTCCCCTGACGAATGTCCTGTACCAGTTCTGTCACCGGCCTGCAGGGGGAGACAGAACACAACTCTAATAAAAGGGTAGCATACCTCCATACTTCACAATCACCATCACTCATCCAACATCACAATAATTGTTTGATAAATTCCTCAAGGTGGTGTATTCACGTGCTACAGTGCACCTATAGGAGACTAGAGCGCTGAACACAAACAATGACCAAACATAGACGCCTTGAAAACATTAATATTAATTTAGAAGCCACAAGTTGTTGGTCGGCAGCCTACTTTCACATATTGGATCAACCTCTTCTGCCAAGGATAATATTATTATGCTAAGTTACAGATTCAAGCTATAACAAGAAATGTTTAAATGAAATGAAATAATGAATGTGATCGTTTATTCCATGACATGACTGTTGATATAGTCATTCAAACACGTCACACTTTACAGTGTCCAGCATGTGATTTCAAAACCATCATGGAATGAACTTCATCACTACCACACAGAAACTCACGCAATTTGAATTGGACTAAGTTGCTATAGCAGGTATTATTGCAGTACTTAGCTGCTCACACACATTCAGTGCATTTGATATTCAAAGTGACGGCTGAGTGAACTTTGGGCTGAGAGTGACATCATCTTGATAAGTTGCAGACACAGCGCCAGCATGTATCTCACAACTACCTAAACCTAAAAATATTTACACGTTTACGCAATTTTGTGTAACTATACTTTATAATATTAGACGTCCAAATCAACTTCAATCTTCCCTTTCAACTCTCACTGGTCAGAACTATGTTTTCCTATCATTAAAGTGTTAATAAAATTCGTCATAATTGTTCAAACAAACATGTTATCCCATATGTTGCTCCTGAATGCTGTCAAATGATGTTTAAAAAGGCATTTCCATGTATTTGAATATGAAACCACTGAGATAAAGAACCTGCCGGTTGGGTAATGATTAGCACAGTGGAAGTGGTTCATGCGTATATGATCCGTATTTCCAGCATCCACTGTGTTTGACATGAAAGCGCCTTTCTCTGACCGCTGCTTACTGTAGCTGCACCAATTGGAGTCAGCTTAGCTCTTGTTGTGCATCCTTTACTTCGTGTGTTGCTCTACAGTGTTCAATATTTTTCTCTATTTTAGATTTTTTACCTCAGCTTTTACTTTACCTCTTGAACTGTCTCAGGAAGATCCCGATATTCATACTCTTTTTAGAGTCAAGGATTGTGACCTGTGGTGAAAAAGGAACAAAATACATCAGTAAACAGATACCTCTGTACAGCCATATTCAGATGAGACAAGTCCACATTCAACATTATAATTCACATCATTTTTGAGGAAGCAAAAACCCTCCCAGTTCCTCACTGACGATATAATGGGTGTGGAACTTTTAAAAATAACTTCCTATTTTCTGTGTTCATTACTTCCCTAGCACGTGGATTTTGTTTCAGTTTACTCATCCATAAAAACTTAGGAGCGTCTACATCACTTTCTGGAAATCAGCCACTGTCATGGTTTCAAATATGACCCAAGTGCAGCCCAAGTTGTTTACCTGAGGCTCCTGTGGGAGGAGGTCCATGCCGTCAAACTTGTTCAGACCCATGACCCTTGAATTGCGTATCGATGCCCGTTTGTCCACATGACTGAACAGCTCCTCCATGCTGCGAATGTCCAGCACCAGGTCCCTCTGAGGCCGCTTAGACGTCCAAACGTTCAACTTGCCCAGGACGCGCTGGCTGGGGATGGTGTCCCAGTTCAGCTTTTTCATGGATCGTCTCTGGACATCACGAGAGCCAAAAGAAGTGGTAGTGAGAGGAGGAGGAGGGGGAGGCGGAGGAGGCGGAGGAGGAGGAGGTGGTGGTGGTGGCGGAGGTGGTGCAGCGACAACACATATGGAGGGAGTCACAGCAGAAGATGCTTGGAGATCTGAATCTTCCTGAGCATCCAGTGGCGAAGGGGGAGACGAGTCTTGAGAGGAACAGTTGGGAAGAGATGCAGATTTTAAAATCAGCACTCCCTCCATCTGTATCTGTCAAATCCCAAAGATGATTGGATGAAAGTATCCCACTGCTGGCCACTCAGATCTGAGGAGACACAGAAGTATATAGCAGTGTTTTAGACAAACACTCACTGGTAGCATCTTATAAAGTCATCAGGAACAATCTGCTCCAAATGTAATGTTTTCTCATTGTTTCATAGGTACATATGAATGTTTTCTAGGTAAGCAGATGCCACAGTTTTCTAAATATCAACATCACACGTAACAAAAATACCATAAAAGTGATATTAAATACAGCAAGTTAAATATTTAAAGAAGAATCAACTTGTAAGGTAGACACTATAGTTTGTGCCACCACTTTTTTACTCAAAGAAAGACATATCGTTGTTGTTCAACCTTCTACTTTTCATTTTTGAAAAACACAGTAGCATAACATTTACTCCAGAAATACAACACCCTGCTTGAAGTATTGATCTTCAGTGCATCATAGGAAACGCCATTGAGGAAATGTCACAAATTAATGCTCCTGTCTAAACAGCAAATGAAAATGCTTCACATAACTCAATTTATACCTTATATTACTCATTAGAGCCTAGTGGTAAATTCGGCATGGATGGCATCCACCAAGAAACATAATCACACATTAAACGTTACTCTCTAATTTGCTCCTACACAGTTTGCTGCCGTTTATTTTCGTGGAGGGGGAAGCTGTAGAATAAACAGGCAAACCAACTGCAATTAAATGTGATTACATTGAAACACATTCTATTCGGTGGGATATTCCTATGCGGAATTTTAAAGTTCGGATTTAAAAATCCGAAAATATACTCAAAGTTGTTCAATCATGTCTGTGCGACAAACAAAGCATCATTGATTTGACGTTTTTCTGTTGAAGTTTCGCTGTCAGTTACATTCACATCCTCGTTCGTGTTCCTCCTTAACAAATCATCCGGCAAACAAAATAAAGGGTCATAATAGAGTCTGGACTGTCACAAGGGCAACATTACGGATTTATTTTACTCACCGTGCTTTTAAAATACAGCTGTCAAATAAATCCTCACTCCGATCTCTCGCCTCGTGCTTCTGCAGACTGCCTCAGTCAGTGTCTCACAAACAGCATCACAGGTGCAGGGCGCGTCTCCGCCAATCAAATTCAAGTCTGTGGTACCTGGATGGAAACGCCTTTTTATCGTGAGGTAAGAAAAAAAAACCATTGGTATTTCTGTTAATGTAAAAAATTACAAACAGGCAGGTTTAACGGAGTATAGTATTAAATGAGTATGTGCGAATACAAAAACTACCATGTCCTTTATTGCTATAGATAAAGATAAAGGCAGAAGGAGCTATCATATATTCACAGATGTATACATTTAAAAATTCAATTCAATTTTCAACTCAATTTTAACAGCAACAGGAACAGATGGAGAGCAGTAAACACTGTTGATTGGTAATTGTAAATGTGAAAACAGTTATACCCATAGGTAATAGTGTTATCTGTATGTGCTGTTTATTGTTAATTGTTATGGTGGGAATAATCATACCAATACCAATAGGTACTAGTGTTACCAATAGTACAATAATATCAATTACTACTACTAATAATAATAATAATGAACACAACAGCGCCCTGAAGAAAACCCCCGATAAAAATGTGGTACAAATGTGTGGATTTTTTATTTTTTGGTGGTTTCATTAGACAGCATATTAAGAAATGTTAATAGCGTTGGGGGGGGGGGGCTTCTGTCAGCTGTCATAATAATAATAATCAAACAGGAAGTTTTAAATTTCATGGGAGAAGTTAGATAAATGAGGTTGATCAAGAATAGGTCTTAATGGCAGTGGATGACTAATCACAAGATTATAAAGTTGAATTTGACTGAATCCAGATGGCTGCTGCTGCTCTACTCCACGTGCAACAGGAAGTTCACCAGTGGAAAACAAATGAGGTGAAAGACACAAACAGGAAATACAGCCAGACCATTTGAAAATGTGTATTTTTAATTTTTGTTCCATTGGGGTGGGGCAGGGTGGGACTTTTCAGGTCTGAGCGAGGAATGAAGGCAGAGTATCACATCAATCCATGACACGACTTCATTGATCATCTTAAATACCATTATGTGCAATCATTCATACAGTACAATACACCAGCTCAACCTAGAAAATATCGATTGTACACAAATAAAATATCTCATTTTATAAATCTTCATTTTGGTGTAAGAGGGGAGGAATTTCAAAGGGGCAGGTTTGGAAAAGAGGAGTCACATTTTTGTTAATATTGCTGTGTGGCGGTCAAACAGACCAGGAGCTGGCCAGCGAAACTGCAGTTTTTGCTGTAAGTGAGGCCAAGGTCTTCCTACAGCTGGAATAAAATACACCCAGTTGACACACTGACACATAAGAAAAAAAAAAATCTTAAGAATCCGTTTTTGATATTTGCTTCTCATCAAAAATCAAATCCACTTCCTTTCACGACTGTCCTCACGAGTGCAGCATTAAAAAGTGAACCCTGAAGCACGGCGTTAGGCCAGTCCATGCGAGCTGGCACGCAGATGGCCAAGAGTAGAGCATCGGTACGCTCACAGATATCTGCTCCTATACTTTGGATCGCTGTCTGCCATGCAAATAGAGAGGAGACGAGAAGCTGGAGGCCTGACACATTAACTGATGGAGGTTTCACAGAGCACTCCCTTCTGTTTCTAGGATTAAATGCAGCATGGTAAAACATTCATTATACTGGATTATCTTCATTTGACTTTGCAGCCGGTTCTTCCTATCAGTTAGTGTAGAATATCTTTTCTTCTTCTGGAGTATATCAATTACAGATTTAGTTGGCCTGAGGCATATTGTCATGTTAGTGTGTCACCTGTAAAATGCCTTAAATGTCATACTCATAAAAATGAGGGATTTGCACAAACCAGAAGTTCCAGTGTACAACATGTTGATTCAAACAGATTAACACATACAATGTACATAATAAATACAGTGATGCATAAAAATTCAACATTACATTTGCAGTACCATGTGGCAATACCATCTCTTAATTGTCAACCATTCATGATTGTTTACTAACATTACACTAAGACAATGTTTCAGTTACAGGAGATTTAAAAAAAAAAATTTGTTTTCCAAATCACCAACAACAAAATCATGTTGAAATATTACAATTAGTAATATTAGACGGCTACACTAATCTTCACGGCGAAGAAATGTAACCATAGACAAATATATTCTGCTTCAGGAGGACTGGAAGATATGACCCTAGACATTGCAGAGACAAACAAAGTTTAAAAAAAAAAAAAACACATTTCAATGTATCATGTATCAATGTGAATTCCTTGTAAATACAGCCCGTTAGACAATGTAATAATGGAGTGAATCCATTCAAGTTTGTTGGATCTTAACAGACTGTCATAGGTCAGCTGTCCCTCAAAGCTTCCTCAGTCCAGACTGAACCAATCAGCGTTGCTTAAATAACCCATGAAAACGTAGCAGGGTTTCATCATCCAATCATCATCCAATCATCATCCATCTCTCTCAATTCTCTTTGGGTAAATAAAACAAGTAAATCAGGTAACAATTCAAATCTGTAGCATTTCTCATAACCTCAGACTAAACACCAGCACACGTTGCCCTAAGACTATACTGTCCTTCACTCTGAGGCATGAGACATACAGCTGAGTACAACTGATATAGTTAGAAAAAAACAAAGACATGATGGTCAAATTAACCAAAAACTAAACTAAACACAGCATTGTCTTTTTTTATATATATATTTAAGCTACAAACAATTGTATAATATTTCATTTCAAAAGTGAAACAGTACTTAATTTGAAATGTACATTGATTGGAAATGTCTGCACATTCCTTTCCAGTGTAGCAAACAAATCCCCTTCATGTGTAGTTTGACTTCTTTTTTCTGCACTTACATTAGATCATACATAAGGAGGCACACGAGGAGAGTTATAAGGTTTGGAGGAGTTTTGATGTTGTGTTTGGTTACATCTGAATGTATTTTAATGGGTTTTTACTATTTTTCCTTTACTCATCTGTCTCTGTTGCTAAGATGGTGTGGGACTGAAGTTTAACTGAGATCACTGGGAGCACTTGAGGAGTACGATAATGGCCATAAGAATGACTAACACAAGCGCACACAGCAAAGTAGTGTTGAGATAGAAGGGGGTTTAAGGTGAATGGGGGAGAGGGAAGGGGCAGATGAACAGTTTCTCTGGGAACAAAGCACAAGGAGAGGGTTCGAGTGGAAAAAAGAGGAAGTTGGGGAAAGAGGCACTAATAGCCCCCTGGCTGTTCATGAAACTGGCCACGTCGTTTCTTGCTGCATTCATCAATAATACCCTGCAATCCATCTGTCCGATCTTCCTTCATCTGTCCAATCATCCAGCCACACGCTCATCTCATTTCTTCATCCACCAAATTATCTGTATGTGTTTTCCCTCTGTAGTGGTCCTCTGTAAGTTGGGGGTTTCAACAGGTAACAGGTGGAGGTGGTCAAGAAGGAGACTGCAGGAGGTCCAGCAGGCCCTCTCATTGCTCCTCTAACCAGGAGGGCTTGTCGGCCCCTGGAGGCCTCAACTTTATGTTGAACTGCTTCAGCGTTTGCTCCAGCTGCTGCTGGTTGCCAGCAAAGTATGCTGAGATGGCATTATGAAAGAGCAGGAGCTGCTTATGCATAACCTTCACCTGAGAGACAGAGACAAGAGAGTTTAGGAATTTGGTTAGTGTGCAATTTATCACAAAGAAAAACACTTTGAGTCAGCGTGGAGGTAAACACTTTTTTGATGATGCAGATCTGTCCTGCAAACCAACCTTATTCTCCTCCAGGAACTTGAGTTTAATGATGACGTCTGAGCGGAGGCGTTCATACTTCTCCTTATGCACTTGGTATTGCTGCTGAGCAGCATCTATACGGGCCATGGCAACAGCATCCCTTGGACCCAGACTCAGTTCCTCCAGGTCTGACCGGTAGGCATCAAACTCCAGTCTGTTCAGAAATGCAGAGAAGAAAACACAGTTTCAAGAAAAAGAGGAACACTTCAAAGATCCAGACCAATTTTCAGTGTCATCATAAAGAAACCCTGAACCCTATCTGTCTGCTCCTTGTATTTATAAATGTAATTCTTAGTCCAGTTTAGATGATTTATTCTCATTAATCCTGTTGGAAAAAACAACTTTAAAATCATTTTTAAATCTGACCACTTGGGGGAGGCAGAAACAGGTTGTGAACACAACATTATCACCTTTTGAGGTTGTTGGGGAACTTGTTAACAATGGCTTATTTACAGATCCAGCAGTTAAGGAGCACTTAATTTGGAGTTTGTTTCTGGCCACGTAGTGTCCAATATTCACTCTTTTAACTAACTTTAAAAACATCTGGCTCTTTAGCTGCTACATGTTCTACTCGTGCACAGTGTGTTTTTACAGCTTTTTCACAGTGAGTGAACCAAAATAGTAAAGTGGATCAGACCGCTACACATCGAGCTGAATCTCACTATAAAACTGCAGATTCACGTGATAATTCTCTGTGGCCTCATCACTTTGAGCAACTCAAATCACGTTGTCATTTGATACAGGACAACATCCGTATTTCTGTGCTCATGTTTTGTCTAAATCTCTTTGCTGATCCTCCTCTGAAAAGAGTTTCCATCCAGTTTCTTGGGTGATATGAATAATGTCCTTACCTTGCATTTTCATACATCTTGATCGTCATCAAGGTGTCCTCCATGGTCTTGTTGACTAGTGTGTTGATGCTGGACACAAAGAAGTTAATGGCACCAAGTAGAGTCTCCCCGTTCTTACACAGCAACTTCTGAGTCTCTGCATTGTAGCCAAACTCATCCTGTATAGAAAAACAAGGCATTAACGCACACTATGCAGAACACAAATGGTATTAAAGCCTCTAAGCGTTAAGACAGGTGACATAAAAACCACATAAATACATTTTGAGGCCTCACCCTAAGCTCTGGAGATTTCTGACTGAGGTCAGCAAAGGTGTCACCGAGCGCATGCTGCGTCTGCACCATGTTGTAGAAGTGGTTGGTCAGTGCTCTGGCCAGTCGCAGGACGTTCTCGTATTTCCTCTTAGTGTCTCTCAGCACTTCGATCTGGGCCTCCAGCTCCAGGTCCACAGTCCGGGAACCCCGACCGAAACGCTCCGAGATCATTTGCTTTGTACACTGACGCAATGAAGAAGAGGCACAGACACATCAGTAACACAAAGCAATTCCTTCCTGTGACTTTAGCCTGCTTCATAAAGACATGGGGAGAAGGGGATTCAGAGGATCCTCAGGCCAAGAAACATAAAAATCACCAAGTAGCTCTTTATCTTGAAACTATCATCTATTCACAGCTTTACTTGTTAGTCAACATTACAGATACCTTGTAAGTGTTGAGACCCCACTTCTTCATTGTTTCTAGTTTTTCCACAGCCACACCTCGGGTCAGCTCTTCTGCCGTCATGGACGAGCTGCTGCTGCTGTGGTGCATGTTGGACCCTGAGAGAGAAGACCCAAACGAGCACAAGAAACATGGTAAACAACAAACACGTTGAGGCAGACATCATGATTAACCCCCCAGCAAAGAACAGACCGAGTAGAGAACCAGCTACTGAAAGTGCATTCACTTTACAGCACAGTTTCTTTTCAGCACAGTTTGTGCTGCTCTAAACTGAGGGAAATCTGTCTGCTATCTTGCAACCCATGTCCGTCACCACTGACCCGTAAAGCACTGTAGAGCATGCATAGGAGTGAAGTAGAGTTAATGGGCGAGCAGCAGAAATGAAGGTGGCAAGAAATACTGGGGAAAACAAACTTAATATTGTAGACGCTAAATTCTTTTCTATTGAGCTGTGATAAGATGAAAACACACTGGACTACAGGGATATTTTGGGTCACTGCTACACTATTAATCATTGTGGAGCCTTTTGAATGTTCTCCTCTCCAGTACCTTGGTATTCATGTGATTGGCCTGCTATATGGCAGATGACAGAACTGCTCGGGGGAACGCTACTTCGCCTGGCCTTCATACGCAGGTCTGTGACAGTGGATGAAGTGGGGGGTGGGGGGTCGTAGGGGAGGGTAAGGATGAAGGAATGGTTCAGGGTGAGTATGAATTAGGGAAGGATGTGGGAGTGGGATTTATATAGTTGGGATCAGGATTCAGAATGATAGTTGGATATTTCGGGGTTTAGAAATGAAGTAATTATTGAGGTTGCACAAGCGTGCCAAAAACGGAATGACAACGTAGGAGGAAGTTTGTCGAGAGGAGCGGGAGACGCAGGAAAGACAGAAAAGTGAGGCAACAATAGGGAGACGAGGAGGACGAGGAACATGTAGGAGGGAGTTGTGAAAAGGAAGTGGAGGATAAAGATAGACAAGTACAAAGATGAAAAGACAACATTTAGTGCATGACAGTCAGTGAACAATGCAGACAAATGAGTGATGGTGAAGACGGGGGCAGTTTGAACTGCAGCAGAACTGAATAGTGTGATATTAAATTAACTGGATCAGCCAGGCTTTTAAGAAACTAAATGTTTACTTAAGTTGTCACGGTAATATCTGACTTTTGACTTTGATATTCAAGGTCTTTATACAAATACACATGAAGGCAGTTTCTGTTTTGCTACACAAGAACAAAAAAGTGTAGACCCGTTAAAGGATGAGTTTACAACCCCAGAAGAAATCAACCAGGAAATAGAGGAGAAGTATGTTAACGAAATACTGTGACTGTGTCAAAGAAAAGTAGCAGCAGCCAGAAATAAATTTACTCCCCTCCACTCCACTGAAACAGAGAACATTTCATGAAAAGGGACAGAGAAGCTAATTCTCTGCCATTTGAAAGTCACACTCTGTATAAAGAACGTCTTTCCAAAATGAGAGATTCATCATGTGAGAAATATCCATGAGTCACATTTTGTGTGTTGTAGGTAACAGATGAAGTTCTTGCTTACAGAATCTTAACAGCAGTACTTATAAACTGGATATCCTAGATTCTAGAAACATCCAGCGTCGCTAAAAATGATTCCATCACATTTTGGAAATAAGCTCTCTATAATTAATAATAATTTGGTCTGTGGAGCCACCTAATCCTGTAACTGGGATCCTTTTGTTAAACTCTGCATTGTAGCGCACAGCAGGGCCTGAGAGAGAGAGAGAGAGGATGGGACAAAGATGCAGAAATATTAGGATCAAATAAGAAACAAGATGGTGTTTAATTCCCTCTGAAACTGTGAATACAGCGACACTGCTGAGGTCAGCGCCTTGAACTAGAAACTTACATGAATCCCTCAGCTGCAGACCCGCAGCATCACACCATGTATTGGATCTATTTATGATTCGGTGTGTAATTATTTTTGTAAGTTTTCATCTAAAAAGCAAAATATTAACCGCTTGCGAGCAAGAAGAAACGTTGTGAGGAATAGTGAGATGAAACGGTGTTTGACGTCGGGCATCTATGGAACTGTTGGGACGCTGTGGTTTCGAAACGGTTGCCTGACATTTAGGAACAATGACGTGTTTGATAATGAATTTGTCTTTCAGTGCTGTGAGAAGTTATCAAGGCCGCAATCATTTTTTATCTTTGATTGTGACAAATGCTGAATGAACTGTAAACACTGCATTCATGAAAGAATGTGTACTTTGCACATATTTGATTGGTCAACGCGGCTCCTCGCCCATATCACAATGACTGCATTTTCTTTTTTTTTGCTGGGGGGGGGGGGGGGGGGGGGGGGTTGTATGTCTAAGCACATTCTTATGCAGTGCAGATTCAGATCATGTTTGCTGATTAGTCAGTTTTCAAGTAGTTATAGTTGCATTTATAAAAAAATATATATATATTATCTTTTTGACAGGAAGTTTGGGTAGTAGTCAACACATCATTATAAGAACACTTAGTTTGTTTTAAAATCAGTGTTCAGTAGTTCATCATTCACTCTACTGTCTCTATCCCACGCCTGGGCATTGAACCATGTAATCTGAGTAATAAGGAGCAGAGAGAGCAGAGGCCCACGCTGGCGATAAATCAGCACAAATTGACCACCAATTACTGCAAATTAATTTGCGGCATCATCTCATGGGAAGACTGATCGGAGGTCTGAGAAATCAAACTCTTCATTGTCCTCCGAATTACACTCACAGATAGACATCCGTAGTGACAACAGAGGGAGTCAAAAATGGGAGAGAGCGACAGTTCGGCTGAGAAAAAGACACTGGAAAGATGTCACAGATGAGTGAGAGAGACAAAGAGTGAAGTAGGACTCTACCTTTGATTGAGCTGGTGGGGATGATACCCTCTGCTGTTCCTCCATACCCCCCTGATACAATGCTAGTCTCATTTAGATTGGGACCCGATACCATCACCTGCTGTAGGTCCTGCAAAGTTTAAACGGTGAAAAAAAACAAACAAGGAAAAAAAAAACAAAAAAAAAAACAGAGGAACAAAGGGAAGGGTTTTTGGGTGGTTTTGGGGGTGGGGATATGTAAACAAGCATTTATGACTTTGAGTGTTACATTCACACAGTGTAGACAATGTAAGTTAAAGGCTTATTCACTAGAGGGGGACAAACACGACTATGTTAGGAAGGTTGGTCAGTACACACATATCTTCAGGCATTGTCTAACTTCAACTACTTAACTAGGAGCCAAGAGGGAAAAACTTCAAGGTGTGTGAACAGCAGAAAACACACCTCTAAAGTGCACGGTCAATAATTAACCTAACTAAGGATTTAAGCTGAATCTCCTGCCATGATGCTGTTGAGAGAGCGAGCAAAGGAGGTTTAATCACCAGACGTAGAGTCTAACCCGAGCAGCGGCTCCAGTGATCTATGCAGCAGGAAATGCTCAAGCAAACTGTTTTCTCCTTCCAAAATAATCACCATCACAGGCTTCAGCGCAGCTCTGGATCACAAGGGGGTGGGGTGGGGGTGGGGGTGGGGGTTGGGGGGGTGGGGGGGACTGTGTGTTATGAGCCACATGATCCATCTTGTGTGTTTTCTTTAATTAAAACTCACTGTTTTCTTTTGTCTGCCTTCCTGCTCGTGTATCAGCTAGTAAAGAAAAAACACATCGGTGAGGGATTTATGGAAAAAGGGGGAATATCTGGCCCGAACAGATTTTGTCACTTTGGTAGAAGCCTTTGTGAGCCGTAGTTCCTACAAGAAATCAGGTCTAAATTTTACTCATGCCTGTGCCGTGAGCAAGAGACTTATTTTATTTGCTACAAAAACAATTCACAGTAACTCAACTGTGGCAAAGGCCCATATCGCCCATCGGGAAAATGAAATGGGAGGATAATATATAGGGCACTTCCTGAAACCTTGGGCTTAGACTGTACAGTAAGATTGTGACTACAGAAGAATGCTCCAGAAGGGAGGACGCTATTTCCTTGTTGTAAACAAACACAAGGAGTATGTTTGATTCTGCAAAAAGGAAGTTAAAATACAGCTGCTGTGATTCGTTAAAGGTCAAACAGCATTCACTGATGAAGATTCTCTCTGCTTCAGGGCCTTGTCTGCTTGTTGAGACGGACCTAACAGTCACCTGACTTTCTTGCTGTAACACACCTACATTTGTTTAACATCAGCTGACACATGAAAACAGAACTAGTGAAGCTGAAACACATCAACATCACAGCATTAGTACGACATGATGATAATTAGTATGCCACAGTGTTTTGTTTTGTCAACCAACACCCACTAAAAAAAAATTAAGGGATCTCTCACACACACACACACACATCACCCTGGGGAACGATCACACACACACACACACACACACAGAATCTAGGCTATGTTAGCTCACACAAGACAACATGATCTAGATGTTTTTGAATCTAATAATCAAATGGAAACAGATTTTTGTGTTGAGTTTGAAGTGTTAGCTGTCAGCTGTTTGTCTCTCGAAACATGTCCAGTTTGAGAGACTCCCTCCAGCTGGAGTTAGTAGGAGCCAAATTAACAGGCAGCACGATTCAAGCTGCACAGTGGTTTGCCATATAAATGCAATTCCGACACATTTTGTGGAATAAACCAACGCAGTGATGCGAGGCAATGTAACGCCACATGAAGTCAAACCCCTCAGCAGTGCTACACACCAACATAGAGACACACACATACACACACACAAATGCACAAATGGCCTGCTCACCCTGGTGCCTCTGGAGCTCCCTACCTGCTCATCTAAGCTCCACTGCAGCTTTGCAGCCTGCACAGAGATGGAGGAGGAAGGGGGTAGGGAGGAGGAGGAGGGGGGTGGGGGGTGGGGGGTGGGGTCAACAAACACAACAAGAACGACAACAAAAAAAGGTAAAAAGAAAATTAAAAAAAAGGAAAAAAAAAGGAAAGGAGACAAAAAGAAAAATCCATGACTGAAAGCATGAAACAAGATAGAACGATGTAAAAAAAGAAATCCCAGAAAAATCATTGTAATGTCCACGGACAGCGGGGATGTGAGATGGAGAGCAGTGATGACTGATATCACAGCAGGTCAGGTCAGGGTTCGTCACTTAGCTGGTATATGTCAAAGTTTCAAAGTGGATTGTTCATCCACTGGGTGAACATGTTTCACTTGGTGTGTCCATGTATAATGTGTTACCACAGCTTTGCCATGATATGATTCCATCACTGTCTGGACACAGAAAATACTGATTCTAATTCAGCACTGTGAAAATGAATATATTCATTTACAAGACATTTACAAGACATTAAAAGTCACATCAACATTAAGGAGGGAAAAAAAATAAAATAAAAAATCAAGAAAGAAGAAACTGTGGACACATGCAAACATCCACACAAACACCAAGTTTGAGTGGCCAAACTCCAGGTACCATTTTACCAATTTAAACTGGGTCATGTCTGGAGCGGCCAACTGGCTCTCATCATGACAACGGTTCCAATTTCTGGAGCCTAAAATGATAGTTTTCAACATTTTAACTACACGGACACTGAACCAACAACCAAAAAGCATGTTAAAAAAAGGACAAAACCTTCATTCATTAGAGATCTGCCTCATGCTGTGGCATCTGTTCAGTGTGGGAGAACAGTGACGCAGACACTGATCCCTCCCTGGACACTTTGTTGACACAGTGCCTGTTCCCTAAGATGTAGGAAACTACAGAACCTTTATGTCATCACACAATAACTCCGGCTGTCATACAACAGCGCAGTCTGTAGTCTTGTAAATTGTCTCGCCTGTTTCTGTACAGACGTCGTACCAAAGACAGAATGCTATAACATGATGGACACACAGAGTCTGCTTTAAAAAGGCCACAAACCACTATTCTTTCACCTACGAGAAATTGTGTACAACAGTATAAACAGTGTAAGATGCTGTTGAATTTCTGACTTCCCACCAGTGATCCACTGTGATGCCTCTCATGCTTTTGCCAGGACGCTGCTGGCAGTCAGTCCTATCTGTCACTGTCAAGCTGCCAGTCACCAACCATGTTCCGACACGAGCTCGGTGCTACATCATCTGAAACCGGACATCTGCTCTTTCCTAACCTGCCAATCTTCATCTCTACGTGCACGAGCAACACAAACTGCTGCCGCTTCAAACCCAGTAGATATCAATCTGATTTCAGAGGGCTTTCACCCAAGGACAAAGCACAGCCAGTTTCACAGCCAGATTAATTGCAGGGTTGCTATGACAACTGGGTAATATCCAGCGCTAAACAGCCAAGCTAAACACATAGATGAACACATTAAACTGAAGTAGCCCCAACAAACGGGTGAATACTCGCTCTGCTGTGCACACTTGGTGAGAGGGTAGGGCTTCCTTTTACTACATGACTGGAGCCACACTTAGTTTGGTGAGCAAATAACTCAAATAACCACCAGTGCTTCCACCAGGATCTTCAGTCTGTTTGTCTAACAAGGTGTGCCCTGGGATGCAGGAAAATGAACGTCACTTACTCTGCAACTCCACTGTTATTCCTTTCTAACCGACACTGACTAAGAACCTCCTGAAAGGGTAGAGACAAAATGTTTGTGCTTCACCCCCTCCACAGGAGCATTTGCCTTAAATTGAGGCCCGACAAGTGCTTATTCCTTCTGTAAATAAACAGTTCCCGCCTGGAGAGCTACGACTACATCTACAGAGTCTAGCATTTCAGTTTCACACCTAGTGTTCAGATTTAACCAAATACACCAGAGATGTATCTGCAGCCCCGAACAGGAGGCCACATGAGCCATTAATGGGGGAAGCTGGTTCCCAAGGAGACATCTGGACTCCAACACCTGATTTCCCAGTAGGATCCCTTTCCACGGTTGTAGCTAAGCAAGCTAAGGAAACACAAGGACATCTAGCAGTGAATGACAGGAAGGACTTAATACGATAACGGCTAAAACCAGGCAAAGAGCAAGATTTAATTTCACAGCGGGAGACTGGAATACAGGTTCAGAGTGATCATTCTCCGCAACTGAACACAGGTGCATTAAGGCAATGTGAGAGAATAATAGTAAGTGAGTGGCCACATTCATGCAGCTGTAGAACTGTATTTACTAGGAACAATGAGTCCTAAATTGTACTGTATATTTTTACTGACAGAATTGTACTGTGGTGTGATGGTATGAAAAGAGTCAGCTCACTTAGCTAATCTTGTGATAGCTGAGGAACAATACCCATCACCACTGTGTCAACGTCAAACAAGCGAGAGGCACGCCTTTATCCGTCACACACTGTGATCAACCAGCGCTAATTCCACGTAATGACATCAGCTGGCTGACTTATGTAGGTTTGACTCTCCTCATGTGCTCTCATGTGAATGATACAGTATGACCTTCGGGGATAGTACTGTATCACTGGTTACATCATCAAGAGAAGGCTATTGTTAGACTTTTCTGAGGAGAATATTTTAAACTAGAGGCAAATAAAAAAAATATCTGGGTGTCTGATCAAAGACTTCACAATGAATCTTACACTAAAACTGACAAGAGACAGAACCTTAAAAATAAAATATACTTAATAGTTTAAAAAAAAAAAAAAACTAAGTATAACTATAAATTAATATATAAAAAGTAATTCAGACTGAAAAATCACATCATCACTGCTGTAACATTGAAACTAAAAAAATAAGATTATTGAGAGGTAAACAACTCTGTATTCTCTGTACTCTCATCTGTTTGCTGGCGAGTATGTAAATGATCTCTTGTTGCCCTGGGATCACATGTGGGTAAAGACAAACAGTGTGTATATTTGTTCCCATGTGTAAGCGCTTTAAATAGGTAAATAACAACTACCCAGGGTGGTCTCAAAATGCTACACACACAGCACACTGTCAACTGATAAATTAGCCAGGACCCACCTGTTCAAGGCTGTCGTCCTCTGGTAGTGTCCCTGTGTCGCCATTACTGTTGATAGGAATCTCCATTGTGGCAGCTTTGCTCATAATGCTGTCTGTCATAATGCACTATTTCTGAGAGAAAAGGGGGAGAAAGAGAGACGGTTAAAGTGTGGATACAACGAGCTACTGTATGTAAATGAAGTGAAAAAGGCAGACATGGAAAAACAGTGAGGCCTGAATGCTGCTTTGAAGAGGAGAGACCAAAGAGCGTAGTCAAAACACCCAAATCATTAGGCAGATGGGAATATAATTGCAACAAACAAGCGAGGATGTGGTTTTCAAAGAGCAAGGCTACCGCTTGGCATAAAAAACAAACACACCTATGAAAGCCCAATGCACTGGGAGCCGCCGCTACAATGAGCCATCTTGCTGAAGTGGCCACTCTACCCCACTCAATTAAAGGGCCGTATGCTAGCAGCACCCATTCCCTAAAAAACCCCTAACTAGAGAGGAGACAGTGAAATGTTCACAGCAACATTGCCCAGTCGCTCTAATAGGTCAAACTGATCTGGCGTGCTATACAGGGTCACATGTAATAACTGCCAAAATGCAGGTCAAGTAGAACTATAGCTCCTGTTTTTTGACTTGGACTGTAATAATGAATTCACAGCTTGATGAATTCACTCCAACAGAAACCAATAAAGGGTCAGTGTGTACTGTATTGTTGGGAATCGTTGGGTCTCAGTAATCAATATTATAAAGTGTACGGTCTAGACCTGCTCTATTCAATAAGTGTGTGCTGTTGTGATTTGGCACTTTATAAAAAAAGATAGACTTGACTTGACTACTGCATGTGTGACAAGGCTACAGATGATGCTGCAGAATTAAGGTCTACAAATGTGGGAGATGGTTATCATGGCAGAGCACGGTTGTGGTATAACAGGTAAACGTCACGTCTGGAGAAACTCCAGCATGAACAGTGGTGTCTCCACAACTGGTTTTTCTTAACCAGTTTGTTCCCTGATCTGTTGTAGACCATGTGAGTTTAATATGATTAAGTGTGGGAAACAAAATGGGGACGTCTGGTAGATAACACAAATTCATGAATAAGTGACAGAGCAGTGCTTTATTTCCAGCCACTTATTATCATCGGAAAAATAATTCACTAATTACTATTCATTTATAAACAGATGTATCACATTGTAATTACAAATATTCAGTTTTTGATTGATAATTAAATGCTGATAACAGATCTCCATGAAACATAACTACTGTATATTATCCTTCTAATCTTGTTTGATGTGCAATCTCAAATGTCCTTGAAATACTTTATAGCTCATTAAGGCCGTTGTGCAAAGCAGGATATAAAGGATATACAGTATATGCCGCATACCTGAATAATGAGTGTCAAGTAGGACAAAAATATGATTTTGTTTTTTGTTTTTTTTTCAAAACACCTTGGTGTCCTTGTAAACTTGCAACCACAGGGCTCACTGCATCTTGAACACAACAATATGGCAGGTTTGTGGCAGTTAGTTCACTCGCTGGCACGAACATCACAGATGTTGCATGAAGGGAGGCATGAGTAAGACTTGTTTACATTTGCTCTGTCCTCGCCTGAGTGGCTTTATCCATTAGAAATGCACACTTTGCCATGCCCAGTCCACTTCCAGAGGAATGACACATCCCTGTTGACTTTAACACATCACAGGAGAGAGGAGCTTCTCTTGCCCAAGAATGCTCGACACTTGTCCATGTTAACCCAAACTGACTTAACACATAGTGCCACACACTGGAAAGAAAAGTCCTCTTATTGATTTGACATTCTACATTTCCAACATGAGATACTAAATGTCTTCATAGACTGAGCAAACAAATTTGCTACTTTGCATAACATCTACATCTGAAATGGGCCTCGATCTGGCTGCAGTATTTATGTAAGTGCTTCGATTCACTACAGTATGTTGTGTCTCTCAGTCAAGTCACTTAATCAATGGGAAATGGCATAAGGCTAAGATCGGACATTAACTTTAATAGTAGTTATTGGCAGTCTATAATTAGCAATAAGCAGCATCCGAAATAACTCGAAATAGCCATTTAGCCGCATAAAATGAGCCACATCAAGGGCAATGCGTGTTATTATTTACTTGTAGTATTGTTATTAATATAATGCGAGTCGTTTAAACCAATCGTTTAAATTCAAATCAAGTGCACAATTTAAAAAATACTAATAAATGACTAATAGTTAGCTTCAGACGTAAAGAGAGAGGAAAAGGCTAAAGGTTTACACATCTCCTGATACCGTGCCGAATACGTCTGGGAGCCCGAACAGGTGCAGCAGCACAGGTGTACGGTTATTCCCTCAACAGCAGGTAACGTTAGCTTTGGCCTCCGGTGGGTCCAATCTGTCCAAAACGGTGATGGTTTGTAGAGGCCATTAAAAAAAAAAAAAAAGAACCCATCATAATGGCTTTTTCGTAAGAATGTGCATTGCATTGGAGCATCTTTTCAGGCTGGAAATTAATTTGCTCCCAAGAAAAAATAAAAGGCCTGATTCCAGATTCACACATACAGCTGTTCAGATGAAGCTGCTTAAAAATGGCAAACAAGTGAGTTCACAATGCAAAGCCGGTTGGTTAACTGTGACAGAAATCTCAAACAATCTCGCACCCAGACAAAAAGCAATATCGTCGTTTACAAACGGATTGGACTTACGGTGTGCTTGGTCCCGTCGTTTACACGGAGATGTTCGGGAAGCTAACGAGCAAGCTAAGAAGCTAACGTCAGTGCATCCCAGTTCATGCGCGGCTTAGAGGAGACTGATGTGTGTTTTGTCAGCCCGAGTAAAAAAAAAAAAAAACTGCCCGTGGGAAACAATGCAGCGCTCTTATTTAAAAGCACTTAAATTACATAACAAGGTAAAGTCTTGTTCTCACTGCTTTTGTCTTTGGACTCCTCGTAAATAATCCTCTGCCTTCTTTTCTATGAAGCCAAGAGGAACGCTTTACGGAACTGACGACACCGTGGGATTCTTTTCTCAGACGCGCTCCGACGCAAAGACCGTCTATTGACGAGAAGATGGATCACTCACTTTACAAATGTAAAAACAGCCATGCCGCTACCTTTGCTAACTTTCACCATTGTCAAGCAGATTTGAAGTTATTTTATATATTATATAAGTAATAAATGATCTGGCACAACTCTTCCGACAATATTTTTTAAAGGCTTATTTAACTAACTCTTCACAAAACTAATACTGAAAAGGAGGCACCAAAATGTTTACATTAACGTTGTGTAGTCATTGTAACAGGTCAAATTGATTGGGCCTGCTACTCAAGTTGTACAACCACATATGCATTATAACATTTGCAAAAACAAACAAACAAACAACGAATCAAAAGCAGGGCAAGTAGTTAGCTAATTAGGCTCCATTTTTTTGGCTTGGACTGGAATAATATATTCACACCCACAAACAATAATGAGAGGTCAGTGTGTACTTTACATATGCATTTGTTTGTTTGTGTGTGTGTGTGTGTGTGTGTGTGTGTGTGTGTGTGTGTGTGTGTGTGTGTGTGTGTGTGTGTGTGTGTTACCAAGGCCTCAGAGGATGGTGCAAAATGAAAGCCAATTACTTTATAGCTCATTAGGGCCATTGTGTAAAGCAGGATGCAGAAGATATGATATAATTACAGTACAATCTGGATGGTTGCCTTTTTGTGATTTATGTAAGATATAATTGAAGAGGCACCATCCATAAAAACTCACAGTGCAACATATAATTAAATAGCTACTAATACATCCTAATGGTTTCAAAGAATCCACTGTAGCATTCAATTTCCTTACATCTTTGTGATGAATTAAATATGTAAATTCTACCTTCCATAATTTCAAACTAATCATCATTTGATACTTTTAACAAAATATATAAACTGCAGACTTTGAGCACATTTCCTCATCACACTTTAGAATTGTACCTGGAAATTGGAGCGGAGTGAGAGGTCTTCATTTTTCCTTTATCCGGCTACAACCCGTCTTTGGAAGTATCGGGGGCATCTTGGAGGTGATGTGTACAGGTTTCTGCAGATGGTTGTACATTAACTCAGGTACCTTTGAATTGTAACTGTTCGTTTTCGTCATTGTGCCCCAACACATGTTAGTACTTCTGACCTCTGTGAATCCAAGGGGCAGATTCATAGACTGTGCATAAAGACACAGGCACAATTCCAAGGAGAACCAAGTTTACAAAAAATATAAGTTCAGATGGAAGGCAAAAGTTAGTAACTTTGGTAACACTTGGGCTGCAATTTAAGGCTGCTTTTATTTCTGTTCAAAGTCAGATTACCACAATCACAGCACAGCTATAAATTAATGCTCGTTTATTGAAAGAAACTGCTTCAGGAGAACTTCGCTTCTCATCATGTCAGGTTTCATTTTAAGTGTGTCTCAAGGGGAGGTATCTTTTCTTAATGAAAGAGGAAAAAAATGTTTGATGAAAAATAAAACTTTATTTTTTTAAGATCATCACTGTCAATACTTTCTTTACATGTGTCTGTCACCAAGAGACTGGAGGTAGATTACAGCATTTATATAATTCAAAATGCAACAAGAACAAAAGAATTACGACTCTGCGGTTTAAACAACAGATTTATTTTATTGGGTTTCAATTCAATTACAGTTTGGTTACATGGATTATGAATTAGGTATTGCTACTTAATATTACTTGTACAATGGCCACTTAAGTTAATTGCAGTATTAAACTGTTGGTAAAGACAACAACAGCTGAACCTAAACTAAAACGCTTGGAACTCTAGCTCCAAGCGTTTTAGTTTAAGATAAGATCAAGATAAGATCAAGCTGCAAAGGATTTTTTCCCATTACTGTTGGTTGTTAGACCAGCAGTAATGGGAAAAAATCTTACAATAGTGGGAAAAAAGAGTAAATATTTTCTTAGAGAGAACGAGGCAAATGATTGATTTTCGTTGCAATATGGAAAGCGAGGTCAAAACCAGTTGTATGTGACTGGTATCTTTAGCTTGCTTATACAGTGTATAGCATTTTGCAGGCAAGCGGCCGTGGTATAAGTGAGAAAGTGTCCGAACATAATGGCTGATTGGGTTCCACGGGTCTATATCAGCAGCAGATCCTGACCCAGCCCAAGCTCTCTAAGAAGACGAGGAAAAACTCCCCAAAATCCCGAGGCTAGAGGGAAGATGGGAAGAACCCTCGGGAGAGGCAATTCAAAGAGAGATCCCCTCTCCACGGACGGCTGGGGGTGCTACAGGAACTGCAAGTGGGAAAAATGTTATGTAAGAAGTCTGATATAGACCAGTTAAATAAAAGCCTATTAAAGTCAGATTAAAGTCCAATTAAAGTCCAATTAAAGTCCAATTAAAGTCCAAGGAAATCTTTGCATCATCCTTGCTGTAAAAGAGAGAAAGGAATTAGTAATTATCCATTAATGATCCATAAGATTGGCCCTTACCTGTTGTATGGTGTGTATGGTCTGAATAATTTGAAGTGTGTGTGTGTGTGTGTGTGTGTGTGTGTGTGTGTGTGTGTGTGTGGGGGGGGTTTATCTGAGCCAGGGGTGAAGCTGGAGCTGCTCCAGGGTCGGGCGACGCGCTGGGAGTTTGGTCAAACACATTTTCAAGAAATCCTGGCAATCTGGAGAGAAAGATTCAAGGTTGGGGGTTAGATGAGGAAGGTGACGGCTCCAGTCGTCCATCAGAGTGAACGGATGTGTGTCTGCTGACAGGTTTGTGTCTGAGTGTGTTTTTCTTACTCTCGGACAGTTGTTTGTTGATTTTCAGCTTCTTTGTCAGGAACTTTCTGGTCTCGAAACGTTCTCGTCTGTGGAACATTTCGAACAGGACCACTCCTACTTGCCACACTGTGGTGGGGCTGGCGCTGTAGGTAAAATGACTGTAATACTCTGGAGGGATGTGATCACAGGTACCTAGAAAAGACACACACATACAATAATAAGAGGATGAGTAGGAGGAGAAGCTTTGATTAAACGTTACAGACCAGTGAATTATTGAGGAGCAGTAGTAGAAGCCAGACATCTTACCATAGAAATCTTGAAAAACTGATCTTTTCTTGAAGAAACAGCTGAGTCCAAAGTCGATGAGGCGAACACGCGGGACGTCTGAGCCCGTCTCAATGAGGATGTTTTCAAGTTTGATGTCCCGGTGAAAGATGCGCTGATTCTCCAGTTCGGTTGCTGCTTGAAGTAGCTGTTTCACTATGATCTGAGAGAGAGACAGACGGAGAGACATGGTGACTCTGTGTTAGCTGTTGTGATTCAAAGCTGACCACAACTGCCGTCCTACACATAAGATCCTCCAGTAGCTTACCTTGGCCTCCTCCTCCTGAATAGTGCCTCGTTTGACCTCCAGGTACGTGAAGAGGTCCTCGCAGGGGACTGGTCTTTCCAGCACCAGGATGAGCTTCTGGCCCAGGTCATACCAGTCCAGTAGAGACACAGGCGCTGACGTCCCCACTGATCCAGGCGTTTCAGCAGAGAGCTTCAACATGACAGCCACCTCCACAGACAGCTCGTTCCCATTCTGGTCCTGAAACATAACAACAGGATAGAGGATGAGGGAGAGATGCTCCATAGATGACTATAATTCATTCCCACTACATTCGGTTAGTGAGGGTGTTGATGAATGCAGCACATTTCAACAACAGTCGGTGTTTACTCACCGTTTCCTTACAAAACACCTTGTTTTTTGGTATGTGTTTGATAGCTACCTACAAGACACAAACAGCACTTTGATTAGCACATTATGACCATATGGTGTGTGTGTGTGTTTGTGTGTACATGAGCATGTGTGTGTATCACTTACTGGTAAATGATCTGCTTTGCGGTAGCCAGCAAACACAGACCCACATCCTCCTTCACCGAGCTGTTTCTGCTGTTTGTATTTGGCCTTAAATTGAGCTAAACACAAACACACATATTTTGTTTTAATACAATTGTGAGGAACATTAATTATTCAAGCTCAAATATGAATCCCTCCTATGTTACACCTGATGTAAATCCTCGTTTTAAACCCCACCTTAACACAAAGTCAAACTCTACATTAATGACTTCCTACTTACCTCTCTGGGCATCTACTGACTCCTCCACCTCCTTCTTTGTCTCCTTGGGGTCCAGTCTCCTCTTCTTCTTCGGTCCTTCTCCTTCAGCGGTGGCCTTTCTCTTAACGCTTTTCTTGCTCACAAATGTACTGCAGCCTTCTAAAGGGTCGCTGCTCTCTGCAGAAGAGAAAAACACCCAGAGGAACATCAGCTTGTGTCGTGACAGTAATGTGGACAATAAAATCCTCATAAGCACCTCACAACCTAAATGATATAAGAAACTGTGACTCAGTGCCTTTCAAAATGACACTAGTCTTTTCTGATCTGCCACCTCTATGGATTAATCTAAATTCAAAGAATGGCTGCTCATTTCAGTTTCTGTATTGGAGCTACTTTCTACCAAAGAAAAAGTTTTTCTTTCAAAAATCTCAAAGACAAATATCTCAAAATCTGGACAGAAAAAAATCAAAAATGATCTTCACAAATAATTACCACTAGTTGATGGACATTTGTGTGCTTTCTGTATTAATGTATCCACTAAATATAAACCTCATGTAAACTATAAACTGACAATACACATGATCAGGTTAGGTTTACCAGTGTCCACTGAGGTGGAGGCCGAGTCCTCGTTGTTTTTGAGAAGGTAGAATACTGGCATCTTCTTCTTCTTCTGCTGCTGCTTTGATGGCCCCTCTCCGTCGTCCATTACTTTCCTCTTCCCTCTCCTCACGATGCCATCCTCTTTATTGCTGCCACAGGGTTCAGCCATCTCAGAGGCCCTTCTCCTTTTTCTTTGGGTCTCCTTTTCAGGACTGGCCTTCCTCTTAGGTCTCTGAGTCCTGCTATCCATTGCAGGTGATGCATTTTGTTGAGTGCTGCTGCTGCTGCTCTCTGTAAATGAGGAAAAACACAGTGAAATATTGGAAAATCAGTTTGTTGTGAATTGTAGAGGCTAACTGTTTGAAATTGTCTTTTTTTTTTTTTTTAATAACCTTTCAGCATGAGAAAAAGGGCTCACCAACAGTCATTTCTCACTTACCTTTATCTCCCCTGAGAGCCTGACAGCGGCGATTCTTAATCTTCCTTCCAGGTGCTTTATCCATGAAGATTCTCCAGAAGTTTCGAATGTGATAACTTCACTAACAATATAACTAACTTCACTAACACGACGATTGAACGTAGATCCAACAGTTGTATGCTGAAACGTGTCTCCCGGCGTGTTCTTTAGGTGTGACGTATAGAACACGGAATGTGCTCCTGTCAGTGACATCACACAGAGGTGTTCTGGAATATGCAAATGAATGTTTGAAAATAAATTGTGCATGTGAGACATGTGAAAGTGTTTGTTTCAGTGAAAGTCATTAAGTCACATCTCAAATGAGTCAAATGATACACGCATACTGTGCAGTTACTGATATCCGCTGTTTCTCAGTCACATGGCCGACCGTCCCACCGATTAAAAAGCTTATACAACTCTGTCTCCCACAGGTTATGTTTATTTACAACTAATTTGGAATGAGAAATATTTTTTGAAGGAAAAATACCTGTCACCACATGCATTAAGGTTTCTATTCATGTATGTTGTCTCATATATGTAATGTATATATCACATGTATTATCCCTGGCCGGATTATGTTCAGAGGCCATGTTTCTTTTTGTTTTTTAGATATTATTATTTTACTTTATCTAGATGTCACTTTAGTGAGGCTTTGATGAAACAAGGGCGAACTCGAGACTCCCATATGTATTGTATTCACTCATAAAATCTGTTTTCTGTTGTTGTTTCTTCTCCCTGCTCCTTAACTGCACATCTCCTCTCTGTTGCGTACTTGTCATCTCCATCACTTGCACTGTAGTCTTCCTATTCCTGTTTTTGAACAACATAGTTACAGTGCTGCCCTCTGTGGGTAAGTGTTTTAGTCTGGGGTGATCATCAGGTGACTAATGTTTTTTTCCCTCAGTGAATCCAGCATCTTCATAACGATCCTGTGTGATCTTAATTACTGTTTTCACTGCTGCCCCGCCACACACTGAAACAGACAGACTCACTGAGGATTTAATATTATTTTTAAATGAACAAAAAACAAAAATGGATGTCTTTTACATTTTAGTTCATATGCAAAGTAAATTCAGGTTATTTTATTTTCATTTCAACCACAAGATCCGGCTGTCACAAGCAAATTTTAAAATGAAAAGATTGTTTGAATAAAAGCAAAGCCACACACACACACACACACACACACACACCTACCTCTGAGCCAATCACAATATGGATCTCATGCCAAATAGTTCATTATAAATGGTTTCACATGAGTTGAGGGTTTAAACCAATAATCACAGACATTTAGCTGATGCTGATGTGTACATTTTGGATGATACAGTTCAAACCAAAGCAAATCAACTCCCTCGCATCCAGCTGGGCATCATCACTTAGGATTCAGCCTCCATGTGACAGTAAATGTTTGAGCATAACACTGGGCACATACAGCATGTGCCTGTCACAATCAAATATGGAAGCTGTGAATGAACCACTGCCTATGAACAATGTTAACAGTGCTGGATGCTATCCTGCAAGCACTTGACAGGCTGGGGAGTTTTTCTAACAGCTTCTGCAGTCAATCAGAGTCCGAGGACGGAGGTGGAAAGTGAAAGCCAGGGAAAGAGTGAACGTTTTATTAATGAATGGATGGGAAACTGAAAGAACTGTGCAGCCAAGAGAAACTCATGGTCTATTTTTTGGGAATGGGTGTGAAATTCCATATGGGAACATTTTACCAATGGAAGTGTGCGTGAACACAGAACGACTTTCCCAGCTGTCGGCATGTTGTTTGATGCCAGTCTGAGTCACTAACCTGCTGCAGTGAACATGGCACAGTGTTTCGTGCAATTTCTTCTTTTTCTTCTTCTTCTTCTTCTTCTTCTTCTTCTCCTCCTCTATCCTAAATAACTGAAACACAAAACAAAAAAATGTTTTACAGCTTGCGGACATGCGAACAGTATAATCGCATGTAACATAATTCGCCACAGCTGCTGCTACTGCAGATGTGTGTGTACAGTGCTGTCATTCCAAATTATAACCTACAGCCGTAACACTCCTGCTCCAGATCGGCCAGTTACAATCAATTTCTTCAAATTATGATAATGATTTACTTTTATTGTGTGAAAATGAATCTTGATTTACTGGATTGAGTGTATTCATTGACTCTTCTCCTGGTTATGTTACAGTTACATGAGTTCCATCCATGTGTGTTACACATGAGAGGAGAGAAGAGAGGTGAGCAAGTATGAAAAAAATGGATTTTAAAGGTCTCATATTGTATAAACATAGATGTCCATGTTTTCTTTTATTATAAAGCAGGTTTAGGTTCTGTATTATTACTGTGAGTAGTATCAAAGCGCCCGGTCCACAGAGAAATGCACACAGCTTGTATTCAGAAACTTAACCTTAAAACGAGCCGTCAGGACTTCCCTAACTTTGTGATGTCACACCAGAGCAGTCACTTCCCTCAGCCATGCCCCAAGCCGCGCCCATATTTTTATTTGATCACTCAGAAAATAATCCAGAGCTCCAGAGAGGAGATGTAAAACTACATTGAGATGATTTTTGGTTCTTAAAACCACAAATATATCTTCTTATGGATCAACACTTCAAATACAACAAAGGAAAAGTGTAAAATATGGGACCTTTAATATTCAAACAATAATTTTTAAAAGTAACAGCCAAAGAATATCCTCCCTCTATACTCACGCTCTGAGGGAGACCCAATGAAATTAAATATAAATTACCATATTATATATATATGATGAAAAAGTTAATATTTATCTCAAAATACAGAGAATGCAGAATGAAGAAACATATTTTTTTCTGTAACAGCTGAGATTCTTCTCTCCAACAGGATGCTAAAAGTAAAAAAGGAGATACTATGAAAACAGCTGCATTTTTTTTTGTCAAGTTATCAAAACATGTCCTGTAGAGATGAGTTGCTTCCACAGACACTTATGTTTAAAATTATTCCTTTTACCAGAAACTACCACCACACAAATCAAGGAACATAATTCATACTCTCCGTTTTTATTCTCTGTGCTCAGCCTTTTGTTTTTATGGACATGTGCAGGAATTTTATTGCGTATTCATGCGGAA
The DNA here is from genome assembly GCF_021018895.1 of Seriola aureovittata. Classification (NCBI taxonomy): domain Eukaryota; kingdom Metazoa; phylum Chordata; class Actinopteri; order Carangiformes; family Carangidae; genus Seriola; species Seriola aureovittata. The sequence goes on along the minus strand of NC_079378.1, from coordinate 6,783,664 downwards.
CAAACACATCAATTAAATTCTAACTTGGCAGTTGTGTCCATTTCTCACAAACATTATGCAAATTAACACTTGGGGGAAAACATCAGGGATTAGCATGAACACATAGTATTTGTAGCGAATCACACGTCCCTCACATAAGCAAGTCTGTGTGTGACCACTCGTTGCTCCTGTGGAAAGTGCAGAGTTAGCAGTGTGCAGCACAGAGGAGGCAAGAACTACATATTTTTCTGTTAAATGTCATGGTTGTAGAAAGTGACGGAGAAAGTTTTTGATCTTCTGAGTTAGTCAGCGACCGCACGAGGCGTGAGTTTGGCCGCGGAAGGACCAGTTACTGGAACTAGAGGATGTTATTCCTTACTCAGTCATTAGTGAGTAGACTCACCTGTTGACTCATATAGAGACCCACACACATGAAGGGAAAAGTCTCATGCAAATACATTCATCACCGGCGCCGACACTGTCTCCACTCATCCTGAACATAAATTAGAAATCAATGCATTTCACATTTTTAACTTTTGCAACCTATCAGACGTGCAGCACACATTTAGTCCTCCCATCTCAATCACTAAATGCTTCAATACAAAGCATTTTTGGTCCGTTCTATACCTGATACGCCCTCATGATGGCACCAAATCCCAAACTTAAAACACAGACGACTACAAATCATGTCTACAAAGAGCAGACATCATATTAAGTTTCTGCAGACTAACATCTCATCCCCCGAGAGACAACTCGCTTCAAAAGCTGATGAAGCTTTTCACATATCATCCGTGTAAGGGAAAAAGATGAAGCAACATCATGATGACTACAGCAGCTTTTATGATTATTTCCATGATCTACTGGATGACTAACAACCCCTTCAGAGCCACTTGAAATCATCTGCTGACTTCACATGTGGGCTTCGCACTCAGCTCATTGTAAACATGACACTTAATGAACATGCCAATCGCCAGCCGGCCCTGAGTACATGACACTGGTGTATATTCTCCAGGAGACCACACCAGCCTTCATTTGCTTTTGTTCATCAGCTAATCAGAAACGCCACTAATAGACTGATCTTCTCTTTGAGGTGTTTACATTGTAGAGAGACACCCCACCCTCTTTTCAAACAAAGAGCGGCCGACCTCACAGTGCTTGTTTAACACTGACGGTGTGTGTACTCCACTGAGATACTCGATTCATGTGGACGAATTCCACAGCACGCACGCAAACACACTTTCCTCATACGTGTTTTAAAGTCATATCAGTGTTTAAATATTTTTTGACTGACCATGAAGCCACTGAGTGCAGCGAGGGGGTTCCAGTCCTCGACAGCGAACCAAAAGATTTCCAAAAAAGTCATTCTCATCTGTTCTGCATCAGGAGCAGCAAAAACATTGGCCCCTGCCCTGAGGTGTGCGGGGCCCTCTGTAGCTGTGAGCGAGCCATTCAGGAGTCACCATAGGTAAATATTACAGGTCATTGCCATTCAGGGTTTTTCTTTCTCCGTGAAGGGTGTCGTGCTGCTGTTTTTGCAAAGCGTGTGTGTTGGTGTGTTATAATATTAGCACAGGAGCTCTCCGAGTCCAGTGGTGTAAATCCTTTCCCTCCGTTTCCTTTAATAAGTGACAGCGTTTTCATTCCAACACTAACAGTAACAAAGTCAACATTTCCAGTAGAACTACTTTCCATATTTTGCTAATTTCCATATGTGGATAATCTTGGATAAATGTGCTTTAACCATAATTGACATATATTTGCAAAAGCAAATCTTAAATCAAGATCCACATCGCAGCCTTGTCCAGAGATTCAGCCACATCTTCCTCAGCACACAGAGCTTCCTCTGTTGTCATGGAGATACAGTTGCTCAGCTGTCATACCATGACCTAAGAATGAGAAATGAGCTATCTCCATGACAACCTGTGCAATCCCCATCCTCTGAGAAAGGTCAAGATGCAGTTGAAAGCCAGTAAGTGGACCTTGAGTCTATCATTTCTTTTGTCAAACCAGTTTCCAGAGTTAATAATGAACTTTCACTGTCTAATGTTTGGATAACACTTAATAAATGCTGTTCATGAGCCTTCAGCTATTAATGATCATAGTATTGACTGATTAGCAAGTATTTCATGCGGCACTTAGCAACCGTTAGCGCAGCAGCATTAGCCTGAACCCATAGGCCCCAACCCAAAGTCACGTTTTACTTTTAAACCTGGACTGACAGTCTGATATTAATGTTTCTTATCTAAACCGATACATTACACATATGATAAGTATTAATATTGATGCGTGTTGAACATGATATTGCTGTAGTTTGTAATTCATATGGAGGCCTTTGCGATGTTGGACGCATTCACTGTTCCCATATGTGCCAGAGATGTTATTAATGCTTCCTGAGTTTATTTTGTTTTTGAAATCAGCTACCTGTACTTGGCAGAACACACTGTAGCTTGTTAAAAACTACACAACGTACATTCGCATAATGGGGCACACGCACACACACACACACACACACACACACACACATACATGCACACAGTTGTGGCCAAATGAGCAAGCTGTGATCAGAAGTGTTTGCCTTAGTTGCCAAGATTGGTGTTTTACAGCTGTATTTGTTCCTCAATCTGCTGGTTTATGGTGCACTCCGGGTCACGCACTACATCTAAACACTGCCAAAGTAAAAAAAAAAAAAAAAAGGGGGGGGGGGGGGGTCTTGCATGTACCCCGTCACCTCAACCATGCCACACACACACTCACAGGAGTGAGAGGCCTGCCCACACACACCAAGACGGGCACAAGCCACATCAAAGCAAACACACTAATCCAGCCAGGAAGCGGGGATCCATGGGCCTAATCATGAAAGGAGAGAGAAATGCATATGAAATAAAATAAACAAGAGCTATCTCCTAAATATTTACACCAGCTGTAGTTAATCAGTGGGTAATGAGAGTAAAGATTCTTTATTTTTCCTGAGGTGACATCTTAAGAGACGATTTGTCCTCAGCAGTCATACCTATGGGATTAGTGAGCTCATGCTGGAAGCATCTCCATGAGACTAAAAAGATGAACTGGACATCACTGTTGAACTCATATATAGTATATTACATTCAAAAGATGAATGGATCTCATGATAAATTGTAGTGTAGAAAAATACTACAATATTACTGCTTGTGACTCATTTTTATATGAGCAAGGAACAATCACAAACTGCGGCTGCACAATCTGCATTTCTGCAACACACTGAATTTACACAGTTAAAGAAAGAAAAAAAAACCCTTATGATCAACAATGGGCAGTTCAAAAAGATAATTCAAAAACTTTGGGAGTTCCATTCAAACCAATATTTCAATGCAGTGTTTGGGAACCTAGAGGACCTCCAACATATTGTGTATTCTGAGGAATCCTTTTTCAAATCAAGCAGCTTAAAGGCACCTCTTTGATCTCTCTTTTTTTTTTTTTTTTTTTGTATGTGCCAGTCTTCTTTGAAACAGTTCTGACAAACCCATAATTTTTTGCAGTGAGCCCAAACGCCCCTGAACTAACCTCAGCGCCTCCAGGAGACGTGAGCACCGCGGGACCACAGAGGCTTTGGTTGACAGAGGAGCGCCGGGCAGCCACCTGGTGGGGCTGTGGGAGAGGGGAAATGGAGTGTAATCAAACAAGCCGCCACAGAAACACCAAGCACTCACACGGGTTTATGAGGCAGTCACATCCAGTCGACCGCTAACAATGAAAGAGGAAACACCTTTTTTTTTCCACAGACATTCCTCTGCTGTGCTTTGTCTTTAAAAAAAAAAAAAAAAGCCTTTTACTGTTGATGACAGAAGGTTTATCATCACACTTGCTTTTCTATTCACATTTGTTCATATTTTTCTATGACACTTCTGAACACAGTATCTCCTTTCTAACAGGATCCCTTTAAAAGCACGCACTCAGACGCTGCCCCTCGTGGTTTTTGTCTGTGGTCTCTGTCTGGAGCTCCTTGGTGACACTTCCATTATTCAGCCTTATGAGACGCATTAGGCTGCCTGTGCTGCACCGAGCCCAGTCTGGTTTGGTGTGGAGCTTTCCATTACGCTGGTCAGCTGGAACTGTTGGGAGATGCTCGTTGGGGGAAAAAAAAAAAAAAGGAAAGAAAAAAAAAAAAGAAGTTAAAGACAGAATTAGGACAGATAAATAATAGTGAAGATGAGGATGCAGGCTTTAAGCATGAGGGCTTAGAGTTGTGTGTTGATTTTACTAAAGGTTTTTCAGCCCTGGAGGCATCCAAACACCACAAACACGCTAAATACATGACCTCAACAGCAGCTCTGATGCTATATCACAACCATGACTAATTAAAAACGTATACAATTATTAGGCAAGGGCAAGGAATGGCAACAAAACTTAAAGTAAACATTTACCCTTGTACAGGCAGTCCAAAGACATACTCCTTCATGCACTGAAGCCATTTACTGTCAAATCCAAAGTAGCATCAAGTAATGTGCCCAACGTGCCAAGAATGTGTCTGTTTATCAGGCAACAGCACAATATGAGCCTCACCGGAGCGTCTGTCTTAAAGAGTAATATCCAAATTTATGACATACAGACACCGACAGGTACAATGTGATTAAAGGCACCACAGCTATTAACAAGCAGGGATTCAACTGCATAGATATCTATACGCATAAATAATGAGTAGGAATCCTGCTTTTCCTCAGACAGACAGAATGAAGCACACATTATGTGCAACTAAATCTTCCCAAATGTATTGAGTCTTTAGGAACGCTGTACGAAAAAGGAAGGAGAAGAAGAAGGAGAAGAAGAAGAAGAAGAAGAAGAAAAAAAAAGAAACCACAGAACAGCTGCACGGCTCTGAAATGTGTGAGACCTTATCTCTTGCCCCTGAATACTCCATTTTTTCCCTCCCTTCACCTCACCCTCAACCCTCTGTACCTCCAGCCATAACAGCAGTGCAGTATGGGCCAAATGTGCAGGACACAGAGGTGCCGAAAGATCCTATCCAGCCCCCCAGAGATCCCCAGGTCCATTTGGTCTTCATGTTTCAGATCGTGGGGCTGTCAAACCCACCGTGCCAGGCTCCTCATGACAGAGGCCTGGCAGCAGACGGACTGCTGTCACTGGTCATGCTCGGTGGCGGCTGGCTCGCGTAAATGATTTAGATGATGATTTATGTGTGCATGCATGCACAGTCTCCTGACATCTAGTTTTATCATCTTTTTCTATCAATTTTTTTTTTCTTCTCTTTCTTTCACACACTCTGACAGCACATGCACACTGACATTCCTTTGGAGTAGTATTTCCAGCAACATGTTGGTCTGCAGTTTATATTCACTTATACAGTACATCTACACAAAATCACAAGAGATGGTTGTAAAGTAGCTGCATCAAACATTGTTCTACTGTGCAATGAGAAGAATACACCGTTATCCTCATGTATTTCTATAGACCATGTACTGAAATATGTTTTCCTAAGTTCTGCAAAAAACAGAAAATCCCATGCTCCTTGTGATTAAAATGTAAACTGGTTTCATGAGATTTTATTAATATGGAGGATATCTCCACTTGATGTCAGAGGAATGGAAATTCCATTGTGATATTTACTTTAATAATGGTATTTTTCCATGTGTGCCGGGGCATATCTGTTGGAGCTTGTGCAATCAGTCACAGACTAGAATTGGTCCATTCCTCTTGGGCTTTTCCCCCCTGAAACGCGCGGAGAGAAAAGATAGATGCTTCCAGTCCTTTTAAGCCATTAAGAAGGTGAACAAACATCCCCTCGAAACCCTTTAAAATGACAAGACCATCTCCCCCTCCTGCAAAAAAAATGCAAAAAGCAAATAATCTCTCCTGTTCTTTCCTTGCTTTCCTCATCTTTCGTCCTCAACTCTTCCTCCTCCTAATTTCAGCGACAACATCTTGGAGAGGATAATACATAAAGTAAAAGCCAGTTGTTGACCTCTGACTTTTAGCTGCTGCTGAAGTGATTGCAAAGAGAGAAACTGACTGCGCTGGCATTCATCTGCACACGCAGTGTGTTTTCAAATCATCAAGTCCGGAGAATTGACAATGAATTTAAAAGAGGAAAATCAATCACGAATGCTTCACTGGCCAAAAAGTACAAATATACAGGAATTTGGAGGCATTGGTGCATCGCCATATGAAAACTGACAAAGATACCTGTAACGAGGGAGCAAGACCTCACATATATTTAACTGGAAGACACACATATACACACACACACAAGCTCATCCAGAAGTGAATTCCTTAAGGGGGTTCCTTTATAGAGAGCTTATAGGATTGAAGTGTGCAGGAGGCCACAGCCACCCAAATAGCCACTTCCTCTCTCCTGTGGATAAGACTACTCATCAAAATGAACTTACCTGTCAAATCTATTAAAATAGGAGTCCAATAAAGGACAGATTAATAGGTCACAAAAATTGACCCTGCATTCTCGACATCCTCCGCCTCCACAAATGTTGAATCTGTGTCACTGTGCCTGCATCAAAGTCCGCCTCTCCCCTGGATGAATTTCAGGGTGACCTTTTGCTCGCTCAGCATGAAGCGAAAGTGAGCCAGGTTTGGCACAGTAGGCCGCCACTATCCTGAAGCGGAGTTTTACAGGTCAGAAATGAGCGCTCGGCCCACCTGCTTTCTCTTCCAGTTGCAGATTTTACACTTTCTCGATTTTCCCCTCATTCTTGTGTTCCCTCCAAACCCGTTCCATGTTTTCATCCCGGGACTCCTTTAAGAAGCGGCACGCAGAGAGGATCCAGAAAAGCTTCTAGCGGATGAGAAATGGCTGCATTTTTGGAACATTACAGCACGATTCTGACATGATGTTTGGATTGAGAGCACCACATGTGACATTGTAAAATGGTGAAGTTATAGCACAATGTCAGTTTTCATTGATTCCTTTTCGGGGGACTGAGGCAGACACTGAGGAGTTCCCCCCAATGTTTTATTTGGGAAGGCAACATGATATTGCAAATAGTCAGGAAAGTCAGAAAAATGGAAATAAAGTTGATATTTTATTATGCATGATGGAATTTATTGCTCAGATAGTGTAAATTTGAGAAATGCACAACAGCAAGCTCCATGAATGCCTTATATTATATACTGTTATATTCACATGCATCATACAGAGTGTGAATGCATCTCACTCTCCCTGTCAGAAATATGTCAAATGACTGAAACACTCACTATATACTCATATACTCACCCGTTAACAATCACAATACCTAACCCCAACCTCCACCCCAACCCTGACCTGAATGAAAACATCACTGCTTCTATTTCTGACCTTAACCCTCAAGCCTTATCTTAAACCCAAAACTGCCCTTTGAAGAAATCAGTCAGACAAAAATGTCCTCACTTTCCAAAAATATCCTCACTCTCAAGGTCTACAATTCAAAATGGTGCTTACAAAGTACACGAGCATACACACACACACACAAACACACACACACACACACACATACACACACACACACACACCACACACACACACACACACAACACACACACACACACACACACACTCACACACACACACACACACACACACACACACACACACACACACACACACACACACACACACACACACAGAGCTGCATTTGAGATTGCAGATCAGGAGAAATAATGTCCTTATATGGTCGTGGTGTAATTTCTCTCTCGGTGCTGCTGCCTGGACTAAATCTCCATGTGTCTAGAGAGTTTGTGAAAACCTGTGAACTCGGGTTAGCAGAAGATCGGGAGGAGTCAAAAGACGCCGCAGTGACTCTCCCAAGTGATTTTTTGTTGTCATTCTGGTGATCACTGAACTGTTGTGTGTCAGTTGACTTTAGTCCAGGATTATAGACGTGCACAGCTGATGAAACCCGAGTTGATTTCTTATTGCTCTCATGGTGAGTTTTTCCTCTCTTAAATACCCATAATTAGCAAACCTCACATCTGATTTTGTGACTTTTGTGAATTTCTCCCTTCCTCTGCATCCTCTGAAACCCCACGAAGACAGTATGTTCACTGGATCAACTACAGAGATTAAACCACTAAAAAAAAAAAAAAAAAAAGCAGAGTGATCCCTACATTCTCTCACAAATCCTGATCCTACTGAAGAAAAGAGAAAGTTCAAGAAAACAGCCTCAACTTTATTCTGGGCGAGTGCAGCTTATAACGCGGCTCATCCTGGCGTCTCGGAGCCTTTCATTGTGGCTTACTGTGAAAGCTGCTCATCTTAGCCCTGCAATTGCTGCTGATGTTACTGAGACATCTGTACTTCACAGCTAAGAAATAGCCCCCCACCCCCCCACCCCTAGTCACATCAACCTACTCCGAGAGTGCGCACAGTATATCTAGGGTAAACCAGAAAAAGGGTCTTACCATTGTACATCCATCTGTGGAAGCTTAAGAATCAGTTTAATACCTCGGACTGCTTGAAGCTCAACTACAGTAGGTTTAGACATCCAGTGTTGAGCCACGGCAAAGAGTTTTTTCTTTTTCTTATCCTGAATTATAACCAGGATGTACAAAGTAAACTTTAATGGCTTCTTTTCGAGCCCACTCTCTCAAATCTCTCCCTCTTCTTCTTCTTCTTCTTCTTAAAAATGGGTCAAAAGGCCAAAAGAGAAAAATCTGCACCATGTCTTACCAATGGCCATCAACTGTGGAAAAGTTTTATCAGCTGACAATCTCGGGGCTTTCCTCTTGTTTCTGTGTGATATATCCGGGATCGTCATCCTTCTTCATTTCTCTGAATCCTTGCTTTGGAGTTTGATAAATGCATCACGAGGGGAAACAAGTGCAGACACAAAGTGACGTATTTGTTGGTTACAGAGACAACATTCACGACGCACAAATAACAGCCAATGCAAATTTCGCTTTTTTTCCCCCAGCTGACTAAATGTCATAAATCTGAAAAACAGGTTGTGTTTTCACTCGTGAGTCACACTTGGCAAAGAATTTCCACCCAAAATAGATGCACATGTTGCCTCAGAGTCTTCCTTTTTTTGTGCTATGAATGTATTTTAGGATGGGCATATTGGTGACCAGCTTACACACGTGCACGTACACACACCCATACCACACACCAGAAGCATATGCCACAGGTTTTACTACAGCCCTGATTTACTGCCTCCTGTCTGCGTGATTGTATATGCCATTCTCGTCTCCTCCGGACCCAGGTCATATATATTTTCTTGTTTGTTCTAAAATTAAACTTTTTTTTCTTTTCTTTTCTTTTTTTTTTTTCTTTCACTGAAATTGTGTTTCTGCTGCTTGTCATTATATGCAGAATTTCATCTGTTCAACGACAGGAGGCCAGCAAATGTCAAGACAGATAAAATCACACAGCAAGAAAGCATAATGTGACAAAAAAAGGGCAGGAGAAATAATACAATTTCATAAATTTTGGATCAGGTTTTGACATTGTCTCAGCTAATATAATTATTTCACATTCTCTCATAATGTAGTCGGTTACAAACCCAACGGTGAATTGCAGTTTTCTTGTCTGTGGGGACGCTCCTCGGTTTCAGGATCTGTCTTCATCTATTAGGTGCATCTGTTATAAATTTGACAAAATGTACTAATGGCTTCAGAGATGCCACAGGCATGTTAAAGCCAAGCTCTCCATAGTCACTCATCATGTCCTGATATTTGCAGGTTTTCTTTGTTTGTTTGTTTTGTTTTGCTTAGAGAAGTAAAAAAAAAGAAAAGATGATCCTGCAAATTGGAGGCAGCATATGTCAGTGTTTCTCAAAGTGCGGTTCAAGGACCCCCAGGAATCCCTTCAAGGGCCCCCAGCAAAATGGGGAATCATTTATTTCATACAAATATATAATAAAAAATAAATATTTCTTTCCATAAGTAACACAATGACACAGTGTATGACTATTTTGGTCATGGGTTTCAAACACTCTCTGTAATAAAACATCTAAAAGCACAAATCTTGCCAGATGAGGGACCCTGGGACAAAATCAAATGGGGGTCCACAGTCTGATTTGTGTCAGTTTAGGGGTTCTTTATGTGAAAAAGTTTGAGGACCACTGGCATATGTGATAGGAAAAGTCAGTTGTGTGAGGCCTTTTCTGGTACGTGATGTAAAAAGAAAGAAAAAAAGAGGAACATGGCGTGGCAGTATTTCTTCTTCTCAGTCATGCTGCATTCTGCACTTTACGGTGTTTGATGCCTTTTCTGACTTTTTCTGCACATTTTTACATAAATTAGCTCCAAGAGGCATCAGATTACCATTTTAGTTTGTTTTCCTTTCTCTCATAGTCAATCATTCTTGAAGCCTTTCTCACCCCTCTTAAGCACTTTGTATTTTGACCTTTGACCTCTGTACCCACATCATCCAGATCTTGTTCTCTGGGGGGGGGGGGTTAGCCAAGACCCAGACTAAAATATAAAACACAGACAGAAATGGACAGTTCAATGGAACAGCGCCTTGGTAAACAAGTGGAATTATTGATTCATATTCATAATTTGCCACTTCATTCTACATGTCTCTGTGCTTTTCAGTGGACGCCTATCTTTTTGATTTGACTCGGTTGGCCAAATCTGGGCTCACAGCACTCAACTGAGAAGCCCACAGAGAAATCATCCTCCCTCACATGGGACCAACATACAAACGAGTAAATCAATAGATGAATAAATTGCCCTCTTCAACCACAAGAGGACCCAGAGGAGGAATTGAGGAGAGGGAAGGAGAAGGGCAAGTGTGCATCTCTTAAAAGAAGACAAAGAGGACCCAGGCTGGCTTGGCCTTAATGAAGAGAGGACGCTCTGATTGAATTTAAGTAAGCAAGAAGCAGAGACAGAGAGAGAAGGGGATGCCAATGAGAAAGAGGAGCATCACCTCAGATGAAAAAAAAAAAGATGCCTGTACTTCATGACTTATTCATGCACCCTGTGCGGTTGGTTTGACTCCCTTGGGAAGAATTAGAAAAATGGGAAGCAGTGCATTCATTCTTTCCATGTCTCCGGGACTATGAGGTCACCTGTGACCCACCTAGAAGCTCTCTGAACGCAGTCTGCCCTCCGCTGACCTGCGTTACCTAGCCAGGAGACAGCCGGTTAGCCTGCACATCGGTAAACAGAATTACATCCCCATAAATATACAGTAAATGTCTCTTTGGGATATGCGGTCCGGCCACAAACCCATCATCATCTCTTTGTTCAGCAGATGCCTCTGTAGATCTGTGTGGACTTAGAGAGTGTTTCATTCATTTTATGAATTATTTGTATGGATGGAGAAGTCTTTGTTCAGTGCCCAACAACTGCAATCCCTCCCTCTGGTGTATGTTATTTGAAACTCAAACAAACCTGACATCAAAAAATGAACAGTGTTTGTTTAGACAAACAAAAACATGGCCTCCGTTGGCCACGGGCTGCAGCGCATGCCTGGGAGTTAGCCCGGTGATTGCATTGGCTGCAGAGTGTGACAATCCAAACCATACCATGCAGGGAGAGGCAGGGGATAAGGCAGCACGCTGGAATGACATTAGCAGATGGATATAATTCATCGTGCAGGAGCTCCCCCGGTCGACGTTGAACACACAGACACTTAAACATGGATTCAGATGTCTCTTGGTCCAATTCCAGCAGCGCTTTTTTAGCCCAGTGAGAATTTAATGGGACTCGAAGTTGTGGTGTTGACTCAGTTTCAGTTTAGTGTGGTGACCATTCATTATGGTGGCACCCTGTGTGTACAGACTACACTCAACAATACTGTTTGTTAAATTGATTGGAGTATTTAATGCTGCTGTGCTGCTCTGTGGTTGTTTGGGGGAGAGCACAAAATTAAAAACAAAGATGTCTTTGATAAATGTCGTCTTGGCCTCGGAGAAAAGCGTTTTTATGGCAACCTCAGAAACAATGATGACAATTAAACTTTACTTAATCAGATAATGAGCTTCAAGGCACTTATATTAAATAAGGGGGCTGTAAATCATGCCTTTGTCTTGGGAAAATATGTTTGCCTTGTTCCCTGAGACTCAGATATCAAAACCAAAGAAAGACTAAGCATTCAGTTATTCGTTCTTTATTGTATCCCTTTATTGCTCCTTTTTTTTCCTAACCCTAACCCTAACCCTTATCCCATTCATCAATAAGTGTTCGGTAGGAAGAGAGAGCAAGAGCCAAGAATCCAGATGTGAAACACGCATGCATGAACACTGACTGTTATATTTTTGAATTATTGAATGAGTAGGATGGTACTTTTTCAGCAAAAATAAAAATGGTGGCCAGCTGATAGGATGAAACAAGGAATATAAACCTGACAGATTTTAGAATATAATGATTTGTTTTGTTTTTTTTGATTGATTGATTTTGGGCTGCTTCGGGTCAGTGGAAACAAGTTGTGAACACATCATCGACTTCTCATCGCCCACACGCTTCACTTCTTAGCAAACATTTGCTTTTTTTTTAATTCTTTAATTTTATTTTACACATCCAGCAGTTACGTGGAGTCGCGTTTCTGGCCACCTGGCGAATGTAAGTCGGATGTTCACCCTCTGTTTTTGATGTCTGCCAACCCCAGAGGAAATATCTGGCTCTTTAGCTGCTAAATGCTCCACTATGTTCACCGGCTATTCACTGTGGACTGTGTCTGTTTGCTGTTTGGTGCTGAGCTGGTAGCAAACAGTGGGATTTTAAAGCTTTTTCACTGAAAACAGCTGCCTACTGCAGCCGGAAAAAACCAAAACACTATGAGAGCTGTGAGAGCGAACTAAAACCGTATAGTTGGGCCGAACAGCTAAAACAATGAGCTGAAACTCACTATAAAACTCTAAATTGTAAAAATTTTTTATGCCTCTGCGCCAGCAACAGCTAGGGCCGGACGAATTTACGGTTTTAATGACAAAATTTCACACAAATGGTTAATATTTTGTATTATTCTGGATAAACAGGGACGTAATCTGAAACTAGAATGAGTGGCGGAGGAATACAACCACGAGACGGTAATTCTAGTTTTAAACATTGTAATTTGATAAATTGTTATTATAAAAACTTTGATTACAGCCACTTTTAAATATAGTTTTTCCTTAAGTAGCGATTTGTGCCTCATTATTACTTTCTTCAGTGGAACACTCATTTTCAGAATAAGATGGGCAACACTGAAGTTATATTTCAATCCAAAAAGGAAAAAAGACATTAGGAGACACAGACGCCGGGCATCAGATATGAATCTGTAATAACAAAAAGACCGAGACAGCATTTGAGAGGAAGGTTAAAATCTTTCCAGTACACAAGTAAAAACAAACCCAAGTGTTGCACATGAGCAGGAGCAGATCTGGCCTCTACTGGGGACATTTTAACTCGTAACACCGCAGGACAGTTTTATTCGCAACCAGAGAGAAAGAGGGGAGTGAACGCGGCCCGTTCACATTCAAGTCAACACCGAAGCTCAAACAAAGTAACAATAAAGAAAATCTGTGCTATAGGGATGGTGATACAGAGAAAAGACGAGGACGAGAAAGAAGGATGGATAGAGAGAGAAGGGCAATAAAAGTGTTCAGGAGGGATCTTTATTTAGTTTAGGACTCAGACTCTAAAGTGAAAGCAGATGGGACTTCAGTCTGGAATAGTTTCCACTTGAAGTCTTGGACGTGAGTTTGCTCTGCTCGCTGTTTCTGAGCCCATTCCAGTTTTCTTCAACCTGTGTTCTGGTCCTTCAACAAGAGGTTTTTTTTAACCACAGATAGGAACACACACACAAATCCCGCCTGTAGCTTATGAATGTAGGTATGCGCACTTGTACACAGACATTTAAGCGTTCCCTGCAATGTGTACAAAGACGTGCAGCGAGCATAAAGCCCCACAACCGAGCATGAGCTGGCTGTGTGAGGTCAGAGGAGCAGTATTGGAAAGACAGGCCGCAGTGACAGGGTGAGCGTGAGAGAAACCCCAAAAGCAAAAACAATACGACGTCTGGCTGAGCGCTGCAGCTAAACAATGCTGAGTGAGGTTCATGAGAGGTCAGTTGACAGTTGCCGAACTGGTACACAATAACTTACAGTAACGGCTCACAATGGCGAGGCAGTTTATCTCCTTTTCCCCCCTTTTAGATGACAAGAATGATGTTTGCAACATACACATCTGTAATGTGACCCCGAGAAGCAGAGTCAGGCAAATAACCAACCATCGTATTTATCTTCGTGAAAAAAAGCACAATGTGCTCTGGCATCAAGCTGCAGAAAGTGAAAGTGTGCGAGCCGATTGCGTGATCTCAGCTCACGGAGTACAGAAAACAAGTATCTATATGTCCTCCATCTGCATCCTCCATCTGACAGGCGAGACGCACTCCCATTCATCCACCAGGCCTGAGAGTGAAGAGAGCGTCTCAGAGCCTGACTTCAGCTTTGAGCTGACTGTAAAAAGATCCTTATATGTATTTATAGCTAACTGTAAATAAAGTTGCAATCAGCGCCTGTTGGGTTCTCCAAACATACACAGGCTGGGCCATGACTTATAGTGCTACAGTTTGGCTATTTGAAACACATTTGCTGTATGTGCATTGTATGGCTATATACATACACAGGCACAGGCACACACAGGCACACACACACACACACACACACAATGTAGGAAATGATTAAGCTGTTTTCAACATCTCTTGCTGTACTCTCTAGAGAATCACTGTTTTGGTCACCTTCTCCATCACTTAGAGTTGTGCTTGTGCAAGATTTATTTTTAGCCGGTGATTAATGGCACAAGCCCGTCTTTTGTGAACAGTCTCCCATACGTTCATTATTCAGTGGAAAACAAAAGCACAAAAGTAATCCTGCTGCTGTGCGTCTGAATCCACACTCAACAACTCTTTTCACACACTATACCTTTCACGAGGTTAGTCGACTTGGATTGAGTTTAAGCATCAACCTCATGGTATGCATTTTTCACAGTCTGGACCCAAGAGTTTGCTGCCTCGAGGATTACATTGTCCTCCACCCCCTTCATTTTTTTTCCATGTCAAGGGCCAGAATTAAAGAGTGTGATGCCAACCTTGGTTTTGGCTGTTCTCTCTTCTCCCCTGCCATTTTTAAAAGATGCAACAGTGTAGTTTAGTAGCTTAGAGGAGATGGGCTGTTAGCATTTGGAAGATCTGGACCAATAACTCAAACATCTAAACCCAAATGAAAAATTACAACCTTTAAAGCTGCATGTACACTATGTTTAAATATTTCATATTAGCTATTACTTTGATATTTGTTGCCATAGTACATGATTTGTATTCAGGCACTTTAACTGTCCCAAACCTTAACCTTGGGATGTCTTAGTTTCTGTTAGCATATGATCAAGTAGATTGATGGCTGCCTAACTCAGGTGCTGTAAGATGTGGCTTACACCTTCATGATTTGTAGAGTGACACTGTAAAAAAAAAAAGAAAAGATCTCTGAGGTGGTCTGTGCAACAACTAACTTTACCATGGTTACTGTTCTCTGATAGGCGACCTCTAGTGGCCGTAGTAATGGCGACGGGAGGAACTTTTTTTTCTTTTATCCATGACCTTTGCACAACCTTAGCCAGGTGTTTTATTATTGTAACCATGACGTTTATTGATGTTGCTGTGACAACGAAGAACCGGTACACCCACTGCTGGTACACTTCAATGGGTCACATCTGAGGAAAACCATGCAGACACGTCAACCTTTCAGTTGATATGGCAAACTTAGCAAACGCATTCAGCTGATATGGAGCAACATTAGCGTTCATCTGGAGCCACGTTGCAGGACACCCGATGACGTTTTGATGACGCATTTAACTGACACCTTGAAAAGACGGTGTCTCCATATCTTAAAAAGCAGTCTGTAAATAATAATAGTAAATAATGCTTGAAAAAAGTATAAATTCATTAGGATCCAAAGATCAAAAATAATCAGTGCATTTCTTGTGATAAAGGCAGTCCACACCTTAAAGTAGGGTGGATGTCTTAAAATCTCCATAACAGTAATTATGATGA
This sequence comes from Seriola aureovittata, assembly GCF_021018895.1. NCBI lineage: Eukaryota > Metazoa > Chordata > Actinopteri > Carangiformes > Carangidae > Seriola > Seriola aureovittata. The sequence goes on along the minus strand of NC_079378.1, from coordinate 6,767,727 downwards.
AACACAGTCACTGACATTCACTGTATCTGTAGGTTTGCAAAAAGATTCATAGTAAGCAGAAAATTCTTTATGTGAAACAAAATTTAAAAAAAAAAAAAAAAAATGGTTCACGCTGACCGGCTTCTGTAATGAAATGGATTTCTCACCTCATCCATCTTATTCCAACACACAATCTCTTGGGCTACTTTTTTCCCCCATCCCTCTCCCTCTTTCACTCATGGCTCGCTGGCCTTGACATCTTACTGTTCCTCCGAGTGACATGCCACACTGCCAGGAATTCAGTACATCTGAGCTATGTACAACCGCAACCCGTATCCTTTACAACCTGGAAGACTCACACACCGTGGGGCCATGAGAAGCGAGAGGAGGAGGTTGAACACCAAGGAGGGGGTTGAAACCTCCTGCCTGCTGTCAAAAATCCCTCCTGTAGTTCCTCTGAAATGTGAGGGGAGATAGTATTTAGTATTTAGTAATATAGCTACAAATGGCAACCGCATGTGCTGACCGCTGGAGTTCTGACTGCTGCTTAACAGACCCGCATGTTCCTCCAAAGCTGGGAAAACTACACGATACCAAAGACAAGTGGTGCCCTGACATAGGCGTGACAAGATCATGGTGTTCGTGATCCTAACGCTTCACTTCTGTCAAATACTTTAAGATTTTCACAACTTTGTGTGGACAAATCTGAACATGAACCAAGTTGTTGTCCTATAGTTAACAAGTAAAATCAGACCATTTTAATCTGCAAAAGGTATTTGTGAAGTTACAAAAATCTTAGTTTGCATTTGACTAAGAACAAGTGACACTAAAGCAAAAAATCTTGTTTGTTTTCCCTGTTGCTGAACATGGTTTCTTGCTGGGAGCAGGTGGTGATTATTGTCGCCTGACAAGAGCTTCAGCCATCGTTGTGTTTACAAGACAAGCTGTTATAACACGCCCTCTGAGCAGCGCTTCATCTTCAGGGCAGATTGGAGGCTACAGTGAGTCACTGTCAGGAAGGGCCGGGGCTGGCTGGTCAGCATGTTAACTTCAGTGGAAGAAGAGACATGATAGAGACAGGGGTTAACATTGGCGTTGCTTTCCACTATAGAGACAGCTCTTAGTGAGCAAAGGAATTAAGTTTAATACCTGTGATGTTTCTTCTAGACTGGCAGATAAACAGGTGTTAATGCTAACGCTGGCTATGTAGCAATAGCAAAACTTACAAATAGCTCCTTTAAATAAAATACTGGATGAGGTCTTATAGAAAAAGGGACTCGAAAGAATGTTTTGTCTCACGCAAATGAGAATTTAGTTTGTCAGCTGAGTAAATATAGATATTCTTCCAACTTTCTCCATGTCAGCATGACCTACAAAATAGTTTAATCAAGTATAAAATAGATACATAGACCTCTGTGCTTTGTGTATTCACTCCCCTGGCACTAAGTCATGTTGTAGTATGCTTAACGATTTAGCCAACAAAGCCCACATCCAAATCTCCCCTGTCTTTCCAAGGGAAAGAGTTACTGTGCAGCCATCTTTCATACTGACACTACTGGAATACAATCCTTGAAGCACTGACCAGTGCCACGTTTCATTGTGTAAAGACTTCAATATTAAATGTGGGTGAGAGGAAACCAACCGATGCAAATTAACTGCGGTGAATCAGAAGGAGATAATAATGGATCAAACATCCCCAGTTTCAGCAGTTGCACTAACAGCAAGTTGCAGAAATACCATCACAGTTATCGTGACATTCTTTCCCTCCTCCCCTGCCGCCAGGCTCAGCCAGCGCTTGTTTTTCCTCAATCAGCAAACGTTTAAGCCTGTGTTTTTCCACACCAGATATAATTCATAATGACAGAGCACTGTAAGTATGATAGAAAAGGGCTTTGGAAAGGTGCAACACCCTGATGCATCTGTCTAAATCTCTCTAACTGTAAGAGTTTGGGGAGAGGGGAGGTAAAGGGAGTTAGCAGGAGAGGACACAGTAGGGGGAGGTGGCAGTGATGAGCATGAACTCTCATGCTGAGATAATGGAGGGAGTCTACCTTCAGGACATGACAGGAAATGTGGGAGCCATGGGGGACACTTCGAAGATATCTACAGCGCCCCCATAAATCTTCATCATTCACAGCTCACTATGCCTGATATCTCTATTATGTGGTCGGCGGCTGTCATCGGTTAAGAAGCCAATTCTTCCACAGTCCGACCATTCATTGTGAGGGCAAAACAAAAAACAACCTAATTCAAATGTGACTCATTATATCTGCAGCAACGCCACCCACCTCGACTGGGACAATCCCCTCAAATCCTTTGACCTCTCAAGAACATAAATGGCTGTGGATTAAGCATCATGCGAACTTGAACACACGGCTATAAATCAGTGGAAGTAATCCAGGCTTTTATCAGCCAGAAAACAACATTTTTGGAAGTAACAAAACCTAAATCTTGTTAATTTATATGATTTTTACGTCCCTGCAGTGCCGCTATCCCGCCCTCTCTCGCTCCTTTCCGTGCAAGAGAGGAGAAATGTGGTTTCATTACTCATGCGGGCCAAAACAGATTGTCCTTTTTTTTCTCCTTATTTTCTTCACAGAAACAGCCTGTGAGAGACACCCTGGGAGACATGTGGAGCCCTGAGACACTGGGTTATAATCAAACACAGGAGCCACAGTATCTGACTCAGCTACTACTACTACTGGCAGCTGCAGTGACTCAGTCTTTTTCAAAGAAACTCGTAGCTGTCATTTGCGGTAATGATTTATTATATAATGACTACCCTGGACCACTCCACCATTTCCCTGCTGATTTTATTAAAGGCGGTGCCACGTTTCAGTGTCTTTAGTCTTACCTGCACCAACGCTACAATGACTTATAAACAACTTCTCCACCAACTGTGCAGTTCTGATATCACCAGACCTCGTCTGGGTTTTTGTTCAGTTGAGTTGGACCATATCTATTTACTGGACTGTGAACCAGCTTTCCAATTGGCAAATCCAAAATGGTTGATTGAACTGTCAGCAGCTCCACTGATGCAGCCAAAATTGCAAGTGTTGAAATGTACAAACAGTAGTACATTTAAAAATGAGTAATTAGCCAATTTCAAATGCTTATTGAGACTTCCAATGTCGGATTGATTTAATACTGACCAATCCACTGGGACAGGCAACACCCTTAATAAAACATAACGCCAAATGTGATTCATAGGAAATAAAAGTTCTTCCTCTTGTTTCCATTATTTCCCTTTTTCACCGCATTTGGTATAACCTTTAGAGAAATTAGCAATCACTGCGAGTAGGTTTAAATAGTGCAATGTATAAGCCAAATAAATAATAATACAATATTTGATCCACAGAGAGGAAAATTTTTGCTCAGTGGATCAAAATTAAAATGCAATGCTCATATAATGTTGTGCCAGCTATGCCACTTTGTCAGATCAGTCCCAGGTTCCTCAGCTGTCTACTCACTTATTCTGCAAAGGAGCATGATGCTGTAGCTTGTAAATGTGTCTGTCAAAAAAAAAAAAAAACCCACCAGTTAATTTATTGAAGTGCGAATAGTGGATATAAGCCATGCTGCGTAGCACTACTTCTTCCCTCCAACTTAATCTAAACAAAGTGTTGAGCAAAATTTTCTATGCCTAGAGTACTTAAGCATCCCAACTCTTTAAGCTGAAATGACAAGCAGTTGGCTTGTCTCAATGATAAGCCTGATCCACGTCGCTTCATGGCCAAAAAAGCTGCACACAACGGATCTCCCTCTTACTGTAAATACTCCCTAATTCCCTGTTTTACCTCTCCTCTCTGGGCAGACTCATCTGAAGCAAAGACTTGTCCATACTGAAGAGTGAGGGAGAGAAAGCTTGGAAACACATTCTGATCTGTGAAGTGTGTCAAAGTACCAGTTTTTCCATTTGGTTATTTGAGACAGATGTTGAATTTCTATAATTTTACATACCATAAATGTTTCTGAGAGGACACTTGTTCGCACCACTGAAAATTAAACTGTAATTACAGTGTATGTGTCCTTTTTAAATGCATTCTGAGTAACTGCGTTTTAATTAATTTCCAAGGTCAAAATCAAAAATCATATTGTAAAAATATAACAACCTCTCTTGGTTCTCATTGTATGAACATCACACTGCATGTGCACAGTGAATGCTGCCGTTGGATGTAAATAACTGCTGTGCTGCAGAATAGTTGCGTATGAATGCAGTTCATAGGAGAATCGTGAATCATGAAGTGTAGAAAATGAAGTGAACGAGAGACAAAATCAGCTCCAACAGAACTCTGACCAACATGGCTTTAACTTTTAAATGCAAATCATCATAAACACATGGTAGTTTCAAATTTAAGATTCATGTGGTTGGATGTGAAGCAGCATCTCCGTGGCTACACTGACTGCTCTGTTTTCGAAGGATTCGAGTGTCAAAGTTAATAAAAGTAAGAGCAGTAAAACAACTGCACCAAGCATTAGAGAGCTGCCTAACTGCCCACTATGGCCTGTTATCAAGTAATATTCATAACACTTGTGAATTATGATGATTACAGGGTGAACCACTGGCTATGTCTCTGGATATATAACTTTTGACTGTTTCTATATCTGAGCACTTTGCACTATTACCCAAGTCATAAAACAGCTGCACTTCTCATAGTCTCTCGGAGAGACTCTTGCCTCAGACTGATGGGCAACGTACCGGCCTAGCAGAGAATTTAAATGAAGACAGAAGCTGTTTACAAATGCCAGTGAATAAATCAAGTAATTATAGAAGAGTCATAATAGAAGTGAAAGAACAAAAGTTTCCACAAAACAATACTGTAAGATGGTTCACTACAGGAAACAAATTATGCATGGCCAGAGTTCCTCTGAATAAACTCTTGTCAGACATGGGAGATGAGAATAAAATGGGAAATTAATTTAAAAAGAACCTGCACACTGTGACTACTTTCTGCGATTGTTTTTACGTTGCACGGCCAAAATGCAAAACAATAAGTGGATGCTCTGAGATCGGATGTCTCAGTTGATTTGTTCTGCTCTTACTGAATCCATTACAGAGGGTTACATGCGTGAGATTTCGCTCAGGAGTGAGTAGCAGACAAATAATCCGGATGGAATGTCAGTTGTAACCCCGCAAGTAAAGCTCGCCGTTATTGTTTTTATTTGAAAAATCTGCGGAGGATAATGCCTTAACGTTTCCTTGACAGCGAGGGGGTCAGCGACCTGCACCTCCTTACAGAGCTTTGGGATACTCTGCGCACACAGTGGAAAAAACGTGTACACGTGATACGCGGAGCCATGGGGAAATAAACGGGCAACTGTGGTGTTTTAAAATGCTGAAAAGTCTCAGTGCAGCATTATAGATTGAATTTTTCCATTTAAGAAAAAGTCTGACTCGCAGTCTATCAATCTATCAATCATAAATCAGCATAATGGCTTGTAATGTGAAACATATTTCGCCTCAACCACAGTTACAATTTTTCCCTTTTAAAGGCTTGGTGTTGCAGTGCTGAGAAGAAGTGGTTTTTGTTGTCCTGTTCCTTTCCTTCATTGCCTATGGTGTTGGTTTAACCTTCCTGATTGAGGGCCAAGAGTGTTTTCTTAAGTTCGGTATCTGTGTCAGACCTTTGGCTCACATCTTGGACACAAATATAGAGGGCAGAGAAGAGGCTGGGAGAGAACAAGAGAGGGGGGGGGGTGGTTATTGTGACAGTGGGGTGGATAGAGGAAAAGTAGATGGAGAAATGGTGAGGTTTCATAATTGACACATGGATATAAAAGAAACACAGGACAAAAAAAAAAAAATACATCAAATAAAGAAAAAAAGGCAAGTGAGGACGCCGAACCTCACTGTGAACTCAGACTAAGCTGTGCTGACATTCTGACAATGCTCACTGACTAAGAGGCTGACAGGCAGTCGGACCGGGACCAGCTCTCCTGCTGCAGTTGCCCGCTGTAGAGATGCACAGTGGGAGAGAGAGAGAAACAGATGAGAGAGATGAGAGAGAGAGAAAGGTATGGAGTCCATTAGGACTTCTGCAGAGCAGGGAAGATTGAATAATCTTGGCAAACTCAGCTTCCCTCCCTTTTCCTCCGTACTTTCCAACTGGGTGCCATCCACATGACCTTTGAACTCTGTCTCAGTAACCATGGTCCGTAATTCATGCAAATAAAGAATTACTAACTAGAAAGACACCCCACCCTATAATGTCTTGGCTGGCGGCACCGCAACCTGCGCAGGGGCTGAATGGCCCATTCAGGCTCAGAGCATGAGATCATGAATAAATGGCCTACAGCTCTTCATTCCTCACAATCAGTAAAGGCGGTGGACGGCGACTATGGAGGATTATGATGTCAAAGGTTTAATCTGTTTGGGGCTCTGCTGTTTGATGATGTACCTGGTTTTGTTACCGACCGAATTCAATTTACAGGTACATCAATCTACAATCTATACAATCTAGATCTTTAGCACTAAAATAACTAAACTCTCCTAAACAAACAACAGGGTAGAAGCACAAGATTAAAATGCTACCGATAAAAAAAAAGTAATAAAAGTCAGATTACCAGTAGACCATGGAAGCTGAGAGTGGCTGTGATAGCCGATAATTTATTTAGGTTCATAAGCTCATGATCACAATGTAATTATCCTGTCGTCTTGTCTAACGATTGTTCCAGATTTTATTTTAATAAACTCAATGACCATCAGACTTTTTCATCATGCAGTCACTGCCAGAGAGAATGAGGTATCCCTAATATGTGACACGGTGTTCATGTATGTTACTGTAATGACACTTTGATGTTGCCATTATGTTCACTACTTGTTATCTCAAGATAATAAGATATTGTTTTCCAGAATTACAGTCAGAAAAAACTCGAGAAATACACCACAAAATCAGAACTTATCTTGTGAAGATCTAACTTTTCACATCAAACTTAATCATGTCACAGTTAACTCACTTTTGTCCAATGACCCTGACAAATTGCGGCTCATTCGCCCATTCACGCACACGCTCACACACTGATGGCAGCAAGCTAGATGATGTTGAGCGCTGAGTCTGAGGAAAGAGTTGAGGAAAGTCCGACTGAGAGCAGATTGGATGCTACAGCGACTCACCATCACCTCTTGAGGTACAAAGTGGTTTTATGCGACGGGTGGGCCGGGGCTAGCTGGTTAGCATGCTAACTTAAATAGATATCTCAACAACTAAATATGTCTTTGACATAATGTTAACATTTCTTTATTCCGCTATTAATATTAATTAATTTTTTTGAATGTTTTAAAGTAAAATATTGCCCATTTAAATCAACTGATTCACGAGAAAAGTGGGAAGTGGAGGGAAATGTAATGTACCATGTTGCTGTAATTTCCACTTGTGGCCACAAGAGGCCACTGTTCAGCAATGGTTACATTCTCTCGCCTTAAAATGTAAACCTATTTTTCCAGATTACTGGGATCCATTTGTTGCCAGTATGTTTTTTAATTTAGGAATGTGTGAAACTAAAAAAGTATTTCTAAGCCCAAAAATCGTAATGTTGTCATAACAACATTAAGACCCTGCAGTTTTGATGTGTGATCATTTTCCAACCTTAAGCTAAACTGCTCTAAGTGTTAACAGGTATTTTGTTACTTGATATTTACACGTCAACATGATCGTCTAATGATGCAGCTCTAGACAATAAGGCAGCCTAAATGCTGCAGAGTCTCAAAGTAGCTGTAACATTTGCACATGTGGCTCAATTTGACATAGCTCATATTTCATATTTTGCCTGAGGTACTTTCAGCCCTAAAAGCCAGCAGATTGATCGACTGACCATAACCTGAAACGTTCGGGGTCTCACCAGAGTATTTGACACCTGCACACTCTCACGAGGACACATTCAGGAGCTGTGGGGAAATGAGCATTTTTTTTGAGAGGAACTTTGAATTTTTCATACATTCATATTTTGGTTTTGCTGACTGATTGCTCCGTGCTGCAATCCACAGTACAATTTGTTTCTTTAACATTTAAGAACTTGATTAATAGTGCTATTTTTAAACAATGCACAAACAACGTGCATTAAACACTCGGTCAGAATGGCAATTAGAAAGGCTAAAATGGCACAAACTCCCAGTGGGATTATTCCCTTCAATTCTTGTAATTTCTTACTAATTAACAATGTAGCAGAGTTCAAATACTGACCCGTATATGTGGCTGAATATGAGTCCAGATAAGTTCAGTCGTAAACTGTTTTGTTTTTCCTTGTCAGTCTCCCTTGCCATCTCTCCCGTACGCCCTTCCACCTCACTCTCCTCCCTCCTCCGTCCTGCAGTGTGTGAAGTGTGAGTGACACAAGTAAAGGAGTCCTGTAACACAAGGTCAGCACAAATGAGAACCAGGCTCACACTGACTCAGCTGGCTCCTTTCTCCTGTCATTTTTTCTCTGCTTGATGCCACAGAAAAAAAAAAAGTGAAAACTCACTAAAAATAGCAATTCCAAGGTTGCAAGCCAAAGAGCCCCAGTGACTGTTTCTCCTCCACGAATACTGTGAGTCACGCAAGTGGCCCAGCTCAAAGGGGAGGCAGAAATTAACTCCATATTGGTTTAAGTTGCATTTAGTTTTTTAAATTTAGAGTTTGCAATGAGGGTTGAAAGAACATTGCAACTTTTCGCGTTAACGAAACTCTCTGAAAACCAGTTGGAGCACGGTGATCAATTTAGGCTGTTTGGCAAAGTTGATATTTGGAACTTGACCACATGACAGTATTAAAGTGCAAACAGACCGCAAATGGGAAGGCGTAGCTCACAACGTGTGCACAAACATCACACTCTCTCTGCACACATGCGTACAGAACGCACATACACACATGTCCCGAACAGCCCAGCAGTGGAAAACAGCGAGAAGCTTTTCCTTTGCCAGCAGAGATAACAAATGATAAACAGCATGAAACTGGATCTTGGCACCAGAGGTACTGATGAGAGCCTTTAAATATCGTTGTGTAGGGATGTACGTGTTCATGGTAATTTCCTGGGGTGGGGGAACAGAGTCACTGTGGCCCGGCTGACCTTGGTGCAGAAGTCGCTTTAGCCAACTTCCACAGGTCTTGTTTGTAGCTCTGGGAATCTGTTCAAAGAGACTTCTGGATGAACGGGACATGGATAGATTTTGGAATTGAGGTATTCTTATCTAACCCTTTGACGGGAGCACCACATTGTTGACTCAAATAAAATGAAATGCAAAATGATGACATCTTTGAGAATGCAAACTGAATTAACCTTTTATTTCATGAAATGTCTTAACCTTTTAAACATCTTTAAAGGGGAATTATTTTTAAAGGGGTTTAAATATTGCACTTCCATGAGGAACTCACAAGAGTCAAAAAAGAATCTGTGCAGCAGAGGCTGAAATATCATGACTTTAAGTCCCTCGTATTGTTCGAGCAGCAATGACGCTGGATCCCACATTTCCCATAATGTGCCCCTAAATGCACACTAAAACTTTGGTCCAAGCAGAGAGAACATAATATTTAACATTATAGAATAGCTTTTCAAACTTTGGCAAGCTCTTCAAGAGACAAAGAAGATATAAAGTGAAAGCACTGGGCTACACATATGAAAACAGTTCCTGTAGTGGAATGAAATCCAACACTATGATCAGTGTAGCTTACCATCAGCATAATTAACTTCTCTCATTTTTCCATTTACTTATTAGAGAAACAAAATTAGTGTATTTCAAAATTGACCAGCCATCCAGTGGAAGTTCTATCAGACTTTAAATGAAAGCAGCCTTTAGTTTAAAGCTTTGTTTCATTAGTATTTCATCAGAGTGAATTAAATTCAAGCATTAAGATGGGGATCCTCGAGGGGAAATTATTCATATTTTTCTGCTGTTTGCAGATTTTTTTAATCAAACTAACATCAAACACACAATACAAAACTTGCACTTCAAGAAATCCCTGCAGTACCTCCACCTCAGTTAAAAGTTACAATAAAGATTGTTACTTTCAGGGCTGTTCCTATTTCTGTTCTGTTTTTTTTATTTCTCTTCCTGCTCTCTCTTTCTGTGCACTGACCTACATTCATGAATACTGTTATAAACCGGGTGCAGTGCAGCAATATTTTTCTCTAATATACCATGCACAGTTCTTCATACTTACCAGCTGCATGTATTGGCCATTTTGTTCTGTAGTAGCTGTGCATTTACGTGCATGCACTGATCCATCATTTAATGATGCTGAACTGATCAAAGTCAGAATGAAAGAGCACCTGGATACTAACTGCAGCGCTGGCCAACTTTAATATGATGTTTACAGGCTTGATTCCCAGAGAGTGCAGCTGCAGATTACCCAGACCCACGGGAAAGAAAACATGCTCCTTAACAGAGTGTGCTGACATTTCAGGAGAATAAGGTTTATCAAAGTACATAATCGTGTTTTTCCTAAGCCTTCACTTCAGTTCCAAACTCATGAGATGACTTTTTCTGGCAATTAGGCTTAAACTAATACCAAAAGCTGCCATTAAAAGTGATGCTGTTAAACTGAAAATCTTCATTTGTTTCCCACTTGTCGGGGAAAACAGTGATGAACTAAAATGTGTTGTAAGAGTAAAGCTATTCAGTTGTGCATTAAACACTATGTTGTAGCTTGAGCATTGAAGTGCTGTCAACCAACCTTCCTCACTCACTTACAGGTCTTAACAGCGTAGCAGCTTGTTCTAGCTCTCTGATTAGTCACAAGTATGTCTGTCTACATTCTTCTCCCTCTTCTCCCGGCCCGTGCAAGGGGCCATCACAAGGTTCTCAATGTGTTCTGAGGAGTAAATGCTTTTAAATTTCATCTATATATACATCTATATATTTCACTTCAGGAGGGTCGGACCGTGGATGTACATCCATGAGGAAGACAGCAAGCGTAACCAAGCATAAGACATAATGACATGTTCTCTCTATCAGAAAAAGCCTGTTTTTTCAGAGCTTTTCTGAATGACTAACTTGTTGATAGACATCTCCCCTGACCAATCAGAGCAAACTAGGGGAGGCTGGGCACCTCAGCGCTTCGAAAGGTTTCTTAGGCATCAAAATGCTTCAGTGTGTTTTTATTATTTCATATTAAAGACTTAAAGCACATTTTCCCCAGCTTTCCTTTTAGGTTTATGGGCGCTAGTGAAAAAAAAAAAGAACTATAAATATAAATTACAGTAGAAACACAGAACAAAGTAAAATGATAAGATTAGTCGGCAATATGATTTACATTTTATTATATTACAAGAGTTAGTTTACATTTTTATTTAACCTTTTTTCCAATAAACTATTTACAGTGTTGTTTTATCTTTTAAAACCAATGTTCATTTTGGAATAATGCAAAAGTCTCGAATTGTACTTGAATAGGCTTACAAGTCTAAATCTTTTCAGAATTCTTGCACACTTGATTAAAAGCTGTTTGAAAAGGTACTTTGGCCTAAATGGTCTGTTATTCTTTTTACCTTTACGATTTATTACCTTGTAGGGCTGTGTTTTTTTGAACACTCTTGTATTGTAAATCCAACGCTGGCTGAAGCTCTTGGCAAGACTGGGAAGTAAATAGGTGTTAATCCTAGCTAGCAATAACAAAACTCACAAATAGCTCCTTGACAGGATTTGAAGTGGATCTTGAAGTGAATATACTTCCATGTTTTGTCCTGGTAATCTTTCCCATGATAACACATTCATGTCAAGGGTTGAAGAGGTTTCCAATAACAGGGCGATTATTACTTGATGATCTGAAGCATGGGATGTGGCACTTCATTGTGCCTTTCCACGTGTCTCACAGATTACCTTTACAATATGTCATAACACACACACACACACACACACACACACACACACACACACACACAAATATCATACTGTACCAAGGATTTCATATTTGGCTTACATCTTCTTGAGGTCTTCAGGGGATGGACTTCTGCTTCAGACAGATTTCTCCCAGATTTTGCAACTAAAAAACCTGCCAAGTATGTGCCTGTAGGAGCTGGAGCTGAGCCAAAATCAGCTGGGGAGATTGTTGTGGGCCATGTGTGTCACTGTGTAGTAGCCTCTAAGGTTGTGTGCGCATGTGAATGTGTGTGCTTGTGATTATTTGGAGTTGTGTGGGGTTAGTGAAAGAGCAGGTTCCAAAAGCAGTCTTGGGACAGCAGGCTGTAAACACAGCTGTGTTGAGGTGAACTTATAAATGAAGGCAACAACTCTTTTACTATAGTTTAGCTAATATGCTTTTAAATTAGCCAGGTTAGCTACAATTGTATAACACAGAACGAATGTACATGCGTAACCATTCCCTGAATTGTACAGTTGTACCTCAGCTGACTACAGACGTGAGAACAATCACAATATATACATATAACACAATCATGTCAACATTCAAATGCAATGGTTTGCATTTCAAATGTGCAATTCATCATCGCCGCTCATTTCACAAGATGTCTTGCTTGTCTCACTTGTACCACAGGAGCTTCTGTCTCTGGCTCTTTCTTTTACACCTTGTCAAAATCTATGTTCAGCTCCTTCTGTACATAACACACTGCTCGACTGTGTGTGATGACCAAATGAGGCAGAAATCCCCAGCAGCTATACAAACATGTCTGTGCTCCATATGAAATAAACATTTTGTAATTATTCAGCTATGTCAACATCATATGCCTTTATATGAGCTGGAAGAACTGAATCCACCATTGACTGGATATTGGCTACTACAGCTCAGGTTTCTGCCATACCACTAAAGGCTAACCTTTACTGTATGATTTGAGACAACAATACTTTTCCCACAAAATGATCCCAAGATAGTTGTTAGTGAGAAACAAACATGTGAGGGCGTTGGACAGGATAATCAGAATTCATTATAACAATTCAAATGTCATACATTTGGTTTGTTGGCATATCCGTGATGCTAAACTAAGCTAAGCTAAGCTATACAAATTTTGTCAAGTCAGGGGTTCAGTGTACAGATCTCAGTCTGTAATGCGCATCATTAGTAATCAAATAGGTTTTTGTTTTTATTTTACAGTAATATTTTTTTTATATATATGACTTATTTTAATTTGCAAACATCTAATTTTAGTTTTCAACATTTTTATTGTAGCTTCCTTTTTTTCTTTTAAGTTTTTTGCTACATTTAAGTGAACATTTGCTTCTCCTGAAAGCCAGATAGTGACCATACTGGACGTACAGCTCTGTCCCCTGGCCTGCTTTCCTTATAAGGGGTACTGTCCCCATAAGGACAGCTGTCCTCAAGAGGTCTTTCCAAAGCCATGTCTGTCCAACCGTTTGGTAATAGTCTCCACATAAATGACTGGATTTGATACCAGATCTTCAAAGTCACCTCTCACCGCCTAGATAACCAGAGCAGTGTTTAACTTGAATAATTTCCTCATTCCAAGTCTTGGTTTGAATTCTGAAAAAGATGAAGACTGACTCCAGTTTGTCAAAAGAGATCAGTAGGAATTTATTATTTGCTTTAAATACACATACAGCTCTTTTTTTTCTGCCATTGCTCCACTGATCAGTCACTGGCATTCATCTCAGGCTGAACTCCAAATGGAGGTCCTCCAATACAGAAATGTTTCTGAGACAGCATGATTATGAGGCGAGAACATGTTGTGCTGGAGTTAGGCTCATGGCATGTGTAGGTCTTCGCTGAACCAGTGCCGGCTTTGCATGAAGCAATTTGTAGGGTTATGTTGAACAAAGAACAGCGGTAGAAGCCATCTCTTGGAAACAAGAGGACATCCAATCTGCAATTACCCCAAAAGATTACAAACAGGCCAGAAAATACACATGGAAGAATGAAAAAGACATTCATAAAGCCTTTTGCCTCTTGCTGCACCAGCAGATTGCTAAAACTGGATCTGAATGATGAGAGAAAAGAGAGAAGGTGCAGATGACGAGTTAAACACATGGAACCTGAAAACACCTCATCATGTCAGTGACAACCTTGATGTGTGAATCATGGAAATAAAACGCACAGAGCAAAGAGTTAACATGGAAATAAATACTGCACCGGTTGCTAAATCCTTGTACATTCATCAGGGCTCATGCGTTCAGGCTTCTGCTTCCCACTTGTCTGGCTCATGTGCTATAATTCTCAATGTTATGCCACTTTCCTTCTATGAGAATCCCAGCCTGTGCATTGCATGTTATTTCCATTGTGCTGAGATGAACAACTTCACAGTAAAATGCATTTAAGTTAATGACTGATGTAACTGACTTTAGGAAGCACTTTTTTTTTTTTTTCAAAGACACAGAGGTGATCAGCAAACTGAGCCGTCCCTGAAAAACAAAAGGGATGTGCTGTTGTGCATAATTGCTCACAACAACAGAGTGCTGAACTGCTGGAGAGGCAGGCATTTAGATTGCTTCACAGGTTTTCATCCAGTTGCTGTTTTGGATTTGGAACGATCTACAATTTGACAAAAAAAAAAAGGTAACAACGCAGCGTAGTGTGAGCTGCGCTCAATTTCCTACTGTTGAAATGGGGCAGCAAGTCTTCTTTTCATATAAATAATGCTAAAAACACGAAGGTCTCCCTCTCACTCACAACAGAACTGTCACAAGAGTTTCTAAAAACCTAGGAGACACATACAGTACATAATGTCGTCTGCATACATACAAATATACATATATGCAAATACACAAAAACAATAACCTCTCCGTGTGGAATAATGGCATTTCTGGAAATCTGAAATCATAATTTCATATAAAAATATATAAAAATAAAAGTAAAATCAAAAGAAGTGTCACCTGAATTGGTGAGAAAACAACAACAATCTCCATTGCTCTTCCACTGTGTGATGCATTGGCAATTCAATGAATCAGTGTCTTTGTGAACACAAACACCGCCTGTCTGTCCATGGGATTCACATACATGTCCAGTGGCCATTTTTAAAAGCAGCCGCTACATGAGTTTAATACTGGAGTGTAAAAATGTCCACAGACACAAAGAGAGGAACGGGATCCTTAACTCTCTGGCCAGCCAGCGAGGTAACATGAAAACTACACATTTATCTATCTACACACTAAGGGATCTCTGACTGCAGGGCATGGTGAATGTACGTTCCCATGAAGAGGTCGGTTCACCTGTTAACCCCGATCAGTTCGTGGAGACCTGCGTCACTGTGGAAGAGTGGGCTGGTCCTGTCAACCCAGGCACATGTTCCACTTTTGTGTGTTCCTGTAACACTGCCGACCAACGGAAGTACTTCAAAGAATGCAAATATTCTACCAGAAGAAGGTTAAGTATGTTTTTGTTGGTGTGTCCACTGTCCCAGAAATTCCTGTGGTCGGGCTCTTTAACACTGGATGTTTGTGAAACCTTCATTCTCATGATGAAAACAATGATTTCCGAGAATGACAGTACAACTGACACCTCCACTTGCTTTCTAAAGTTCCATGAAAAAGAACTGCCAGAGGAGTGCTCTATCATGCTTTGTTTAGGTTGTCTGTCTTAAAAGTTCTTCCTTAAATAGTTTTCCATCATATTCTCATCTCATGATCAGGACTCTGGTCCAGAGAGGGCTCCCTGGTGCTGATCATGGATGCTGAGGGCCCTTGGGTGACTCCAAAGGGAGAAACAGCTGGAGATCGAGCCGCCAGAGGGGACAGAGACGGGGAGAAGCTGGGGGACATTGCTGCTGATGAAATGGATCCCTCGTGACTGATAGGGGACCTGCGGAGCGAGGCCAAGTGGGGGAATGTCCGTCCAATTACAGGGACCTTGGGTGGAACTGACATGGCCCCTGGGTGGGCCACAGATGTGATGAGTGGTGGGGGATCGATTCTAGGTTTGGGATCCATTTTGGGCTTGGGCTGGAAGGGTTGGCGAGGGTTCTGGCTCTGCTGGGCAGTTTCGTCTTTCAGCCTGGCAATCTCTGTGAAGACATTCGCCAGAGGCTGGAACTGCGGACACCAGTTGAGCAGGTAATCCCAGTTATAGCTTCCACGGAGCTCCTCGTCACTGGCAACGATAGCTGTGAGGGAACCATCCACTGAAGGTTTACCGTCCTCAGGGAAGGCATAATCCTTGGGCAGGGAAATGTTGAGGCCGCGGCCAACTCCCAGGTACCCACCTCCTTCATCCCTATAGACTGGGAGCTGGCCAGAGAGCAAGGTCCCACTGAGACTGCCTCCCAGTTTCTTTCCTTTGAACCAGGTGCTGCCCTCCAAAGCTGCAGGCTCACAGGAGATATCTGAGAGCTGGTCAGCATCCTGCTGAATTCCAGAGTCCGGTCCTCTGGCCGAGATGTGCTCCTGCATGGACGAGGTGATGGAGGCGACGCGGGGGTACTCGTTTATCATCCTGATCTCATCATCCTCCGCTGCCTCAGCTGATCCTCTTCCACTGGAGTGAGAGGGATCCAGAGAGCCTCCTCTGGTGTAAGGACCACCACCAGCAGTACCCTGATCTCCAGCATAGCCTGGCAAGGCCTGGTGGTAGATCCTTTCTCCTCCAGGTCCTGAGCTGCAATCGTCCAGTTTCTGAAGAGCGGTTCCCGAGGCAGCAGTTCTGTTGCTTGCATCCTGCGCTTTCTTTCTCCTGCGTGACTTGACTAGGAACACCACCACAGCCATGACCACAAGCAATACAATGAAACCGAGGGACACGGCAATGACGCTTATCAGCAAGATGTTGACATCAGGAGCCAGGCCAAAGTTGGTATTTGTGACATCGATGGAGACCTGGGCTGTAGAGGTGCGAGATGTATCCAGAGGACTCTGAGCTTTCACATCCAGAGTCATCAGCCTGGTTTCCCTTTTGGCCCGGCCCGACCCACTGCTACTACTGCTGCCTGAGCTGTCCAGCTTGAGGAAAATCACCCCAGTAGTTTTGTTTACATCAAAGAATGGAGAGCTGGTGGGAAGAGAATAGAGAACAATACCATCCACCCCTCCATCCTCATCATTCGCTTGGACCTGGCCGATGCTCTGGCCTTTCTTGGCTCCCTCTGGGACTTCAAAGGTGAAATCAGGGGATGTGAAGACTGGGTCATACTCATCCTCACCTGTGACAAACACCTGCACAGTCACAGTGGCTGAGTGGTTGCCTGAATCTACTGCGATTGCTACAAAGTTAAAGGAGTTGACCTTCTCAAAGTCAAAGGCGATTTTGCTTCGGATTTCTCCCGAGTTCTGGTCCACAGTGAAGCTGTCTTTTCCCGCCCTGGACCGCTCCACCATGTAGTACTTCAGCTGACCAAAAACCCCCGTGTCGTGGTCTATGGCGTGGAGAACAGTCACAGCTGAGTTCGCTGGTTGGTTTTCTCTGATACTAGCTGTCAGGACTTCCACAGGGAAGAAAGGATGATTGTCATTAATGTCTTTGACCTCAACAACGACTGGAGCCAGCGCAAAGTGTCCCTGTCCATCTGTGGCCTGAATGATGACAATATGTGTGGACTGGTGCTCGCGATCGAGTGCTCGCTGAAGGCGCAAGGCTCCGGTCCACTGGTCCATGGTAAATAAGTTCACCTCATCACCAGAGCTGATAGTATACTGGACCTCAGCATTGGGGGTTGAGTCTGGGTCTGATGAAAAGACAACAACAGAGTACAACGAATTAACTGAGAGAAAAAGCAAAAAAGGAACAGTGAGAAAGAGAGAGGAAATGTGATACCTAGAAAAAAAGAGAGGACTTGCTCACCTGTAGCAGTCAGTCGTATGATCTCAGTCCCAGCGGCAGCTCCCTCACTCAGTGACACGGTATATTCTGCTCTGCTGAACACTGGAGGGTTATCATTCACATCACCAATGTTTATCACCGCAGCAACACTAGAGCTCCTCTGGGGCACGCCCCGGTCCGAAACTACCACAGTGAGGTTGTAAAGTGGCTTGGTTTCAAAGTCAAGACCCTCGGCCAACAGCAGAGTCCCGACAGTTTGAAAGCCCCGCCCCTCCAGGAAGCGCACACTGCTTTCAATCTGGAACACATTTCCTTCATTTCCACTGGCGATAGCAAAGTCGAAGCCGCAGTTCTCTCGCGAGAGGTCGCTGTCAAAGGCCTCAAACGTCAATACTGTTGACCCTGGAATGGTGTCCTCAGCGACGGTAGCCCTGCAGACAGAAGAATATTACATATGTAAGAACAGCTGATGAGGTTACACCATCGAACACCCAGCATGTAATGAATGGAGACTGACCTGTACTCAGATTGATGGAACACAGGAGCGTTGTCATTGACGTCAGAGATTTGAACCTGGACCGTAGTCAGGGACGACAGTGAGGGCGAGCCTCCATCACGAGCTTCGATAACAATACTGACTGATGGACGCTCAGGGTCAAACTCAGCTCTGTGACTGATGAACAGGGTTCCTGGATATGGACGGCAACAAGAGGAAGTCAGACATTGTTCTTTTACTTTAATTCCAAAATGTAATGTATTACATATTGCTTTGTATTAAACTTTTTAATGAGCTAAAAAATATCAGCAAAGAAGCCAAAAGGTTGCTTACCGTTCTTGGGGTCAATGTAGAAACCGTCCTGGGTTGATGACATCACTCTATAAGTGATCTTTCCATTGTCTCCAGAGTCCCTGTCAGTTGCTGTTACTGTGACAACTGCACTTCCTGGTGGCGTGTGCTCCGCCAGAGATACCTGTGGTGCAAGGATACCAAAAACAACACTTGAGCATCTGTACAGAGAAACCCAAAAAGCAACAGCTCACATAAATACTGTAATAAAATTCTCATGGTGACGAGGTCAACACGCACTAAACTTTGCATTTTATATTGTAGTTTCTGTGTTTCCTGAACGAATGCTCATGTTGAGATCATTTCCTGGGACAAAGTACTAAATATTACAGAGGCTCATCTCTTCAACCTTTCCCAAGTCAATATTAGGTAGTTAACTTTAATCACCCCCACTGCGCGCACTTTGGGAATGTACATGTGTGTGTGTTTTTTTTTTTTTTTTTTTTACAGTGTTACTGTGTACATGTCTACAAATGCAATTTTCCACTTCTAGATGAAGTAGTCTGCCGGAGTCAGACAAATCACAAGCCACAAACTCGAAGAAATATATATTCTGTGAATTTCCTCAGATAGCAAGTTGTATGCAACGAAAAACATCAGATTTCTTTCTACGCTGTGTTTTGTGATGTACATTACAACAAAAACACAGTCAAAACAATTTGTAGTGATAAGAAAGAATGTCAAGTAGCTGTCTTTTAAAGAGCTTGTAGGACTTTGTGTAGAAACACACATTGAATATAAATTAAAAAATAAAAAATAAACAGATTAGTTTAATTTACAAGTAGTCCTACCTGGTAGAGATCATGGGTGAACGTGGGTGCATTGTCGTTAATATCCTCCACCAATATTGTAATGTTAGCCTCAGTTTGGTGCTGGCTGTCTGTGGCTCTGACTGTGACGGTGTACCACGTCTTCTCTTCAAAGTCCAGAGGGGCAGTGAGTGACACGCCTCCGCTGTAGCGGTGGATCCCGAACTTGCCTGAGGCCGTTGGGTCCAGCTGTAAGGTGTAGGAGAGGGCGGGACTGGAGTCGACATCATTACCCGTCACAAGAGTGATCTCTGTGCCAATCAGCGTATCTGAGAGACAGAAAGAGAAGTTGAACAAAAACATGTTAAGTTGAATTCAACTTTGAACATTCAACTACACATTCTTGGATGTGCACGGTATAAAATACATAACCAGAAAGCATGAAAATCCTGCACATTCCCTGCAAATAAAGTACTTACTCTCTGGAATGCGGACTTCCTGGGGCAAGGGGATAACGGGACTGTTGTCATTCTGGTCAATTATGATCACTGTCAGTGTGGCTGAACCAGCCAGTCTTGGACTTCCTCTATCTGTTGCTGTAACTACCAGCCTGTAGGAGGGAGAAAAAATAGGTTTTATGTCTCCTATTACATGTCAAAGTTGAATTGTAATGTTGGTGATGAGAAAGTGTAAAAGGAATATCAAAGGATGCATCTACTGAAACACACAAAAAGGTATAAAAAGTTTACAGTCAACAAGAGTTTGAAATTGCAGCTTTGATACATCTGGCATGTAGATATCAGCGTGTAATGGGGCTTATATCTTCAGCAGACTACGTCAACCTCCTCACCAGCTATCTAAACACAAACTAGCTGAGTGAATATGATTCACGATGTGCTACATCTAATTTTTTCCCCCTATATATATATATATATATATATATATATATGTTTCCTGTGTGAAAACGTAATGGGACTTTTTCCTGTACACCACCATGCAGTATCAGTTATTGCAGGTAGAATATATATCCATCCTCAAAACGTGCACATAGAATGGTTTATTCAACCACAGGTCTGTTCTCACTTGGTCTGGGTAAATATCTCCCGGTCCATGATGGCTGCCGTGGTGATGCTTCCTGTCATCGGGTCGATCTTGAACAGGCCGCTCATGCCTGATGACTGGATGGAGTAGGTCACCTGACCGTTTTGGCCTTGATCAACATCCTCAGCAACCACCTGGGAAAAAAGGTGGAGGGGAGGGGAAGAAGAAGGAAGAATGAGAATTTATTTATGCTCTTCAATCCGTGTTTTTTAATGTGCAGTATGTCCTGTATATACAAGTACCTGTATGATAGGCATTTCATATCCCTGTGCTTCTCTCATGTAGGCTACATAATTCTGCAGCTGAAAGCGAGGAAGGTTGTCATTGACATCCTGCAGGATCAAGTTAAAAGCCATGAAAGATGTGGAGGACATGGTTTCAGCCTTCACAACTAGACGGAGTCTGGGGGTGTCTTCAAAGTCCAGACCCTTGGAGCTCTGCACCCAGATTTCACCTGGAGGAAAATGGCGTTCAGGTCATCAAGCGTGGACGTTTGTGTATACAACTTTTTAAAAATCCACATCTTATTTGCGATCTGCAGTCTACATAACGTTTACTGTGAGTTTTACCTGTTGAGGAGCTGATGCTGAACGCCTGCTTTCTGTTCCCACTGAAGAGGCTGTAGCTGATACCCTTACGTGTACCATCTGGGTGTTGAGCCTGAGCCTGAGCCACAGCGGTGCCTGAATTTAGGAAGAAGAAAAGAGAAAATGCTCTTTAACTGTGACAGCAGCGAAATCTCAGACTGATCTCTAATAAGAATCTATCAACGTCTAACCTTTTGCAGCGTTCTCCTGTAGGCTGACGTCTCTGGCATTCCTGGAGAAGCGAATGCCATTGTACTCCACCTCTTTCACATAAATCACCACCACACCCTGTGCAGACTGAGCTGGGCTCCCTTGGTCCATGGCCTCCACAATTAACGTCCTCTGAGCCTGGGTCAGATCTCCCAGTGGTTCAGTGGCCTGGATCTCCCCAGTCAGCGAGTTGATGCTGAAACCCTTCACTGGCATAGCGAAACGGTAAAACACGGAACCGTTGGCTCCGAAGTCCTTGTCCTCCGCCTTCATTGTGGCTAGAACCCGCTGGGAACGCCTGCTGGACACTTCAATGACCAGTGGGTCCTGGATGAAGAAGGGAGTGTTGTCGTTGACATCCAGGATGGTGACTGTCACCTAGGAGGAAGAGGTCACATGTGGGTGAAGTGGGAAATTTATCATTAATGTAATGAGCACAAAAATACTCAAAAATACTCCTAAATCCAGCATGAGAATTGTAAATTCAAGACTTTTTTCAACAACCTCATTTACCTGAGCAGAAGTGTTCCTGGGTGCAGCAGGTGAAAGGTCAACAGCAAACACCTGGAAGCTGTACGACGCCCATTTTTCCCGGTCTAGAGGTGCTGCTGTGGTGATACGACCAGTGTTCTCATGCACAGTAAACGCCCCGTGCGTCTCTCGGCTAAGGAAATACAGGACCTTCCCGTTCAGGTCCTCATCAGCATCTGTGGCTGACACCTAGAAACAGACAAATAAAGTATATTTATAAAACTAAAATATAGTGTAGAGATTTCCAATTCTCTAATCATCTTACTTCCCATTCCTGCTCACCTCCAACACTTGTGTGCCCTCTGCAGCATCCTCTGACACTTCCACAGAGTAGCTGCTTCTGCTGAAGACAGGGTTGTTGTCATTGACATCCAGCACTTTGACTTCCACTGTGACAGTAGTGCTGAGAGCGGGGCTGCCTCGGTCCGTGGCCACCACCTCCAGAGTATATTCCGCCCTCGTCTCCCTGTCCAGGCTCCGTGAGGTAGACAGGGCTCCCGTGCTGGCGTGGAGCTGGAAATCTCCATGTTGGTCTCCAGCTGAATGTGGCAGAAGAAAGAAAAAATAATTAAGGCAAGAATGGAGAACATCTGTGCCAACTCTGCACTTAAGTCAAAGTTTGAATGTTCTCCAGACAGTGATATGGAATGCACTATATTTGAAATAAGACAGAAGAATGTCAGGAGTGAACCTAGGTTAGATATATCCAGCTCTGATCTTTCATATGGGAGGAATAGAGCCAAGTCAAAAGCAGTGCATTAGTCAAAATGCTGCATGTATCAACTGCTATAATCTGTCAACAATCTATAAATATAAATGTGACCATGTCCAGCCCGAAAAACACCAAAAATGAGAAAAATTCACAGTTTTTCACGAGACATTGTTATTTCACACAGCAGTCAGACCGCAAAACAGCAATTGCAGTAATTGCGGTAAACTAAATCACTCATTAAATCCATTCTAATAAAGTTCTTGGGATAGACACATAACACTGTTTCTCACCAGTAATCCTGTACTGCAGCTCTCCACCGGGACCCGAATCAGGGTCTGTAGCCTTGAGAAAGCAAAGCTCTACGGGGGCCTGGTTCTCCGGCACCTCCAGTCCGTACCATGGCTTCGCAAAGACTGGAGCATTATCGTTCACATCCTGCACCTCCACCCGGACAACGGCCTTAGCAAAGTTAGGGGGAAGCCCTCCATCCCTGGCATACACTGGTAAGAGATAGTTCAGATGATGAGATGTTGGATCCCATACAAAAGTTTAAAGTGACGCACTCGAGGTGCTTTGTGGGAATGAATGAACTCCAATAGTGTAGAACAGGTCCGATAGAGCTGTGTAAGACAATAGATATTTTAGTACCAGTGAGAGTGTAGTGGTCCTGTAGCTCCCTGTCCAGTTCCTTTGTGGTGGTGATGGCTCCTGTCACAGGGTTGATGATGAAGCCTTCCTCTGTCACACCCCCGTACGTCACTTGGCCATTAGAACCTGCATTAAAACACAAGACAGGCAATAAAAACTGTAATAGGCTGCGCACACTACAAAACAAGCAATAAAGAAAATAGGCTACATTCATTGTAATAAGGAAATGATATGATGAATCCACAGCTGCAGAGCCATTAGCAAATCCTAATAAAAGCTCCAGAAACATAAGGCTCTGGACAATGACTGTAGCCACACATTTTCATTAGTATGAGCTTGTGGTTTGTTTTAAAGTCATGTGGTTTCTGAATCACATTTATGTCTCTCGTTGAGTTCCCCGGCCTTCCTACTGGAGGCGTAAGTGCTGTGTATTAGCTGTACCTTTTAAGTCATTCCCCCTGCACTGAATTTTGAAACCTAAAGCTTTCAGATCTCGACTTTGTTCTACATCCTTCCTTCTTGAAATGATCCGTAGTTCTTAAAAAGAATAAACTGTTCTTTGAATCTACAGACCTTAATATATTATGGACTCATGGAGCAGGAAATCTGGGTAAAATAAAGTATGTGTAATGAAAAGTCCCCTGCTAACATAAGAACACGTTTGCATCTCCACACTCTCTTGCGGTACCTACAGTATGCTTCTATTTCCTGTTCACTATACTTATTCTATATATTGAAATAACACATTTAAACCAACCTTGATCCCTGTCAGTGGCAGTCACTGTCAGCACCGTTGTTCCTGGTCCTCGGTTTTCCAGCACCTGGGTCTCAAACTCTGCTCGCTGGAACACCGGAGCTTCATCGTTCACATCAATCACCTGCACGCACAGCACCTGAGAGGTGGACAGCTGTGGTATCCCTTGATCCTCTGCCACGATGGTCAGATTGAAGACTTCCTGTTCTTCGCGGTCTAAGGCCTTAAGGATGGAGAGAGAGCCTGCAAAAGAGAAAAATACTCGGTGAGCAGTGAACAAGAACTTTAGAGAAAATATCAATTCTCATTTGAATCCTTTTGGTCTTGAAATGTGTGTGCAAGCTTGTTTAGATAGCTTTTGTTAAACATGTAATTTTGAGTACCTGAGAAAGGTAGTATTTGTAGCCCTCGAGCACCAGTAAAAACAAAAAACCTTTACAGCTTTGCTTTATGAGAGTTTCCACAGTAAGCAAGATACCACAGTTACTTCATGCCAGCTCTTCACCTCTGGCACTTTGAACATGCATTCAAATGTGAATCAGACTTCACTGCGGAGCTCTATCATTTAATATGTAGGATTACTGCAAAGCACAAGCACAGGAATGTAAGCAAGCACATGCAGTATCCAGACTACAACCTGGAAATACATAGTCGCCAACTAAAATCAACCTATGACCTCCCCTACAATTAAGTTATTGCTTTTTTCCATGTCTCTGTGCAACATTACAGTATCTGTTAGCCTTTAAATCTGCACAGCATTAGCTGGTGTGTGTACTTATGTAAATCAAGTTGGTTCAGATAGTCTCAGAGCTCCACATTCTGGCTCCACTTACTCTTCTACCTTTTATGTCTATATCCCACACCCATGTCATCACCCTGACTACAAGGAGGGTCAGCCAACATGAGAGGAAATATTAAATGTGTGCATGTGCGTGTGTACAGTTCACAGCAAGTGTACAAGTTTAGCTGGCACGCTGTGCATGGGAGATGTGTGCAGTGTATTGATGCCACAGCGTGCCAAACACATACACCGTGTGCTAACTGTTCTGTGAGGCTGTGGCTCGGATGTTTCTGTGAAGTCCTGCTAGTTCCCACGTTTTAACCAAAAACACAGACAGATGCAAACCTGTACTACATCATCCTCCTCTGCAGCCAATTTACTGTCACTGATATAGTATCAAGAGAGTTCGTAATCACATTAAACTTTATTTAAATTTTATCCATGATCAAAAGGTCTCCAAAAATACTAAATATGTCAGGGAATAATACTATAAATAATAAAGGGAATACTACTAATACTATATACTGAATGTCAGGAAAAAGACAGAATCTCTCATTTAATGCAGTGCTGCATCCATAAATATATATGCAATGTTCTCAAATGTTCTCATGGATAAAATGTTTTATCTACTTTTGAAACTAGTTAAGAAGAAGTGAAGGAAAATATAGGAAACATTAGCTTTCAAGTGGTTAATAAAACCAGCCGTAAAGCAGTTGTAATATGAAATAATAGAAATGTAATATTGGCACAGCAGACATATAATTTATAGGCAGTAATCAGGCTAATGATACCCCCCCATATTACCCGGTAGTTTGGTAAATGTCTTCACAATTCAATGCTAATCTGCTATTACAGCTAATATTAACCATAAGCTTAAGCCATAAGCACCACACAGTCTGAGAAACAAACCAGAAGTGAAATCAGCCCTTGCAAATGCACCAGACACTTGACAGTAATGAAGTAAAGGCTTTCTTCCATCTGGAAGCTGCATTAAAGGTCTGTCTTACGGTTCCTAATCCCACCTCAGCCAGAGCTGAGCACGCCCACACCACCCAGCTCCAGTGATGAAGAGATTACACATACACATATATAAGATATCAAAGGCCGTCCGCGTCCCTAGCCCAAATAAAGATCTGTTCCCATGAACAAATCCGTCAGGGAAAGAACACCAAAGCATGATTCAAGTGAAATATTGCTCGAAGGCATTGAAAGATCGTCTAGTAAAAGAGGGTTATGAGGGTTATGAGTGTTTTAGCAGTTGAGACCCTGTAGACGCAGCACTTCAGTGGATAATTACCATCTTCTGGAAAGTTTTGTTCATCCAGGGGGCGTCCATGGGTGGGATACTGATTATCTATCAATCATGAAATCCCACAGAAAAAAATAGCCACATACTACTACTACGTCCTGCAGTGTTAAATCATTCAAAACAGGATTGTAGACGCAAGAAATGATGTGGTGAATTTTACTGTAATCATCCCTTGATGGAGTGTAAATTGGATATACTGTATATAAAGGGGAAATCCCCCAGTCTCCTGTTACATGATTTTAACATTATTTTTAGATGTTGTGTCGCACCCTAAAAATAAGCTTACCAGTGTTGGGGTTCAGACTGAAGCGACCAGCACTGTTTCCCGTCTGGATTCTGTATGACACCCGGCCATTTTCACCTTCATCTGCATCTCGAGCCATCACGTACAAAATCACAAACCTGTCAATAAAGACACAAATCATAATGTTCAAGCTTGGAGCCATGAAAGTAGATTTCTGTGTCGTCTGATGACTGAAAGCTGTCAAAGTCATGACTGAAATGTGCACGAAGGTACAGTCCGACACGCCACTCACCCCACAGGCTGGTCCTCCATGACACTGACCGCAGACGGAGAGCTGAAGACCGGAGCGTTGTCGTTTTCGTCCGTCACAAACACCCGGGCAGTGACCGAACCCCAGCGCCTCTGAGAGGGATCCACTGCCTGATCCGTGGCCCGCACCACGAGGTAGAGGGAGGGTGTGGACTCACGGTCTAACTTCTGCCCCAGGGTCAGGACTCCGCTGGAGGGGTCAAGGATCAAGAGGTCAGGCGTGTCAGGCCAGTGGTGCTCGATGGAGTAACGCAGCTCGCTGTTGGGTCCACTGCCGTCCTACAAACAAGAAAGCACGTGACTTAGAAGAATTTTTGATCCAGCAGAAAAAAAGGAAAAAGTAAATAGTTGTAAATAATGTAAATAACAGATAAATAATTTCAGTTTCCCACCTGATCCACAGCCTGGAAGGTGTATATGGAAGCCCCTGGCTCCATGTTCTCTGGGACCACGATGGTAACAGGGTCTTCTGTGAACTGGGGGGCGTGGTCATTGCTATCCTGCACGTTGATATCCAGGTGCACCAGGTGGCTGCTGGGAAACGCCTGGGAGAAGTCGGACACCTCGATGTGCAGAGTGTACCTCGACCCCTTCTCGAAGTCGAGCTCGCGCACCAGGTATACATCACCCTTTAAACGGTCCACCATGAAGGTCCCATCCCGGTCCGTGCCCCCTACTACCAGGTAGGTCACCTGGCCTTCCAGTATAGCAGAGTCATGCTTGTCATGCGGGCGGACGCTGCCAATGATGGAGCCCGGGTCGACCCCTTCCACTGTGTTCAGGGTCATTGAGAGGATGTTGGGCTTGGGGCTGGACTTGGAGGAGCTGAGAACCTGAAGGAAAAGAAACCAGGGTCAGAATCAGTGGGAAATCACTTGAATAAATCATGATGATTCAGATTGTGTCATGCAAGTAATCAATAACAAAATTTGTACAATGAAGTGACTGTGACATCCTTGTCTTTAATCGTCCCTGTGTCCCACAACAGACTGAAAGAGCCCAGTGAAAACATTTCAGTCTATATATACTGTATATAAATAGTATTATTGTAACCAAGCATAGGAAAAAAAGTGTCAAGGCGAGTGCTGTGCTGTTCATGTTACTGGATCTTATTTCCTTTGGTATTCTGCAGACAATGCAGCTATATGGCTCTCACCCGAGCCCATCCCTAAACATAGCCTTGGGCTGTAGTCTGTGTCTGTTTTGTTGTTATTACCATAATAACCCTCACAGGCATTTTCATTGTGCATGAAGGCATTATGTTCAATTCTTCCCGTAAATATCTCGACACTGTGGCATTCTGGCTTCAAGATGAGACAGGATTTGCGATCTGTGTCAAAATAATGAAGGGTGTGATGGGAGGGAAAAGTGTAAATATTCCAGTTGAAATAATGCAGAGCAAGAAGTGCAGCGCTCCATCTGCAGCAGTGTGGTCAGATAGGAAACAAACACGTGCCAAGGGCCTTTCGCCACTTTGAGCAAGTTTCAGGGTTCAGTGTTGCTCTGGGACAGATCAAAAGAGCTCGAGAGACAGCAAACATAAGCAGATTTGGTCTGGTTTCATCATCAAAAAAAAAAAAAAAAATCCATGCACACACCACACTTTGCTTTCGTTACCAGGATCTCTTGCAATGAATTGCATCTTTCTGATGTCTGTAGCAAGCGTGAATAGCAAGGATAAACTTAGAAGAAGAGGAAAATGTGTGGATGTGGATAGTTTAGCCTTATGTGCTGACTGACCCTATATGTGCAAACCTTTGCAGCTCAAACGTGCTACAGACCATATGTCAATGTTTGTGACTCCCTTTTTTTTTTCCTGACAAAAAGCTATTCAATTGAACCATGTTCTATTTTTTTCCCTCTGTGTTTCATTGTAGTGATGCAGCAAGCCAGTCACAGTCCACCTCAAAACAAAATGGGGCAGTGATTTTGAAATTCAAGTGAAATTCAGCCAGAACTGACTGCATTCACTTGCGGTTCGTGGTGTGTTTAATCTGCAAATGTTTTCATAAAAGCTGACAGGACTACAGGTTCGAGAAAGTCTTGATTTCTTCTAAAGTCATTTGCTCAAATACATCACAGAGTTTCAGCTATCTTGAATGTGATGCTTTACCAGGCGGTGCCAGAAACTGTACTACTTGTACTTTACCTTGGCTTTCCCCGAATGCCTTTTGCATATGAGCCAGCTAGCATGAGCACTGAAGTACTTGTGGTGTACAACAATATCCCTGTGTCTGATTTCACCCACAGCTATTTGAAATGTTATCTCAAAATCATTATGTGGGAATGTTACCTCATGAGAGTGTTTGAAATGTGCCGTTGCAGCGAGCGTGTCTTTGTGCGCGTACGTATCACTCCCTGCTACCGTATAGTGGTGTATTCCCTTTCTCTTTGTGCGATTTGATGCAGCTGGCTCTCATCAAATCTCATCTGGGAGCATTTGATTCCAAGGTGCCTGTTTCCCCTCTGTCTAATCTCAGTGTCGCACAAGGAGGGCGCGAGCAACATCTAAGGCGAGCGCTCCTGCGGTAATTAGCATCCTTTTCCTCTCTGAAATCACATCACATAAAAAACACTGAGCTAAAAGCTCCATAGTCAAAGCAAGCCACCACCCTTCTCTGGCTAAATGCCTTTGTGGCAGAACATTTTCTTTCCTGATGTCAAATTCCTGATATTGTATGTTGATATGCAGGATTGACCCTCCAAAAGAAAGTTCAGAACAATAACTCAGTCAAGACCAGCTTCCTCCTGCAGCTCGGGGTTTCTCACCTTGGGTTTTGGTTACCCTACTAACCTTTGGAGCAGGAAACGCACACTAGATTGGATAGATGATTTTGTTTGTACAGGCCCAGGTTCAGTTTCTCTCCTTCTCATATTTACCACTCTTCCAATTCCTCTGACAGTTATACTGTTCGCTTTGTGCACAGTTTGAGGAAATTACTCGCAGCAAGGAATGCAAAAGGACTGAGGTAATGTGTACATGT
The DNA here is from genome assembly GCF_021018895.1 of Seriola aureovittata. Classification (NCBI taxonomy): domain Eukaryota; kingdom Metazoa; phylum Chordata; class Actinopteri; order Carangiformes; family Carangidae; genus Seriola; species Seriola aureovittata. The sequence goes on along the minus strand of NC_079378.1, from coordinate 6,738,355 downwards.
GACAGTTTCTGGCCTGGTCACCAAAATTGGCCTTTGTTTAAAATTGTCGAGTGTCTTAGAAATGTTTCTGAGAGGCAAGAAAATGTGCATGCAGCTGTAGGTTGGAAAATGTACAGATTATGTTTACCTGTATACGCAGCTGGCAGGTGGAGCTGAGGCCTGGTGTGCCGTGGTCAGCGGCAGTCACAGTGAAGACGTATTCGGCTCGCTCTGTCGACCTCAGAGGGGAGGCGGTTCGCAGCTCGCCGCTGGTCGGGTTGAGGGAGAAGCGTTCTGCTCTGGGGCCTTCAGAGGATGAAACAGAGAAGGATGTCAGCTCAAAGTAAAAGTAATGATGATGAAACACTGTATAACAATTGGATAATGTGAATGTTGAAATGTGTGAAAGTGTAGGAGGAATTTACAACACTCACCTGATAAAGAGTAGTATATGGTCCCATTCTCTCCCTCGTCTGGGTCTTTGGCCAACACTGTCCCTAAGACTGTCCCAGATGGAAGCCCCTCCATCACCTACAATCGAGAAGCATTGTTATTCATATTAGCCTCTTATATATTCCTTATATTCCTCTGATAACGCGAAAGGAAACACATTGGTGCACATACATAATAGGATCAGACTTAAGAGTCTTCAAAAATGAAAGCTAACTTTGAGAAACTGTTATTTATTGGTAAATACGTATTGCAAAAATCACAAGGTATTAGTGAAGGCATTTGGGAGTGAAAGTCACAAAACATATTGCTGCTGAGCTTTTGTGTATAGGTGCACAGAAATCACGCTGAAACCCGCTGCAAGTTATGTTCATCATTATATACTGTGATATTCATCTTCCCCTCACCCGATCTACCTAATCTCCCTTCATTCTCACCTGAAGGAGCAGCTCCGTTTCTGGCCTGGCATGAGCGAAGCTGGGGGCGTGGTCATTTTCATCCAGCACAGTGATATGAGCGGTGCCGGTGGCGCTGCGAGGCGGTGTACCCCCATCCTGTACGACCACGACAAGCTGGTAACTGGACTGCTGCTCTCTGTCCAGGGCGAGGCGGGTGCTGATCTCACCTGAACACAATTTGAGTGAAGGCCTCAGCTTGGATTACTTGCAATAGTTAGGGAATAATTACCATGTTAATTTAAGTGACAAACAGCAAGTCATTAATTCATTAAAAGGAAATCCTGCTGGTATTAGTGCTGCTTATTGAGCACATTTAACTACATTAATTACATGTAATCCTGCTGCTCTTAAATCCTATTAAAAAAGATAAGTCAACGTGTTTATCTTCACCTGTTTGGGAGTTGATCTGAAAGTGTCTGTCAGTGTGCAGCAGCCTGTAGGTCAGTCGAGCATTTAGTCCTGCATCTCTGTCTGTCGCAGACACCCTGCCAAAGCCTGTTCCGGCCAGCAGGTTCTCTCTGACAGCCAGGAACACCCTCTCCTGGCTCAGTCTGGGAGAATTGTCATTCTCATCCGTCACTGTCACCCTGACAGTCGCACTGCCGGTTCTCCCCGCCCCTCCTGGGCCTGAGGTGGCCAGGACCGTCAGCAGATACATGTCTTTGACCTCACGGTCCAGAGAGCTACGAACAAACAGCCACCCACTATCTGGCATGATGCCAAACCCGGCAGCGTCACCATCAGGCCTAAGGCGGTAGGAAATGGAGGAGGAGGAAGAAGATGAGGAAGAGCTTCCCCCGTTCCCAGAAGCCTCTCTGTTGAGTGCTCGAACCTGGAGGAAACGTGTGTTGAGAGGTGTGTTTTCCCGTAGCTCCACTCGGTAAGTCAGGGTGTCAAAGTTGGGGCCTTGTGCGTCTTGTGCTTGGATGTGGACCACAAGGGTGAAGGTGGAGCTGAGCTGAGGCGCTCCACCATCCTTGGCAACCACCTGAAGGTCATAGCGAGGGACATTTTCGTATGACAGACTCCCAATCAGACGCACCTCCCCGCTTCCCCGGTCAACACCAAACGTCCTCTGGCCACTGCTGCCTGCTGCCCCAGCAGAGACCAGGTCGAAGCTGAGCTGACCGTTATGACCAGAATCCTTGTCGCTGGCCTGAATGCGATAGATAACAGTCCCCATTTTGGTGATCTCGGGTAGAAGAAGGGACTCTGACGAGGAGGGGAGGAAGGTGGGGGCATTGTCATTGACGTCCGAAATGGTTATGTGTACCCGGCTGGTTCCGTACGCTGGAGGAGAGCCAGAGCGTGCCTGGATTTCCAGGTCAAGACTGGTGCAGGTCTCATGGTCCAAAGGAAGGGCTGTACGAATGGTACCGGAGGCACTGTCCACTGTGAAGTAGCCATCAGGGTCTCCAGAAGAGATGGAGTAGAAGATATCCTTAGAGACACCTAAAGGAAGACAACAGTAAAAAAAAGCATGTTACAATTTCCCAGAATGCTTGGTATTCAAGTTACATTTGAGAAGCTGGAAGCAGCAAATCTTTGACATTTCTGTCAATAAATGACTAAAAAATCTTTTTAAAAATCTACTTAAGGTTTCACCACTAAACAGGACTGAAAGTGATGAGAGACTGTTGATTTCCCACTCCACTTCTTTTAAGTGAATATATACCCAGCACATAAAACATTCACATGACAGATCCAAACCCAATTTTAGTACACAGGGATGTGGTGTATTTATTTCAGCTCATATCTCATGTAAGTGTTAATGAAGGACTGGGCGAGGGTCTGGATTCATTGAAAGCCTCGTACTGCCACACAGACAGAGATAAGTGTGCTTCTGTCCACTACACCACTGAGAACACTCCATTCTTACTCCCACTCAGACTTGTAGCACCATCCAAATCCATTTCTCCATCACTAATAGCGGGAGAATATAAAGGTCCAGCCACAGTGAAAATAATCCGCAGTAAAGCACATGCTGTGTGATGGATGTGATTTCTTAATGGAGTGCATGCTCTTGTTGCTTGCGTATTTGTACTGGTGAGAGGTAAATCATCGTGTACTCTCCAGCCCATTAGTGCATTTCTGTCCTGGTACTTGTCAGAAAGATGGAAACAGGTAAGTCACATAAAACAGGTTCCCAGTGGTGAGGTATGTGAAGTCAAATGATAAAAGCAAACATGCAATGACTAAAGGGAGTGCAGACACAGACATACAGTAATGTAAAGAAGAAAAAAAAATAGAGAGGACATGAGTGTACAGGTGTCCTCCTCACCTGTCTTGGTGGCAGCGCGGACCACTCCCACCGCCGTCCCTCTGAGAACGTCCTCGGTCACGGTGAAGAAATACTGCGCCTGCTCAAACACGGGAGACGCCACCGAGCCTCCCACCACGCTCACGTTCACCCTGGCATTGACTGGCGCCGTCAGACCACCACCGTCTTCAGCTGATATCACCATGGAGATTACTGTGTTGGCTTTGCCATGGAGCGAGCGAGAGAGAGAAATTACACCTGCAGAGGATAGAGATAAAGAGAAGAAATTTTACTCTATATCCACTCATTTTTTTTAAATGTTCCATGAGTTTGAAATGTTCCAAAGTGGACACAAAGGTCGAGAGCACTAACTACAGAAAACAGATCTGAGGTTTTTAAAGGCTTTAGCCAAACTGTATAACAGACACAAAGATTGTAAAATCTTAACAGACCTTAGAAAATTTAAAAAAACATTTAGATCCTGCACTCGATGTCTGGACCATCTGAAGAGCACATGAAAACACAGAATCTACAAACACAATTTGTTCTTGTCTCTTCTTCAGCTCTGTTCTTCATTTATACTAAGGAGCTAGATTTATTAATTAATGATGAATTACATGAATTTAAATATGTGATTTAAACGTCGCTAAACAACTTTGAATCACATGAGTTCCTTTAGAGTTAGGGGCTGCTGTGCTAAGCTATGAGCGAGCTTTTAGAGAGACTAGTTTTGTGGCTTTTCTTCTCTCCAGTATTATCTAAGACTTTAGCTACTGACTTATTTATGTCATATAACAAAGTCAGTTACTAAACTGATTTTTCAATTCAACGAAACATGAGAAATTTGGTTTAGCTAAAGCTGGTTGCCTCAGCAGCTAGCCTCAACTAGCTAAAAAGCATTTACTGCAATTTGGTTTGCAAATGTTCTGTTTTTTTCATGTTTGTTTGTTTTGCTATTTTTTGAACAAACATGACACACACACACACACACGCACACACACATACACACACACACACACACGCACACACACACACACACGCACACACACACACACCTGTGTCCTTGTTGAGGGTAAAGAAAGTGGAGCCTCCTCCAGGTACCGTGCGGTAGGTCACCCTGCCGTTTTCCCCAGCATCAGGGTCATTGGCTGTTACCTTGACGACGGAGGTTCCTGGGGCGCTATGGGTACTGAGACTGACTGTGTAGAGGACTGGATAAAAGGTGGGCCGGTTGTCATTAATATCCACCACTGAGACATGCACACGGACTACTGAGCTCAGACCACCCTGAAAAAGAAAAAAATTTTGAATTAGATTTGATTCAAGATTTTTTTATTAGAATAAGTCAGTACGCAGGGTCACAGCAGCTGGCTAATGCTGAAATGATATCATGGACCTTTACTGACTACACTATTGAAATAAAAGGCGGCTAAATCATAAGAGTGGACATTTAAATCACATCCTTCCTCCCTTCCCACACAGTATATCCCCAAAGACAACATTGAATTTGTTGTCTTTCCCTTGGTGACAGTGACAGTCCAGGACTTTCATGTTTTGAAACCATGACAATAGATTTATGTCACACTGTAAAGACGAAGCAGCTGTAACGGAAGACAGAAAGATGAGTTCTCTGGTGAAGATCTCTGAAATATGGAGCCAACCAACCGCTCTATGCATTTGTCAGCGAGTTGAAGAGTTTGCACTCATTACGCCGCATCTGTGGGCTTTAGTTTTACAAGACCATTAAAAACAGGGATAGTCGAGACGAAGAGAACAGACACCAGCTGGCTCAAGTGGGGAATGTGCTGGGGCTGCAAAGGAAGAAGCATTGTGGGGGTTGGATGGTAAATTATAGACCTGAATTTAATCTTTACCTGAACAGAGCTAAACAAAGAAAATGAGAATGAGAACACTACCACTACAATGACTTATAATAGTACATGTGTAGCAATGGCTATGTATCCATTTCTTTATGCAACCCAACTATACACAAGAGAGAGAACGCTTTATTGAATTTATTTAAGTGCATCTATTGTGATTAATTGATGCTTTAAATGTGCATGGGTCTATTGGGATGATCCTAGAACAAAGACAGTGTAAATGTGGTCAGGTAAGGAATCATATTTAACTTTAATAGTATTATCCTATAGCAAAAGGTAATTTAAACAGACTGTTAAAATGGATCTGTTTCCCTACTTCTTTACTTTTTTCCTCCATGCACTCCTTCTGTTTTCCTCTGATTGCTTTGCCATGCTGTTGCAGTTCCCCTTGATATTTTTTGAAGACACTGGGTACAGGACAGGATGCTGTCATCTTCAAACATATCCTGAATGTGTCTTTGATCAGATTTATTTTCCTGCAGCTGTACACATCTTTAATTTGCTTTCAGCCTGAGGCTTTGATAAGATGGAGCATTACACACACACAGTGGCCAAAGTGTTTGGTCACGGATTAACTTCAGTCTAGTTTGACGTTTCGGTCACCTTCAGAAATTTATGGCTATAGCTTAATATTTATCATGCACACATAAAAGGGGTATTGATGCTCTCATACTATAGTTTAAGGTAGAAGTGTTCTTACACCATCCGTTGCAGTGACAGTCAACTCAAATTTGTCCAGTCCCTCATCCCGGTCTAGAGCAGTGCTGGTGCACAGCTGACCTGTCTCCTTGTCTAGGGTGAAGTGTGTTGGCACCACACTTCCAGAGCCCGAGCCCAGAGTGTAGGATATGGCACCAAAGGAGCCCCGATCCTCATCTGTGGCTGACACCTGAGTGAAAAGAGGCATGAGGTAAGTGGACGGTCCAGAGGTATCAAACAGCCTGTGAGACATAAGGATCACATAAACACACAGAGCTGGTTCCAAAATCTGCGTGAAAGAAAACCTACACGTGTCATGATTATTATATACGAGCAAAGGGCCTTTCTGTTATCACAATAATGTCCCATAATACAGTCACCTCACAAGCCCATACATCTGCACTTGTCCAAATATCACACACCATAGCAGAACTTGTTATGATTTCCAGAGCACTATAAAAAAAAAAAAAAAAAAAAAGACAAGCATCTGTGAGAGCAATTCACTTCTTTAGATCACATACAGTGTGTAAAAACAAAAAAAGGATAGATCTCCCCCGTGGTGTGTTGGCAAAGGGAACAGGTGGTGGATACACAGGGAGGGAACTGACAGGTAACCTTTAGTAAAGGCGGAGAGGAGAGTGTTGACAGAGGTTGCGAGCCTGGTTCAGAGGTCAAGAGAGACACTTTAATGAATGTCGGAAGGTCAAGTGACATGAACCGGTTTTCAGCCGACATTTAAATGAGATACAGACTTATCTTACCCAGACTGTTAGAGCCATGTGCCTCCATTTTTCTCTTACAACTGACTTCAAACTGTTCACACAAAGACAGAGTTCCTGACCTAATCTTTGACCCATTACGTCTCATCCTAACATCCTACTTTCTGCTTCACATGCACAAAAACACACCCATACAAATATACAATGTATAATTGCATTGTAAAATTTCCTTGTAAAACACAAAAAGGGAAATGTCCTCTGGTGCTCTGTGCTCCTGCCCCTGACTGAAGTTTTACACTGGTCCATAACATTGTTTGGTGGCGTTTATGGTGCTTGTTTTAAGTAGCAGTCTACCTCAGATCTCGAAAAACCTTGAAAGCGAGCCAAGATCCAGGAGACCTTGTGAGATGACCGGCTCCTGTGTCATACAGTCTCTTCTCATACGGCAACAGTAAGATATCTGAAGTGTTTGATTTCACAATGACAAAAGACATTTTGTTTATGACGTTTTAATGACCAAAGAAGGATATTCCTTTGTGTCCGAATGAAATACGATACGATGCTATAATAGTAAACTATTGAGGCCAAGGTGAGGTATGTGAGACTTATTTTAATAGGATAACTATACGAAATGACTACAATGACTATAGGATCAATATTGTTATTATCAAAATCTCACTTGGTTTACATTTTCAACAGTAGCACCCAATATTCTTATGTAATATCATCGTACAGTTTAAAGTGCACGCTCTTCCACATCCGTTGTCGTATCGTGTTTTCCACCCTTCAACTTCTCAAAAAAGGGTTTAAATTGAAAAAGGGAAGAGACACATTTCTTGTGTCTACGCTTGTCGCTTAATGATTTCATCATACGCCTGAATCTTACATCTGAACTCGCCCTGGCCCTGAACCCCACAGAGCACAGGACCACCGTAGCAGACATCCGGCAACAACCCTCTTTCCGTCCCACCAACACATGTCTTCACCATTACATTTACCTACTGGCTATAGACAGACAGAGAGAAATACCACCACCTTGACTCATACTGTTGGTCCTATAGGACATTAAAACATGGGATTATTAGAGCAGCACTTTCTGGGTTTGTAGTCGCAGTGTTACCCTGGCTCGACGGTTGTGGTCGCGGAGGGGGGTCAAACTGTGCCGCTTGCTTTGGTCAGTGTTTACAGCTGGGGGTTTTAGATCATTGCTGGGACTTCCTGTAGAGTACAGTGCTCAAACTGACACTATCTTTGGGATCTGGGCTCATGTCTGGGTGTTCCTCATATCTTTCTGGCTGGTCTGTGATGGATTAGCCAACTGTGGTGATGATAGCTGGATGAACACGTACATGATCTCTCTCGCATACACATACACAGACACTCACATATATGATGACCCCATCCTTTTCACTAAATCTAATTAAAGCGATTTAAACATCCATGACCGCCCACCTGGTCACAGGGTGACTTCATCGAAACAAAAGTCTGTAGATCACAAAGGCGTGGAGGGAAAGTTTGGTCTACCATGGATAAAGAAGCAAATGAGACATGACTGCGTTTGTTAGGTTTATATGAAATACAGGCGTTGGACATACAGGTAGTTTTGAATGGAGGCTTGGACTGGAAAGGACTTGCATTCAGGCTGGGAAACAAGAAGAGCAGGTCATTGATTCTCCACACGCTCTAAAAATTCAAAAAACCCTCAACATTATGGATTCCTCATGCTGGAAAAAATATGCAATACAAACACAAGGAGGGTCCACAGTAAGAAAATGTCTACTTGGAAACATTTGGAGCTATAAAATAAAAACTTTAATGATTTGGGTTTTCCTGCTGCAACATATTGCACACAGTACAGAGGTTATGTAGTTCCAGGCAAAAAAAAATTGCAGAGTGACAAAACAGAGACAGAGACAAAACTCTGTGGATGAAATACATGACAGTTTTGTCAGAGCACAACAGTTTGAAATGTGTAGCAGAAGAAAATCACATCAAACCTCCTGAAGACAGGAGCTTGTAAGGATCAACTCTGTCATCAGTACATTTCCCACCTGTCAATCCATCTGACAGTAAAGCACCAATGTTCAGTTTCCACTGCACAGGCCAGCCGGTTGGATCAAACTGACATGCCGATTCTGATACCCAAAACTCCTCTCTCAATTTGTTGCCCTGTTCTGCACTTAGAGCACGCATCTCATCAATAAAATAAAAAGTAGCACAGCTCTGAAGCCTGCGAGGTAATCTAGTAAACACACACACACACTCGACGTGTCTTCTTAAATCAAGAGATCTGGTGGGCCAGACGAGGGTGTTTGCCAGGGAGAATTTCCTCCCACGCTGGATCTTGTTCCCTCATCTGTGACGGACCAGCCAGCCCTGGGCTCTGCACACCTATTCCTCATCGTACTCCTCCGGAGGTGTCCCGCTGTGATAAACATACTACATAGCAACACAAACACAGACAGCAGCCCATACCTGTCAACATCTAAGTCTCTGTTGCTCTTAAGCATGCAGCCTGCTCGCATTGTGCTTGTGATATTTGTGGTTATAACTCCATATGGCTGTTCCACTTTTACACAGATTTTTGGATGAGGGTGCATTGTCGGTAGCAGGGTGGTCTAGTTGTTACAAGGCCTGTTCTTTAGCTGAAAAGTCAAAAGTTTGGTCTGGTTGGTTTTTGTAATGCTCTAGAGCAAGACACCAAACCTCGTAAGTGCCTCATTACCCACAGTTAAAGTTGTCTTGGATGACGCAGCATTTTACAGATATGAGCCGTAGAAAATAAAAAGAAATTCTTATCCTATTGTGGTCAATATTATATTAAAGTACCATAATGGCGGTTTTGCAAGTTGATTTCCATGTGTTATTGGAATGAACTGAAACTAATGGCTGTCTGGAAGGTGGCAAATGTAGCAATGCTACACAATTTATAGTTAATGGGCTAAAACTTGCAAAACCACCAATGTGGTTCTTTTGCTAGGGTGCGCTGATATCTCACCTGACGCCACTAAAGTGTGTGTGGAGAAAACATCGGGTAAACATGGCGTGGAGTGGAGCAGACCAAAGGTAACAAAGTGATTAAGGTTACTAAAACGATCAGTTAATTTTCTCCAGGGCAATCAGCTGTAGCATCTGAAAAGTGAGGTCATATCTGTATCAGTTTGCTGTGATGCATGATGCAAACTATGTGAGCACGTATTCAACTTATTTTTCAGCTTTTTGTTTGAACAGAGCTGCACACATTTTGCAGGAATATGGCACAAAAGTGTCTTCTTTGCCTGACTACTGACCGTGCATTTAAAGGGGCTATTTGTACGTTTTCTCTGCTGATGAACATGGTTTCTTGCCGGAAGTAGGTGATGAAGATTGTAGCTTGACAAGAGCTTCGGCCATTGTTGCGTTGACAAGACAGGAGGTTATAATACATCCTCTGAGCGGCGCTATGTCTTCAGAGCCGATTGGAGGCTAGAGAGGGTCGTTATTGGAAAGTGACGGACCAGGGCTAGCTGGTTAGCGTGCTAACTTCAGTAGAAGAAGAGATGTGATAGAGGCAAGAGTTAACATTGGCGTTGCTTTCCACTGCTTGAGACATCTCTTGGCGGGTAAAGGAATGAAGTTTGATGCTGAACTCGCTACATTTCTTCTAGACTGGTGAGTAAACAGCTGCTAATGCTAAATCTAGCCATGTTGCAATAGGAAAACTCCTTTAAAGCTGATCATCATTTTTAATATGCAGTATCTGAGGTACCAGCTGGGTAGTTTCCTTTTAAACTTTGATCGTGTGCTCTGGACTTTCTGAGCATTTATCAGTGGAAAAATCATCAGAACCCAACCCGCCTTTAAAATCTACTGCTTCAGTTAAGCGTCTGCCAACCATCTGAACTTGTAATACATGCAACATAAATTCATCCAGCATGCCTTTCATACAGTACCATGATTTACACACATTGCAGTTCATTGACCAGCTACAATATATCTGTGAAAAGACGCAGTGTAAGTCCTACACAGTACACGTCAGCCCAGTAAGGACTATGTGAAAAACAGTCAGGAAGAGCGTGCAGAGTATCGGATTCAGCCAGGACTCAGGCCTGGAGTTTTCTGCCCATAGAGAGCCATTCATCCCTGGCTGGGACAGAAGAGGAGCAATCACTCACTGGAGCATTAGCAAAGATCCAGACCTCATCACTCATTGGCCTCACAAACGCTCTCTCTCTTTCAGTCTCTTTGTCTCTCGTCCTTTCCACTTAGCCTTTCGCTGTCGTACGCTCCTACTGTCGCGAACTTTTGCTTTCAGATAGAGCGGATATCTCTCCGAGGGTCTACTTAGATCTCAAGACACACACCTAACCCCTTTCCTTTCTGCAACTCAACACTCGCCCACACTCATATATCAGTGGTATTTAATGCTGCACAGAAGGAGTGGCCTTCTGTCTGTGACATGGTGCAGATTAACCGGTATTGTCTAATGATACCAGCCGCCCAGCATTTATTGCACTGCTACCACTAGCTTTTATTTGCTTTTACTATCCTGGACTGTGCTTTTCCTGTTTTCTCCTTGTTTACTTTCTATTTCCTCTCTCTGTTTCACTATACTCACGGCTTTATCCCTCTTGCCGTACTGTATCTCCGCTCCCCTTTGCTCCCCTCTATTCTCATCTTCTCCAGATGTGGGCGCTGCTCCAGATAGGCCCCGCTGTTCCCTGCAGTTTGTCTCTGTAAAACATCAGTTAGTGTCAGAGGGAGATTGCGCAGAGATTCTCAGAGGCAGCTGCACTTGTGGACTTTTATGGCTTCTCATGAAAGAGAGGGAGAGGGAGATATTCTATAGGCTTTCACGGTGAAACCTGTAAAACACAGAGAGGTATACCGAACTAATCCACTTCTTCCTTCTGACTGTTGCCAGGCCTGAATGTTAATAAAGCAATCATCATCTCCGAGGTCAAACAGGCCAAGAAGAAGCCTATATTAATGCAAATGCAGGTCCACCACCAGTTGATTATGACTCATTTTTGTAGTTTTTGCCAGTTTCTGTTGGTTATAGTAACACCGCGCTCGCCAACGTGCTGACTTTGAAACTAGGGCTAGATATCGAAACTCAGTTCTATTTGAAATGGTACTGAATCTTAGTCTTGTTTACCAATTCTTTGATCAGATATTTCCTCTTTTAAATCATGATTTTGGTAATTTTACAATATTTTTTTAATCTTTTGCTTAATTTTTAAGATTGTTTTAAGATTGTTTCGCAAATCTGGGAGTTTGATTGTTTATCATGGCTGCTTATGTTTTCTTTCCCCATCTGACTAATTTTTAAGGATGTCACTACAATCCCAGATCTAAGAAATTAACTTGATGAGAACAATCTTATTATTATCGATATAAAAACAATGGCAGGAACTATGAAAATTAGACCCAAACTGTAATAAACCTGAATTATTCTTTAAAGCAGCGGCAATGACCATAAAAGAGCATGAGAACTGTGAAGCAAATGCATCGTTGCCGGATAATTGCACACAAGCTGAAGTTATTTACAACAAATGAAATTGTTTGGAAGTCTGGATTTGAAAGTAGTAACTGGTGTCAGGGTGTTGTACGGAGCTAAAACACTCATTTAACTTTGCTGCTCTTTTTCCACTGACACATTCCTTCACTCTCCAGTGAGCATGCATTCCTCGTATTAGGCATTCTCAAGTCTCCAAATCAATTTCTTCCTCACTGTTGCCAATGAGTTGAGGCACTGTGGGTACAATTAAGATATATGGCAGGAAGGGAGAGAAGGGAGGGGAAGGTGGAAGAGGGAATGAAAAAAAGGAGGGGTGGATGTGTGGGGGTTTGGCAAAGGAACAAAAGGCAGGGCTAATGATAACATGAGACCTTGAAATGGGAACGATGAGGACCAAGGCTTCATCTCGCGTCTTATTCCATCTCCATTCCTTCCTTGACCTCCCCCTTTCCATCTTTTTTTTTTTTTTTTAGCGTCTCCCCTCTTTTCTATCCTCTCCCTCGCTCGTTCTTTCAGCACCCTATTATGGCAAGTGCTTGTTGTCTTTCATGTGGAGTTCACGGCTGGAAATGATTAGGAACATCAAACCACTGAAGGGAAGAGAAGGAGAGGGAGGTGAAAGAGACGGAGCGGGAGAGATTGACTTCTATATTTGGAAGAAAGAATGCTAATATTATTAATGATCATAATAAAGGATGATGGCCACTGGAACTCTCTCTTTCTCTTTCTGTCTCCCGCAAATGTGAAAAATTGTGCACGAACACACACACACACACACACACACACACACACACACATATATACATATACAGCAGGATGGTCCACACTCAAAGCTAAACAGTAAACTATACCATAGAGTTACAGCTTTAGCCCATGGGGTTTAACGTGCAGACATGTGGTGTGTGTTAGGAAGTTTATCTTTGGGCTGCATCTCATGTTAAAGAACACAAGGCTTGGTTTCGCCCACGTTGGTTGAACAACACGCTGTCAGTCTCTGCGCCTGCTTATACTCGAGGCTTAGCAACAAAACAAAAGATGGACCTCAGCAGCAATCTGATACTCTGATTGCAGGCAACTTGCTTCGCCAGTCCCCCAGCAGCAAGTGGCAAGAGTGTGTGTGTTGCTTTGCTGAAATAAAACAGCCAAAAAAAAAAAAGGGACCAGGATTCTGTTTCGTAACAAGTCAAATCTGAGTCATGGGGGAGTCGAGATTAAGCCTAAGATCATCAAAAGTTTCCGAAGACCAAGCATGAACTATGTTGATTTTATAGAGCTCTAAAAGCGGTAATTTCTGCCATTAGTGAGGCTGGAACCAGTGAATATTTAGCCCAAGATGAGATTATCTTAATTGCTGGAAGTTAATTTTTCGGCCGATTGATTAACTGACTAATCGTTTCAGCGTTATAATATTGAGTACTACGTGTTACCCTCCGGACACATCTTTAGATTTTAATATGTAACTGGAACAGGAAAATCATCAGAGGTGCAATTGCCCTGTGGATCGATAACAACCTGTCATCTCTTTTCTAAAAACAAGAAGAGAAGGAAAGGCGAGGGAGCTGAGCTGTGAGGTGGCAGGGAGGGAGGGAGATAAAAAGCTGGTTACAGGGATGGACAGAGGGCCAGGGGAGCACAATGAGGGATGACATCACCTTACTGGACTCTGAGGAGTGATAAGGGACGCAGGGGATTTAGATGGTAGTGATCCTATCTTGTGCAAAGCCCTGCAATGTGGCAACTCTTAACCCTGGCGCGCAATTGTGCATGTGCCTGTCTACTGTAATGTGTGTGTCGGTGCCTCCCCGCGACCCCTCCCATCCCTTTTCAAAGTGAATCCTGTGGGCCCTGACTGACAGCTGGCCTAATCAGCGCGGAAATCAGCCCTATTTTTTTTACTTACTGTTAAATATTTATAGCCATTTAAACCCCCTGTCTCTCTGTCTGTGTGCCGAGGCCTCGGCAAAAGACTCTCGCTGAGGGCCGGTGCAGCAGCTGCTAGCGACAGATCTGCATATCTGTGAAATACCAGAGATTTTAGTGTCGCTGTCTGCTAACAGGGAAGCTAATGAGGAGCTTGAGGTCAAGTGTCAAAGCTGAGGGGTGAGTGTGCACGTTTACCGCCCGCCGAGACGAATAAAAATTGCAGCTATATATTCACAGTTGGTCATTAAATGCTCTTAAGTCTGGATACAATAGAAGCAACAGAAGCATTGGGAGTTTTTTTTTTTTTTTTATTATTAAGCATAATTAGGGGAACCGACATTGCGCCCCTGTCAGTGATCCTTGGTCAGCAATCAAATTCAGGCATTTGTGAGCGTAATGAGGCTCAACGCCGTCACATTGTTGATGAGCGGTGCAACTCTCCTGTTTTATGTTTTCTGAAGATGTTAAAATCCTGCTACAAGAGGGGAAAAAAATACGCAACGCATGAAAGCAAAGTTTCCTCCAGGCCAGCATCTTTGATTTACACAGCGAGGTCTGTAATATAAAGCGAGCGATGATTATCACTTATTGTCTTGCAGTTGTAATTTCGCTCCAGAGATGAAGAGAAAACAGTAATTAAGGAGCGAGAGAGCACAAAGGCGGATTGCAGTTGGAGCTCAGACTGAGGGCACTGCTGTCTGAGACCGTCTGAGCTGTTGGGTTTTTTGGATGAACGAGACGATGAATGACTGAGGGGGTGAGCGGGCCCGACGGTTGCCTCGGGGACACCACTCTGGGTAATTTCAAATCCTCTAACTAGCTAAAACAGCAGTGTGTGTTTAGGAGGATGCATCTGTGTTTCTGCTGCAGCACTTCTCCGGGAATGGGAGCAGACATGTGTGTGTGTATATATAAATTTTGGGCATTTTCGTGGTTTATCCAATAAAAACATGACAAAGAGATGGGGAGAGTGTGGAATCTGTTTTGTTTTTTTGTTTTTTCCCCCTCCGCTGGGACACCACAGGATTTTTTATTTTCTCTTTGACGAGTGTGTGAGACTTTTTGACCAAATCTCAAAGGATATCATTTGGAGCGGGCACTCGGAACTTGAGGGTTAGCATCTTGTTGAAGGTTATTGTTTCCAATTTGTATTTTATGTTGTTAAGCATCGTCTGCATGGAAAGACAGGAAGCTAGAAGATGGTCCGTGCACAATAATAAACTCTCTGGAAAATGGTTCAGTGTGTGGGTTTTGCAAATTGGCAAATATTGTGTTGTGATATCCAGTCTGTGTGTGTGTGTGTGTGTGTGTGTGTGTGTGTGTGTGTGTATGTGTGTATGTGTGTGTGTGTGTGTGTGTGTGTGTGTGTGGGTGTGTTACATGGGCGGACAAGGGAAGCAGTTCTGATTATGTGTATTGATTAGTCCATCTGTGAGAGCAAAATGCAGAGAGAGGAGGAGATCAATAGGTGTGATTTAAACAATCCATCATGAAGACAGCTGCTAAGAGCTGAAATATGCTTAATAAGATTCTGTCATCAGCAAAATTTCAAAATCTCATCAAAGGGAGGACAAAAATGTTACTTTGAACTGGCGGTGAATTAGATACGTGCCGCCAAGAAAACAATCTGTTATCTCCATGTTTATATTCTGTGGGCAACTTTTTCCTGATAGAAGCTGATGTTTTACAGTCTTTAAATAAACAGTATTACCACCATCGCCATATTAGTCTGAAGTGTTTAGACAAACTTTTCTAATCTGGGGCCAACGGGAAAACCCTGCCCTCTCAATAATACGGTTCAAGTTCATACTCAAATAGAGATACACGCACCACCCTCTAAACACGGCACACAAAAGGTTCAGGCTTATCCCCTTTTGATTGCACAGCTTCACTCCACTCAACCAAAATAGTGTCTCTAAGCTTCTGTAGCCCTCCACCCATTTGGTTGTGCTTCCTGGATGTGATCCCCGAGGCCACGAGACAGTTTCATCATCACGGCCTCGTCAGTCGCCGTGTCAACACTGAGCTCCAGTGCTAAGGACAGTTAATCAATCAATTAACACCAGGCTCCAGCCAAATAATGATGAATTTTGGTTGTAGGATATTTTTCTACCAGTTAAAATGGCTGTTGGTAACGGTTACTAAAAGCATTTAGACATTAGAAATGGCCAATAATTCAATATTATCATTTGTGATATCATATTGTGATGATAGTGCCATAAAAAAAACAATAAAATCAGTTACTGAAGATTTAGTTTTACACATCTGAATGTGAAACATTTTGTTGCAATTAACATCATTAGTATTTAATTTGTTTTTAATACATTCCACTTAATCTGATGTGCAGTATATCCTTATTAGAGGAATGCAATATTGTGACCGCCCACCCCTAGCGCTGAGCTATTTTGAAAATGTAAGCGGCTGATAAACTGTCAAAGCAACTTGGGAACTTTTAGATGTATCAATTGACTGTGGACAACTGGATAAAAAAAACAAAAAAAACAACAAAAAGCCTTGTTTCTGTGAGCGGAGAACCCAAACATGACTCACTGAAAAACCACAGACGTTTCTCCACCTCTCGCCACGTTCAAAACATGCCATATAAAAATGGCTGACCTCATGCAAACACGGAGGTAAACTCCAAAAATCATTTGTCTCTGCCACAATGATTCCATGTATCTTTATGCCTACGGCACTGCCGTGGTTAGGGCATCGTCGTACGTTGCCAGATGGAAGCCTTTAACTCAAAGACTTATTACATTATTTATCTATTATTATCTCTGCCCAGGGGCTAAGAATACAATAAATCTAGCCAAACTTGAGTTAAAGGATTCTGCCCTGACATGTTTCCAATTCAAACTAAATCACGGGTTTATAAAGTAAATCTGATTGAAACCAAGTCCCCCCTCTGTGGAGCAGCAGGCTTTTTTAAATACATACAGGCTCGCAGGCTCGTCGAAGCCTGAATTTCTCCACATAAACATTTATGTTTCGGTGTCATTTTATTTCTCGATCTGTAAACTAAAAACGCAGCTTTGTGGGAGGTTCGCACTAATAAAGCAGAGTGTGTTTATCAATGTAAGTAAGCTCGGCTTTATTGGGGACAGACTAAACCTCGCTTATTTCTGCCCTCCAGGAAAGGGTCGCACAAAGAGCCAAAGAGTCATCTGATAGTATTAGCTTCAGAGATGAGGGTCGTTACAAACTGTGTGTGGGTGCACATGTGTGTGGCATGTGTGTGTGTGTGTGTGTGTTTGTGTGTGCGTGTTGATTAAATCAGGGTGAGTCATAAGGGTCAAAGGTGAGCCAAACTTCCAGCTGCGCCTTTCTTTCCTTGACCCCTAAAGATGACTGGGTGTGTGCGTGTGTGTCTGTGTGTGTGTGTGTGTGTGTGTGTGTGTGTGTGTGTGTGTGTGTGTGTGTGTGTAACAGGTCACCCGTGACAGTACATGAATGCTGTCACTGACAACATTGGAGGGAACACCTGTTATCTTTGTACAAGTGGCAGGAGTGTCGCAGCCTTGATTATAGGGAATCTATTTGTATATTTTTGTTACAAAGAAAAAGGACACGGAAGAAGAGGTTTGTGATCAAAAACCTGTGTGATGTGACAGCACGGTTAATCTCACTTGCCTTCTCTTTTTTCTTTTTTTGAGGCATGGCAGATATGCACACTGAATACATTCAACCAGCTGTGTGTGTGTGTGTGTGTGTGTGTGTGTGTGTGTGTGTGTGTTTTCTTTGTCTGCCTCAGTTTTCGTCCTTCATCTGTGTCTGTAGTTTCTCCATGTCGCTCTCTCTTTCCCTGATTCTTCCTGAGGTCAGGTCATTTAGCGACCTCCTCCTGGGGGAGGTGATAATAGTAAAAGATAGCAGGAGCACCCCCTGAGCTCTGAGCTTACATCTGGTGTTGGGTTACTCTGATAGTTGTTGACTGCAGAGAGCCACAGCGGCTCCAAAACCATAAGATCCTTCGTGTGTGCTTGTGCACAGTTTTATAGCGACCCAGCACACTTCAAACAGTAAATCAGAAAATATAACAATGTGCATCTGTCGTTTTATATTGTCCTATAGTGTGTATAGGAAGTCACCCTCTCAAACAAGAGAGAAACAACTAACACCAACAAGCCTGTATATGACAGCCTCTTTCTGTATCTGCCTCACATTCACAGGAACACACACACACACACACATACTGCAGGTGTGCACGTGCAGCCACAGGCAGGCATGTT
The DNA here is from genome assembly GCF_021018895.1 of Seriola aureovittata. Classification (NCBI taxonomy): domain Eukaryota; kingdom Metazoa; phylum Chordata; class Actinopteri; order Carangiformes; family Carangidae; genus Seriola; species Seriola aureovittata. Next base: position 6,720,255 of record NC_079378.1, on the reverse strand, counting down.
TTGACCTAAATACACTCATTCTCGTACAAATTGAGAGCCCCATACTTGAAAAAAATGCACAATTACACCAAAGCAGGTCATTTAATGAACCTCAAAGAGCCTCAGCACAGAGTTTTGTGTAATGAAGGCTATTTAAATAAGCCAATTAAACTGTTTGGCAGCTTGACAACTTTAAAGTAAAAAAACAAAAAAAAAAACAAGTCTAATTTTGTTGGTGTTCATGTCAAAATTAAAACACCATCTTTGATATGAGGAATCTTTAACCGATCACTCAACAACTACTCGTGAAAACCTGGAACGACACTTCCTTGGATGAAATGAAAAATAGCAAGACGGTGGTTCTCTGCTCTCAGAGCGCCGCTCCTCGGAAAACCATCAGCTAATGAAGTTGAATTGCACACGATCAGCTTTTGGGCAACGCTGTGAGATGTGACCGGATGCTCTGCGGCTGCATCCGTGATCAAGTCTTCAAGCCAAATGTTTCTCTGCACAGTGAACTGACTTCTTTTTTTTTTTTTTTTTTTGAAGATGTTCCCGCTGACGTTCCCTCAGTGTTGTCTCCCTGCAGATGTTCCATCTGTTAATGTTAGACGAGATCTTCGCCAGCTTACAGTAATATTATAAAAACCAAAACTCGTGCGTGTTACAGGTGCATATCTGATCATTTCTGTGTCTGCAGTACATTGCTTTACATGACCTTGACCTCGTGCATGTCTGTGGTCATGTGCATGAGAAGGGAGGGGAACAACAAGCACCAAAACTAAATGGCTGCTAATATTAGACCTCTCACTGACAATGGAGCTAAGCTGATTGTGCAGTTAGGAGAAACAGGCAGCTATGATAAATGAATTAGCCTCTGACTGACCCAGGCCTGAACCACAGCCAGAGAGTCAGACATGGGTCACCCGGGCAGCGACTGTTGAGAGAAACATAAAGAGGTTCTTCTCTGTACGTTAACGCTCATTAGCATCGAGGTCGACGGCGAAATGAAACCTAACACAGTTAGCAAATTCAATGTTGAGAGGGTTAAACTCTCCGGCTCCCGTGCAAGACCCTGAAGGGTCACGAACTCCGCCAGCTACGCATGATGCGCGTTGACGTTGTGAAGACTGATAGGTCCGGTTAAAACGTATATTTCTCATTAACCCGCACACAAGAAGAGACACACACTCGCGCACAGTATAGGCGTACTGTCGCACAAACTGCTGAATGGTCCACTTGTAGTCGAAGCTATTACATCTTAATGAACAATATTGATTAACTTTATCCTGCTGAAGGTTCAGGAGCCAAACTCTTGTCTACTCGTCACACACACACAAACACAAACACACACACACACACTCATTTAATTGACCCACCGAGACGCGAGAAGCCTCCATGTGTATATGTGGGGGGGGGGGGGGGGGGGATATTAGACACTGCGATTACAGATTCATACACAGCCTAAGGGGGTGAAAAACTAGCTTATCCTTGTTAAATTAATTTCCTGACTCTGCATATGTGAGGTGAATATGAGGAAGTGGTGAGAAACACATCCCTGATTCCTAAAGCACCTGTTAAATAACAGTTCATGCAGGACCAAAGCCTGATCCCCAGAATTTTTGACCGTGCTTAGAAGCGGCAGCCAAGTTATTCTGGGGATAAACTGTTCTGTCTAAAGCTACCTTGGCTGCTTAAATCATCTTTGTCTTTCTCCGCTCTCTCTGTTCTTTCTTTTATACGGTCCCCGCTTTTCATCTTCTCTCATCGGTTCCTCCAGAGAGGATTAAAGTTAATTGTTCCTTTGGGTCGGCAACTTTCTCTCTCATTTGTCTCTCTGTCCCTCTGATTTCGGCGCTAACAAAAGACCGTCACTGCAGACAGTGATGGCTCAGCCGTCCAGCAGGGAACCTATCAGATTAAAGCGCGCACCGGAGGCCTCGTAAAAAAAAACCCAAAACACACTTGATAAACCAGGTTGTCAGTGATTTAGTGCATCTATTAAAGACACATTCATGTGCACAGAGGTATACAAGCACACATGTGTACGTCCCCTCCTCCCCCCATTATCATCCCATCCTCCACGGTTAGCTCAGCCAACTGGAATTTCCAAGAAAAACAGGTTGGCTATGCATGATGCAGCCCTGGGGTCAGAGACACAGCCAACTCCTGCAGGGAGCGAATCAGGCAGGGATGAGAGGAAAGGGGAGGAAAAGAGACAGAGGGAGAGTATGAGTGAAAAAAAAAAAAGAAGAGGAAGCGGGAGAAGGGAGGTTAGCGTTGCACACCTACAGACGTGCTGAAAGAGGTCTTAAATCAGCTGCGTATCCGCACTTCATCAGTCAGTTCGCTGGGAAACAACTTCTCAACACAGACACACACTGCGAGCACCGTGCAGCACGGTAGTAACCTCGAACACAAACACTGCAGACATGAACCGGGCAGACGGGGGCCCTGAGCTACAGATTACTCTATTGTCTCCAGTAAAAGAAGTACAACAACATACCACAGGTACTGAAAAGAATGTTGAATACTTAGACAGTCACTTTATCTGAATGTTGGGAAACTGAAAATCCTAATTGCTTAAACAGAGGCGAAGAAGCCGAGATAAGTGGGAATGAAGATTAATTTAAAGCTGAATCGTCTCCGCATAGAGAGACTTTGGCTTCAAAGAAAGAATTAATGAGACTCCAGCGACTGATTAATTGAGGGGCCTTTTCTTGCTTCATCACTCCATCTTTCCTGCTATCTGTATCTCCGCCGCCTTCATTCACTGTGCTGAATCATTACCACAGCATCTCTGACGTGATTAACCACAGAAAAGGAAAAAAAAAAAAAAAAAAAAAAAAGCCAACACAGCACTGATTACCTCATCTCTCATGCAGAAAGTTTGAGCTAATTTACGTTCACAGGAGATAGAAAAAGATGTCGTCACCCTCCAAAAAAAGTTGGAGAATGGAAAAAAAAAAAAAAGTTGGAGAGACTTTACAATGTCTTTGGCAGAGTGAAAAACAGGGGAGAATTGCCAGCAGCAACAGAGATGCTACTTCCAGCCTTTCCGGTCCGGACTCCACATCTCAATGGACGTGATCAGCTCAGCTGCGTGCGCTCTGCTGTGTACATCATGATGCACCTGTCGTTTCCATCCCACACAGCATAGCAAGGAAGAAGGAAGGAGGTGTCAACAGAAGTCAGGAGTTAACGGGATGAAAGAGAGATTACACTAATGGGTATGGTACTGAGGGATGAGGTGGTGATGTGCGGGGGAAAGTGTTGGGTACAGTATGTGTTGGGAGGAATGGAAATTGTTTGGATAAGGAGCGTGTGTGAGGGAAGGTGCACATATACATATAGATATATATATATCTATGGAGGGAAAGCTGAACTAATGTGGTGTTTTGGAGATGTGAAGAAGAGGGTTAAGGACGACAAAGAGAATACAGTAGTATTTATGGTTTCATATGAAGTGTGGATGAAAGAAAAAATAGGAATTCTCTCTCTGTGAATCTTCTTTACACGTCAGTTACCTATTTGGGGCGTCATTTGTTCCCCCAATAATTGAGGGGAGGACAGGCGATGAAGGTTGAGAGGTTTAGCTGGGAATCAGAGGGGAGATTAGCTTGAAGTCACGGGGGAAACAGACCTCCAGCACAGCATAAGCCAAGGGGTTCAAGGTAGGAGGCGCTGACTAAGATGCACTAAGCCACACGGTAATGGGAAATGATGGGGTCCCAGCTATCACATGGCTGGTCACACCAAAGGCAGCCTGGGAGAGGGGTGAGACAGGGGTGGTGGATTTGGGGGGGGGTGGGGGTTGGGAGGAGGTGGCGTAGATTATTACTCAGATCAAAGCCATGTTTGAGTGGATTTGGGTTTCAGGAACGGGAGGAGAAAAGGGGCAGAGTGGAAGATGAAGGGGGGGGCAGAGATCTAAAGATACAGTGAACAGTATTTTACAGTAATACAGATCTTGTTTGCCAATTACCTTCAATCATAAAGCATAATAAGTAATAAAACTGTAACCTTTCCCTCTGCAGCTACACCCCTCAACACACAGCATTCACGCTTTCCTTCATGATGCACCTGCTATGACAGATTTGCATCCCCCCACCCCTCATTCCCTGCCCCCACTTTACTGCACTGCTGCCAAAATCAGCTTCTGCCCACACTTCCTCTCCGTGTGCTTAGCCCTTAATGTATTTACTTGACCTCCAAGAGGCATCCATATGATGATGTTTTTCTCACCCCCTAAAACCCCACCCCACCCCCACCCCCACCTCCCCCCTGCTCAGATAGCAGCATCGCACCTTAGCCAGCAAAGCTCCCCATCTCTGGGTGTCACGTTTAGCTCAGCTCAGCACTTACAAAAAGGAGGATGACAAGAGGGACAACTGATACGACTGCAAGAGAAAAGTGGGGCGAAACACAGCGGCGGAGACGGAGGGATGAGAACGACAGAGGAGAGGAGGGATGTAACGGTTGGAGGAGGGAGGGGAGGAAAAGGAGGTCCCCTGTTGTCTTTAAAGTCTTATTGGTTTTCTCTTTCATTACAGAGACAGTGTTGACTCGGCACACTGCTTGCCTTGACCCACACACATAACAAAGCACTAACTCATATGCATCCCGAATCATGTATGTGCAAACTTATGCACTTTTTTAAAAAAATCTATAATGACAAATACAACAAAAAGTACTTGATCCGGCAGCAGAACGTCAACGTGGACCTGACGTTCCGCTCGGTAGCAAAACCTCCAGCGTGCAGAGATTTGCCTCTGTGAGACAAAAGGGTAAATAGGCCTCCCGTGTCTCTTCTGAGTGAAGCATGAAAGGGGAGCAGCTTCTTGGACGATGTAGAAACAACATGCCCCTGTAAATTTCTATCTTAAACACATTGCTCCCCGAAGGGCCAGTCAAAACTTCCCTGTCAGACCTGGTTAGCAAACCCGCTACGGATGCACAATGGCGCCTTGTGTGTAGGAGGCCAACCCAAACGTTCCCCTTGTTGGCCCTTCTCTGCCAGGACAGGGTATTTCCCTTAAATGCTGCTTTTTTTTTTCTTTTTTTTTTAACACTTCCAGTTCCCTTTTGCCACTTCCTCCTCTCCTCTTCGCGTCCCCCGTTTTCCATCCCTGTCACCTCAATCTCATCTTTGCGTCCTTTGCTGAAAGTGAAACCTGGAAGTCCTGGGTGACTAAACTGCAATGATTTATTTTCCTTTTTCTTCTTTTTTCTCTTTTCTTTTATTTAATATGGTTGCAATTCATCTCTACTTTGGAATTTTAAATCCTCATGTCCAACTCCATCCCAGTGCACGCTTCTGCATCTCAGGTATGTACATTTTTTCATTTGCATTTTATTTTCTGTCTTCAGTTTTGGTCACAGTTTACTGTCCGTTACTTCACGGACAGGGTGTGTCGCATTCATTTCTGGATGTGTTTTTTTTCTCTACAGTCCACTCTCATTTTGGTTTTGACCAAGGAAGAGAGAACCCAGAAATATTTGTGGTTGATTTTTATTTTACTTCAGTTACTTTAGGGTGTATTGTGTGTCCTCTGCTGTAGATTCATTCAGCAGTTGTGGAACTGCATCATTGGAAAGTAATCCAAACTGTATCATCTTCAGAGTCATTGTCCTCTCAGAAACACATGCAAGAGCACTTGTGTGTGTGTGTGTGTGTGCGTGTGTGTGTGTGTTTACTTTTATCGTAATAAACATTTAAATATGTTTCTGAACTGCAACCAGCTCTGAAAGTGATGTGGTTTGCAAATGGACCGCAAACTAAAACTGACTCTAACCCCTGCTGTTGCAAAAAAGAGAAAACACACACAAACACACACACACACTCACATTCTGTAAACAATGGATTTTAGTGATGAGCAGATGGAAATTTTTTGTTTTGCTCAGGATTTTCCCACAAATTTCCGCTTTATTTTGAAAGTCTTCTTCCAGGAATGCTAGTAAGCAATAGCTTCAGTCTTACATCTATTAAAGTTAACAGCTCAGCTTTTAAAGCTGGTTTTGGCAGATTTTTCCTTACAAAAAAAATGAAGAAAATGTCCATATGTGCGTCTTATTTCATTCTCATGGTGACACTGGTGTTATAATTTAATCTATGAGACATTAACAAGGTTGTGAAAAGTCTTGGATTTACCTTTATAAAGCACAAAACTCAACACTGGTGCCAAAGCTAATATGAAAATTTGCATGTGATATCATCTGGCCTAATGGACAAAAGAACTGCCAAAGAACCCTTTTAAAACAGGAAAAACCCCCAGTTAAGCCTTCATTCCTTTCAAAGTCCTTTTCATCCCCAGAGTTTTTAATCTCTGTTTTTCCCTCTTGTCTTTTGCTTCCCACTCTCCTCCTCTCTCATTCTCTCCATACTCCAGTCGGTGCCAGCCTCCGCTCCCTTTGTTCTCCGCTAGGTGTGGCCGATGACAGAAGGCTAGGGGGCAGTAAACTCAGCTGCTGTAGCGCTGCTTCACTGATTCACCGCTTCGGTGCTCTCGCTAATCTCCAGGCCTCACTGTGGCACATACTGGCACAGAGCTGCACACATGCACACAGGCCTGTGCACACACAGTACAGCACAACTGCTGTGAACAAAGGATATCAGGCTACAGTATGTACAGTAAGACGAAACACAATCACATCAGTGAACAATTTCTGTACAAACCAATGAAGCAAAATCGGATCTTTCCAGCAGCATAATGCATATTGAGAACTCATATTGAGGCTTACCACAGCAGAACACCAGCTGCAGTGCACCTTTCATTAAGGAACTGGCTCCATCAGTAGATACTGTGTTTCCCTCGCTCAGTGTTTTCACCAGAGCAGCAAACTGTGCAGTGTCAGGTTCAGACAACAGAGAATGAAGAAAAGCTGAGTGGCGTCACATACACCCAGATGCAGTTGATTACACTGCTTAAAGTTACTCATCATCATCATCATAGTTTCTGATTGGGCCAACATAAGATGGCACATTCATGCAGAACTTGTATACAATATACAAAAATATGAGATATCCACCATTTGAAAACACTTATATCCTGGCTAACAGAAACATAACAAATATTATTCTGAATAACGCAACAATTGCAAGAGCACCACAGAAGAGTGTGACTGCACTGGTTTTAACTGGAATATGAGGAAGATTTTTCCACAGCTGGAAGCAAAGTGCAGTTTTCTGAAAGAGAAACTATGAGCACAGTGTGAGTCACTATTTCAGTGCTAGTGGACACACAGAGAGTCACCTGATGACATCCTCTCTTCAAGCCTCGATGGTCTGGTTTTCTCTTTGGCAGACAGGTGTCATAGATATCAACAATCATTGCAACAGCAGAAGAAAATCATGTATTTGGCTGAATTTTACCTTTAAACTGAAGCCCAGAATTGTAATTCTTAAAGTCAAAAGAGCCTTAAGGCCTTTACTTATTTAACTGCTCTCTTCTATAGTATTACAGAAACAGATAAATTGAATTGCATTTAATGCACATTGATTTTTCTTTGTCATCCTATATGAGCCATTTTGGTATCAGGCCCTTCACTTGATTCTGATGAGCCCGTACACCATCCAGCCAAATACTCCGAATACAATGAAGTGATTCTACGTTTACATAACGCCAAACTTTATGATTACATATGATGGGAAGGAGATTACACACAATCAGCGCAACATTGCTACATGGCACTACAACAATGTTTTCATTAGACGGGGTCCCCAGGCAAGATGAAAAGTACGACAAAGAAATAAAGTTCGAGGCGAGCAGCGCAACAATTCCAGCTCAAGTTTAATGTGCAAGTCCACGTCATTACCCCTGGGTTCAGTTCCCTCCATACCCCGCTGGCATGGGAGCGAGTGTTGGATGAAGAGCGAGGCTACATTAAATTGTCAGCACTGTGTTGGTTAGACCCTGTCCTATTCTGACCTGCCTGCATTATGTCCCGCAGCGCACAGCGCAGTCTTTGCCGGCTTCATCACACTCCGCAGCTGCTATAAACAAGGCTCGGGGCCAGGTATATCCGGTGACTTCCCAGTGAAACCCTACAGAGGGATTCAGCCTTACTGGCATGACTTAATTCAACAATGATGAAACGCACAGCTAAGTAGAGCACCGTGGTTCTGTCATTGTTGAGTAGTTCTGAACGTTTGCCTTACATGGGCTTTGAAATAAAACCATAGATGAGGGAAAAGAAGCAAAAGCTGTTAAGAGTTGGACTGGAAGACTGACGCGTTCTCCTGGACACACTGAGACCAGACCACCCGAGCTGTGGCCTTTGTTCCACAAGAACAAGAAGATGGCTGATAATCCCTGTGTTTTTTTTTTTTTTAAGATCCCTCCTCCGCACACACACACACACACACACACGCACGCACGCACACACGTACGTAAGCAGGCAGAACACGCGTCAGAGAAACCTTATCTGGTCATTTCACCTCAGGGATAACTGATACAGTGAATAGGGGACATGAGTGGAGTGAGAATATTAAATCAGTCACTCTTGTGTCGTGTGTGTGCAGACGAGGCCAAATGTGCACGTTCAGGTATTCAGGCATGTATTTTACGGCTTGCAGGGGCTGGTTTTGTGTGATAAGTATTGGACATTTTCATATTAGAGTGTGTTTTTCATTTTAATGTAGGAAATGCTAATCTCCCGTGAAGTCACATATCAAATAAAACACCATAGAACCCTTTTTACACCTAAATTTGGCTTTAAAAAAAGAAAAGAAGGTCGTTATCTTTTCCCTATTTATTCGTTTGCCAGATATAGCTGACCTAAATCAACGAATTACAACCCAATTCGACATTGGTGCGTGCCATTTAAATGCAAAATACAGGGGAAAATTGTTGCAGAATCACTGTAAAACTTAAATTTTATGGGGAGCTGACACCCTGAAGATGACCAGATATGTTCCTAGAGTTTAATGGGAACAAGGACATGAGTTCATGTTTTCCTACAGTTTATTGAGGAAATAGAACAAGTGATTTACGGAGTATAAAATCACCAATTTGATTAAATTAACTTTGCCATGTCCTTCAACTTGTGCCCTGTCTTTGATTATACTTGCACGGTTATGGTGGATTTCCAGTCTCTTGGACCAAGACACAAGCGGTGTGAGACGGTATTAGAACCGAGACAGGAAATGATGCAATAAACCAGGAAGTTGCCACTATTGTTAGGACCAAAAAAACGGAAGTTCTGCTCAGGACGATATGCTCAGGAGCTGGACCTCCAGGCAGAAATCACACAAGAAAAGCACATGGAGAAAAAACACACACATGCCTTCACACAGTCTTTGTCAACCTTATATCCTCTAATTGACTTCTACAAACTTCATATTTTTCATTTGAATACACATATACTAAGTCTGTAGTTGCTTTTAGATTTATTTAACTGATGAAGAAATAAAAAGAAACAAAAAAAAAAAAAATGGCTGCCACACCTATGACAGAGCGATCGGCATTCCTCAGGCTTTGTAATGTAACCAAGTGGAAACACTGAGGTCATAAGTTAACATACCTATAAAAAGTGACAACAATTTTAATGCAAGTTAGAGCACTCTGAAGCTCTGAATCACAAAAAAGGTACAACAAATAATACATACAGTATATAGATTCATATGTATGTATGCATATGAATATGTATGCATATGAATTCTAGCTAAAGAATAACACATTTATGTACTACACAGCTATAATAAATGATTTGTTCAGTTAGTTTTTTTAATGATCTGTGTCTGGGTAATAAGCATCATTGAACAGTGATTGTGAAGCAAACTGTTGCTGTGGCTGTTTTGTTGACCTGAGAGATAATTGTATCTTTTTTAATAAGTTAGGAAACCCGGTGATGAGCAGGTGATGAGCAAGTCAACTAATAAATTTAACTTCTCAATTGGATTATCAGACACCATACAATCATTTGTAGAAGTACACATGCAGACAAACAGTTGTGTCTTTGTTTGCTTTTTAAAAAGCTACAGATTCAGGGTGACAAGCTGGGCGGTTATTCTGGTCTGACTCAACAATCGCTACAGTTTGCTGACACGCATTTCACACCTCTCCTTGACAGATTCAATTAAACCTTTTTACAGTATCGCCCCAGGAGCAACACGCACATCCCCCCTGCTACACACATAAAAGGATTGGTGACAGAAATGTTTTTTTCTCTTACGTCCAAGTCTCTGTGCAGCACGGCATTGATTAACACATCTAAGCTATGCTTAAACTCCTTATCAACATCCCAAATTCTTTCACACAGACAGAGAGACAGACACGTAGAAGAGACAACGGGCATATGCATCATGGAGCCATGAAATGGCTTCGAGCAAGCCAATGTTTATCTGCGTTGAGGATGCGTCTTTCTCTTTAGCTCCACTTTTACTCTACTTCTAACAGATCTGCCATTTCAATTCACCAGGCAAACCTCATTACGAATAAGGACGAAAAGGTTCCTTGTCAATCAAATCATAATTACGTGGGATTTTTACATGCTGCCCAGAGGGACAGACAAACTGCGTGTGTGAGAACGTGTGCACACATGTGTGCAAACGTATAAATGTGCATGCATACACATGAGTGCCCAGCAGTGACAGCTAGACTGTAAGAGGCGTCAGGGATTAGGTACAAAAACCAATCTCGACCAGCCGTGACCAAAGCCCTGTGAAATAATAAAGAAGAAAAGCTTTGCAGACAGAGGCTGAGACGAAATGGGCTTTTCATTGGTTCATTATGGGAGCCGAGTCACAGGAGAACACATCTGGATTACTCATACAGCCTTAATCAAACAGCTGGCTGCGAGTACGACTGGTTTCAGAAGAGACTACCAAGTTAATGTGTGTCACTGTGAGTGGTTGTGCGTGTGCGCTTGCTCATGCATCTTGTTACAGTTACAGTTTCATACTGTAACTAACTGTGACTAATGACTAATTGTGTAAAAATCAATAGTGATAGTCAACTTAGAGATGGTAGAGAAGATCCCCTGATGGGGCCGTTTCCCTATTTGTTACTATGGCAACATGATATTCACACAGAGAAATTAGCCATGGGAGAGAACTGGGTCAGATACTAATAGCAAATAAATTTCATTTCCCTTGGTTGTTTGTTTTACCTCCCTTACCACTGGGGTTTAAAGGAGCTAGGCTATTTGTAAGTTCTGCTATTGACACATAGCCAACATTAGCATTGACAGCTGTTTACTTACCAGTTGTGAGTTCAGCATCAAACTTCACTCCTTTACTTGCCAAGAGCTGTCTCCAGCGGTCTTGTTTCTGTCACTTCTTTCCGTCTACTGAAGTTAGCACGCTAAGGAGCTAACCCTTGCGAGTATCAGCCCGTCTCGTCACTTTCCGATACCGACTCGCTGTAGCCTCCAATCCGCCCTGAAGCCATAGCACTGCTCAGAGGTGCTTGTATTATAAAGAACAATGACTGAAGCTCTTGTCAAGTGACAATCACAACCACCACCCGCTCTCGGCAAGAAGCCACGTTTGGCAACAGAGAGAACTTACAAAGCACCTTTTAAATGATAATTTGGGTGTATGATTCATTTAAAGATATGTTTCTGCAATTGAAAACGCATCTGATGCGATCTAAATAGCATTGATGGGATAAATGTGAATTTTGTACTCAAACAAACACATATTTCAACATTATTATCCAGACATAAAGGCTCCATGCAAGACCTCCTTCACAGTATGTGAATGAATCTCTCTCCATATCAAAGCTGTTTTTCCTCTTTCCCTTTTGCTCTCTAGGGCTTATTATGTAAGGAAACTGCAGAGGCACTGTAGTAGATAATATAAACCAAGGATATTGGTTTGAATCCCTGCCTCTCTATGAGCCCCATATCCCCTTTAGGAAAATGATTTGATTGTTACACAACAGCTTCTCTCTACATGTGATATTCTCTGACATCTTCATTTATTTAAAGGAACTACAAGGATGTTTGAGGACTGATCCTCCGCAGTTTTGAAACTCACAAATCAAAGCGCCTCCCCCAGCATGCAGCTTACAAACGACAGAATCAGACATGAAACAGAAATGTAACCCAACTTTGATTTCATCGCATGATTTTGAATCTTGGAACAAACAATCCTGCCCAGGTACAGACTGAACTCTGTTTGTTTCTGTGCCATAAATCTCTCTGGGCACAACGAAGACGCTCAACTTTCTTGACAGAAAACTATCTTTTCGCCTACCTCGTCCTATCAGCTCAGGCAACACACACAGAACCGGGGAGAAATTAAACAGGCCGACTTAACATCACACTTTTGGAGCAAGTGAAATCTTTGAAGCAAGGGCAGTTCCAGGTAATGATTTCCAGAGTGGTTAACTTCAGAGGGATGCGGAATAATCCTGGCACTTGACTGCCAAGGTTTGAGCTGTTCACTGTGATGTACGTGCACTCTGAAGAGCACAGACAGATGCCACAGCAAGAAGAGACATAGTATAAACATCCAGGGTCAGAGCTTTGATGCGTTGTGTCTGGTTTTGGGAGGGTGGTCCTTCTAAACTGCCCCTTTCATACACATGATCAATAGGCTGGTAAATGTTTTAGGCGCTGGCGCTACAAGGGGCATAAAATATTGAAGCAACAGAGTGAAACACAACCTCGCGGGGATGAAGGAGGGATTGTGCGGGTTTGTGTGGAGGGGAGGGGGTAACACTAGAGAGCCAGTCAGCATTATAAACCAGCCTATCAGTCACTCTACACCAGTGTTTGTATGAAGAGAGAAAAGGAGACAGGGAGGAGGGATTGTAAATGTCAGAGCAATTTAGCTCTAAAACTGTTTCTCCACCAGTTTACATTGATCTTTGACTTGGCAAGTGATTGATAAGAAGATGAACCGTATTTCATTCACAGGCAATCAGGTCAGGCTGTCAGTCCTCACATGTCTATACACAGAAACACACAGAAACATACTCAACGAGATTATGTATAATTTGTTTACTTATAAACCATTACACAGCTCAGACTCTGGCTTCCCATTCAACAACCGCAGACATGAGCAATCACCTTCAACCACTCCTGTTCCCTCCCTCCCACACACTTACAAACACTCCACTCAGCCCAGGCTCCACATGATTTACTTGATATATATATATATATATATATATATATATATATATATATATATATATATACACACACACACACAAAAGGAAGCCAAACCCAAACAGGCCCACTCATACACTTACTGTATTCACTGCGCACACACACATAATGTACTTCAAGTAAACACAAATGGTAAGCAAGTGTGAGGAAGCAGAGCTGACCTCAGGTTACTGTGGGTGTTAAATGACAACTGGGGTGAGTGAGTGGAAGTACGGCTTCAATGTGAGGCTACCTTTACGACAAGGGCAACATGATAGGCTGCGTTTATGACGAAGGTAACTGATATCAGCTTAGCAGGAAGCTGGACAGAGGGAGATGAGAAGATTAAAATTGGACTATTTCGATCAACTGGGTTTACTGAACTTATTTTTGAAAGAAAATGACTGTAAACAATACAACTATGAAAATAATATTGAAGTTTTACACTTTTCTGGTGTTTTATTTGAAGTGTTGATCCATAACCAGATATATACTTTTAAGAACCAAAAACCATCTCAACATAGTTTTACATCTCTTCTCTCAGGCTTCTCTCTGGAGCTCTACTAACCATAGCTCAAACAATCCTCTGATTGGGTGACTGCTTTGTTGTGACATCACAAAGTTACAGAAGTCCTGACGGCTCATTTTAAGGCTCATATCTAAATACAGGCTGCGTGTATTTCTCTGTGGACTGAGCGCTTTGATACTTTCACAGTATTAATATAGAACCTAGACCTGCTTTATAATCAAAGAACACATGGAAATTTCCTTTCATATACAACATGGGACCTTTAACCAGGAGATTTTTAAAGGAAGTGAGTGAATGAGCAGACAAGTGAGCATGTGCAACCGCTTACATCCAAGCTCACATTCTTTATTTCCCAATCTATGAACTTTGCTGCAACCCTCTTAACCTGCGTGACACTGTGACGGCCTCCAGCAGGGACACAGAAACACGAGCACATGTTCATCCCCTCAAAGCACAAGAGACACTTCATCCAAAGTGTCAAAAGCTCTGTTCTAGTTGTAAATTTCCTTTACCTTTCAGTTTTTTTTTTACCATTTAGTGTTGTTCTTCCTCTCACCAGAGAAAGCCTTCAGTGTACTGCCCGTTCATCGCAACGCTGATGACAGACGAAAGCCAGCATCTAGGACCGAGGGAGTAAAAATGTCACTGATGCCAATGCATGACATCCTCTAAGAAATGAGTTTACACAGGCATCATGGCCATGAAACATAATCAGCTCGTAACATTTCAATCCAAGAAAAAGACCAAACTCAAGAATGAGACCTTTTTTTTTTCCCCCAGTAAATGGTAGCATTATGTAACGAACGCTTTGTCTCAAGGTTTGAGTCGCCTTCACTTTCCTTTTTGCATCTGTGTGTGTACATAATGTGAGAGAGACAGGGCTGACAGATGGCTTAGGGTCCCAACTCACCACCTCACGTGAGCAGCAGGCCTCAGACCCCGCTCTCACCCCCAGACTCTGCCCCGGGCCCAGGCCTTAACCCAATCAGAGATGGATAAAACAGACACACATATGTGGATATTTACATACGTCTACTAAATCTATCCCTTAGAAGAGAGAGGATTGAGACGATGCGACACACAGACAAATAGACTGACATGAACAAAGACCAAAAGAAAATGACAAAATTTGTAAGGACTGTCTCGCTCAAGGTTTCTACCATCCTTAAACCTGCTCAAAGTCCTCTCCTCCTCGTGTCCTTGTCCCCTCTTCTGTCCTCCGGGTCGCTGCAGCAGTTAGTTGCGGCAAATTCAGACCAATAATTAGACTTAATTTCCTCACAGCTGACTCACCCCGGAGGCGGTCAGTATTAAACTGTATGCCAGATGGAGAATACAGTGCTACACTGAGCTGAGATCATTGTTGATAATTCACTTTTTCCCACCGTTCAACAAACGAACAGTAACGCCGAGCGATGGAACATGTGGGAGTGTTAGTGCGGCTGTGTGTGTGATTGCTTCCAAGTGTGCGAGTCAAAAAGTGAAAGAGAGAATGGCGCAAAGATGGCCAGCATATTCAGCTACTTATCACAAATTAGTTTTTGACTTAAAAGGAATGTCTTCTCGTAGAAAAATAAACCAGCGATGCACAGAAAATGACTAATTCAGATCATGACGAGTGGAAAAAGGAACGTCATGTGTGGAAATAATTAGCAGAACAGTTAAATACCGATATTGCAAAACCAGTGGCACTGCAGATATGCAGTACGGTCAGCTGATAGGCAGCCAACATTCAGCTACACTCCTGATCCCCAGATCCTTCATCACAGAGAAATTAGGCGAGCAACTGTGCTACACTGCCAACTTTACCATGACCAAAATGGTCTGAGGAGATGGAGTGAGGAGGTAAGGTCGGAGGGGGGGCTGAGGAAGGAGTTGGGGGGAGGGCCTCATGTGATTATAGTAGCTGTAATTGATAAGGACATTGGAGTGAGGTCAAGGGGGGGGGGGCTGAAGTTAAAAACGGGGAGTGGTAGGTTACATGAGATTCTGACCCTAACCTCAGAGACCCTGCAGGGAAATACTACACAGACCCATGTGTGAACATAGAGACTCTGAGGATTACTGCATGTATAATCACACCACATACTGTACCATATATGATGGCTTCAGTGTTGCACTCAGGCTTGTGTATGTGTGTGTACGATAAGACAAAGTGAGGGAGAGGAGCAACAAGAGGAAAAAGAACAGACGCAGAGACGCAGGCGAAGAGTGTGGACTATTTGAGACCTGTCCACAGTAAATCACAGTAATAGTTTGCTTTAAAAAATTCCCATAAGAGAGGAGCAGCAGAGGGACGCCGCCGGCCAGCTTAATAGTGCAGATTAAATCTCTATAGCTGGACTATAAACGAACGTCTCCCTGTTTCCATAGGTCTGCTATAGTCTGCATCTCACATTACCCCTGTCCTGGCTCTGTGGTCTGCCGGCTAACCAAACCTGACTCCTCACTCCTATGTCGCTTCAAGGTAGCAGTAAGCCTAGATCAGGGGCTCCCAAACCAGGGTCCACACTCCACAAGGGTAGCTGGAGGGGTCGCTAAGAGGCCCATAATAAGATGAAGAACAGTTAGTCACTGATGTAACAGTCCCTGGTCAGAACAGTCACAATATATAAGAAAAAACTACATGTTGTTTTTGTGGTGGTCTCTCCACCTGATTTCCAGTCTTTGGTGAAAGTAATTGCTGTGGTGGGAATTACAGGCAATTTGATGCACTTGTGCCGAAAACACTCTTTCCCAAACACAGTAATTACAAAAGAAACAGCTGTAAAACAATGAAAAAAGAAAGAAAAGAAATTACTCTTTTTGTACCATCAAAATTTGAGCAATCGGGTTCTATAAAAATTAAAAGTGGTTTACTGGGCGCATCTGGACCTCAGTAAACCACTTTCACTGTGATGAATGAAAACATATACAGTATGAGGACCAAGCTGAGGACCAAGAAAAAAAATTGGAAACCAAATGCAAAATTTACTATCAACTACTCAGCCAAGAGTGAAACCATTCCCATGCATGTTTAAGTGGGATAATTACTATATAGAAGTGATTCTCAATGGATTCCCTCTGTTTACTGGATCTCTTGTACTTAGCTTGCTTGCTTCACTTTTCCACACTTCAGAACTTGAACTTCTGAACTACATGATATCAGCATTTACTCTTGAAATTTTGTGTTAAATTTGGGTTGACATTAAACCTGGCGACTCCCGCTTGTCAGTCAAAACTTTGCTCTCCATTCTTTTCACGTGTACCGGAGTACGACACGTTTGTTCGCCATGAATATGAATTCGGTGGAAGCTGTGGCTAAGCCTCGGGGATGGAGCTGTCAGCTGCAATTCTCTCAAACCTGTCGGGATGTAAATGTACCTTTGTCTCTTGCACCTGAGAAACCGGAGTACATCTGACACAGTCATCCTGTTTTTGCCCAGCTGAGCCCAACCCCTGGCTTAGTTTAGGACACGAGAACCCCACCCCTCCTCTACTGTAGGCTTCCAAACATGGGAGAGACTAGATGGCTAAACTAGAACGTATGTTTGTGCCCCTGATCCAGGTCTCCGATACCCAATCCACCATTGCTCCACCCAATATTGGAATCCAAAAGGAGTCTGCCCCGGCCTGGGGACAACCCCCTCGACAGTGGATGGAGTCTGGACTGTGGCGTTTTTGGTACCACAGCTAAGTCACTTCATAAGCCAGCTGTCAGCCATGAAATAATGTGTGTGTGTTTTCTTTTTTGTCAATGTGTGCATGCACTCTAGCCAAGGTGACCTCTGAATGAACATGATTATACAAGCCTCTATATTTGCGAGACTGCATATGTGTGTCTGTGAGTGTATGAATGTGTGTGTAAAGGTCAGCAGTGTTGAGGTGGGGGGGGGGGGGGTGCACACAGTGAGCGCATACATACAAAAATGAGTGAATGACTGATTTATTAGGTGTATAATTGCCACAGCTCTCCTCTATCTTGGCTGCAGATCTCTGCTGGATGTTCAGTTTGTGTGTGTGTGTGTGTGTGTGTGTGTGTGCACACGCGTATGTGTGTGTGTGTGTGTGTGTGTGTGTGTGTGTGTGTGTGTGTGTGTGTGTGCGCACACGCGCGTGTGTGTGTTTGTGCTGAAGTGGGCAACGTGCAACATAGCAGGATTAATGGAACACTCAGCACTCTAAGTCCATGCAGACCACCAGCGTTGCATTAACCTCGTACACAAAGATACTGAGACAGAAAGGCCGTGAAATTGTGTGTATATGAGCCTGTTTGTCCGTCCACCTGCACGCCTGTCCATCTCATTTTCCCCTTTCAATCCTCTTCTCTTTCTTTTGGGTGCAAAGCGCAGGCTTTTCATCCCGGGTTGAATATTTTAAAACCTCAAAAGTTACTTTTTCTACTTTAGCTTTTTTATCCAGCATCGTTTTTTTTTGTTTTTTTTCATGCTCGGCCCTGAGGAGACTCAGGCATTTATCTGTTACCCTGGTGATTCAGTGTACCTCATTAAGGATTTCAGCCAGATATTCTCTGGTGTATATCATGCCTCGCTGATGTAAGTCGAAAGAAAAGAGAGAGAGAGAGAGAGAAAGAGGCAAAGCTCACACACACACACACACACACACACACACACACACACACACACACACACACACATGCACTCTCAGACGCTCCAGAGAGCTGTGCCAGAAGAAGTCTTATTCATCAAACCTAACCTTGTGAAAATGTATGGACCTGACTAGAGTCCTCTAAATCACGGGGAATGCAATGGCAGGGGGAAGAAGCAGCCAAATCACTTTATTACACATTGCACAGGCTGAGTGGTATTGGAGCCGTGACTGAAACCCAAAAGAGATGATGTGAAAAAGTGCGGTTGGGAAAATAGAAACCTGTTTTGTTTTTAGAATAAATGTAAATCTAACTGAAGGATATGGCTTAAACTTAGTTGCTCATTGACAAATCACATTTGCCAGACTCTATGATTTATTTGTCCTTTTTTTTTTTTAATTCAGGACTTTTTTTTAAGTCCCGGCAAAAGCTACACCTGCTTCAGAAAATGAGCCACTGATTGGACCTCAAGCCGAGGTTCAAGTCCTCACTCTTTTGAATCTTAAACCAATAAAGACGGCCCTGAATTCGGAGACTTAATTATGGGTCTTCGGGGCCGTTGCAGCAGGAGGACATTAATTAAGCTAAATGATCCTTCCTCTACAAAACGTCTCGCGGCATTCATCACGGAACAAGCGGGAGAAATGCTCCTGCAGCGTGAAATATAGGTGTGAGTTGTATGGAGCCGTGGGCAGTCTGGACAACGCGACAGGGTTCACATCCACTCCACTGTGAAAGAGAGAGAGAGGGGCAGCTGGAGGAAAGGCCAGACTAATGTGCAAAATGGAGGATGTGTGATTGGGCCGAGAACAAGACGTCTGCTGAGCAAATAAATATAAAAGAATAATCACCATCCGGGAAAAAAAAAAGAAAGAAAGAAAGAAAGAAAGAAAGAAAGTGCCCATTCCATGTTGTAGTTTTTCATTTTGGAAGCAAGTCTCTCCCTCCTCTTCCTTCATATTTCACAGACAGGTCTGCGATGGATGGGGTTTCTAGTAGCACTTGGGAATAAGAAACACACAAGTAAACACACACACGCGCGCGCGCTTGTCCGAACATCTACGAGTGCTACACATGCTTACACACACACACACACACACACACACACACACACACACACACACACACACACACACACACACACACACACACACACACACACACTGAGGCAGCCTGTGAGGTGATTGTTACCAGATGAGGGGGGTCGTCCATCCAGCCGCACTCTGTGACAGACAAAAGACTGCACCGACTTTCCTTCATCCTCATTGTGTGAGTGTGTGTGTGTGTGTGTGCATGTGTGCGTGCACATATGTGTATGTAAGAGTGAGAGAGAGATTTTACAAGCATGCTCAAGTAGTTTTTTTTTGAGGGGGGGAGGGGGGCTCGTGTCTTTAATGAATACGAGCTAAAACCCCCATTTCTCCATTGGGTGAAGCTGGCAGCTGGCATATGTGTGTCCCATTCAAATAGAGTGACATGTTTAATTTGACAATTAAGAAAACAAAGAAGTCCATTTAGAGCCACAGTTGGAGGCTGTGTATATTGTGTAAGTGTGCGTGCTTGTCAAGAGTCTCTGCCGAATTGAGAGAGACAGAAGGGGAAGTGTTGTGGATGCAGAAGCCTAAAGAGCCGAAGCAAACCTGAAGCGTCAGTTTAGATAAGCGAGAAAAGAAAAGAAGCCGTGAGTAAAAGCAGGCAAGAGCAGAGTAAACCTTAAACGGGAATTTACTTCTCTGCTAATTCAAACCACTGGGCCCTAACCTACTGCTGTGCCAGTCGCTCTGGCTCATGCGCCGAGCGTTTACAGTTGTGGAAAGCGGGGTTAAAAAGCCAGCTTAAGCATTACCTCAGTTTACCTCAAAGCAGCGGCAGACCACAGGGACTTAAAGGTGATGCAAATAAAACGCACACATGGTGTTTCTTTTTTAGCCGGCTGAAGATCGTTAACCTCACATTAAGTCACACTTTGGGTGTTGGGAAAGCAAGCGGAGCGCTCCCGCACACACACACACACACACGACACACACACAAACGCACGCACAATATCTGTCTCGCAAATGTGCATGAAATTATACTACGTATGCAAGTCGCACACGAAACAAAGCACATTTCCTACATGTGGAGAGCGGGGCAGGATGAAGTCCTGCTTCCTCTGAGGTAAACAAACAAGTTTATAGTTTTTTTTGGCATAAAGAATCAACTCCTGTCGCCCACTTAAAGGGAACTATGGGAACTGTTAAAAAGATATTAAGCTATTCCTGAAAAAATTGCATGTAATTCTATCTGCAATTTTGAGTCTCTATGTGTGTTTACATACGACCCAACCAGCATCAACTCAGAGCTTATACTGCAGTTTTCTGTGTAATTTCACACTCATTCTGTAATTTCTCTCATTCTGAACCATGTTTTTGTAAAGTCTCCTTTCATTTTGATTTTAAATGCTTTAAATTTTGCTTTGATTTGTCAGAAAAATAAAAAAGCAAACTACTTTCCATTTTGGATCGGTGAGGGGCAACATTTTTCCATCATCGCTTATCATAAGATACAGACGCCAGCACCACTCCCCATAATTCCCTCTTTCCCCCCCACCCCCTCCTCTTCTCTTTTTCGCTCCCTGTGGTCCTGAGAGTCCTGTTACCATGGTTACCACTGAACGATGGCTCCAACCCTTTCGAAAACCCATCACGCTTCGCCCCACCACACACACACGCGCATGTACATGCTATCGGTATGAAGTAATGGCCGCCATCCTTCACGTGGGTGAGTGTTCATATGAAGACTGTCTGCCTGCTCCTCTCCGTGCCCAGTTACAATAACATGACCCCACTCTCTCCCTGACAGCAATGAAAAATACCTTTGGAAGGAAGATTCCTCCCTCTGAGACACACAAGACACACACACACACACACACACACACACACACTAACAGTCTAATCTGCACCCATTTGGTTGCTCTAATTTGCAAAGACAGATAGCATCCCCTCACTGCAGCCATTATCATCTAATCAAAAGAATTTCTAGTGCAGCCTTGTGGCATTTTGTGATACCACTCTCAGCCTGCGTGTTGTCGAAGATAATGTCTTGTAAACAATAGAGAGAATGACAGGGTGCTTAAAGGCAAGACAAAACCAAAAAGAAAATATCTCTGTCTCTCTCTCTCTCTCTCTCTCTCTCAATGGAAAATTCTGTGTTAGACGAGCTGCACAGCTGGTCTGCCCACTACCAGTCTGCTCCCCAGCCCAGCCTCCGCTGTACTGCTCCACTTCTTTTAATAAATGTGTGTGTGTAAATGCGCTGGTGAGCAAAGGTGTGCGGGAGAGAAATAGCCTGTTTCAAGGGCATACTCAGACAGATAGAGGTGAAGTCATGCACACACACACACACACACACACACACACACTCGTGCACACACAAGAGTAAGTGGTGATGAATTGGTCCGACCACACCTCCTCCATCCTCCCTCGACTGTCTCTCCCGTCGTCATGGCAACCATCAGCGCCTCCGCTGCATCCTGCATTCATGCTTTCATGCTTTCACACCACGAGCAGCCAGCCTTTTCATCACTCCCTCTCCTTTCTTCTTCTTTTTTTTTTTTTTTTTACCCTCGCTCTGTGTTAAAAATGTGCTGAGTCCTGTTCTTTCCGGAGCTCTTCTATTTCTTTACTACATATATTCAGCACCTTCAGCTCTTTAGTATGAAATATTAAAGCATTCAAGCAAGAGCATTACATTCCTTGCATATATACTATATAAAGGCTACATTAGAGTCTTCTGTGGTTTCTGCTGAATACGATTACGCACGTTCGGTCTAACCCTTCAGGAAACCTATAGACAAGCTGTTTTTCACTTAATGGTCCATAATAGCACCTTGTTGGCACACTGACCTCACCTCCTCTGTCTGCCGTAGCATGTCAGTGCTCAGCGAGGTGCGATTTAAATATGAACTGTTGCTCCTTTTACTCCCGTAATTAACGGTATCACACTGCAAATTATGCAATGCAATGAGGCAATTACGCCCACAATGGTGTTATATATATAGAGTATTCTCACATGCTATGTATATGTGATGTTAACAAGCGTTTGATTGGATTGCTGCACCTAACAGGAAAATGAATGCATAACATAAAAGAAAAAAACATGTGAAGTTGAAGTTAGGATTTTGAAAAGCATGAAATGGATCAAGAGAATATAAAAATTCCATACATTTTGTGAAAATATTTAAATCTTATGTACATATATAGGTTTACTATTCACTAACTAAATGTATTTCTCTAATCTCCCATATGCACAATGACCCCCTTTAAAATTAAATGCAATTATTACAAATAAGGCACCAACCAGCCATGATTTTGATCAGTCAGCATCAAACTTCTGCAATGAATTTACCATCACTGCACGCTTCAATACCACACACAGTATATAGTGTACATTGCGTTACACGTCCTTCAGAGTAAACAGTATCATCTGTTCGGCACTTACTGTGATCTCACTTTCTCCATCTGCACGGCTTAAAAGAACCATTATTTAGATAAGAAACAAAGGCTTTTGAGAGGAGAAAATATCCTTCGATGGATTCACATTAGCCCTTGTATCCGGTATTAGAGCAGCAGATCCGGCACTCCAAGAGTCGTGCAATCAAGCAGCTCCTCTATAATCATCCCCTGGAGCAGGACACGAAATACTCTCAATCAGCCCGCCAGTGCTGTGGATATACCAATGTCTGTGGGTTTGTCCATGCATGAGTATGCATAAATGTGTGTGTCTGAATACACTGAACATATACAGTATGTGTGTAGAAAGAAATTTAGAAAAAACACTTCCGACTTTCTAAATTGTTATTCTCCTACAGGGAGTAGGAGGCAAGCCAAGATACCAATGTCTGCCTCTACTATAGATACAGACGGATGTAGATACTATGTGCATCACCAGCAGAACAGCGGGCAGGCTGTGTTTACACCGGGTCTTCCAGTCTTCATTCACGAGATGCAACATTTAGATCACCTGTGGACCAAAATTAAGAACTTCAACTGTGATACGATATGTGCGTTACGATATGTATTCATTGCATTGTATGTATATACAGCTGTTTTTAGAAATTATAAGTATCACTAGTACTAATATCTATATCCTTAGAGACATGAGGTTTATTAGCTGACGAGGGGAATGACTAAAGCAAATCCCCTCCTTGTGCCTCCTTTATTACATGGTTCTCTTTTGGAAAATGGAAGTAGGATCTCATATTCAATATAAAAAAAAAAAGCGCCTCTCTTTTCATCTTCCGACCAACCGACTGCTCCTGCTTGCCACAACAGTCCCGCTCTGCTGAGCCATGATGTGAAAACATTAAGCCGCTGTGAGTGACAGCAGCTAGGACTCCAGATGTTGACATTTAACGACTGCTCGTGCAACTCCCCGCTACTTTTCCTGTTGTCAGTTCCTTTGATCCCTTCGGTAGGAACAGAGCGACGTCTTCAAGGCAATGGCAGCTTGTACAGCTTTTGATGGCAATAATGTGTCTCTGTGTCGCATTTCTGAGCAGAGCGCTCCTCTGTTTGCAGTAATGTACACCTGCTTTTCTGTCTCCCCCGTCTGTGCACTTTGGCGTGAGAACATCATCTAGTAGCACTTTTACTGCTAAATTCTGCGAGATGGACGTGTTATTTCAAAACCAAGAGATTTATTCCAAGCAGTACAAAGAACTTCCTAAACTGCACACCAGGGTGTGTTAGGCTGCAGTAAATTTGGTCCAAAACCACAGCGCTGAATTTGGGCCACGCGCACCACAAATGTTGGTTCTCCTAAATTGACATTAAATCTGACTCATCCTTACTCTAAAAGTTAAATCACTTACAACAGCGAGACAGACCAAATCTGTCTTAATTTACCTAACGTCCGCCAAACACCTATCACCCGGGCCAAATGCCTGTGAATGTACTCAGTGTGAGGTTAAAACAACACGTAACGACTACTGTTTCATGTCAGACATATTCGTCTCCGAGTCCTTACATGACTCCAACACAAACACCTTATACGTGATCTGACTGCAACACATGCCCCTATAAAAAAAAAAAAAAAAAAAATCTTTCTCTGTCGTAGTCCTTACAAGAGCTTTGTTCCAATTGCAGTGTGGGAATACTATAAGTCACAGTGACAGGAAAGATGAAGAATCTCTTTTCCCTAATAACAAGTTACAGTGTGGTTGGTCAGAAAAGGAAAGACCACCCTGAAGCGGCTGACAGAAAATTTTGACTGTGAAACCAGTCCGGCTTGTCAAGAATGTTAAAATTCAAGAGCTTAGAGAAATAATCAAAGCCATTATTGATGAATGGCAAACTGTATAGGTATATTATTAGTGTAAATGTCAGTGGAGCTTTACAAATATTACAGCGAGTGTTCATTCAAAAGGATATAATAGCTGTTTGTGCTAAAATGATTGATAAATTAGACCTTGGCCCAATAGGTATAAATTTAGAGAAAGAATATACGAGACTGGAATAAACACAGTGATAGCTGGTTTTGAGTTTAAAGGAAAAAATACACTGAGGTTTATTCTGCATCTGAAAGCTGCTTATTAAATTAATATTCTGCTTGTTCTGCATGTACAGGGTCACTGAGTCCAGCGCAGAGGAATCTCCACAGCAAGTCTGAGGATGGAACTGCTTGTGTTGGGGGAAAAAGAAAAGTTAATAATCGAGCCTATGAATCAATTTTTCTTGTGTCGATTGATTTTCTGACCCAATTGTTTTTTGGGTTTCTTTTCATCCACTGTCTGATCACCTCTCCTTTCGTTGTCATCGCTCTTTCAATCTTTTCCCCCCCGTCCTGCCGCCCCTCGCGGTTCAAGATTTGTACAGTTCATCGAAACAAATCACAGCAGTTGCCCATGCAAACAGTAAAGTTATTTCCACTCCTGTAGTCCTTCCAAGCCCTGTCTGACAGACCACAGCCAGCAACCACAAACACACACGCACGCTCACATGCACCGAGGCCCACAGTGAAAATAAGTCTCCGACTTCTCTGTGGTTTCCATCCCAAAAGCCCATGCTCCATGGTTTCATCCTGTGCTTCTTTTCTCCTCTGTGCTTGCATTTATTTGAATTCAAATATCAACTGAACATTTAGAGTCATCTAA
The DNA here is from genome assembly GCF_021018895.1 of Seriola aureovittata. Classification (NCBI taxonomy): domain Eukaryota; kingdom Metazoa; phylum Chordata; class Actinopteri; order Carangiformes; family Carangidae; genus Seriola; species Seriola aureovittata. Next base: position 6,694,932 of record NC_079378.1, on the reverse strand, counting down.
CAGCAACTGTGCATATATAGACAGTATATATATGTGCGGCACGATGCCCCACTGTACCACTCAGCGACACCGGATGGTAATCAAACAGGAGGGAGGAAAGGAAGCGGAGGTTAGTTTGGGCAGGTGGGAAGTAGTAAGAGATTCTCTTGTAAAAGATTCCACTATAGGGGAATGGAAACTTTCTTTCCCTCTTTCTGATGTTGCTCTAACCTTTAATAGACATCTCATGGTGAGAACGATCCTTATAAAAGCTGAAGTCCAAAGAAAAGACAATATGAGGTGCACGCATGACAGAAATGCATGTGGGAGATGTAAAGAAAGTGAGAGACGTGATGTGGACCATATTGAATATAAAATGCTTTTTACTTGGTCAGTGCCATTTTTGTGATCTCATATAGAGCAGGCGAGATCAGCAGTATTGTTTAATATTGTGTCTTTTGGCACGATAGATGCAACACTAGATCTGGAATAGTGATGTATGTCCCCCCCCCCACCCCTCTCTGCCTCTGCCTCTCTCTCAGCATCTCTCTCCACGTCTGAGCTCCAGAGGTGAGAAGGAAAAAGAAGAGGACAAGTGAGATGATTAAATGGATGATTCATTTGAGAACACAAATATCTGTAGCTGCACTGTCTTTGACCCCTGAGAGGAAAATAAATAGTGTGTAGCGAGCTGGGACACAGACACAACACCAGAGGAGCGGAGTCAGCCAGATAACAGCTCCGAGGCTGCTGCTCCTCTCACACACACACACACACACACACACACACAAACAACTGAAAGTCATGGCCTAGAGTTGTGAAAAAAACACAACAAAGAAAAACGAATCAAACAACTTAAATCATTCATATCTCTCTGTCTGTCTTGGTCGCATCCAACTGTGACTTCAAACCTGACACCCAACTCTCTGTAAAGCCAAAATTGCAGAATCCGATACACTGGGAAACAAGCTCTTGTACCACCCTTCAACCCCAAACTTATTGACCACCTGCTGTTCCAAACTGGAGAACCCCTCCCAAAGCAAATACAACCCGGAGAAACACGGGAAGCATACTAATTTACACCAACTTAACTCAGTATGTCATGAAATTAGATTAGTGTGACCTAATGAACTGTTGAGAGCCTCAGGATCACCTGCCGCTCGTGTGCAGTGGTGTGTATGTGCACTTTTTGTGTGTGTGTGTGTGTGTGTGTGTGTGTGTGTATGTATATATGCCTGTGGGTTTGGTCCTTTGTAGTGAATGAGAAGGAGGATTTGAGAAATAAGACGAGACAGTGACAAAATGGAAGCCCATACAGAGATAGAGACGACGGATGTCTGGTGCAGACGGCAGATACGTTTGAAAAGAGACACGATGCGAAAAGCAGCCCAGGAGAGCTGGAACAGAGAGATAGGCGGGAGGGAAGAGACAGATAGATGTGTGTTGTCTGTGCTGTTGTCTGTGGAGGATCCGCCTGCAGGTGTTTCATATCTGTGTTTTCCACAGACTAAAGGAGATACCTTAACTATGTTCATGCTAAAGTTGAATGTGTCCACCTTGTCAGCTAAAGGCTGTGGAGAGAAACCATATGAACTAAACACAAGCTTTGGAATTGACCCGTGTCTTTTTCTACACACATTAATCCATTGCTGAGAAGATAAATCTGCTGATATTCAGCAACTCCAGGCTCAGATGAAGTTCTTTTTGGACACCATGTTAATCAAATTACCAGAAGTGCCTTTTTCCATCTAATAAACATAACTGTTCTCTACCCATAACTCTCCTTCTCTGCTGCTGAAACATTGATCCCTGCTTTCATCACATCCAGACTCGAGTACCACAGCAGCATTCTCTATAACACATCATCCAAAGTCCTTAATAAACTCCAGTATATCCAGAACCCTGCTCCCTGCTAGCTCACTAACCCCCGTTCCCATGGCTACATCAGCCCTCCTCTGGCTCCCTGTCCCGCAAAACATTCAATTTAAAAAGGAGATATTTGTAAATATTTGCTATTGGTACATATCCAACGTTAGTATTAACAGCTGTTTACTTACCAGTGTTGCCAAGAGTTTCAACAATTGTTGCATTTACAATACAAGAGGTTATAATAGGCTACGTTCTTCTAAGCAACTTCTTCAGGGCAGATTGGAGGCTAAAATGAGTCACTATCGGAAAGTGACGAGACAGACCGGGGCTAGCTGGTTAGCGTGCTAACTTCAGTAGAAGAGAGGATGTTATAAGGACAAGAATCAACATTGGTGTTTCTTTCCACCACTGGAGACAGCTCTTGGTAAGTAGAGGAATGAAGTTTGATGTTGAAATTACAACGTTTCTTCTAGACTGGTAAGTAAACAGCTGCTAATGCTAACGCTAGCTATGTAGCAATAGCAAAACTCACAAATAGCTCATTTAATGTCCTGTGCTACCTCCTGCTTTTAGAGTGTTTAGAATCTTTTGATCTTGTATTGGACAGTGTCTTTTAGTATCACTCTATAAATAAAATGTACTATGATCATTCTTATTATTAAAACTCAGCATGTTTTGGTGTTTTATAGAGCTGTTGTGCTCAGAACTGAGTAACAACAACATACAGCAAAGTGCAAAGAAGGAAATACTTTCCATACTTGATAGTCTCAGTCACTGATGGGAGATTAATTCCTTGAGAAAGATAAAGTTGCCAAGACCATGCAAGGGTAGCCATAATGGTAAAATCCCCGAGACATGAGCAGAAAAAGGAAAAAAAAAAAAAAGAATGGAGAGAAAGATACTCACTAACAGATGATATGAAGAAATGGAACAGAAACCAGTCAAACTGGACAGGGACAAAAAGCGAGTAAGAGAAGAAAACCCCTCACTGCCATATGGTACAGAGTATTGGGCCTAATGAGGCGTGAGGCCATCCTCTCCACAGAGGCATCGGCCAGTCAGATCACACATGAGTGAACACTCTGATAGGTTTAAAACACAGCATATGCCAACAGCTAGTGATATGGAACCAAACTACTGCTTCTGAGGGAAAAGGGAAAGAAACAAGATTGATTTACCCAACCCGGGGGCACAACCCAGCAGCCACCAAAGAGCTGAAAAATGCAAAGAGAAATCTGTCCGATAAGAGGTTAACATTTTGAAGCTTTGAAGCATTTTGATTGCGACTGAAAATATTCCAGCAGAAAGAGATACGGTCAATATCAGCGGAGAATCTGGGCTCTGAACTGGTGCCTCCATTGAAAAAATGAAAAAGGTTTGCACTAATGTGATACAGTATATAGATGTATGGTGTGTTTTAATAATAATAATAATGTCCCCTACCACTGGGGGCAGCCAGCACGCCTTGAGAAGCTACTCTGTCAGATATTCAACAGAAGAAGAACAACTTGTTTGCAGGTATTGGGTCATCAACCAGAAGACTGGGCAAATGCGGCTATATGAAAGGTTGTGATATCACCAGAGTTATTATAATGCATCCTTCATCTCGGGACGTGCACGCAAAACTCAAAAAATGGTTAACATCATGGTGGGGGAAAAAAAAATCAGAGGATCTCCAGGGTCAGTAGGATTTATCATCTAGACATAAAGCACGTCTGTAGAGGATTTCATGCAATCCATCCGATACCTGTTGAGATATTTCGGTTTGGATCAAAGCAGTGGACCGACAGACACAAGCAACGCTGCCAGCATGGCAAAGAATGGGGGTTCATATAGTAAAAATCTGAAGGACTGTACCCTTTACATCTCTTACAACACCCCCAAAAGGTTTAGACCTTCTGCTCTTTGAACAAAAAGACATTACCACCATGATGTTAACAAAGAAAGCCCGTCTCAATCTCTAAGAAGTTTAAGGCTTGAGCGTAAAAAAACCAAGATGGATTTCGTTGACGGCACTGGAGCCTCCAGTAGCAAACAGGTGATGAATTCACAGAGAGCGTTGATGGATGCTATGAGAATAGTTCGCATAGCAGACAAACCATCCCAATCCCTCGTCACACATATTCTGTCAACAACGCTGGCAGCTGAGAGACGTGTGAGTCGGTGAGAGAGAGCGGGAGAAAGAGACGAGAGTGAGCGTGTCAGAACGGGGGCCAGCTGTTAGCAGCATGAAACGATTCGCCGAATTTTCAATCTCGCTGGTGTCGTCTGTTTGTGTGTGAACCCCAACCATTCTTCATCGCTGATCACCTGTTAAGACGCAACCGAGGCACGTGGTGACAGGGACCGCTCCGACCTGCAGCCTCTGCTCACCCTGCCATCGATCCTGGCGAATTAAAACGCACCGACAGATTAATTAAAACACATGAGATGAAGTTTCGACAGAGCAGGGCTGTGTTAACGCGCAGCTGCCACCATAGGAGGGAAGACATCAAGCGGACAATAAATTTCATCTTCCCCACACATTTTCAAGCTTAATAAAAACTAGAGTGTGTGTGTTGTGAGTCTGGGCTGGAGGGGAGCGTGCGAGCTCCAAGTGGAAGCTGTGGTTTGGTCTGGCTCTGGTTTCCACAGGGGTCGTATTCTGCGCAACACCAGCAGGAGACCGGTCCGCAGTTACAGGAAGCTTGAACTGAACACCTTCCTGCGCTGAGTGTGTCACCATATGTCTCTGGCTGTATTGGTTTATCAAATGTGATTAGTCTCAGTGTGCATGCGTGTGTGTATGTTTTAAATATGATTAGTCTTTCCTTATAGAGCCGTATAGACTTTAGCCACGGGGTCCCCAACTTTGGACTTCACACCAAAAGGGCTGATTGCTCTGACAGACAGACGTTCTATGTTTATCCAAGTGGTTTTGCGGGAAGTTCATGAGGACTAACTCCACCTGTCTAAAGAAACCTATCTCTATATGTTTTTGCTCTATTTCAGTCGCCTTCACACCACACTCACATGCTCATGTTTGACTTTCTTGTCTTGTTATCTTTTTTTTTTTTTTTTTGCCTGTAGGTGAAATCAAGATTTCACCACATTTGCCTGTTGAGACTGGACTGAAATCACCATCATCAGGTCAAAATTTCCCCTTGACCAGCAGTTTGCTGCATGACCAAAAAACTCAAAAAAGAAAGAAAACCCAAATTTCCATGAAATTGCCTGTGGAGAGTCGTAGTCTCCAAATGGGGAGCTTTAATTTAATGGGCAGATTTCTTATTACATTTACTACTCGGTTTCTCCATGTCATTCTGCTGGAATATTTTCAGTAGCAATCAGCATCACAATGTTAAACTCTGCATGGTTCGACCACAGAGCTCCCCGGAGGATGAACCATTTCTGTTTTGGATACTCCTGGACAACTCTTGCACAAGTCTCAGCTCAGAATGTTAACTTTATTTGCAGGCTACATCACAGTCTGTGGCACATTCATGTTCAGGGAAAAAACTGCAAGTTTAAGGGCTCCTTTCGGCTAGTACCACCCTCACGATGAGGAAATCTTATCCCCAATGTTTGCAAGGATATATTCCGAGCAAAATCATCAGTATCATCAAATTTGAAGCCTTTATGATACAGGTTTTACTCATGTTTCAACTTACTTAAATTATTCATTTTTAAAGCACAGCATGAAACTGTACTCTAACGACAGACATTGTATTACCATTATACAATGCCAGCGAGCCATTCTCCGCCTCTTTGCGTATCTCCCAGCTGAGCACATCTGTGTGTGTCTGTCGAGATGATTGAGTGCTGTTTAACAGGCTTGACCAGGAAACCACATGCTGAACATCACAGGGGAGATGCATCACCTGCTCAAAGTAAGCTCTTGGCTTCTACAGTGTACACAAGTACACACATACACAGATGTATGACATACAGGCATGCACATGCACGTACGCGCACACATGCAAACTTTTGCCTTCTGTTTTGCTGCCTTGTCCTCAACTATCTCGACTATTGCGTTTCCCTTTATTTTATCTGTAATATATTTTATCCAAACTCATCTTTTCCTGTCTCGCAGCTCGTCTGCTGGTGCTGCCGTTTCAGCGTTGGCAAGGATGTCGCCGCATGTGAGATCAGCAGTGGCTTCCCAGCGGTCAGGTCATGCTGGAAGTGAGCATGTCATTGGATTTGACAGAAACTCTGCGAGGCACAACCCACACAGGAAAAGACTCTGAAACATACAGATTATACCCAAGAAAAAGAGCGAGGGATCTTAAAGCGCGTTATAAAAACTCAGCGGCTTTAGCGCTCATTCAGATGGGCCCCACGCAGATGAGAAGACTTCAGCGACCTTCATGTGCTAAAAAGGTTTTGTTTTGTTTTTTAAAGCAAATAACATGATCCACTCTAAATATGCCAGTCACTTTTCATCACCGGCCATAATTCACGCTGTTCTCATGACCTCTACCTTCTCAGGATATGAACCTGAATTAGAAGAATGCGCACACTTACACACACACACACACACACACACACACACACACACACACCAAGGCACCACAACCTCTCCTGCCTGGGAAATACTTTAAGGAAGCAGGGGAAGAGGAAAAGGGGGGAAACCAAGAAATAAATAACTCCTTTGTGTTGCGGCTACATAAACAGTGCAGCACATTACAGATTACTATAGTGGCCCAAACTGATAAGAAGCTTCCTACACACTATCACTGCATGTACATATATATGTGTGTGTGTGTGTGTGTGTGTATGCATGAGTGGAGAGGGAGAGAGAAAGCAAAAGAGACATGATGAGAGAGATACAAAGAAAGAGAAACAGAAATGGATGAAAAACGACTGAAAAGAGAGGCTAACTACCCCTTACCTTATGTGCGTATATGTCCCATTCCTTCATACACTTCTTCTGATAACACGTTTCCTTGTTTAGATATTAAACATTCGCTGATTTGCCTCCATTTTTACACAAAGTGTCCAAAATCTCAATCAGCAAACCAGGCGAGTATAATAACTGCAAAAGGCAAATGCGATTGTTATCTTTTGTAAATATTAGCACAATTCTGAGAACATTCTTCGTCTCGACTCTGTTAGGAACGTGACATATTCTCACCACCTTGTCCTCGGTGCCAAATAACATCACACAAAAATGTAAACTGGGCTCACTGGACCAGCTGACCCAATTCTTCACTTTGTCACTATCTTGACAGAGTAAAATACCAAACTGCTCCACAATCTGGACAGTGGGTTGGCAGGCAAGTGGAGAAAATACAGAGAAAATCTTGAACGACATCCATTAGGCTATGGTCTAACATAATATCTGTGTGTGTGTGTGTGTGCGTGTGTGTGTGTGTGTGTGTGTGTCCTGTCTGAGAAGCCACATGTATGTCATTGCCCCAGACAAAAAAAAGAAAAAAAAAAGTTTACTCCCAACTACCATTATCCTGCAAATCACAGCCCCTGCCCGGAGAATCCTGACTGGTTTCCGAGCGAGCATTGAGGAACGTGCCGGAGTGAGCAAATCAAGCCTTATTCACTCCGCTCTGGCAAACTGGAAAACCACCCGTGATGTCTGGCATGGGATTACGCCTGCACCTAGTGCCAGAATAACTGCTGGCTAGGATTAGAGAAAAAAAAAAAAAAAAAAACGGCTAACATTTGATTACAACTGCTGCAACAACTGGAATCGAGGTCCAAGGGGGTCATTTAGTTGGTGGAGGGATATAATAATTTAACAGAGCAGTTTAATTGGGAGCAAATTACAGGGTTCAAGAATTCAGCAACGGACAGGCTGTATCTATAGAAAAGAAACAATAAATCATGTTAAGGCCTTCCTACTTTTTCCTCTCTCACTCCTTCCACAGCTCTCAAGCTCTCCTTTTTATTTCATTCTCGTCTCATATCACTACTCCTCATTATATTCCCTCACTTCTCTCGTCTCTCATCTTCCCTCAGGAGCAGGCCCATATGCCAGTTTCCACTGAATACCAACCAGCCATCCTTTCCAAATACATGTTAAATGAACCTGCAAGAATGTGAAATTCAACTATTTATCTAATTCCACTTCGGTTGGCATGATCTGAGCTCCAAACCCTTTTATTAGGAAAGCTGTGCTTTTAAGTTTAGGCAGCAGCTTTTCCTGTAGAAACGCTGAGAAACTGAAACGTGGCTCTTTCTGCTCATCTGCTCCACAGCAGAGGTGTAAAACCAACCTGTAAAAACAGAACGTCTAAACGGTGTGTGGTGCCGAGTTAAGACTTTACTGGAAGACAAACAGCCACTCATCCTTTTTTCATTTTTCAAGAGAGGTCCTCTGTATATATACTATATAAGAGTTGCTAGTATTAAGATAAAAGCGAGACCAGTCAAGCTGCCGTGAGATAGTGCACCGATACCGAGGGCTCACCCTACGCTGCTGGCTGGGTTACCATGGCAACCCTTATGAGGTGAGAGAGAGGACATACCAGCACCAGAGTAAATCTCCTCACAGTAGCTTCAGGAATGCAGGTGAAGTCTCACTCCCTGCCCGTCTCTATCTGTTTCTTTCTTTCTCCTCCCTTCCTCCTCTTCTGGCCCAGTTTTTATGAATCACATCACGACGCCTCGATGCCTCCGAGTGCACCATCCTTTTCTGAAGTAGGACTTTGAGACCGCTTTTCACTTCAGACATGACTTTGATTTCCAGACTCATTTATATCGACATATAAATCAGGCTTTTGCCAGGGGAGTAATCAGAGAGGGCTTAAGGGGAGGGTGTGAGTGAAAAGAGAGAGTGAATAAAGAGATGAGAGGACATGAGAGACAGTGAATACTTGGAGTTGGCTGTGTAAGTAGGACAGTAGTGTTGTGGCCAACGCGCAGCAAGATTGAACACCCTGAGAATTAAAGACGGCAGTTCCCTTACAAAATAAAGACGAGTACAGTGGAGGCGGAGAAAAAGAGGAAGATAAATGAAGACAGAGTAAAGTTTTTCGGGGGTTTCTCTTACCTCTAAAAAGCAGGTCCCAGCTGGGGTGTTCTCCTTGATGGAGGCTTTGTAGGAGCTGCTTGAGAACGTAGGTGTGTTATCGTTAACATCCTGCAGCACAATGTCCACCTTTGCCGTGGATGACAGCGGCGGGCGGCCGTTATCCGTCGCAACAACAGTCACACTAGGAGCTGGCTCTGATTCGAAATCCAGAGCGGCCGCGGTGGTAATGATCCCCGTGACCGGGTCTATGGAAAACCAATCAGAGTGAGAGTTTTTGCCTTTGAGGAGGCTATATCGGACGTCCCCATTGGGGCCCTGGTCCTTGTCCCTGGCAGTGACCTGAAGAACAAAGGATCCAGGATACACAACCTCAGGAATAGTTTGTCTGTAGGCCTGCTGGTCGAACAGAGGGGGGTTGTCATTAACATCCATCACCTGGATGGTGAAAGATGACTCCGCCCTGAGGGGCGGCGTGCCGGAGTCTGTGGCCATCACCCTGAGGTCATACGAATCCCGCTCCTCTCTATCCAAAACTTGGTCTACATATATCAGGTAAATGATGCTGTCCTTGGTTGTAAGAGCAAACTTCCCATCACCCCCCTCGAGGGACACATTCACGTTGGCGTACTCTCCGTAGTCTGGGTCCGTGACAGATATCCGGGCTACATACTGGCCTGGTTGGGCTCCTTCGGAGATTCTCGGAGAGCCGTCCTCACTGAGGAAGATGATGGTCATGGTGGGCTGGTTGTCATTGTAGTCACGGACGTGGATGGTCACGAACGCATTGGTCACCTGGGAAAAGACAATGGTGCATGTTTTGTGTTATTTTGTGCTCAAATCAAATTGTGTCACTTCATAGTGGAGGACTGTTATTTTCTGTTTAATTTATGTGTCTATTTTGTTTTAGTTTCATTTCTCTCTAGCTGTAAGTGCTGCAAGACGACCATGTTTACTGTGAGCTTCAGTGATCAGCGTCCTCCTGCAGCAGGAAACATCATTTTGGGGTTTATGGAAACATAAAATACAGGTGAAAACCTACTGAACCAGTCTGCGCTTATTGTGTCAAAATCTGTGAATAGAATAAAATTAAATGAACAAAAAATGAAGAAAACAATGACCCTTAAGTAACACACTTTGAAAACGCACTGCACATTGTGCTTAATGCACTGTAATAATGGAGCCATAATGGAATTACCTCTGGGTGGCTGGCGTTATCCCTGGCCTGGACCACCAGTTCATGGACCCTCTTTAGCTCATAGTCCAGGGGTCTATTCAGAGTGATGACCCCCGACTTAATATCCATAACAAAATAGCGGTCAGGGTCACTCTGACGCCGGTTGATTTCATAAAGCACCAGACCGTTATCGCCCTCATCCTCGTCTGTTGCGAACACCTACAGAGACAAGAGAGTCAAGTGCTGAAATTAAAGTGACCCCGGTGAGTCTGGATTCACAGAGGCAAGAACTATTAGTGGAGTAATGAGAAACTGCACAAATACTGACAACGCTTGGCTAACCTGTAGGATGCTGCTTCCCTGCGGAAGACTTTCAGAGATGATGGCGTGGTATCTGCTCTGATTGAAGACCGGCGCGTGATCGTTGATGTCAGTCACCGTCACCTCCAGGCTCATGGATCCCATCCTTCTAGGTGAGCCCCCGTCAAAGGCCTCCAGGACGAGGGAGTACGTTGAGCGTTTCTCCCTGTCCAGCAGTCCATTGACCACCAGGTCCAGATACAGCACCTTGTTAGCAGCTCTCTTGGTCTCCAGTCTGAAAGCCTGGCCTACATTGCCCTCTCTAATAGCGTAGCCTTGGGTTGTCAGCTGGTCCTTGTCCGCATCGGTCGCGGGCTCCAGGGAAAACCTCGTCCCCACTGCCGTGTGCTCGGGGATCTTGAGAGCAGCTTTCTTCTTAGGGAACACGGGCACGTGGTCGTTGATGTCGTTGACAGTGATGGACACCTCGATAGTGACTCCCGTCATTGTCACAGCGATGAAGCTGTAGTGATCCCTCTGCTCGCGGTCCAGACGCCGCGCGGTGGTAATGATGCCCGTGGTTTCGTCGATGTTGAGGTCGCTGCCAACGCCCGTGCCTTCATGGTCTGAGATGAAGTAAAGACTGGCAGTTTCACCGGGCGGTAACCCAGCGCTGATATCCCCAACGATGGTCCCCGCAGGCTGCTCTTCATCCAGCTGCAGTTCCAGCGCTCCGAGGACAGATGTAGACTGAAGAAGGACAAGGAGGATGCAGAAATGAAAGAGTGGCTTCCGCCGCCAGAGACACACACGAGGTCCGCTGACCCAAGCCCTCCGTCTTGACCCTTTACTTGTTATCGGCATGGCTGGGTTGTGCTACACCTGGGAGAAAGAAAATGGGAGAGAGAGAAAAGACAAGAGATCTATTTTATGATGTGAATCAGGCAATTGAACCACTTTTTTTCAGTCTCTCCCTGAAAACATCTTGAAAATTCAGTTCCTCTGTTAGCACAAAATGAAAACAAACTGTTCTTTTGTGGAGCCTGTATCTTAAATCCTCGCATGACAATGTGCTAACACTTTTACAATCCAGAACCTGTATTAAAGACACTGACTGATGAATTTCAGCTTTTTTTTCCTCATAAAATGTCTATACATAACATTTGGAAAGAACCCCTCAGCTGGATCAGGAAGATCTGAAAAAAAAAAACATAAAAATGGAAGCCTAAGTCTGTCCAGGATCCACATTGGCTTGAACCACACTGAAGACAGAACCATAAACTATATTTATCTGAAGGATCACAAATTTTATTTGCTGGGTGAGAACATTTAAAAGTGTCCAGAGTGGTCACACAGTGAAATCCCAAGAGAAAAGACATTAAAGACACCGAAATGAGCATCTAGATCCTTTGTAGGATTTTTATATCCAACACAGATAGCGATAGCAAATGCCTACACACACACACTCACACACACACACAAACGCATGGAATGCATGGGAAAATAAGTGTATAGCTGCTTCAGCTGGGCCTTCATGGGTAAAAGCAGTCATTTAAGACTGTAAGCTTAGCCTCTATGTTCCCCAAACTCTAAATCATGCACAGATCCATAAAGATAATACCCTCCTCATGCTAATGCTGAATCAATCTTATCAGTCAAAGACTGAATCTAATCATGAACAGATACACATACTGTAACTATCCGCGCAAAGTCGTGCACCAGTCCAGGGTCAAACACTTCTTGCCAAAATTTGTTGATATTTGCTCTAACCAGGCGTGCCGCTTGGATATGCCTCGGATGGCACACTGACTGCATCACCCTAGTTTGAAAGGGGATCTAAAAACTCACCTGACACTGTTTGAGTTATCCGGCTGCAAAGCCACCATCTGGTACTTTCAGCAAGTTAAAACAAACACTAATAATTATTTGCAAATGGTATTTGACCCAGGTTTGACACACATACTTTCGCGCACTACCATAAAATTCTGGAAATACACTCATAACTGTTCTGGCAAGGTTAACCTGCGCGGCTGCACTAAACTCTCACGAGATAGATGCTCATTTTACCCCTTGATGAGGTCTGCAAATATTTACATTATGTTCAAAATGAGACCAATTGTTTATGCATGTTCCTCTAGTATTTATAAGGGAAGATTTATGGAGCGTATAACTCCGCAAAACATCCTGCAATGAGGAGAACCATCCAGCCCTAATATAACTCATTCATGGCACTTTGAGACGGGGGGAGATGCTGCATTTGCACCAATCTCCTACATTGATCTAAACGTTAATACCTAAACTTTCTGCCTCTGTTAGCTAATGATCAAAAGTAGTAAAGTGTGCGACGCAGACAGGGGGCCAGTAGCAGACAGGAGTTAGCTGTCAGTTGAGGGTGTTGGCCCTTGCTGTCCAGCCATATTCACCCAGACAATCACTCCCACAGTGCATGTATAATCCGGACAGTTAACTTTAGGAATGTCTGCCACCTCTAGAGAGAAAACCAGGCTGCTGCCGGCTGCAGTATTTGCACATACATTGAATTGAAGCATTCACACTCAGGTAAAAAAAAAAAAAAAAAAAACAGCATAGACTGACCTTCCTCTTGCAGATTGATAGACAGACATATTACTACCCCTTATACAGTACGAGGATTAAAACTACCTCTCTTTCTAGTAGATGACACTTGCTCATATGCATTGATTCTACTGAGATAACGCCACTTTCATAACACAAGGCAGATTTTAAAAATATCATTTTATATCTAATGAATCCTACTGCAATCATCCAACCCAACAGTCTGTCTGCTGACCCTGACCTCCTGCGGTAGTTTCCGAGGCCTCTGAGGAGGGGAGATTAATAAAGTCTATAGTTCCACTGGGATAGGGAGAGGGACACGGATACTGGGCCCTCTGGTACAGTCACTGACCTCTACATCTGGTCCAGACGGCTGCTCTGGACAGTTGCTGCACTCCTACACAAAGAGGGAAGCAGAGCTAAGACTGAGCACAGGCTGGCGTACACACCCTTCTTTTGTTGTGCTTGCTGCGCAGTTGCGAGCGTTTGTCTACGGGCTATCTTCAAATAGAGCCGCAGGAAAAGAGGAGAGGGAGAGGAGTTAAAAGAAGAGGCCTGGAAGAGATAATTAAGGGTGTGATGATGAAAAGAAGACCTTCTTCCGCTGAAAGGGGATTTTCAGAGTCTGAGCTCGGCCCTTTTGAGATCCCGTTCGGACTACATGAGCCCAGGGTTCAGGACCATAATGAAGCCATTGAGAGCGAAAAAGAACAAAGCAGAGAAATGGAAAGAGTGGATTTTAGGACACAATAGAAGAAGTTACAGTCTGAGGCGTGATTATAGTTTGATTTGGCTTCACGGCCTTATTGTCCTTAAGGACCACTGAGCCGTGTAGGTGAAGTCGGAGAGGGTGTATTCCAAAGTGTGTGAGCGCGTACGTGTGTGTCCTCGCTCGCTCGTTGCTTCAGTCGAGTGTCAGTGAAAGGTTATATTGATGAACTGATCTCACGGCTGTGATCTGTCACTGTCAATGAGCAGTCGGCCCATGACATCATCTCCCTTTTCGACGTGTAGTGCAACGCACTTGTGTTTGTCCTGGATAACACGAGCTGATGAGGAATGGAGAGAGAGAGCAAGGGCTAGAACATAGCTCATGTTGAAAGGATACTGGCTTTAACAGATGGTCAGTGGAGTAAAAAAGACGCTCCCTCTAGTGGCACGCTTTGTAACATTCTGCTAATTGTGACAAATTATGTTTCTAGTAGTTGAAATAAATCAAGTGTGTGAATCTAATTTCATCTTAAATGCAAGAAACCCACACAGAAGAAATCAAAACAACAGGTTTCAACCTGTCTTTCTGGTTACATGGCTTTTTTCTACATCTGTGTCTTTGTACGCCTGCACAACATATGTGCACGCAAAAAGTGACATCATCTCTGTGCGACCACATTGACAGGCAGGACGGACCCAGAGGGCTCCATGCAGTCTCAGCCACATTATATCTGGCATTGCACCCCCATAATCTGCCTCTGCTGTGCACAAGCCTCAAAGCCTCAAATACATGGGCCTCCACTCTTAAGTGCTGTTACCATATAATAGGAAACCATAGTGTTTTCTATAGGATGTGACCATTTAAAGTAGTAGCAGAGCGCGCGCATGTGTGTGTGTGTGTGTGTGTGTGAGGATGCGTGTGAGTGTGTTTATGCTGTCGTATCGCAGTTGTGAGGAATAGCTTTTCCTCATGCAGTGCCAATTCTTAACAGGCCCCTCTATCTCCCTATCCCTCCCATGTCCCCTCCTCCCACCTTCCCTCACTCCATCCCCTCTAATGGATTTTGCAGATCTAGTTGGGCACGCCATAGCTACCCGTGGCCAAGCTAAACAGGACCCAAAGTCACGAAGTTCCAAGTTTAAAGAAAAAAAAAGAAAAAGAAAAAAAGGATACTCCATACCGCCTCTATCTCAACTATGTTTCTTACGTTTTGATGGAACAGCACATGGTTGCTTTCAACTAGTTCCTCAGCAGCTGAGAGGTCTGGCATTGCCTGTAGGTAGTCGGCAGCCGCTCATTCAGCCCTGCAACTGCCTCTGTGTCACCCAGAGCAAAGACTGGCCCGATGCTGTGATTGACAGTAAAGTCAGACAGGGAGGGGGAAGGGTGAGCCTGTCAAAATGACACACGCAGAGGCAGACACTGGATGCAACCTCACATATTGCATATTCAAGACTCCCAACTGCAAAAATCACATCTCTGGAGGAATTTTCACACCTTGCAACAGTTCTCTTGCAATCCGTGTCATGCATGTGCTCTATATGCTGCTGAGATAATAGACTGCTGACGTGATTTAGAAGTGTAAAAAAAAAAATCCTTCTCAACAAATGTATAATTACAGAGTGGCTGGGGCAGCGCCAAATCTTTAAATGACTGAGAATTAAAAGGGTTAGGGCAGGTTGTGGTGAAACAGGCTGCAGCGGTCTGCAGCGGTAAAAAGGCTTTGTGTGAAGAGGGAGGGAGGGACGGCGACAGTCCTGGTGGGGGTTAGAGGATAGAGGAATGCTTTGCATCTCAGTTTTCATGTCGTTTGGGTTGTGTGTGTTTAGGGGGACGACAACTATGACCCCTGTCTCCCCTTGAGTTGCCTTTCCCCAGATCTCTGGATATAGACGTCCCACTTCTAACCCCAGCTGTCACCAGCGCAGTGAGCATATGCCTGTGTGTTGTCGGTGTGTATATTTGAGTCCCCATATATGCACATATACATCTGTTTCCTCAGTTCCTCTTTTACTTTTTCATCAATTTAAGAGTCTACGCTAAAAGTGGATATCAGTTTCAATTTATTGCCTTAACTGACTCAATTAAAACCGAATCGACCCCGATCCGGTGATGCTGAAGTATCTGAAGTGTCACAGCACCAGCCCCTCAGACAGCCAGACGACCACTGTCTGGACGGTTACACACTCACTGAAATATACATGCACGTGCTGCACCAAAGCTCAATCAATATTAATGCTAACTACACGCAGAGAGAGTTCATGACTGTGTCAACCAGCAGACGTAAAAGCTCTCACAACCCGTGAAACCCAACCAATCTGGTTTGCAGAGACTGGTAGAATCTAAGTAAGTTTGAATTAATTATGAGGAAGGGAGGACCGATTCCTTCGCTGCTCTTCCCCGTGGCTCGAATGGCTGATCTGACACAGAGTGACAACTCATCCAGCCACAAACACATCTGTAACAGGTCGGTAAAACTGATCTTAGGTTCAAATTCCACCCAAATGCCTTATAATGCATCGTTTTTCAAAATCTGGTCATATTTCTTATCTAATTCAGGACTATACCTGTGATTATTAACTCTGGTCAAAGAGGAACCGAGCTGTAACATTTTTCCCAGTTTACCTCAACTCTGTGAAAGCTTTTGTTTTTAATTCTGTCCACCAAATGCTGCTCTGGGGTTTTATTTTATTACTTATTTCCTACATAAACGTCCATGTCAGTGACATCAGTGAGGCTGCAGAAAGTGTGTGTGTACGTGAGTGTGTGTGTGTGTGTGTGTGTGTGTGTGTTGGGGTGGGGGGGGGGGGGGGACCACGTCATTGCAGAGACAAGTCAGTTCACAGTGAGAGCGAGTGTCTGTGCCAGGAGCCTACCGAGACCAAAAGTCTGAGGCTCAGGTCCACACTTTGTTTTCATATTACAGTTTTTTTCTTCTTCTATTTTTCTATTCCGCGGCGTCGAAAACAGCTCGAATCCAAAAGAAGAAAATGGAAGACACTCATATTACTCTCTGATCAAGGAAGTTAATGATGATTGCATGTCAGCAATTTTTTTGTGTGTTCCAATCCAAAAAAGGTATCTGGAACGTGAGATTTTTTTTCATGGTTTGGCTCCACACTCTCATTTGGATGGGAAACGATGCGATGAGAACGAGGTTAAAGTGCTGACGTGTTGTTTAAGTTTTCTTTCATTCGCCATCATAAAAGACCAGTCCTGGTCGCACAGTGTGCGTCCTCATTTTGGGGTCAGCGCTATTTTTCAATAAAATAATTTCTGGTATCTCATATCCCATTCCTAGCATTCAAGAAAACCATCAGCTGTTCCCGTGCGCTCCTCGCAGTCGTTGTGCAACTTAATTCATTTGTGTATTGAGCTATAGACTATATTTAACTAATTTATACAGTGTAGCACTATCATGACTGATTTAAGTTAACAGCTCAGTCCCAATTCACCATGCTGCTGCAACAGAACTGTAAGACCACACTTTAATTTTTCGTGTCTCTCCGCTAACACTCCGTCTTGAATCCATGGGGATATTAGCTGGGGGAAAACAACTGCAAGAAGACTCTGAAACCCTGTCGCAGCAGCAGCATAACAATTCAAAGCTGGTGCGATGACTCAGATTTGTTTATTTACCCACACAGTGGCTGTCAAGCTGGAATAGTCACGCACTCTTACAAACTGCACCGGGTCCCCTGTGACAAAACGTCCCAGATTTTTTGCTGCCCGCCAGGCCAGAGGGAGACGGAGAACAACACAGGGAGGGATGGATGGATGGGAGGAGCAGAGGGAAGACGTGGAACTACTGGAAAGTTTGATTCTGTATTAGGTTTCCTTAAGACAAGAGACAGAAACATGTAGTTAAACTTAAACTCTGGATGAGTTGTGGAACACACACATAAATAATGTACCCTCTGGACCCATCACAGGGCAAGTGAAAACACGGCCGGAGGTGATTCACTGACCTCTTAACCTCCAAGGCCATGCTCATGCTGCCAAGTCAATATGCAGTGACTTTTGTGTCTCTGATGATTATGTGTGTTCGTGTGTGTGTGTGAGTGTGTGAACTTTCATTTTTAAGAGAAACAGAAATAGAGAAAGCAGATAGGAATTCAAAGAACGTCAGTACAAGAAAGAGCGAGATCATACAACAAAACAAAAAGGATGGCGTGGCGATACGTCCCCTGAAGGTGAAGCAGCAGCTGCCATCTACCATCACTCATCGCCCCTCCCCATCAGACCGTGTTTAATGTCCCAAAAGGGCGAGCTGTCGAGCCCGAACCATGTCCGTGCCTCTCTGTCAAACATCATTACCTCACTGGTGAAACTGAGATAAATACCCTTGTAGTGGCTCAAACAAACTATTCCTCTATTCATGGTTTGACTTCGGGGGTCTGTCTTTCAATCCTCGGTAGTGAAAACCAGAACATTAACTGGAAGCCATTAAACATGAGGAAATATTCTTTTGTCGGTGTTGATGGTGGAAATGTGCAAACGAGTACTTAATGGATCCATTTGGCTCCATATTGTTCTAAAATGTACTGCAGACATAACATTTATGGTCATTATTAGTTAGTATTTTGGTATTTGGTATAAGTGAGAACTCGCTCTGTTCGGATGTTAATAGATGTAGGCAAATAGTCACATTGTTAAATGAAATCTCAAAAGCCATATTTATCAAATTACTTGTTTGGTGTCTCTTCACGGTTTTGCAACACTTACACTTGTCAGTGTTGACAGTGTATTGACTTACATTAATTCCCTGGAGGGTTATCCTAACCTTAAATGCCTAACTCCAACCTTTACCCCAGCCTTAACCCGGCCATAACTCTACACCTAAAACTCTAAAGTGAATGTTTAACTCTGTGGGGACTGGATTTTGGTTCCCATATGGGAGTTGAGTCCCCACGTGGGGCAGTAAGAAGAGACTTTTTTTTTTTTTTTATCCCCACAATGTGATGACACAACACACACACACACACACACACACACACACACACACACACACACACACACACACACACACACACACACACAAAGAGAATCACAGAAGAGTCGCAGTGTTCGTTAATGATCTAACAGAGGAAAAGTTCAAAGACAAAACACTCAGCTGATAGCCACAACAGGGCCGGGAGAAGAGAAACCAAAGATCCATCTTTGTAACTTAAACACACACACACACACACACACACCACACACACACACATCCAGGCAAGAACACACTTAAACGACGTGGCCTGACAGCAAAACTGGCATAAAGCTGTATCAGGTCATGTTATTGTTTCATAAAACACATAAATATTAATCAAAGTGATCAAATGTTTTGTTGAAGAGTTTGCCAGCTGACAGAACAATTCCTTTCTGGGCTGGAAAGAGTTTGGTATCTTCCTAAGAGAAACACTACAGGCTTGATTTCAGCGGGAGATACTGGGACTTCGTTTTTTTTTTTGGCTGACAGATTTGAGAGACTATCAAGAATCTGTAATTACTCATCTCCAGCTCCAGAATATAGGACAGTGACTCGGCTTATTAGTTATTAAATTCTCCATCAACTCTCGGGGTTAGTGGCGCGCCGACAGCTGTTCTCCGGGAGAATGCCTTTGTATCATGTTACACCATTATATTTCTTGTGGTAAGCCTGGGGAATTAAGTCTGTCTGTCTTTGTTTTAATTTGTTCTACAGAGTCAAACACAACGTCAACACTCATCAGTTAATAACAATCAAATGAAAGCATGATAAAAAAAAAAGAAAAAGGAGATGTGATAGATGGGTTTTAAAGTGCCAAATAAAAAATGTACCTCTGATCAACGGCACTTTGATCCTCTGACACACAGAATAATTTTTTGGATGTGAGTAAAGGTCACTTCTTTCAGTCTGTAAGATATAAAGAAGAAAAACTTTCTTCTTGCCAACTCCCCCCCCAACACACTCTTTTGTCTCACACCACCCACACACATCCAGCCTCTGAATCCCTTAACTTGCATAACACGTTGCTCTACCTGAGCCGCGGTGCCCTACATGCAGCTCTCAGCTCTCTACGCGAGTGTTTGAAGTTACCAGAAGCTCAGATCATCTCGCTTACTTCATTAAAAACACATGAGACGCTACACAGACAGTCTCTCTCTTCCTCCCTCCGCTCGCCTTTTAGAGCTTAGACCCTTCTCATCCATCAAGCGCCCAGATGGGCAGGAGTTACCGCATTTCATTCATCTTTTTTGCTCGGAGCATTTTCCCACATTTATATCTCAATGTGAGTAATGGAATTAATACATCACTTCATTCAGAAACGTGAGCATGTACGGCACACATATGCCTGTGCCAGTCATCTCCTCAATGGGGGGGGGAGAAAAAAAAGAAAGGAAAAAAAAAAAGATCTGAGCAGGAATGTCCCTGCTGACATCTGAAAGAACAGAAACCATTAGTCGATCCATTGAAAATTAATCAGCAATAATTAATACGTTTCTCAAGCATAAAGGACAAACACCTGCTGGTTCTAGCTTTGCAAATATGAAGATGTACTGCGTTTTATATAGTTGTACATGGAATAAGTTGGAGTTTGGGCTGGGGTTTGGGAAATTATAAGGAACATTTTTCACTCATTTTTGACATTTTATAGTCGAAACAGTTCATCTATTAGTCAAGAAACGAACTGAGAGATTAATCGCCGTTGGAAACAGTCATTAGTTGCAGCCCTACTGACATATCTCTATCAACAGCACAGGCCACACATTCGCTCGCGTGCACACGTTCCATGCGAGAGAAACAGACACGCTTCCACTGCAATAACGAGAAAGCCAGAGTTCCAACGATCTAGCCACACTTTGGCACTCGGGAGCCAGTGTCACAGGTCCAACCCACGGTGGAGAAGCACAGGATGGGGAGGGGAGGGGGGGAGAAACTCGAGACAACACCAGGCTTTAGAGGACTTCCATCTGCAGCTTCCTCCAGGAATATTACAACCCCCGTTTCCAGCCATCGTTATCCCACATCTTAATCATGAGCCTGCTAAAGGACCTGGCCTGGCCTGGCCTGGCCTGGCCTGGCCAGTTTGGATCAACATTTGTTGTTAAATTTGAAGATTACACTGCAGCAACTTTGAGCCATTTGAGTCTCCCAGCAGCCTTACAGCCTGTACCTATTGTCATGCACTGTAATGATGTCTTTCTTTAAAATTTGGCCCGTGTCTGTAGTCTTTTCCATCCAGCTGACCTGATCATTACACTATCAGGATCCCTACTGCCTGGATAAAGACCATGAATAACGATGAAGGCGGTTACTTCAGAACTGGGCCTCGGAACAAACAAAAATTGGAATTCCACCGACTCAAAGCTCCAGCCAGTCAATCACTCTGCGTCTGACAGCAGAGTCCAGTCATTTTCTTTGATTGGGCGAGTCAATCATACAGTAATATCTTCTCCAGAGCCGCAGATACATGGCTCTTCATACCGTACATGAGAAGTTGAGATGTGTAATTCCTCAAGGGGAAGGCTTCAGCCCGAGCTAAAAGATGAGGTATGACTTTGGATGATTATGTATCAGGGTCTGCTAGAATTTATTTAACATAAACATGTTTCTATGACCACACATTTCAAAGTATGACATTGTGCCTCATAACTCAAACATTATCTCCTCATGTGGCTCCAGCAGGAATGAAGGAAAAAAAAGAAAAGCAAGGATGGTAACTGCTCAGAAAGGAGGAATTCTGGGGATGCTAAAAAGCTCTGCTACATGCAGTATATCACTGAAAAACCAACCTGACACAGCTGCATTTTAATATCAGTGTGAATTTAGGTGCCACTTTCCCTGCATGTAAGCACACACACAACTCAAATTTTACAGTGGTGTAATTAAATTTCACGATTATAATCACAGCAAGATGGCAGACTCGGTGATTGCGGCTGTCATGGTAACCGAGAGACCCCCCTCAGGGTGAAGTTAATGAAATGTGGAGCAATCAGGAAAAGGAGGGGATTCCTTATCAATGGGAATCTTATTCTCTGACTCTACTACTAAAGCTATTAATAACTGCCAGGCCTTCCTGTGGATGGATGATGCAAAATACAAGTGGCTTTCCAGGAAACCGAAGCTACTCCCTCACGCACCGCTGCGCCGGAGCACCGGTTACAGTTTACATGCTGACTTATAAACTGAAATCCAATGAAATCCCCCCCTCAATATTGACTATTTGGTTTACTTCATGTCTCTGATGGTGGTCTGGGAGGTAAATAAAAACACCGACACGGATCCCAGGCATCGACAGCGAGCAGTGAGTGAAAGATGGAGCTAAGGTAAATATTTCCACTAGCTACTTGTGGAGCCAGGGAAGAGGAAAACAATCTTATTTATGTTACTTGAGTTTTTTAGTTGGCTGTCATCTGCTAGCTATTCAACACTGCGGGGAGTGCGTGCGTTGCATTTCTACACTTGTGAGTCCCTTTGCCGCTCTTAATTTTGAAGGTGTTCATTTAGCATTTAAAGTAGTTGGTGTTAGGATTTGGGTTGGGCTGGGGTACAGGTCATGGTTAGGAATATAACTGAGTGAGGTAAAGTTAGGCTTGTGGAGGAGTGTGTGTTGTGTGTATGCTCGTGTGTGTGAGACTGAGAGAGGGAAGGGGGGTGGGGGGGGGGTCTGTGAGTCACTTTCCGATATTTGTACTCAGACGGCGATTTCCCATGCATAAGAAACAAAACCCAGGAAGAAACAGTTCTGGGATACAATTAGAGAGATTTTTCTTTGAGCTGCAACATTTGGGTGGGAAGATGCTTTCTGTTTTTTTCCCCTCACCCTCTTTGTCTGCTGGCAGCGCTCTGTGATTACTCTATGATATTACACAAAAAGCCTTTACTTTGTATTTCCCTTGTAGTGCCTTTGCGTTCGTAATTAACAATTCAGAGTCATACATCTAACTCTGTCATGAGGCAGTTACAGGATAAAAATCATATAAGCACATAATATAACGTGACTGAAAAAGACAAATTTTTCCTCTCTTGTGGGTTTTGCGGGAGCCACAGAGCGGACAACGGTGTATACACTACAAGCAGAATTTCAGTGTCAATGTGGGTGGCGACTGCGCAATTTGATTACACTGTGTATCTGCAGAGTTTACAGTAAACTCTCAAGATTGCTTGAGATTTGCAAACGAATAAAGCGTCAGCTTGGACATTCCCTACAGTAATACCATTAGAATAAACAACAAAAAAGTCCCAGAAGACTGTGGATGGTGGTTTTATATTTCATCGTGAAAAAAAAAAAAAAAAAAAAAAAAAAACACAAAATTGATGGAAGCTTGAAGCTGAGATTTAAGAATATCTGATGTAGGTTTTCATGATTCATGAATGGAAGAATGCGATGCAGAAACAAAGCCAAAAGTGACGCCAACATACACCCCCAAATAAGATGATGTACAATAAAGGGAATGGGGGTTGGGGGGTAATGGGTATTATTCAGTCACCTCCCCCAATATAAAGTCATTCAGCAGATGCTATTTTCTAAGAGGTGCAAGTGTTTTGAGCGCGGCCATGGTGAGAATCAAGCCCCTGACCCCTGAGTCAGTAACATGCTCATCCATTCAGCTGCATAGAACCACTTGAAGTGCGAGGTTAACAGCACACTGTTTACTTTGTTGATAAGCTTGGCAAAAAGACTCGGCAGTGAACTGAATGAACAGTCCTCTCTGCCTTGGCACGTTTGTTATTGACAATGTTAAAAAAACACAAGCAAAAAATGGCAATAGCAACATTTATCATCACAGCACTTATTGACTAATAAATGAAGATGAATAAACAGATCCTTTCACAGGGAGGTCAGAGGTCAAGCTGGACACCCCAGCTGTCACACTCCAATCTGGCCATCCCAACATCAGATTAACTTCTAGTCTTGGCTCAGTCCATTCTTTATCCTCTAAAAACTTCATGAATTAATCCAATATAAATATCTAAATATGACAAAATGTTTTTATTGCCACAACTGTGAAAGTATCCTTGGTTTATTAGTCCTGCTTCTGTAATGGAGAACCTGCTCCTATACGCAGCTGATGTGAGTAATTATAAGTTGTTTGTACAAACATGAGCTCTACTCAGTTGCAGGCGCACCAACAGATATCCATATGGTTCCTGTTAGAGAACGTCTTGCTGCACGCCTCATCACTCTGCAAGAAACCAAACTCTTACTGGTTGTATGCAAACCAAAGGCTGAGGCTGCTGAGGCTGCTGAGGCTGCTGAGGCCGGTATAGTATATACTGCAGAGCTGGAGCACGCGGGACCATGTAAGTGGATAGTGTAATAATGCAAAGATCCGTATCCCTCCTTACAGCAGAAAACCAGGAGCTGTGGACGACAGCCGACACCAGATATGACTAGAATAACTATTGTGGCGAGGTGCTTAAATATGCCCCTGGGTTCCCATTTTTAGATTCTGGCCATGTAAACATATACAGACAGAAGTGGCGGCTATAAATACACCTCGTGTTAGAAAAACCATATAGCTGTGTCAGAATCTATTTGCTGAATAGCAAAACTACCCAAAATCCTTCTTGGCCCTTCTACAGGGATAGTCCCTCTGCGATCTCTCTGTTCTGTTTTCTTAATCATACAGTAAAGAGGAAACCATCAGCTGTAGCTATAATGGTCCAAGTGCCTTGCTCATAGGCACACACACAGCAGTACTTCATGCCTTGCATTCATTCTAGAAAAAAAAAACCCACACTGTCACATCAGTTGGTCTCTCCAGGAAATAGTTCAAAATGTGCTGGCCCACTTTGTGCACTTCATGATGGTGTTTCCCTTTTAGTGGTTCTGTCCTCCCTCCAAAACAAAGTGTATTTGCTCTAAGTTTCCAAACCCTGGGGAAGAAATCACTGACTTGCTGTTATAAAATAGTTCCATAAGTCATAATATGCCTATATACTGGCCTATTAGACTAACATCCCTTTCGTGTTTAGCATAGAATTTAAATGGGAATCCACTCTTTTCCCTTTTTTTTCCCCAACCTGGCTTTTTAGCTTTTTAGCTGTGAACGGTAATCAATAATCAACATGAGGCTATGCTGCATCACCACCATGATTCATTTATCTTTTAATGCTATTGTAGTCTCCTCCAGTATGGTCTCCCACATATCACAGTATAGCCCGGCCAGCTACCAGCTCATGCATGCAAGGTGCAGATGCAGGGTGCACCCCTCTAACGTGGAGAACCAGAAGCTTCCACCCAGCGGGAGCTCATTTCTGTACGTTTCTGCGTTTACACGATCAGAGGCATCAGTGGACGTGAACACACAGAGAGATGAGAAGAAAAAGGAGCTGTCACTTACATTCATCTGACCCAGTCCGCTGCTCTGGATGTGCGCTGTAGATATCCCCTCCAAAAACCTGATTAGTATGCAAACGGTTTTCCAATTCCCCCCCTCAAAGACAGACAAGCCACCAGGACAAAATGTTGAACGGAGCCCCGCTGGCCAGCTGGACTGGGGCTTTTTGTTTGTTTGTTTTTACATAATATCCACAAAAAAATGACAGTTGAGTCAATTCCACAGATTTTCTAATCCAGTAGACCGGCACTAGATACCAGATTACTCCTTCCAGTGAAGGGTCTTCCTGCGTCCTCGTTCCCCGTGTCAGGTGAGCGCGTCTGGATCAGCTGGAAAGCTCAATGGTGTCTTTGCTGTCTGCGGGAGAAAAAGAGCCGTCTCCTGCCCTGCAGTGCTCTGCCCTGCCTGTCGCTGATCTTAAACGCTCCTCTCCTCTCTTTCTCCTTCTCTCAGCATCCAGTCACTCAGACACAGCCTGTGTGTGTATGTGTGTGTATGTATGTGTGTGTGCTAAAGACAGAGCCGCCGCTTCGGGGCACCGTGCACCTCACAGACTGAAAGCCGACTCCTCCGCCACAAGGCCCAGCCCCCCCCCCCCCCACTCCTCTCCATACCCTCCTCCTCCTCCGCCACCTCCTCCCTTCACTGACTTGGGCTGCTAATTTATTCGGGTAGCTACACAAAAGGGGGGACAGAGGAGAGGGAGGCTGTGGAATACAGTAGGCTGTGAGCGGAGAGAGGAGGCTGGAGAGCAGACTCTGGTGCCCCCCAGCTCCGCTCAGTGGAAGTAAAGTCAAGACAAAGGAGCGCGCCATGCACGATCAAAAGAGGAGTTTAAGTCAGCATGGCGCATTATGCATGAATGTGATTCATTAGCAACATAATTAATCATCTCCTTCTTCGTGGACTCTCAATATTGTGATACGATATTGATCACACCAGCGTAGATAATTCTATAAACATTTAAAGAATTTATATATTTTATCTCACAATTTCATGTCTATTAAAAAAAATCATCAGAATAATAATCATATTTGGATGTAAGGTTTATACTAACTCTGAAGATAAATTATGTATTTTTATACCCACAGTGCATAACATTTAGATTTTAAATTTAAGTATGCAGGGGAAAAAAGTATAGGTATAGCCTATTGTTTAATGAAATTTGAATGAAAATGGCCATAATTGTGTAAGATGAATAACACTTTTGTGCATAAAGTTTGTCAACACACAGGCCTATCTAATTCTTTTTTTTACACAGGTGATTTAAAGTTCCTCTGCAGACAAATTTTAAACGATAAAATACACTGCTATGATATAATATTTTGTTTAACATGGTTTTCGCACATAAAAAATGAAAAAAAATTAT
The DNA here is from genome assembly GCF_021018895.1 of Seriola aureovittata. Taxonomy (NCBI): domain Eukaryota; kingdom Metazoa; phylum Chordata; class Actinopteri; order Carangiformes; family Carangidae; genus Seriola; species Seriola aureovittata. The sequence goes on along the minus strand of NC_079378.1, from coordinate 6,668,672 downwards.
AATCAAAAACCGGGTCTGTAAGCACATCAACACTTACTTCCTCATTGAGAAATCTGGATCCGGTCTTATGCCCCGCCCACCACCGCTGCTTGCACTACCTGACAGGTGAAAGCAGAGAGTATCAATATGATTGGCAGAAGAAACATTGGAGAGACTCAGCCACATGTTTGAGGCTCAGTCAGAACCAGACTGAGGAGTTTTTGAGGAGTTTCTTGTGCACCAAAATCAGCGATTAAAAGACTCATGAGAAAGGTAAGCCTAGTTAATTGGTTCTGTTGTTTGTTAGCTTGTAACTGGCAGTGGTTGACACAGTGTAGTGGCTGTGTTAATGCAAACTCTTGCTTTGTACTGAGATGGTTTCGGTGACCGGTGAAAGAGCACTGCGTAAACTGTTGTGCACCAAAATCGGCAAACTTGCAGACATAGCAGAACGGTTAGCGTAGTTAGCATCTTTTATTTGTTGATGCTGTTTGTTAGCTTGCAACAGACAGTAGCAGACACAGTCTTAGTTGTCCTAATGCAAATTCCCGCTCTCTGTATCAACAAGGTTTCAGATTTATTTAACCCCGCCTCCCCCGTCCCCGCAAGTTGACGGATTGGTTTCTAAGGTTTTATGACGTATGAATCCCTGGCTGTCTGAATGTGTTTTTATGAGACTGTCATTGGTTCACTGCAGTTCCAAGGTGGAAATACTCAGTCATGACGTTGACTGCTTATTTCGCTCATAATATGTCTTGTATTATATAAAAACCATCATATGGACATGTTAACAAGGTTAAAAACTTGCTTTTCATCAGAGGTCTTTTACTGTGATATATTGGCAACTATTAGGTAAAATACAGGCATATTAGAATAATTCAAAAATAACCCTAATACTGCCGTTACATTGAAGGTATTAATTTACAACAAGTTTTAAATATCTGGATGTAAAAGCTTCAGGCAGACCAGACAACCAGAGAGAGGAAGTAGCTGAGGAGGCTGGGCTGACGTTCAGACACACACAGACATTCACGCACACCCACTTACACACCCACTTACACACACACACACACACACACACACACACACACACATCCTTTGGGTTGCTAGCGTCAGCAAGATGGGAGCTATGCATCACCCCAGATTTAAGGTCAAGTATCCACCTGCGTGGCTGCAGAGCAAGGGAGGAGATGTGTGTTGGAGGAGGGAAAGACGGTGTGGATGTGGGAGGTGTGAACACGGGGGGGGGGGACAGTTAGTGTGTATGTCGCAGTCACTGCTATGGGAAATGGTGCATAAACACTTTTACTTGTGAGTGTATATATTTACCCAAACTGACTGTGACGTGATGACCAGACACGACGGACTCAGCCTCATTTAACTCTACAGGAGGCCCATTTTTTTCATCAAAAATAAAAGAAAAAAAGAATGTAGACAGCAATGACCTTTGAAAAACAAGCATTATGTCCCTGTTGTCCCATATTGTGACAGTGGTCACTTGGGGATTGAACCACCAGCCATGGCAGCATTAGTGTCATGTGCTAACTCTTAAAATTCACAAAGTATAAAATCAAATCCCAGGGGAGCAACAAAGAAAAAGAGGATGGAAAGGCAGTTACTGTTTTCCTAAAATTAAAAAGGTTAACATACATTAACTAATAATATCTATTACCCTTAACTGAGCAGATATTTTGTGTAACCTGTGTAGTACTTAACTATAGTTTAAATCCTTCTCACTAACCAGAACGTGCTTGGTTTTGTCATAAATTGGGAATATGAACTTTGGAGTCACACACAGTGACAACTGTAGTAGAGAAGAGCAATCTAAGTTAAATTTGTTTGTGCCCTGTATTTTGAGATCTCCTCTTTTGCCACTTTTAAGCCATCTACTCCTTTCAGCTATATAAAGCCATAAAGATACCACCTGGGTTTCTAAATTATTAGCATAATCAAGCAACATGCCAACAACAGAGTCTGAAGCAACATTACAATGCTGGTCTTGTGTTGTTATCACAGTTCCAGTTGATCCAATGTGAAATCCAACTCCTACTCCCACCGGTCTCACCTCCTGACCGAACCCAAGGCCTCAGATACGCTTGCATTTCTCTGATAACATACCAAAGGGTTAACATGAGAAGATGCAGTTTATAGATGAGGTAGAAAATGATCCACTAGTCAATGGAGCTTTCTCCCTGCTGGCCATGAGTTATGAGGGCTCTTATTTGCTAAAGGGCTGGTTGGCAGGAAAAGACCTGACGGCATAAAAAACCTGTGTCAATCGAAAATGAACACATCTCTTTTAAGGTTTGGAAAATATCTTTGTCTCAACAACCACTAAAACCAAAGTGAATGAATGAAAAAATAGATAAGCAAACAAATAAAAAAAAATGTTTTCCTGCTCCCAGGGTCCCTTAGGCTCTCAAATTTTATCTGTGTCCTTGTGAGCATTTGTCTGTCTGTCTGTATGTATGTGTGTGTGTGTGTGTGTGTGTGGTTGCGTGTGTGTAAAATCATTGCATATGTTTGTGTTTGTGAGCGAATTTATTCGGCATCGAACTTGCTGTGTCAAAACTTGCCACAGAGTAGCAATTACACAGCTTTAACCAGGAGCAGATGGCTGAGGAGTGACACTTCTGGTGGGGCTCCCCACGAAGGAGGAGACCAGCGCAAGATTTATATCGCTGCCGCACACATTCATAAACGTAAAATCTCTCTCCACCTCTCTATCAAATGCGCATATACATACGCTCACATGTACACGCACACAAACATGTATCATGAACATGGAGTACCGTCAAAGGATTTATTTGGCTCCTGTGTGCCTGTGTTTGTCCTTCCCTCCCTCTAACCTCAAAATCCACATGACCACAATAACCCCGCTCCACATTTCAAACCTTTAGCACACCTTCTAGATTTATATTCCGTCAAGTCATAGATAAGCCTTATATTTATTCCATCTGCATGAATTCATAACAAAACTGATTAAACCATCAGTCACGGAGCTGTAAATTCCCAGAGACTCTCAAGAAATTACTTAAAGGTCCCATATTGTATAAAGTGAGATTTCCATGTCCTCTTTGACTATAAAGCAGGTCTAGGTTCTATAGCAATACTTTGAAAGTATCAAAGCGCTCAGTCCACAGAGAAATGCACACAGCCTGTATTCAGAAACTGAGCTTTGAAATGAGCCATCGGGCCTGCCGTAAAATTGTGATGTCACAACAAAGCAGTCACTGCTCTCAGCCATGTCCCAAGCCTGCCCACCTTTCAACCTTGCAGGATTTGGTTTCTCTGAGTGTTTACCCGAAATCTGCTATATTTTTATTCAATCACTCAAAAAACAGTCAGCCAATCAAAAGAGAGGTTCAGATCCTCTCTTCTGATTGGCTCACCAACCTGTTGTTAGAGCTCCAGAGAGAAGCTTGAGAGAGGAGACGTAAAACTACACTGAGATGGTTTCTGTTACTTAAAACCACAAATATATCTTCTTTTGGATCAACACTGAAATAACACGGGAAAAGTGCAAAATATGAGATGCTTAATCTGGACGTTACAGGATCATATTATACTCTGTAGCGATCTGAATTACCTTGGAGCTGACCCTGCTTATGGTCATCATGAACACAACAAAGAAATAAGGTGGTTTACTAACGGCTAGTAGCTGCGAGGTCATTTGGAAATGCATCGTTAGGAGCTAATGGAGGGGGCTTGTCTATATTGGCTGTTCTCTCTCTCTCTCTCTCTCTCTCTCCCACAACCACACATACAGTTGTCCGCAGCAATGTGATGTCTCTGAGGCAGTAAATTGGCCAAATTGACATGTTTGCATATGCAGTGGACTGAAACTAATTTTTAGATTTCATCACTTAAGTAAAAAAAAAAAAAAAAAAGAAGCCAGTGAATACTGTAACATAACAAATAATCTTCCTCTGGGCGAATTCCTTTTTAAAATTATGTCTGAAACAGTTCTTTGACTGGCAGGCAACACAATATCCTAGTTCCATATGTCCTGGCAGCTCCATCCCTAAAAGGGGCTTAATGTGTCTGTTTCCACCACGTCTTATTTCATTCAACTGTTATCACTTCATCTCCTTGGATTCGGTCCCTCTCCTGACACACGAGCTCATATCTCCAGCGCTGATGCATACATGGACTTTCTTATTTCTGACCACTTAACTCTGTCTCTCTCTCTCTCTCTCGCTTGGCCTTACACACACTTTGACCCCCGTGTCCATTGCAGGTGTCAGCCCCTTTGCTATCTGATCCACCTTTCCTGTGCGACAGGATGAGATGAGGTCACAGCTCCACTCGGTGACTCTGCCAAGAACGGAAAGAGCAGTGGCTTAATCAGACCTTCCTTTCCCATGGCCAAAATATCACAGCACGTCATTAATTAGGGTTCCTTTTCAAAAAATAGTTCTGTAACTCTTGTGGGCAAAGACAGCTTGTTACCTTATATTCACAGTTAATGAAAAGTCTGGAAAATATGAGTTTTTTTTTTTTAATTTAAACAAATCTGATGAAAAGAAAAATAGACAATGCAATGATCCTACTAATGTGTGTTCCCTTCTGTGACATAGACCTCCACTGTTGGCCCCAAAAGGCTACTTAAAACACTGAGCAATACTGCTGAACTGGGTGACACGTTCTTTCATTACAATGAACACACACACACATACACACATACACATACACACACACTGTAATTTATTTTAAATGGAGTGAAATCAAGTGAAACTATGTATTTGTGATTCATTTTTAAACAGAGGCATTTTCAGTGGGAATAAAGCTCGGGCTGAGTGCCACAGGCAGGGCGTGGAAGCCATAAAGTATTCAGAGATGGACTATAGCACATTGTTGTTTTTGTTTTGTTCTGTGGTATTATAATATGAAAAATATATATAAAAAAAAAGCCTTTTAAATCTTTAGTCTTGTTAATTTCAGGTAAGTTCAACAGCAGCTTTTAGCCAGTCGCATCTTCAAAATCCTGGACATAACAAAAATCTAGATTTACTGTATTTACAATAACACTATGAACACTTTCATTTTTTTTTTCTCAAGTGCCTTCCTATGCCTCTGGCAACAAATAGAGTTGTATTTGTCTTCATCTGTGCCTGCAGGGTATTCTTAGTGAGATTATTATAGCTTACTTTTACTCTGAGGCCACTCTGCCTACCGTGCAACCATCCATACTCTGGCCCAACGACTTTGGCTGTTCTTTCAAAGCTGCTACGTTGTGCATTTCTGCAGATGTCACTAAAAGGGAACCAATACTTAAGTATATAGGAATAAGGTTGTATGTGTATGTGAATCTGTGGGAGAGGTGATGTTGTTCTGCCAGCAGATGAAAAAAAAAACGTTTACTTCCTTTTGTTGGGTGTTGGCATCATGTTTCCTGTTGGTTATGTGCGGTTTCCTCCAGACTTTTTTAGGACTTTCAGTGAATTTTTTTTTTTTTTTGCATGTGCATTGTTTGTGTGAGTTGTCTGTATGGACGTGTGCAGCATTTGGACTATTTTAGTGGGAGACTGTGAGGATAAATAGACCGAGGGATGACGGAGCAGGAAAAGGTGCATTGTTATCAGCAGCTCAGAGTGATAGTGCTTCCCCAGAGCTTCATTAAATGAAATCACACAAAATGCTCCACATCCAAGCAGAAATTACGTCTGAAATAGAAAATGTGTTTCGAGTTGTGATATCATCGTGGCAGCTACTTACCCCTCAAATACCTGCTGTATGCGGCACAGTGCTTTCAAAATCCATCATGAAATCCTCTTTTCACTCGGCTAAGATTTCCGCCAATTCTGAGCCTCATACTTCAGCCTTATCGCCAATGACGTCATCTTCATAATGTGCTTAGAGTTGAAAGAAATGTTAAAAACTTGTCTCTTCTCTGACTGAACTGTTATAAATACAGAGCCTTTACATCAGAAGCTGGCCTACTTCCACTTGGCAAGTTTCTCCTGAACATGACCTCCCAGCATTTAACAGAGCATTCACTGAGAATCTTATCTTATATGTTCAAGCATGAAGGTCATAACTTTTTTTATTATCAAGCAACAATCTTTAGGTGAAGAGTCAAATCAGGAAAACAGCAGTACAGGGTTTTTCTTTTTTGCTGCAGTTGTAATGCCCCTTTGCTCCCTCTGTATCTTTACATGCAGGCTGATATCAGAGAGGGAGATTAAACAGTTCCTCTGACGAGCTTCCAGCTTTTGTACAATGGAGGAAATTTATGGGTCGCGATCCATCCGAGGTTCTCTGGTGCCGTTGGGAATATCACTGCACTCACTTCTAACATATCTCTCTCATGAAAACAAAGCAGTATCACAGTTCGGTCAAGTGTGGTTATCCCACTTGTTCTTTGCACAAGAATCGGGATACAAATCTTAATTTTGCCGCGGGGACTTTCTCCAACATCATCACACATCATTTCCGAAAGCTGTGGCAGCTGGTGTAAATATCAGTGTGTATAATTTAGGATCCAGAGGGTGTTTTGGCTGCTATTACTGTACATCCCTTCGCTTAGGGCTCCTTTTTTTTTATTTTATTATACCTTTTTACAAATCTTCCTCCCTCCTCTTCTTGTCACTATCCTGATCTCTTTCTTCGCATTGACCCGGACGTTACATCAACACAGTACCTGCAGACTGCATCCTCCTCTCGACACTCTAGTCACACTACTCCTCACTAATTTATCTCCCCTTGACACCTCACTTCCTCCTTCCTCCCTCTATCAGAATATTTTATTGTTTCGAAGCGAATGCATTAAGCAGGCCAATACATTAAATCAAGATGGCCTCAGTCTAAAAACAGCGATTGTTGAGGATGTGAGAAAAGTATTTAGCTGCTGGCTAACAGATGTGCTTTAAAATCTTGGCGACCACGAAATGTGGGCTTAATGGACTGATAAGAATTAATTAAGGGAAATGTTTCCTAATTTGATTTGATATGTTCCACTGATGACAATATAAAACATCCTGTAGCTATATCAGCTCTTCAGTGCTGTGTGGTTACGGCAAACTGTTTTGAAAAATGAAATGTCACCGTTACTAAAAATACTAAAAATGTGTGCAGAAAGTGGAATATCAGCTACAGCAGCTATAGAAATACCTGCTCCTATTCTCGAACTGGTTCATTACACTTGGTGAATGGCTGCTGAAAAACTTCTTTACCTCACAATGTGCTTCTAATACAAGAGTCTAGCAAACAGGAAGTAGCCAGAGCTGAGAACTTCCTGTATAAGCCCATCTATTGGCCAGCTTCTGTACTATGGGCACAGGAGGTTCCTGTCCTCAGTGTGTGTTTGTGTTTGTATGTGTGTGTGTGTGTGTGTGTGTGTGTGTGTGTGTGTGTGTGTGTGTGTTTGTGGTGTGTGCCATTCAGCATTCCATCCCCTTCTGCTTCCTTCCCTAAACCCCGAGCCTCCTGTTGCACAGCATCGTGGGAAAGAGCGCGCCTCACCTCTGCACACCACGCTCGCTCACTCACCACACACATAAAGCAGCAGAGGCGGGGACAGATTTAGTGGATGTTGCGAGCCAGATGTGACGCCGTGTTTGTGCTCTTACGACTCTGTGCCACTAATTTGCCACATGGACTGCCGTGATTCCATATTTCGAGTGAATGACAGATTGATAACAAGTCTGTGTGTGTGTGTGTGTGTGTTGGTGCCGGGGGGGGGGTGCTGAAAAACAGAGATGTGTGTTATTTTGCTTTGTAAGATGACAAATAATCTGATCTTTCTTTGCATGACAAAGGTTAATGTTCTGGACCGGATGAAGAAACCTGACACACGCACACACACACACACACACACTCCCTTTTGTTGTTCTATCACCCCCCCCCCACCCTTCCCCAAAATAAAATTTGCAGCTTAATGTGACAACACTTACTCGTCTGTTTATGTCTCTATGTGTGTGGTGCGTGTGTTGTGGGACGTTCCTAACCTTGGCTCGGCCAGTAAAACGTGTGTGTCAGAGACTTCAGAGGAAGAGGAAGATGAGAAGGTCAAGTGCGTAGGGGGGAGATAAGTCGACCCTCGCGTTGGTCCACTCTGGATCAGCTGCTTCCTGTTTATTGTTGCGCCGAGGTGTTGTCCTATGAAGATAACAAGGCTTTGACTTTTGACTCTGGCGGAACAGAAGCACATCCTGCGACGGATGCCATATTGTTCAGGGCTTTGACACAAAGTCATCGCACAACCACTGTGACCTGCACATCCACTCACGTTTGTACGTCATAGTGGATCATAGTGCAGCGTTATGATTGAATGGCTTTTCTGTAAAATAGCTGTTTGCCTTATCATTATTATTACTATATTCATTATTCACCATCCGTGATTCGACTGTAATTATCGTCAGCCAACATTGCTTGCACGCAGGCTGGATTATAATTAGCTGGTTGTAGGATAAATGGTGAACTTTGTGTGTTTACAGCTAACACTGAACCCCCCATTTATGTCTCAGCACCACAGAAAGAGACCTAACACGTGAAATCCCCAAACATTTTGAAATAAATGAGCACAGCTTATTTGAACTTATGCAGAGATCTTTGACTGCTGCTGACACAGCGTATAAAACTCAGCCGGTCACCTGGCTTTAACATACAGAGCACAAAACTATCCTTTAAGCACAATCTGTTATTCTTTCAATAAAACCGAGGGTGTACGTTTCCATTAAGACAGAAGGAGCCGATGGATCGCATTCAAGGTTTTACGATACAGTGTTCTGAAAACTTTACTTATCTTCTTGGAATCAGAGAGCGGGAACTTAAGGCCACTTTGAGTCTGGAAAACGGTCAAGAAAAACTCCAAAATCGGCTTTGTAACTCTCACAGCTGTCTGTGGCCGGGGCCAGGGCAGAAGCTGGAGAATATTCTTGGTCCTTCCTAGAGTGTGATTTATGTCGAGTCCAGTCTTCTCCCACTGCTTCCTCTGTGTTTGATTGTTTGTTTTTTTGGAAGAGTTTAGGATTTCTTTTCCAATAAATTGCCGGCTGCAGAAGGACAATAAGCAAGATAAGGTAACGCTGGTTTCCCTGGTGCCACACACAGTACAGGTCACAGTGTGTTTACATTATGAAAGGGCCTGTCTGAGCTTTTTTAGAAGGATTAGGGCCAGGGGGATGGAAAGTCTCCAACAAAGCTCATATTTGTTCATAAGGATGTTTGGGCTAGTTTGGCAAAATGACAAAAGTATACAGAGACTTGGAGAAAGACGGAGAGAAACGGCGGAGTTAAGTTGAGGCCACAGTTTAAAAAAACAGGACAAGCCGGTGCAGCTCAGGTTCTGTACATGAGTATTGTAAATTTCCATGGGAACCGATCACTGGATGCTTGTTCAAAGGCATATTTTATCTCTTTTGGACTGGACCGTTACAGACAGACCTCTCTGCTCTCAACTGCTGCAGCCATTAACAGAGGAGTTGCGTGAGGAGCTAAAGGAGAAGGACAAAATAAAAATCCAACGAAAGGCCGCTCCAACAGTCTGAATAACAAGATGAGTGTGTTTTACTTCAGGGTTCTGAAACCCCTTCAGCTCTGCGGTGTCTCTATATGATCTACTTTGCTTTCAGTGCGTGTCAACCTCCACACAGGGGGGTTATTTATCTCGGCTGATGTAACAGATGTAACCTGTGCCTGTCCCTCAACATGTGACCCGGACCATGTAGCCCACATCATCCACAGTCTCCCATGAGAGGCCCGCACACACACACAGACACACACACACACACACACACACACACACACACACACACACACACACACACACACACACAGACAGACATATTTTTGTAAACACATTTAGAAGGACCTGGGTGCATAGTAAACAAAGTAAATAAGGTTAAGTCTAGACTCTACACTGATAAGAGCTGGAGACGGACAGGAGCCACTGATAATGTGCCGTGTGTTTTTCACATTTAGAGTTTCTAATGACAGTCGTGCTCCTTCCCAAAACTAACTCGCTAAACTCAATTTCAAGCTAACTGCCGCTGTCTTCTTTCCATGCGCAAATGTATGGAATTGAATTTTCATTTATGTGCAGTACATAAAATAGACGAATAAGAAACATATATGTAAAACCTATTAGGAATTGGAACACTTTCATATATTGACATATATTTCTAGCCGATACAAATATGTATGTTTATGTACGTATGTTCATATTGTACACAGATTGTTACATGTTACAATTTTTAAATGAATGAGAAATTCTAAAAACATATATAAAGCATATAAAATATTTTATGTGTTGTTTTAATAAACTTGCATGTATAGATTCATACAAATATATATTGGTAATATATATGCTTGTGAATATATGTACATATACAAATTTTACTATGGGTATTTCATATATGTTCTGAATGTATATCTTCACATATCCAGAGGATGTATATATGTGATAATAATATATAGGTGACATATATGGCAACATCACTCTTGATATAGGGACATATATGTTATGTAATACATTTCTGTATGGGTTATTTCATGACCGTTATCGTATACGTATCATTACCGGGAGGAAATAAATAAAAAGAAAAGACATACAGTAACATAATCTCTAGTAATGATTAGTCGAGCTCAACATCAGTTCTCTTTTAATGTTGTTATATTAAACTGCTCCAAGCTCAGGTCTGCTTTTGACCATCAGCGAGTCCCTCCACAGAGGATTTAACTTTCTTGTCCCATGGCAGCTCTGCAGTCAGTAAGACCTAAATATTTACAGTGCCTTGCTGCCATCGAAACACCCTCTCTATATGACATATTTATTCAATTACGCTTCATTTCACAGAGACAAAAAGCGCAGTGCAGATCTCGGCCAAGTTGTGAGCATTTTCCACCAACAACTGCACAGTCCCGAAGGCTTTGATTCAAAACAGACCGAGAGAAACTTTGGATGCATGTATGACATTTGTTAAATACTCTCTGTAAACCATTTTGACTGGTGAGGAAATCATAAACACTACTTTTGCACGAGTCAAGGTCCAGGTACGCCGCTTGGAGCCGACAGCGTGGTGAGGTATTTTTTGGAAGCAGGCCTTTGGCTTTACAAAGAGCACTGTATGAGCTACTAGTTACCTACCACAAGGGAGGTATTCTCCAATTTACAACTGTATTTCTCTTTTATTGAACATTTGTTATTTTAGCATGAATACCTCCACAAGTTCACGGATAGCTAGGCCACGACATAAAGTAGGGAGCTTTCTAACTTGCAGTACAGATATTTTCAAATAGTCCAAAACATTTCTTCGCAACCCTAGACTGAAAAAAAGTCTGTCTGCGTATATTTCTTTTAAATGATAGTAAATGAGTGAGAACACTATGAATGTAAGAGGATGCCAACACTGTCAGCTAATTTTTCATTCTTTTTTCCCAGCGTTCCTTCTCCCATATGAGTTTGGAATATAATACATGTAGTTACATGGTTCAGCAAAAGTAAAATACTGCTTTAAAAGATCTGGTCTGACATCTTGGCAGAGCCTCCCTTTGATCAGATTTGTGCTGTAGGACAAGAAGAACGGTTTTAGTTCCACCTGCGTGTTTTCATTATCTGTCTATATCACTACAGTGCATGCTAACACACAGATACACTGTGTTTGATTAGTGGAGGGTTCAGCATAGCATTGCACAGTGGTGTCTGAGCACGAAGGGGTGAAGCTGCCAGCTCTGATGCTGGCATGAAATATGAAGTTGATCGCCAAAATAAATAAAAAGTGTTAATTTTGCTCTTTTGTTTGTGTGTGTGTGTGTGTGTGTCATCTCTAATGTTTACTTTATGAGAAAACTACCACATTTTTCTTTATCCTGGGTGCTTTGGGAGAAACCCACCCATGTCTCAGTCCCTTCCATGAAACATAATAAGGCAGTCTTCATTCCCCTGTTCCCTGTGATGCAGTAATGGTGCCTATCGGGGAGACGGTCAGCTGCCAGGTACCTATGAGTACAAAGTTGACATCATCATGACTTCATTTTATTTTTGCCTGGTCTCTGGTTTTTCAAAATCAGTCAGTCAGAGAAATCTGTAAACTTGGATACTGGAGTGTGCTGACATTTTTTTTAATACAAAGCTTGCACCCTTCTCCTTCTTTATTTTGTTCTGCTCTCAACTTTTCTTTTCTGTCTCTGTCGCTCCCTTCCATTCCTAAACTAATTGTTGCTTTTCTTTCTGAGTTTACCTCAGAGGCCTGACTTCATGCTCTCTTATGAAATATCACTGTGCTTTGCAGAGGCAGTGTGTTTCATGTTGGTGGAGTGTGTTGGGTGAGGGGTGCAGAGGGATTGGGGGATATAAGGGGGGGGGTCGTCTGTCTTCCAAGCAACCGCCGTTTTATTCCCAAATTTTCCATGCATTAAGCAGTTATTATTTAACTAGAGCAGCTTTCATACAATCACATTCAAACGCGCCATACACATGCACGCCATCATGCCCATGCCATAGAGACAGTTGTAAGCGGGGCTTACATGAGGACAGAGCAGTCACTGCGTTTCCCATCATTCTCTGCACACACAGATAGCCCTAAATGGAAAAGCAAGGTGGTGTATGTGTGTGTATGTGTGTGTGCAACCGCGACCAGAAAATCTGCTGCACCGCTTAGGTTACCCACCGGCTGTCCACATCAGAGTGACCACTGATTTCTGAGCTCTGTAATCACCCATACACAGGACTATTTTGGTGCAATCTGACTATGGATTAGACAGCAAATTGCCAGGGATAGTGAGCGTTTCCATGGAGAGGGTGGAAGTTGCTTGTAAGGAATAATAAACAGAGTTAGATTAAGATTAGATGTGACGGCCTGAGAGCGGTGGCAGCTGGAGAAGTGTGTGTGTGTGTGTGTGTGTGTTTGTGTCTGTGTGTGTGTGTGTTTGTGTGTGTTTATTTAAAAGCATAAGGAGGAGAACAAGGAGGTTTTATATGGGACAGAACATTGCAAAGTACTGAGTAAAGGCAAAAACTATTTTCTGTTTCATCCTCACACTTAATCAGCTCCATTTGTGGATGTCTTACTGATGACTTCTTCCTATTAATCAGTTGGGTGTAATGACAAGCTGACATAGCTGTAAATGTTTTTACTCAGGCTCACACATATGTGTCGGAGACCCACAAAGTTGTCCCAAAGTTGAATTCATTACAGAGCTTGCGGTTGTAGCTGTCATGAAAGGCAGCAATTCGCTCCTTTAATGAATTAGAATATGAAAACTCTGTCACAATCCCTCCGGTCTTAAGCGCTCCATCGTGTATTTATTAAGTGTGACTCTCATCCACTGGCAGACTGCTGAGAGATTGGCATGTATATACCACGCACAGTATGCGTCAGCCACGTATGCATACACAACAGCACGGAAAAGATTCAGCATAGCATGTGAGCCATCTTTCAGAGACTCGGGGGGGGGGGGAAATAAACAATGAAAACATGCTTTACACAGACAAACAAAAAAAAAATGTCAGTGATGATTTGAACTGGAAAGCTCAGTATGTATTCCCTGACACTGCCACATCTTCTGTCAGTTGCTTCCTATCCACCATCAGCAACAATATATAACACGTATACACAACTTCAGCAGAATACTTCAACAATAACAATTGAAAGAGACACACATCTTTTTCTGCTTTGGCGAGGAATGTTATCATAAGTTGTGATGAAATAACGCTGCATGATGGATATATTAAGTATGCTTTTTTTGCAATCAACTTTATATCACGGCACGTCAGAGCTCATTAATGAGACAAAAGACCCAGAGTGCCGGTAAAGTCAGTAAGTATGCAGATGGTATGCAAATCATGCCAAAGAGAAAGAATCTGCTCTGGCTCCATCAGTGATAGTGGTTTACATTACTGAAGAAATAACATGACCGTGCAATGAATCGTCTCAGCAGCAACTGGGTGTTGAAAGAGTCAATAGATTAAATTGGTATCTTGAGGTCATGCACAGAGTTTCCTTTTTTTTTTTTAACTGATCACCGTCCAGAAAAAAAAAAAAAAAAATTTCTAATGGCAGGATTCTTAAAAGAAACTCTGTCTGTTTTTTCTCCTGTCTTAATTAAATCAAATAAAAAGTTCACCTCTCTTTTATTAACTTGTGGAATGAAGATTTGGACTCTGGACACTTGAGAGCATAGTTCAGTGAAAACCTGACCCCGAATCTTCCCTCTTCACAACTCCCTTCAGATCAGTCAGAGTTGGACGTTGATGATTTTTGACGACATGCTGTTTCTTCAGGTGACTGCTGATTGTTGGAATTAGCTTCATCACATTTCACAGCAACCAGTTTGGCCTCGAATCACATTTGAGACACACACGTACATTCCTGGATTGTCTGGATATGCTGAACGCTGAATTCCATCTTATAAAAACAAAAAAGAAATCCTTTTTTTTTTTTTTTTTTTAATATAAGGTATTCTTTCATAGTATAAGTGTTCTTGTAATTTTCTTTTAAAGTTTGTCAAGAGGTGACAACAGAATGAACAGGAAAAGTCGTGATGCTGTTAAAATGGACCATTCACTTGTGTAGTTTTCAACATTTAAACTTTCTTTGACAAATATTCTGAAAATAATAATTTATCGTTGCGCTCTATAAGCAATATACTGTGTATAAGATTAACATTGCTAATTTAATGTTGCACTCGAGTGGCCAAAAGGCACAGCTGTTGAGAAAAACCATCACTAGCAGCTGTTAATGCAGTAGATTGAAGTGGTAGTTTGGGTTATTTGACGATGGGTTGTGGGAGGTACTTTTTCTATAGTCAGTGTATTACCTGCAGTAGACTCGGATCAATGCTCTTGCAGTTTGCTAATATGAGTCTACGCTTTATTTTGAAAATTTTCATCATCACTGTCAAACAGCCCTTTCCTGTGGAACTACTTTTGAAACCATTGAACTACCGTATTCCTACGCACAAGCGCACCTACGCTTAGTTCTGTCTGACTCAAACAGCTGTAGTAATATAGTGCGTCCCACAGTTGTGTTCGTGCGTAGGAATACAGTGGTTCATCGGTTCCCAAAGTGCAGTTCCAAAGGAAAGGGTTGTTTGAGAGCAAGATAAAGCGTTGAAGATATTCAAAATAAAGCAAACGCTTAAACTGATATTAGCTTAAGATGCTAAAACATGTTTTTGCGATGCTCCAGGTACCAAAACACAAGGTAACAAGACGCTGCACCACTGCACACCCTATAGTCACAAACAAACGCTACGGATTGCACGTGGAGCTTCTCTCTGAACGCCTTTCAATCTTCACTTTGGGTGTTGGACTTTCAAAATTCACTGAGCCTCATAAGTATCAAACCAACATCCTCAGACGCCCGGTGCAGACTTAATTTCCTGCACATCAGAGAAAGCCGGGGTGGGTCTGACAACAAAGACGGGAAAGGGTTTGAAAGATGGAGGACTTTGATAGTTATGAGCTTATTGTGCAATGCTAGGCACTCTTTCTGTGTGTGCATGAATGTGTGTGAAGGGAAATATGGGTGCCATGTGGGGTTGAAGGTGTTAGAGGAGGCCTAACAGGCCCGCTCATTTGTACAGCATTTGATCTGCCGCTACAGGGCGCACACCGAAACCACTTTGATGACTGTTCGGCCACCTCACAGTGTGCTCCAGGTGTTCAGCGTGACCATAAAATAAGCTTGATGCTGAACACAGGAGTTCTTGTTCATACTAATGGAATAATGGAATAATATCTCACTGTGTAATATGTCAATGGGTTTGAATAATATGAAACACTTCCCTGAGCTCCGCAGATCCCCTGTGAAGATTTACCAGGCATCCATCGCTTCTTATACAGCCACTGTGATGATTGAGGGCCAATAACGAAGGCAGGGGGCTGCGATTTTTACGAGCGCCTTCACATGGCTTGTGGCTCCTCTCGTTCTTTCTTTCATTCTGTCCATCTGTCACACTGCTGAACATGCCAGCATTGTTCAGTTCTGGCTAATGCTAAAGGTCTGTCATCCTCTGATGTGGTAGTTCTCCCAAGGCAGTATGGTTCAACAGGAGATTCGGAGGCGGGGAACAAGCCCAAAGATTTCAGATGCCGGCAAGTGAACAGTGAGTCCAGAAAACCCTGAGGGACATTATCACAAACCTAGCAAAAAAAACAACACAGTGTAGTTTGTTTTTTCTTTGAGCGCATCTCGTGTGTGTGTGTGTGTGTGTGTGCGTGTGAATGATAATATATGGCAGTTTTATTTGGATACAGGATCTGATTTCTGCTGTGTAGCTATCTGTTAGTGCAAGTCAGTGTAATTTGGAGCTAATTCTGTAGAGAAAATGTAACCCCCCTGAGGACACTGTGATCAGTCCCAGGCTACAGGGAATATTCCATTGCTTCAGTAATTTGCAGGTGGTTTTCATTTTAGTGACAGTATCATCTTCAGATTCTTGTTCTTTTCAGCTGTCTGGCCCCTGCACTCAGACCCACCCTCTTTTTCTATGTTACCTAACTCTTGTGTCCCCACTTACCCTCTCCAAACGCCTCTTTCTCCTCCACTTCTTCGCCTTCTTTCCGTCTCCTCCAAACTGAATTAAAAGAAGGCAGCACTGTCATGAGTCATTTCAAATAGAAAAATAAAAAACAATCAAGCGCTTTGTCACGCAATTATGACTTTAATTTGTAATCACTGTAGACAGTCCTATATTTCATATTCAGCGCCTTCAGGTGAGAATTCACTAAAACCCCCTGGTTTAGTTCAAGATTCAAATCTCTCGCAGTGCAAACAGAGCAATAGTTCCTTGCATTGGCAGATGGGAAGATTTTAAAGGACCCTAAGCAAAATCTCCATGTTTATCCAGTGTGTTTACCGTCTTCAGTAAAGCAAAGACGAAATCTGTCAACCAGAAGAAATAAAGCTGCTCTCTCTGCGAAAGGAAGCAGTTTATGGAAAATGTGGTCATAATTTGAAGAAACACTTACAGTAAACGGCCACTGTTGTGGGATGGAAGCTGCAAATCATCTTTACCATGGCCCCGCTTTGCTCACGATAATTTTACACAAAGAATTATAGTGAGAGTTATGTTGACAATAGTAAATTTGGGTTTTAAAAGTGCTTTGCGTGTCACCTTTAAGGCAGCCTTTCCATGTGATTTGGTCCGACGTACGGAAACGTAAAATGTAAAAGGAAAACATCACTGCCCACCCCCAAACACAGACAAATCTTTATTGGTCCATGGAGTAGATAAAGTTGCATATTGGAAGACTCACTCTCTCTTTTCTCTTTCTGCTTCACCTTATTGTATCATTTCATTATTTCGTGCAGGACCAAAGAAGTCTGGAAAGGCTCATCCTCCGCAACTAACTTCCTGGTCCAGATACAATCAGCATATGGAGATTGGTGGACTGTTTGCATTAGCAGCAGTTCCATTATATATCTTAACAGATATTTACAGTGCAATTAAATAAACACATGGCTTTGGTTTTCTGTTTTATAGGCCCCACCGTACTGGAGGACACAAGACAATTGGGGCTCTTGTGAAGCCAGAGAATCAAGGACTTGTCCACTGGGTTTTAAGCCAGGTATCAAGGCAATGATTATGCTTTTAGTTTTACACTCATTTTACTCCAGAGTTACCCATCTGAACTGATTAGAGACACATCTTATCTTTGTCAAAACAGCAGCGAGAACCTTGAGGAGATCTGACATGCAATAACGCTGTCTTTTTTTTTTTCTCATTTGTTTGTCATTGGTACAAAGTTCCAACTTTTCTTTAAACTGTAATGTAATAAAGGCTTTCCCCCGGAGAGACATTTGTGAGCTGAAACTTTTGTGTTTCTAACAAACGTATCGGGATCAAAGTGTCACTATAGCGGCTCCAGCTGCGTCTTCCCTCCTTTAACAACGTCCTCATCCTTGGAGTGACATCAACAGGACATCCTATACCAACACTGTTGACCTCAGCAGACCTCAGTCCACTGCACATATGCATATGTGTGTGTGTGTGTGTGTGTAGACATGTGGCCTGCTTTCCATTGAACGGCACCAGAGAAAGTGTTCGCTTTTTAAAGAGCTCTATGTGCAGGCTGTAATTTACAAAATCTGTGTTTGGGTTGTGTGCTTGGAGCTGGTTCTCTACTTGGCTAAGGCTTCTTTTCTTTTTTTTTCTTAAAATACAGAGGGCAGTAGCAGACCTCATCAAAGCTCGGCTACTGTTTAAAACTCCTTGCTGCCTGCTAAACTTACTCCCTGAAGTATTTCAAAGGTCATGTCCATTCACGAAACCTCCTTTCTAAACACACACATACAACGTGATCCATATGACAGAGAGACCCTACACTGAAGACTGTAGCCAACAAAATACTGATTTGTCAAGGTATTAGCAAATTAATAAAAGTTCTAGTCAAAACAGCTCTGGAAAATGTTTATAATGGACAGATTGTTCATTTAATCATACATTATAAAAACTGGGAATGTTGGGAAATATGCTTATTCACTTGAAGACTGATATCACTCTAACATTTAGCGCTAGGAGAAGCTAGCTTATCTTAGCATAGACTGGTAACAGGGGAAACCTATAAAACCACAACTTTACAACTTTACCACAACAAATTTAAAAAAAACACACACACAAAGTAACATGTTAATAAGTTAGTGTTAGAGGTGCTAGTGGACAGATACCTTTGGGAAGAACCAGGCTTTCCCCCTGATAGTTTTATGCTAGGCTAAGCTAACCATCCCCTGGCTGCAGCTTTGTAGTTAAATGATAAATACAAGTGATATTGATGTTTTCAACTGACTTTCAACAAGAAAGAAAATAAGTATATTTTCCAAAATGTGTATCAATTCATTTGATGTGAAAAAAAACAAACAAACTGCAGCTCAAAAAGGAGCATTTGTTCAGAACATATTTGCTGCATTACTACAGACATTTAGCACTAATTGGTTCAGCATTAGGCTCAGTTGCTAAGTGGAAGGAAATATTTCAACAGGGCTGTTGATGACATATTGTCCATAAATCTCACAGAACAATGGAGTTGTGGTCCATCTGCAGATCTGGCTTGGAGACGAGAAGGTACTTGGCTCTGAAAATTTCATGGGGTTTTTTTTTTTTAAAAGATTGGAAGTGCTGATTTTAGGAAACTGTAACCATTGTGCAGCAGGGGGAATGGAAAAACCAATGGCATAAAACCCTTTTCTTTTCTATCCCTGTTAAACTGACCTTCCCTTCCCTTAAAGAGTTTGGCACGATGCAGAGATCGAATGATTAAAAGTGCTGGTCAGTGTTGACACAGAATTTCTCTGCTCTTAAATGTTGCTGCATGTTTTGCTGAAATGTCAGCACTCTGTTTCACTAGTCATTTCTGTTTCCTATTTTACTGCAAAGCAACGCTAACCAGTGGATATAAGCAGGCCAGGCTGATAAAGAGGATAATCAATAAGGTCAAATGAAGGTTAACCACCGCTCTATGCATCACTGCTAAACATCACAGTCAGCACTGTGCAAGCTGTATCACAAAAACTGCATCTGGTGCTGGTAAGATAATAGTCCACAGCCAGATAATTTGGGTCACATAAGTTCACTTTTACTAAAGTTCACTAAAATGGCAACACATGTAAAGTCAAAAGCTGACGAGCAGCCAGCTCCTTTTCAGGCAAAATATCTCACGTAATTGGAGGAAACCCCAAACGATTGTTCCAAACACTAACGTTCAGTCCATAAAAAGATTAGATCTCATGCATGCATTTATTGGGATTTTTGAACATTTAGTTTATAATTAAGTTATTTTATCCACAAAGGTCATTTCCATATCAGTGAGTATTGTGGAAGAAAAGGATTAAATTCCTGTCTAAAGCATCTGGTTTCACCTCCTAGTGTGGTGGTTAGCATGTAACAGCTGAAATCCAGGAAACATCTTGGCAGGGTTTATACATTTCCAGGTGCAGAAGTCGAAAGCCTTAACTGCTTTTTTTTTTCTTGTAGGGAAAGAAAAGAAATATAATGTCTTCAAATGCGACATTAATGGCTTTGGGAACGAGTGAGGCAGACTAGTGTAAATGTGTTTGCATGCAAGTTTACATGCATTGAGGCTGCATGTGTGCACGTGTGTGTGTGCGCGCTTACGTACATATCCAGCAGTGAACCCCCCCGTCATTACACATCCACCAACAGTGAACTGGTGAGTCAGCAGGGGGTATTCTGGAGGTCCACTGTTGGTCATGCCTTAAATCATGCTATAATTGTGTCCAAAACTGATGAAGTTATTTCAGTTATAGCCAAAATCGGACCTGCAGGTGTTGGGAGTGTCAAAGTTCATACTCAGCACTGCCTCTCCAGGCTGGAGCAGGGATTTTAACGACTCACCCAGACATGTTGTGTTTTCACACTCCTCCATAATGGGAATGGTTTGCAGCCCTACATGGGAGCTATTTAACAGATTTTAGTGGATGTCCTAACTAGTTTCAAGCTTCTTAGTCATTCATGGTG
Source organism: Seriola aureovittata (assembly GCF_021018895.1). Lineage (NCBI taxonomy): Eukaryota > Metazoa > Chordata > Actinopteri > Carangiformes > Carangidae > Seriola > Seriola aureovittata. The sequence continues at coordinate 6,648,272 of NC_079378.1, read as the reverse complement.
TTGCACATACAACCCCCTGCTTCTATTTCTCTGGAGAGTTCGGAGGGGCCTTCTGCAGCGGGATGTGTTTTGATGATCCAGGTGTGGACAATGGGGTAGAATCGAACCAGACACTGCACAGACTGGAGACTTATGGTTGTGTACAAACCCACCAAACGACCAGGTCCCCTTCACATCGGGAGCTTCTCTCTGATCACTTTTCAGACATCATTTCAGGAGATGGATATTCACGGAGCCCCGTAAGGCTCAATTTCATATCCTCACATCTTGAGTTCAATCCTCTGGTTCGATACTTGGACACCGCACCGAACTGAACTGAAGTAAACACTCAGAAGGGTCTAACAAATATTTGTCAAGAGTCTTTTCACAGCTCACTCAGTGTAATAGAGGACTGCTTGGACGTTTTGATGCTGTGGGTTCTCAGAACTCAGCAGTGGCTGATCAAATGGCTCAGGGTGTTAGAAGATCTACTTAAGTTTTGAAGTTGTGGGTTGAATCCTTGGTGAATTTTTACGTCCAACACCCAGATGAGAGACTTAACTACTCTGATAAATGGCTCTCAGGTGTCTCTGACCAAATAATGTGATAGGGAACTTCTTGGAACTTTTGAGGATGTGGGTTCAATACTTACAAGGCTCAGTGAATTTTGAAGTCCGACACCCGTGAAGCACTCAGAAAGAAGCTCCCAGTGCAGCGGGTGGTGTGGTGGGACGGAGGTTTTTAAATATGTTGGAAGAGTTTTGCAACTATCATAAAACTTTAGTGCTAAAGGTTTAGCCCACTACATTAAGAGCTGCTAATATTTAGTATATAGTTATCAATCACACACTTCAATGGCTTTCGAGAAAGTCGTTCCATTAGCCCACACTAGTGCTGATAGAGTGCAACACTAAATGACTGTTTTGAGAAAGAATATTTCTCAAAGCAAGTCGTTTGAGCGTGAAAAACAATATAATTTCTATGTATTTATGTCCCAGCCCATAAAATGACTAGAAACAGTGGTCCACACTTGGTCGGGGTCGGCAGATATTCCACTGTTGTTGCATGTGTGTGTGTGTGTGTGTGTGTGTGTCAGAGGTCTCAAAGTGTATTCTTGAAAATGTTGTCTAACCATACTTAGAGCTGGAAGACAGAGATTGGTATATTTCCAGTTGTTTGCACTCAGTGAACACTATATATACTGTACATCAAGCGGGAGAATCTATGACATCTTGAATGAACAGGTGACTATGTGGACATTTCAGTGGAGGGAATAGCTAACACTATGGTGAATTATTATGGCTGTAAAAAAAATAAATAAATAAATAAATAAAAAGAGGAGTTATCACAGGTTATTTTTAGCTTTACAGCTACTCTGCCAGAAACTGATTGACTGATTGGGTGGGAGTTTTTTTTTCCACACAGTTAGCCTAAACTTCAAGCTATACCAAACAATTCTCAATCACAACTTTTCATAGTGTATCTATATACGTATGTCTTGTCGCCCTCCTATGGTTTTCACTGATTTTAAAGATGGCCTCAAGTTATTTTTATAATTTACAGTGGCTGTGACCTTCTCAGTGATGATATTTACTTTATTTTATTATTATTATTATATGTTTTTATCCAAAAAAAATAAGATAGGGATTTTTAACTTTGTTATTGTTTAATGTACATGATTGTGCCTTTGGATGCATGTCTCACATTACAGTGTTCATATCAACATAGTTTCTGACTGACAAACTTTCAGCATGATCTCCGAGAAGTTCAGGAAATGAGCACACAGCGTTTGGACTGAAGACTGCGAATAGCAGTGACGGTAGTGTGTGTGTGTGTGTGTGTGGGGGGGGGGGGGGGGGGGGGGGGTGAACGGTTCTTATCTTATGATTATATTACAGCAAGTAAAATAACTTTGTGGTAAATTGTGATTTAGCAACTTGAACAGCTTTATTTAAGTTTTGGATTGAGGTTACAGGTTTTTTTGGGGGGGGGGGGGAAGTAAACAATAAAAATAATTTGAAATAAGTAGGAGTTTGAGTCTTGGCTTTTGTTTTGGTGAGAAAAAAGATAGCTAAAATTGGCAAATGTATGACACATTCCCACGCCACCAACCACAGCAGCTTTGCTTTTCACCAGGCTTATACAGTATTAAACATCAATCCTTTGTCGCCATTCTTTCTTTATGTAATCCTTGTGATGACAGAACATGTTGACTCACTTCTAAAGCACGGACGGATAAATGTTTAGTCATCAAACTACAAACAAATACAGATAGTACCTACAGATTTCCAGTGCTTGAATTGTTATGCAACAGTCGGTAAAGCTAGCGTGTGCACACGTCTGGATGTCAGCATTTGCTGTCATGTATATGGGCACATGTGTTCCCTGTACTGTAAATGCATATGTTCATGTGTGTTTGTGATATTGCTGATATCACTCACATGGCTGACATCAATCACTGGCAGACATGGGACAGATGTTAGCAGTGTTCCAGTAGACTCAAGTAAGTCTTAACAGCTGGTAGAAGAGACCTCTGAAAAGAAGATAGGGGCGAAACAGCCCCTGGGATACTATCTGTGTCCTGAGGCTTTCCTCGCTGGAAAAGTTTCTGTTTCTGCGGATGCCGCTGCTACAAGGCTTTACACACTCCAGGAGGTTTATGTCCCAGTCCTTTCCTCAGTCAGAACAAAGAAAGTCTCAAGGACACTGCGGTAGCCTCACTCTGCCTGCATGCATTCCCTCCAAGAAATCTCTCATTGTTGTAGAGAAAGACAGGAGAGAGGGGGAGGAATCCCTCGGGACTACACACGAACAATAAATTCACCGTGATATCCCGATGTCCCCTCCATCCCAACCCCAATCCATCTACTATCATCTCCCTCTGTACCGAATGTGATGGAGACTTCCTCTGTCATGTTTAGGTTCATGGCTGAGCCCTGATAGACAAAATACAATCCATCTCAAATAACTGCCTTCATTAAAACTTGGTCCAGATGTATCATTTGACTCCATTGTTGAACATCGAGGGATTTGCTAATTCAGACAAATGAAAGCAAAACAATAATATTTAAAGGGTCAGTGACGGGGGGTGGGGGGGGGGTGGGGGTTTCTAGCCAGAGATTGTTGGTTGTGGAGGTTTTGACACAAAACTAAAGCACTCACAGTCACAGAGACACTTAGCCTAAATACATGAAGACATATTTGTGACCAAGATTTACGTTTTTAGTAAGAACCAATGAGCTTGGGGCTGAGTCCCACAGGGACGGTGGGTAAATCAGAAAGTATTGAGAAATAGATAAAAGCATCATTGGTTTTAGTCTTTTAATGGGATTTGTTGACAATAACAAATATATAAAAAACACATTTTTATCATTTTCTCTTTCTTTTTTTCTTTTTTGACTGAATGTACTGGGCCATTGAATTTTCTGGGTATCTTTAAGAAAATATTTTTTGACATATCCTGTGCTGGTTATACTGTTTTTGAACTTTTTTTTTTTGCAGACAGTTTCCACTCCAAGGCCACAGTCAGAAACCTGATGCTTGTGAGCGCTGCAGAAACCGTGCTAATACAAACCGAAATGAAAATGTCTATTAATAGACCAGCGAAAACCAGACATAGCCGACTGCAGGCTGTAAAACAAAAATGAGCTCACTGCAAAGAACAGAGGCATGGGTTGGGTCAGAGAAAATCTGATAAATACAGATGTGAGTGTGCGCGCTCACAGCACTCCGCAACGTGCTGGCTTACTGTTTGCCAGTGCGGCTAAACAGAAGGTCTTACTGGCTCTGTGGTCCCCGTAATGTCAGAGTGAAAGTGGAGAGCTTCTGATTTGACCAGAGATACCTCTCTTGGTCAGCTTGTGTGTGTGTGTGTGTGTGCGTGTGTGTGTGTGTGTGTTTTAAGAGCACGCCCCAACCTAATGCAATTAGTGTGAACTCACTTAAGACACACGTTGCTGTTAATATACCCAGAGAGACAATAAAACCTCCATAGGGGAAATTGAGACCAGAGAAAAGACCAAAATAAAGAAGAATCTGAACTGCAAAGAAATCATGAGAAGCATGATAATGACATTAACAGTGTCACTAATGGTCACTTTAATCCCTTAAAAGTACAGTTACTGAATATGGCCTATATATCACTGTTAGTCAAGCATTCTCCTTTCCACTCCTCTCTGATTATCAAGTCCTGACATTTCTTCCAATCCGGGCAGCCGGCTGATTAGTAGACGCACTAAAGCAGGACCAGGCGAGCAGGGAGCAGTGTATTGATTGTCACTGTGACCTTTTACTTTGCCACTGTTCCAGAGATGTGGGGGGTTGCCATTCCTTTAAGGGTCTGTCTCACCGGCAGCCGGCGAGGCTGAAGAAGGGAACGCTGCTCTGCGGAACAAATGACGTGGATTTCATGTACTAAATTGTAATCATTGTGGTCTCAGCGGGATGGCACCACCAAACAACACCCTTCAGCTAACAACCTCATAAGTGGGTGGGGTGGGTTGGTAACCAGTATAACTCACCTTAGTAAATGGCGTGTTGTTATTTTGGTGACATAGAATTATGGACGTAACTCCAATAGTGTAATCATTTTGTCCATGATTATAGTCTTCAAATTTTTAATATGATTCATTAGAGCTACATATAATCTTTAGTGGTTGTGTGTACTGTTTGATAGTATTGATAGTGGTGCTATGTTGCTGTGATAGCACTTCAGAAGCAGCTAAATGGAGATACTGGCTGCGTTTATGTGTCTGAGTGAGAAGGGAAGGGGGCAGGAGACCCATACATTAGATATGTAGGGTGGGGGGTGGGGCGGTGGTGGTAGAGATTTCACTGTGAAACCACTTCTGGAGTCTGAAGCATGGTATGGATGGAGATGGCAAAAAGGAGAGGGGTCTGTGGTTGAGGCATGTGCCAACAATGGCGGTTTGCTGGATCTATATTTGAAACAGATCATAAAAGGCCCCTCAATTCCTTTAAGCGAAGTGGTGGAGAGAAAATGAGTAGGATGTGGAGGAGGGAGGTAGTAGGGCTGACAGGGGAATAGACATTATTGGCAGTTAGGACTGGTTAAAGACATCTGTGGAGGGAGTGGGTAACCACATGAAGCCATGCAATCCAGATGGGGCAGAAGCAGGTAGGGGAAATGTGTTGATCTCAGTGATGAAAAGGGATAAAAGAAGGGAGAATAAGGAGAAAGTTGGGAATTCAAACACTGATTGTTTTACCTATAAGTGATTATAACCCTGGGTGAGTGGCAGTAATCATGGACACAGCTCCCTGACCTCTGACAAACATCCAGCTAAGCAGACACAATCACGCTCACACAGCCTACACACAGTTAGCATGTGTGGAGCAGTGAGTGATCAGAGCTTCAGAAAAGAAAAATAAATAAATAAAAAATCACCAACACACATCATACACAGCACATGGCAGGGCCTGCCAGCAGGGGGAAGACCAACACAGCAGTGTGACCTTTGTAGAAAGGAAAAAAAGGGAGGGGGGGTGGTATTTCAAGTGCCTATCTAGGATTGGATGTTTGTTGCATGATGCATACACACACACTCATACACATAGACACACAGACACACACACGTGCACTGAACAAGACCAGTGCAAACACTACTACATTCCTAGTTGTGGTACTCTGAGCTGCAAACATGAAGTTCATAACCTGCCTGGGAAAATGCAGCTTTGATAATGCTCTGCTCTACCTCAGCTGCTGTCAGAGTGCCTTTTAGGGAAGTGTCCCAGAGAAGTTGTATATAAATGTATCTGTATGAGGCAGTTTCCTTGTGTAAAGTGTAGATAAACACTTAGGACATGATTTTTCCTTTTTTCTTTTTTTTTTTGCAGTGAGCAAAATCTCTCCTGGGTAAAAAACAGAATCGACCCACATTAATATTAACTGTCAGTCTTATAGTTTAGTTTATTCCCTGTGCTATTGCGCCTGTTTACCGTATGAAAACTGAGATTGAAAATAAATATGTAGTCGACCCTGATGTAATCAAATGATCCCTGGACTGGGAAGCCCCTCTATTTCCCCCCTTAGATCCAGTTGCACAAACCACCTCAAATGTTTTTTTTTTTTTTTTTTTTATATTGGAGTGAATTATCTCATCCTGAGGAACAGAAGGTTGAGATAAAGAGAGGTCTGTTAGCAACTTCCTGGATCAACATCAGAGATCAGGCTATTGGTGATGTGATGTGGTGTGGCGCAGATGATCGTATTGCTGACTCAGCTACTTTGGAAACCATAAACCAAAGACCCTCAATTCCCTCTCCTCCATGCTCCACCATACTCATGTCAAACTCCCCTTTAATCCTCAACGACCCCATACACGCCAGACACTCACACACACAAGCCACCACGACTGTCTCCCCCCCTTACCCCTGGGAAAAAAAACAGTCTCCTGGCTTGTGAAACCATCGTCACTGCTCACCACACCTCCATCTCTAATTCAACCAGAAACCTCACGTTTAGTGCCAAGCAAGCCCTGCCTCAGATGATCCCTCGAGTAACCTCCAGCGCCCCGAGCTTAATTCAGACTCAGTGTCAGCATTACCTTACAATCAAGCTGCAGTCACGGTTCTCAAGACTTGAGGATGGAAATCAAATAACTGCACATTATGATCAGACGTCATTTGGGTTTCCGTGGATGAAGCCAATTCAAACTGACGTGCCATGTATACATTTTTTTTTTTTAAAAAGGGGGGAAAAAAGGAAATTACACACACTTCCACTGGCATGTTTCTGATTCAACAATTTTCAAAAGCAACAAGATTTTATTTTTCTTATAGGTGCAAGGAGGTCTGCCACATGTTCTCACACTGAAGTAAATGGCTGCCTATTCCATTTTCATGAAGGTTTCCCATCCTCCCTAAGTCACATCTCTCAGCACAGTTTAACAGATCAATATGCAGACGACTCATCCCACCAATACCCGACCCAATTTAAAGCTGACGCGATAACTATACCCTGTGATGCATCGTGTGTAGGTCTAATCTGATTATATGAGGCATATTCAGCGCAGATTCACGTGATCTCATTCATCTTTTGTAGTGTCAGGCGTTGGTTACATGCTTCTCTGTTTCCACACTAACCCAATGTTCAAGTAACTACACAGCCATGCAATCTGATGGGATCCCCGCCAGTATTTCAGATGTCCATTCATCTTCCATAAGACGCACATCGTTTGCGTGCTTACATACTTTCCTTGAAATTTTTTTCTACCAGACACAGCGCAAGAAAAGCAGATTCACACACATGCATGCAGGAACATTGATGACCCGTCTGTGTAGAGGACAAAGGCAGGTGGTGGGAAAAACAAATAAAACAAGTCTGACCTGAAGAATTGTGTGAAAAGAGTTAAGAGCACATAGGTCATTCATTTTTACTTTAATCAACATTAATTGATCACCTACATAATTTCCAGTATATTAATTGCACTAGGGGATTTATATCCTGCTCAGAAACGTTACTTTTCTTTCATTGCAGAGCACAACATTATGTGGATACAATTCTTAAGTGGTTATCAGACCATTAAATTAAACTGCAGCTGCACTGACAGGATAATAAAGTTTGTTATGGTTGAACGTGAAGTCATCAATAGTTCTTTTGTAACCCAAGAAAAACCAGAGAATCTACAGAGCAGAGCAGTAAAACTGCTCTATCTTTACCATCTGCACTTCAGCATGTATAATGAAAAGGAATGTATAGGCTTCATATAGGGGGCTTCTACTTACAGGGAAACATTGTGAAGCTTTAGAAATTTCATGATTTAAATCACAACATAAAAAAGAGCAACACTGGTGATATACATTATATCCTTAAGTCTAGGGTATTGGCTGTTGATGATGTAGGTGTGCAGCGTGCCTGTGTGTCAGTTTGCCTGGATCAAGAGCGACATCTAGTGGTGAATAAAGAAAAGACAGCGATCATTTAAACAGCTCTGTTCCTAACCTGCATGGGAATTTGAATCAGTTTATTTTATTCCTTGGATACAGACCTATTAAAACACACTAGTGTGAAAATAGGAGCCCGTAACTTTAAAGACAACCTAAGAAAATGGGCACAAATTGTTGTCAAATGCTCTATAGTAACATATAAGAGAAAAACAAAACAATCTCCTTCATTAAGGTAAAAATATTTTGTTCCAGTATGTGATCTGAATAGACACAGAGCGATTTAGGCACAGTGAGAATAATCAGACTGAACTTCCATTTTCTTCAGTCAAGTTGAATCAAGTGAAACAAATCAGAGATATAGACACAATTCAGAGGTCTAGAACTAGGCTGAGAACGGTTTTGTCTGCGATTGTGAACGCGATTGTATCCCTGGTTTCGCAAAGGCCAGCTTGTTGTTTAAGATTCATTTCCAACCCTTAAGTTTATGGTTTAATTTGTTAAATTTCCTTCCCTGATGGTATTCTCTTCCTCAACATTAGACTTGATGTTTTTTTGTTTTTGTACTTATACAAATACATAGTAAAAAAATAATGGAAGCCACAGGAAAAAAACAAAACAAACATTTTTCATTTGATTTATTATATTATTTGCACTTAAGAGTGATATATAAAAAAAACCACCAAAAATCCCTGTTTTTCCAAACATACTTCTATGATACAACATTTGTAACCGAGTCCAAAGACAACATTGCACTCAGATTTTTACCATCTGTGTGGTTACTAAAGTAAAAATAAATAAAAATGCCCCCCAAAAAAACAAACAAACTTAACTTAATCATTTTGGCACAGAAAAGGCTGGATATACAGAAATGAATATTCCCGTCCAATTTAATAAACTATTCACTCTTTTACATGTTATATTTACCTCCAGCTCTCACCGAGGCTTAGAGTAGCGGGTTCCTTTTAAAAAACCCCTTCCTCCCTCTCTGGTTTACTTGCTCCACAGTTTTGATTAGTTTCACATTCACATGTATGTGATAACTTTCTTTATTTTTTATATTTCTTACATTTTTTATTTTTTACATTTTTTATGTGGGTTTTAGTGAATAAAATGCATCAAAACTGTAGCTGTGTTTTACACGGGACTCGTGTTATGTTGCATCGTTGCTGCACTGCATGAAATTTCTATTTAGTGCCAGTGGAGCTCTTTGTAAAGACAATAACTAACATTGCACTACAAAAGGAATGACAGAGGGACGAAGACCTGAATCAGCTCATAACTGGAACTCTGAATGCAAATATCTTTAAAACTGCAAATCATATCACTGTGTAAAACTTTAACAAAACACTTTAAATCCTTTTGAATATATAAGTAATGTCAAAGTCAGGCCATTTTGAGGTATAGATAATGTCTGAGAATGCTAACCCACAACTCTTTGTGGAAGACCTGTTACTTCTGATGTACATCACTTATTATCCCTTCACTGAAATACTTAGTATCCTATTTATGCTACCATCTTGAAGTGTATCTAATTCAACAATGTTCTTGTAAAAGAAAAGAAAAGAAAAAAAATCACTGCTTCAGGAGATAGCACAAACTACCACAGCATCAAAACCCAAGAGATGAATCTGTAACCTGTATTGTCATATATAAGAGTCATTGAGGTACTTTGGGAAAAAGTATCTTAGACTAAATGACTGAAAGACAGAAAACAAACAAAGTGCTGATGAGGTTTTGGCAGTTCAGTGTGACTCAGCTGATAAGAGGACTGTTGTCGTTCTGATCTTCAACAGCATCCTCTTCTGGCTTTTTGACCTCTTCTGCCACATCCACTCCGATCACACCCACCACCCTGAAACATGGACAAACAGGTACAGGAGAGGCATATACATTACTGTCTCTACAGATTCCAACTACACTGGGCAACTGTCGAGACATTTCAAAGTCAATAACATGTTACAACAGGACATAAGGCTCAACTGGAACATGTTGTAATAATATAAATATCACCTGGTGCATACACAAACAGTACAAGATGCATGTCAATTTGTGGAATCATATTACTGGAAGTCCCCCATAGCAAACAAATGTAACTAAGGAAGTTAAAAGTACAAAAGAGAATTCAAAAACAAAAAAAAGAAAGAAAAAAAAAAGGCTGAAACAGGAGCTGTCATCAAAACCTGTTGTGCATTTGCATCTGTTGGGAAAAAAGGTTCTCTACTGCCGTTTGCCTCAGAGCCGAGGTGGCGTTTTACAGAAGGGTGTACAAAGAAAAGTTTTTTGTTAAAAGAAAAAGTTTCTTACTTGATCTTATGCATTCTATGTAATCTACTTTTAACTTCTTTTATCTATTTATTTCTATTTTTTATTTTTATGTTATTATCATTCAATCTAATTTTACTTTCATTTTACATTTTAAGTTTATTATTATTATTATTATTATTATTATTATTATTATTATTATTCCCCATATCAATATCTTGATTCCTGAGCGTAGATGGATTTTATGTGTTTTTAAAGTAACAAACTACATCTAGTGTTTTAGTGGCCAGGCCTCACGATACGTAAACAGTTAAAAGATACAGGGATATTGATGTGGAGCTCATGCTGGCCTTAGATTGCTTTGTTGTTGTGGCTTTGTTATTCTGTAACTACCCACTATGTAACAGAAGAAGCAGTGCATGTGACAGAGGTCAATTCACTTATACGCTACACTTCCCAGACTGACTCAGCAGCACGTAAGAACGCAGTGTACCTCAGATAAGTATCCTTTTGTGGCCATTCCTCCCTTTTTTCATTTGACGGCGCATCAACGTTAACGGTGCATAAGTCAAAACGCAAGGTTAAAGACGTACTGTGCATGTCAGAGATTTATATTACTATACGAAGAAGGAGGCCGTTAGGTGAGGGAAGTGGGATGAGATGAACGCAGGAATGAGGAACTGAGAGTTGTTGTTTTCTGAGTGCCTAAATCAAGCAGAGCGTTTCCCTTTTCTAGTTAAGCAAAACTGGCAAAACAGTGACTCAGCAGAAAAGCAACTGTGTTTGTAATGAAACTCAACCCACAGAGTACAGCCCTACACCTGAAGCGTATCCACAGAGACCAACAGCAGGTACCACTAACTGTAGTTCTGTGTTTTGAAAGAAGCAATCATAGATCATTAATGCAATCCTTTTATCAGGACAATATTATTTTTTAAATATCGGAGGGCAGTCAACATGCAGGACAGTCCTGAAAGTAGAGAATGGTTCCTGCTTACAATGTGTTGCAACATAACAAAAACAATAGGGAAACTGTGATGATAGGAAATTAGTGTGGACACTTATGGTTGTATTATGTAGGCTTAATTATTCGCTGGTGTGGTCCTCTAATGTTGTGTTTTGTACTTTGGCAACATGATGAACTTACCCCAGGAAAAACATAGGGATGACACAGAGTCCTGCAGACAACAGGAAGACGAAGCCAGGGTACCATGCCACCGTAGCAGCATAGACACTGTTGAAGACTGCAGCTGATACATTGTTGGTTAAACTGTCCAGAAAGGAAAGGAAGGCAAACAGGGCTCCTGTGGGAGAATATAGAAAGAAGAAAAACTATTTTTAAGTAGTGATGAGGGTGACTCACAACAACGTGTCATGCATAAAATCAAGCAGTATAGTTTCAAGATACACCCCTTTCCTCTAAGGAAAAAGGAGAGTTGTGTTTTTTCACATGCATCATGAAGCAACTTTGGACTCTGACTCTACAAACACACAGACACGATACGGTTCTCCGGCCCATGGAGAGCCCACTTACCCTGTTCAGACTTTGAGATGATCTTTGACATCATTGAGCGCAGAACAGGGAAAGGCATGATAGACAGAAGCATTGGCACCCTCACTGTGGTAAACAAATAACAGAAAACACACATTATATTACACATCACAGTGCAGTGGCTATAATGTAACAGAATCAAAATGCAAATTACAAACAGTAAATTCATACTTCTGAGTTTTATGTTTGCAAAAATTGTGCAGAACATCATAAAAATGTACAGATTTAAGTCCTCTCATCTGGATACTGGCTACATGATAATTAAAATAAAGCAATGATAATATATTATAATCATATTGTCTTGTCAGCTTAAAATGCAATAATATATACAAGATACTGTAACCCTGGAACAATTTCTACACCTTGTAAAGGTGATAGGAAAGATAAGCTCTGTCAATCAGTAACCTGTGCAGCTAGCCTTTAATTTTTATTTATGCAAATTTATGTTTTATATCATGTGTCCTTTGTTTATTTCTTCTGCAAATAGAATCTGTTTTATTCTTATATGTGCTGTCTTTTTACACACGTTAATTTGCATGTAATATCTTAAAAAAGCCACATGAATAGAAATGTTCTGTTTTAGATGACGTAGATGAGGATTAGCAATACTGAGGCATATTAGGTGGTTATTAAACCAGGTTAAAAGGCCACAAATCTTGTGCATGATTTCACAGTGCAATTTCCAACATCTGACATACAGTACAAGGTGAAATTATTTTCTAATTCTCCACTGTCCTCATAAAACTATTCAACTACTGAACTCTGAAAATAGGGAACGCTTAACGTAAACCAGATGCATCTTTTAATTCAGTTTAAGTATATGTTTGACGTTGTAAAGAACTGATACACATATTGCACATTATAGGTATAAGCGACACAGTAGTTCTTGTGGACTTTTTCTCACCTATAAACATCAGTAAAGTGGTCTTAGCAAACGCCACCAGGACCATGCCTGACGCGACAGATAGGATCCCAATCAGTACAATCAGCAGCTGTGGTACACCACAGTACGTGAACCCGAACACGCCCACAAAACTGATCAGGAACACCGTGGTGGACAGTGCTGAGCCGTAGCCAATCAAAATCTCAGTCCAGCATAGTGGTTCATTGAGCTCATATAGAGTCATCAAGGAGATCCCACCCATGTAAGCGAAGGAGAAGCTGGCGAAGATGAGCATCAGGAGGACCAAAACAGTCTTACACCTGCGACTGGCACCTGTTAACATCTTGTAGACCCCGGAGGTCATCTGGTTCAGGGCTGAGGGTTGAGGAGCGTCATCTAGAATAATGGCATCAGCTGGAGTCTTCTTCACAGTCTCTTCTAGGATGAAAATCGCATAGAGTAGGATCAAACACTGGCACAATGCAGAGGTCAGGAAAGGCCAGTTAAAGCCTGCAGCTCTCAGGAAGTAGCCTGTTGATATCGAAGCCACCCCAGCCAACAGGCCGATCATCATGTCCAGTCCGGCCATGCGCAGCGTTTTCTGTCGACCGTCCTCACACAGGTCCGCTATGTAGGCGAAACAGCCCCCGAGAAACGTGCCCAAGCCGCCAAATAGAGAGCTGAGAAGCGAAGAGCCGATGAGCAAGTAAATGTTGAGCTCAAAGTAGGACACTGTCAGGAAGGCCAAAGTGTAGATCAACGTGCCAATCAGGGGCATGATGATGGTGATCTTGCGTCCTCCCCGGTCACTATAGGCCACAAGCATGAGAGTGACAACCAAAGAGGGGATTGTAGAGAAGAGCTCTGTGTAGAGGGAGAAGAGAGATGCCTGTCTTTGTACCTCCTGGACACACAGAAAGAGAGAGCACGATTGAGTCAAAAAAATCAAGTATGGTTAAGTCTAAAAATAAATGAGTGGGTTGACACTGGACTGTCTGGGTTAAACTGTAACAGCAGGTCTTAGAAAGCAAAATAACAAACCTCAAGTTGGCAACTATCCTACAACCAACACAACGCAAGACAGTTACAATCTAATGTCACAAAACCAACACTGAATGGAATCACCTTGATGTGTGCATTTTGTAAACTTTTTGTTTAAGCGTTTCCTCATTCAGGGCCAAAATGAACAAAGCTTTCCTACAGTGCAACAGGTGCAAAAAAGTGACTATTTAAAGATCAGTGTCTTTCGTCTCACTTCTCTGTAGTGTTTCATTCTTCCTCTATGAATACAGGCAAAAAAAAATTATTTTTGCAGAAGAATACTTCTGCTAAATCCTATTGTACTGCAGACCTCATTTAGTAGGAGTAGTAGTAGACTTTAGTCACAAGTCTTCCACCTTATGATGCAGAAGCTGAATCAGCTGTTTTTAACCTGAGCAGTGTTGCAAGAGAGAATCTCAGAGGGTTATATTGGAAAATGTATGCTGTGTCATGACTGTAAAGGTTGAATACAGATGGATAGTTGTTGACTCAAAGTGTAGTTGAGGAAGAAGCATTATTGTCTGTTAAGCTCCTTGTCATCACCACAAGGAAACCATGGCAAAATAAAGACTGAGTAACAAAAAAGTTACAGTTCTTAAATAATACTGACAATCAATAAAAAAAATTTCAGCAGTGAAAAAGTAATATGTTGACACTGTAAAAGTTCATTTTTAACATGTTTTAAGTAGAGAGACGGGGGGAGACGGGGAGAAAAAAAGCCCTAAAATGTTTGTAAATGAGATTCTCCTTCTACCTGGAGTGACTTAAATGCATGCTCTTTTACATCCAGTGAGTAATGGCTCACCTCATGATAGCTTGAATGGTTGCTGCCGTTTGTCGCACATCTGGAGGTGTTGTCAGACACAGGATAGGTGGTGTTTGTCAGCTCCTGCCAGAGCCTCCTGTACACATACTGCTGCACTAGAGGATATATGAGAAAACTGGAGAAAGCGTACAGGGCCACCAGAGGCTCTACAAGGAAAAGGCCCTTCATTTTCGCCGGCTGCAATATTCCCTGAAATACAGGCTAAGAGAATACAGTTACAGATTAACACAAGCACAGATGATAGGGTAAAAAATAAGACATGTTAACTATCCATATGTGAGCAGACATGAGCTGAGTCTTTAAAGCATCAGCAGTGTATACACAAGATATTGCATTATTTTTGTACTATAGTTTAGAAAATAAAAGGATATGCACAGCTCAGTAAATATTTCTTCTATTGTTGCAACCTCCAACACTTCAGCATTCAGGTACAGTAAACACATGAAATCCACATCATTCCTCTTTCAATAATTAATTAAAGTCATAGGATCGGGTCTACGTGGAAGTACAGACAATATTTTTGTTAGGTTGTTTTTTGTCTTTTGAGGATCGTCGAGGACGCAGTGTGCACTACACTATCGATTCAACATTATCTAACAATTTCAAATATAAAGTGGAATATAAGCTAATAACCCATATAGTTTGTTCCTGTGAATACAGACTGCTGCTGGATGAGCAGGGTCAGGTCAATATGTACAGTGTAGTCTTTACCATTTTCTTATGTTGACAAGAAGATGCAGCGTGACACTTACCTTTCAGAAAGTCACCCGGGTCATGTCTTTGTCAATAAATTCACGCCAGTAAATGACTGTAAATACAAGCTCGACCAGGACTGTTCTCTTATGTGAAAGTGTACGGCGTTGTTATGAAAGTCAGAGATCCCGCCCCTCACTGTTTACGATTGGACAGCAGTCTTTAGAGACGTGCGCTTATTCGATTAGAGTGACTGTCAGTCATGACTAAAACTGGACGAGAACATTTTGTGACTCTTTGCATCCGGCCCTTTATTGGATATAATTAATAGGTATTTGAATTACGTCTCAGGAACTTTTTTTGGAGTTAGCTTGTAAAATATTTTGCTTACATTCTCTCACTGTTTCAGGTGCCCTTGTATAAAAGTGAACACCACTATTTTACCAGAAATTACGGTAACGTCAGGTAGGTGCGTTGCGTCGGAATGTACCATTTCGCTAACACACCGGGAAGGATTTTGTTGTGACAGCGGAGTCACAACCCGGTGGGGGGAAACGGTAAGGAGACAACCGTAGTCTTTCTTCTGTTTAATTTAAATAAAACCCGCAGTTGTCAGATAAAACTGTAATTCAAATGCATGTATAGGTTTATATGTTATACATGACCGAGTCAGTCAAATGTATATGAAAATGAGAGTTTATCATTCCGGACGTGCAGGTAGTACCACCATCAAAGTATCTTAAGCTAGCGAATGATAGCTATCCCTGTGATTAATCTAGCTAACTTGGCTAGCGATACCAGCTAGCGTTAAATAGATAGCAAGATATTTTCGCTTTATCATTTTACATCATCGCTTTCGTAGTTGGTTTTCCATCACACAAAGCCAAGCGTTAAAACTAGCTGGCGGGTAGACGTTAGCGGTAGCTGCGACTGCTGCAGTTGCATTTTAAAGTCGTGACTGTCCGTGTCAGGATGGATGATATTTCAGTCCCCCGGCCTAACTAACGTTATCGTTCACAGTGCTCCTGCTGCTCAAGATCTCCAACCACCTGCGATATTCGGTTTAAAATAAAATTCGCTTGTCATATGCGTGGGCCTTAAACATGTCCGTAATATAGTAAGTAGTAGTACGTTAGACTGATTTTGCAATCTTAGTTTTCTCGTCAGGCCGGATCACGCATTTGTTGCTGAATAACATGACAGATGTCTTAGTAGAGTAGGAGATTAATTAGAGAATTAAAAATGAAAACCCAAATATTGTATTAACTGCAGTCAGAGTGGTGTACAATTATTCATACATTGTGTTGGTAACGTATTTACATTTGGTTTAGTCACAACGTTACATACAAAATGTAATAACTCTATAAACGCTACAGGCTCAGATCTTGGTAATCTCTCCAACAAATTACAGATGTTGTGTCTGATTGCAATGTCGCTCGTCAGATCTGTTGTCGTTAATTGTCTTTCGTTTTGTTTTTTTGGTTTCCAGGTCATAACATAGGTTTTTTCATCTTGGATCAACAATGGCCTTCAGCAAAGGATATCGCATTTACCACAAGCTGGACCCACCCCCCTACAGTGTCATAGTGGAAACTAGGACCAGGGAAGAATGCCTCATGTTTGAATCGGGGGCTGTTGCTGTTCTGTGTAAGACATCTTGTTTGATTACTCTGTAATAAGATATGACTTAAATACTCTGTAAACACTTGCCCCAGATAAGGATGCTACAGGGGGACTACAAGACATAATCCTGGCCACAAGTGATGGATGTGATTTTATGCTGTGATTAGGTCACAGGCTACATCTAACTTAAAGTTTTAGGAAAAACACTGCCATTATTTCCCTTACATTGTGTTGCTGTTGTTTGTCTTCTAGCGGCAGCAGAGAAAGAGGCCATAAAAAACACGTACAGCAAGATTGTTGATGCCTATGGAATCCTGGGTGTCCTCCGCCTAAACCTGGGTAAGCTAAAGAAATATCTTCTCTATTCATTGCTCCTTGTTGCAGAAGTGTCCTGGGTCTGACCCTTAGGTTCATGTGTGGCTGTAAAGGCCCTCTCGTTTGTAGCCCTGTCACTTCTTACTTATAAGCTGCTTTCTCCTGTCCTCCATATGACCTTGAAGGCTCTTGTTATCACAACAAGTAAAATGCTGTGTAAAAGATTAAAGCTCAGACTTATAGATGGCTGAGATTTGACTGGCTGGGGACTTTCTGTAAATGAGTGGCATCAAGGTTTAATAAGCCATTTTTCACACAGTCTCTTAATGTTTTATTGTATTTTTTTTTTGTAATGCAGTGCTTTATATCAGTCAGCGTACTGGTTGCTTCCATCATTTTTTAAGGATAATTTTTCATACTAATACTCCACCTTAACTTCTGCAGGTGACTCCATGCTCCACAGTCTGGTGGTTGTGACAGGATGCAGCTCTGTGGGAAAGGTGCAGGATTCTGAGGTTTTCAGGGTCACACAGACAGACTTTATATCACTGAAGAATGATCCAGGAGATGAGGACCGGATCGCTGAGGTGCGAAAGGTCCTAAACTCGGGACACTTTTACTTTGCCTGGTCTGCAACCGGAGTCAGCATGGACTTGAGTCTCAATGCACGTCGCAGGATTCTTGAAGACACTACAGATAACCGCTTCTTTTGGTAAGAGCATGAAATGATGACTTTTCCAGAGTTGTATGAAGATTAATAGGCTAGCATTTGGCTTTTAAAATCTCTGATGTTGTAGATATGAACTAAATACATGATCTGCAATCTTCAGTCTTCCATTTGTGGTGAAGTAGCTTCTTATGAATCTGTGATACTGGGGCCCTGTGATTTGCAACTAAGGTGTGAAAATGAACAGTTCACACTGAATTTGTTTGTGTGTTTGCTGTTGATTCTGTCTTTATGAATAAATAGGAACCAATCTCTGCACCTGCACCTGAAACATTATGGAGTAAACTGTGATGACTGGCTGTTGAGGCTGATGTGTGGTGGCGTGGAGATCAGGACGATCTACGCAGGTCACAAACAGGCCAAGGCCTGCATCTTCTCTCGCCTCAGCTCAGAGCGAGCGGGCACACGATTCAATGTCCGAGGAACGAATGATGATGGACAAGTGGCAAACTTTGTGGAGACTGAGCAGGTGATCAGATCTTTTCCAGTGTTACGCTGTCTCTCTTTTTGTTCGTGATGTGTCATGATAAAAAGCTGGTGATTAAAAGATCAGTTTGATGCAATAGTTTTTTCAGTTTTAGTAAATTAGATTCAGTGTGTTTGGTGCATGGCAATTCTCTGGCAGTGACAAACATATTCTACCACCACTCAGTTTAATATTTATTTATGCATTTGTTCGTGGAGTCACATGACCTTGGTTAATACACTCTATTTAAATACTGGTTATCTGTTGACTGGTGAAACACTATTGATCCAACAGTTAGTATCACAGTAAAATGATTCATGCTTGCTTCATGTTCAGCAATAATAATTATAGATATACAGTTAATATTAAAATATAAAGGAAAACCAGCAGGATGATGGTGATAATAATATCTCAACACACTGATTCATTGGTGAAGGGCCCTTCATTTAGTAAACTTCAGTTGAGTCAGTATTTTTATTGCTGAGTCAGCATATTGTCTGAAGACACATATTGGAATGTGCAAGCTTAAGTTTCTGCTCTTCTTTGTGGAGAATGACTCAGTTGGCATTTTCCCTTTTTAAAGTTCCTGCTTGAGGAAACAAACAGAAAGCTACAGGTTGGAAACAGTAACTGGAACTACTACAATTGCAATCCAGTGTAATGCAGTACAGCTACACATATATTGGCCGCCTAAAAGTCTGAACAGAAAGTGGTCATTAGTGTTGTGGTAATTGTAGGGTTTTTGTGTTGGATTATATTGGATTGTCAGCTGTTCTGGTTATTTTTGCTAGCCTTTGTGGTGTTGTATTTACTTGTCATGGAGGAGTTAGCATGATGTCTCTTCCCTATGTCCTTTGTTTACAAAGGCTATGTTACTTTCTATGTTTTTCTTCTTTTTTGATTAGGTGCTCAGTTGTGTTTAGATTCATATGCTTTTATAGGCAGCTTTTTGTTTGCTTTTTTGTATATCAACTGCAAATTAGTCATTTCTTTATTTTAAATTGTGATTTTTAAGACTACATCTATGTTTTGTCATATTGCAAATAAACTTGATCATCAGATTTTCTTTTCGTTTTATACAGGTTATTTTCCTGGATGACAGAGTCTCATCCTTCATACAGATCCGTGGGTCCATTCCTCTTTTCTGGGAACAGCCAGGAATCCAGGTAATGGAAACAAAATTTATCTCATTTAACCAGGCTTGAATATTGAATATGAGGTTTTCATATATCAAGCCACATTAAGTAAAAAACACAGTCTTTGTCCCTACCATTTTGTAAATGCTACAGTTATAGATGAGGCTCACCCAGTCTGCACTCTTAAGTGTAATCACTGAACTTTAATGAAGCCTATGTGTGTGGAGTTCTTCAAGATAAGAAAAAAAACTTTCATTAAAATATATTGTACTTGTCATTTGTATCTGTTAAGGCAGTGTAAGGGGAATGAAAAGTCTCCTTGCAATTAAACTGGACATCTTTATCCCATTTGTAACACTTTTTGTCCATGCTGTGTTCAGAAAAAGTCCATTAAGGGTGTTTGGTTGTACCTGAATGAGAATCGGCACCTTAATGGACTGGATGAGAACCCCCACCTGGTACAACCCATTTTCTGTTGGTTTTTTTGGCTCTTTGTGGTGCTGGCGCTTTAATACTGCGGATGGGAGTTTCTCTGTGCAATGCCAAAGGCCAGGAGTGAAAACCGAGGCAATCCTAATATGGATTTTCATCCAGATCCCATACACAGGACCTGCCCAGAAAATGTCATTTTGGAGGTTTAAAGCCGGAGCTAGGATCACCCATTTAATGCACACTTTAAACAACATCACAGGGATTCTCCTGCCCTTGTCCTGACATTGCACAGACTGGTGGATTAGATCAGACGTGGGGGAGGTTAACGATAGATATAGCGGTTGGTAAAGGGCATTTTTCTGTTTTCCTCAGCTCCCAGACTTCTTTGGTCAGGTGAGAGCCTGGTCTGAAAACATCCCCCAACCACTTCCCTCCACTTGGAGCTGCGAGTGTTCCCCAGGCAGCTGGATAGGTGTTGGCTGATAATATGGAAGACTGAGCTGTTCAATATTTTAGAGGGCTAAGGCAAGCCAAGACCATATTAGTCACCTATTCAGTCCACTAGGTCCTTGGTTTGGTCAAAACACAGGGTAGTTGGCTCGGGGTTGTTTTCAGACAGAACTGTAGCCCTCCTGCTTTTAAGGCACTCTTTTAGCTCTAAGACCCCTCCACCAACTGTGGCTTGTAGGCTTACTTTCTCCTCCCCATACTCTTGAATTCATTCCCTGAGCAGGACAGATAGCTTCGATTTTATCAAGAAGAGTTATTGATATTTATACAGTTAGTCTGCATTACAAATAGTTGTGAATTAGTCTCTGAACCGTAACTGTAGAACAGTATCATGAATCCCTGCAAGGTAAGATGTAAGTCAAAAAGGTGGTAGGATTGCCCCCTCTTAGTCGGGTAGTTGCTAAATATTGTTTAATCATCTTATATGGTTGTTTTCGAGAGAGTCATTTGTGGAATTAATTATTAGAGGAGAATGATAACTTGTGGTCACCTTTTTAATAAGTGCTAGATTTTTAAAAAATCCTTCTGAACAACTGCAAGTTTCATGAAACATGCAACCTTGAAATATATTGTGGACATTTAGGCTAGTAGTATAGAAAACTCAAAGTAAGTTAGAAGGATGGTTTGACCAGTTACACCGGTTGTTATCTGTTGAGCTGGAAGAGGTTTTTGGAAGTACAGCTGTAACCCGAGTCCTTTCAGATGCCATCTCAGGAAGTTATTAAATATGCATAGAATAGACCTTCACAACAGTAGAGAAAGGAAAGAGTGACAAAATGGCAGCAGCATGGAGCAAAATGTCTAGTCCTGCCAAAGTCAGGCCCAGCCACAGTAGGCACACACAAACATTTTAAGCAGATGAATACGAAGCAGAGGAAAAGATTAGCAGACGGTTCAAAAGAAAGGCAAAGACAGGAATGGGAGTTGTAAGGAAGGAAAAACCCTGTAAGGACACAATGAGCCAAAGTCACTCATGAGATCTCACTAATGTTCATAGAAAATGTAATGGTAATAATGAATGACTGAATGGGTGCATGTTGCTTGTTACCTGAACAGAGTGACCAGTAGGACAAAGAGGAGGCAGAAACAGTATGGGGTGGTATTTGGTTTAAATCTTTTTCAGTTAATAACTCAGTTAATATAATAGGCTTTTAGAGACATGAAGAGAAAAGGTTTAAAAGGCAGGTTGAAAAGGGGAAACTAAATGAAAGCAGGGAGTGTTTGTCCACAGGCGGAGACAGGTAGGGAGCAAGTAAGGACCTGCAGTGCAGAATGAGTAGGTTTCCATGTAACAGGGGCCTGTGTCCTGCTAAGCCTGTCAAGGCTCAGTCATATGTGGTCATGCTCTTTGGTGTTTGTCATGATTCAGCCAGCACCCTTTATTAGGAGAATTATTTATTACAAAGAGTTACCATTAAAGGTGTTGGAGAGATGACAGGCAACAAGATTTCTCTTCTGCGCAGTGTCTTTGTCTCTGTATAAACAAATCTCCCCATGTTGCCCCTGTGTTGCTGTTGTCCTAACCCAAATCTTTTTTTCTGTCTTTTTTTTTTTTTGGACATTATTAAGGTCTCATTTCCGCTGTTGAAACATTATGTAAAACTTTTATCACAAATCCATTCTTCATCACCAGGTTTTCTGGCCATCTGCAACATGTGTGTGTTTGCACAACTTTCCATTTTTGATCTTTACCAAAGAAGGACACCGTGACTTGTCTCTTTTTTGTCTTTTCTGGCTGTCTCTACCCTGTAGGTTGGCTCTCATCGTGTCAAACTCTCAAGGGGATTTGAGGCAAACGCGCCAGCATTCGAAAGGTAATTAAAATGTTCTGTGTAGTGTGTATGTGTGCGTGGCAGTCTCCAGCTGCTTTATCTGGCCTCCACCAGATTACCACTCCTCAGACGAGAATAGGAGACACCATAATATTATGTCTCCTGCAGTTACTGCCCGAGCTACAATAGAGAGAAGCTTTCCAGAGTCTAGAAGGAGAAGATGTTAACTGAAGTCTGTCCTCAGAGGCAGGTTTATTGCAGGGAACAGAAAAGGCACATAATTTGCACTTGATTATCTGTCGACCTTTGTAACCTGTATTTTATATTTATTGTAGACAGTATCTTTGCAAGTCCTTCCTTGACTTTTTGAACATCTCTTTTGGAGGTCAAATTATTTTATTAGTGTGTTTAATGTGCATGCGTATTAAAGTAAATGGAATGGTAAATGGATTGTACTTATATAGTGCTTTTCTAGTCTTACAGACTTCATAAAGCACTTCACACTATAAGCCACATTCACCTACACATTCATACAGTGCTTTTCTAACATACTTACACATTCATACACAATTTGGGGTTCAGTATCTTACCCATGGACCCTTCGAAACGGAGACCGGAAGAGTCGGGAATTGAACCAATTAAAGCTTTTTCTACAATGAACAAACAATGAAAAACTATTGAAATTCTTCAGTGACAAATAGGTGCTTCTTAAAGTGAAGTCATCCACATTTTTATCTACAACTGATCAAAACATAGAAACGTGTAGTTTCTTTACAGAAAGTATTCCAATGTTTGCAAGTCCTTCAACATAATTTTAATCATAAACGCAGACAGATATCAGTCTAATATAAAAAAAAATGATTTATGTAACATCATAAACATAAAGTCTGTGAAAAAGCCTCAAAATCAGTGTAACTTTACCTTAAACATTGAATATGAGGATTAATTCATTTGAATGAGATTTTTTTTTTTTAAAGACAGAGACACATTACAGATGCTAGGTCAGCAGCAGAGCAGCATCCTTTAGAACAGCTAGTTTACTTTAGGACACTTAAGCCAGATGCTCTGTCACTGTTACTAAACGCAGACAAGGAAAGATGATCACCCTAATCACTGTGCCACACCTTAAGGACCGTGCCTGGTTCCATCCTTATCACCTCTCTGTAGCCACCCTATCAGTGTTGTAGTAGCCGTGCTGTTCACTCACAACATTTTTGCTGGAAAGCTATGAAGACAACCAGTGGTCCTTCGATTTCCAGACATCTTGAACTATAGAGGCTGGACTCAGCAGGGCTGAGCTCAGTATTTATGTCAAGCTTTCTTTTGCTTATTAGTATCTTGAACGTGTCAAGACAAGCATGTCAGTGGGGAAAATGACAATTTTTCTTATACAATACTAATTGTGTACAGTCTAAGTAGTTGGCAGTGCTACTAGTTTTTCTAATATCTTTTCAGAGGAGGAATGATGAGTCAGTCTTTGTAATATCCAGCCAGTTTTCTGCAATAACAGCCAAGTGTGTCTCTGCCGACACTTCAGCAAAATCGAACATCTTTTTATAAACACATAGCAGCCTGTAGCTCATATCTGCTTTTCTCCCTGCTGAATGGTGCTGCCTTTCTATCCATATCTATTATAATATTTAAACCAGCTCTATATAGTGGCTCTAGAATATTTATAAGTATCCTGGCTTTGCACCATCCCTTTATTTTTCCCACCAGACCCCATAGCCTCATAAAAACAAATGTGTTCCTAAGAAATTCTCTTTGTGAACACCTTCTTGCTAACGGCTCTGCCCGTTAGCAGATGTTGATGAAACACAGACATCATGTGTGTATAGTATTTATCAAGCTTAAGAATTGGTACAAAACATGAAAACTCTACTACAGTATACATTTAGGAAAGGCTAGTGTTGGTAACCTACTAGTCTGTGGTGCAATTTTAACCTATGCAGTGCATATTATTTGACTGTTTATGTGTTTTCCAGACACTTCACTGCACTGCGGAGGTTGTATGGTAAACAGGTGATCATCAACCTGCTTGGGAGTAAGGAAGGAGAACACATGCTCAGCAAAGCATTTCAGGTGAGAGGAACCATTCTCTGTCCTTTCACAATAACATGCAAGTTATTATCTGATGCTTCTAAGATGAAAGAAGTAGCTGAGATCCCACTGACAGCAAACGATGTGTGTCAGAACAGATGCTCCCTTTATTCTCTTCGTAAACCCACACTCTAGTGAGGAATTCTTTTGAGTATGTGTCTCAAGACAGAATGCATCACTGTCCTGCTGTTTCTTCCAACTGTCAAAAAGTGATGTTTTTACTCAATCCCTGGTTCTTTATCCCATATAAAACACTTGCTTTAAATTAAAAAAAATGCATTTCCTGGTTTATCATACATTTTGTCTCAATGTAGGATTGAGTGCAGTACCACAAAAAATCCAGGGCAGCTCTTCATTTCACTTGTATGTTATATATTATGCTTTATAAGCTATGGGCTCTTCTAAACATCTAGCATGTGCTCTAGGTGTTATATTAGCAAAGGCAAATGTATTAGCATGTTAGCTAAGTGGTAAATATGTTATCTATTTGGCAAAACTTGAGTTTTAGATCTTTGAGTGTCAATCTTTTGTATTACCAAGTAAACACGGTCAGTGGTTTTACCAGATGTCAACATGTGTCCATGTCCTGAAACATGACCTGCATGTTCTCAGACTACAATCAAAGATTTCCTTAGAATTGAAACCACTTGTTTTGCATTAATGAATGCAAACTATTGTTGCTTGATAGGTACAGGGAACACACCTTGCATACAAAACCCATTTGCATTCAGTATGAATTTCTAGGTTAAAGTATTCTTCCTATCCCTGTCTTTTTCAGAGTCATCTGAAGGCATCAGAGCACGCAACAGCAGTGAAAATGGTGAACTTTGACTACCACCAAAATGTGAAGGGAGGCAAGGCAGACAAACTTAACAGCATCCTCAAACCCCAGCTCAATAAATTCACAGATGAGTGTGGGTTCTTCTACTACTCGGGAGAGACGGGCATCGCAAGGTGAGAATTAATACAAACTTTTATGAAGTAGTAGTAAATCTAATTTTTGTTATTGCTTCTTAACGTCTTAACCTGTTTCAAGGACTCAGGGTGGGACCATCAGGACCAACTGCCTGGACTGTCTGGACAGAACCAACAGTGTACAGGCCTTTTTTGCCCTTGAGGTAGGAGTCTGACAGTGTGCAGTAAGCCGTTGTTTGGTTTAAACATATAGTGTTTGCATTTCTTCAGTCAAAGTCCATTGCCTTTATTGATGATGGGTTTTAGTCTTAACACATTGTTCCTCATCACCCCAGATGCTGCCAAAACAACTAGAGCAAATGAGTCTGACAGAGAAACCCCAGCTGGTAGCAAGGTTCCAAGAGGTTTTTAGGACCATGTGGTCTGCCAACGGAGACTCCGTCAGTAAGATCTACGCAGGCACTGGTGCCCTGGATGGCAAGGCCAAGGTACACACTGTGGAGACACTAAATACACACAAATATACAAGTTCATAGTACAACATTGTAGGCACAGTAGTTTATCAGAGTTGCATGTGAAGTAGGATTTCCATGATGTCGTCAGATTTTATGAATTTCAGCACCTGAATACTGATGAGGTTACGTACAGCTCTATCTGTTCTAACAAAATCCTCCTTATTGTTGCTATTGGCTGAGCACATGAAACAGCGAATGACATAATTGGATTGAAGGAACTTCATCAGACTTCAGAGTTGAATATGTTGTATTTTGTAGTTGCTTGTTTTGCATTTTGTTCTCATGAAGCAAAATGGTTTTGACCTGAATAATTGTTAGATCGTAAAAGATGTAAAGGGTGGACTTTTAATAAGCAGCTCAAGAATAAATGCTCGTAACTGAACTGAAAAACAGAAAAATAAAAAAATAAAATAAAGCTTTTAAGATATCATAATTAAGTTTTGCCACTTTAAACAAAACATTTTTTCAAATGCAGTATTTTCAAATTAACTTCTTATATTTTGGTACACTAAGGCTGAGAGATGTTCATAGTGGCTCTCATTTGGTCCTTTCTACCCACTACCTGTCACTTACCTGTTGACAAGCTCATAAGTCATGAAAGAGGAGACATTGATAGTTATTATTTATAGTAATTATTATTAAAGTGCCAGTTTCATGGCACTTTAAAAATAATCAGAGCTAGTTGTGCGTTGTGCATTGTGACAGAGTTCTGCATGATCAGTCGGTCCCTTGTGAGTAGAGTTGTGTGTTTCTGTTTCTTAACTCTTGTGTGCTATCTCTTTCTGCTGTTCTCTGGACCTCTCTACCTGTGTGGTAAGTTAACAAGTCAGTTGATGTTGTTTTTTGAGCTGTGGGTCTATTTTCTGGTGCATTACTGATTACAGTGTTAATGGGTTAAATGATGATAATATTCACAGAAATCTAGTTCTCATTGCCCCTTGCTTGTTGAGTGATCATCTGCTTACTGTGGTATCAAATCCAAGTGGTACCCAAATTATCTGGCAATATCTGCTGTCTTGTTTATGGAACTTGGAGGAACCAATCAAAATTATTGCCTCGTGGCAAGAACTCAAATCATGTTGCACATCAATCAGTGGAATTTTGAAGTTGCACCTTCTCTGGCAGTTTTGATCCTTCCCGGTCAGTTCAAAAACCTATATTTCTTTTTTATATTTTAAATCTTTATCACTGAAGTGATTCTTCTTTACTTCTCTTCTATGGTTGGAGTGTGAAGTACAGACTTTTCTTTCTAGTGGGGGTGTAGGTGATAATTAATGTTAGTTGATGTAATTGTTTGTAATTTTGTGTGTGTGTGTCTTTTTCGTAGGCGGGGAAGCTAAAAGACGGAGCTCGATCAGTGACGAGGACGATCCAGAACAACTTCTTTGACAGTTCTAAGCAGGAGGCTATCGACATCCTGAGGCTGGGCTCCACACTCAACAGTGATTTGGCGGACAAAGCTCGGGCCTTGCTCACTACTTCAAGTCTTTATGGTAATTCTTTCCAACTTCTGTAAAATTACACATTATTTAAATGAGTCAGCAGATCATATCTTAGGTAAAATTTACTTACTTACTTTACTTAAGAAGAATAACAAATGCTTTTTTTTTCTCCATATTACAGCTTCTGTATTTTGTAATCATTGATCTAATGTCCTTTGTGCGCCATCATGGAATTGTTTGAATATTTTGACAAGTTTTGACCCATATCTGATGTAATCTAGTTAGCCAGAGGCGACACTGCACAATGGAAGGGTTTGTCTGTGCCGCGTCAAGTGGGAAGTGTAATCTCCATGTGTCAGCTCTGTGTCCCTGTTAGATTAATACTGACCGACTGCTCTGCTAGCATTATCTGTTAAAGCGCTGGTTAACCCGCCCTTCTCTCCCTTCTCTCTCCCCCCTGCTCTTGCACACAATCTTAGTCACTGAGCCCGTCTTACAATCAGGTATAGTAACTGATAGACTGCCCCCAGTGGATGGATCCTTCCATCCCCTGTAGTTGTCCTTTCATCTGTGTTTGCTACTCATTATTGTTCATTCATTTATAATCCAATGTTGGTCGTGGTTTCGCACTGTGTCTGTTGCATATTATCAAGCCCCTGCAACAGTGACTAAAAGAAAGAAGATGCTGAATTTTGCAGTGAAATTTAATATTCCTTCAAGTCGAAATTTAGAGGCAGAAATGAACCATTACCAAGGTTGATTATTGGAGTTTTTAATCTGTATTTCAGCAGCAGTGCTGATTTACAACCTTCCTCCCATGACCCATTTTTCTGAACATTGTTGTGAACTTCCTCTGTTGTATTAGGATGGT
Organism: Seriola aureovittata; assembly: GCF_021018895.1. Lineage (NCBI taxonomy): Eukaryota > Metazoa > Chordata > Actinopteri > Carangiformes > Carangidae > Seriola > Seriola aureovittata. Next base: position 6,620,304 of record NC_079378.1, on the reverse strand, counting down.
CTCCCATTGATTAGCCTTTTCCCATTTTTGTGACTTTCGTTGTTTCGTTGTATGCCACCGTTCCCATAGACACACAAATATTCAACCAGGTTACACTCTAATCATAATCTCTTCCCATCTGCAGCCTCCCCAAGAGTATTGCTGGGAATGTGTCAGAACTACCATAAATACACGAGGCCCAAGCAGATCCGGGTGTGTGTTGGCACCTGGAATGTCAACGGGGGTAAACAGTTTCGCAGCATTGCTTTCCGCAACCAGACACTCAACGACTGGCTGTTGGATGCTCCAAAGAAGGCAGGACATCCTGAGTTCCAGGGTATGTTGGTATTTATTTATCTGCATTTACTGCTAGTAGATGTCGTCTTTGGAAATGTTTCATTCATGTATTATGTTTAATGATTTACTAAGTAAAAGATGCAGGGATTTGAAGTTTGAATCATCAGGGAAAAGTTAATACATGCACTTCCATCTCCTTCAGTAACTGCTTTTAAGCTGCTGTCCAGGGAGCTAAATGGTCAAAAACCACTGACACCGTCCATACTGTGCTACCTGAATGAATTTACTAATGTGAACAAGTTAAAGAAACATGTACATTAAAATAGAGTCTGTAAAAGAAAATTTTACTTACCGTCATAATTTTTGCTTTTTTTCCCTATAGGTTAGGAAAAAACTTTACCACTAATAAAAACTTATAATACATCATAATCATTTTTGATCCGGCACTTGTGTTGAACATTGTGTATTTATTTTCTCTTTACAGACACCAAAGCCAACCCTATAGATATCTTTGCCATCGGTTTTGAGGAAATGGTTGAATTGAATGCTGGCAACATCGTCAGTGCCAGGTATGTCTGCAAGATTCTAGCCTGAAATAACTGTCACCCAGAAAAGTCAATGCACAAGCAAAGATACTCTCCTCTGGACTATAGGACATAAGGTGTTCTTCTGTGCTCCACACAACCTGCTCTTTTGCTTATAAAAGATATTATATCTTTATAAAAATATTTTAATCACATGAAAAGGGATACAAAACTTACAGTATGTAAAAGCCTGAGAAAGAAGGTTGATTTCAAAGGTGACCAGTATCTGTTTAGGTCTGATCAGACAAGCCTAATGTGACTTACCCAGAAATGAGTTCTTTTGAAAATATGTTTTGAAAAAGAACAAAAAGGATTTTGTAACATTTTGAAATTTAAAAAGATGAAATGTTTATATTTACTGTGATTTTATTTCTTGTATTGTTCTGTTTCGACTCTAAAACACATCTTTCGGTTCTTACCTCAGCACCACTAACCAGAAACTGTGGGCAGCTGAGCTCCAAAAAAACATCTCCCGGGACCACAAGTATGTACTGCTTGCTTCAGAGCAGCTGGTGGGAGTTTGTCTGTTTGTTTTCATCCGCCCACAGCATGCACCTTTCATCAGGTATGAACAGCACACATTCTCATTAGAAACATATAAAATGATAGTGTAAATCACAGGTGTGGCAACAGATATCATCTCCATCATCATTCGATATGTTTTCCAGGGATGTAGCTGTAGATACTGTAAAAACCGGAATGGGTGGGGCCACAGGCAATAAAGGTGGTGTGGCCATCCGCCTGCTGTTCCACACCACCAGCATCTGCTTCGTCTGCTCCCACTTCGCTGCTGGCCAATCACAAGTCAAGGAGAGGAATGATGACTACAGTGAGATCACACGCAGACTCAGCTTCCCCATGGTAAAAATGATGATGATAATAATAATAAGAATAATAATAATAATGATGATAGAAATAATAGTGCTTTGCAGTAAAAACAAGACATAAAAGTAAGAAATCAAAAACAAGATAAATAATTAAAACAATTACAACAAAGACGGAGGAGAGAAATGGTTTCTGAGTGGGATGACCTCATCACTGCGGACACCGAACGGGCTGTAGAGGGGAAGAGGGAGACTTTTACAATCCTTAACTATAGACACCCAAGGGGAGCAGGTTAAAATCAGGCTAGGGACATCAGTGGGAGTCGCCATAGCTTCAGAAGCCACATTCAGATATAGGATGTGTCGGATTTGATTAGCATTAAAAACCGCTCCTTTGGCTACCATCCAGTGTTCATAAAAGCATAAAGTGCGTTAAAATTAAGTAAACACAGTTGGTAATAACAATGACATTAACAAACCGCATCTGTCTTGTCCCTCAGGGTCGTCTGCTATACTCACACGATTATGTGTTCTGGTGTGGAGACTTTAACTATCGTATCAGCCTGCCCAATGAGGAAGTAAAAGAACTCATCAAGCAGCAGAGCTGGGATGCCTTGACAGCTGGGGACCAACTGTTGGACCAGAAGAATGCTGGTTTGGTAAGGCCTACACAACACGTGCATTAGTAATTGTTAATGAAGTTTCACTTCCTCTCAACAGAAAACTGTTTACTATGATGTGAGATCATATGAAATCACTGGCTTTATAGCCCGTATGTATGCACAAGTAAAGGGTTGATGTTGCACAGCAGAAACACACACACCCAAACCTGGTGACACATTATTTAGGTTTTAGCTGATAATATATTCTCTTTAAATTTCTTCCACAGGTCTTCCGAGGTTTCATTGAGGGAAAGTTAGATTTTGCTCCCACCTACAAGTATGACCTCTTCTCAGAAGATTATGACACCAGTGAGAAATGCCGCACACCAGCCTGGACTGACCGCATACTCTGGAAGAGAAGGAAGTGGAACTTCGACAAAACAGGTGAGATACAGAGACACCGCAGATAACAGGCTTATTTATCCTGCTGTCCTGTCTGCCCTCTTTGGTTCAACACTTGCGTATGATAATAATAAAAACTTTAAAAACTACAGTCCTGAATCATAAGAACACTTTACATCTGTACATATATGCGTGTGTGCATGTTTTGCAGCTGAGGAGATGAATGTAGTAGGTGCAGCTTCTACATCTGTGGAGAGTGAGGATGATCCAGACTACCCTTGGAGCCCCGGCACTTTGAAGTACTATGGCAGGGCTGAGCTTAAGACCTCAGACCACAGGTAACTAAAAAGATATATCTATAAGAGTCAAGGGAATGGATGATATTGAATTGATATTTTACCACAGAGGTATAATTTGCTGCATTTACTTTTTATGGCACATCTGTGCTTTTGATAAATGGACCCAAAACCTCTTTCTGCTTACCTTCTTTCTTGTCTGTCTGTAGGCCTGTGGTGGCAATAATGGATGTGGACATTCTGGAGGTCGACCCAGAAGCTCGGCATCAGGTCTACAAAGACGTCATCGCCCTGCAGGGGCCTCCTGATGGCACCATCTTGGTGTCACTCTGCACCTCTGGCCCTGATGACTACTTTGATGATGCACTCATAGATGAACTGCTGGACAAATTTGCTAATTTTGGAGAGGTCATCCTCATCAGGTGAGTTTGATATCCAAACATAGACAGACATCAGTCACCTTTAGATGATTAGACTTCATTAACAGTGTCCTTGTTTGCTGCAGGTTTGTTGAGGAGAAAATGTGGGTAACCTTCCTAGAAGGTTACTCTGCTCTTGCTGCTCTGTCTCTCAGTGCTTCTACTGTAAGTCATCACTAATTAATCTTAATTACTTCCAAGCTTTAAAAATCCTCCCATGAGTCTTAACATTAAAAACATGAAATGTGCATCCATCTCTATCCTTTAGCCTCAGTCACAATTTGTGTCTCACACAGAAACTGAAACTTTTTTATCAGTTGTATATCATAGTCTCTTCTTCTCTTTTTTCCCCTACATCTCTGTAGGTCCTTGGCAAGGTGATTGATATCCGCCTGAAGAGTCCAGGCTGGATCAAGAGTCTTGAGGAGGAGATGAGTGTGGAGAGGATCTGTGGAAGCATCCCCACCTCAGCCAGCTCCACTCTGCTTGCTGAGGACACAGACATGGGTGACGACGATTATGATATGGAAGGTGAGTAGTTACGGACATGTAATCCCAGTCTTTATCCATAGGAATGTAGATTTTAATGTCAATTCATGTTTATGCTCAAGGAGATTAATTCCTGCCCTCATGTGTCCTGTACCAGGTGATGTGGACGACGAGGTGGAGGAGATCCTTCCCCAGCACCTACAGCCTGGAGCAGGTACTGGCCCTGGATCCTCTCCTCTGCCCTCCCCCCGCAGTAGCCCCTGTCCCTCCCCCACCCACGGAGAACCTTCAGCCCCCAGCAGGCCTAGTCGTGGATCACATCCTTCCCGACCATCACAAGGTAGGCGCATCATGTGAGGCGTCACACACACATGAAATCAGGTTACTTGAAAGTACAGACCAATCCTCTGCTCAGGTTGCAGTTTCTGCCTGCTTGAATATAAACTGTAATTTTGCTCTGTTTGTAATGCATGGAAGCAGATTTAAGTCCATCATCACTGAGGAGAGAATTCCCAGGTAATGTAATGTGTGAGGATTCAGTCTGTGTTTAGTGTTAGAAAGCTTGTGGTGTGTCTTACAGTAAACGACTTGTTTCCTTGAAACTTGTTTTATAGTGCAGTATTAAAATGTGTGCAGTGTTAGTTTCATCTTTCCCTTGGTTGACACTGAATCACAGCTGTGCACAACGACCGAACTGAAGGATGTGGAGAAATATGAGGTTTAAGACATTAAGTCAGGCTCTTTTCCAGAGAAATTTGAATTTAGGGGAAACGGTATGAAAGTACTTTATCTATCTCACATTAGGCAGTTTCATTTTTCATGTGTAAATTTGCTTCTCTTTTATTTTTTTTCATTCCCAGGGCCTCCTGTTGATTTCCAGCCTGGTGCCCCTACATCGCAAAGTGTGGAACCCAAACGCCCGCCTCCCCCTCGTCCCAATGCCCCCCCAGCCAGACCAGCACCCCCTCAACGTCCACCACCACCATCAGGTAAAGTGTCATCCTTTACCGTCTTGCATACAGTTGATTAAAGCCTAATTTGAATCTCAGAATCACATTTGAAGTGTGGATTTTCAGTTGTTCAGAATGGCACAATGTGAGATACTTTAGGCAGGTGTTAACATTTTCACCTTTATCCCACTGCTTCGCCTCATTCCTGAAGGAGGCATGAGCCCTCTGCCTGTTAGAAAGGACTCTGCAGGTACAGTTATTGCTGTGGAACTGTGTATTTATGTGCTCACATCGCTGAAGCATTTAAATTAGTGGCTGCTACTTTCCATCTGACGCTACACACACAGAAGCACATTGCATTAGTGCTGATCCTGTAAGCTAAGTTATGAGTTCTTTGTATTGTATGGAGCTGCAGTACTCATTTCAGTTCAGTCAGTGTGCAATACACCAAGAATACATCCATAACTCCTCATTGATAATCCAGCAAATACATACTGTAGCTCAACTGTCATAGAGGTGTTCCTGAGTTTGTGAAATCTGACTTCATACATGACTACTGATAGTCAATGGGAATAGTTCCGTATTCACTTCGCTATTGAGGTTCATTCAGCCCAATAGGCATTTGCTTCGGAAAATGGCATTGTCACTGGACATTAAACATTAGCTACTTTTACAAACAGGAAGAGAAGTGTATTTATTTATTTACTGAAATATCCACATGATATGAACCCATGAATCTCAGAATATTTGATGTGGAAATAGGACATGCAGTTGCTGATTGATGCTTGATTTTAGGGTACTAGATTAAGTACATGTTAATGAGGTTTGGATTTGATTTTGATTGATGCAAGCTCTTATGGAGAAAATGTGGTTGGCTTTGCAGTAATATTTATAACCATCCCTTGTGGTATACATGTAAACACTGTGTACGTGTCATTATTAACTGTCCTAGACATTGTTACCCTTATGTGAATTTATTTCTTGTGGCAGTAGCTGATAGGTCATGTTTTTTTATTGTACCACCAACACTGCGACTAAAATCTTTTATTGTAATCTACTGTTTTTTATGTTCCCTCCTCTACTTTATTTTGAAAATACTGTTTCCCCTCTTTGACTTCAAGACTGTGGCGAATGTCCCAGCCCACTGCTTGGTAGGAGAGGCAGTGAAGGTAACTGGCCAGGCGGTGTGTCTTTAAATGTCATCCGATCCCTTTAGTCTTACACCCCGTCATCAATGTTACTGATGCTTTTTTGACATTGATGGTTCACTGTTGACCAATTCAGCATCATTGTTGGCCATCTTAGTCGTGTGTGTGAGTGAGAGAGAGAGAGACGTGTTTAGTAGCCTGTTTTAAAAAAACTTATTTAGCTTATTTAAATAAGTTGGGAATGCAAAAACCCATGAGGTTAAAGGGCTAGGGACCAAAATATACACTAACAATTACTGAGGCAATTCAGACTTTTCCATCCAAAAGACCACAGTTCTTCTTCCCCATTTAATATTCAGTGATGGTTATAAGTGTGATACGTCCCTACCAATTAGTGTCAAGTGCATTTTCCCTAATGACATATTTGTAGTGGGGGCAGGATGTTTCAAACCATTTGACTCAAATGGTTGAGGAACAGGATACCCCATACATGTGCACGGAAAAAAATGTTTATTTAGTGATTATAGTCTTTTCATAGGGGGAGATAACGTGAATTAAAGGAAAATCTCTTTGGTAAACCCTTAAAATGGGCATTACGTCAGCTCAGCTGCAGTAATGCACTATGATTAGTGGGGAAAAATCCTCAGGCAGGTAAATAATCAGATTCACAGCATCTCAGACTTCACTGCTCTGCTGCACTATTACCACCATACGCTATTCTTAGTGCTTCTTGTAAAGTGTTGTTATTGGGAACATCTGTTTCCTGTGACTAGTATTCCACTTTGTGTATAACAGTAATGTGGTTTGGTTTCCTTTGTGCTGCAAAGGACCAAAAAGCCCTGCTCTTCCCCGGTCAGATGCTGCCGCAGGTGAGTGCCACAAAGCATGATGCAGCCTCACGTAGCTTTAATGTATCACGGAAGACAAAGGATTGTTAGTTATGTAGGTTTGTATTTGTCTCATGAAAGCTTTGTATGGAGTTTCCCTATACTTACTGGGAGTGATATGGGGATGAGATTATCACTCTCTGTCTGTGATGATCCAGCGTTTTGTGTTTATGCCTTCACACAAAATAAGCCTGCCCCAGGGGGAGGATAGGTTTTGGTTGCGTAGTGACTTGGCATGTCTTCACCTGATCCATTTGCATAGTCTGTGTGTGTGTGGTTAGTTAAATCCCTCTGTCACAGTAAGGGTGTGTGTATGGTTAGCAGGGTTGCCTTAAGTTTGGTGACTGTACAGTGAAGCAGACATCTAAGAGGCGTGGGAACACGTTCGCAGGCTCTGAGAGGAGGTCAGCAAAAGAATAGTGAAAGAAGAGGTGTGTGCCTTACAAGCTGTGTGATGTGCAGCTGGCTCAAAGAACAAAGCCTGCCTCTCTTCCACATCTCCTGCAGCTCAGGAATGACTGAGTCATCATTAATAATGAAGTCAGGAATAGGGAATTTGGATTGTCATAGGTTGGGGCAAGTTTGCAGTGAATGCATGTTTGATTTAGTACAGTACTTGTAAAAGTTATTGCTTTTCATTTCATTGAACTGGTACTGCTCCTGCTATCCTTACATCTCTTCCTAGGGGGCACATGTTTAATACAAAATAGTACAATTTGCTTGCTGTCGTTGTTGCTAATGTAGCGGGTTTGTTTGTTTTTAACTCTTTAAGGTCGAGGCCAGGCAGCAGCGGGAGCTCCTGGACCTGGAGGTGCTCCTAGACCGGTGAGATTACAAATCTAAATATCCTTTTCAAAAGGGTGGTGACTATTTTTTTTTACTTGTTTCTAATCAACTTCTTAATTTCTGTCTATTTTATACTCCCTTCTCATCTTCCAGAATGTCCCTCCTCGAGCCGGGGTGATCAGTATGCCCCCACAGTCTCGCCCACTGCCTCCTTCTCACCCTGGAGCACCCAGACCTATCCCAGAAGTGCATCCCGGGGCCCCGCGTCCCATCCCAGACACCCATCCTGGAGCCCCACGACCCAGTGCCCCGACTAAACCCACTGACCTGCCTCTAGGTATTATACTAGATTATCAGCTCTAGAATCTTATTAGTGTGATACAGCGAATTTAAGCTTTAACTGTTCTGCTTCCTTCCCTCAGGACCACCTCCTATGGGGCCCCCTGCAGTGAGACCCCAGGCTCCATCATCGATGCAGCCGCCCATGCAGCCCCAACATGCTGCTCCCTCAGTTCAGTCCCAACTCCCACCACCAATGCAGCCCACGCTTCCAGCTCCTCTCCTGCCACAGCAAGCCCCTGCTCCTAAAGCAGGGCCTCCTCCTGGTGCTGCTGCTGCAGCTGCCCCCCCTGCTGGGCCTCAACAGGGTTTAGCCTCTCCTAAACCCCCGCCACGTTCCCGCTCCTCTCACGCTCTGCCGCCCGATGCTGCCAAGTCTGAGACAGTTCCAGCTGCACAGGTTAGTGCCAATTTCCTTTTCATTAAATTATTGGAATTTCAGCAGCCGAACAGAGAACACTAACGTCATTTTTTATTCATGTAGTCAAGACGTGTACGACAGATTCTTGCTCGAATTCTGCTCATAAAAAATATATATTTTATGCCTACTTATGACAATTGTAGGAGGTGAAAAGAGCCTCTTTCTGCCTCCTCATCAGATGAGCTTAGTTGTCTGTGTCATTCTTCCTGCTTTTGTCTCTCTGATACATTTGTCTCTCTCTCACAAGCTGGAGAAGCCCTCAGGGTGAAAGGTACTTGATATTAAACCACCTCTTTGTCTCATCCTCCATAGCACAACAGTCCTGCTCTGATGTTATGACCTCTCATGCATTACATCCAGTAACCTCCTCCTCTCATGTTGTAATTGATTTTCCTTCCTTTTTACCTCTCCTCCCCAAGTTACTTTAACCTTGATGTTTTTAGTCAAGGCCATACATTGTTTTGTGTTAGGACCACAAATTGGATCATTATTTGTGTTTGTTGGTCAACATATCAAACAATAGATAACACGAAAAGAAAAAAAAACTGATAAAAATGTGATGTTTGTTGTTGGCCATTTTCCCCTCACTAGTCCTTTCATATCTGCTCACTGGGGTTCGGGTCTTTCAAATGAGCATATATGCAATGACCTCATTTGATTTCACTTTTTGTTTAATTTGTATTATTTCATTCATTTGTCGTAGAGTTAGTGATTGTATGTGGATTGTGATACATGAATCAGTCGTCAGCAGTAGTCAGTGTTGTAAACATAACACAATACATGTTTGGAAGTGTTTTAAATGAGCCACATTAAAGGTACCCTGTGGAGTTTTTGACCACTGTTGGCATTATGGATCAGTGTTCTGATGAGCAGCTCCCCATTGCTTTTATCAAATCAAGGCGGAATACGTATGAGCATGTGGGTGGCTCAATACAAATGTGCTGACTGCAGAGGGCGATAATGCAAATGTGCAGTGCATGTTAGCCCTAAAATGCAAAAAGAGGGAAACATCTAAAGTGGTTTGACCACCAGCTGTACATAATCTAACGAGTTGTTAGCTATGCCTGGTATGTCCAATTGCCCATTGTGATAGAATTTTCCATATGAATGACAGTTAGCCCTTTTATACAGAGATCCCACTATGTTGCAACTAAGAAGACCCCACGTTATGCCGCCTTTGCTTGTTTACATTGAACCAAACAAGCCGTCATAGTGCTGCCTAAGTGTGTGTTTTTTTTAAACAGCATGCCAGGCGCGACATGTAACAACAGCATCTGCGTCCTGACTGCTCACTAATGTAAACACAGATATAAACAAATGCAAATTTCGAAATAGTCAGGAATGAGGAAGGAAATGCATTTACCACATTTGATACACACAGTAGTAATAAACACTGAATTGTAAGTATGTAATATTTGTTTACGAAAAAGCTCCACAGGGTTTCTTTAAATTTTGTTTTGAGCCACAGAACATACATTTTAAAGAGACTTATGCTCTAATAGTTAGTCAGACACTCTAATATTAGCTGATGGTTCTTATTTTCACACTACCTTTGTTGTGACAGCTGAATGGCATTTTCTTTGTTTTGTTCCTCCGTAGACAAATGGACTGAATGGAATCCAAAGAGAAGCACAATGGCAGCCTGACCCCTTCAACACACTTGCACCTGATATCCTCTCCTCTTCCTCCACCTGGCACACCACCCAGTCCCTGACCAGAGGCTCCTCTCTGCGTGCCCCCCCCTCCGTTCCTCCATCTATGTTTTCCTCCAGCACTCTCCCTCCATCCTTCTCCCTCCAGTCCTCCGTTCTGTCAGACCTGCAAGCACTTGGTTCATCCTCCTCTTCCTCACTCTCCACCCCGTCACCGTTCGCCTCCTCCCTGCTCCCGCCTCCTCCAGTCCCGTCTCGTAGTCGCTCGCAGGAGACACTGCGTGCCTCCCCTGGCCTGTTCCCAACCGACCCGCTCCCTGCCCGACCCAGCAGCACCAACCCCTTCACCGGCCCACTCGCGCAGCAGCATCAGCAGCGCCGCTCGCTCACCCCGGACTTGAGCACCCAGCGTCCCGGCCCGACGGCAAACCTTCAGAGGACAATGTCTGCTCTTACTCAGCCACTCATCCCCACCCCTGCTCCAACAGCGGTCCCTGCAGCTGCACCCGCCACCCAGCTCCAAAGGACCACGTCCCTGTTTGGACCATCATCTACTCTCAATCCTACACTTGCTCCTCTGCTCCCCTTCGCCTCTGACCCGTCCCCTGCTCCTGCCTTGCCTTTGGCTCCTCCCTCCTCCATTCCACCTACCCTTGTACCTCGCAGTCAGCCACCTCCCCCAGGAGGGAGACCAACCCAGCAGTGGGTCACTTTTGATGATGATTTGGATTTTCCACCTACGTCCAAAACACCACAGAACCCCAACAGTTCCCTAATGCCCCAAACTCAGACTCAGCCTTCCCGCTCTGTGTTTGACTCAGAGCCCAACTGGTTATCCACAACCCCTTCAGTATTCCCCACCCTCCCTCCTCCCATTCCAACCAGAACTGCAACCGGTAACCCCAAACTACCAGAGGGACCCAGTGACAGCTGCTTCTTCCCCAGGGAGTCAACAGAAAGATAGGACCACCATTAATATGTAAAGGGCATATCCAGATATGTATAGATCTATGACAAATGTGTATATGTGTTTGTGTATGTACAAAAGAGACAGTATTTAAGAAGTATAGACCAATCCCCTTCTGAATCACAGGAAAGGATTTATATCTGGAGCAGTAACATGAGAAGTGTATGAGCCTAAGTGTGTGTTCTAACTTTACCACAGAGATATTTGCTTGTTTCCTGATATTAACATTTATTTTAATATAAATTGTTCTGATGTTTATTTTTATTTATGGCGGCAAACGTGCCTGTGTCTACAGTATATACAGTTATACAAAGTATATCTATACCTACGAATCATGTGTGTGTAAGCACCTGTGCAATTTCAAGACACGTCTGTGTGGCCGTGCAGCACACTGCATGCGCCTGCGAGGTTTCACCTTCATCGGTGTTACCTTTGCATTTGCTAACACACTGTGGTTCATATCCCTCATTTTGACTGATCTGTACATTAGAGCGGGATCCTCTGAGTAGTTGGTAATCTTCTATTTTCTCGGGTTCGTCACGTGGTAGAAGGCTATGCACTGCAGGTTTTACATTTGCCCCCCAAATTTGCTGCTGTAAACAGCAATTAGAGAGTGCTTTGACTTGCAAAGAGTTTATTGTAAGTTTTTTTTTCTTGTTAGTTTTAGTTTGAGGGGTGCAAAGTCAAAAGTCATATTGTGTGCTTGTTTTTACCATGAATGTACTTTATTTTGCACTGGGTTTTGTCATTGCCTCCTTGCTGACAACACAGTGTGAACAACAGCAGCATGAGTCAGTGTCATAGTCAGTCAAACCGTTCACTGCCGCAGGACTGACACTCTGTAATATCATCTCATCCACTGAATAGTAAGACATTTTGTTCTCTATCCACTCTGTCGTCATTCTCTCGTCTATGGGCCGTTAATGCTTAGCTGAATATATTTTGTAGCTCTATATCAAAACCTATACATAGTGATTATGTATAAATGTATGTTTTCAATATTGAAAACTTCTGGCTTTATGTGTGTGTTTGTGATAACCGTAACAGTGGTTTGCACAATGTAACTGATATGCACTGAAAATGCTGTGTGTGCTCTCTTGGTTATATTCTTGTTGATGGCAGAGTGACAAAAACGAGAGCCTGCGGACTGAACAGATGAGAAGGCGTTTTGACCTTTCCACCTCCGTAGTGTTTTGATCCTTCTTGATTTATCCAAAGCTTCAAACCATACTATTGTAAATTCATGAGAATGTGTGTGTGTGTGTATATATGCTTCTGTTACTCTTAAGTACGAAGATGTGGTTTGAGTCTCTTATGCATGGCATCAAACATATGCCATGCATAATAATAAGAGGGCACATTTTTTTTCTTACTTCCACTTTTGTTTATTGCAAAAGTCATGCTTTTAATTCCTAAGAACATTTACTCTAAATAATCTGTTGTCGATACTGTGGTGAGAAGTAATGTGTCGTATTTGAGGTGCGTGTCGCCCGTTGTTGTGTTTGACAGTGTTTGTGTTTGGATGTGAGTGTGTGTGCAGAGTTAACAGTGGGATAGCAGAGCTTTTCCCCTTGGAGTACATACAGTGTGTTTGCTCTCAGGTTCTGAACTAACAGCCACTGTATTCGCTCACTCGTGGCGGTTACTGTATTTCTGCACTTCAACCATGGCCACTGTATGCGAAAATGTAAACTATACAACACAAAGGACCCCCCACACACACACACACACACACACACACACACACACACACACACACACACACACACACACACACACACACACACACACTATAAGCTCGGACCCAAATACATCACCAGATGACATTTCCAGTTGGTGGTTTGTTGTGTCCTTCTCACACATTCCAGACAGTAGTGTGATTTGAGTATTGGGTGTCAAACTCCTCTGTGTTTGCAGATCCTCCAGTCGAGAGTAATTGTTACTGAGCATGGCTGATTTCTGAACCATTCTTAAGGTGTGTGCGTGTGTGTCAGGTCAGGTGATGTGTCAGTATTTCTTTCTTCCTGTACTACCTACTTCACTCTTTCACCGCTGTTGAGTTTCACAGGTCAGCATCAGTGTCGACAGTGATGACGAGCAATAGTCTTGCAAAAGGATCAGTGAGAGTACAATCCTCCCTAACAAGGACACATGCCAGCTGTTGTAGACTAATCAGATGTCGTCCCCCCCAACCTTCACAAGTTATGTAACAGGCTGAAATGTCTTAAAAAGCATCTTTGATGGTTCATGGAGGATAAAACATGTGAACCAAGAAAGTACCAGCTAAATTACGCTTCCGCGCTCTGTTTAAACATATGAATATGAGTAGAAACTGTATCTGCATTAACAGTAGGTGACTAGCCAGCGCTTTGTGTCTTGTCATGTTCAAGATGAGATTTTATAGGAAACAAATTGCTCCTTTTGTGAGGTCGGTGTCCCTTTTTATGGCTATAACCCATAGTAAATAAGAGTCTGTGTTGTTGAACATATTCTGTACGTATTAAAGAGAAAACATGAAGCTGCGATTCATGTTAATATCCAACGTTCCATATTTTAAGTGCACAGCTGATTGTACATTTATGTATGAAGCAGTTTATGTTGTATGTATGCAAAAATAAATGTATGTTGACCTGAGTGTTGATTTTTCTCTTTTTTGATTGCACACGAAAAAACACACACAGACGTTTTATCATCTATTTGTTAATGGAGACATTTATGTTTGTACAACAAAATTAAATATGTAGTCTACCTGCACTTTTAGCTAGATTTAGGCTCTGGATATCATTTCCAAATGGCACCCAGGCACTAATCCAAAACCAGTGAAATCATCTATCATTGTTAAATTTTGAATCTGTATTTTCCTCTTTTAGTCCACATATACAACCTAAATATTCATCAGATATTTGTGTGTGTTTATAAATATGTTTTTGCCTCTTTCTGTCCCATCATCTTTTTGCAAATGTTTCAAACTTCTCTACATTTCTCAAATGTATTATTATATTATGTGACAGGTTGACAACAAATATCACTACACCCCTCGTTAATATATATATTTATGGTTTTCCAACACAAACACAATGATGTGACTAACTAAATTATTGTGTGTACAACTAAGTAATATGTATTAAAGTCTTATAGTCAACTTAACACTAAGTTATTAGTTTTCCAACCAGTATTCTTTAGTGCAGTTAACATAAATCTTTGAAAAAGCAATAGCAGTGCACACAGTTTAGTATAAGATGTGCACAATGCACTGTGTTGCCATTATTTACCGTTAGAGGGCAGTAATATTGCTCGGATTAATCCAACCTTCCGTAAAAAGATCACAAGAAGTAGAGCGTATCTGGACCGGTGAACTGACTGAAGCTAGTAATGTCCCCGGTTGTAAACAAAGTGTGAGCCCAGTCTGAACAGTGTAGCGCCGTTGTGCTTGTCGTTTCACTGCACAGGTACGTGTTACCATTTTCAGTCACTATAGACAAATTTAATTTTGAACAGACTGACCCTATAAATGTGAGCACTTATATTAGCTACATTGCTAAAAGCTAGCTGCTGGGTTTTTTCTAGAAGCGTCCGCACACGAGTGTTGCTATGGTTACACTGTTTTGGCCGCAGCTGTAACACAGACAAACCGTCGTGTGGTTGCGGGTTTTTCCTCAGGAGCGAGCTTCAATTCCTTATTCGTGTCTTTCAGGTGGTAAACAGGTGGTGAGCTGCTTTAAAGATGGTGCAGCTGCATGTGAAGCGTGGAGATGAGAGCCAGTTTCTTTTCAGCACCACTGTGGACGCGCCTCTGGAAACGGTGATCCAGCAAATTACAGCCATTTACAACGGGAGACTGAAGGTGGACAGAATATGTTCAGGTGAAACTAACATACTATGTGCAATCTGTAAACACTGTGGAGGCACGAGAAGCCTGTTGGTCTAGGTTTAGCACTAACTTTCAGTATTTTACCTGTGACATGTCTCTGTGCTTTAGTAAATAAGAGCAGTTTGTTTGTTTTTGCACCCTCAGAGATCCCAGAGCTTGCAGACCATGGCGTCACACTGCCACCCAACATGCAGGGGCTGACAGAGGACCAGATTGTGGAGCTGAAGCTGAGAGATGAATGGGAAGACAAGTGTGTGCCCAGTGGAGGGCCAGTATTTAAGATAGATGAGATTGGGAGGAGGAATGGACATGGTGAGACTCAGGCTCTTGGTCGTAGGCTACGTAGATTCACAAAATAAATATTCTAAATGCATGCTAAATGTAAATTGTCCTTTTAGGTAGCCCTTTGCATGAGGATGTAGCTTTGGGTGGAGATTTACCCTTCTTACACCTCTTATATCAAACCCCTCTTGTGACATAGAAATTCTGCAATGAATTAAAATGTTAAACATTATATGTAATACATACTTCTACAGTGGATTTCTTTAAATCTGTATGAAAATAGTTTGTGAAAAAAGGAATTTTATTTTTCTATGCAGGCAGGGTAAAAGAAAAAAAAGATTTTGGTAATCTGAGCACACATCTCTTTGTCTTCTACCAGCTCCCAATGATAAAATGAAAGAGGTGTTGATGAGAACAATGGAGGAGGCAAAGGCACTGATCTCCAAAGTGAGTATGAGAGTTAACACTTAAATCTTACATTGTTTTGTTCTCCTAGGGTCAGTTTTTATTATTTTTTTTTTATTCAATCCATATCTCTTTCCCTCTCTATCCTTCAGAAACAAGTTCAAGCTAATGTTTGTGTCACCATGGACATGGTAAAAGAAGCTTTGGATCAGCTAAGGGGGGCTGTCATGATTGTGTACCCCATGGGGCTGCCTCCTCATGACCCTATCAGGATGGAGTTTGAGGATCGGGAAGATCTTTCAGGAACACAGGTAAACAACTTCCTAGCAGCTATTGGTTGACGGCTACATAAAATTGTCAGTCAGCAACAAAGGTTTCAAGTTTCTACAGTTGCTATTGTTTTTAAAGAGGTTCAACAGTCAATTAACATTTAACATTGTCTTTAAGATAATTGGAATTGAAATTCATGAAGCTATGCAACTGTCTCCTTGATCATTTCTTTCTTCACCTCTCTCTTTCTCCCTCATTCCTCTGCATCTGCTCTCTCCGCCTGTGTCCTCACCTCAGGCATCTCTGCAGGTGATCACAGAGGACGAGTGCCAGCTATGGTGGGCTGCCAAAGAGATGCAGAGAGGGAAAAAACTGCAGGAATACATTGGCAAAAATGAAAAGACAAAGCTTGTGGTAAAAATCCAAAAGGTAAGAGCTAATGTGAGCAGTGAGGATTTTTGTGGTTTATGACGGGCTGTATATTTGTTGTTTTATGATGTTTTTTGTTGGTATCGAGAATTACTGTAATCCACTCGTTGCTGTTCCCTTCAGAAAGGGCAGGGGGCACCAGCGAGAGAGCCTATGGTCAACGAGGAGCAGCAGAAACAGATGATGATGCATTACTACAGGAGGCAGGAGGAGCTCAAGGTGAGGATAGGCAGAACAAAACTGTAGAAGACAAACAACCACGTTCCTGTTTGTACCCACTGTACCTTTCTAACCGTCTCCTGGTGACATTTTCAGAAACTGGAGGAGGCAGATGATGATAGCCACCTGGACTCGGAGTGGTCAGACAGACAGGCCCTCAAAAAACAGTTTCAAGGCCTCACCAACATCAAATGGGGACCGAGATGAAGACCAGTACCACTCCGATACCTCTGACCTGGTCCTTAACAGCTTTATATGCAACTGACTAAGGTGCCTTAACACAATCCTGTCATCTGTTTACCTTTGGTGTTATTTGAGGTCTTCCAGAGGACTTAATATACAGCAGATGATGTAGTTTCAGACTTAGTTTCTGGATGAACACCTAATGTTTATTTTTAACCAAATTGAAATGTGAAGAAGACACCTGGACACACAATATGACACATAATGATGTCACATGGAGGCTGATATCATTATAAACCTGGTTTATTTTAACTTTAGTCTTCTCCCTGTGTTCCATCTGATTGTTATTACCCTGTTGTAAAGTTACATTTTCACTGAAGCTGTACAAACACGATTAAATTTAAGTTTAATCAATATTTACTGCACATTTACTGTGTAAAAAAAAATCAAATAGAATGACTTCCATTGTAGCATGTGTATACACAATGTTTTTACATTTTATATTAATGATGAGCTAATGTTCAACAAAGTCTCAGTAGTAGTGTTTCAACTGAAGCACAGTCTTACATCCCTTGGAGTTCAGACAAGGATGCTACACCTTTCCTCTCTTTGTCTCCTGCTGTGTGGTGACACACACTTTAAACTTTAAACCTCTGAAAGCCAGTGCTGTTCTGAGGCAGGAAGTTGCCACATAGTACATGGGTCGTTCCAGTCCTCATCCCAGCAGGGATGAGGAAGTTGTAGAGCTCAGTGTGAGAGTGTTTGGAGGGTTGTGGAAACTTTGTGGGACTGTTGAGGGAGCTGTTGCGGTGATTCAGAGAGGTGAGGCCGGTTTCAAGTAACACTGCGTTCACTACAAAAAAAAAAAAACAACAATCTGGACATAATGTGCGGATTTAAAAGACAATTCCACTAATTGTACATTCACTTCAGAAGGCTCTTTATAAAGACAGTGATCAGTTGTGGCAGGTGAAACTGGATCACATACCTTGGATTTCTGGAATGAACAGCTGCCAATTTTAATTACCGCTAATGTAGCTGTACTGTAGGGAAAACACTGTAGTGTGTCTATTTTTGTCAGTCACTTTTTTGTCAGTTTTGTTTTGTTTTTTCAAATCAATGAAACATTTTTATCACAGTTAGGAAACATGATCCTTGACAAATGTGTTTGTGATATAAAAGCATTGATTTTCCTTTCTGGTGTAAAAAGCCAGAGGGAGTTTGGAGATGAAAGCAACTGTGTTTCATGGTCCCTTCAGACAAACAGGAGTTGTTATGACAGATCGTGTTCCCTGACATGTTCTTTGGTTTATAGTGATTTATCAGTTTCACTGATACAGTTACCGTGACGGATCAGTACAGTAATATTCTTGAATGAATGTGGCAGCTGTGTGACTGAGTGTCAAGACGAGTGATTTCAACCTTTTTGTGTCAGTAAACAATATTTCACCTGAAATTTTAGCTTCATTTAGTGGTGAATGTGAATAAATACAATATTTAACCACCCATTTTTCAGTATAAAGTCCTGCTGATCCTTTAAAAATGGCGAGTACTGCACTTTTACTTAAACATTACATTCTTCACAAACTAAATGCGCCTTTAAAAACAAAAAAAAGAAAAAAGAAAAGAAAAGGCAAAATGCACAACAAACTGCTTTGCAATGTAATAAAAAAAGTTTCTTGTTTTATCAATAATCAAAGGCTGGGAGTATCCTGAAAAAATCCTGAAGGTGCTTAAGAGCACCCATGGGTTATTTAACATGCGCTGCCATTCAGATAGGCATTCATCCAGATCTCCTGTATGATCATCTCTCTGCGCTCAATCCTCTCTGCCCGCTCGGCCGCCTCGCTCACATAAGTCACTTCCTCCCAGGCGTGCGTTGCCTTCCTCTCTGCGGCTGAGATTAAAGAGCTTTCTGATCCTTCAGCGTCATCATCATCTTCCTCTTCTTCATCATCATCATCATCATTATCATCATCATCGTCCTCCTCCTTGCAGTTAGCAGTCTGGCTACGAGACTTGGATGCGAGTCTGGGATCTCTGAGCCGGCGCCCACTGCAGGTCACTCGGACTGATACAGCCAGCAGCGTGAGCAGAAGACCGACACACACGCTGGAGGTGAACAGCAGCGCCGCCATTTCTGGATGCTCTATGTGGGAAATGAAGAGGAGGGGATGTAAGAAAACATTCTGTGTGCATTCATGAGTACATGTGCCCATGTAGATACTGTTTACCTTTGATGTAGGCATAGGTCAGGAGAGAGTTGCTCATCATAGCTCCTGAGTTGTTTGGCCTTCTTGACCCTTTGGAGAAAGGCTTCTCCAGATCCACAGGAGAAACTGTTGTGAAAGTTTGAATTATGATGCGAAGGAAAGGCCATAAAAACCTTGACTTACAACAGATTACACAATACTGTTACCTTTTTGTGTGTGCACAGTAGGAGATGAGGTGGAGCTGAATATGTTCGGATCTGCTTCCTTAAGTAAAATCTGTGGTACTATTGAAAGAAAGACAGAGGAGACAGTCTGTATTTATTGCTGTGAATGTACAGGACACCATTCATCAGCACAGCACTTCCCACGTCCAAACCTATGAAAAAGTTTGACCCCATAATGAATAGTTTCTGCCCAGTTGTGTTGAAATCTGGCCTACAAGGTTAGCACACATTGTTTTGTGATAGATGGAGACAACCGAGCCAGTCAGAAGAATTCCCTTCACCACCCGGCTACAGTCACAACTCCAAATTATGATACATGAACAATGTTGCCGGATGACCTCACTGGCATTTGTACCAATCACAGGAAGTTTACCAGGATGTCAAATCTGAGCTCACAGTCTTATTATTCCCTGTTTAACTGTGTTATTGGGTGTGATACGATGAGAAAAGCTGATGGCTGAGATCAGCAGATAAGAATTCGGAGTAGGAAACTACAAATGTTCTCTGTTGGAGCTGTCAGATAATGAATAACGGAAAAAAAACCAAAAGCAGACATGACGTGTTCCTATTCTGAGCCCACTCTCTAATTCATCACAAGGCTCGTAATTATATTTTGTGAATGTGGAAGCACAAAGAGTCCTACCACAAGAATAAACCACACTGAGGTACTTCCTGGTTCCTGGAAAGCAGGGGTCCCTAAAGGTCTGGTTGCTGACGGCAACAACGCACTTCTGTTTGCTGTAGCAGGACCTGGACACCGAGTGAACAGCTTCGTGGTTGAGACACTCTGTAGGGAGCAAAAAAGAGAAACTCAGAGGCGAACAATGAGACATCTTCTGTCAGCGAGTGTCTATTGCTCACACTGACGCTCAGCTGCAATAGCTGAAGCACTGATTCACTGTTTTGCAGAGGTTTGGTTGTAGTTTAACTAAAATGAAATCACCTTTTTTTTGGCAGCCGCCTGATGTGTTTTTCCCCTGCTAAGCAAATAGTTAACTCAGTTCATCCGTGTTGGTTTAATATTGTTATCCCCCAATGTTTCTTGCCTACACTAAAGAATTCGATGACCTGATAAGTTACTTTAAAGCACATATCATTGTGAAATTTGTATAATTTGGTAGAATTAGTAACAAATGATAATCCAGGGTTTATCTCGCATCATTCATATCAGCATTTTTCACAGCAGACACTTTGACTTGTCGCAGCAGGAAAAGCACAGGTGCAGCCAATAACATTTAACGATGGCAGGGGCACAACCCAAACGTACTGCAACCGTTATTGATGTTATTAGTTTACACCTCTGCGTTTTCTGCTACGGCACGTAGAAACCTATGCAGTGAAAAGTGTCTGCTGTGTAGTTTTTGCTTGTCTCTCTCTTTAATTAAAGTCGCATTCCCCATTTAATTCCCACTGCCTTGTGTTGTAAGGCAAATTTCTGATTTCAGTGATCAGATTGGAGCTGATGCTTTTACTCATGTCACCGTCTGCCAGAGACCTCTAACAGAGAAGACATTCTGATACAGGAAAACTGCAGCTGTAAATAATAATATTAATAATGGCAGATTTCTGTTTAGTATGATTTGGATTCAGGGTCCTGGTATTGTGCGTGCTGGCTCGCTGTCACACTGGGATGCTGGAAAGGAACAGGGCCATTGTTATATTTTATTAGTAACACCTGTGCTTTTCCTACTATGACAAGTTAAATCATCTGCTGAGGAAAAAGGTCTTTGGCTGTGCCTGAAATCATTCTCTCAGTCTCATTCATTAATCTATAATGAACACTGAATTATTATTTGGACCCTGATCAGGAATCATCTGTTAGTTGCCACCATGTGAGAAAAACTGAATATCCCGTTGACTCACCAAATGGGGGTGGTCTTGTCAGGTGTGAGGGGCAGGTGTCACTCTCTCCCAGACTTCTGCCATAGACAGCTGCATAGATGTTCAGCACCCTGGGGGGCTTACAGCGCAGGACCATGGTCTCTCCCTCACACGCCACATGTCTTTTGTGTTCAGCTGAGTGAGGGGAAAAATAAAAAGGATGAGGAGGTGAAGGGGGATGGTGGCAGCGGGAAACTGAGGTGTGATTTTTGTGTATATCTGTGTATCTATTGCACGCTCATCCACTGGTAAATGTGTGAAAGAAAGTGATGCAGAAACAAACTGACTGGGAGGGAGATGTGACAATAGAAATGGGTGTGATCAACAGGGAGGAACACGTGAGAACTGAGCTGCTAAACTCACTGGGTTTACACTTGTAGTCCACATGGAGGTATTTGGTACTGCCGGGACAGGGGTCCTTCCCAAACAGCAGGTGATTGACAGGTAGCTGGCAATCTCTGTGGCTCTGACACTCAGACAGCAGCTTCTGCAAAGCAAACACCAGGGTCAGTAAGCATTTACCAGTAAACAGGAAGTGTTGCTACATACCACAGTGAACTAGTGCGATACAATAATAGGCTGACAAATGGATAAGAGTGGGCTGTGCCTTCATACAGCTAACGGTGGTGTGTTCACTACAAATGTAAAACGCATATGGGGGAGAAAACCACTCCAGTAAATCAGCTGGAGCTGGTGAACCCCCACCTATTCACAAAGTGACACAGTGAGAGTGAACAGTGCTGCATATCTCACACATAAATCGCACCTGTAGAGCAGTAAAAGCTGAACAGCTGTGGTTGTGGGCTCTGGGTGGAGGGTCCCGGTCTGATCTGCACAGCCACGCCTCGCCGCTCCCGTAGAAGGCGGACTGGATGGAGATGGTGGAGTGACGCGGACAGTGGAGACGCAGAGGCTGTCCGTCACACGCGTGAGCGGAGTGACTGGTGATGATCCTGGACAGGTAGTCTGTTAGACAGAGGGCACTCGTTACCAGGGAGGATCTTATGAAAGATGCTATTGATTTGCATTATGGGAAATGTAGAATCCATCCTTTTTTGGAGCTAAAAATGTGGATATTTCTTCCACTGTTGCTTTGACTTTCCTGAACAATTTTTTTTAATCTCTCTTCTTTGGTTCCCCCAATTTATGGAAGTGCAAAAAACAAAATTACTGGAGTATCCCTTTAAATCCACTTAATCATATAACCAAAGGAACCCTCTATGGGAGTGTGTGCTTCCAGGGAAACCCACTAAGCCTGCTATTGTTTACAGGAGTAGAAACAGACACAACAACTAAAAAAAAAAAAACATAATGCAAAAGGATTTTAACTTTGAAGATACTTGATACCCAGTGAAACATATTCTTAAATTGTTGTTCTTTTTTTTTCTTCCTTTTCTTTTTCTTTTTAAATCTGCTGCATCTGTGGTTTTTGGATCAGATTGTTTGGCCTCTTTGGAGCTCTGAGTTGTCTCATGTTGCTTTGAAAAAACTTGCCCATCAAAGTGCTGCCTGACTGCCAGTGCTCTATCCTGGGTGGCAAATTCTGCCAACTGGCATTCAACCTAATGTGACCCACCTTTGTTGCATGGCATGCAGATGTGATTAAGTTACGTCTGATTCAAAGTCTGTTTCATCCCATGCTGTTTACATTATTTGCTCTGTAGAGGATGAATCTTGAAAGCTTCCGAAGATACTGAAATAGATGATCAGTTTGGATGAAATATTCTTTAGATAAAACAACAGTAAGACTGGCTGTTCTCTAACTCCTGTGTGAACATTGTTTTGTCTATGACAAGACGATAACTACAATGACAAAGACAAAATAAGATATGCATTTTACTCCTCACATTGTGTCTTCATATCATGGCGCCTCAAACTGGTGTGCTGTTCCATGCCAAATCTCAAATTGGATCTTTGGGACATATGGGTGGTATTTTAAGAACACTGGCAATGTGAACAACACTAGAACCACTTCATACACTGCACCAGGCATCATCTGCAGACACATGATTCACTTTTAGTAATAACAACACTCCCAGAAACGAGGTTTATCCACCTCCTCCTCTCCCCCATCACATCATCATCATCTTACTTGAGAAGTCAGCCAGTGCATCCATGCGTCTGGTCCACAGGAGTAAAGTTAGGTAGAGGAGGCTGTGGCTCCAGTCTGGTCCGTGACAAGGACGCGTCCAGCTCATGACTCGCATCCCCTGTCCCTGGGATCATATTAAAGAGACTCCAAAAATTCACTGTAGGCTGCAGGACTTCATGAGAAATAAAGTAAAATGAGCCCACGGGTCCGCGACGTCAAGCCTCATCTCTGACAAAACGTGGTTTCCTCACGTGTTTCTCTTCAGGGTAAATATCAGAGCGGCCGCCGCAGCGATGGACCACAGAGGAGGTTAGAAATAGCAGCTGCGCAACAAGTTGTTCAAAACTGACAGACGAGGTGATTAAACCGACGCGTGGTGACGATGAGGATGATGGTGGTGGTGATGATAATGATGATGATACTCCCAATCCGACTTTTCCTACAGTTCAACGCCGCAGATTTGTGAATGGACGCATGTGGAAACTGAACGTGTCTTACAGTAACAGCTGAGTGGGAATTATAGAGTGGGCGTGGCGGATAAAACTATTTTAAAGCGAAGAGGGGCGACACACTCACACTCACTGGTATGACGCACTGGCAGCCCCCACCCACCTACCCATGAGCCACATGTTTACTTTTTGGATTATGGTAAAATGCTTTCATTCTGTTCATTCCTTACTTTCATTTTCTTCTGATTTTTAAATGTCATAATTAATCCGAGTTCAAAGAGGATTTGTTTTCCCTTTCCCTGCATTTTAATGTCATTTATTATATAAAGCTCAAAAGGTTTTTAGTTTAGCTGTATTTATTTGTGTTGATTATTTGTCAAATTGTGTAATACCTTAATTAATAAAGGATAATAAAGATAGAGCCCATGTAGCAGGAAGTGGCAGTGATACTTAATATGCATCTGGCAGAGGAATAAAAATACTGGCACAGCACACTGCCAAGTTGACATCAGTGGTAAATCTGTGTGTTTTTTAATCTACAAAGATCAACTTTCAAGCAAATTATATTTTGAATCTGTTTCTTTTCAGAAACTGTTGATGTCCTAACCCATGGTGTGTTTGAATTAAGCAGGGGGCCTACTGGGTAAAATTTGCTCCCCGGCCCACATCCATGACCCACTCCATGGTAACCGGTCAATCTCCATGTCAGACCTACAACAGTCAAGCTGACGGAGACGTTGGGGTCTCCACACTTGGGGGAGACTGGCAGGGGGGAGGAACTGAGAGGTGATATTTTGCATACAAACTGGACAACAGGCACCCCTTCCTCCCATGTTGCTTCCATTCCTACTTTAGCTTTAGGCGTACAGGGAGTGGCTCCAAAAACCCCTTTCATGTGCGGTTATCCCTCCAAAGCCCGTGGAATTTTGTTGTCAAACTAAAAAAAAAAAAATTTCCTGGACTTTGTTTTTTGAGACGAGATTCAGCCATGTAGGTCAAACAGGAAGGTAAAAATTACACTTTAAATGCACATGATTAGAGCCATGTTTTGAGTTTTGGTAAGAAAAGCTCTTAAGTACAGTATTTAGATGTCTAAGCAGGGGATATTAACAGTCTTATGTAAACCTACAGAAATAACCCATTGGATTATCAAAAAAAAGATTATGCCAGCGTGAGGCTGGCCGATGTCAGTACCAATTAAATATCTTTACACTTAATAATAAAGTAGGAGTGACATATTAGTTTAATATGTATAACACTACTCTTAGTGCTCATTAAAAAAATAAAGTGCCATCATGTAAATGTAAAATGTCTGTTCCTTCTGAAAAGATTTTTCTAAATTTCCATTAAAAATAATTAAAAACATATTCACCCTTCATTCTACTTTTAAATATTTCCAACACAATGAAGCCATTCAAAGAACGCCATCTCTCTGCGTGTTGGAGCAGTTGATCAATAAACATCTGGAAAATAAACTCCATCAAAGAGAAACATTCTCACGACATGCTGATAAACTTTTTCCGCCTGGACACACAAACCCTTGAGTTCACTGCAGCGACCAGCAAATAAAGACAAAACACTTGATTAGTGCTGATGGTGTTTTGTAACAAACAGGAAGAGGAGTTAAAGAGAACAGGTCCAACTGAAGGAAAGACACGTCATGACTTTCATTTCCTCCTGACAGACTTGTGCGACTGTAGAAACTGCACTGAAGGACAGATCATCAGAGGGAACCACTGTAATGCATTTAATCCTAGGCAAGTGCATCTGAGAGAAAATGATGCGTGTACGTATCAAATATAAATGGATTTTGAATTTTAAAGTAACATGTACAGCTTGCCTCAAATTCACATAAAAATGGATCCGTCAACAGTGACTGTGCATGCAGCAGCTAGTTTTCAAAGGACGATTTAATAGAGATTTAATAAATAACAGACTCTGTTTAATAAATAACAGACTCTGATGGTCTCTCATAAAATGTTCAACAAGATGAAAGTTACCTCACACGATGCTAACAACTAACTTTATTATTTTTTAAACTCAGAAAAGGCACAGCTCAAAACAGGGAAAGATTTTAACATTGCAGAACATCTTCACTTGAAATTCACATTCATTTCAAACTGTGCATCAAGGGCAGCCTGTAATTAAAGAAACAAAGTGTCATTAAAATAAAAAAGTAAGTAACCATATCTTGTTTATTACTGAATGAACTGTTTAGATACTCACCATTTCTCTTTTTGCTTCTTCTATTTTCACTTTAGCAAGAGACGGGTTCTGTTGTGGTGTAGGAGGGAAAAACAGTCAGTAAAGCCAAATACAGCAACAAAAAGGCTGTTTCCTAATATATGAAGATTGGTTATTATTATCATAATTATTCTATCAAGTTTAATAAAGTTAAATTCACACACATAAACTGAATTTCTTAAAGAGCAGGATGGGATAATGTGAAAGCAGCAACTGAAAACAAACATACTGGGCTCAGGTCCATGTAAGGCTCCAGTTTCTTTTTCAAGGGGATTATTTCTTGTTTCAGTGTAGTGACTTCCTGCAGAGAGGAAAAATAAGATGACACATTTTAAACCCTGAAAGCAGACAGCGTTGCGTTTTCATTTCCATGGTGATGACTGTGGTGCATGTGTAGAAGCTTAAATACCTCAGAGAGCTGCACAATAGCCTGGTGGGTGATAGACTTGTCCATGTTCCTGGACACAAGCTGAGCCTGTAGGATCGATAAAACTGAATATCAAACTCTGGCAGGGCTGTGATATTTTCAAAACCTGGTCCTTCCTGACAATGATACGAAGGGCGTTAAGTGTTGGCATCATCTCTGTTCTCTAAACCAGAGGCAGTAACTTGATGCCCACATTATATCAGGGTCAGAATACAGTCTGTCATTCTGAACAAAATAAAACTGGTAACTCTACAGAGGAAAGAACAGTAGCCTGCCAGGAGCTTAGTTTCTGAGAGGTCAGTTTCTGCCCCTTTGGTAACATTTTTTGTTCTGTGGCAACATTTAATTACCTATGAATTAATATATAACACACTCTATTTTGAGCAAATTTTGTCTTCTTTCCCATTGTAAGATACAGACAGAGGGTTTTCTGGAGGACTCTTCTCATCCTCTCCATCTTTCACCTTTCTAATTGATTATTTTTATGCCATCGGCTGTTTGATTTTTTTTTTTTTTTTACTGGTGGCTGAGGACACTGATAATTAACGCCTCTTCAGGCTGCATAGCAACTTGACATTAGTAACATTTTGTTCCCACTAAGACACGAATATTTGAACAGAAACAGAGCGACATAATACATTTTCTGCTTTATTATTTCAGTAGCAGTATATTGTACCATGTATCAACACCTGTGCATCTGAACTAGCATTATGCAGCTATTACAGATACAGATATGACAGCACAACGTACCTCTGCCCTCTCCCGTCTGTTGCTGAGCTCTTTACCCTTCGCCGTCACAAAATCCATGTTGAGCAGTTTCTCCTCCGCTTTAGCGCTCTCCACTGCCTGAGCTTTAACAGTTTTGTTGATATCCCTGAAGATAATTAAGAGCAATGATTAGTATGAAGTACAGCCTGTATCAAGCAGCAAATGGTTTTATGTCTGTTCTGCTGAGACTGGATTTTATCATGTGTTTACATACAGAATGTGACAGCGCAGGACTGTCTGTTTTTACTGTAACAAAGCAGTAGTGTCACGTTATGCATCAGCATGGCAACATCCATGTTCTTACTCTTGTAAGTTGCTCCGCAGCACCAGAGTAGCTCCGAGTCTCTTTCTGAGGGCCCTGAGTTCCCTCTCAAGTCTTCTGTTGGACTTCTCCGCTTCCAGAAGTTCGTTGGTGAGGTTGTTCACTGCTGGCATAAAGCTACACAAGAAATAAAAAAAATAAAAAATCCAATTTGTTTCTTTTCCTTTCTTACTATTCATGTCTTTCTTCATGGAGACTAATCACAAGATAATAGTAACACAAAACAGACTTTATCGGTGCAATGACAGCATACCTGCCCAGTGATGTGTCTCTCACTCCAAGCACCATAGCGTTGTCCACTAAAGCAGACAGGTAGTCAGCAGCGGGCTTCGACAGGCTTGCACAGGACAGACCAACACCTTGTAGAAGGACATCCTGGAGATGTGCACCTGGATGGAGAAAACACTGGTTAGTTCTGTGAAGATGCTGTAGATACTTTGTAGTGAGAATTAATGCACAATAGCGTCGCCTTATACTTGACTAAACTGTAAACCCTAAAGTGGCGCATGTAAAGATACTGAGTCTTAGTTGCGGCCATCATTCCTGTCAGCTTTAATACCATTTTACTGGCCACATTAGCAGAATGTTTTTGAAAGAGAATGACACAGAAAAGTCTTTGCATGCACAAGTATGGCAACTGCAGTGGGTCAAAGATGATCCAGGAAGTATCTGATAATTATGATTTAGGTTAAGGCTAGTCTCCAACAGAATAATGCATCCATACTTTTATTTGGTAATAAAAGTAAAGTAAGGATCCTTCAAAAATAATGCCATGAATCGTTTTGTTTATTAATTACTTTCGTGCAAAGCGCAGTAAATATAAAAAAGAAACAGTGACTACTCAGAATTAACACATGCCTCAAGAATAACTGTGTTACACCTTCAGCTACTTTCACTGCGTTGATCTGTGCTGTCTGTCAGTGACCCACCATCAGCCTGATACTCTGATGCTTTCTGCTTGAGGTCTTCTATAAGGAGAGCCGTGTCACTGCACCGGGCTTCACTGGACTGAGCCAGCTGGTACAGGACGTCCACTGTTCTGGTGTTGACCTCGAACTGCGGCACCGGTTGATCCCCAAACACCGCGCTGAGCCAGCTGTTCACCTGTGGAGCCACACGGAACTGGAGGATAAACAACAGGCAACAACCACAGCCACTGCATTCACTTAAAACGTTACGAGACACTAGCGAGAAACATTACCTTCGTTATCTTTTCACACATGGCGAATAAAAAAGGCAGCAAAAGCCCAAAATAACTCTTCAAAAGTTCAAGTGGCTATGCGGCTCCAGAGAAAAACGATAACAGAATCTGCTCTTTAGTTTCGCGCCCCTAAAATTATTCTAAAAACTTCCTAGTTATCAACCAATGAAAAAAGGTTCCTAGCTACGTTTACTAACAACAACAATTTATAATTTAAAAAAAAAAAAAACATTTAAATAAAACATACGCGATAACTGGTGACGAACTAAATAAATGCAAGCAAAATAGGTGACGAATTAAATGACTATACGAAAATAAATTTCGCTTTATTAAAAAAGTTTTTCCGGTTCGCGTTTCAAAGAGAAACCTCAGGTCAAGATAGTTCACGTACCGTTACAGCAACTAAACATGAAGAACATTATACAGAATGCAGTTGCACATATCATATACATTATGTAGTTTGTTTCTTGTAAGATTGTAAAGATGCATATATGAAAACATATGGAACATGGCTGAATTGAAATTCCTTTTATAGGCGTTAAATGAAAGCGCAAAAGCAACAGAGCTTATTGACACATCTGGCTTGCCATACCCTTGTGTTATCAAATATGCAATATAAATGACTGGAAACTTATATCTATACATGCGTTCAGCTCATATATAAAACATTCAAATATACTAAGCATAAACAAGATATTAAACCACATACACACACAAAACTAATTTCACCCCAATTTCTGGTGTCAAAAAGGGAAAATAAAACACCACGGGGAGGAGTGTCGACCACGGAAGTACATAGAAGTAACACTCTCACTGGCAACCACGCGCCAAAGTTTGAAACTGTTTGTTTTGGGGGGGACCTGGTAAAAAAATGGCGACTAAATCAAAACCACGACAGAAAAATATAAGAGCTGCATTTGAAACGTCCAGTTTGGACTCTTCCGCCGTCGAAATAAAGTCGACAAAACACCGACAAAAACGTGCAGATAACACGTTTGAAACGTCCAGCATAGACTACACCGCCGTCGAAGAAAAGCTGTTCGGCCATGTAGAGGAAGACGAGGACAGTGACGATGGACCAGTAGTCTTCATCTGCGGAAAGTGCAGGTTACCTGTTGGGGATTCACTGGCCTGGGATGGAAGTGAAGACGGCCAAAACCAAATTAAACTGAAGCGTGAGTCTGGGTGTTAGACTGGGTTCTCTCCTTTATCTTGGTATAGAGAAAAATAAGCATTGGATAAAACACTTTACAAAGAAATGACCACAGTATAAATGAAAACAGTTAATGTCTTAAAAGTAGATTTTCTCACAGGGCATCAAGTTTGAGGATAGTAGACCTGGCTGGTAATCTAGCCTTGTGCATGAGAAGTACAACGGAGACAAACAAACTACAAGCAGCAGACAAAGCAAATAAAGTGTTAGGCATAACATTGAAGCATTAAACAGAATTAGTAAAGCCCTAAAGTATGTTAACATTAAAGAGTGCTGTTCTCATGCTACACTGCTACCAATTTGATAATTTGATAAAATATTAAATACATTCAACCATATCTCCTCTTTCTATGTCTTAAGATAAAAATGCTTAGTATCATACCTGTGTTGGTCTCTGCTACACTCAGACACCTGTACGTAGTCTGGTGACTGTTCATTTAGACATTTATACCCATGACTTCCTGCTAAATATTGAATCCTCTTAGCAATGTTTGGCCATTTTAAGGATTTCTTGGCATTTTATTTGCTTATATCAGAAACAGTAAGAGTCCTAAGATTGATGTGGAACACCGCATGTAACCACACCTGGATGTGATAAGGTGCCGTTATTCTAAACACCAAATGTCATTACCGCGATAAGATTTAAACTAACTACTAGGTTTTCACACCAGTTTATTAGTTTATTACTTGTGTTACATGTGTAGTTCTCAGGCCTCATCAACCATAAATCAGCCCTCATTAATACTATAGCTGAAAAGTTAGATGGTGCAGTTTAAAAAAGCAGATTGACTGAATAGTCTGATAGACTGGTGCATTCATGTGCAGCTGTAGAGGTTCTGAATTTATATATTTGGAAGGTACCTTATGAAGACAATGCTGCATTATGGTGCTAATGTTTGTGATGTTTTGTTCTCAGGGGTCACTGAAAATGTCTTGGTTGGAGAGGACACTAGACTATATGATGCAGGCAAAAAAACTCTCTGGTAAGAAAGTCTTGTCCCAAACACTGCTGTTCCGATAACCTCAGGATAACAGTTTATTTTATCAGACTCGAAAACCTATAACGCATGGACATACGTTTTGGTATTCATTGACAAAAGTACTGGTATTTTGTTATCTGTGTGAGTGCTTGTTGGATTAGATTTGTGTCACTAAACTGTGCTCATGTTTCTTGTATTTTTCCCGCTGCAGTCTGATCAAAGATCTCTTCTGTCAAGGCTGCCACTCTCTGCTTGGCATGGTTTACGCATCAACGCCTAAGCACCTGGACCACAAGAGATTTGCATTCTGTTTCAATGTAGCCGAAATCGACAGGTATGTTCAGGACATAAAACATTAAAATCATGCAGGTGCACTTACTCCACATTCAGCTCTGTACATTATCTGAGAATATTTTTCTTGTTTCAAAACTTAAAAACACTCATTTATGAAATATCAACAAATCTAATTTTAATGACTACAGTAGAAAATATATGAGGTAGAAATAAACCCCTTATTGTTGCATGCAAAATATCCCATCTTCACACAAGTTTTAGAGATTCAACAGGATATGAATTTACCAAGACACACAGTGGTGTTGTGTTTAAGGGCATAAGTAATTAAAAGCCACACCCCATAGGTTTTAAATAAGGAATTGAAAACAAGATGAGATATGTTGAATCATGTTCCAAAATTGAAAACATTAACCATCCCACATAACACTGAAATTGATAAGCTATACACAGGAAGCGGGTATGTTTGTGGTAATGTATTAAATTTCATTAATTGTACAGGTGTTAATGGTATGTATCATTCCTGTACCTGCATTTAGCCCCCTAATATTGTACTGTAAATCCTTTTCAGCTATGTGCTTGGCTCTGCAAGCCAGATGTTGGCAGCAGAGGGCCCCAAAGAGCAGCTGGTCACAGCGGAGTACAGAGGCATTGTTGAACAACAGCTGAAAGAGGTAAATTACACTGCTGCTGCTTTTCTTTGTTTGCTTCCTCTGATATTGTCTTGTGAGATAAAATGTTTCATCCGCTGAGCAGAATGTCTGCTGTAAAGCTTATTGCAATGTAAAACCACACTAATTTCTCCAAACACAGGTGGAGTTCAGTCCTTAAATTTCATGTATTTAAAAAAAAGGATGAAAGAGCTGATATACACATTGCCTCAGTTACAGCAGGAGTAACTGTTCTGTGTGTTGCATTGTTGTGCTCTCAGTAAATTTCACACTGCTTACGGGCAGCCCTTTCTCATTGATTATCAATGCACAGGTTGTACTCATGATGACATCAGCTTAGTTCTGGGAAGCCCTCACTGCTCTGATGGGCAGACCCTTAAATCAGACATTACCTCATCACTCCATGTCACCCCCTGCAAACAGATTTATTTTACATTCCATTTTAGAGTAGATTGAAATAAACAAGTATATTTTCTGTTGGACTCAATGTTAACATTCAGATCTGTGTCTATTCATGACTCTCTGAATATTTCACATTTGAATTCCTTTCCTGTTTTAGCAGTACATTTTAAATTGTCACATTAGTGTTATTAATATTAAAATGTAGAGGGAGCTTAGATTTTTCATTGGAATATTGTAGTGAATCCCAAAGTTATTCTAAATGATCCTTTGTTTAAAAAATATCCATGAATCCACCAATTGGCCAGTAGGTGGTGATAGCATGCAGGAGGACCTACCAGCCCTCCCACACGCTTGCATCAGGGACAATAACAGTGATGGGGAGCATGTTGAGGAATCTTTGTTAGAGGAAAAACATGTTTTGATCACGAAGTGTCTTTGTCATTATTGCTGGATGTATGTATGACATTTTGTTTTTCTTTGCTGTTGTTTGAGATCTGCAAGTTGCAACTGATCCATTATGAGATGTTATCTATCCAGAGGTGATTTTTTAAACAGGTTAGACTGCTTACAAGACCAGAAGAGAAAAAAAAACAATGCACGGGAGTAACATAGTATTAAATTTACTTTCAGGTTCTAAAGGAGACTTCATGTCTTTGTGTGGACACTAGCACATTAATTACCATGTCATAACTGTGTGTGTCTTCTTTAATTAGTTTACATGTATAATTGTATTTTCTCTTCTGTTCCACTTTTGTGACCGACCAAAACAAATACATTTCTAAATGAATCAAGTCTTTGGCAAAAATGTCGCTACACTATGTGTCACTCAAACAAAAGGCTCCATAAGGTCACTTTGTAATGAAATGAATAGGCTTGTCTCACATTATTTCAATATGTAGGTTATGGTAATATGTAGGTTACCACTTAAATCCACCTTGTCATTGGCTGTGTTTAGTCTCAGTCAGTATGCTGAGGGTTAATCTGACTATGGCTCCACGCTGATTGTATTAATTTTAGGTGGTCTTAGCGCCATCGCTCATCGTTACCTATTGGTGCATGGTAACAGGATTATAAAGGCCTTTGAGAGGGTCAAGAATTAAAATCAGTGCTGTCTTTCATCACATATCTGTCAGCTTTTCTACAGAGACGTCCTGCTCTACTTTTCATCAGCATTGTGTTTTAATTTGCACTCAAAGCTGTTTTTCCAGCTTGACAAAAGTTGAACTAACTATGATTGGTATTTAAGAGCTTTTCCTTCCACACTTCATGTAGGTTTTGAAATTCAACACTTTTTTAGTGCTTTCAAAAATGTCTATGTAGCAACAAGTATCAAAAGCAGTTGATTATAAAGTTGTTGTAGTGCTGCTTGTGTTTATCATACATTCAACTTTTCAAGAAGTTTTTCTTCTTTTTCATGCTAAAATAATCAGATTCTTCGATTATGAAAATTATGATTGATAAATTGCTTAACTTTGTTGTCCACCTCAGTGGAGTACAGTACAGTAAAAATACATACACTCCGCATAACACAACACACCATTAAAAACATACAGCATATACACCATACAAAAGTGCAAACGAGCCGGTAGCAGCAGGTGGGTTATATAAATATCAGAGAGCAAATCTTATAAATATGCAGTCATTTTGTCTTTAATACTTCAGGGAACACTAATATAAGTGTTACTTTAATGGTAATTGTTTAAGAAATATATATAGAGCAAAAACACTAAAAAGTCACTGGTTCCAGTTTTTCAGATGTGAAGTTTTTGTTTTTCCCCAGGTTAAATTGCTGTAAATTGAATATCTTTTGGATTGTTGGTCAGATAAAACATTTGCATTTGGAAGATGTCACCTCAGGCTATTGCAACTATTTTATAAACCAGGGAGTTAATTAATTAACCAGAAAATAATTGCAATTTTATGAAATGATGAGATGAAAATAATCAGTTGCAGCCCCAATTCTTTTGTTAAATGAAAATGGTTTTGTAGGAAACCATTACTATTTGACAAAGTAAAGTACTGAAAAAGTTTTTTTCTGGTGTTGATGGTTCCAGCCCGACACTCAAGTGTTACATACAAAGTCTTTGTCCTCAGCAATGCTGTATCTGAGGGTGATGATGATGCCACTCAACCTTGCCGCCAGAGTTAATGTATTCTGTCTGTCTGTCTGACTCCTAGACACTTGTTTGGGTTTTCCATCTTGTACACTCACTGACCTGCCCACCCCCCACCCCACCCCACTTCATACCCATCCATGCCCGACCACCTTCCCTCTGGGTTTTGTCAGTCTCCCTCCTTGTCCCCTTTTTCAAATTATCTTTACTCCTCCCCTCTTTCTTCTTCACTGCTTCCTGCTGCTCCCCTCATTTCCCACCTGTCCAATTTTCTCCTTGGCTTCTTCCCTATTCGTGCTCTCCCATAACCACCCGTTCAATCCTCTCTCAACTCATTTTTCTGCTGTTCTACCCTTTTATGTTGATCAGCACATCCTGAACCCTGCACCATTGAAAATCTGCCCCTTCTCCCCACCCTTCCCAGATGAAAATGCTGGTCTTGTCCATGGCACAGACGATGGAAGAGATCGAAACTGGCCTTCAGGACAGATGTGATGAGGTGTGACAGTGATGGACGTCAACTTGTCTGGGTGGGTCCTTTGTCCAGGTGTTGAACATGTGGATTTAATATCCTCACTCCTCGCTCCTACCTTTAATGCTAAGGATTCCTCCTCTAAGTTTCATCTCAGCGACATTCCCTCAGTAACACATTTTGTCCTAGCCTCACCTTGTGCACAAACATCTATATACACACACACACACACACACACACACACACACACACACACAGCTTCCACTCCGCTTTGTTCTGATTACCAATGGTGAAACAAAGACTGGCTGCACTTGTAATCAATCATGTTGTCAGCTCGGCTCCTGTGGCTCATGGCACCATCTTCTCTGTGTGTGTCAGTGCAGAGGGAATGTGCGCGAAGAGAAGAATGTTTATTTGTGCAGGATTTCATCAGGCAGGCTGCTCACTCAGCACAATGCTGTATCGATCGGGCCATCCAAGGCCACACACACTTCTTTGTTCTCTTCCTCAAGCATGGAGCCTTAAAGGCAGATGGGATTGCTGAATATATGCTTTCAATGGCCAGAACTGAACAGCACTGAATTTGTGTTGAAACAAGGTGAGGCACATTATTAGATAATTCTTCACATAGGAATTATCCAAAGACATTTTTCAAATATCGCCAGAATTTAAAATAAACAGCAGTTTGCATCCTTTGCTACATTAACTCCTTATTCCTGATTTTTGTTTGTTTGTTCACAGTTGTACAAACCTGTTTTGTCTCATGTATTTTTGTGTAATAAAGTATTCACCTGTTTCAAAAAATTAAGAAATTATTTTAATATCTTTCAGTTTTACATAAAGGATTTAAAAAAACAAGTTAAAACTACCAGGATAATCCTTTTAAATGTTTCTGTTTCTCTGAGTTTGTGCAGTAACATTGTTGGGGATCAGTGGATCATCCTACTTTGTCTCTAATTAGAAGTATCTCTCGGATTTAAGAGTTAAACAGCAAGTTTATGGTCTTTGGGGTCGAGAGGGGGGTTGGTTATATATTAATGCCAGTGTTTGTTTACCAACTGACCTCTAATGTGCCTAGCAACACTTTCTACCAAGACGGGAAAAGAAGCTACATGCTGTACCGCATGCCCTCCCTCACCCACGAGGTTTCATCAGCCTCACAGAACAACAACAGTTAGAAACGGCCAACCAGCACGCTGTATCCAAGGGCAGGTTGCGATGGCAACTGTGAGCACGTGCTATGCTGAGTGCCTGTTGCCATCTCGTCATCGTGTTCACTGCCGGAGGAACAGCCAGCCAGCTCTCTGGCCGGCACGCCTGTCAACAGACGTTACCCCCCCCACTCATGCTCAGACACATACACAGGGGAGGAGTCCTGAACCCCCCCCCCCCACCTCCACCCCCACCCTTACCCCACCCTAATCTCTGTGTGATGTTTTTCTCTCTGCTAACCCCACCCTCACCCTTCTTTCTCCCTCCCCCTCCCTCTAATACTCCCCACCCTCAACTGCTGGGAAAAAAAGTCAAAACAACAACAAACAAGCCGCGTGGTTTTTGTTGTTTCTGGTGGTGGTGTTGTTGGTGGTGGGTGGTGTTGTTGTCTTCACCCAGCCCTCGCTTAAGGATGAAGTGCCTGCACGCATCCTGCACAGACTGTGGATGATGCAAGCTGTTTGACTGTCCAGATGTGCGCTGCTGTTCCCTGTAACAGACTCATTCTGGAGAATAAGTCCCAAATTGTTTCTTGTTCCATTCAGAGCAATAAAGCTTAAAGGCTCGTAGCTGTGTTTGAAGTCAGCGTCACAGTGATCGGCCTCTGAACTCATTTAGCTGTTTTATATATAGACATGGTGTTGCTGGATGCATTGCACTGCTGAGTGCAATTATTGCACCGGTTTCACCCCATTCACCCCTTAAAGTCTCAGCCAATCACTACCACCCAAATCATGACCAACATAGAAACACACACACAAACACACACATGCATCAGTCAGTACATCTACACACATTCTACGAGCACTCAGGGACAAAGGATGAATAATGCAGAGGTAGCGTCTGAGTGAAAGTCGCCTCCCCTCTTTCCCTCCTTTTCACCTTCCCTAAGCAATAAGGAAGCAATGTTGCCATGGAGGCAATGAAGCCTCGGCACGGCATCAGCCAATTACATCCTTCCCTGTGTGAAACATCGGACCAATGGCTTTGCAGGCTGATGCTGCTGTTGCCACAGACACTGAGATCCTATTGGCTGAGCTCTGCTCTTTGATTGAATTTCTGATCTTGTTTTTGAGAGAAAAAATATCTCAAGGAGTGCCACCTGTGTGCCAACTTACAAATATGTTTGTTTTTTTTCCATGAAATGAAAAGGATTACTTGTGAGAATGAAAACGTTTCTTTTTAAGAGGCTTAAGAGAAGTAAACCCAGTGTAATTTTTGCTTCTGTAATAAAGTGAGCACTGGGGAAACTTAGTTTTTTTTTCTGTCAGTAGGTTACTGCTGAGGTGTGTGTCTCTGGGCTTTTGTCCATTCAGAGGTGAAAGACTGCCTCATTTCAATTATGATTTTAATTACTACTCACTATTTAATTGCAATTTTCTGCTTTCCCATCATATTATGTGTTTGTGGTTTGTCCCCTGACAAAAGAACCACACCCCACCAGTTGCTCATTGCGTCTTTATGACCAATTTCCAGTTTAACTCTTGATTTTCCACAGCAGTGTCCAACCATCAGGTCTAATGTGTTTCATAACAGTCCCATGTACTTAGATTTTTTCAGTGCTTTGCATGTCAAATTTCAGCAACAGTTAATTCAAATGTTTTTTTGTTATAATAAATTATAGTAATATAATAATAAATGTATTTACATGGTGCTTTCATGTAAATAACACCCAAAAGTATTATATTTCACAGAATATATCAAGTCAAAATGTTTAATGCTCCTTATTTCTGTTTTATAATATGACAAAAAAAACTATGTAAACAAAGCCTCTACTGTAAAAAACAACCTATATTTCATTTTTTTTGTACATTTTTTGACGCAGTTGATCATGACTACTTTTCCTTAAATGGTTTGTTGTCTGACACCAAAAAATCCTTTTTAGATCTAAAGTCATTAAGTGAGTCTGGTGTCATCTTTATCTTTGTGTCACTCAGACTAGACGGCTGGTCGGTCAGTAAACCCACTTCATCTGGAGGTTGAATTTCCCAAATTAATCTCAAGAATCAGTGGCTGTAAGATGATCTTGGTGTCGAGAGCATTTGGGAAACTTAACCTTGTTTAATTTAACTGACAGCACTTCTGCGGCGAAAGCGTAAAATCTCTGGTAAGCCACAGCCTTCTTGTTTCATTAATCACCTTCATCTGTGTCTGTGATCGGACAAGATAGCCGGCCGGTCAGTGACTCGTCTGACGGCATAACCCAAATCCCCTCTGAGTGCTCAAAGCTTCCTACTTCATTAGAAACATCTGCTTGTTTATTTAACCCCGCGTCTTTGTGTACGCCGGTGTCTACCAGGTAGTCTGGCTGTCTCTCACTCTCTCCCTCTCGTCCTCTGCATGTGTGAGAGAGAGCTGCTGAGGAAGGCGGGTACTGGTCTGTGAGGTTGAACCAGGATGCTCAGGTAGTCTGTGTGTGCACTGTGTACATCCCTGGCGTCCGTCACTGTGCAGAGGGTTAATCGTCTGTTTTTCTCAGACACAAAGGCTCATCTCGTTGCCAGTGACACCCTGGTGTGAGTTGGGTCTGTGTGTGTGTGTGTGTGTGTGTGCATATATGTGACGAGAAGGGGGCTAAAAACAGGATTAATGTCATCAGGATCTAAGCCTGAACAGATTGATAGAAACAAAGTCCCGCTGGACAGTAAGTGGTCAGTTTGGCCTCACATTAAAAGTGATTTGAATATTAAAACATGATTTTTGTTTGGCTGGTGACAGTTAATAAACAGGCACTTATGGACACTGATGAATTCCATCACTCGCGTTATCAGTTCTTGAATAAAACAAATATAATGGCTGTTTAATGTTCTGTTAAAATTTGCTAAGAAAGCAAACATTTCTCCTGGGTGTGGCATGATTCTCTCTTGTGGTTTGAATCTCAACTTAAATGTTCGGTTATATCGGTTGTTATATCGGCATGGAAAATCATCCATCTGGCAAATGATGCGGCAACTGCTTTTTATCATCCCAGACAACATAATTGTATGTCACAATTCACAATATTAAAATATCCCTAATATGATTATGATGAAAAATATCGACTTATTGCTCACCCCAGCTGGGACAGTGGTGGCGGGTCGGGGGGGGGGGGTGTTTGTTTATCACAGAGTCGTCATTGTAACTTGACCTGTTTACACACAGATTAACTCTGAAATAATCAAATGATATTTGTGTCAAGGAAAATGATTTTTTTTGGTCTTTATCTCATCAGTATGGATTTTTTTCTACTAATACCTCCTGAGATATTACATTGATTAACAACCTGCCCCCAAACGGCAGTCCAGTGCTGCACCTGACTTTTTCTTACATTTTCATTATTGATTAATCTGTCTGCTTATTCCATTAATAGTTTATTCGATAAAATGAGCAAATCTACATCACAACTTTACACAGCCCAAGATGACATCTGAAAATCAATAATTTTGTCTAAACCTTAAAGTAATGAGATCAACAAATCTTCATATTGGAGAAGATGTTGTTTTGATTAATGATTAAAAATTACTATTGATTAATTTTCTGCTCCATGACAGTCTCATTAAACAGTTGCCAAATCTGGCATTACCCATTACTATCCCTCACCTGATTGATATGTTTCTGAAGACATAGTCATCAAGAGATGGCTCTCAGGGAGTTCCTCCCTGTCAGAAGTAAATATTTAATTTTGTGCGCACACCTACTACAGGCATCAGCAGAGCAGCACTAAACACTCAGGTGCGGGTATTACCTGTTCATGCTCTGTGGTTTACTATATCCTTTCGCTCAGCGCTGTGGTTAAGCCACAGTCTGTTTGTCTCACCAGACCGCCCGGGGATTTTGACTAACTGTCCGCCTGTCTTTGATAAACAAAAGGCTCCAGCTCTAATGCATTTTAGAGGCACTCTTGCCCCTCGGCTTTTATCAGCTTAGCCACGCCGATTTAATCGGACAGCCCTGTTTGTGTTTGTCTCAGAGCTCCGGTGAGCCCCCTTCTTTGTCTCGTCAGGGCAGTGTCACCCAAAGAGGTTTATGATGGGGACGGGGGAGCCACAGCTGAGTAGATTAGTGTCTACAGTGTGTGTGTGCGTACGAGTAAAGAGGGAGGGGTCGTAGTATGTGTGTATGCTTCAGCTGTTGCAAGGGTGTGTTTTTCTTTTTTTTACCCACCACAGGTGTCTCGTGGGAAATATATACGGTATGTGAGACATGTGGCACATTGAGGTCGTAAAGCAACACAGGCCGTTCCACAGAAGAGAGGCAGATTTTCATTAAGTCTTCCAGGAGCTGAGAACTTTAGGAATATATTATACGCCCCAGGCACTGTGTAAATTTTACATAAATTAACAAGAATTTGGGATTCTGTGGATTATAGTAGAATTACTTACCTAATTATCGTAATTTAAGAGTATTAATTCTATATTTTTTCAGTTTATAAAAAAAAAGTTGTAAATTAATGTGTGTGCAGAGTACATGATGTGCCAAAATGAAGCCAGACAGTAAACAGGTGCATTTGAAGTACCAGACAGACACATAATGGATTCAGTATAAATATTTAAAATACTTTATACAGCATAGAAATCTCTCGACACTCAAAACAAAACCATCCATTACAAAATCTTATAAAAGACCCCCGAGTCTGTATCAATCTCAGTATCAACCAGAAAAAAAGGTACAAAGACGTAATTCCAAATGTTGACAGTACAGTTCGACTCGAGAAACATTGCATGCAACTTTTCGTTTGGACAGGAAGAGATTCTACGGTATCTTAACAGTGAGGAGCCTCGTGTGCCTGTGGAAGCCTTTTCGTAGAGTCAAATAAGTTTCATGAAGCAATTAAGACGCGAAGATGTCGGCTCGACGAACGTTTCAGAATCCCATTTATGCAGAACGCCATCGGTGACAGGAACACAGGAATCGTACCGTTATTTACAAGCACAATTTTCACATCACTCTCGGAGAGCTCTTGGCAAATACTCGTCATTGCAGTTAACACTTAAGACTATTGCACAAACTACAGCATTAAGACAAAAGGAAGTGAATTATTTTCATGGATGTTACGTGATCCTAGTAGCTGTTCTTATTCCCACTTTCATACACTCAGCCTTTGCCGAGCTTGATCAGTTTCATAAGGCCTTTGATGCTCTATTTTTTTTATCTTTTCTTTTTTTTTTTCAAAACTGACAATGAATAGGCATATCCAGCTGTGAGAAAGTCATAACTAAGACTCTTACAGTTTGAGTTTCCCTGTGGGTTGAAGAGGTGATGTCACACTTGTGTATAAAAAGTTATAGCGGTGATTTATTATCAGTGTTGAGTGACAGTTTATCAGAGTACTATAAAAAAGTGAGAGCACGACTCTGCTCTCGGTACCTACTTCTATTTCAGTGTGTGGATTCTAATGGCGCTAACGCTCAGACACTGCAACACTGTGGCAAAATCCACACAAGCATGTCACAATCAACTGCGGTTATACATTAGTGTATGAATAATGCAGTGAGGTAAAGGATGGTAAACACCGTTGTTACTATAGGTTTTGGTTTTCAAGAATAGTGCAGTGAGCTTCTCATCCAGTCAGCATTGAGGATACGGTGCCAGCTGGCTGGAAGTCGGTGGGTATCTTAGAGAGTTTTCACAGAGACAAAACACCTATACATGTAATCAGGGTGAGGGTAGGAGTTGGGGTCTGTTAGCTGGTGTGAATCAGTCTGCGGCTTAATTAGTAACCAGTTACAGTAATATTACATAAGAGAGTATCTCTTAACTCAGTCTATAATACAGTGTTTTGTGTGTATGCATGTGTGTGTGCGTGTGTGTGTGTGTGTGTATACACCTTGCTGGCAAGGCCCATATTACATGACGTCCCATGACCACTCT
The DNA here is from genome assembly GCF_021018895.1 of Seriola aureovittata. Lineage (NCBI taxonomy): Eukaryota > Metazoa > Chordata > Actinopteri > Carangiformes > Carangidae > Seriola > Seriola aureovittata. The sequence continues at coordinate 6,578,577 of NC_079378.1, read as the reverse complement.
GTATCTAGGACACAGCAAGGTTTAGTCATTGCTCTGGGATCTGTTTCAAATCTCATCTTCTCAGTGTCACCACCTCTTATTACATAACGAGAGCGGCAATGAGAGATAAAATATTTTATACTTTCATTCTAATCCCTTTTGTTTTCTTCTTCTTCTTTTTTTCTTATTTGAAGGATGAAGTCTTTCATGAAAAGTGGCTCAGTCGCAATAAAGGGACAGTTCACAGTTCAAAAGGCCGCTCTGGAAGACCTCTCCAACTAAATGAAATGTTGAGAGGGGCCTCGAGTTCAGTCTGACTTTCTTTCATTTTATTTTGTCTTGTATCCCTCAGCAGAGGGTCTTGAGTGCACCTGAAGCACAGAGGAGCGTCTGCATGGGGTAGGGAGGTGGGGACACCACTTCCTCAACGACCTGTTCTGGTCGGAAGGTGAATGGCTGAAGCTGAACCTTCTTCTTTAAGATCTGCCCTATTCCCATAGAGGGGAACTTGCTGCGGTGCGTCGGGCTGTCGGGATCGCTGCTGCTGCTGTTGGAAGGAGGGCTGAATGCTGAGGTGGGGTTGAGGGGGCTAAAGGCGGACTTCGGCGGGCTGAAAGCTGAGCTCCCTGGTGGGCTTCCTACAGTGCTGGGGGGGCTGCCACTGGTGTCAGAAGAACCGCACCAATCTGATGAGATGCTCTTCTTGGGCTGCGGGTTGACAATGAGGACCGGAGGACTGGGGATTGTGGCCTTTTTCAAGTAAGAGGAGTCGGGTTGGAAGGCAGACACGTGGCGTGGCGGGGACAGCGTACCGTTGGTCAGCTTGTACCAGGGCGAAGTCGGGGTGTCTTCAATTTGCTCGGCTTTGGCGAGGGAGCCGAAGGAATGCATGCCAATGGGTGACGGTGCCGGTGGAGCGGGAATGTTGTGTTCTGGGCTCGTATTGACTTGTGGGAGGGTGGCCAATCGCCTCCGTTGCTGAGGGGTGTTGGGAAAGAGAGGGTGGATCTCCAGATATTCCATCGACGAAGAAGCAACGGTGCCAGGGGGTGCCAGAGGTGAATTACGATGGCCACCAGTTATGGCACGCAGTAGACCTGAGGAGGAAAGAAGACACATTGTAACATTCTGGAAATACTGAATTTGGATATTTGTCAAAGAAACATTTGCAGTGGTAGTTTCAACTTGCTGCAGATAAAACTGAATGACAGGTTGAGAACTGGAGCTTCTGTGAATATTTCTGGGTGAGTGCCCTATGTGTCCAGATTCTAAATGACATGTCAGTGAAGACGCACCTCTCACTGGAATAAACATCCGATGGCATGTAACAACCAGGCGTAAAGGTACAGGAACAGTCTGTCCTGATTTAAACCTCGTTAAGACCAGCCTGTCCTGACATGCTAGATCTGGATCAGCCTATGCACTTTCTCAATAGCACTTGTATGAGGAGAGGGAAAGGAGCTTAGGCCTCAGCTTTGCCCCCAGGTCCTTGTCTGTCAGTTGAAAGCTCGCCTTGAGGGAGTCTTATCTGACAGACTCCGACCACCTACCACTCTTTGTTAAAAGTCCCAGGCCTAGTTTGAAAGAACCGAATTTAATTTATGCTGCTGAGTCAAATCAATTTAATTCCCAATTATATACTTACTTCTGTGCTACACTTTCTCAGTCACAAGGTGAATTAAGTTTTTTTTTTTTTTTAAAGATGTTTGTGTGTTTGCCCTATGATTGGTGGCAACTTCTCCAAGTTGTTTCCTCCCAGATGGATGGGCGGGTGGGTGGTTGGATGGTTGGATGGATGGACAGACAAACAATGGAAGCAGGGGTGGATGGATGGACTGATGACTGGGTAACTACACACGTGTGAAACAGGTCGTTGATGTACAAGAACATGCATGGTCAGTCAACCTACCCTGTATGAAGGTAAATAAAATAGATCAAATAAATAAAGTGGTACTGAAACTTATTTTCTCTCTTTTTTTTTTTTTTTAATTAAATTTTTTTGTACTGCATCATATGAATTCTCACCTGTCCTGTGTTTCTTCTCCTTACTGGGCCCTTTGCTAACAGCAAGGTAGACGGGCGTCTGTTTGGGGGGGATGGTGAGCTTGTCGACGTGCTTCCTCCACTGGGTCTGGAAGTATTCGTTTTTCTGCTTCTCTCCTTTCTTTTTCTCCTGGAACTGCATCTCCTAAAACAGACACACAAGCAAACCCCACGTTACAACACCCCCTTAGCATTTAACAAACCTGTTGTTGTGAAACCAGACTTTAACACCTCATAAACCTCTCTAGGCACAGAAGTTGAATTCCAATGTCATTAAGAAACATGTTAAAATTCTTTAGAAAACCCTCTGCTCCTCTTACCCTGTACTCTTTAGAGAGTCTCTTCATTTTCTTGTTGAGGAGGAAGTAGACGGCCAAAGTGTGGCAAGCGCGGTTGGTGAGGACGGCGCTCAGCACCTCGCTGTGCTTATAGCCCATTTTCTCCGTCATGTGCAGCAACACCGTGTGGTTTATTTCCTCAATGTGGATCCTTAACACAGAACAAGACAGTTAAAGCTTTGCGATGCTTTAAAATGAATGTGAAAAGCATTCAACTGAACTCAAAGCAAACTCAAGTGTGCGTGAGTCTACCTGTTGAGGTACGGTGCCCCTGTGTTCTTGTTGGCCAGCTGTAGCCAGGAGTCCGCCATCACCTGGTGGATATTGGGACGCTTGTTGGGATCTGGCTCCAGAAGCTTCTTCAGAAGACAAATGGCAGCTGAGACAGACAGAGAGAGAGAGAGAATAGATATTTATACGCTGCCACCGACACTGTTCACTACCTACAGTGGAAGGTTTTCCTGTATCGAAACATGTTAGTATAGATTTTACGTCAGAAATGAAACGCCTCTCGTGGTCGACAGCTTTGGGACTGAACAGGAGATATTGCCTCATTTCTCTGCCACTTAGCAAATCACTCGCAACCATTTTCCACGAGCACTTGTAGCAGAGTACATATACGCACTAAACACAGACGCCGCCCTCATCCGTCTCATCTGCTTTCATTCCATTATTACATAAGGCAGATGAGATGACATATCTGTGTCATTAGCTTGATTAACAGCTACTTATGTAAGTGGGTTAAGCCACCCCTTACTTTGCGATTCGGAGAATGACACTGTTGTGACATGCTGAGGAGGGGTGGACGCGTATCACTACCTCCAGAGAAGTCAAACACCTGTTTGTCCCATGCTGTTTGTTTTTTTTTCCCCTCACTCATTTCTGCAAGTTGCTTCACAGAAGAACTGGTTTTAAATATGCCAGTAGGCAGTCTTTTGAGGGTTTCCAAAGTACTCTGAGTCAATACCATGGCAAAAACAAATGTTACAACAAATAACAAATATTTCTGATACAATGCAAAGCGTCATCTTTGTAACCCTTGATCAACAGGAAAGGTGAGGTAACATGTTTACTCTTGTATTTCTGCCAAGGTGGCCGTGCTCTTTCTTTAGAAATGTTTATCAGAGAGGACTTCTCTAGAAGACTACTCTGTGTGTACAAAGGTAGAGTATCTCTTCAGGAGGATTTAAGGGGGGGTGATAAAGAGTCTTGATCCAGGAGTCTACATCACTTTGTGACTGCTCGGTTTGACAGTGCTGGCTACCATTTTTTTTGCAGGTGTTTTAGACTTTTGCTTCTCGTTTTACTTTGTTTAATCTATTTTTTAGTTGGGTGACATTTAAAAAAAAAAAACAAACAAAAAAAAAAAAAAACGGCTTTAATGTTCTGAAACCAGAATGCTGCACACCTTGTTCATTAAGGGACCGTCTGCCAGTTGGATAGCCGGACAAAAAGCTCAGCAATGCTAAAAAGGCAGCGGGGGCTTTTTCATGAGTCTGTTGTTTATTTTCAACCACAAAGAACAAGGCTACTGACAGCAATACACAGCTGCAGCTTATCTGCAAATTCCAATCTGCCTTCCTTGCGTCACTTGGCAGACACCAAGGTTTTTTTGAAATCACGTTTCTAAATGTCTAAACATTCATTCAGCGATAACCCGTAATTTCCTTGTAATTATCTTGGTTCTTTTATACATATATTCAGACTTGCAGTGATCTGCAAATATCTGAGGGGGCATTTTAGTGCAATGTTTTTAAGGTGTTCAAATTGACAGATTTATAGTTTGTTCACCACAAAGGTATTATCTGTACACAACAGGTATGGATCTGTGTGTTCATTATTTACCTGTGGAGAGCGAGGGAGGTAGAGGGTTCATCTCCTTGTCTACCATCTTCTGGTGCAGGGCTCGAAGACTGAAGGGCTCCACGGTGAATGGGAGAGTCCCAGTCAACATCGCATACATGTTCACACCACTGGAAGACCAAAATATACACTTCAGCTCTGAGTGGACATTTAAATAAATGTATTAAAATATGCTGATATTTGACAACTGATTCTAAAAAAGGAGAATACACTCACATGGACCAGACGTCCACCTTCGGCCCGTACTTCTTCCTGGAGAGCAGCTCCGGGGCGGCGTAAGCCGGACTCCCACACTGGGTGCTGAATGGGTCTGAGTATCCCAAGATGCCAGCGCAGTTACTGAGGCCAAAGTCTGTGGGACAGCAGAGGAGGGGTGAGTGTTGTTTCTGGTTTTATTACCGTCTTTTCAGCTCGTCACAGCGTTACACACACAAACAGAAGCAGATTAGCACTATGCTGAGAGCTTGTAAGGGTTTATTTAATTGCTTTTAGCTCATCACCACATGTGGAGCACTCCAACTGAGTAAATCTTTTTATTTATACTGTAAAATAATTGGAATTAAAAGCCTGTTTTTTTATTATTAACTGCTTAAGTAAATTTTTTTCTTTTATGAAATTCTGTGTGTATTGAGGTGAGTTACAGTGAATGTAAAAGTGTAAAAGAGTTACCTATGAGCTTTATGTTGTCCTGCTCATCCAACAGGAGATTCTCTATCTTCAGATCCCTGTGAGACAAAGAGAGAAACGGGAGACGTCAACGCCAGCACAGTCTCAGTGTTTACATTAGATCACTTATCTAAGTCGTCATACAATGCACAAGCAGGACAGAGGTCAATGGGAATCCCCCCCACACACCCACCCACCCACCTCGACCCCGCAATCCCCGACATATACATACACAACCCTCCCAATGTGGGTCACACTGGCTGATTTTCTGGGTCTTTTGTGTGACTCCAGATCCCTCCTCAGTGTTAGAAATCCTGTTACACAGTCATCTAGAGAAATTTAGTTCCCAGGCTCTGAGCGACACAGAATTGAATATTTCTGGGGAGACCTTTGTGGAATTAATATCTGAAATTTGATTTAGATGATAGAGATGCAGTTTATGTGCTATTTTCCTTAAATCAAATTAAACATTTTGTCATAGGATGTAACAATATTCGTATGAGAAATGCATAGAAAGCCAGCCTTTTTTTTCTCTTTTCTTGGCAGCTCTCTGGGAAACCCGATAAATCATCTCACTGCAAGTTATTGAGCAGACAGATCTAGTTATTTGTGGATTAACAGTAATGTGCACAATAAGGACTTAACCCACACTTTGAGAAAGAGGATCATGTCTGATTCAAAGATCTTAAAGTCAGCTGTAAGCCATAAACAGCACAAATCTCTCTGAGCTATGGACGGCAAACTCAATATTTTAGAGCATTTAAATTTTGTTCGTAACACTAGAGATAAATGTGTGTGTTTTTTGTTCTTTCTCTGCATTTGTTTGCCTTATTTTAAGTGTTTTTTTTTTTTTTTTTTTTTACCTGTGCACCACACCCGCCCTGTGCAGGTGCTCGACAGCCAGCACCAACTGCCGGATGTATTTCTGAGTCTCCCTCTCGTCCAGGCGTTTCTTGTCGTAGATGCGGTTCATGAGGTTCCCGCCGGGACACAGCTCCATCACCAGGTAGTAGCTGTTCTCCGTCTCCAGGATGTCCAGCAGCTGCGTGATGTTGGGGTGGCGGATCATCTGCTGGATGTGGCCCTCCCTCCGCAGGTTCTTGGTCACATACGAGTCCTTCTTGGCCTTCCGCTTGTCTATCACCTTCACCGCCACCTGGACAAATTTGAGACGGGAGAGAGAGAAAGAGGACGAGGTGAAGATGTTATTTTAGACAAAGCAGCTGAAGTTTAACTCTTAAACATTGCGCTATATGATATTGTGAATAATACCCATGGAGGATAGAGCACTAGTGCACCGCGGCGTCTTGAAGGGAGATTTTCAGGGGACTGTAGTGTAACAGGTGACGAGCTACTCAGTCTCCATTGCAGGGTATATAACTCGACACTGACCCTTCCCTCACAGCTGCTCCCAATGTGGGGCAACCCAGGCGCTACAGGGCCTTGAGGCTGCTGGAGGGGGAGGTGTGTGTGTATGTGTGTTTGTGTGTGTGTGTGTGTGTGTGTGTGTGTGTGTGTGTGTGTGTGTGTTCGAGGGGTTACTGAACCATCATAAACTAGGGGGAAAAGCAAATGTTACCCTATCTGTTGAGAAGGCGCCAAGGCCAAAAGGACACTTACTATTCCCCCCCATTTGCCACAGAGTTTAGTCGCAGCTGAACACACATGAGAAGCGGTGACAAATGTGGAACTGAGACTGAGGCAGGATAAATTAGGGGCCCACGATTTTCTCTCAAACATATTCAATTTCCAAGCAGAGGTGTTCATTCTTTTTTGTTCCATAATTACTCATCCCATCATCTTCTGTCTGCATTTCCCCGTTGTTGTCTCATCCTCAAGAACCCTGTAGAATCGTCTCATAAAAGCCTCGGAACATGTCCTTTAACTGAATGACGAACACTTCGCTAATTGCATTCAATAACACACCCATCTACTCTATTTCATCCTTTGCCCATGTCTCCTTGTGTCCCGTCTAGACTGAGTTCAAGAGCGTGGCTACCATATACAGCAAATCATCTCAAGGAGAGCCCACAGACATGGAAAGGCATGACCAGAGAAACTAATCACCATATCCATTAATGAAATGGTGAGGGCCGAAGTGGTTGTGTGTGTGTGTGTGTGTGTCTCCTCTTTCTTCTGTCCTTCAGCTTGTCTTTCTATTTTACTTTCGTCCTTTTATCTTTGATAATTGATTCACCTCTGAAAACCTTTTTATAGCTGCTAATTAAACCTGGCTGGGTGCGCACGAGTGTGTATGTGTGTGTGTGTGTGTGTGTGTTCACTGAGCTGTCATGATACGGTAATAGATGGCCCGTGTTTACGCCAAGCAGTGTGGATGAGAGACAGGGTGCGGGGTATGCGTGGGGGGATGGGGCACTGTATTTACAGTAGGCTGGTCTATATGAGGAGAGAGAGGTGGGGGGTGGTTGGGGGATATAGAGGGGGGAGGGGTGTGCCCAGCCAGGGGGCTTCTGGGGGATTCAGTTGTTTATCAGGCGCCCCTCAGACAGAAGGGGGGGGGGGTGTATATGGAGGGGAAAGTGGGTTACAGACATCAAAAACACATGCATATGACCTCCCCAGCCCCCTGACCATGACAACACCATATCTCACCTCGCATCACTTTCATGCCCCCTACCCTTAAAACACACAAACACCCCGCGTTTCTCATCCCTGCATCCACACTGACTTTCTAGTGATGCTAAAAAAAGGATCTGGGAGTCCTCTTATAACTCCTTTCCCCCTGACTGCCCTTTTGCTTGAATAAACTCACTGCCCTCCACTCCCTCCCGTCGCCTGTTGGACCCCGTATTCAAATGAATGAGAGAGAGAGAGAGAGTGTGTGTAAAGAGAGGGAGAGCATGGGATGTGCTTGGTTTTGAGATTGCCAGTGTTTGCATCATCCTTAACAAAGAGCGTGAGGGAAGGAGGGATGAGGAGAGGTGCGCTTTCTTCTCTCCTCACAGCAACAGAATGGGAGGGGGGGGGGCTCAACATGAGCTAATCTATAATATGCAAAATGTGAATTTAGGTGCCACATGGGCATGTATTCTATTGTATACATATAGAGGAGTAGACATGTGGTTAAATGTAGAAACATGTAGGGAAAGGGGAGTGCTTGTTTTTCCAAAATGCTAATGTCTTGGCTGATCTTCAAAAAAAAAAAAAAAAAAAAGCCTGAAGAGACAAAGGCAACCAGTGGCCAATGGTTGCCCATATCAAAGCCCTGTGCTGGCGGAATCATAATGAGACTGAAGCCCATTTATCAACGACATGATTTCATATGCAAGTAGCAGCTCTGCTCTCTCATAGGCCGGGCAATTTTCCCCTTCGTCCCTATCACAGGCTTGCGCGCCCACAGTGGTGAGATCACCTCCACCACCAGCACCAGCAGACAAAGCAGAGGTTTCAGAAATTATCCAACACATGTTAGGAGATAGACTGGCACCACTCTCTCCCCCTTTCTCTCTCTCTCTCTCTCTCTCTCTCTCTCTCTCTCTCTCTCTCTCTCTCTCTCTCTCTCTCTCTCTCTCTCTCTCTCTCTCTCTCTCCCACACACAGAAAAAGTAAATATTGTCACCAGAGCCTTGGCTAGAAAACAAGCCTTGCTGTGCATGTAGCTGAGATCAACAGCTGTGGTGCCCAATGAGCTCATCAATGAAGGTTCCCATAGCAAACAAAGCTAATCACTTTCTAAGAGCTGATTAATCAGTAAGACCTGGACTGACACATTGTAAAAAAACATATAAGTATGGTTAAACTGTTAATATGAATAGGTGAAGTGTTGACACGCAGCAGAGGAGAATGTATTGCCAAGCAGGCATGAGCGAAGTGACAGCTGACACTGTCCTGGGAAATGAAATTTCAGACCATATCAGACCACTTCCTGCATGCCACCCATCATTTTTAAATGTTCATATATAAGCAACTACAGTCAGAAGAAACTCTGATAGGTTTCTTTAGAAAAATGTGTTTTTTTTCCCTTCAAAAGTTCGTTTATCACTTAAAAATTACAACTGGGGCTGTATTCATTCCTATGGTAAAAAAAAAAAAAATACATTACACTCCCATCCCTGTTGCTTACCTTCTCCCCAGTCATAGCGTGGAGACCTTCTCTAACTTTGGCGAACGATCCTTCTCCGAGCTTCCGCCCAATCAGATAGTTCCCGACCCGTTTGGTGTGGTAAAAGTTCTTGAGGATGTCCGCGGCAGGACTGCATAGTGAGGCCGGGAGGATGTTCTCATTCCCGGCGCTGTTTGGGGTTTTGCCCTCGTATAACGCGTGGCTGTTGTCCACTACCATCTCGCTGTCCGCAACTGGCATCACAGTTCCCTTGTTAAGTGTTTCCTTTTAACAAGGGAGGGGGGGTGGGGGGGATGAAAATTACGCAGCTCGCCTCTCGCCCACCTTAGCGAAAGGCAGGTATTAAATGCTTAACGTCCGGTAAAGTGCGTTAACTCCGGGCTGTGTGCGTCTCGCCCCTAATAGCAAATTAAGGGAACCGGAGCTTGCGCCACCTGTTCATCCAAAGCGTCTAGTGAGCGCACTCAGCAGTTTCCGTGACGAGACTTAATTAGTGTGTCAGCTCAGACGGAAATGACACATAAAATATTCCAGACTCAATCATGGAAAGTTATTAACTTACGCAACCTGATTTAATACTTTGGGTTTAAAAAAAAAGAAGCTGTGGCTCAGTCAGGGTTAGGCAACACACGTCCTCTCTATACATGAGCGCCTCCCGAAGAGTCTGTTCGCAGGCAGCGTGTTTTGCAGTTTGAAGTGACTTTCCCGGTCATCTGGGTGGGCGTTACTTAGTGTGAGTGTGAAAAAAAAACACGCACACACACACAAACCCTCTCACACTGTAGTGGTAGCCGGGGTATTTTCAATCCAATCAGCGCAGGCGGGAGGAGCACATGTGAGAACAAGGGGGACAACTCCGCCCGGTACCGCTGCCCCGCTGCTTCACATGGTGCGCTCAGACTGTACATGGCTGTGAACAAAGAATACATTTGTAGCCAGAGCAGAGAGACAGCAACACATCCACAGCATAGACGAATGTCTGTGTGTCTGCATCGTGATTTTTGTCAGGTTCATTTAAGTACAATGGTGCGTAAAGGATCCAAATGTGCACACCATGCGATGTGCACCAGGCACAAATCCTTCATTCTATTGACTCAGAGGTGAATGTTTGTGGCAGTGAATGATCATGTTGTATAAATGTTGTCTGTGACAAAATTGTCAGTTTCAGATAAGAAGCACCATCGTCTAGCTGTTGTCTTTTTGTCATGGTGTTGCTGGCTGTTGCGGAACTTGTTCTGCCTGCAAACATAAAGTTGTACTCCAGGTCACATGCGACAGACAAAGGAGCATGTCCTCCATGCTTATGGAGGTGTTCACTGTCCCAATTAACGCGGTGTTCATCAGTCAAAGGAGGACACCTGCAGGGAGGGGCAACAATTTCAGACACGTTTACGCAGGTTAATCTGATCTAATAAAATTATATTATATTTTTGCCTATACATGCATTGAACCTGCACTGGCTGAACAAAAATAACAAACACCTGATCATATAATGAAAGTCAATAAAAAAAAATAGTCCTGCAATAACCTTTGTGAAGCTTGTGTTATTATTTTTTTTAGTCTGTGCCTGAGAGGTGTTGATTCCACTCTGTGGTGTCTTCTGAGACTGTAGTTTGTGGTGTTACTATCAGATTTAATCATATGTACAGGTGTGCTCTGCTTTATGTGGATTCCTAGAGGGAGTGAGAAGAATAGCTACATCTACACATGCAGTTTGACTTGCCTGCTGGACCATGCTTTCTAGACACTCAAACACACACCCAGACATGGAACCAAAAATACAAGTATGCCACCACCTATTGGAATTATTTTATACTACAGGAACATACAGTCAGTCCTACAAGTCTAGACATTAGTAAGCCTGTAGCCTTGGTGAACTTGAACTGATGGCCATTTTTTCTTTGTCCTGACAGCATGTAATACTGTAATGAAATTATGGCTAAAGGCAAGTAGTCCTTGAATTAGCCCTTGGAGTTTAACACAAGCTTGTAAAATAAAGATACGCGGCATAGCATCCATAAAGGTGATCTCTTCAAGGGGGAAACAGAGCAGTCTTAATGATTTGTAGATTATGATTCTCAATTAGTTAGTTTAGTAAGTTATTTTAAAAAGCATGTATTGGAAATGTTGCACACATTCACTTAATGTTTTAAATTAGAAAAAAAAAATTATACCACAATCAAAGTGATTATATCAGGGGTAGTCTTTAACTTTGTGACATGGAATACTTTAATTTTAGACGTATTATCTTCATCCCAGAGAAATCAGGTGATGATGACAAAAGTAATAGGAACTGTCACTTTTGTCTGGCAAATATGTACCTTGAACTTGGTTTCCTGGTTTAACCTGGGGTCATGTAGTGACCCTGCACAGGGATACTGATTGGTATCTGGGAGTATAGGCAAAATATAAGATTGCATGTGTAATATTCTGTGTGTGTGCCACACATAATAGGCACTTAGAGACAACTGGGGTAGGTACACAATGCACAGATGTCCTGTCTGCATGATGGTCCACATGATTATAATATTTTATCTGCATGTTATAGTGATTGGATAGTAGTGACGCAGAGACACATCAGTCTTTGTCGTGATGATTTTGTCTTTATCCTGTGATTTTGTCTTTATCCTGTGTCATGCTTCTTTTTTAAATATTTGGACAAGTATGTTATTTGTGGGTTCTCTTTATAAAACCAAATCAAACCATATCCCTTTGGCTCATATCCCTACAGCACTCCGCCACCCGGTGGACAAAACCTAGAATTACAGAATTGAATCCCATCATGCTTTGCCGTGCCCGCCGACCCGAGAGCTACCGATGCTAGGCTAACTATCGTTAGCCACCGGGAGCGGACATGTTGTACCGACCCTTCCTTGAATAAACATCGCTGTAAGCGGGGAATCTGGAGCTAAGGGGAAGGCTCGGAGCGCTGGGCAACCATGGACGCTGTCAACGCCTTCAACCAGGAGGTAAGCTGCCTTCAGGGCTCGCTGAGACCCTGAACTCACCGAGGCTGACGGTGCTGGTCATGGTGCTGTGTTGCACTGGAGCTAGCCGAGCAGGACCGACCTGTGGGCCTGCTCTGCGAGCTAGCTGGACATGTCCACCTTATCTGGCTAAGGGCTAACCGAGTTAGCGTCCGTGTTGCACGCCTGCCGCGCAAATACTGTTGTAAGTGAAACAAATGACAAGATTTTCTGCCAACTATGAAGCTAACACAACGATAGCCAATCAACATAGGCTCATGTACTAGCGTAAATGTTGGCCAGTGAGAGTGTGGTTACTAACATTGGTGTAGAAAACAATGCTACCCAGCAAACACTATCCTGGTGTTGTTGTCACACTGCAAGCCTGCAAACATAATTTTCACTGCCCGTGTTTGTCAAGTCAGTGCGAGGCCTGAGGGCTGATGGTTGACATTTCTAAATGTCCAGTCAAAAGCCCGGTCAAGTCATCTATTGGTGATTTTGATCGTTTCTTCTGATGGCCCTATTAATCCTTGATGTAACAGTTACAGTGGCTGCGCCCGTATAGTTGATTAACCACAGAGGCAGGTTGGCAAACACGAACCTGTAATTGAATCACAACTATCTGAGTTCTCCTGATACTTGTATGTTGCACCATATCATTTCATCCCCAGGGCTTTGAGCACTTTCTAGTGCTTCTTGAAAAGTGTCTTGCAGTTTCTGTTTGGCACAGAAATAAAGAAAGTAGTTGTTGGTTCTGTATGCAAATCACTGACAAAATATGTCGACGTACTGTCAATAGATACCTACTAAAAGAGCAAACATGTACTTTAGGGATGCCTGAATGGGTATCGCTCAGACACTTGACGTTTCGTTCAGTTCAGAATAAGGAAAGCAATAACCATGTGCACCACACAGCTGTTAGGATATACACATCTGTCACCCATCAACTGTGTACAGTTTATTCCTCATTTCTTTTCACCGTAATGTGACTGGGCTGTATCTTATGTACTTACATAATGAGAGTTTTGCAGCTGTGCATTGAATTCTTGGATCCTCAGCTCAAAACATCCAAAGTGTATCATTGCATCTCGTCAGGCTTGAGAAGAAATTATGAAATTCTGTTTAATTAAATCAGATGCCAGTTTGGGTTGTCTGCGTGTATCAAGGATTTATAACAAGTGGGAAAAGAAAGTGGCAAACAATTATAGCACTCCTCAATGTAATGCCAGAGCTTTCAGCCTCAGGCATCCATTAGAGCATGATGAAGTATACAACAAACACACAAGATAGACATGGACAAAAAAAACATCAGTCCACATAACCAATCACAGTTGTCTTTCAGATCATCATTTGTGACAACCAGTGAAAGATATATCAAATTAACATATCACATGTCAGTACTGGTGGACTGTTAAATTATGGTTAGCCTGTAAAGACTGGGATATTCTTGCTTAAAGTTTATGACATCAGGTCAAATTCTACCACTTGTTGCTACTAAAACATTTTAAGTTTGGAAATCAAAAGCAATGGAATACAAATGATTTGCATCAACTTTGACAACTCTGACCGTACCACTCCTCTAGCACTGCTCCCTCTCTCTTTGTATTTATTTTCTTCCTCGTGTGCTTGTGTCACTCATCTGTTATTTCTCTCTGTCTCTAGTTATTCTCATTGATGGACTCCAAGCCCCCGATCTCTCGGGCAAAGATGATCTCCATCACCAAATCAGCCATCAAAGCTATGAAAGTAAGAATAAGTTTGGCAATCTCTTGTTTTCAGAGTTACTTGTATATCTGTTTGAGGTACAATTTCTGCATTTTTAAATTTAAATCCCTCATTTTTTGAGCCTTCATCTAGCTTGTAAAATGATCTTTTGCTTCTCTCTTCAGCTCTACAAACATGTGGTCCAGATTGTGGAAAAGTTTATCAAGAAGGTGAGACAGGCTGGTTTAAATTCAGTTATCACCCAGTTTCTGCCCACCGAATTTGCATACACTCACTCAGAATCTGTTTTCTCCCTCTGCTCTCCCCAGTGCAAGCCTGAGTACAAGGTAGCAGGCCTGTATGTGGTGGATTCCATTGTTAGGCAGTCCAGACACCAGTTTGGACCGGACAAGGACGTGTTTGGCCCAAGGTTTACCAAAAACATTACAGGGACTTTTGAGAACCTCTGCCTTTGCCCCGTAGAGGACAGGGTAAGAAATGAAAGACCTGGTGGAAATTTCAGTGTGATGAAAATTAGTTTGAAAATTGTACACTGCACTGTTGCAATCACGGATATGTCCATTTGATTTTGCTCTTTCAAATGATAAATGTTCTCTCCTCCTGTTATTCCCTCTCCTTCACCTTTTTCCTTGTGTTATGTAGAGTAAGATTGTGCGGGTCTTGAACCTGTGGCAGAAGAATGGGGTGTTCAAGATCGAGGTTATTCAGCCCCTCTTGGACATGGCAGCTGGCTCTAGCAGTGCTGCTGCACCCTATACGGGCACAGAAGAGCCAGGTAATTTGTTTGATTGCATGCATGAGGCAGTAGAGATTATTATATGGCCATGATATTGTTTTTAAATACGGATGCAACTTAACAGATCAAATTCGGTTTAAAATCAGTTTTTAACTAAAAAAAATATTTACAATTATAATGCATAGGGGGGCCGTGGTTCAAGTGGTAGAGTAGTTTGCCTACTGATTCCTGGGTTGGCAGTTTCATATGTGGGCGGTGATCCACAGTGGCGACCTGGAGCCGAAAGACAACAATATAGCAATTATATTTCATAAATCAATGCAGTATTGCTATGCTGAAGTATCAGTGAATGATTCTGGCATTTGAATGCATCTGTGTGCTGCTCACACGCTTTAAAGCTTTCTCTCTCCCATCAGGTTCCTCTCCACCTCCAGCCAAAGAGCCAGTTACCGCAGTAACGGCAAATTCCACCATGACATCTGCTGCTCAGCTGCAAAACTCTGATGCCTTTGCTGCAGTGGCACAGCTCTTCCAGTCCTCACAGGGTCAACAGGTGAGTTAATACTCATGTAGACTAGTGTTAGCTTTGACCTCAGTCTTGTTGCTTGTATTGTTGTCATATCTTGCACATCTCTAAGACCTCCACCAATAAATAACTCTTTTCTTTCACTCTCTGTCACTGGCATTTATAGCTGCAGCAGATGCTCCAGAACTTTCAGCAGCAGCCAGTGAAGCCCGACGCCAACACTCAGCCTCATCTCCATACGACCCAAACCCACATCCAAAACATCACCACTGGGCTGAGCATGGTCACCCCACAACCTCCCCCAGCCACCCAACTCACTCAGCCCACTCAGCCCACCCAGCAGAAGACAGCCTTTGACAAGGTGACGGTGCGTTGTTTTTAATTCTTTGCAACATGTCAGAGATCAGGCACTGTTTAGAAATTTTGTAGCTTACACTCATTACCTGTCTCTCTCTTAGAAACTGCTGGACCGTTTTGATTATGATGATGAACCAGAAGTTGGAGAAGAAACAAAGAAGGATGACATCACTTCACAGCCCTCCTTGTAAGCCCTTGATGTGTATTACATATATTACAACATATCTGTGATGCCAAGAAGTGGGAAGCTTTGATTGATTTTTTTTTTTTTCTTCTTGGAAATGAAATAAAAGCTGTGAAGCTGATGGTGTATTTTTATCATCACAGTATGCAGCAGCCTCCAGCCTTCCCACAGCACGTGGAGCACTTTAAACCACCAATGATGAACATGTCGCAAGACCTCTCACAACAGGTAACAGTAAGAACAACATTTTTTAAGTATAAAAGAACTTATCTTTCCTGACAAGTCTCGTCCTCTAATTCGTTGTATCTATATTTTCTTTTTCTTTTTTTTTTCCCTTTAAACTGTAATAGTGGTATAAAATACTGTCAAATTTAACCTTATGGCTTTTGTTACAACAATAGAGTTACATAATACATGTACTATATATTGTACAGTACATGCTCTTTATTTATGGATGGGAACACATACAAAAATATGGCAAAAGGACAAATCTTTCTCTAACAATTTGATTTTATATTTGGGAAACCCCTGATGTATGTGCACAGTATTTACCACAGTTGTCATTCTCAGGTTCCTCTCCCTCCTAATGGCCAGCTCCAAGCCTATGGTTTACCACCAGGGCAAAACTTCCCAGTTATGATACCTCCTATGGGGCACGCTCTGCCAGGGCAGGCCCTCCCTGGTTCCACTGGGCCTCCAGGCTTCCCAGGCGTATACCCTCCCCACAACGCAGCCCAGCTACAACAGGTAGATGAAACAGCAGTACAAAGAATACACACACATGTTTATTTTTGTTTTAAAATTTAATTCTGATACTGGAAATCTGGATAACATATGGTTGAGGTGGAAGATTAGCAATTGTTTTCTGTATAATTGAAGTGTGTTTTGTTGGTCTAATAGTTGGCAACAAATCCTAACCATGACTTCTTCATACTCTATCAGGATTTGTCAATGGATATGGACCGTTCAGCTATGAGGGACGGCAGACATGGTCGAAGGTCACACTCAGGCTCCAGGTAAGAATCTGAAATGGGCCATGACCTGTCAACCTAGGTTTCTTTACCATGCTGTAATTTGTTCTTTGCCTTATGCAGATAAGCTGCTCTTGGTATGTAAATTTGTGATGAACATACCATGAAATTGAATGCTTTTTTTCCCTCAGGTCTCCGAAACGGAGGAGGTCACGGTCTAATTCCCGTACACGGCGGTCCAGGCACAGGAGATCCCGCTCGCGCTCCAGAGACCGGCGTCATCATTCCCCGCGCTCTCGCTCGCAGGAGCGCAGGGAGCGAGAGAAAGAGAGAGAGCGACGGCAGAAAGGCCTCCCACCACCCAAGAGCGAGACACTGAGCAGTGAGTCATGATCTGTGTATGGTCATATTTATTCAAGTAGCATAGGCCCTGAAATGATCTGTCAGGTATGTGCAGTGGGTTGTTTAGTAATTTCATAAGATTATTGTCTTTGGATGTCATCACAGGGATTTTTCAAATTATAAATGGAGGAACCCATTGATATGAAGTATTTCTTCTAAAGTTCTTGTTCACGATACCTTTTTATTTCTTCTTTCTCAGTTTGCAGTACCACTCTGTGGGTGGGCCAGCTGGACAAAAGAACACAACAGCAGGATGTTGCCTGTTTACTGGAGGAGTTTGGGCAGATAGAATCCATCAATGTAAGTGGACTGGTATAGATCACTTGCACTGAGCTAACTGTGACTACATCCTGTGGTTTGAAAGAACGGAATTAGGATTTTTTCATCTGTATGAAAGATGAAAAATGTTTTTTGTGTCTTCTGGTCACCTTAGAGTAAATGTATACATATACATTTTGTGTATTTCATGCTCAAAGTTATTACATGAAGAGCTGTGCTTTGTTGTTTATACTTCATACTTGTATTTATGTTAGTAAAGTAACACTAGCACAATGTTGTACCTATTTAAGAAAGGACCACAGTGCAATAATGGGAATGTGTCCAGTCAGCTAACTGAATGAAAATCACTATCCTTTCTGTTTGTCCTCTCTTGTTCAGATGATCCCTCCACGTGGGTGCGCCTATATTGTCATGATACATAGGCAAGATGCCTTCAGGGCTCTACAGAAGCTTAGTAGAGGATCTTACAAAGTTAACCAGAAAGCCATCAAGGTGAGTGAGCCACAGAAGCTGCTGCTTAGTAATGAACTACTAAACAAAAAGTCAGCAAATCAAAGAGAAAACAGAGAAATTTCTAAATGAATCAATTTTTTTTCATTTCCTACCAGATTGCTTGGGCTTTGAACAAGGGCATAAAGGCTGAGTTTAAACAGTATTGGGACGTGGAGCTGGGTGTCACCTACGTACCTTGGTCTAAAATCAGAGAAGACCAGTTGGAGGAGCTAAAAGACGGAGGAATACTGGATGTTGACACCTTATCACCAGGTAAAAACTCTGACAGGCACAGACACATTAAGAAATCATACGTTATAATGTATTGCTTTTCAGAAATCTGAATTGTGTCTGTCTTTTCCAGAGTGGAGTGGAGTGAGGAAGACTCTAGACCACCCAGAGGAACTCAACCACAACGGCCGGTCAGAGCCACAGCAGCCGGAGGAGACGCAGGTATTACCTCTGGCTGCTGCAGCTGCTCCTCCTGCACAGGTAAACAACAGCTGCAAGATGTTACCAGAATTTTGAATTTTTAAGTGTTGATCCATCTGTGGTATAAAAGAAAATGTTGGTAAAGATATTGATTGAACTTGTTTTGATTAAGATGATGTGCCTGCTGTTCAGGGATCTATGCAAATGTTTAATTTTAGTGTGGAGGTAACAACAACGTAATATTACAAACTGATGTTACATCTGCTCCATCCCTACATAAAAATAGATGAGATAACTCAGATAGAAGAACATGATTTTTAGTTTCTTACTGTGTCTCCAGAGTTTCGCTGGGAAATATAACAGATAAGTTTATCATTCGACTTCTGTAGTAAATCCCTATAAATGTTCTCAGGTCCCTCCAATGCAGCAGCCAATGGTTGGTGTGGGTTCTCTGCAGCCTCCTGTCTTTCCTGGTCCCATAGGAATGCCTCCGCCTTCCTTCCCACCAGGTGTCCCACCTCCTCCTTTCATCAGACCTGGCTTCAACCCCATGCAGATGCCTCCAGGTAGCACCTCCTACGACTGCCATCAAACCATTTCTCACTGGCTTTCATGTAGTTGCTTTTTTTCACAGTGCCTATTCTGTCAAATCTGAAAGGAAGACATGCACCACATTACTGCTCCTTATGTGTTAGGTTATTTGTGTTCCCTGCTGTCAAAAAGAGCACATGAAGAAAGAATTGTCAAGCTTTGTACCCTAATGTTAAGTGTATATATTAATTAACACGTTTAGTGTGTGGTTGCTGTGTTTCATTCACTTTTTAACTTTTTAAGAAACTGAAAAAATACATCAACAAGAACACAGGCACAACACATATTTTAACATGGAAAATCCAGTCACACCCTGTGGTTAGTTTGCTTTGTTGTTACACCACAACAAACCACACAGGTCCACAATTTTTGTTGTTTGTTGTTTAATCCACATCAAACAGAGTTCACACCAGCCCACACAAACTGAATCAAACAGGCGAATGCACCAGTTCCTTTGAACTGAACCAGACTGGCATGGAAGCACCCTTACCTTACTCTCATCCCTATTCTCCCAGGGTTCCCTCCCCCAGGTGCCATGCCTCTAGGCCCCCCACCTCCCGCCAAAGTTGGAGTTGAGGAACCACCCCTGGACCCAACAGGGCTGGGCAACCGGAAAAATGACGAGGTCCCCGAAGGTCCCAACATCTTCAACAACCAGATGGCACCTATGGGTCAGTCTGTCTGTCTCTCCTCACTTTTCACCAGACAGTGATTTGTTGTTTAAATTTGGCCATTAAAACTAGGGACATCTGTCTCATCACTTGAAGAACTGTAAGGAATCCATCAGTAGAGGTGCTGGGTGAGTTTTACAGTATAGTCAGTAAAGTAATTAAATTAAAGCTGCATTTGTTTCTCCATCAGGCAACCAAGTAGGTGTACCTCCAGGTGCACCACCAGGTGCTCTCTCTGGTATACCTCCAGGTGTACCTCCAGGTGGACCTCCAGGTGCTCTTCCGGGCGGTCCTCCAGGAAACATCCAGCCCTCCTCTGGTGGTCTGCTTGGTGCTCGGCCTGGTATAATCCCGCTCCAGCGTCCTCCTGTTCCCCCACTACCACACATGCAGCGTTTCCCTCCACCCCATGTGACAAGACCTCCTCACCCCAACATGCCCCCTATGCCCCCACAGATGATGCCCAGGGGACCACACCCTCAAATGATGCACCACGAGCCCCCTCAACCTAAAGGAGGCTTTGGGATGCCCCCTCCCCACAATATGAGGGCTCCGTTCCCTCCACATGGGCATGGCCCTCCTCCTCAAGGTCCTCCACCTCCTTTTATCAGACCAGGTGGTCCTCGTGGCCTGGAAGGGCCCGAAGAAATGGATGGCAGACCATTCAGGGGAGACAGACCTGGTTTCAGGGACCGAGAGCCAGACAGGGACAGAGACTGGGATCGGGACAGGGATAGAGACAGGGATAGAGGTTTTGGAGGTGGAAGGCGTCCCTTTGGTGATGGAGGGAGAGGAGGAGGTGGTGATAGAATGGATGGGAGGGACAGGCTCGGAGGCTGGCAGGAAGACGGCGGCAATCACCGGGGAGGAGGATGGGAGAGAGACAGAGACAGGGACAGAGATCGGGACCGGGACCGGGACCGAGACCGGGACCGGGACCGGGACAGAGACAGACGTGACTGGAGGGAGAGGCGAAGCAGTCTGGATAGCGACAGGGAACGAGGGAGGGGCGATGATGGGGAAAGGGAGCATGGGAGGGGGGAGGGAGGAGAAAGAGGAAGGGCAGAGGGAGGGAGTCGAGAAAGAGGGAGAGGAGCTGAAGGAAAAGAAGGGGAGCGGCCACGGCGGTCAGAACGGCGAGAGAGGACCACGCGGTGGGACAGGGATGATCGACTGGCCGAATTGGAAAACATGGACAAATTTCGGACCTCTAACAGCACCGAGCAACCTTGTGTGACTCCTGTGGTTACCGTGGAAACCAGTAAAGAACCGAGTGTGGAAGATTCTCAACAAAAGGCAAAATCAGAACTTGTAGCTCCGGCCCCAGAGGTAACTACTGCTGCAGGAGAGCCAATGCCTTCTGAGCCCTCACCTCCAGCTCAAAGTGCACCCACAGACACAAAACAGGAAGCAGCATCATAGACTGGCTCACTGTTTGTTCAGCCAGAGACTGCTGTGAACCACTGAAAGATGACAAAGGTGTTTTTCACTATGGTAGCCAACCTCAACACTCGGCAGATGAATTCTAACTAGCCACAGTTTGTCAGTTGGTAATTGACAGTTTCTGGGAAGTAACATATTTCTTGAAAACAAGCATCTCCCACTCATGTTGTCAGACATATAACATATTTTTTAGAATTTATGGTCAAATTTTGATTTGCATCTGTGTCTCAAAACACACAGCCACGTGAAAATCAGTTTGGAATAATGGCTGTAGTTCAATATTGGCTGTCACCTGGCTGTTTTTCTCCTTCCAGTAAGTCGTAAGAATGAACGGAGTGCTTGCATGTTAACTTAGCTCTGTCCATCTGAAGTTAAAGTGAACGTAGCTCGCATTTGTTTTTACTCATATTGACTCGCAGACAGAGGAAACAAATAATTTCTGTGGCACAGATTTACTTTCACTTCATAGCCTCATCTGTGTGATAGCAGGCACTCCTCAACACGGTCAATATATTCTTTTTTTTTTTTTTTTTTTTTTTTTTTTTTTTTTAATTTGCCAAAATGTCATGTCCAACACTGAATTTCTTCTTAATCAACTCTCTTACAACACAAACGCCATTTATTGTTCTTTGTTGTTTTAATCTCATCTTGTTTTTCTTGTGAGCCAGTAAGGCACAGCTTTGAAAGGACTATGGTGGCCTTAAAATCCAGTTCAGTTGCTTGTAGGCATTTTACAAATCGGGGAAGGCATCCTTTTTGTTGTTGTGGCAACATCCATCAGTCCAGTAACTGATGAATCTGTGACATGTGCACATTTACTGGCCAATACCCAATGTCCTTAAACAATCCACTGTACGTGGTTTTATTTAAGTTTTTAAGAATTTCTTTAGTACTATTAGTACTATTCCATTAATACTGAGACTTTTACAGACACAGGACTTATTAGAAGAGCTTATTCTCACAAGGTCTCTGGATCTAACTTAGTAGTCATTTTTTACTGATAACAGGAATTGCACCCAATTCCTTGTGAAAAAAGGATTCTCATTCTAATATTATTTTGGGAATGGAGGATGCTTCACATTCTTTGACTGTACTGTACTTACCCAGATGTGACTTTACGGTGAAGTTGTTAGGAAAATCTTTTAATCATATTGTTTCGTTACAGAAATATTGGACGCACACAAACTATTGTAGAAGCTGAAAACCAAGGACTTAAACTTTAATAGTAGCATAATAAAATTTCCCTTGCTTAGATGTCGTGACTAATGGGCCGAGAGGCATTTCAGATAAGACATTTCAACATAAGCAACGCCAAAACTAAGACGGAAAGAAAAAGTCACGCCCAGGTGCATTGTGGTATAGCTCCTTTGGAATATTTGGAGAATAAAGATATTTGATATTAGGTAAGTTGGCTTTTTTTCAGAGGTTGGAGTGATCTATACATAGAAGTATTGTCAAACAATAATAAATTTGAGTACATTCATTTGTTAAGAAATTAACTTGTACCCAGATGAGCAACAACTGTTCATTTTGATGTCTGTTAAAGTTTAGACAGTCAGTTTTTCAAAACTAAAATCAACATAAAAGTTAAGTGGAACTAAAATTCCTCTTGAAATTCTCAGATGTGTATACTTAGTAATGTTTTTTTCTGCTGTCTCAATTTCACACTCCTGCCTAAAGGTGCATGTTTTTATTTTTCAGTTAAAGAAATAAAGGAGAACCTTTCGTAGATCCGACAGAGGAAAATCCAACAGACGTTTATTTTAAAAGTGTTGTACTCCACAAAAAATGTGCAAAAATTCAGATGCCAGCTTGGCTTTTTGAGCATTTTGTATAAACACAAGTTTTTTCTTTGTCCTGTATGTATGAAAGGAAGGAGGCAATATCTTGGATCAGACATAAGAGCTTAACTGTATTTTGAAATCCTCCTATATTTGTCTCATGTATGTCAGTCAAACTCATAAATACGTTTTGTCCACATGAAAATGCAAAGTGAAACCCTGTGGCTGAATTATGTTTTGACTTTGATAAACACAACTTTCAAACTTAGTGTCTGTTTCACTGAGGACACTGTCTGATATTGTGTAGTTGTGAACATCTGAAGTTCAGATTCTGCAAGCCTAGTTCTTGTTCTTGAATAATTATAACACAGAAACCCAAGAGGGAAAAATTAAAGTGATGAAATGAAGAGTATTGCTTGGGACACTGCTGTAAATATGCTTGTATCACTGACTCTTCTAAGGTGTCATGGTAATTGTTGTTTATAATCTGTTATTCGTTTATCAGAGAAATGAGCTGACTTGGAAGGAATAGAAAGGCCCTTTGCTTTAATGTTTTTAACTCCTCATGGTTTGAAATTTGACAGATGTTTCTATGATTTGTTAAAAATACAAAAGACATGGACATAAAATCTTCAATATTTCAACCATAGGAAATTGTTTTTAATAAACTATTTTTTTACCAAATCATTTTGCTTATTCAGATTATGTTCTGTGTTTAACCCACACTCATCAAAATCATCTCCAACACATTTGATGATCATGATCTGTTTAAATGCCACACGCCAGATATTTGCTGTGACTTTGAATTATTCAACTAATGCTTGAAGGCTAACCCTTTACTATGCTTGGTGAACAATAAAGCAGGTAGATTTCTTTTTACCTATGAAGTCTAGGTCTCCACAATAAAAATTTAAAAAAAGCTAATGAGACAAGCACCATTGCAGCCCACATAATTCTTCCCTTCAAAAGCTTATTTTCATAGAACAGACAATTAAACTCTGCCTCTGAATGCAAGAGGCCTACTGGCTGCCTTGCCCCTCAGCTTAGTCACTGGGTAAATCTAATATATTGAAAACTGAATTTTATTTTATTTTATTTCATGCATCCGGCTTGTAACTACTTTGTTCACCTGCTTAATGGGTTGCTCTCCCCTATGATAGCCAGTGACCAATCAAAATTAGTCTTTTTGACCGTACTTGATTCTGATTGGCTGTCTATGTTACGGTCCCGCCTATTAAGCATTGCAAGCTTGTTCGGTGTCTCTAGCAGGATCAGACGACAGAAACTTGGGCGTCCTTTGAAACTACCGCAAACATGGTGCTGAAAGCTGTCTGTGTGCTGAAAGGAGCAGGAGAGACCACCGGGACCGTTTATTTTGAGCAGGAGGTATGGCGTGCTACCTTGCTTTTTAGAGGAGAAAATGTCCAGCCAGCTAGGAATTTAAAGAATAAAAATACTCGGAGAGTTTACGTGCATGCTTCTGTGAGCGTTAGCGCTCGAATGCTAAGTTAGCTAAGTTCTCCATTCACAGTTAGGTCGGGTTTTAGGAGAGGCTAAGATAGCAAGCTATATGTTTGAATGAGAAGGCATCGAACTTGGTTTGATTTCAGATTTGGTCAACCCGTGCCAATTTGCATAGGTTACACACCAGTGTGCACAGTTTTAGATGCAAATTGACGCTTGCCTGCACGTTGCAAAACAGCAATTAACGTTAACGCTCAATGCGTAGACAACTACCGCTTGTCCCTTCTCATTCAGAGTAGACTGCTAGTCAAAACAGATCGCAAGTACGTAGTTAAAATAAAATGACGCTCAAAGTCAATGGCTTGGCATTAGAGTCATAACCTTTGAACGTATAAGGCCTGTATTTTGTTAATGATCAACGGTGCGTGTATTAAAAATGCCTGTTGCATAAGTTCCACGTTTGCATTGTCAGTTTCTAGCGTTAATATTGACAATGTTATGTGGTTTGCTGGACCACACTAAAGCGGAAGCACCTCTGCTTGCAGTTGTTTTGCTGACTCTTTTAATGGTAGCCAATAATAATAATAATAATAATAATAATAATAATAATAATAATAATAATAATAATAATAATAATTAAAAAAAACAAACAAACAAAAAAAAAACTAAACGCTGGTCCACGATTTTACATTTTTGCTGAGTCACTGCGTGTCCTCCTTGTTGCCATTTTGGCCTCGTTGATAATGGTAAGACTATGAGTCATGGAGGGTGAGAGTAGGTGATTTTGCTGCTTATTCAAGATTTCATCATACTCAGTCCTCCAATATTTTGTTCAGTTAAGTGTGTTACTGATCTTACTTTGCCATCCTGTTTTGTTGGAACATACATGTACTTGCAGTGATAACTTACTTTGAGCAACCATGGTATTTCACTTTTAGACTGAATATTTCAAGATACCCTGCACCACCAATAAAAGCAGAGACAATGTGCTTTGTTACTATTGCATATCTAATGAAAACTGTAATGTTACAAGTCATTTTTGCAAACTGTATTTTGACAATTTTATACCTTTATTTGTTTTTAGATATTGTGATGGATTATGTTTACATTTTGTAATGGGTTACTAACAACACTGTCTGCTTGGGGTGTGGGATTTAAATTAGATGGAAATAATCCCCATTTTGTTGACTTTAGCTGTAAGTCCTTCTAACCACCTGGCTTTGACAACTCCTTTTGTCATTGTATTCTCCTGATGAATTGTTATTCTAATATGCTAGAGTGACTCAGCCCCTGTGAAGCTGACAGGAGAAATCAAAGGTCTTACCCCTGGTGAGCATGGTTTCCATGTCCATGCTTTTGGAGACAACACCAATGGTAAGCTTTGGACAATAATTGTGTGTGAATCTCAGGTTTACATATTGTAACTGCTTTGCCTTGTTTGATCATACCCACACTCGGTGAATCTGAAGTGTTTCCTGGCGAGGATGGCTTTTTTTATTTATTTATTTATTTATTTATTTATTTATTATTTTTATTTTTTTTCTTTCTTTTTCCCAGGGTGCATCAGTGCAGGACCTCACTTCAACCCCCACAACAAGAATCATGCTGGGCCTAATGATGCAGAGAGGTGAGTTGCAAATGGTTAACATTTATCCATAGACTCGGTAACAGATTTAAAGTTTTCTCACATAAAAAAAAAAAAATATATATTTTAAAGCATGTAAAATCTAAAGATGTAAAATTTGCTCAATAACTGATATTGGAAGACCTTATTTAATAGGTGTTTTTTATAGCAAGGAGGGACAAAAAGAAACTTGGCTTAATTGGCATTCATTGTACTGGAGGATACAATTATTTTTTTGAGTCATATTCTGATTCAGCAACAACTCAGCAAATTTTGCATAGTCTTGTATACAAGTGTTCAAACACCAGAATCCTTTCCTGTGAATGAGATTAAGTGCTGCCATTAAAAATAACTTTTTTACGTTTATTTTTGACAAGCTTTTTAATTTCAGCATTTTGGAAATCAAATGAAATTAATTTTAGTGTAAAAATATCAGCCTTAATTTGGTTTTTTTTGTTTTTTTTCTCTATTCAAATAGGCATGTTGGAGACCTGGGGAATGTGACTGCTGGAGCAGATAATGTTGCCAAGATAGACATCACGGACAAGATGCTCACCCTCAATGGCCCCTACTCCATCATTGGCCGAACCATGGTGGTAAGGAAGAGTGCATGTCATTTTCTATTTAATTTCCAGTGAACAAAATTAGAGACTAGTTAGCCAGGTTTTAGCCTAAGGTTAATGGATGACTGGGGCATTTTTAACCTGGGCCTGTAAGTGTCTGACAACATTATGGATAGGATTCCTACAGAGATAACCCTATTTGTTAAAGAATAAGGTCTCTGTTTAACTGGAAACAGCTGTTTTATTCTCCTGTTCAAAACCACCAGACCCCATTGACAAAAACGGTGTTTTAAATTGCATAACATGGGAGTTTCTGGTCTTGTGGTGGTGTTTGACTTTCAGTAGGGGAAGAAGTATTGAGATCCTTTTTTACCTAAGTAAAAGTACAACACAAACAAACTGATCATTAACTTGTTCATCTTGGCTTTATGAGATAAGCCCCAGGTGTGGCTCAGGCTCATGTGGTGTACAGGAGGTCACAAAACCCGCAGGATATTATGTCTTACTGATTGTAGCTGAGCATCTATGCTGTGAACTGTTGATGAAAATATCCTGACTGTGCTTTCTGTCCAATGTTTTAGATCCATGAGAAGGAAGATGACCTGGGAAAAGGAGGCAATGAAGAGAGCCTAAAGACGGGAAATGCTGGTGGCCGTCTGGCCTGTGGAGTCATTGGCATCGCCAAGTAAACAATCTTCCAGAACTCAAAGCACTGGAAATAGGTTTTCCCCACAGCACTTAATAAGACCAACATAGCTACTTGATGTGACACTTTGCCCTTTTCAATACTCTGCGGCTTTTTTTTTTTTTTTTTGACTAGTCAAGAGTAAATGAGCCATGCTTAACCTTGTTCCCTCATTGTGACAATTGTATGTATGGATTTTTATGTCTGCTGACTAGGTTTGGTCCCAAAGAATTGGTTACGCACAAGTAATAAACAGATGTATACAATTTACAGAGTTAATCAATAAATTGTCGGTTCATCTGAATGGTGTATGAAAATTCTGCCAATTTGCAAAGTGTGTGGATGATTGACGGTCCAAACAAAAACCTGGGATAGGTATGGACTTGAAGTTGTGACAAAAGTTTGGCATTCAAGCTTGAATAGTAGACTTTTCTCACAGTGGCAATTTTGACTTGTTAAACTCAGGTGTTTGACTAATAACATGAATAACTATGCACCATTTTTAACATGTGCTTGATAGTAGATGCTTGCATAATAGTCTGGCTGACTGACACAATTGAATAGTACTAATGTTACCCGCCTCAATAAAACTCAGTCATGTTTCCTTCTACAGCAGTGGTTCCCAACCTTATGGTTTGTGATCCCCTAACAAAAAAGCATTTGGGTCCCTTTTCTGCATTTCACATGTTCATGACTTGCAGCAGTTTTCCCCCTTTCCCAAGCCCTCAAATTCGATGAATCTCAAATAAGAAGTTTGCACCACTTAAGTACATTATCAGCTATGACAAGTCTTCCACCAGGTCCTCCACCCTCTATCTTGTGGCACCGGTCTTGTAACCTGTGCCAAAGGTTTGGTTTTAAGACCTTAACTGTTTGACATAGTATTGAATTTTTTCTCCTTCATGAATTGCTTTCATTTTTTTGTGCTTCAAGTTGTCAAATTCACAAACCTAGAAGTAAGTTATTTAAGAAGGTGGTGACAATTAATTTATGGCATTTTTGCTTAAAAACTTACCTAAACTGATCAGTAATCAATGTTGTTGCCAGCTAGCTTTGTCAGTGGCTTCATTGAGTGTAGTGGTTGGTTTCTGGGTGCCTGGAGAAAAGGGGCCCCAACAGCAATTGTCCTAATCACTACAGGTCAACTGGAGGCAAGCATCCCTGCGAACAGGAGGAATAACCACTCGGGTAAGTTATAAAGGGGCTCACATGCATGTTATTCCTTAAAAGCTCATGAATTGATTCAGCTGCAGCATTTTAAGGTGGTATAGCAAATTCAATCAAAAAGATGTTGGAGCATTAAAATTTATTTTTTCAAATACTGGCAACAAGAAAAAGTGGGTAAGTTAGCTCTAGCTAAGATATACAAGGTAACTAAGGCTATTTCACCAGCTAGCTGTAGCTAGCTTAAACACGTTTTTTAAGTGGTGTTAGTTTTTTATTTATTTTTTAGACGTTATCACACATTTTAATGGCATAATTTGTATATAGTAAGGTAAAGGTTGTAAAAGTCGTATTGTAGTCTGACCAAAATATGTATATTATGTCTTAAAATATCGCTGTGGCACGTTTGAATAATGGAAAGTAATTAAAAATGATTTCTAGTAGTATTTCTCTAATTTCTTTTCGAGTGAGTAGTAATGAGTATTAGGTAACTTATTTTTCAAGTAACTTGATCAATACTGGAATTGCGCAGGAGTAAAGTAAATAACTTAAGACAAGGCTCAAGTTCCTAAATACAAGAATGAAGGAGACAGGTGTGGTGTCGTATAATATCATTTAAGAGTTATGGTATGTGCTAAACAATGAAGTGCTTCAATTTTGAATGTTTTTGCTGCACTATTGATGTGTAAATTGTACAACATACACTATTCTGAAATATGGCAGATATCTGGGTTCAGGAGTGGTCGTCACTGAGTCATGATGCTGCGCAGCACACCTGAGAAACGAGCCTGGTTACAGGTAAGAAAACTAAATGTTAAAGGAAAAAGACACGTTTCTAATAAGATAAGCCCATCAAACTAGGTTAATTACCAAGGGTAGTAGGAGATTTTGCCCTGATTTAGAGGTGTCACCATAAAACTGCACTGAAAAAACAACCATCAAGTAAATTTAAAAAGTCATTTTTAAAATGTTACTCAGGCAGGGTGTTTCTGGAAGGTTCCCACAGCAAAAACCTTTGCGACCTGATCAGCTCCTCTCTGGATTGTGTATTAGGGTGTATCATCCTCTAGAGGGCATTGCTCCTCTTCATAACTCAATTCTAACAAGCATTGGTCTGAAACATCAACACAAAGAGATCAGATAACACTATGTCCTCCTCATCAAGATTTAAAAATGCTCTCATGGGGATTTGTATATTTTTACTTTGTAGGAGTGCAGCTGTGCATACCAGTGGCAGGAAATGTCCATAAGTTAATGCTATAAACATACGTCCTGTGATAATGATGATGGGAAGGTTGCAATGGGAGGAACTGTTTCCTTTTGCTGTGGCACATACATAAAAACATTAAATTTCATGAACATCTCAGATAGGCCACGAGAGCCAACCTACTAAAATATGAATAACACTTTTTGATTGGAAACTTTGGGTTTAAATTGGAATCTTAGTCTTTGCTCTTCATCCATGATATTAAACAGAACAGCTGGGCCCTGCAGTGGCCAACACACACACACACACACACAGTAACACACATGGATACACTCTCATACAGTATGCACATGCTTCCCTACAGATAGCCAGTACATGGCTGTAGAAATTGCATGCTTTTAAAAGCCTTTTCATTTGCATGGGAATGGTGAATGTTCCCATGTGAAGTTACTTGGCACTCCTCTGCTCTTCTCCTGGGGAAATGAGAAACTGGAGGCCCTTCAATGGAGTCAAAGCCAGAGGCAAGCTGCAAAGTGTGTGTAGTTTAAATTCATACATGATATGTTTAGCTCTGAATAAGTGCAGTGGAATAATCATATACATAGCAAGACGAGGATATCTCTTGACATATGGAATATGTTTCTTTCATGGCTCTTCTGCTCAACAGCTGATAATCTACCGCTCATATTTTTCAGCTTTGAAGGAAGTCAGGCAGCAGAATTTTGGCAGTCTTAAATAAAAAATAGGGAACCTTAAGTGCTTGTTATTTTCCCATTAAAATTAACATCTGCAGTTGCTTTTCAGTAAAAATCCACCTTTCGTTTTTGATTGCAGTATCATTTTGACTCAGTTTTATAGAGAAAAGTCTAGCGTTTTAAAATAATAAAGTAATTGCGTCTCCTTCTCTCGAGACACTGGGATATATTAGTCTACGTACCAGTGTATACATATGTTTCCCGCTATGTTTAGGTACCTGTAGTGATGCTGTTTCAGGCCAAGAACTCAAAGGCAGCCCAAAACTGCAAGTTTAAATAGCCGTATTACTGTTGACAGAGACAGCCAGCAGAGCGGAAAGACAGACTGACTGTAAAAGCTGGTATAAATAGCCGGGGAGTGAAGGTGATGAATAATAGAGGCTACCAATGCTGCTGACAGTGAGGGGGAGAGGTTGTGACAGCAGGAGAGACCAACAAAGCTTAGTATAAAAGAATAGAATAGAAGTAAATGATAAAGACAGTGAGCACTGACTAGCCAGCTGTTGACAGAAGATCGTGTTGAAGGTCATCTGTCAATATAATATTGGCCTTTTTAATAATCAGCTTATCCCTATTTTCTATCTCGGATGTGATTTCTATGATGGACCATGTTGGGTGAGATTTTTTTCATTTAAACTTGGTCCATATTCCCATTTGAAAACGCCTAGAGAATGTTTTTGAAATGTTGATAAAAACATACCAACAAAAACTTCCATCAGCATCAGCCTTCACCCTCACAGCACAGGCCTTCAAATTCTGTCAAAACTTAGAATGAACCAACAAAATACAGACAAGGTATTCTTATGTAAGGCTTGCAGCACAACTTTCACCAACAACATGCTTTCAGGTGAGAGGTAATGCTTGAGGTGGATTCTTCCTTTAATAGCCTTCGCCTCAGGGGTTTTACACGACATTGCAGTTGCATGCGTGCTCTTCCCTAAAATACAGTTGAACCGGTCCTACAGGGTTCAGTGCTTTTGTGGCTTATGTGGTCGTTAGGGCTGCATGAGTGTACACCGTATTAAAAAGAAAGAGGGGAGGGGTATCTGCCTATTAACTGATATCCAACCCCCACATGTAGACAGTCACTCTGGGAGGTGGTAAGGCTGTGCCTGTGGTGTTCACTGAAAGATGACTCAGAGGTGGAAGTTCTTCTTTTCAATCAAGTTACATAAGTGGAGGAAAGTGCCCTATCCTTGTGTGTGTGTGTGTGTGTGTGTGTGTGTGTGTGTGTGTGTGTTGTGTGTGTGTGTGTGTGTGTATTTTTCTGCTTTTATGTACCTCTATTTGTAGACGTACTTCATCCATGAGCAGTCACTGGGTTGTCTTTTTTTTTTCTATAAGCATCCAGCTTTGCGCTCTGAAGCACTGCTGACAGGAACCAGTGTGGTCACATTTCTTGAGGAGGCTTCCTACTGTTCTCCCTCAGGGCTGCAGCAGTAGATGTATGGCCCAGCACTCCAGCCGAACGCTTTCGACAGGCTTTTACTTGTTTAACAGCTGTACATACTACATCTCCACCCAGCTTTAATCCGTATGGTTGACTTCTTCCGTATCAATCATCGGGAAAATGAAAAGCTCATTTAGGTCAGTGGCTTCCTAACAGAGTGGTTGGTCTCATCCTGGAAGATTGTATTAGGTTGGTGTGATTTAGGGTACAGCTGTTATTCTCTTGAGAGAGATATGTTACAGTCTGGTAACTGCATGCAAACATACACATGTTTTGAAACAAACACAAGAATCTATTCTGCACTCTAGCCTGAATGCTCCTATTGAGGTATTGGGACTCACTCCCCTGTGACTCTCCTCTATTCTCTGGGGTGAAAGTTCACCTTCCGGTACCACTGTCTACCACTGACATTGTGGGGATATTTTAGAGGCTAGGAGCCACAGGTCAGGGGTGAGATGCCATAAATGGTGCCCGTCCTATGAGACATGGTTGGTTGGTAGACAGACTAATTACAAGGCCCCTGTGACCTAACCTCTGCCCCCTGAGCTCTGTGTCATGTGATCATGAGAGTGGAGCCCTTCTCTGCCATTCATTTTCCCCTCTGATACACCCGGCATCATTTTATGCTCCATCTCTTGATAGCCATAGTTTGGGCAAGAAAGTGGAAAGGTGTGTAAACCCTGTATTATTTATATGGAAATGGTTCAGTAGCTGCAGGATGGGGCGGCACTGTGTGCAGGCCGTGTAGAGATGACTCCAGAGGGATTCAAGGATCTATTTAACACATCACAGCCCCCCTCTCATCCATGGTCAAACAGCAGTCTTGGGGTCCGACCTTTGAACTTAGTGACCAGCTAACCCTGCCCAACCATAAGTCTCACTTCTGCTTAAGACGGTGCTTGTTATTCTTTCGAGGATGAACGGCTGTAAGGTTTTCAACCCTGTTCAGCAGGTTGCTGCATGAAAGAAGGCAGGGAGACGGACTTGACTGGATATTTGGCAGCTGGGTATGTTGCCAGACGCTGACCTTGCGCAACATTCCAGAGACGCTCCCCAGTCTGAGTCCTGAATGGTCAATGGCAGGAATATCACATATGTTGACCATGATCAAGTGACAGCAAAATAGCCCGTGTAAAGAAAAACTATGTTACATGTACAATTTAAACACATTATACACACAATTTCACATAATATTATTATTATTATAGTCTTTAATTTGATAATGCTAGTTTACTACCAAATACCTTCTACCTTCTACCCATACTGTATGACATGAACTAAACTAGCGCTTGAAACGATTGGTTAATTAAGCAAAGTTGATCGCCAAAAGATTAATGGCCAATAGTTAATAATAACTGATTAATCACTCAAATCATTTATCAAACAAAAATGCCAAATAGTTGTTGTTTTCGGTTCCTTTAATTTGATGATTTGTTGCTTTTCTCTGTTTTATATAATTCTAAAATGAATGTTTTGGGGTTTAGGGCAGTTAGCCAGGAAGGCGATTTTGGCATTTTGAGCTGTGGGAAAAAGTGATCCACTAAATAATAAATTTATAAATCGGAACATGACAAAGGGTCTACAGTCATGCTAGCTGCTCTTTGAGGCTAAACTTGAGTTAAATACAAAGTGATGTTAAATCTAGATGCATGTAATGTATGTATATATTATGTGTAATGTTAACTACGGACACTATCCTAGATTTGCATGTTAACTAACAGGAGATAATTAGCACAAAACACAAAGTTCAGCTGAGGTTTAGCCAAAATCAAAGAACTGGACAATTTGACCTGATGGTGGCACCATATGAAATGTAAGAGGATCAATAAAGTAACTGAGATTTATCAGGAGAATGGCCATACAAAATGTTGGTGGTGGTGCTGGAGTAAATATCAAAGATTCACCCTCTGGGAACAATGAATCTTCATAACAACATTTCATGTCAACCCATATAATAGGTGTGCAGATATTCTCTGGACTATAGTGGCATTTTCATACCAAGGACCACGATGCTAGCGTGGCTAAAAATAATTTACAGATTATTGGATAATGAAATAATCATTAGCTGCAGCCCTAAACAAACCAGAAATGTACAAACTAAACTGTAATACAAAACAATATGCATGTATATGACAGAAATGAACAGGTCATTAATGTTCTTTGCCGTTCCCTAGAGCCTGTTCATGCAGATTTTCCCCTGCAGACAGACTCTGGATTCCGTTATGTAAATTCATTCCCCACCTCAAATGTTATCAAAGCAAATATTTATCAGGGAGTGACAGAGACAGGAAGTAGTAAAACAAGACAAAGAGAGCAAACCAGTTTGCCAAACATTGTCAGCTTAAAATGTATGGAGGACTGTGAATAGGAAAGGGTGTGTCACAGTCAGGAGATACTGTACATTGTGTTCCGTGGTCTGACGGACAGATCACTTTTTATTCATGCTAAAACTACAGCATGTGTGTTTGCACATATATTTGTCCACAAGGTGACTTTCCTGCATGGGCACACCACGCAGATTTCATGCTTCTTGATTATTTTCTTTCATGAGAGCTTCTGGATGTGCACTTTGTGTGTGTGTGTGTGTGTGTGCATATGTGTATGTTAGGGTGAGTTTTCCATTTAAGACTCTCATATGTGTGTGTGAGATGTGCTGCTCAGGTGTGAAGTGTTCTGTGGTTCCCAGCAGAATGAAGACCACTACACACACTCCTCTCTTGTCAGGGAGCGAGGGAAAACTGTGGGGGTGGGGGGAGAAAAGGAAAAAAGAGAGAGACAGAGAGAAGGAGGGAATGAAAGAGGGAGAGAGGGTCACTGATGCTGCTGTTCATCTCCTAGAGAATAGAAACTCCACAGTCTAGTGGCCAGACTAGAAGGAATGTTTTTACTCCATCACAGACTGTCCTCTCTTTTACTCTGTAGTCCATGTTTCAGACCCCCCCACCCCCACCCCCCCCTTTCCTCTGCTCTTCCTTCTTGCTGCTTTCTGTCCATTACAGATAATGGAGACAGTCTGGGTCTGACCCCCACACTCCTGAGATGAAGGATGAAATTACTGCTCTGATATGCGCATATTTTGCATTCTTTTGATTTACCCAGACCAAAATTATACACTTCACCCCACGTTTTGCTTAATTATTCATCTACTTCTGAAAAGATTTTGGAAAGTAAAATATGTTCAGGGATTCTGAGCTGGAACAAGACTAAGGCTGTATCTGCTGACTATTTTCTCAATTAATCATTTGGCCTATAAAATCTGTGAAGCGTGGACCAGCATTTCATTTCTTTTTTTTACCATTTTGCCTTGAAAAATGACTTAATTTTCTGTCGATTTAGTAATTGATTAATTGGCTTATCGTTTCAAAGAAGACACAGCCTGACATTTAATTCAAGAAATCTGCAAATTGCCTTATCCTTCTGAAATGTGGATTTTTTTTTTCCCGAGCGCTTGATCTTGAAAGAGATCTTTTGTTTTCTCATTTTTGTATCCCAATGGTAACATGATGGTGGCCAATACAGCCTGAGGGCACTTGACCTCTACTGTGTCCTAAGCTTTATCGAAGGACAGCTAATGTAAACCGGCTTACATTAGCCAAAGGGTTCAGCACGATAGCAGATACTCATTTATGTTTCATCTCAAGTTTCCCCTTCATTCTCTCATAGATGGTAGTGGCCATTATTCCATTATTCACAGTTGGTCCTATAGTGTGTGTGTGTGTGTGTGTGTGTGTGTGTGTGTTGGGGTGAAAATGTGCTCTTACTGGTGGTTAAAGTTATCATATTAATTACTTGTGCTGCCCACAGTCTTGTTAGTCTTGGACGGCAATTAACCTGTTTTAATTAGAGCGGTGTTGCCGGAGGAGGTGAGACAACAACACCTGCAATTACAGAGAGAAGGTTAGAGTGAGAGGGATTACTTTGGCCGTCAGCAGTTGGTTTCTCTTGCTAGTGGTAACCTCCACTGGCACAGTTCAATAACAGTTATAGTTGCATTGGGCCTCATTCAGATCTGTGACTAAAAATATTGACTCTCTACTCCCCAAATACCCTTGTTGGAGTATTATATATAGATCTTTTTACGACAGCTTTTTTGTTTGCTGATAACTGTTGAATTACTGTTGGGCTTTTGTGCTTTAGTTGTGGTTCAGATCTTAATGCTCAATCAATCGTCTTCAAAAACCTCGACAAAGAAAGAGGTCATCTTACCTGAATGTGGTAATTTATAGTCTAACTACCATGAACTAAAGATGAACAAACAGTTTGTGTTTAATGGGATAGGTAAAAGCCTTTTTCTGCTTCACAGCAACTACCTAAAGGTCATATTCCTTCTTCTCATGTGACCAAGGGCTATGATAACCTGTGTGTGTTTGTGTGTGTGGAGTATCATCCCTACTTATGTGCATAATGGAGACATATGACCAGTGTTCTCCATGTAAATCCACTAACTGAAAATCAATTCAGTTAATCCACTAACTCAGTATCAGATGGGTGATTATAGGAAAAGCTAATTTGTCAAATGGAAACAATACCGATCATTTACTTCGCAAAAACCTATAATGTCGGTCAATATTAATGACAGCAGCATAATGAAAGAATGAATTAATCCTTTAAACATGTCATCAATAAAGCAACCAAAAAATCAATTAATCTGGGAGAGTACCAGTGAACCAACATCCCACCTGATGAGTTTCACAATGATTGTATAAGATGAGTAATCCTACACAAAAAAAAACATGAGATCTTATTTGGGATCTTGGTACTTTTCACCGATGAAGTCGATAGTGTGAGACATTTGTTGACAAAATTTTGGACTTATTCACGGTTATATAGGACAATTAACAATTTTTAAATATTTCTCGTCTGTTTAGTCTAATGTCAAATGGCCAGATGAAGCACGGGTTGTCCTTAGGCTTTGTGGGGTTCACTGAGCTAAAACCCTTCACCAGCTTGGCAGCATCTCTCAGCCCCCACTAAATCCCATCCTTCTCTGCCTCCTGTTGTCTGCCTCTTTCTGGCAATTTGTGCTTCTAATTATTCGAGGTTGCCAGCTAACGCAGCATAAACCTATCAAAGCACTGATGTGTTAGCAGGGTCACACCAGTGCAAATCTGCCACAGACATGGGAGAGCAGCAAAAACACTCTGTCCTGGTCTTTTTCATAGCAGGACACAACGGTCCTTGGTTTTGCTGATGTGCACAGAAAGCCTCGGAGTTGGAGGGTGCAGTGGGGTGTCAGGTGTCCTCAATGGATTTCCTAGTGCACAATATCTTCTACCTCTGCAAGCTGAAGGATTTTGTCATTTAGTGCTTGTGCGAATTTGTATTTTTTTTGTATTTTAGTGTTGTCTGAAAACGTGTTTGTTTAATGTTGAAGAAAATGCAGTGATTTAATGCACAAAATGATCAGTTTATGCATTTTCTTTGTTATTGTAGTTTCCGCTAGTTGCTATACTAATTTATGATTGCATAGATAACACAAAAGTGCCTTTACAATAAGTAAGCATGCCCACACGTGCCTTTTGTGACTAATTATATTTTGGGATATATTTATTAACAAATCACTGTAATTACGAGCATTTGTGTGCGCACATCATTCTTTGTTTGTATGTTTTGCTTGTATGTTATTTTCTCCATTGTCACAATGCCATATATCAGCTTAGCTCTGTGAGATAGACATGTTTTGTCTGTGCCTACATGTGGATGCTGCACATGTTCGTGTACGTGTGGCTGTGTGTTTGTGTGTTGGTGTGTGTGTGTGTGTGTGTATGAGTGGGTGCGTCTCGTCTCTGTGTATCTCTCTCGGTGGGTGGTGACTGTTAAACTCTTCCATTTGGGGGGATTACTCCTCCAGTCAGTCCTGTGGGAGCAGCCATCAGCCCGTCATCTTTCAGAGGAACACTATACCTTCTGATGCTTTAATCCCTTCCTCCCTCTCCTCCCCTCCTTTTCCCACACTCAACCTCTTAACCTCATCTCCCGTTTTTCTCCCCCCCTCCCTCCCTTTTTGCTGGCGCTGTCAACTTTCAGCTGAAGTGGCTAAAAGTCAGTAGACGCAGCAGTGGTTATGTTAAAAGCTGTGATGGTGTTCCAGCTCCGTCTGATGAGTTCAGTACCAAGATGTTGCTGTTATTTATTTTCATTTACTCTTATAGCTGTCAGCTTTGTGCTTTTCATCTAAACTGATGGGAAAAAAAGGCTCAAGAAAGAAAATAAATGATTTCATTAGTATTAGATAATAATTGTATCACACTGTGTGAAATAAGATTCATATTATTACACCATTATCCCACATGTTGAGACTGCATTGTTGATTTTTGTATTCATTC
Source organism: Seriola aureovittata (assembly GCF_021018895.1). Taxonomy (NCBI): domain Eukaryota; kingdom Metazoa; phylum Chordata; class Actinopteri; order Carangiformes; family Carangidae; genus Seriola; species Seriola aureovittata. The sequence goes on along the minus strand of NC_079378.1, from coordinate 6,540,807 downwards.
TTATTATTTAGCCTTTAACACTATTTCTTACTGTGTATACTTTAGCTTCTGAATGGTGGTAGAAGATGTGAATTTGAAACAGCTATGTTTTACTGACATGGTGAAATTCTGTTCCTGCTGCTTGGCGTGGCAACAGCCCATACAAAAAGATTTCTTAAATGACACGACGGTCACGTGAGACTATCATAGGTAGCTTCACACATCCACGGGAGATTGTAACAGACATAAATGAAAAGATCGATATCAGGATCTCACGTATTGTAATCGAATTATTCAAATGAATATCGATTTAAATTGGAGAATCTGTTTTTTTCAACCCAGTCCTACTGGGTTGCCATTACATTTTTTACAGACATTCATTATCACCAGAGGATGAATCCCACTGACTTTGGAGATACCCTTACCTTTCCTGTGGAGCCATCATGAACGGACACATTATTGATTTTAAGTGAAATATCTCAACAGCTTGAACAGCAATTTTATTGCTGGCAGGTAAATCCCTATTTATTTAGCCAAAATCATCTCAGAAATAGAGGAATATTTGAGGTTGTGCATCTCAGAAAACCTCCTTTCCATTATTCCTGTAGAGAAAAGTCCTTTTTATATACAGTCTATGGCAAAGACATGATGTCTTTGTCTTTTACTTTTTTCACATGCACAAGTGTGTTTGTTTGCCTGTCGATGTTACATGTGATATCAGAGCTTAAGGCCAGCTGGTTTTCCAGGATGCCGTGTCAGAATCCATTATCGTCCTTGTCTAAGAGTCTCTGATGAGCAATGAAATCTTTTGATGTTTTGTGAGAAAGGTTTGAGCCTGATGTGTCTGATGTTTCTAGAGCGTGCTTTAATAACAAAAGAGCAGAATGGTGTGCGTGTGTGTGTGTTTGTATCTCCAGAGAAGCCGGGTTACTGGGGTGTGTGAGCAATGAAATGGGCTGTGCAGTTTGTACTCATGAGTTTGTGACAAGGTCAGGAGGTTGTGTGGTGTGTGTTTGCAGCCGCCTCTCACTCCTCCTCCCTCGGATGACTCCCTCACATCCTACGCTGTCACCTGCATGCACAAACACACACATTTTATTCCTTTGCCATTCTTTTGTTTGTTTGTTCTTCCCTTTAACAAGTGAGAATCAGACACTAAGTGAGACGAGGGCAAAGCGAGATGGAAATGGTAATTCAGCGTGAAAACAAAAGAGACATATACACTGTTTCCGCCCCTCCCATGTGCTTGTATCCCAGATTATCATCTTTGAATGCAGCACCCCAATTATTGCTGCTCCCTGTTTACATTGATGGAGATTATGATTGATGAGTATGATACAGCACATTTACACAACTGATCTGGAGGTTTCCAGCGTGTACAGTATAGAGGGCAGATAAGTCTTTACATCTGATACTTTGTCTTGGTGATTATATGCGATTTTCTATGATGCTGGTTATGTTTGCCAAGCATGTTGCGTGCCAGTTCATGACTCTGTCAGCCTATAGCCTCCATTCTTTTACTAAAATCGTGTGTGTGTGTGTGTGTTGCTCTCAGCAGGGCTGTACTTCTTGCCTAAACATTTCTGAATTGGTTTTGCCACTATTGGCTGCTGACTAAAGTTTATCCAGCGTTAACAATTTTAAAGGTCCCATATTATACACTTTTCAGGTGTTTTATTTTTTTAAGCTTTGATATCCATAATAAATATATTTGTGGTTTTTAGCACCAAAATCCGTCTCAGTGTAGTTTTACCTCTCGTCTTTCAGACTTCGACTTCTTCTTCTTCTTCTGATTGATTGACTGTTTTCTGAGTGATTCACTAAAGATATTGCAGATTTTAGGGTAAACATCTGGAGAAATCAAATCCTGCAAGGTTGGATGCTGGGTCCAAGTGAACCATGCTTGGTGGGTTACTTAGGGTGGAGACTGTTTTTTTGTGACATCACAAAGTTACAGAAGTCTTGACGTCTCGTTTTAAGACAGTCTTTGAACACGGGCTGTGTGCATTCTGTTTCTTGGTTTACACTCTTTGATACTTTCACAGTATTCATACCTGCTTTATAATCAAAAGAAACATAGACATCTCACTTTCTACACTGTGGGACCTTTAAAGACATACTGTATGTGTTCTTCATCTTTGATACACGTAATTATTTTCTTCCCAGACCTACAGACATTTTAAGGGATTACCATGTGGATACAATAGACTCCTGTGTAGTAATTTGTCAGAATCCATGGCTAGTTGGATGTTGAAGGGTTTAGTCCCTACAGATACTGTAGATCTACATCTCAAGTATCTCTCTACATCACTGCAAGATATTTAAAACATTTTTTTTTGCTCATTCTGCTTTGCCTATTTTGGTCTTAAGCTCAACCCACATTGGACGCTATCATGACTTAAACCAGGTTGATCCTGAAATAAAGTAGTGCTGACTGTGGAGCTCCTCCTTTTTTTAAATGCATCTTTCTGTTTATCTCAGCACAAACTAGAAAATATACCGTACACAAGTGTGCAGTATTAACTGTGTAGTGTCCCAAGGGTGAGGGATTTCTGTCTATACTATTTGTGCTGTGTGTGATGGAACAACCGCAACTTCAGTGTGTTATCAGATAATTAGATTGTTTTCGTACTTGCGTGTTTTCAGTCAGTGCCTTATTAGTATGGACTGAAGTAGCTGTCTGAGCATCTGTCCATCTGGTTTAGGATAAGTGTAGCTGACTGTAATACAGCCTATTAATTTACTAAGGGAATGAGGGATTTACATACTGATCTAACATTCACACCTGGAAAGGGCATTGATGCCACTGCTTTTGTGTGTTTGTTTTTGAATTATGTTAGCTACACTCTCATGCCCAGAGTTAGATGCCTCGACTGTGTCTGTCTGATTCCACTCCTCTGTGACCATGCTTGATGTGTGGTGATCAGACAGCAGAGCTCAGAATCAGACACGTACATACGGTTAAAAACCAACTCAGTTTCTTTTCTTCCAGGAAAACATGCGGGGGGCTGAAGGTCATGTTTCTCTGTACTGTAAGAGGAGCAGTAATGTAACAGTGAAAATAACCAAAATAAATAGTATAATATACAATGTTCCTGCACTGCAGGTAACGAGCTAACCTCTCCCAAATGAATATTCATTAGACTCGTGGCTCTGGGCTAATGTTGCACAGATGTGTGCTGTATGACCTTGAAGGGACAAGGATCTACTGGTCCATTAGCAAATGTTAACCACAACCATTCACTTGCCTCATCTGAAGCATAACTGTGCCATTTGGTGTGCATCACATCCAACACTGTATATCCCTATTGTGTTTTTTGGCATGACTACAAAATGAAAGCGGCTAAGACAGAGACAATTGCCAAGGAACTGTGACAAATCCAAGACGCTGCAAATTGATTGCCAGCAATGAGCATGAAGCCTACCTGCATGTGCATGTGGAGTTGTGTGTTTTTTTCCTGTGTGTATTTGAGGCAGAGGGGTTTTAGAGGAGGCTGGGCTCATGTATGATCAGTTACACCCGATGATTGAAATAATTGACGTGTCACCTATCGTGTCAAACCCAAGCTGTCCATCATGACGTTACACCTGATGCATGTCATCGTTTCTTTGTGTTGATGATGAAGGGATGCAGTCAAACACCTGATGCCTGCCTCCTCTCCAGTTTGAGGGCCTGTCAGTCACATCTGTCGTCACTATTAATGAGCGCAGTTGTGTCTTTCTGTATACCTGTCCAATTTATTCACTGTGCCCCTGTGTGTGTGTGTGTGTGTGTGTGTGTGTGTGTGTATGTGTGTGTGTGTTTGTGTGTGTGTGCGTATGTATGTGTGTGTGTGTTTGTGTGTGTGTGCACGTGCGCGCATCCATTCAACACATGCTTTGTGAGCATACCACGGTGCATGTGCATATATAGAGGTGTGCCATGCTAATGGAAAATGTAATGGCGCCAGACAGGGATTAGCTGATATGACCCTAAGCAGTGGAACTAGCAACCGGTAGCTAATGTGACTCAAGAAAAAGGTAGCAGGCCAGAAGGTAAGTACTATTGTGGCCCAGCAGTACATACATTATTCATCAGCTCCACTCGCATGGCTGGTGAAAATGATTTTATCAAATCTGGCAAGGTGGGTGTTGGTCGGGTGGGGGAAATGGGTATCCTGACTGTGTATATGTGCATATCTTTTTTTTTGACCCCAATACAGTATGTTCATGAATTTCAATACAATATGTTTAGCAACAGAAATGGCAAGAGGCATGAAATGGGAAACCAATCTGTGTCTCATCCCTTCGGCTTTTTTTTTTTACTGATATTGCTACCCTCCCCACCCACCCACACATGCACACACTGCGATAACATCTGATAAGGATTGAAAGGTGCAGTCTATTGTGCTGAAAGGCCAGCTCAGGTGTGCAGGAAGACAGGAGAACAAAACCGGCTACACTTACAGTGCTGCTACCAAATAGTCTTTTTATTCAACAGAAAACCGCGGCTGGTGAATAGGCTTTGATATTCATTTACTCCTTGCTGTCCCAACCGCCGACTGCACAGCTGACAACAAACAATGAGCGTGTTCACACTACAAAAGCAACATGCCAAAGGATGAGTGCAGATAGAGCAAAACAAGCAAACAAAAAGAGACCCCCGACATCTCCAGCCCTCATCTCTGCTTACATAACATCCTCCACCTGCTGTTGTTTTCATTACCTCTTCTGTATCCCGCTTGTGCCAACACGACATTTCAGTCATTGCTCTGGGTTGTCTTTAAACTACTAACCAATTCCTCCCCACTCCTTGGATAATTGCATTACAGCCCAATAACGCTGTGTTTGGGTAGGAGTGTGGGAACGGGTTGTCTAAGTCGCTGTTCATCCTCCTGGATTGGTTATTTCCTGTTTCAGCCGGCTCCCAGCAGGACACGACCTTTTCCAGCTATACTGTTAGATAACAGAGAGAAACAACAGTGAGACAGAAAGGAAGGAGACGGGCTGGGAAGAGAATGAGGTCTGATGAGACGACAGGTGTACGACAGACAGCATACGTGCATGTACATACAAACATGCTTTACACAAAAGAATTCAAAAAGGCAAGAATAATTGCAGCAGTGTTGTCTGAGTAAGGTGCTGAAATGTCATCATGTGCCCGGAGGTAAAAAGCTACGTGTGTGTGTGTGTGTGTGTGTGTGTGTGTGTGTGTGCTGTCAGCGTGCACGTTTGTTAGCGACTTTGTGTTTGTGAGTGTCTCCCCTCTCTCCCCCGTGGAGACTGTGTCAGGTCCTTTTGTTGGGTAGATCTGTTACCTTCACTGCCCTTTGTCCCGACATGTTTGCCTCTATAAATGTTAAATACTCCCAAACACTAGTTATTTCTGTGGCTTCACAGTACAGCAGGCAGAGACAATGGGGATCATCAGCCTGATACGTAATCGTCCCTGTCTCTCTCATAAATTCCCATGTCCTCAAGCCAAACATTTTGGTAGATGATTTGATGACCCTGAGAAATCTGAGAAAGCTATCTAGTTATCAAGTTATTTATTATTCAGGTGAATTTTACCTAATTATTATTATTATTATTTTTTTTATTTTTTTTTTTACAGATTTTCATATTTTGAGATGGAAACAGTTATATTTATATATATCTCAATATCTCGCCACTGGACCTCCTCACCTGGCACATCAACAAGTCTCTTTTGAAAAAAACTAAATGCCCGAAGGAGGTTTCTTTATTTCTTGGATCATAAAGGTCCCTGGAGTGCTGAAGCCATTTTTTGGCTGAGTGAGGTCCAGCTGACAGTTTCTCCACACCTGTTTTTTTAACGGATTTTAACAGTTAAGAGTTAAGGTTGTATGAGATTAAATGTGCAGAAGCTGTGCAGTATTGTTTCACACTCCCTCGTGTGAACATTTTACAAGTGAAATACATGGAGTAAATTTTATTATATAATATGTGTTGTGATGGGCCGAGCTCCCACCAACTGACAAAAGAAAAAAAACATGGTGAGAGTCCAAACTCTCAGAGGTTAAATCCTGGGACTGTAGCCATTGAATTTCTTCCAAACACAACACATAAATATATTGTTTAACACATCAGACTATTGGACAATATGTCTTGCTACAAAGACACTTCCAAATCGTGTGTAACTTGATTCTGTTTGCATTCACCTTTGTCACGTGCACTTAAGTTTTGTTCTGATGGTCGCAAAAGACAAACAGCTAACCACGCTAGCGGCAAATATGAAGCTGTGAATTTGACTTTGAGATATTTTTAGCGCATGTTGGCAAGAACATGAACGATCATACTGAGCCTGGAATGGACAGTGGAGTAGTCAGTTATGCTGCAAGAGAGGTTTGAGTAGTTTCTATGGATATCTTGATATTTTAAGATATAAAACTGGGTCGCTGTAGGAGTCCATTGTAACTGTAGTGAATCCAAGCTGGCTACAGCTGCAGTGATGCCAGCGACGGAGCAGGCTACAAACTTCTCAGATCCTCTTTTCAAGCCTACAGGTGGTGATATCATGACAGGCAAGAATGTGGGAGACAATAGTAAAAACAGCAAAGGCTGCCACTTGTGGGCGCATTCTTTTCATTTGAGGCTTCTGTTACTAAAAGCCTGGTGGGTTATAAAACAGTAAAGCAAGGATGAGTGGAAAACAACAAAAAAAAAAACATGAGATACAGCAGCTCTCGTGGAAGATTGATAAGAAAGTGATGGATTCTTCTTGTACTCATCTGTGCATGTTTGTCTGCTCTCTACTGAAGCCACAGTCTCTGTTCTTTCTTGTGTATTAAATCTTACAAGTTACACGTTTTAAGATGACATTTCCTACCCACTTAGTTTTCACCATGTTGGTTTGTATTATCTATGATCTTAAAAAAAAAAAAAAACAACCTAATTTACTTTATCACTCTACATTTTAATTGTATGCGAGTGGGCTTGTGTCTTTTCATGTATCCTTATATGTTTGTGCATGACTGTGCTTGTCCACTTTATCTGTGTGTCTTTGTGTTTGTGTAGAACTTTTGAGGCCAGAGAGCCAGCAATTAAAAAGAGGACTGGGACATCTAAAGGCTTAGAGGCACAGACCCAGCACACATGCTGGCAGTCAATTGGCAAGCCGGGGGAGGTGAAATTGGAGAGAGAGATAGAGAGAGAGAGAGAGAGAGAGAGAGAACGGAGAGAAGGAGGAGGGCAGGGTGAGTGCATGTTGGAGAGTACGGGAGAGCCAGAGAAAAGAGGGCGGGCTCAGACTCAGGCAGCGCTCACACACCCTCCTGTCCTCAGCCTTCTCAGTCTGTTCTAGGCGTGCAAGAGGCAGCATGTGTGAGTATGTGCTGTAATGTGTGTGTATGTGTGTGTGTGTGTGTTTAGAGTCCCAACGTTGCGCTGGAGTGCAGGAGACGTCTTACCGGTGCAAGGATTTCCCTGTTTCCTCTCAGAACGGACACGTGCTGACAGTGTTTTAACCACCACAGGGAATTAACTGTTACACACACACACAGGTGTGGAGCACAAGTAAAGGTAAAGAGACACATTTCTTGCTTTGAGGTTGTTTTGGGAGCTTTGTGATGGACAGGGACAGATGGAGTTGTTTGGGTGTTTAAGGTAACTGGCTTCATGTTGTGTGTGTTTAGGTGATTTGTGAACTGTTTATATGAATTTTAATGTTTGTGTGAGATATAGAAAAGGAGATGAAGTCACAGTAAGGAGTTTAAATTTTGTCGTATATGTTCTGTATCTGTGTGTGTGTGTGTGTGTGTGTGTCTTCCAACGTACTCTGTGAGATGGCATGCTTTCTTACACAACGTGCCTCTGTGTGTGAGTGTGGCTCCTCTCCTTTGCTAGTACAGTATACTACTGTTTGGTGTTTGGGTCTCCCCTCGCTCCCTCTCTCTCTCTCTCTTACACACACACACACACACACACACACACACACACACACACACACAGCCATATGAATTTATATAAATACATGAGAACTGCAGCAACAAAAAAAAAAAAGGCTTGCACACATAGCCATCCTTCATGGAGCAGTGTGTGTGTGTGTGTGTGTGTGTGTGTGTGTTCGTGAAAGTTTATCAATCATTAATGCTCTCACTGGGACCCTGCCTAGTTCGCTACTTGAAGTAATTTGGTGATAACAAAATACCTTGACAGCCCTCTGGACTGGCAGCACCTGACTTCCCCCCCGCCATTGAACAAACTGCATAGCTCAAAGGGCAAACACAGTGATGCATACTGTAGTACGTACTGTACTGTGGCAGTGTGTATGTTTGATTGGGAGCTTTTACGTAACAAATACTGGGCAGATGAAATGACTTGAGATAAAGTGAGATTACACTCCAGATCAGAAACTCGAGTGGTGCTTATAGTAATTAGTTTTCAAAAGCTTGTTAGAAAAAAAAAAAGAAAAAAAAAGATCCAAGTCGGTCCTCAAAATATCTGGTTATGCCATCAAAGGCGCACAATGCTAAATGAAGAAAGAGGGATCACACACTAACGGATTTGGAGCTGATGAAGACATTAACGCATTGGTGTGTGTGTGTGTGTGTGTGTGTGTGTGTGTGAGTGTGAGCTGTGTCGTGTGTAAATGTTAACAGAGGAGAGGCGAAACGGCTAAAGAACAGATAGAGGAAGACTACACAGACAAAGAGAGAGACCTTAGAGCTACTGAAAGTCTTGAGAGACCAGCAGTTAAAGGCAGTGTGGTACTGAAGACCTGGCAGAGTGACAGTAGCCATTAAGACACAGTAAGATCGAGGGGATACAAAAACAAAGGAGTCTGTGAGTGTTCACTTTTACCTCCCTCTGAACACTTCATATGTATTTAGCATCCGTCACTCAAATGCTTGTGTGTGTGTGTGTGTGTGCGCACATAATTGCATTAGTGGAGGTGTTGGGTCTCAGCTGTGCAGAGGGTCATCTTCAGGCATCCAGACAGCCGAAGAATTACGAGAGGTCAAAGGGCACAAAGGCTCTGCTGTCCTCTCTCCTCCCTCACTTTTGCGCCTACTCTCTAGAGAAGAAAACAAACAAACAAACAGACAAACAGATGTCTTGGGCATTTGGTTTGCTCCATTAAGAAAAGTCAGTCCAAGTAACATCAAATATCCACAATACAACAAGTCAAAACTAATTGTGATTTAGTCATAACACAGTGATAAGAGTAAGTACAGTCATTTACAAAACCCTGATGAGACAGTAATAAATCTTAACACATTTTTGAGTCCATGACTGTAAAACACAACCAAGCCTGAGAATGATGCTCAATCTATTATCAAGCCTCATTATTAGTGTTTGTTTTGTTTTGAGAAGAAAACAAATTTAAACTAGTTCTCTCTCTCTCTCTCTCTCTCTCTCTCTCTCTCTCGCTCTCTCTCTCTCTCTCTCTTATCTTTCCTTCATGTTATCTTTCTTGCCACAATTCACTGCTTCAGTTGCCGCCATGAGGAAGTTGAATATTGGCAGGGTGTTTTGAGGAAGTGATCCGTGAAAGGATTTATAGTGACAGATAAAAACTGGTGTGTGTGTTTGTGTGTGTGCGTGTGTGTGTGTGCGTGTGTTCATGTACGTGTGTGTACGTGCACGCACTTTTTTTTTTTTTTTTCAAAATTGACAAAGACTTTGTGAAAGCTCGGGGCTGTGAAAAAGCCATTATCTCAGATACTGTTACACACTGCTCATTCAGGTTTATGCTTGTGTGTGTCCATTTACTATGCAAGTGTGTCTTGTGTGTGTGTTTAGGACAAATATGAGTGTGTGTGCATCCACGCAACCATGTGCTCCGTCTGTGTACAGTAAGCTAATATAGAGTGTGAGCGTGAAGCGGGGGATGGGGCTCCGTTAAGTGAGCCTTGTGGGCGTGTGTGTGTGTGTGTGTGTGTGTGTATGTGTGTGTGTATATGTTTGTATTGTGTGTGAGAATGTGTATGTACTGACCCACATTGATACACTGCTCCCATGCTAAGTCAGCCCAGCTATAGGGCAGCTGTAGGTAGACATATCCTCTTCCTCTCCAGCAGCCACGATCAAGCACATGTTTTTGTCTCTGAGAAGGACGTTGCATTCACTTACATTCTGAAACCATAACTACTGCACGAGTACTGTAACTCAAACCCTTACCTTAACCCAGAAGTGCGATGGTTTACATTGTAGGGACCAGATTTCTGAAAGGCAGATGATAGATGAATCACACACTCATATTCTGCACCCTTCGTATAATCTATACTATAAATACAAATATCTAAATCATACTTATCCTTTGATCTGTTAATGTGAAGCTCATATAGCGCTTTCGTGCATCAAATAACACATTACATAAATGGAAATAATAATCATCATCATCATCACCATTAACAACATGGAACTCAAGCTTACTACAAATACTCTCACATCTTTATCCTCCTCAGTGAATAAGACTCTTCTGACCTTGTGGCAGGTCAGAGGAACAGCCTCTCTTTATGATTACAGACGCAGCACATAAGATGCAGTTTGAAGAGCATGTGGCGGGCATGATAAAGGGATGATGCAATTAACATGAAAGGGATGATCTCTCTCTCTCTCTCTCTCTCTCTCATCTTTGTGTCTCATTTTCTTCTAACCGTTGCTTTGCTAACACTTCATCCTCTCTTCCTCAGTGGTCTACTTATTTCTGCTGTTGAGCAAATATGGGGCTTATGCAGCCCCCAGTGCCCATCTCCCCACATGCAATCAAGCTGTTTAAATGTTTGTGTTTGACTGTGCGCCTGTGGGGTTCTCTGTGAGTCCGTCCTCTCTCTGTGAGTGTGTGCGTGTGTGTTCCTGTCGCTCATTCTCCCCGTTCTCCGCTGCTGTCACTTGCAGACCAGCACCAGACGGATATTGTTAAATGTCTGTTTTGGGAAAACTAAGACAAAACTGACAGCTGAGGGTGGAGGGTATTGTATGCAGTAGTAGGGGGAATCCCTTTGCAGTATTCATGATAGAATAAGTCAATGGTGCCATGAAAACTAATCACATAAAACGTTGGAAAAACTCTTTGGCTGACATGCTACAGGGGAAGATGGGTCACAAGAAAACCTTAATCAAGTTTCCATTCAAATGTAGCTCAATTTTCCAGTCAGGTACCATTAAACAATCGCAAACAAGGCGCAATTAGATGACATTGAGAAGCGTTCAAACCTCAGACAAAAATGTGAAGGAAATTTATGTTTTAGGTATTAATTTGAGCAACTATTTTAGTGTATAGTGTGTTTGTGTGTCTCTGTTCCATGGTCTCGGCTTTTACCATGTGCATGACAAGAGAAGCAGAATGAGTCAGTGTGAACATTATGTCACACCGACGTGTTTACCGTCCGTTTGTAATGTCGCTCATCTGGTCGAACAGGACAACAAGAGTTGTTAGCTGGGGGAGTGCGTAACATCAGGTGGAGAATGTTTTGCTTTGTGCCAGATTCCTTAACATCAGCCTCCTGCTGAGGAGAAGAAGAAGAAGAAGAAGAGGAAGATGATGATGATGATGATGATGCAAAAGGAGTGGGAGAAGCAAAAGGGGAATGCCTCTAATTGAGAAGTGGTCCAGACGGGGGAGGGGTGTCTCAGAGCTGACGTGAGCTGGCATGTGCCCTCATTCATTTCCTCCCTTTTGTCTCCTCTGCGTCTGATGATGAATTGGGAGTTTCTTCCTTTCCTTCCTTCGTTCCTTCCTTCCTTTGCTCCCTCCCTCTTTCTCTCTTGCTATCTGTTTCTCTCTTTCTGTCTCTTGCTCCATCATCCCTCCTTCCTTCCGCTCTTGGTGTGACAGCATTGCCATCCCTGTCATGTCTGCCCATTATCTCTGATCAGTGTTGCGTTCCAGCCCCCACATCGGCCTGTGTGTTTGTGTGTACATGCATCTACATCTTATTTGATATGGTTAGATCCTCAGATGTTTCCAGACTGCCCTCAATACAGAAAAATAGCATAAGAAAAAAGCAGTGAAGGGGAATACGTGTAATTTTGTTTACTGAGTGATCCACAAACAAAGGATGCACACAGTGCAAACAAGTTGATACTTGTTATTCTAGAGCAGTACAATATGATAAGGTGGCACAAACTGAGCTGAGATATGGAAGTGTGGTTTGGTGGAAAGTGGAGACCTGTTTTGAGACGAGACGAGTTAACTGAACAGGAAGCTGTTGTAAAAGACTTTCAGAGTGAGAGAGTGGAAATACAGTTGTGTGTGAAGTGCTGAGTAGGGATTTAAGGCAGGAATTACTGTGAGAGTGCAAAGAGTGTCTTCAAAGATTGTGTTTATGCTTTGTTTGCACTGGGGAGATTTGGCTTCCTGGGATCTTTTTTTTTTTTTTTTTTATCTCTGCTTGGAAATCTTTACACCCCCTACTTTGCCTGAGTGTTTTGTGTGTTTTGAGTGTCTTTTTCTGTCCAAGTAGCAGAGGAAACAGGCCACTTAGCCATTGTCTCCTCGCTCCTCTCCTCTTCTCCTTCACTCCATCTTTCCTTTCAACCCTCACATTACATTAGTTACAGTTAGTAAGAGGGTTAGTTAAAGAGAATGCCGACCTGGCCCTCAACTCAGTCCTCATCACATAGTCACACTTCACGTTCCTGCTTGTTGACCTGGAAGTGATGCAGTGGGATTGTACAAGGCGGTCTGAAACAGCCTGTGTATGCATTTGTAAGTGTGTGCATGTGCAAATATGTATTTGAATATGTCTGAAAGTGTGTGTGTTTTGGAGCAACAAATGCAAGGATGAAGGCTTACGGGCAGAGCTGCATGGATTCTTTTTGTTTTTTGGATTGAGTTTCTTTGGGGATAAAAAAAAAAACCCTGTGGTGAATGCTGTATAAGGTTTCTGTTAGACTGTGTGTTTTTGTTATTGTCCTGTGGTGCATTAGCTTTTAGGCACTTGAATGTGTGTGCATGTGTGTGTGGTCAGATTGCCTTTGTCCACTCCCCTCAGGCCTGCACTCAGATGTCAGAGAGTCGTGCGGAGCTTATACAGGTCACTAATGCACTGAGAGGGGCGGCTCTATTCACTGTAGCCACTCAGAGCCTAAACAATAACCCCCAGCTCGAGTCCGCACAAGAGCTCAACTACCAGGAAATGGACCCATTGACCTAGATCCAACCCCATCCACTGAAGAGACGCTGCATCGCTGACATGTTGTTGACATCCTTGTCTCATTGATGGCGTTGTTTTTGTCACAAGACATCGTTCAGACACTGGCTGAAATCTTACAGGATAGTAATGTGAGGAGTCTCTTTGTGGATGTGGCCAGGGACTTAATAATGACTTACTGACTTTTATAACTTGTATAGTGACTAGAGTTTACTTTCATTGGCATACATTTTAATGATGCAAAATGAATAATTCCTACCCTGTTAAGTAGCAGAATGTCTCAGTAAGATACTGCTTTGGAAAAAAAAAAGGGGAAACCGAGTTTTTCTTTCTGGAAATGCCGATTATGCCTTATGTTGATCCCAGCCTGGAGGTAATATGCTAATATGACACAACATCACAGGATGCAACTTGTTTCCATATGTTGTTCTCCTTTTCAGCTCTACAGCATTTGTTTCTGTCAATTTGGTGGAGCCAAAAATCAGAACTCAAATATTGTCGTAGTGTGCATGCTGTGTGTTACTAAGCTAAACTCATTATTATTGTTTTGAAATGTGTCTGTTGACACATACAATGTATTTCCTGAAAAAGATTATACCTAGATCTAAACTAGGGATATGTGTGGTGTTCACTACTATTGCCAAAGCTTTGTACAACACAAACAATTTGATATCTTGCTAAATGATGAATCAGTTGATCAAAAAATGACAGGTTAATCAGTAATGAAATAATTATTAGTGTCAGTTCTGATCTCCACAGAGTTACGTTTTTGTCCAGACCTAAGCTTAGTGTGGGAAACTGACCCGATGTGTGTGGTAAGATTCCTGAAGCAGTTTGTTGTTGTTGAAATTTGCAGAAGATTGATGCAACATTCTGGGCGTAGGTCCTCTCTCATTCTCTGAATCTGTCACACCTTATTGTGTTTAAGGATGTGTGTGTGGGTGTGTGTGTGTGTAAGATGCACAAATGAAGAAGTGAAAAGCAAGGGTAGAGGGAGGGTAGTTTCTTTGTGGTAAACAGCTGACAAAAATATGTGATCCGCTGAAAAGTACATTATGTGATGCAAATTGGTACATCAAGCTCACAAGCTCTTTGACAAAGACTTTGAGTTTAAATGTAAAACTCTTTCAACGTCAGATATCTGCTACATCTCTCAATAGCTATTTTATATGTTTTTTATTTTGTTTTAGGCCAGTATGAAGCTTTTTAGCCTTTCTAATAACATCTAGTAATATCTAGAGTGCACCAAAGGGCTACACTGTATTGTCTTGGTGTCCTCCTCCTCATAGACACACCACAGTGAGCTGCCGTTTGTCTGCCACATTCTTGCTGAACATTTCTTACCCCCATCCCTCACTGCTTTACATTGTCTCCTATCTCTACTTCAAGGGGGTACTTTGTTTGCGAGCACTGCTGTTGACTCAGGTGCAGGGATGCACTGAGATAACTTCCCCTTCCACCCCGCCCTCCCGCTGTCTCCCTTCCCCCTCTCCCTCCAGTCCTCCTCTGTGCTGCCCGCCACTAACTTCTTTCTTAACATTACCTGCTTCCTCACCTCTCTCTCTCTCTCTCTCTCTCTCTCTCTCTCTCTCTCTCTCTCTCTCTCTCTCTCTCTCTCTCTCTCTCTCTCTCTCTCTCTCCCTCTCTATGGTTGATACTGTGAAGGTTCGTTTTTCCCCTGTGTCTCTCCTCCTCCCTTAATATCTTGTATCTCTTTTCTTTTTCTCCACCCTCTGCACGTTCTCCTCCTTCCTTACCTGTCCTTGTGCGGTCATGCTGAAGCCTCTCTCTTGCTCCCTGGTAGTACTACAAAGGTTTTGCAGGACCTCAGCAGTTTTCCTAATTAAAAAAGTGATGAGAGTTCTGCTTTGTGTTTTATTAACTGTCTTTGCTTTACTCTTAAGGATCTGATTAAAATCACAGGAAGCTATTACCTGTGTAATGCATTGTTGCTGTATTTAAACCTTAATATCCTTATTCTGTGTACCATAAAGGAATATTTAAAGAAAAAAACAGTCCCTCCATTTTCCTCTTAAATTTACTCTCGCACATCATTTCAATGGAAACTCGGCTCATGTAAACCTCGGTTATTACTGTAAACCATGCATAAACGACTCAAAACTCAAAACAGTCTACTGTTCTAAAAATAGATAATCATAGTCATCTCATCACTTGTGTGAAAAACATTTTGTTCTTCTAGAAAAATATAGCAGGGATCAATAATTTTCTTTAATAAGATGTCATATTTTTATTAATAAATTAGTGCTTACATAGTTTAGCATAGTAGCAAACAACAATTCTTCCTTCTGTCTTAGAGACCATCCGGTCATACCTACACACATCACAGCACAGCCTCACATGGACAGTGGCTCTCTCCAGATAGCCTTACTCCAGTCATATTGTTAATGACAACAAATCGGGCCTGTTCACATCTGCCCTACTTCGACACAACATCTATCTCTATCAGCCCCTCAGGACCTATCAGCACCACTCCACCTCTTTCCCTCTCATGTCTCCTTCCACCTCAGCACACATCATTTGTCTGTCTACCTGTGGCCCAACACTCAATTCCATCCGCTCCCCAGCGCTCTAACAACCTCTCATCCTCCTTTCAACACCATCATCTCTCTCTTTTTTCTTTTTTCTCAGACCCTCTTACCGCTCGCTCTCCTCCCATCCCCCCTGTGTCAACCTCCCACCTCACTCTACCTTCGCCTAAAACCCTCTTATCGCTCTCTCGCCCACCCATCCACCCTATTATTTCGCCGTCTCTTCAGACTGCAGAGTGGAATAGGAAGTATTACCCGCCAATTTGGCTCCATTCACACCTGTCTGTGTTTTTCAGAGGGTGTCTATGTGTGTCAGTGTCTGGATTTGTGGTGATGCCAGGGTTTAACTGACATGCATTTCTTAAGTCAATATTTGATTCTAAAATTAAATATGTTTGGGGTTTTTTTTTGCCCTTTACTAGGACAGAATGGAAATCACTGAAACAGATTTCCAACCATACACTTACTTTTCACCCTTGACACCCCGAGTTAGGGGAAAAGAGACTAAAATAATGGGAAGGAATTCCCTTTCCAAGATGGTACAACATGCTGTAGTCCTACTCAATAATTTCAGGATTAAAAGCTCTTTAGAGCAGTGTGTCCTGTCCCACTTCATTACTTTATTGCCATGTCAACCAAGCTAAAAGGAATTTGTCTCAGTGCAACTGGGATTAGATAGAAAAACAGGGCAACTTGAACACACCACAACACAATCACAGCAAAGAATCCAATAACACCGACAGCACAGGATCCCTCTGTGTGCTAAAGTGCGACAGTGATAAATCAGAATAGGTGGGAGAGGAAGACTGTAGAGGAAACACGACAGATTGAGAAAGAGTCAGAAAAGTTTTGAGTTAGTAATAAGTTACCTGCGGTTTCTAGTTCCTAGCTTTGCACTGATTAAATACCAAGGGAATCTTTGTTCTTTGTAATTGATGGACATTGATGGCTGATACCGGCGATAGATGAGACTGACTGGATGATATCTGTTGTATGATAAAGTCCTGCAGTTGCATGCAGTTGCCCACGTGTCGTTTCAAGAAATTCAAATATGCTGCCACGTCCACACATTACTCTTCTTTTTTTTTTAAGTCTTTCTCTATCTTATTCCGTCACTCCCAGCCGCTCCTCCCCCCCCGGCTACATCTTGCCCCGCAGGGTTTCTACGGTTACCAGCTGAATCTGGAGCACAGTCAATGTCTTATCCCACTCTGCCTGAATAATTAAACAATACGTTTTTTTTAACTGCCTCTCACTTATTAGAAACTGCAAATCACCGCATCAATATACAGTTGATTGGTTTTGATGACTTGTCTGTGCAATCAGGGTTTTCATCAGGACGAACGAGCGGGTGCTGATTGAGGAATGGCAACGGAGGGAGCCGATGATAGTTTAACATTTGTCATTCAACCTGCTGCATTGTATAGTTATACTCCATCAACAAGAGAATTTCAAGTGGCGTAGTACCCTACAAGAGAAGTTCAGGAAGGATTTCATTTAGACTGACACACCTTGTTCTCCTCCTTCATCTCAGAATAAGTGGGAGAATGGAGGACTCTGATTGTACAGCGTAAAAGCCTCGCACTAAAGTATATATCTTGAAAGATCATAATGGGAGGTTTCATACAGGGATCCTGTGATTGCTGAAGTTTCACTCAGCAACTCAGAGTGGAGCGTCAAAAAGCTACACACACCCATTGACTCTCATGGGCCTCTCACTCAATGGAGGACTTGTGGTGGAAGGATTTTTCTTCAAAATATG
Source organism: Seriola aureovittata (assembly GCF_021018895.1). Lineage (NCBI taxonomy): Eukaryota > Metazoa > Chordata > Actinopteri > Carangiformes > Carangidae > Seriola > Seriola aureovittata. The sequence continues at coordinate 6,523,420 of NC_079378.1, read as the reverse complement.
GTAATCCCCGACTGCACCGCGCTGCCGACACAGTCAGCTGAAATCTGAGTTAAGGAGCGTACGGCGTAAGCTCCTAGAAAGATGGAAGAGCGTATTTAATGAGGTTAGTGACACTTGAGGAGTAAAGTGGCGTGAACTGATCGACACTGAATCCGACTGCCCGTTATCTTTATTTATTTATTTTTTGACTTGAGCCTCAGATGCCACACTGACCCCAAAATCTCCAATCTTTTATATGTCATTTTGCAGATGATATGCTGCACTCCATAACTATCTCTTTACCCCTGTTTTGAAGCTGTTATCTTTATTTTTTTATTTATTCATGTTGCTTTTTTCACTCTCATTTTGGCACGCTTTTTGACAGGACTTGGCAGTGAATTTGCTTTGTTATTACTATTATCGCCACAATCCCAAATCTTACCTTACACTTCTACACGAGGGGACCATCGTAAATTAATAACAATCATCTCTCCTTTCCTCCCTCTCCACTTTGTTCTGTCATTTTTATGTTCGGCCCTCCTCTGAGAGCGTCGTTCAGGAAGGAATTATAATTTTGTCTCTCACCACGTAGAAGAAATTAATGTTTGATTTAAGCAGCAGCCGAGACTCATGCTTGCAGGCACGATGTTTGTGTATGTGCATGTGTGTGTTTAAGCAGGGGAGGGGGGGGTGGCACGTGTCTTGTCAGATCCCGAAAGGATGAATAAGAAGCTAATCTCCCTCTTCCAGGGAATTCTACCAGTGATGTCTGAGACAGTCCCGTCTCTGAGGGACTGTGGGAGTGCAGTGGAGTGTGCGCTCCTATCTCTACAATAGGATGATTTCAGAGCGCAGCTGACTGCTATCTCGGCACTGGATAAATACAGTTGCTCCTCAAATGTGAACAATACACATACACCTAGGTGTGCGCATACAGACACTCACTAACGGATAAGTCCCTGATCCTTATTTGTTTGGACCACTGAGCCTTCCTGCACCTCGTCCTGATTCGCATGTTATTCACAGTGTGTTTGTTATCTTTTTCAGCAGGTTTGCTCAGCGTAAACAACAACAAGGAAGCCCCGGTGTACAGGCATGCGTGTTTGCAGGTGTGCGTTTGTGTGCATTTCTCTAGGTGTGTACATGTGTGTGCATGCAAAATCAGGGAGCATGGAGACCTACTGATAAAAAACCCTCTCCAGGATTCCCATGGTACTCTATTTTGACTTGCTAGGAATGAAGTTTTCCCCATTCAGGAATTCCTTTGCTTACCCCCCAGAGAGAGCGTTAACCTCAGCGACTTCACTCCCTGCCTAGAGGGAGGAGGAGCAGGGTGGGTTATGTGAAAGGGGTGGGAAAAAGGCTTAAGGGAAGGGTGAGTCCAATGATTGCTTCATGCGTTCGGAGGCTTGATGGGGGGGCTGGTGGTCGTGGTTCAAGAGTGCAGAGAAAGGTCAGAGAGAGCCCAGTCAAGCTGAGCGCTACTCTGGTTGCACAAGTGTCTAGACACTACTGTTGTGCACCTTCAGTGTCTCTCTGAGGTTGGGTTATTTTCATTAGACTCACTGGGAAGTCAGGAATGACAAAGAGAAAACACTGAGTGATAAAACACAGCACTAAGAACTATTGTCTTAATAATGTTTCAATTCTAACAATGAGGTCCCCGGAAACATTTTAAGATTTTAAGAGATGATAAAAGTCTTTAGAGCTATGCATCCTGTCATCAACAGCTGTTAATCTGAAATAAGAAATTATATTAATTCAGTCTTAAACTAGTGTGAGACTCTTCTGAGTTTTCGTATCCTGTAATGTGTGACACACAGTGACTATAGGTTACGTGCTGATGACACAAATCCTGGACCCGGATAAAACCCTTGACTAATAGTTCATCATTTTTAATTGTTCTTATTCATTTATTTGTCTCTTTATCAGTTCCTACACGTTTACTTTTATCATTGTCACTTCTACCTTATTTGCAAAGCATTCTTCATTTATTGCTGTTTGATTTTATTTTGTCTGCATTGTGTCTGCATTCATTGTGTGTCTTTACCTCGGCACCATTGAAAATGAGGGGTTCTACCTCAGTGTGTCCTCCGAGGTTTTAAACAAGTGGACAAATGAATGAATGAATGAACTACATATCAGTTAAACAGCAAAACCTCAACGCTTTTATTTCCACAATGAAACATACACTACACCAAATGAAAGATGTGTCACCTTTACCTGTTTAAACACTTGCTTTATTTATGGATGGGATCCTCACTGTGCTCCTCAGTTTTACATTAGTTATATGAAGTGCATTTATGATGGGAATGAAGGGCATTTAATACAGGTGCTTAGTGATGTCATAACGTGAAATCTGTGTCTGATTTCGACAGCGACAATGTGGTGTAGACGATGACAGGCTTAAAAAAAAACAAAAAAACAACAATGAGACAGGTCTCGTTTGGCTCCATTCACAGAGCATTGTCGTACAGTGTAGTGCGCATCCACGTCATGTGTGGTTTCAGTCTGGAGTGCTGAGCTGTGTGTCATGTGGGGCGGAGCTGCGAGACAGGTGCAGAGATGAAAAGATTGGCTGGGGGAAGAAGGGTGTTCCCGCTCTGTGGCTGTTCTGACAGGCCTTTGGTATTTTTCCAAACAGTGTGAGAGCATGTGTGTGAGTCTGAAAAACCTGCTCGCATTTCTCCAGGGATTGTGCAGGTGTGTGTGTGCCTGGGAGCATGTCTGCCTTTATGCTATTGTGCTCCAGTGTATGCCACAGAAAGCTACCTGCTGGCGAGAGCGTCTGCGTTCACGTGTTAGGTGATAGATGTCTTTTAAAGCAGCTGTGACAATGTGGCAACGCGAGTTTGAGAGCTCCAGTACAGAGTTGTTTCTGACGTCGCAGTTAAGAGGCACTTCCAGTCCCAGCACGACGCTCGGCTCTGTCTCCGTCTCACTTTGTGTCCCCTTATATGCCAGAAGCCGGTGGAGTTTTCTATTGTGCACATGGAAAACAACAAATCTGCTTTTTAAACATTTTGTTGGTGATAAATTCAGTAAATAAAAATCAAATATAAATATAAATATGAAGTGAAGGGACTTGATATTTAAGACATTTATTGAATTGTTCTTTGTCCCCCCTCTCAGTGCATGTGATTGTGTATGAGAGGCCATATCTGTGTGGTAATGATGCCTTGGCTGCTGTTGCTCAGGCCATTGTGTTAATACACTCTCTCAATGTGTTAATATACTGCGAGAATGAGAGCGAGAACGAGAGACCGAGAGAAAGAGAGTGAATAATTATGTTTCCCCTTTTGTCTCGCCTCCCTCAATTAAGCCCGAAGAGAGGCAGCCAGAGCACATGTCTACTTATCCACTTGAAGCTCGGCAACAATAGGACCCCCCCCCCCCCCAAATAACTCTGTCTATCTCTCCCTCTCATTTCCAGTCTTCATTTCTTCCTCCCCCCCGTCTCACTTTTCCATACCAAACTTCTATTCATAGCTCAGTACCCCCATATGTTTTTGCCTCCTCTGTCTCTACCAACCACGGCGCCCTCCCTCCTCATGTGTTTCGCCTTCAGCCCTGCCTCACCTCTCAGCTCTACGTGGGTTTTGCGGTGAGCTCTCTCTCCCCTCTCCTCGTTACCCCCTCTCCGTCTCCCGTGCCTTGCTGCGGGGCACGGGGAGCGGAAAAACGAAGAGACTAAACATTTTAGACTGTACACCGCCACAGGAAAGACAGTGGTTTGATTTCCCTTGTGTTGTGTTAGGCAGGATGGTTTTGTTTGTTTGTGCTTGTGTGTGTGTGTGTGTGTGTGTGTGTGTGTGTGTATGTGTGTGTGTGTTTTTCACCTCCGCCCCTCCGAATCAGACAGACAGACATATACATGTAGATGAACTGCATGTCTTGAGTTACTGAGTTACTGAGTTGAGGTACTAAATAACCAATATTTGTTGCACAAATTTAATTATCACCAAAGTAAACTGATGCCAAATTTAACAGGAAAGCAGGACCAGCTCCAAAATGAATATCCAGCACCTGTCAAGCATTATGTGTGGAGGATAATGTGTGTGTCTTTGTTTGTTTTGCGGGTGGGGGTGGGGGGTGGGGTGGGGGGGGTGGGGTGGGGTGGGGTGGGGTGGGTGTCCAGCATGTGGGCTGGGATGAATCTCATCAGGCCGGATGGGATGGAGGACGGATGAGAAATAATAAAGACTGGAGTGTTAGGACGAACAGAGGAGGAGGAGGAGAAGTATCAGGGTCAAGTTTAGCTTATGTAACCGCTTCCCACAGCTGGGGTGAAATGTGCTACAGTGGCTATGTTTAAAATACATGAACACACACATGCTGGCATGGCGCAACGTCAGAGCTGACCGGTGAAACGAGACGCTGCGCAGCAATTCTCTTATTGTCCTTTTCTGCTTCACTTTTTCTGCACTTTCATCTCTGTGTATTTCTGTGAACAATCTGATCTGATTTAAAAACACAGCCACTGCAGTCAAAGTTTGGTGGCAGTAACGTTAGACCAGTCTTGTAGCCCTGAGGGAACAAACTGATGAGGCTAAAACAGAAATGTCTAGTTAAAATGACAGACCTTGTGCTGATTGACATCTGCTTTGCAACAGATTTGTCTTTGTTTTCACACGGCAGCGAAATTATTCCTTTTACATAATTTCCCTCCTTATCAAAACCCAAACTAATCTGACAATAGTGTTTGCAGCACTGTGGGCAGCAGTCAGTCTCCCAGCTAATCTGCCAGGGGCCTCTAAATGCTTACGCTAGCTGACCGAGAGGGATCATACATCCAAATTAATAATTTTCATCTGGTTTATGAACTGAAAATATGTGCAGATCTACACGCTAGCAAGCATGCTTGAACTTGCATACCTCCACACTATACATAGCACATTATGGAAATCATGGTCTACTCTAAGCAGCTCAGGGCTGGTATTAGAGAAAATTAGGTCGTGTTGGTAAGGATCATTGAATTGAGTCTTAAGCAGAAAATCACACTGCATAGCTGCTTTCATCTCCTGTCATTTTACAGTGTGTGAGTGTGTATGTGTGTGCGTGTGTGCACGAATCTCTTTGTCTACAGGGAAACAAGGGGTGTTTTCCCAAAATGTTTTGTGCACATGCCTGTACATGCCTGTGTGGTTTCTGGTTGGCAGAGAGTTTCAGGGTGCAGTTCAAAGAAAATACGGTTGTTTGTGAGTTTTTTTTTTTTTTTTTTTTTTCTCGCCCCTCAGGCTCAGACTGTACCTCTGTGCTTTGTTTCTGATGATCAGTGAGTTTGTATGTATGTGTGCATTTGAATATGCATTTCTTGTTTTGTCTTTTTGTTGTTTTGTTTTTTTTTTGCCTCCTTGCATTATCTGAACACCAGGCTTACTGACCCAAGTGTCCCTTATTCCCTTTCCTCCTGTATGCTGTCTCTCATCCTATACATTCCCCCTCCGCTGCGCTTCACAGCTTTACTTTCAACTTTACTTCACCCGCTTTATGTAACATACCTGGCAGATCCTCCTGCAGAAGCACCTTCCTCTTCCCGTCGTCTCTCTCCTCCTCTCTGTGCATTTGACACATTGGGTCACTTTGAAGTTGTGAGAGCTCCGCTGAAACACTTCTCTCTTTTCTTGTTCCTCTCAGGGCGGACTGACACCACCGTTTGAGGATGTGTGCAAGATCGTGCAGTCGGTGAAAGGCAACACCACAGTGAGGTGGGGATGCTGGTGATGCGGCTGCTTAACCACAGGTAACCACAGTTTGTACACTTCAGTATGTCTATTAGTGATTTGGTTTGTATTGAATTTTAAAATCCTAACAGTTTATTTGAATTTGAATATTGTTTTTGTTTTAAAGGCTGTGGTTCTCAATACAAGATTAAATGAGTTGTTAAAACAGAATTTATCTCGTTGGGAAAGATTCTCTCTCTGCAGTTTGAGTCCACGTGGAGAACCTGATGGTGTAGGTTTGATGATGTGTGACTCACAGAGGACCAGCTGATCTGACAGCAGTTGACTCAGCAGCTCCATGTGCTTATATAACAGAGAGCATGAGGTGAAGCAAGATGCTGAGATAACTTTGTGATCAACAGAATGCAGCTAAAAACAGATTTCTTTGATCATTTTAACTGCATCTGGGAATATGGCTGATGCATAATTTGAGCAGTGCAGAGGGAGAGAAGTGCTGCAGTGAGATTAGTTCATCCGTCGTTGCGTCAAACAAGATGATAAGGATTCATGAATGTGTAGGATCATAAAGTACAAGTGACAAAGACAAAGATTAATTAAAGTTTTAACTTTAATGATTAAATTGCGATGCAGCTTTTAAACATATGAGGAAAAAAAAAAACACTTAAAGTTTTAAAAGTCTTTGTAGCCACTAAAAGGGGAAGTGGGATTTTGATTTTCTCTAAATACTTAAGTTTAATTCACTGTGCTACTTCCTGTGAGTGTGTTGTCCGAACATTCAGGTCAGTTAAAGTAGCAAAAAAAAGGAGTTGGGAGTTTCCACCTCAGCTCAGCGGATACCTGACCCCTGATCCCTACATGGCCTTCATAGAGCTCCTGGATACCTTTGAAATCCCACCATTAGTTAATGGGACATCATGGGTTACCCACTCATCCAGCACAGTGATTGACCTGCTTTTCAGTAAAATATGAATAAGTAAACAACCCATTTAACATAGTTCCTTGTCCATTAGATCATAATTTGAATCTCAAAGCAGAGAGCTGTGGAAGAACTGCAGATGAGTGCCTTCGATGTTTTTGACAGTGCCATTAGAAAGCACAACCTGCTGCGTGGTTTGAAAGATTTGAAAACAGACTGTGTATCTCACAGTGATTTTAAAGCAAACTGGCAACAGTCTCTAACTTTCTTTAACCAGCTCACACTTCGTCACAGGCAGAACAGCACTCAGCCCAGTTCGGTGGGGAATTGTGAAAACGCAACAAAAGATATCTCGCTCTTAAAGCATCGCGCCACTTAGGAGCTAGGTATTGAAGGTTTCCGATAACACTGCCAATGCAATACGTGAGTTTTGGCACCAATCCTAAAACTAAGTAGTTTTTTTCAATTCTTGATTTTGCTGAGTAAGACATTCTTTTTCCACAAACCTTTTCTTTTTCTTTTAACAAAACCCACTTTACATAGGATTAAAGTAAATATCTGAATCTGACCAAGCATCCACTGCAGTAAATGACGGATTTTGATAGTTGCTGCAAGTTGTTTTATCTGTTATTTCTTTGAACAGCCTCCTCTTAGTACTTTCATTCTCACTTAAGAGCTGCCGTGTGTTCTTCTGTTAGTTTCTCTGACCTCCCCAAAGGCACTGGCCCGTATAACAAGTTAATTAAATAAAAGAAAATGCATTACAAACAGCTGGCAGATGCATGTTGTTATGTGTTTTTTCTAATGAATGTAATACTCTGTGTTTTAAACCAAGGAGGGATCTGGCACCTCAGATTGATCAGTGTGCTAGTTAATGAATACAGATGTTTGATATAAAGCACAGATGTGGCGCACACCAATAAGAAGTTGTAAAACACTTAGGTCACTACTTTATTAACTTGCGCGAATTAGTCATGGTCTAGATTAAGGGATAATGGGAACATTTCTAAGATGTATATGTTTCACACAACCTACTTCCTTCATCCACAGTTGAATCATGGGAAACGTGGAGAGTCAGAATGGGGACAGTGGTTTCTACGGTGATGTGACGGGACAACTCTCCCGTAAGCACACGTCCCGCTCACTCCGTCTCTCCAGCAAGCAGCCGATCACCCGCCGCTCCCGCCACTCTTCTTCAGTGAAACAGGAACACAGGAACTCTGAAGCCTCAACCCGCTCCTCCAGCACGCCGAGCATCCCACAGTCGTTAGCGGAGAACGGACTGGAACCTTTCAACGCAACAGATGCGTTCGGGGAGTTTGGCATCAACCCTCACTGGACACAGCGCGTCGCTATGACAATGAGGCCGGAGTCCTACCAGCAGGATGATGACCCCTTGGCCACGCCAACTCCCGAAACCTCAGAGGCGGACACTGTTGCTCAGGATGGAGGAGAGGACTCCATGGGGGAGGGGGAGGGAGACACTGTTGGAGAGGAAAGGTACCTCCAGCGGATGACTGAGGGCCCCCGGGAGGGAGGGAGCTTTAAAAAGAAGCGGTCGAAGTCGGCGGACATGTGGAGAGAAGACAGCCTGGAGTTCTCTCTGTCTGACCTGAGTCAGGAGCATCTGACCAGCACGGAGGAGATGGTGGATGGAGGAGAAGAAGAGGAGGAGGAACAGTTCACACGGCCCAGTGCAGGTGAGGATGGTAAACATAAATTATTTACTATTTATTGTAAACCTACAGAATACATATTCAATTTTCTCACATAGTAATTGGGAAGCATATCCATTGCTATTGTCAACATCAAGTCAAGTTACATTTCCTGTCTTGAAATGGTGGATACTGAAATTTCTGAATTATATAGTTCTCAAAAAGCACCACTGTAGCTTTCCAAGAGAATGGCGACTGATGGATGGAAAATAAAATGTTCCTATATATGTGTACATCAGAGCATGTTTGCAGGAGGATCGGCTTGATTTGATTCACTTTACAGGTGATGGGAGGGAGGGAGCTGAGAAAAATTGCCGAGCAGGGAAAAATGATTTGAGAGAGTCTGCTGATTGAAGGTTAGCCGCCATCCATCACTTGCCGTAGTTCCGTTGATCATGGGATTGTTAGTTTAACTGGGGCTGTGCAGGAGCTGCTGGAGCTCAGCATGACAGCAGGCGGGAGCTGGTAACCTAACTGCTGAAGGTCTAAGCAATGCCCCAGGTGGTAGGCTAGCTCAGAATAATGTATGGGTTTGGTGCACACTCACACACTCGCACAGTAATCAGAATGCACTAACCTCACCTTGCTCACACACACACACATACACACACACACACACACACACACACACACACACACACACACAACACACACACACACACACACACACACACACACACACACGAATACACACACACACACGAATACACACCCACAGCTATAACCACCTGTGTGTATGTTCCAGGCTCAGCTGAAAGGGCATCGTCTCTGGACCATCTGTGCAGCCAGCAGAGCCCTGGCCTCAGGGGGCAGAGGAGCCGCTACGCTAAAAACCGGAGAGAGGCTGAGTGTGATGGAGATGGAGAAGGGGAGGAGGGGTTGATGTCTCCGACTGAGGAGGATGGCGGCGGGTATGGAGCGTTCACGCTCCCTTGCCGACGGTCCCACTGCCTGTCTGAGGGCTTGGCAGGGCTCGGCATCCCAGCTGCACCGTGCCCGGCTTTCCAGGGACGCCGCGCACAAACTACTCAGGTTAGATCACATTTCAGCAATGTGTGAATGAATACACAAAGCAGGTGAAACAGTAATTAGTTTAAAGTCTTTCAGTCTTTTTTGCCCCCTTGAAATATAGACCCCTAAATGTAGAAAGAGGACTTTGTTTACTGGTAGTATCCAGGAAGTGTAGGGGGTTCACAGATATGACAGAGGACACCAGTCAATCCACCAATTAACATTTTTTTGACAACCAGATACACTTCCTGTGTGTGCTCATGCTCTGCAGTTGTGTGTGTGTGCATGTTCTATGTTTGCACATCCAAGTATGAGTGTATATTTGTGTAGTGGGGAAATGGATTATAAGGAGTCAGATAAGTAAAGTCGCTGTGGGGCGAACTTGTCTAACGATGGCCTGGTTTCTCCGTCTCCCCCTCCAGAAATTAGAGCAGTAAAGCATAACATCTTTCATTCCCCATTCACTAACCACTGTCCTAACATGCATAAATACACACACACAGTGACATTTTGATCAGAATTTACAAGCTTATCTCACAATCTTCCAAAGGCAGATTCACTCAAAGGGTAAAAGAGAAATTCACTGTGAGGTATCACAAAGAAACCAAGTTAATGAGAGTGGACAGAAACAAAACGATCAGTGGAATATGTTCATATGTTTTCTGTAATTTCCATGTGTCATTGTTAAAAAAAAAATAAAAAATTGCCAAATCAGAAGGAAGTACTAAAATAGCAAACCAGGCTTTTCTTTCAACTCATTCCCACAACCCCCAAGCACCCTTGGATAGCAGAGCACCCTAAGTGCTCATTATAAATTCATCTAGCCAGGCTGAGGGGGTTGTTAGACAGGATATAAATAGATCGACATAATGCTGCAAACAAAGAGAAAAAGAACAGAGGGAGCCTCAGTTTGGTGAAATAAAAGTGTGAAAGCGCGGAGAACCCCCTCTGTCAAAGTGAAAAGCCTTCATGTAGCAGAAACCCATGGCTAAATATGTGCTAAACGTGTAACGCACCCACCCACACACAGACACACAAACATACACCCAGAAACCCCTTGTGTGGCATAAGCTGCCGGGTTGATTCTTGCAGTTGGAGAGAAATGACCTCTTGTGTTATGACCTCCTGTAGACTGGCAGATTGGTCATTCATGCAGCTTTGACTATGGTGACTTTGATCTGTAGTTTCACCAGTTTGTGTGCGCATGTGCATATTTTGGCTATCCAAATATATCGGTTTCTGTCTATACATTAATAATCTATAAGTAAATCAGTTCTCTTTCCACCCTGTATTTCTGGCTGACAGGACATCTCGGGTGTTTTGGGCGAGGGAAGTGAGTATGGTGACAGTGGCATTGACGGCGTCACCGCGGAGATAGACGGGGACGGAGAGTTGGTGTCACGGCGCTGTAAGGCCATGTCGGCCTCCTTCTCGGTGTACTCGGCAACTGAGAGCAGTGTTTTCAACGGCAGCGACAGTGGAAGCAGCAGCGCAGGAGGAGGAGAGGGAAGAGGTGGCGAAGGAGGAAGGGGAGGAGTGTATGAGAATTTCCGGAAGGAGCTGGACAATCAAGCCTGGGTTAGTTACTTTTTAGCACAATTGTGTATGTGCATTCCTTTGTAATATTCGTCGGTATGTCTGACACTGACAATTCACTTCATTTTTCAACGACTCTGTCTTCAGACACATCAGGGTCGGGACTGCACGGAGGAGGCTGGCTCCGCTGTGAGTGATGAGCAGAGCAGCGGCACGCTCAGTAGTGCGTATCCGTCGGACACTCTGATCGGCTGCGCACAAGGCACAGTCAGGAAAGCGGGGGCTCTGGCTGTGAAGAACTTCCTGGTTCATAAGAAAAACAAGAAGGTGGAACCTGCAACAAGGCGCAAGTGGAAACACTACTGGGTTTCTCTGAAAGGTGTTACATAGAGTCTTATTCTTTTATGTTTAACATTATGTTTGGCCTTTTACCTGTGTCTGATAGTTTTTCAATGGAGAGTGACAGAAATTGTGGGGCAGCAGGCTGCATGTTTCCATCCTGATTCAAACTGAGGACATTGTGGTTACGTGATGTAACGACCACCAGGACGCCCTTAAATGCCTCTGCAGCTAAAATCTAACTAATCTAAAATTGAGTTACCTACAAAATCTAAATTCTTAAATGACTAACAGATGCAAGTAGTAGGAAAAAAAAAAAGATCAAACAATTTCTTTCAGAAAAAATCATGCAGCCAAAATGTCTCATTCAGATAAACATCTTATCCTGACCTCAGCCTGTTTAATCTCTCGCTCCCTCCATCCTGTTAGACTGTAATCACATCAGTCCTAACACAGCCCATGCCCTTGGTTGTCACCTCTGCCGTCCTCTCTCACCCTCTTCTGTGTGGCCTTACATTGCCTCACCTCGGCCCCATCACAATTTAATTTTACAGCGGCATCCGTGTCTAATCCGCTCTCATACTCTCAGAATGCAGCGTAAGATAGAGAGAGCATCCACAGCTGCATTCCTTCCTGCCTCTTCTCTTTTAATCCATCGCTCCTAAAATAAACACATTTGACGGTCTCCTGATATTCCTCCTGACCTCATGTTACTGACAATGTAGACCCATAATTTCATACATTTTTTTCGCTTGAATACCAATGAGGGATTAAATACTTTTCTTTTTTTTTTTTTGTTCCAATCATCAGTGTTTGTATAACATTACAATGTAGCGCTGAAAATCCTTGTTTATATTTATTTAACGTGACATCAGTATTAAATTACCTTTTCCTTCCATCTGTCTATTCTGTTGTCTTCAAGGCTGCACCCTTTTCCTGTACGAGTCAGACTGTCGTTCGGGTATCGACCATAACAGCGTTCCTAAACACGCGCTGTGGGTGGAGAACAGCATCGTTCAGGCCGTACCTGAACACCCCAAGAAAGACTTTGTCTTCTGCCTCAGCAACTCGGTGGGAGACGCGTTCCTCTTCCAGGTGAGAGAGACGCTGGTGTTTAAAACATCCATGTCACATAACAGTTGTGTTCATTTCAAAACAAAGGTGCATGGGAAGTATTTTGCTCAAGGAAACAAGTAAGGCTGAAACAATAGTAGTAATTCATAGTCTAATAGATCATTTGGGTTCAGAGATTTTTAATTATTTCATTGTGTTTTGGGACTAAATGAAGTCAGCAGATCACCAAGAGAGACAAAAATGGATAGGAATACATAATTTCTCTTGGGGATTTGTTTGTTTGTGTGTGTGTGTGTGTGTGTGTGTGTGCGTGTGGCACAAGTACATGACATTTAGCCGTGTGTGGGAGATAAGCCAGTCCTGTGTCCATGTGTTTGTTTTATGTCTGACATGTTTAAAGGCCACACTGTCATACTGTGACAGTGATCCACCACAGTGACCATTGTGTAATATTAAAATGTGTCTATTTGTATTCACGGCAGCTGTCCACAGTGACATTCAATCAATGAATGGGAAGATAAGTAATAAAATGATGATGAGATTATAGTGACCAGCTTCTCTCAGAGGCTAATAACGGGACTTCAATTCTTTTCGCTGTCAATTTCTTAATTTGTTTCGCCCACCGTTGTGACCTGTTGTCTTAAGATCTTCAACTTATTTCTATTGTTATTTTTTTCATCCTCTATCAGACGTCAGGTCAGACAGAACTGGAGAACTGGATCACGGCGATCCACTCTGCATGCGCCGCTGCTCTCGCTCGGCAGCACCACAGAGAGGACACGGTGCGGCTGCTGCGAACCGAGATCCGCAAGCTGGAGCAGAAGATAGACATGGACGAGAAGATGAAGAAGATGGGAGACATGCAGCTGTCCACCGTCACCGACGGCAAGAAGAGGAAGACCATACTGGAGCAGGTATGGAGGCGAGCGATTGGTTATGTTGAGCTACTGAAAATAGTCAAATAGTTTAAAGTTAGTTAGTATTAACAGTCAAGATCAAAAAACAGAGGAATACCCACTAAACACAAGATAAAGTCTGAGTGTCATTAAGTTTTTATTATATTATCGCACTGCAAATTAGTCATGCTTTATGTCCATGTGATGCTGACATGAACCAGGTTTGTGATGTCATGTGTTAAGCACCCTTATGAGTGTCTCAAGCTTCCACTCGAGTTAAGAGAAAACAACCAAAGGGGCTTTACAGATGCACATCTTTGTGCCTTTGAACTGCACTGATGATCTCACAAACTGAAGTCTCTGCAATAAATCATCTTTACTGCATGGCATCATCCGGACAAAATGTTCTTAAGGAGCACTGGCACCGACAGATGTTTTCAGATATTCCGACTGGCTCATTGATAAACACGGGCAAGTGCAGCAGAATGCAGAATATTCATAGCACATGTCCAAACTTATGCAGTGCATACATGAGCAGGCAGGTGAACCCGAAACCTCTTGCTAATCCTTTTATATTTAATTGCTGTTTTGAGAGCTGTTTGCAGTCACAGCTGAAATGTCAAAGCTGTTCCTCGGATCAGGTTTGTTCACTTTCGACGCGACATAGCCTATAGCTTTAGTCTTATAACGCTATGCATGTCAGAGCAGCATTGCATGTAAACGTTGAAAGAGAGCTTAAGAACCTGCTCACCAACAAAAGGCCTCCTTGTGCGAGCCTATTTGTCTTTGTATGTGTGGGGCACTTGGCTGATGGTCAATCAAAGACTGAAGACCAAAGAGAAATATTACATAAAAAAGCAGCTGGAAGTGGTTAATCTCAATCATGCAGAACACTCTCCACTTCTGAGAAAACACTGGGGTTTTGCCGATTATAAAGGAACATTAATAGAAACATTTGGGATGAAAGGAGTGAAAAAGCTTCAACCTGAGTAGTCAGGTCTGACTTTCAAGATGAGTATCTGGGACCACAGGAATCTACAAAGTGAGTTTACATAAGACAAGCTTGGGATGTCGAATTCAAGACTCAAGGAAAGAGCAGCTGTATTAACGTTGTACTGAGTCCGGGGACAAATAGGTGAAGGCAGGAATCAGTGCAAATTAAGTCTAGGTTGTGTGTTGCATAGTGAGTGTGTGTGTTCATGTGTTCCACCTCCCACGGCCCACCCTGTGATACATTGCACATAGCACAACAGGTCACCGACTGGTGGGGGTTGTGTTGGTGAGTAATACCTCTCCACAGGGGCTTCAGCACTCCCACATCTCACGCTTCCTGAAACGACCGAATAACCATCGAACACGGAGGGATCTTTTATGCATATTTTATCTTTTTTATTTCTCTTTTCTTTATCACTGTTGTGGTCTTCATCACTGGTCATTCCATAGATGAATCTGGACCTAATCAAAAGCAAAGTCTGCTTATGTTACATAATCACCAATCCATCCCTTTCACTGTTTTTCATGTTTCCCTCTGTTAGATCTTCTTGTGGGAGCAGAACTTGGAGCGGTTTCACATGGATCTGTTCCGCTGTCGGTGCTACCTGGCCAGTCTACAAGGCGGCGAGCCCCCAAACCCCAAACGCCTGCTGGGCTTCGCTTCGCGTCCGACCAAGCTGGCCATGGGACGACTGGGCATCTTCTCAGTTTCTTCCTTTCATGCGCTGGTATGATCGCAAATGCCTGTGCACCCACTCACATTCAGGCACGCACGTTTTCAGTACTCATGACTGAGTACTCATTCCAACACTCTCCACAACTTTTACTCCTAAACCTAATCAAAGCATATCAATCCAAAACTCAAACTGTGTCCCACGTGTCTCTACATGTTCCAGTAGGTATTGCCTGAGAGTTTGCCTGTTGCCCACCCTCAATACCAGCCCAGCCAGGAGAGTGGGTGTGTTTCTCTGGCTGTTAGAGTGAGCGTCTTGTCACTTGCACCTACTGAAAGCAAGAATTTCTACTTGCCTGACAAATGTGCAAACTAACAGACACTGTACGTAGCCTTAGGTTAAAACGTATTCCAACTGTACAAGCAAGTAGCAGGCAGGAAAAAGAATGCTAAATGATGAGCTTCACCTAATAGCTGCTGTGTTAGCCTTTCTTAGAAAAATCCTGCACAGCTGACCTGAAGCAGCTTGACCAAAAGATCTTATGTTGTATGTTGGAATCTGCCCAGTCGAAAACGAACCGATTGCAGACAAATATGGGTCGGAGCCGGCTCACATTTTGATTCTCTGAAGCTAGAACACAAGTGTGGCAGTCAGTCTTTGGTCAAGTTAGTTGGCTAATAGTTGGCTATTAGTTGACAACTTACCTCCTGTTCATATTGACACTGGTTGTATTTTTAGGGCCTATTTTCGAAGCCCTGACAATGAAATCTAATAGAAGCAATTTTCCTGTAGAAACAAATACAGAGTGAAACTCACTCCGGCTGTGACATATTGTGTTGGCATTGTTGGGTAACTACAACAGAAAGACAACAAAAACGTTCAGTGGTTTGACTCTATGTTGTAAAACTACACATTTTAATTTATTCTGAGGGGAAGTCATTTTGACTGTTCTCAGTTGTAACTCCCAAGTGAAGAAGTGAAGTTAAAAATTAATGATATGACAATTAAACACCAGCACTAACGTAAACCTAACCCCAACGCAAGTCTAAATGGTCCTCACTTTGAGATGTACACACTGTCCTCACCTCGAAACATTCAGAACATTCCTTTCATACACTGTCCCTCAAAGCCTGACAAGAACATGAACACAGAGCATGCTGACAACTGTCCAATTCTCCTCTACTGGTGCTCACCGCTTCCGCCTGTGGCTAGAGGCCGACTCTTTAGCTTGTCGACGCCTTGAGCGCTGTAAAAATGTACAGAATGAAACACAACCACTGATGGATGATCTGCAGAGCATGCTTGCTGCTGTGTATCACGCAGCTGCATGTGGCTGCTCTTCAAAATATCATCCAGGAAACGAAAGAGGTGGAAGAGGTGGAAACGATATCTCTGGAGGCCGGTTTCATACCAGCAGACCATTGGATATACCAAACGATTACATTCACACATAGACAACATCAGAGGCCGATAGTGTTTTTTTTTTGTGATTGGTGGATCAATACAAACTCTGTTAGTAAGCTACCATCCCTGAGGCACTTTCCCACAAACAGGCTTAACACTCTCTGCTCTGTTGCCCCCCAACCCCACCCCCACCCCCCAACCTTTCCTTCTGCTGCCTATACCCTCACTTCCTTTGTCTGCGTCTCTCTCCTTCTCCTTATCTGCCTTATTTTCTTCCCATCTGTCTTTCTTCACCCCTTTCTTCCTCTGTCTCTCAACCCATCTCTGTTTTTCCCAACTTCTCTCCTGCTGTGTTCATTATCATCCCCTTGTCTCCCAGATATCTATTTATTTATATTATTGAGTTAGACAATACTGATATAAATGGGCACATTTTTGAGGACAATCATACATTTAAAGTAAATTACACTGAAATACAGTAACAAAATTAAGACTAGAACTTCTCTATTTTTTTCTTCCTTTACTTTCTACAATAATTCCATCCATTCATCAGAGTTGTTGTTATCTATGTTCAAAGGAGATGTCGTAGTAAAACAGGCCTCTTGCGTGCAGCTTACATAAGAAGAGTCTTGAAGACAGTTTGACCTATTATGTTTGAAGTGTGTGTGTCTCATGAGCAGTGACAGGTGAGGAGACCAATAAGCACACACCCACATAACCTCAGTATGTGCTTGTGTGTGCACACATACATGTGCATCAAATTATGTATTCATGTACCATATAGTGAGTCAGAGCTGCTCATAGCCCAGCAAGTTCAATGTGAATTAACCCAGAAATGCCAAGAGTGGTTTCTCTGTGCATGTGTAGTAGGTCACTGAGGGAGCTGAGAGGTTGAAAGGGCTCAGTGTGTGACACAACTGTATACTGGGATGCTGAAAATGTGTGATTTTACGTGTCAGTGTGTTTCCATGCTTCTGTGTCTATGAATGCAAGGAATGGCTCGTAGCACAAACGCAGACAGCCACTGCTGTCAGTGTACAGTATACATACATAGTGTCCCAGTCCCCGTAATTTTTCTTAGTGCATTCATTTGAACAGCTGCTCAAGCATTTAATAAGAACAAAGCATAAGAGTGAAATTAGTGTTAAATATCAAAAGAAAGAAAAACTCCCAATGGGGATTAGTTAAAAAGCATTAAAATGCAATTTATCAGTTACATATACATCTATAGATAATATTGCTTTAATGCCTCTCAAATGTTTAATAGATTGTGAAATTGACAAGCTGTGTGGGCAATGCCACGCTGCTCTTTTCTTTTGTAGGTAGCAGGTCATTTAGATATAAAATAGATAAAGCTTAGTAAGACATATAATTTAAGTGAATTGAGAACTAAATTATTACAGTGTATTACCAGTGTGAAGTACTCTTATACTGACTAAATGAGCATGTCGATCAGTTTCTTGAAAAATAACAATTAGGGTAGATTGCACATAGTTAAGGTTCAAATACTGTTTCGATCGATTTCATGTTTTGTGTAATTATCACTGTCACAGGTGTCGGCCCGTACTGAAAGCAGCATCAGGAGGCGAAGCCAGGCCATGCCTCGTACCTTCAGCAAACGCCGAAGCCGTTTCTCCTCCCTCTGGGGGCTGGACACCGCCTCTAAGAGGAAGACCAAGGGACACCCCTCCATTAACCAGGTCTCCATAGTGACACATCCATACTATAAGTGTTTGATTGACTTTTGAATTGGTAAACTTTTAAGATAGTAAGAGTCATGCAGTAATGAGTTCCTTCTGGTTGTAATAACTGCATCATAACTGCTCTGTGCGTGATATATTTGGATGCAGCTCCAATGTGCTGTTCTCTGTGTGGTTGCAGGTATTCGTTGATGGGATGGAGCCTGTGAGGAAGCCTTTGGAGCTCATGTTTGAAGACTCTGCCAGTGAGAAATCTGTAAGCGCTCGGCCATCTGTACTTGACAAAAATACAAGTAGACAATAAAAATGCACCTGTATATTTATGTCCATAATAGAATTTTGTTCTTATGTTGTCTTATTGTGTTTTTATGTTATGCTCACGACTCCCTCAAGAAGACTTATCTTTATCTTTTACTCATCTCAAAACACATACCAAATGGTTAGTGTAACATAAAGTCGGCCTAAACTTGTTTCTGTTTCCACTGCGGTTCTTGTCCTTCCTGCAGCCAAACCAACATGACAAAGTCCACAGCAGATACAGTGAATGTTTATATCTCTACAGTAATAATCTTCCTAAGGCTAAGCACTAAATTCCTCCTCCGTTTCTTAGTTTGGCATTCACTTCACAGACCCAAAGCTCATGTAGCTGTAGGCTAATTCCTTGTCATTGTTTGCCTTTCTCATAAGCCAGTATAAAAATCACTGGGGCATCTGATGAACCTTTGTTCTTGTATAATGGGTTACGGGCTTCTTAAGACCCCGAGGCCAGCAACATCGCTGGATTTTCCACCTCTTTTCACTTAACTGAGATCCTTTTGGTGCTCCGGCTCTTCATTTGGCGGGTTATCTGGGGGGAAGCACAAAATCCATGCACCCTTCCACATCAGTGAGCATTTCTTTGAGGTCATTTTCAAGCTCCTGTTTTAATGTTTTCAGACATCCACTTCTCTCCTCGATGAAGAGTGATTGGAGAGATTAGCGGATTTATGAAAGTTTAAGAGCAACGGAATCTCTTCTTTCAGTGTTATCATAACGGTTCTTGAGTTTATTCATGGAAAATGCAGTTTTCGTCTTCTGCAGCTGTTTCTCTTCCTGCGTCAGTCGACAAATTGTTTGCTTCACATATCTTTGCAGGACAACTTGGGTCTGCAGTCTCTCTGTCTTTGTCAGAAATAATGCCATTATTCTTACTGTATTCTCATTCTCTACTATCTTTTTGGTCTATCAAACACCATTTCCAAATCGGTGTTGACAGATTCCCATTTCTTCTTTTCACTTGCTCCAGGCTATTCCGACTCCATCAGCATCATAGGCCATCGACTGGAGGGATATTTCTGTCTGCTAATCCCTCTGAGACAAATTTGATCTGATATGTTCAGATCATTAGCTTTCTGATGTTTCAACAAATTATGCAAGCATTTGCTACCAAAGGACCTGGCAGTTTCACACCATCTGTGCTCGCTTGTATCTGTCGTATTGACCACATTTTTACAGAAAATTGCAAATAATGAATAATATCTGTAGAAAGAAAACAAGATTATCTAAAGCCACCGTAGGACTGTAGGTTTCCAGTAGAGCCACACACACATACCACAGCCTGATGAATTTATATGAACTGTAAGGGAAAATGTCCAATTACCCATGGGTTGTCGCAAGGACAAGCATGCCAGCTCCATATTTTATGAGAAGTGGTAGAAGGAGGCAGAGACGAGGGAGAGAGGGAATACAGGCCTCTGTCTGAACTCAGCAGATAGGAGCAAACTTAACTAGCACAAACCCACTCAGACTGTGGAGGCCCCCAGTGGCACCATGGGAGATTGATTTCCTTCCACCCACGTCCAACTTCAGCTGGCAGGGTGTGGGATTACAATAAAGAAATTGCACACTGAATGAAGTAAAACACCCCAGTTTGTAGTAAGATAGAGCTGGAAAATGCTGTATCAGTGACAAAGGTTTAGACGATCTCAATGAACATTTCCAGCGAGATTATTTCCAAATGTTTGTATTTGATGGACTTTTCCCAGCTTTAATTCTCTGTTTGTTCGGCGGAAATCCCACTGATGGCAAAAAAAAAAAAGGGGGAATAAGAGAGGAGAGGTTAGTGTACCGCACCCCCCAGCAGAGGCATCCTAGATGGGCCAGGAGGGGAGCCAGATGGTGCTAAGCAGGGCTGGGGAGTTCAGGGAGTTGGGGGAGGTACTAGCTACGGGCCCCCCGGTCTGTTGTCTGACAGAGAAAATATAAGTGAGTGTGTTTCAATATAGCTGTGTGTGTCTGAATTTGGTCTGTGTGTGTGTGTGTGTGTGTGTGTGTGTGTGTGTGTGTGTGTGTGTGTGTGTGTGTGTGTGTGTGTGTGTGTGTGTGTTTGCTTGTGCACACAAAAATGTGCGTTTGCATCTGGTTTGCTCCCTCCGTTTCCTCCTCTGGTTCACTCTGTGTCTAACCAACACGCAGAACCACACACAGGCGCAGATACAGCCAAGCCTAAATTCATTTCAACACGGACCGCCGGGCCAGATTGTTAACTGTCAGCAGATTGTATGGCGTGAATGGAAGACGGGGAGGAGGGAGATGATGGACTGATGTACAGATAGAGGGGAAGGGGCAGCAGAAGGAGAAGTAATGATTAGTGGGGTTGGGGGGTGCGTGTGTGTGTGTGGAGCGACAGAGGAATGAAAGGATAAATGCGGATACTGTTACTTGATAGGAGGTGATAAGGTATCAGTGACAGACAGTGTGAGGTCGAATAGAAGAGGCGAGCGAGAGAGGAGGAGAGAGGCTGACATGGTTGCCAGATTGTCGGAGGTCAGACTGACGGGCTTAAAGGTTACAGACTACGCTTTGAACAGAATGCACACGCACATGCATGAAGATACAAGTGCACACACATATGTAGCACATGACCACACAGAGAGGCAATTGTATCAAGAGACTCTCATCAACACAGATGAATTAGATTTTGTAATCAGATCTCCTGCTGCTTTCAGGCCACCGCTGCTCTCTGTCATATTAGTCTCATAAGTCCAAGCAAATCTGGTTTCTTCTGAAAGCAAGAAGATAAATAATGATGAATTGGGGGGAATCACTGCACAATTTTAGCTGTGGATAATAGAATATCTTTTTTTCTCTGAGCACAAAGGCTACTCAGAGATGCACAAACCCTTAATGCGTATGTATGTGTGTGTGTGTTGTATTTGCAGAAGGAGAGAGAGAGCTCTGTGAAAAGTCTTCCTCAGCAGAACGTAGACACCGACATTTGGGTCCCCGATTACCTGACTCCGTCCTGGGTGTGTCTGCCGAACAATCAGCCCGTCCTGGCCATCATACAGCCTGGGGAGACAGCGCTGGAAGTCCTGAGCGCCATCTGCAAGGTGGGCCATTATTGACAAATGTTATATTACTGGAGACTATTTATTAGCCACAAGTCTGTTTTAGTAAGGTTGAAGCACACGCTGTACAATACATTGTGTGTAAGTGTGATAATAACAGACCAAACATTATTCACTTGTGACAAGTGATATACAGTTTGCCAAGCTCTCACACACACACATATAGACACACATAAAACTGGTAACAGTGGAGCTGCTAAGCATGCAAATACTTCATCTTAACAGGTCTGTCAATCATTGAGGAATGAGTTTCATAACATTGCACACAGGTCCGCTGAGGGGGGTTTTCGAATACTATAAATGGTTACATAAGGATAATGACATCCTACCATGTACAATCTGTTGACAGCTGGAGACAGGTAAATATGTAGGAGTCAACTTTTTAAGATTCAGTGCACGGAAACAGGAAAACAACTACATAATAATTAGATGCACAGGTGAATATGTGACTCTGAGAATACCTGAGATGTAAGACTGTGATTGGTATTCCTAGGAAGACAGGCGAGTGAATGTGGAGATGTCGCCCGTGCTCTTAGACCGAGTGCGTCACAGATCTTTGCTTAGTAATTTTCTAAACCTTACAACATACACTACATATTACTGTCACACATAGTCTTGTCAATTTTTGCTCTACCTCATCTCCCTTCATCTCCCTTCATCTCCTCTTTTCTCTAATTGGTCTCAGACAGAGACGCACTAGAATAATAATGCCTAATGATACGTATACGTTCCACTTAAGGGTCTGCTGAAAAACACGTAAAGCTGATTGCGTGGGCGTTCGTCTGCACGCATGTCATAAACATGTCACAAGGAATTGGAGCATCTAATTCACGACCCCTGTGTGATACATTTTCGCAGATAGATGTGGATTACATACATGATTGGATACATACATGTCTGTGTCCCTTTGTCAGTGGATGTCATGAGCTATAGAGAGTGTGTTAACGATAAAGGAAATTGTATTTTGATAGCGTAGAGTTTAAAATATGACTGTCATAGAATCACAGGGAGAATAAATCATACGTTAAGAGTTTAATGGCAGTAATTAGAGTGATTATGTCTCTCCTATTTTGGAAAGCAGCATGCCAACTTCAGCAGTTTCCTCCATTTAAATATATATTTCTCCTCATTTGCTTCATGTCTTGTTACCTACAGACGCACAAGATAGACCCATCCAGCCACTACCTGCGTTTGAAAGTGTGGGTTGAAAACCAGATGCTCTTCTTCGTTCCCAAACTTGAAGACGACATCTCCGATCTGGTGAGGAAACACACACTGAAGGACTGTGATAATAATTGTAATGTAATGGAGTATATATCCCAATTTTGGAGTCTGGACAACCATGAAGCTATAGTATTTCCTGACAACGCCGATCTCATTAAATCAGAGATCTGCACTACAGTTGTGTGTCTTTTAAAGTTTTCAGTTTTTCAGTCTTAGCTGAGACACAATGTCCCATTTGGATTTTGGGGTCTTCACCTTATTATTATTCATTTCTGTCTCATTTCTTGAAGATATGGTTGCAAGCTTGTGCATGTTTTATGACTTGGTTGCAGATTTCATTTGCAATGCATACAAAATTCCCAGGATGCACAAGAAGCACCATAGCATATACTATAAATTATGCAAAAATAATCTCCTAACTCTATTGTGTGCTTTATGAACTGTACACATCTGTGTTTGTGTCTGTCTTCTTTTCTTTTTAACTATTCATATAGACAATCGCTCATTGAGAAAGACCTCACCTCCACTTTAATCAGCCACTGTAAACCCCAAAACGAATTCTCTGTGTGACGGTGCTTTGTAGGTGATACACTGAACTCTGTCTCAAAGCACAATCATTGTATAACTCGCTATTTTCCTCAAGAGCTCTTTTATCTTGCTGCTTTGATCAGTGACTCTTGTCACCCTCTTTCATCCTTAGTCTATGATATTACATTATTATTTCTCCACAGTGTAGCACGTTGCACACTACAGACTTCTGTTCCTGTCTGTTGCTTCATACACACAGCTGTGTCTGTGCTCTCGCTCACCGTGGGGTCAAACCCTCGTTGGAGCACCCACTCACTTTACAGACTTGACCTGGATTTTGACCCCACAACCTTGAAATGCAATTGCTCTGTTAAGGAGCCTGAATAATACATGAATCTATCCATTCTTTATTAAGAGCTAAGACCTTGACCTTCTTTGTCCAACAACACTGCTCTCCCTCCATTTTTTGACAATTAAATATGAATTTCTTGTGTTTGCAGCTCTACAAAGAGATTGAGATCTGCCCCAAAGTGACCAAGGTGATCCAGTTTGACAACACCGAGTCCTGCACCATCGGATATGGTACGCTTGTCTCTGACAATAGCCCTTTTTGAACTAGATAGACTCGGCCCCTGTCATACTCTTAAATTGTGTATCAAACTGATTTCGCAGTGGACTTCATTGAGTCATGCTTTGTTAATGACTGAAGGGGGATGACCCACTGTGAGTGCATTTTGTCTTAAGTGGATCTAATCGCTCAGTAGTTATGCTGCAGCAGTGCACACTGTCAAATGTCAACATTTCAAAGAGGACTGAAAGAATTAACGAGTGACTCTCCTTTCGTGTCTAATTATCTGTGTCCGTAGGTTTTTCTGTGGCTGTTATAGATGAGGATGGAACGCAGCAGTTGCATATTACCGAAGTGAAAGCGGGGGGACTGGCTGCAGCTAAAGGTACATATTTCTTTTTTGATAACATGCAGAACATGAAGTGTGTGATGTATTGTACATTCAGTTGATATTCATATCATACATAGAAGACAAAACAAACAAAACAACACAAAAATCCAGTACAGTTACCGCAGTTGAATCTGAGTGCAGTAATAACAGGGGGCATGTAAACAGTATGTGAAAGCTGGGTACATACAGTATTTCTTACTCGACTTGACATTGCACACATAACACACAAACACCTGACCTGACAAACGTCTGATCCCACATGACGTCGCATGAGCCAGCACAGCTAGATTTCTTTTGTTTGAGAGAGAAAAGATGAAGAAAAAGAAAACAGACACCTTGTCTAGTAAGTAGTTTTTTTTGCAGGTGTAGGTCAAAAGCTGCACACTCATAAGACTGGTGGAGTCTTTTTATTTTAAAATCTATGGATCAACATATCGACCCCAGCTTCTCCTTTTTCAGGATTTACAAGGCAATCAGCAACAACTTAGAAATGCAGTCCACGGAGAGCTCTTTCGCAACCAGTAAAGGCCTCTAACATCAGGAGGTCAACATGATATGAACCAACTACAAAACTGCAAAATAAAAAAGCAAAGTGAAAATCTAAAGTAGAAAAATATCTGGGTGCTTGTATCATTATGTTTAAAAAGACTTTTATAGTCTTGTGTAGTCTGTATAGTCTGATGATCACTGGCTTTTATAAAATTGTGAATTGATTTATTATTTTCCTGAGAGCTAAAAAGAAAAACGGCATTCCTTTGTCTGCATCTGACCTCTGTTTGAGAGGTGCAGAGATCAGCGCCCATTCACTGGTCCCCTATTTTTTAACAGAGCGAGAGAGAACTAATGGGTTTGAGAAACACACGGCGGCTCTGTAGATACAACACTAATGTATAGAAAATAACATACCCCATTATTGTGCCCTAGGGTCAGACCAAGGTTACTCAAGTGTGAGATTACGTCCTCCAGTGTATTAGCAATCTAAAAGCTGCTAGTTTAGCAGGCTGCTAGCAGCCAGAGGGCAAGACTGTAACTACTCTCCACCTCTATAGGCGAGCGGAGATGGAAAAAGCTTGTGGCATCCAGACAACGCAATGCATCTTTTTGGAATATCACACTATATATTTTTGCTGAATCACAGAATTAGATATGTCAGGCACGACATTAGTAGGTCCAAGTGTGCTACTGGGATGAACCTGTGTGTGCGTGCACGTGTTTTACTAAGAGAGAGGAGAATGAATGGGGAGTGAAAGAGATCACGCTTCGATTTCTGCAGGGTTTATGCAGAAACCAGGCCAGCGCTGGACAAGGAGCCCCAAAGGGTCTTTTCTCAATCTCTTTTTTCTCTTTCTCACTGTAGTCCCTTATCCCCCCCCCCCCCCCCCCCCCCACGCAAGCGCGCACACACACACACACACACACATGCACACACAGTCATACACACACAGTCATACACACACAGCAGTATATGGCCAGAGGGGTTATCTCTCTCTCTGTCCAATAAAGACTCTGCTACAGCTGACATTTCACATCCCAGACAACTAGGTCATAACTGTGGGCTATATGTGTGCCTTGTGTATGTGCCTGCATGTGTCTGTTTATAGCAGTGCATTATGAAAGCCCTATCATAGAGTGTCTGCTGTTTCTACTACAGTAGACGATATATAAAATGAGGCTAAAGTCAGAAGACAGGATAACAAGCAAATATGTGCTCATGTGTGACTGTGTTAACAGGACCAAAGCCCTTTTGTCTTACTTAATTCTGAGACTGCCGTCAGATATCCTAAACAGCTGTCACAGCCAATCAGGTTTATTAGGTGAGGTTGCCTGCTAATTGGTCGGCTGATTGAGTGCTAATTCTCAATTAACGGAACTGGGCACAGGTGGCCGAAGGAAGGGGCTAGAGAGAAAAAGCCTCAATCTGAATCCCCGTTCTAGCGAAGTGTGTGGTTTCTTTTCCGTATATAGTGCTTACATACTAGACTATATACACGATGACAGGACGGGAACAGACATGCATTGCACCCTCCTTCTTAAATACATCCAGTCTTGTTAAATCAGTATTAGCCTCAAGCAAACGAACGTGGAAGGATGAATCTTTAATGTATTGGAACGTATTAAAGTCCCAACAGGATGAGCCACAGAGCTGCTGTTAAGGGGTATGGCGCTAAAGTTTTGTGTTGATCATTTGTACACATTAGTGCTCTTGAGTTGATGGCCCACAGAAAAAAAGCTCCTCTGTTGGATGGCGCTTTGTTGTTTGGTAATGGCCCGACAGATAATCCTTTCACTTTATTGTTTGTTGCTTTGACTGAGTCAGCCTTTTTCTGTTGCAGTGTATGTGTCTCTGCAAAATTAAGCCACTTTAAAGGATGTAATGTAATTTTTCAGCCTTTAAGGAGCCACTTGCACAAGGTGAATTTCACATTGTTTTGTCTTTTCATTACCTGCCAGGTTTGAAAGCAGGGGATGAGATCCTGTTGCTGAATGGTAAACCTGCATCTGCCCTCCAAATGGATGATATGAGGGCTGCCTTTGTAAACCAAGCGCTGACCGTGAGCATCAGCACCCTGCCCCAGCTGGACCCTCGGGTGCTGTGCTCCCAGCCACGGCGGCGCTCCGATGCAGAGCAGGACCCAGCCACAGACATCTTCTCCCAGAGCCAGGGTAAAGCTTCCTGTTCTATAAGTTGTTGTTCATATTTAGCCTTGAACAATGTCCAGTTCCACTACACGATGTATACAAACAGTGTCCTCTAGTGACAAATCTTTGTTAGTTTCAAGTTGTGACTTAGAATTTGTTGAGGGCCATCAAAAGAATGGAGAGTAAATTTGTCCTACAACTTAATCCAGGACACAGAGTTAAAATCAGATGATTATTATCCATACTGCTGCATATTGGAAACATAGTTGGTGGAGTCTCTGGAGGGGGTAAAAAAAAAAACAACTACATTTTTAGATTGGGAATCTGAAATTGCACAGTGCTCCGTCTTTGTCCTTTTTGGTTTTTATTCATGTTTCTCATTTTGTATGATCATGCACCCTCCAAACCCTTGAGTTTGTGTGGCGAGAAAAGGGAGAATACAGTTCCTGATGTGTCTTTTTAAGCAGAGGGTGAATAGGGTGATGTGCTAATT
The DNA here is from genome assembly GCF_021018895.1 of Seriola aureovittata. Classification (NCBI taxonomy): domain Eukaryota; kingdom Metazoa; phylum Chordata; class Actinopteri; order Carangiformes; family Carangidae; genus Seriola; species Seriola aureovittata. Next base: position 6,496,266 of record NC_079378.1, on the reverse strand, counting down.
ATGCATGGATGCTGTCTGATAACTAACCTGCAGGCAGCCGCCAGCTTTCCTCTGACCTGCCCTTTTTTTTTTTAATCTGTGCAAGGGCACCATTTGTATTCATTTTATAAATTGGGGCTTGCAGTGCACCGGCTGACAAGCTGGCATTGTTTATACAGGGACTATGAATATTAATATGAATCCTTCAGTGGTGTGGAGCTGTCATTGTGTAGGATATGCCATACGCCAAGGGTCAGACAGGGAGTAAAAACACTTCAGCAGACAGATGGAGGTTATCGATGATATCATGCTTAAGAGGGGACAGTGTACACAGGAGGCCTTTCAACATAGGGAAGACAATAAACTGGATGTGGAGGGAATAATAAACAATTTGACTATACAATCATATCATAATAACAAAACACTAAGGATATAAGGGTGTTTTTATTACTGTCACTATTTCCATGACTTAAAACAAACACATGTCTATATTATGGATATCATAGTGTCTAGAGAATCACACAAACTGGAGCAGGTTGGATGTAGATTTGTAACTGAGTATTGGGGAGAGATTCCTGATGTTTAGTACACACAGCATACTGTATACTGTATGTACACTTGCTCCCTTGTTAGCTCTGTCCTTTGTCCCTGTAGAAGACATCCTGGATGAGGTGTCAGGGTTGACAGTGGAGAGCCCAGATGAGAGTTTGGAGGAAGGGCCTCGGCTGACCCCGCAGAGCCCCGGAGATCCTCAGGAAGACAAAACCTGCACAGGGACTGGACAGAAGGTAGGATATGGCACGTAAAGGCACAACATATGTATACAGACTACGCCAGACATACCGACACATTCATACAATGCAACAGAGCAGGGGATCAGCAGTCTGGTCGCACAAAGGTTGGGGTATCGCACACACCCTGTCCGATGTATTGTTGCAGACAGAAACTGGCAGCTTTGGTATTTGTTGGTGTGTGACTGGTCAGAGAGACACCTGTGGCGCAGTGCCGGCGTTTGAAGTGGCTCAGTGGCTGCATTGTTGTGTTGCCACCTCACTTGTTACTGGCAGTGTGGGTTCACTTCTGATCTCGGATCTGTCAGAAAAGGAAACGCTGATACAGCTTATCAACAATCCCGTACATTCTGGATGTATGTTTAAATGAATGCAGAGAGTCCATGTGTTTGTGTGTTATGTTTGTGTGTAAGATGTAGGCGAAAACATACTGCCTTTGAACTCCAAGTCCAACTAACTCATGCAGTACGTTTGTAATGTCTGTCGAATCCTATAACATACTGTATTTGAACCTCATCATATTCTTACTTTAATAACAGATTCGTTTTGATACATTGCTGACAACATTGCATGACTGTGGTGCGTTCAATAGCCATAGTGTGTGAACCTGTCAGTCGTAGCACATGAACAGATGTGTGCGCTGGATGTGTGAGCGCTCTGGAGCACAGAGACGACACACAGACCGACAGGTGAGTGAAAGAGTGAGTGAACAGCATCATTTTTCTAATTAAGATTATGTCTGGTCTGATCAGGGTTGGCGCAGTGATTGCTGGGACACGCCGCGCGCCAGCCGGTCTCCCTTGGTTACGGTTGTCACTTCCATTACCATGGCGATTGTCTGATAACCAGTAACCACCGGAAACATTTTTTCTTTTTTTCCTTTTTTTTTTTTTGTACCTCTCTGTCGATAGCCAGACGTGAACAAAAGATGAGGAAAGGGAAGGGGCAGCGCTGTGTTCTCTCTTTTGATATGTGTCAGTGAGCTTCAGTTTCGAGGGAGAACTAATGTGCGAGGTCAGAGCCGGCTCTGGTCTAGACTCCATCCTGTTGGACAGTGGTGGTTCTGTGACTCCAATGTGCCATTATTAGTTGGAAGGAAAGTATGAGAAGATGAGAGAAGCACCGACGGATCGGGTTGCCAGGATGTGCTGGATAGCGATGAGAGGCCTGCTTAAGTCTGTTTCAGTGCACAAGATGTGAGGGGGAGGAGGGAAACCATTTTAAACTTTACAAAACAGTTTGGACTTCAGCACAGTCAGCACAAAATGAACACCATGTTTGTTCATCAGCCAGTAGACTAGCTGATGAGGTGTAGATCCCACATCTGAAATCATACAGTCCCTTTGGAGACACAATAACGACAAGAAGGTTGCTTACCCTTGTCAGTAATGTTGTCCCTTGGCGATTAATGCTTAGCTTGTGCTTTTTGGGTTATTATCAGAGGCTGCTTCATGTAAATATAGAAGGAAAAACAAAGCCCTGCAAGTGAGGCGATATAGGCAAAAACAGAAGCTCTGTAAGTCTATGATCTTCATCTCACCTTTCAGTCTCACGCCCCCTACTCCAGTCTAACATGTGCTGTCTGATTTCTGTCCTAATTTCCATCTGCTGTCTGTTTTCGCCTCCTTTATTCATCCTCCGTTTTCTCTACCCCTGTTTTTCCTTTGGTTTTTTGGGATTTATTGCCATATATTTTGTCTCCATGGTTCAGAGCAACAATGTGACCACGTCCTCAGACGCGACAGCTCAGTGTTTTTCCTCTTTGTCCTTTCCGATCATCCTGTCTCCTTATCTGCCGTCCTTTGTTTTGGATGCTTTTTTCTTTTTCTTTTTTCATGTCCTTCCAGTTTCCTTCTGACTTCCTGTCCTTCCTTACCCTCCTCCTCACTAACCCCCTGCTGTTCATTATCATAAACAACATGAGGCTGCTGTTGGCTCTCAAACTGTTTCTGCTCCTTTAGCTCTCCGGTCGGCTATGAGCCCCGACCTGAGCGTGAAGCACTTGGAAGCTTCCTCTGTCAACAAAGACAATCCAAACTTGCCACAGAATCCCAGGGAGCTTCCAAAACCATGTAATTTCTGTTTTAAAAAAAATGTAAAAAACCTTTTTTCCCCCCTCCATGTTGATTACGCCTTTGTTTCCCTCGCTCTCCTCATTGGAAAGAAGCGTTGAGGATCACGTCTTACCTCATTTCACCCGGAGCCTGCGGTTACACGTGGCAAGACTGAGGAAAAAGAGGAAAAGTGGGACAATTTTAATTATCCCCACATTCTAATTACTTCATTCTCCAGTGTTTCACATCATTTAGTGGAGATAAATGAGTGTCTGGCTAGCCGGAGGAAACAGGGAGGTTCATTATTTTAGACAAAGCACAGAGCCACCTCCTCAATATGATAAACCAACCAGAGAATAAAACAATGATTGCTCAGGATAAAACAGCGATAATAGAGATGACTGTGATTGCTAGTGTTCTCCGAGGTGTAGTCAGCATCACTGACTAGTGCTTGTTATAATTTACAAACCTCTATCAGTTTGGCTTAGGGGCATTTGAAATGGAAAATACATTATTCAGTATCTGAAGGGTGGTCGTGGGGGGGCAGTTTTCATCAAGGTTTGTTTTGATTGACTCCTGATGGTGTTATTCTGGTTAAATAGCTCTTTGCGTTCAATGTAGTTAAATTAAATGCATGTATTGTTTAATGCAGTTACTGACTACTAAGAGTCGATAAATAAAAAGTGCTGTATATCTTTAGCCTTAAAATAATCATCTTTAAATGACAAGGCTTAAACAGGCCTTACAGCTTTGTCCCAGTTGTTGCTGTAATTTTACAGTCTTCCACTGGAGGGAGCTCTGTGCTGATTAATGAAGCCAGCAACACAACAATAATGTGTCTAATACTAAGCATGCAGCCAACAACCGATCTGTTTCAAACTTAATCAACTATCATTTTCAGTACTGATTGGAATATTTCATTACTCAATCATTTCTTGATTGTATTCCTTGTGTAATCTATGATAATATGATACAGATTAAACACACAAGACTGAATCTTCTTCTGTCCTGTTATTAAGTAGTAACCAGTCCTTTTAAGGAAAGAAAGAAAAATGCCTTGCACTTGACATCCGCTTTATCCTCATAACTTCCCGGAGTTGTAGGAAGAAGCTTGGAGTCCACAACTCGGCTGCTTCAGAGTCTAAATGTTCAAACATAGATTTGTGAACACTGATGTCATAACATCATCATCCTTTCAATTCAGATTAAATGATTAAAGTCGCTCTCGCTGGCCTGCTCCCTCTGTCATGACGTATATCCCATCATTCCTCATAGGGATTTATGGATTTGCATGTTTCCCTCATTTCAGATGAAACTGAACTTTAAGACTCTCCCCTCCCCTCCCTTCCTGTCCCCTTCCCTCCCCCCCTCTGTGATCGCTGACATGGACAAGTACATGCCTGTTCTTTCTAAGAAACAATGTCCAAGGTGGGATTAGAGGCATGCCTTCAAAAGTGCTGTACTTGTGTATTCCTATTACATGTGTCTACTGACAAATGTCATAATGCATGATACCGATGTGTGCATAAACGTGTGTGTGATGTGTTTTCAGTATGCCAAGTATGTGGATATGTGTAATCTCTGTTTATCCTGGCTCTCACTGTGCATGGTTGCAGCTGGTGGGTGTGAGAGCAGGTTTGAGCTTGCCTCCACGCCCCTCCCTCATGCTGCACTTCTCTCCCTCTCTGTTCTGAAGGGCGGGTCGGGGATGTGGTACATTTTGTAAAAAGGTGAGGATTTATTTTCTGGGGTTTAGCAAATGCATGTATTGGACCTACTAGGAAAAAAAAAGGTATTGCTGTCTGGGCTCTCTTTTATTCCGCCTGCCTCTAGTTGTTTGTTTATGTATTCTTTGCTAAGCTGTTAGCTTGTTTTCACACGTCTGAGGTCAGTGTTGTGTACTGTGTGTGTGCGTGTGTTTGCAGTAGGTCAGTGAGTGTGCACATGTGCTCATTTGCTGCTAATTGATTTAGTAATTAACAAAGAAGAAGGTTCCTTTTTTATCAGACTTCATCAGATCATTAAAACCACACTTTGATTTAATAGAAGGTTAAGTATCCTTCTTGAAGATAAAGATCAGTTTTAACTAAGATTTTAATCATAATTAAAAAAAACAAAAAGTATATCAACTGCTATTCATGCTCAGTGGGTGAAGAAAAACCTCAACCCTTTTATATTCAACATCCGTAACATTTTTTATTTTTATCTCTGCTGTCAGATGTGCAAATCAATCGGGATTAAGGCGCGGTCTTACTCCTGAATGGATTACATAACTCCTGTTTCTCAGGAATGACGAGTGTGTAGCAGGTGTGGTATCCACCTGGACTAACAAGGGTCTAGATTGAAGCAATTATGTGATTGAGAAACTTGACACTCTGGTCAGACCTGATTCAAATATCATTTGTAGAATTTACTTCAAGCTGCTTTGATAACCATAATAAGATTATTAGTGTATCAGGGCATTTCTCATTTTGCTCGGTGTGTTTTTAATTCAAATTAGTGTCCAGATTTGTTGCCTTTTAATCTTGGCAATCTTTCTGAAACATTATATTGCACTGTTAGCACAGAGTTAAAGCTTAGGGCATTGCAGAGACTCGTTTTGGAAACATGAGACTGAGCTCAAATACGCAATGATTACCTTTGTGTTATAAGGCTGCTGTCCTCCTCAAGTGTGGTGACATAAGTCTCTCTCAGCTGCGATGAGAGAGAGAGAGAGAGAGAGAGAGGAGAGAGAGAGAGAGAGAGAAGCTAGATGCCTGTTGTCTTTTCCTGTTGGGAGTGTTTGGCTCTCACCACCCACTGCTTCCTCACCTTCCATTCTCCCCTCCTTCCTTTTCTCCTCCCTTCTTTTCTTCCATCTCTCACGAGGATGTGATGTTTGATCTTGTTTTTCTTAATGTTGTATTCTACGCTGCTGCTGCTGCTGCTGCTTTCAAACACCTGGACAGAAGTGAGACAGGCAACAAGGACAGAGACAGAGAGAAGAAGAGAGAGTATAAACGGGGAGTTGACAGAGGAGCAGGCACAGGCAGTCGGGGGGGGGGGTTGAGAGAGAGAGAGAGGGAGAGAGAGACTGATTGGATAGACGCTGTAGGATAAGGTGACATGAGAGCGCTGTTGTTTATTGCAATCTGTTCAATTCAATCTGTGTAATGACCTATTTGTTCAGCAGTGAGTGCAGTGTGAGTGTTAAATAGCAGGCATTTACTTCTCAACTTTAGGTCAGTTTGGGTGGACAAGTTAAAACTCCACACATCCGGCACAGGTCGTAGATTTTTGATAGGAAGGCTAAAAAAAAAAAACGAAGCCTTCAGGCGCCGAGTGGCTCGGAGGAATGGGAGATACCTGGACTGGAAAAAGCTGGACAGGAAACGGACACCTGACCTCTTATTGAACTCTGTTTGACCTGTCGGCATGTCAGCCTTTAGGAGGAGCAGGAACTGCAAGCGCTCGACCGAATCCATCTATGATATGTTACAGCTGGTGAGCCGTGCAGTCTGGTGTGTGTGTGTGTGTGTGTGAGAGAGACTGTGTGAGTATATAATGGCTTGTGTTTTGGATTTGGACCTACAGAGGTCAGTGATTATGTCATGGTACCATGCTGAGGGTAGAGGTTCAGTTCCCAGTGGAGCAACACATTCGAACAATTTCACGTGATTTACATGAACTGCAGCTTTCAGATCTCACCGTATCATATCACTCTGTTTTATATTTGAATGGAATAAAAAACCCAAAAACATTACTTGTTAACCAACCATCACTGTGCTACAAGATTCAGTGCTGCAAAAAAAGAATCTAACAATAGCCTCAGTTGTTTAGATGCAGTTTTTGACACATGTACCAACATTTTCTGTATTAATATGATTGGTTCATTAGGCTAATGTCTCTTCTCTTTGCTGCTTAATTAATGGCGATGGCGAGGCGTTATGCAGCCAATCTTCTCCATTCCATCCCTCTGCCTCCATCTCCCGCTGTCATCTTCCTCTGCTCCATCTGTCACTAATTCCTCTGGCTGTCAAGGGCAAGACCTCGCTTATAAGTGGCAAGACTATTAATGTCGTTGCCCTGTTGTTGTTTTGTGTGTTAAGATATACAGTGGCACGATAACAGTGTTGAGCATTTGATACTTGATATGTTTGAATATTAACCACAAGGTCAATTATACATTATGTGTGTGTCTCTTTAAGTGAGAACAATTTGAGGAGATAATAGATACTTTGAATGTTCCAACATGACTAGCCCTCTGTAAGTGAAGCTCACAATGCAGCATTGATGACTTAGACTTTAGCAAGGAAATGATCAGATAGGTGTATAATTTTATTAGCATTACATTCTGTTTTGGTTTATTGTGTGGTAGCTCTTGTGGTTTCCTTTTAAGGAATGTCAATATCAGCATGTGTGTGTTTGTGTGTCTGTGTGTGTGTGTGCGTGGATCCAGCAGAGTTGCGAAACTGGTTTGAATACCACAATGGAAATTGTGTTTGTCGTTGCTGCAGCTCGACAGGAGACGAGCCGTGGAATCAGCAAAGACAAGCCATGTCTCCAGTTTAACCAGCTGTCTGTAAATCAGTCAGTGGGAACCGCACAAGCAGGCGCAGTGTGTTATCACAGATTACAATTAATGAACACTTTCACTGACCACACACACACACACACACACACACACACACACACACACACACACACACACACACACAGATGAGGGATGTTTGTGTTGAAAAACATCTGCAGAAGTCACTTCTATGAATAACACTGATGACTTCAGGGTTGAATTAGAAGTATTAATCCCATCAAACTAAATGATGGCTGAAAATTGGATTGCTCCTGCTCTTGTGTTTGATGCATCAAGTGCTGCAAGCCAAAATCTGTATATATGAAGAAGAATCTCACTGCAATAATTCACTGTGCCTAGTCTTGTGCTTTTTCAGTGCTGCAGAGTCTGAAATACCTCACAGGAAAAGAAACTCCAAAATGTCTCGCTCTATTGAATCATGTTGCTCCTCATTTCTTCAAATGTTTATTTTGTGAATGACGGTTAAATTCATGGCTCGGATAGTTATGAGTGTTGTAAAGGCGAGGATTGGGTGTGTAGCGTTGGTCTTGACAGGAGTAACATTAAATGAGACATGGAGCATAAATCACCTGCAGTTACTGTTTGGTGTGTGGGCTGAGCTCATTCATTCCACCACATTTAAAGGAGATTCTTTCTTTTTCTCCTAATTTGTCTTTTAATTTTAATCCATTAGTCCTGACTGAGCAAGGAAAGTAAAAAGATATACATCTCTTAGACCTCACACTCCTAGCAACAGCCTGTCTGGACTTGGCCAGCAAACAATCCCATCAAACCACAGATTCACCAATGATGGATGTAAATCAAGAGATGGTGGCTTTTTTATCATAGGAAGTAAATAATGAGGTTGTGTTTGCAGACATAGGAAAGATTAACAATAGTTTTCAGTACTGAAGGAATAATAGGCTGTATTACTCATACTTTAACACATCCTGCCTCTCAATTCTGATGATTCTTCTGTGTCACCTTCTCTCTGTTTTTCTATCTCCGGTGCCTACACACATGTCGTGTTCACCTTCACAGCCTTGGGATGATGAAAGACTATGAAAGATGTGGACAGAACCTTTTTGATCCTCACTATTTATGCTCCTGTGTGGGTTCCAATGTGTAATTCTCAAACTGCTGTTGCACAGCAGTACCTTGGATGATTCCTTTGAGCCTTTTCCAGAAATTGTTGAGCCTCACTTTGAAAAGCCCAGTTTCTTATGAATCTCGACTCATGATCGCTGAATATGCACTGTATGACCTGAACTAATATTGGTCTGTGCAGCCAGAGAGAGTTGGAGGAGAAGAGCCCCTATTCAATTTTTTTTTTTTTTTTTACATTAGGCTTTCGACCAGTTTGCCTTGGCAGGTCTGCTCATGCTTGGTATTTTTGATACCAGAGGTGTAGGTGGGTGTTGTTATGGCAGGTTTTGCAAGAATGTACTGTATTTATTGTTGGTGGTGCATATTTTCCAGTTTGTAGTATGAGCAGTATAAGTGTGTGTGTGTGCGCAATATCCTTGTTTTGCATTTTACTCATCTGCACAAACCTACATCTAATAAATGATTTTTATCAAGGAGCTTGTCTGTTATTCTTACAGTAGCTCTTCAGAGGACAGATACTTTTTAACATGTCAAAAACACGCTAATAGCAGCAGCCTTCACCGGCATAAAATGATTCCTAAAAATGTGTTCAATATGACATTTCCTGTTTCTTTTTGTCTCTGTCTGTTCAGAGCACGGAGCAGGTCACTGCTTTCTGCCGCAGTCTCCATGACATGAATCCCCTGGAGTGCCCTATGTCATGCTCCTCATCGTCATCTTCATCATCCCTCTCGCCGAGCCCCGTGTCAGCTTTGCCGCCCACAGCAGGAACTGCCACTCAGAGGCAGCTCTCCCACGCGGACAAGCTTCGCAAGGTCATCAATGAACTTGTAGACACAGAGAAGACTTACGTCAAAGTGAGTACAAACTCTCTGCAGGGTTTGATTTATAGAAGGCAATCCTTTAATTGATACCTACTGAGTCAGCCGTGCGTGTACGTATCTGTTGGATGATAATGGACGCACAATTGCACACAAACTGTTCCAGTAAAACCACACTCAGCTATTGTTGTTGGGTTTGTCATAATCATCGTAACAGCTATGCAGAATGTCGACATGCTTTTCCTGTCATGGACTGATATGTTCGTACCTGTTCGAGCTGATTTTCTTTCTGTGATGTAAAATTCTCAGTAATCACCCCACATTAACCAGCCTTCACATCAAGAGAAGCCCCGACATGCCCTGCCTCATTCCTTCTTGAACCTCTCATCACAGCTGTTGTTCATCTTCCTTGTCTTTTTTTCAGGACCTGAGCTGCCTGATAGAATGCTACTTGACACCTTTGCAGAAGGAGAGCTTCCTCACACAGGATGAGGTACTTTCCACATGATCTATATAATCTGAGAATAAAAAAAAAAAAAATTGTATTTGAATTGTTGTAGATATACATAACCCAAGCATTGAGAATGCTCTTAAGGTAATAGCAGTGTCAGAATGATGCTCCGTGTTTGTTGCAGCTGGACGTTTTGTTCGGTAACCTCGCGGAGATGGTGGAGTTCCAGGTGGAGTTTCTCCGGACACTGGAAGATGGAATCAGACTGGTGCCAGATCTGGACAGACTGGAAAGGGTGGAGCAATTTAAGGTAAAGGAAGGTCGATTCCTTGAACTACACTCATCATTATTTACTTACTTCCACTAGGTGTTTAGGATCTGTGTAGAAGTGGCTTTTACTTGATATTTCCCAATATATGGCTTATGGTTTTATTTCAGTTGTGCAGACATGTGTTTGCTCTGACTTCTTCTGTCCAGGGTCGGCAGTAAAAATGATGAATTTCCCCATATTCACATTTCCCTCACTGCTTTGGCCCACCCAAACAAAACACTTTATTCACTTTGACTCTAAATGGATCAAACATGATTGAGACATTTTCTTATTTGCCCAACTGCTACACAAAAATCAAATTCCCTCGATTGAAAGCAAAGAGGCTGCGGTTGCGATAGCTTGACAATCTCATCTGTCTCCACAGAAAGTGCTGTTCTCCCTGGGTGGTTCATTTCTGTATTATGCCGATCGCTTCAAGATCTACAGCGCCTTCTGCGCCAGTCACACCAAGGTGCCAAAGGTCCTGGCTAAAGGTAAAAACATGCAGACTCTCTTGACTGGCATCAAGCAAGCAGCCAACATAGTTTATTGCTCTGTGCTGTCAGTGGCATTTGATAGCTAAGGGGCAAGTGTAGTAGAGGAAGCATGTTGTTTTTAGTCATATGCCTTGCAGTGCAGAAGACAAGCTGCAACTGGAATCAGCACATGATGAGGCAGCGTGTGTGATCGTGCTGTCCAGAGACATTTGAAAGTACAGTAGAGCGCTGCATTTTTTTTTTTTTCGTTTGATAGTTTTTATCTTCTGTGCAGGAGCAGTGGCTTATCTTTCTGTTGCAGTTGTCTGTATTTCCTTGCACCACTGTAGAGAAAGAATGAAAACTCAGATTTCTGCCCCTCCAGCAAAGACCGACCCAGATTTCAAGGCTTTCCTGGCTGAGAGAAACCCCAGACAGCAACATTCATCCACTCTGGAGTCTTACCTAATCAAACCCATCCAGAGGGTCCTGAAGTACCCGCTGCTGCTGAAGGAGCTCTATTCTCTCACTGACCCGGACAGTGAGGAACACTACCACCTGGATGGTAAGTCTTTAAAAATTGTGGAACTAATAATTACCAAGGATACAAGAACCTGTGGTTGCTATGATTTGGAGATGATGAGTGTTTGTCCCATTCAGTTGCAATGAAGGCCATGAACAAGGTTGCGAGTCACATCAACGAGATGCAAAAGCTTCACGAGGAGTACGGAGCTGTTTTCGACCAGCTCATCAATGAACAGACCGCAGACAAAAAAGAGGTGAATATGTTTGTTCAAGGTGATCCATCGCGAATCCAATAAACTATCCACTGACTAAAATGAACATTTTGCAATCTGTTTTATTGCTTCTCTTCCTCTCAGGTGGCTGACCTCTCAATGGGGGATCTTTTGCTACATTCTACAGTGGTGTGGATCAACCCGCCAGCCTCACTGGTCAAGAGCAAAAAGGACCCAGATTTGGCTGCTTTTGGTAAAGATGAATGTGTTTTCAGATTAATTTAGTGGAACTGATTCTGGCTTTTATTGGCTTCCTTTATACAGACATTTCTTTTAGATTGGATTGTACATTCACACCAGTCTTTATTCACAAATGTTAAATTGAATTTTCTAAATGAACATAGCTACATCCACTCCCAATCACATTCAGCGGCCTTGGAGTATATCCTAATATAGTGATAAACCTTACCTAAGCTTCTTAAAGGTAGAATTAATTGCTTTGCTGTTGGGTTTGGTTGCATTCTAGCTGATATTGTCAACTCCATCTCCACAGACATTTCTCAATGTCAGTGTTTGTCAGTATGAATATTTGTTTGTGAAATGCTTTTTTCTATGCACAGAATTGATCAAAATGTTTATGTAGCTTTGAAAAATCCTGTCACATCTGCAGGATTTTAGATGGACACATGATCTGTAAAGCACTAAAGCGGTGTGGGATGTTTTTGTCATCGTTAGATGAGTAAACAAATATTTTTTTATACGATTTCCCGTAGATATGCAGTGACACTTTTCTCAGCAGTTCTTCTGTGTGCTTGAAATTTCTGTGCTCTAAATAAACTATATAAGCAAATCTTGACACTTCCTGGCACACGGTACTTAGCTGCATCTCGCACAATGCTGTCATGCATAGTGTGATGCTGGGTGCTATTTTAGAAGGAGAAGAAATGGACGAGGTAAAAGGAAAACCCAGTCGGGCATATTACATAAGGAGCATGCAGCATGCCATCCTCACACTGATGGGATCAAATGAAATTCTCACACACTCAGAAGTGCCCTCTGTCGCCAACATTTCACTCGGCTCAGACATTTTTGGCAATAAATATTACATCCACATGGTGTGGGAGTTCCCGGACAAGGTGATCATGAGGGAACATGGTTGCTTTGTGCATGCGATGTCGTGACTTTGGTCCATTTTCGTCTTTTGTCCTGCCAGTAGTTTGGGTTCTATTTTTCCTGGAAAGGCTGTAACTAAAAGCATCCATTGACGTGCTGCACTAAGCTGTCACTGCTGTTAATTTTGGTCATGAAATGTCTTTTTGATATATGCGATAAAAGAATGCAGACCCTCCTAATGGTTTCTTTCATTTCCCTCTTCATCTCTCCCTTGCCCTCCATTTAGTGTTCAAAACGGCAGTTGTATTTGTCTACAAAGACTGCTCCAAGCACAGGAAAAAAATGGTAAGTTCTATTTTTCTCATTTTCTGCTGATTAATTCCAGTGTGACACGCACTTTGTTGGAGGGTGTACTGTGCAGATTTGGGAATGTTTCCTTTTGAAATGCTTTTTTTTTTTTTTTTAACTTGTATAGCACATTGAGACCACAAAGAAATTAAGGTTAATGTTCTGCATCATGGGACAATGGACTGAGTTATTGAATGTGAGGGTAGTTATTGGCAATTAAATAGACCAAAGAGACTTTATATGCTCACTTTACTGTTCCCTTTAGTACAGCACAGTAGATAGGTCTGTTGGTTAAACCGCCCCCTCTCTCATTGCACTCTTGTGCTCTCTGCTGTCAGGTTGATGAACTGCAGCGGTTATATATTCCATATCCATCCTGTCTCTTTTTCTTTTTTTCCAGGGTGGATCTCATCGTGCGTCTGTGAGCGACGACAAGGATCCTTTCCGTTTCCGTCACATGATCGCGACAGACTCTCTGCAAGTCCGTGCCCTTGCAAGTAAGTCGACAAGTATAGAGTTACTTACAGTAATTTTAATCTCGTTTTTGCAATTCCTCAAGGCAAAAGAACACTTCAAGGACTGATTGGGCCTCTCAGAAAAGCCACTAAAATTGCTGCTGGGATCAGTGGCGGCTCAGGGATCAGTCGGTATCGGCGCTTTTGGATAAATATGACTCACTTCTTCACATTTAGATTGTTCATTATCTGCTAATTAGTTTAAAACATGTATTGGACACGAAATTAAATGTTTAGACAAAACTCTTTGAAGCACCATGTGGAGACTCCGGGCCTGAAAATTGATTCAGTCAGTCAGATGTCTCCATAATGAAAGTCTGTTCAGTGGGAAAAGTTCTGAAGGGATTTTGGATTCATGCATGTGCTACAGACTGTGTTTAATGCAGAAATAAATATATTACACGTCATTTTGTGAGAAAATGTGTCTGAACTAAGAAACTTGAATTTGCACTGAAAGTCTCTTATTAATGAAAGTTAATTTATTCTCACAAGCAAGAAATTGGACATTATAATTAATATTTTGGCAATGCCTGAACTGAATTTTTGCTCCTTTCTGCAGTAGATTTTCTCACCACTGAACGTGCTCATAAGCCCTTAACCATACTGTTCTTTAGAAATGTATTCTGCACTTTTATGTTGAGGTCATTGCAAAGATCATTTTCATGTGAGAGTCCATCACCCAAACCACAGACGTTGTTTCTCATGACCCAAATCATTCTGACTGTAGCTTCAAAGCCCCCCGGGTCCACTCAGTGTAGCGTTTTCTCTCTCCCACAGAAAATAAATGAAAACCTTTTGTAAACAAAACCGATAAATACCCATTAGTAGGTCTGCATGCCTCCTATCTCCGTCTTAGATGAACCTTAAATCAGCCTCTGGCAATTCAGCTCGAGTATGACCGTTTATCTGCCTAATGGCTTGTTGTTAAAGGGAAAGAAATTGATGATAGGAATTAACTGAATGCTTTTATAAATATAGATCACATCTCTCCTGTCTGCTCCTGTCTCCCTCTCTCAGACTCGGAGGGTACAGCCGTCTGTGAGATAGTTCACACAAGATCCGAATCTGAAGGAAGACCAGAGAGAACCTTCCAGTTGTGCTGCAGGTATGATTTATATTTATTCTAACTGTACGGATGTATTCAAAACCTGTGAACTGAAAGGTATATGACATTCCCTCGCATATTATTTCTTGTGTTGTGTTTTTGTGTGGTTTGCAGTTCTCCAGACAGTAAGAAGGACTTCCTGAAAGCAGTCCACTCCATCCTTAGGGAGAAGCAGCGCCGCCAGCTTCTTAAGACCGAGTCTCTCCCGCCCAACCAGCAGTATGTCCCGTTCGGGGGCAAACGCCTGTGTGCCCTCAAAGGAGCACGGCCCGCCATGAACAGAGCAGGTGACAAAGCTGTAGTATATCTTCTAGTTTACGTTGGAACCAAGAACGAAGGACCAACATGTCGTGCCAATAGCTCTGAAGACTTACATCGTCTGTAACAATGTTTGTACCTGACACCACCAAAATAAAATGAGGTGTCCCTTTTTTCTTTTTCTCTGTTCAGCTTCGGCTCCATCTCGAACGCTAGCCCGCAGGAAGCTGGTGAGGAACCGCTTCACCATCGATACCGACCTGGTTTTCCATGGCAACAACAACAACAGCAACGATTCCGACCCCTCCTACCCTTCCTCCTGCTCGCCTCTGTTCCAGCACGCCCTCCTCCAACCCCACAAACCTCAAGGAGAGGACACAGACCGATGGGTGGAAGAGCAGTTTGACCTCGGTTGCTACGAAGACCAGGGAGAGGGCATCGGCGTGGGGCAGGTGAAGGAGACGGACATTTTAAGTGACGATGACGAGTACTGCAAGTCTGTCCGAGCTGCGTCGGCAGAACCGGCCGACCTGGAGGGGAAGATGGAGGGACTCGACCTAGAGGGCGGAGAGGTGAGGAGCCACAACCTGAACGGACAGGTAAAGACTCGAGGTGAGATCGCACAGAGTCTGACGCAGGAGGAAGTTGATCGGATAAAGCACGGTGATGGTTCAGGTGCGGTAGACTCCTTCACCGCCTGTGGTGTCTCTCTGTCCCGCTGTGCGACCCCGACTCTAAAGCTTGCTCCGCTGAAGCAGTGTGCTGCGGAGGAGGCCACAAACAACGACCATGACGTTGTCTGGGTGCGACGGGACGACTATGCTAACGGGTGCAACAGTGACGTCTTCTGAAATAATAATAATAATAATAATGATAGACAACAAGATGAAGAAAGGAGATGAATGGCGGTTTCTTCCACTTAAGAAGTGCGAGAAATTGGGGGATAGAATGGATACAAGCTTTAAATTTATAGAAGGAGAACACTTGTATAGAAGGTATTAAACCTCAGCCAGTCCTCCCTGTGTGACAACACATCCCTCTTCTTCCCACCTCACCTGCATCTCCCCTATTCAAACAATCCTAAAGTACCGAAACACCGAGTGAGTAAGGAAAAAAAAAAAGGAAAACCTACTCGGCTTCATTTGAGGAATCTTGAGACCTAGAGATTCTCATCCCGAGCTGCTTCAAAGGGAACTAGAAAGAATACAGAGTCTTCACTGTCTCGGACATACACCCAGGCATTTCACGCACCTGTGGAACCGTATGTGAACGTATCAACAAGACGGCACTGCATGCACACGCAAGTAAACAAGCCAGTGTGTTGTTTTGTCCACTGTAAGTGCATAATAGAACACAGAAGCACAGAGACTCTAGGCAGCTACCGTTCCATGCACACGTTGTACTGAAGAGACGTCATCGCTGAACTGTGACCTTCTGGCCAAAAATGTCTATTTTTCAACACAGGAATGTGGGTGTTATATTTTTCTGACTCAGAAACTGTGTTTGTATTTTAACACTCAAGGGCTGTGTGTTACTGAACTTCTCTTCAGGGGCTTTTGGCTTAGCGACTGCTGTGGAAAAGATGGTGAGACCCGACTAGCTTTATTGTGCTTTTTATTATTTTTAACTTAATATCAGCCGCACATTGGTGTATAGTCAGGAGTACGATAGTGCCGTTAACATCCTTGTATAAAAAAATGTTTTGAAGCTCACTTTTGCCTCCTCTAATATCCTTTTAAAAAAGATAGTTTGGACAACAGATAAGTCTGCCGATTCTTTATTTAATTATTGCATTTTTACTGTCATTTTTAATGTTTACACCACATTCAGCTGCCCAGTGTTACAAACCACCGTTTGTGTGTTTGGTGCCAGAAACAGGCTTGAGAGACCCAGCTCCTGTGTCCTTCACATGAAGGTCCAGTCTTAATTTTCGTTGCCCCGAATAACATGACATTCTTATTTTGATGACCAGTGTATGATCATAAATATACTGGACCCTGAGGCCAAACTCTCTTCATGCTCCATGTCCTTGATAAATAACAGAATATTTCCTACAACAATCCTGTTTTACTTGAATTTTCTTTTGACGTTTTTGAAAACCGGTATCCAGCAGAGCCATGTTAGAGACTGTACCGTAACTCCAAGGACAAGAGCAATCATGCAGTCCGCCTCTGACCCATTCAGACATCATCCTCTGGTCTCTCCATCATCCTCTGACCTCTGTCATGTCGGGCAGCATCACAAACCACAAAGAGACAGATTTCACTCCCTACTTTATTTCCACTCCACCCCCCTCTGCTGCATTTCTTCTCCTGTCCACCAGGCTGTGCTGCTTCACTATAAGTCATCGTCACAGCAACACACTGTTGATCAACAGTCATCACACCTTTTAATGGATGTATTGAACATGCACTTAATACCCAACTGTGAGGGGAGGGGGAATCTGCGAGTTCCTCTGATGCAGAGAGCGAGGAGAGTGGAGGGAAATGATACACTTTGGATGTTTTTATTGGGTTTTTATTATGATGCTGGTTTCTTAGACTTTAGTTTACTGGGAGATGCGGCCCAGTAAGGACGTTCAGACTGTGAGGTACAATCAACTGGCCTTGGAGGAAAATCCTGTGAGAACCCCTTTGACTCCTCCCTTTGTACTAAAACTGTGTTCGTACATAAAAACTGTGGAGTATTATCATTTTTATGTTAAAATAAATTTTCTAAATTTAATTTGTGTGAAAGCGATAATTATTTTTCATTTTTAGTGGTGAGACTATTTTTGTTTCCTACTGCAACAATAACATAAAGCTCAATAACCAACTTTTCTCTCTCACAGGGAGACCGAGGGGTTTTCGTAATCGTCATAACCTCCTTTGCAGAGGTTATTGCAAAATCACATTGAGTTGATGAAATAAAAATGATGGATGCCAGATCATTTTGCAGATTCAGTTTCAGTCGGAAAATCTATTGTCTCTGGTTTAAAGTGTAGAAAAGAATAAAGGATCCGATGCTCTCTTGATTGATTACTGAACAAATATTTTGAGGGGGATTTTATTTAGTGAAAACATGGTGTGGTGTAAGATAAGACACCACAAGGAAATCCCACATTAAATAAGGCACAAATATACAGTTAGATAAGACAAAATGTCTTTGATATTAAATTTGCCTGACCAGAATGGACCTCATTTTATCACTGTCCATAAAGTAAATAACCAAATATGTTTGTTTTGAAGTGAATTCTTTAATTCAGTAATTATGCAGCACCAGCAGACATTTACATGTATGGCATTTCCTGCTCAGTATTCATATCAGGTTAGTGTGGAGTGAGGATTGTTGCCGAAGGAGTCCTTCTGGAGAGGCTGGATGGTCATTTTCCGAGTTAATTAAGTTTGTCTATAGGCTGTTTGTCAGAGGTCCAGGTTGAATTGGCAGGTTTTCTCAGATCATTTGGCTCCCAGCCTTGCCAGAGTTCACAAACATTGTGATAAACAAAATGTCAATTCCGACGTGGTGCAGATTTTTGCTTGAGGAGAGTTAAGACTTTTGAGATGACTGGCACCAGGAGGTTTTGCCTCCTCCTTTTCTTTTTTTTCCTTCAAATGTCACAATAGCAAACAAGAGTCCAGGCTTAACAAACCTGCTGCATCAGTCAGTTTAGTTTTATGACAGTCCATTGACAAAATAGAATAATGATAATGCAGTGTTCACGCAGGTGTCTGTGAATGTGTTAGAGCACATCAGGTGACGTTCCCATGTCATGTAACTGTCTTTCAGCGGTCCTGCG
Organism: Seriola aureovittata; assembly: GCF_021018895.1. Taxonomy (NCBI): domain Eukaryota; kingdom Metazoa; phylum Chordata; class Actinopteri; order Carangiformes; family Carangidae; genus Seriola; species Seriola aureovittata. The sequence goes on along the minus strand of NC_079378.1, from coordinate 6,477,871 downwards.
ACTGGAGGGGAGCGCGTCCAGTGCTCCAGTGAGATAAAGACCTTGTTTGTCTGCAGAGAGAGATAATCTGGCATCTGCCCTGTAACCTGAAGATTATTCTCTTCTCATCAGGACCGGTGGAGTGAACCACTGCCAATCCATCTGCTCCTTAATCCAAAGCAAATTGAGCCAAAGTAGCCAGAGACAAGCCGAATGAGACCACGGGTACTTTCAGCGTAAAGGTTCATCTGTCCGGTTAAAAAAAGAAGAAAAAAGCAGGTGCCCAATATTTGGATAAATAATGATGACAATAATTATAATGATAATAAAATAATTATTTTCTTTAGCTAATATATATTTCCAACCATTCCTACTTCAAACGGTGCAAATCTGTTTTAGGTGCAGAAAATAGTTTATTTTACTATAGGCCTACATGATGAACAGCTGTATCCTTAGCCAAGCACCTGAATGCCACGTGGTCCCATACAGGCCACAAACGCCTAACATCTTTGAGTACTAGAATAATGGAACAAAAACGCTTCATTTGACGCCATTTAAAATGTCCGTTTCCACAATCCCAATGTGACCAGGTGTAGGCTGTTGCTCAGGTTGCTTTTATTTTGAAAAATACCACCGGAACTTGATATGATTTTGCATCGCTTGACACTAATCCTCGCACTCTCTCTCTATCTGCTGCCACCCCGGAGGCGCATGAACTAGTAGTAAAAGTGGATGTGTTCACTCTGGCTGACTTTCTTTTTTATTTTCTGAAGCCAGTTTTTATTTTGAAGATGCGACTTGGATCGATTTCATACAGGAGAGTTGGATTCATGTTATTATAGATCCTCATCTTTTTTTTTTTCTTTTTTGTATTTTCTTTTTTTGTGATTTGTTTGGAGAGACGGAGTGATGATGGCAGAGTGGAAAGGATCGAAGTGGGAATAAAACTTGCGCGCTGCTATGGCACGTCAGGTGTTCCGACGCTTGGGTGGAGGTCGTGTCTCTCTGTCATGGTGTCAGCGTTCGCGGTGAGTTCCCCTGGAGCACTATGGAGGAAAGAAAGAGACTTTTCTTCTACCTTCTCTTGGCGGCGCAGCTCTGTCTGAGCTCGGCACAAGTCCTCAGAATCGGTAAGCGCAACAGCTGTTTACGCGTGGTGATGGTGGTGATGGTGGTGGTGATGGTGGTGGTGATGGTGCTGTTTCTCTACCTGTGTCTGAGCTGGTGCATTGGAGTGTTCCCATTTCAGACAGAGACAGGAGAGCATGTTAGATGTGTGTAAATCACTACACCCAACTACATCCTATCCCTGTGGTCTTGTCTGTGCTTTTAAACTTTTTTTTTTTTTTTTTTTATTGTTTCCTTTCATCAAACATTTGGACAGCGGTTGTAATCCCCCGAGTATCTGCCCAGTGGTACTTTTGCTTTATATCACACAAAATGTGATTATGGGATTACCTGTTCCTTCCATTATCTGAGAGGTTACACTGTCACTGTGAGTTGTATGTCAGCACAGTCAAAGATAACCTGCAGCAAAGGACAAATCCACTTCCATACTGACTAGACACACACAGTCATGTCTTTCTGAAAGGAGAAAAGGTCTTTAAAATAGTCATTTTTAATCACTGTAAGGAAAATCTGTGGTGGATCCCTCTTGTATTTTCCCTCTTGGCTCATAATAAAAACACTTACTATTAATTAATCACCTAAAAATGCTCTTGATGAAGGGATTTTTTTTTTATGCTTGTGACTCTAAATCATCATGGGAACTTTCAGCATACTTCACCATCAGGCACTGTGTCTGAGGCTCAGTCCTCACGCAGTAGCCCATCTTTGAAAGTGTCTTTTAAATCATTCAAATTTCAATCTTATTACAAGTTACAGAGGACTATGATTGCTTATTGCTCCACACACCTATAGACACACAGGCAGGTGAAAGTAATAGATTATTGATTCCTCCCTGTGTACTCCTCCGGCCTCCACAGACTCCTGTTGGGGCAGATCTCCACGAATGCTGAAACCTATCCATCACTGAGATGAATGTAATGCAAGCAGTGAGGGCGGTGTAATCATCCTCAGACCTGCTGTCATAGGCCGCGCGGTGGTGCTAAGAGGAGTGAGAGAACTTCACCTAGACTTGATTAGACAGGAGGAGGCTGGTGAGCGCTGTGGGCTGTGTTCATTATCTCAGCCTCTCACTTTCAGGCTTTGAGTCGAACAGTAATATGTGGCTCTAATTGACTGAATAAATGAAGAATTGGTGTGGAGTACCACCTGTTATTAACTCGGAAGGCCACAGGCTAGAAGAGGGTCACACGCAATACTGGTCCTGGATCAGCAATATTTTTATAAAACTCTGGGATATATAGAGGTAATTTTCAAAAATGCACAGAATTGTATTCGTCGTCTTCACAGCAGGAATCATGGGGTTGCATTTGTAGGTTGGAGTTTTTAATGCTGTGACAATACACAATAATGTATCTGATAATGAAGGTGCCATAGCCTACATGTATCGATATGCAACTCTTATAATACAACATGTAAGCATAATTAAAAAATGTCAGTGTTTTACGAATTAAGAATTAAAGCATTATGGTCCTATAAAGAATTTAGAGTCCCAGGTTGTGAGTCTACATTTCGCTTGCCCTTTCAGCTCGGAGGTGGAGCTTTGGGTGGAGTTTCTGATGAAGTGAACGCCACCTCTAGACATGTTTCAATAACAATTTGATGTCTGATATTCTTTCTAGTTAACAGCTATTCTTTTCTCCCCTCATTGAAAAATCCTGGATCTATAAAAATGCTAATTCAAAGCGTCGAACTGCTTCAAAAGTTTAACTGCTGGACTCAAGACGTCTCCTAATTCAATGAAAAGTCAGTTTATACTTAATTGTCAGTTAAAATCATCGATCCATTTCCTGTCACTGAAACATCTTGACACACATTTTTGACCTTTCAACTTTTTTTTTGTTAACCCTCACCCCAACCCATCACTCTTGTGTAAGTCGCCCACTGGACCACAGTTGTATGTATAAGTCTCAAATTTAAGGTGAGTGCAGCTTTTTAGTGTCAAACTCTGCACATACGTCATTCTGCACAGTGAAGGTCAGGCATCTAAAGTGAAGTAAACAATACATAAAAGACATATCTGAGTGGGGCGGGGTGGGGGGGCTTCGAAGAGGAAGACTGATATTGACACTGACGTTTAAGAGTAAAAAAAAAAAAAATTAGATAACAATATTGGTTGATGTTCATTCTTTTTTGCAATTCCTCGCCCCTCATCAGCTGATAGTGTGCAGCAACACTGATAGTATCTGTGTTAAGCTAAAATCCTGTCTTTTTATAAACTGATACTCATGAAAAAAAAACTCTGAAATAGACAAAATAAAGTATTTTCTATATTCTCATGATAACATCTTGACGTGCGCTCGCCCATGTGTTCGATCCCTCTTTTTATTTTTTCTTATTTTTTCTTTTTTTAGCATGGACAGCTTTTGTTCACTTTATCTGCTGAAGTCCACAGTCGCACATGCAGAGATTTTCTGATCGGGAGTTTAGCTCTGGGTCACACATTAATATTCAGGAGACATTCAAGACCAATACGTTCAGCTTTGATGGTTCAGCTCAGACCTTTAACAACACAAGTTCCGAAAATTCACGCAACTCTAAGAGATTTACATACATACACGCTTGTCGGTGTGTGTGTTTGTGTGTGTGTGTGTGTGTGTGTGTGTGTGTGTGTGTGTGTGTGTGTGTGTGTGAAAGAGAGTGAGTAAAATCATAGAATTGCAAAGTTTGGCTCCAGGTGGGGCTTTGTTAGCTGCAGGATCACCTCAGGACTATGTGCTTTTCTGCCTGTATTTATATGCTAATTTTTTAAACGTTTTTTTAAATGTTAAATTACTTATAATTCCAAGATCCTTCAGAACTCATTCATGGTATCATTGTAAAGATAACACTCTCGAGGATCATTCTGCATGTTCTTCTTACTCCAAGTTGGTGAGGTCTTAAACTCAGAAAAAGAAGCCGGATTCTGTGTTTTTTGTCTTTTTAATTTCATATGTCAAATACAATAAAACATTCATAACATAGGCTACTCTAAAAGAGTGAAATTCACATGATCTCTTCTTCAACATGTCTATAATGTATGTACCAAATTTTAGGCTGATGGACTGAAGTGAGTTAAAACTTAAGAGTGCAGTACTGAGCATCACCAGCAGGCTGCCAAGGCGCATTACATGATGTTGACCTAGAAAAATCCTTTGAGATTCTCGTCTTGTGTTGACAGGACGGCATCGCATCATTTCTGCAGATTTGTCAGATGCACAATCACGCTGCCAGTCTCCTGCTCTACCACATCCCAAAGGTGTGTTCTGTACTGAGGTTCACCGAACTCACTACAAACTGTTTGATTCGACTTTTGCTTTGTGACATGGAGCGTTCGTCCTGCTGGGAGTAGCCAGCAAATTGTGGTAAATTGAGGGATGCATACGGTCGGACAGGCTGTGACATTCAAACCATGATTGATTGGTAGTAAGGGGCCCACAGCGAGCCAAGAAAACATTCCCCACACCATTACACCACCACCACCACCAGCCTGGACTGTTGGCACAAGGCAGGTTGGGGCCATGGATTCATGCTGTTAATGCCAAATTGTGACCCTCAGCAGAAATCCAGATTCATCAGACCAGGCTTCGTTTTTCTGTCCTCAACTGTCCTTCGTTAGTGAGTCTGTTCACACCGCAGCCTCAGATTTCTGCACCTGGCTGACGGCAGTTGAACCTGACACGATCTTCTGCTGTAGAGAGTGGTTATCTGAGTAACCGTAGCCTTTCTGTCAGCTCCAGCATGTCTGGGCATTCTCCTCTGACCTCTCTCATCAGCATGACGTGTCGGTCTGCAGAGCTGCAGCTCACTGGATGTTTTTTTGTTTCAGACACTGTTTTGTGTGTGAGAATCCCAGGAGATCAGCAGTTTCAGAAACACTCAAACCGGCCTGTCTGTCATCAACAATCACGCCACACTCAAAGTCACTGAGATCACAACTTTTTTTCTCCATTCTGATGTTTGATGTGAACAGTACCTGAAGACCTCCTGAGCTTTACCTGCAGGAGTTTATTTATGGCACTGCCGCCACATGAAACCATGAATCCCATGATGGTTTCCTGCTGCTTACACGTTACATCGAATGGCCAATTTACTACATGACTGATCAAATCATTTGTCAATCCCTTGAATTTGTCCGAACCGGCTTTATTTAGGATGTGTTACCCCAAGAAAGGAAACTATGAAATCGAGCTCCCTATATTCCCGATGTTGTTACTTTCCTCGTACATGAGCTGGTTTAATCAGACGAAAGAAAAGAAAGAAAAAGAAAACAAACACAGCACATCCTAGGGAATAACAAATACCAAGAGTCAAAGTGTAAAGTAGGTTTTCTTTTAAAAAAAAAAACTGAAAAATAATAGACTTTTCCAAAAATGGAAAACGAATACACGGCAAGTTGCTTTTTTATTGGACACAAGACATTAACCTTTACCCTCAGAAATTTTCAGTATAGGCTCCAAGATCTTATCCAAACACACCTCGTCCTTCTTCACTATAAAATCTCAGCCTCGCCAGATGAAGTGTGTGAGTCCATCTTCCACACTCGCAAGATCCACTTTTTTTTTCTCCTTTTTTTTCACCATTCCAAACAAAACAGCCATTTTTATATAGTTATTGGCCAAAGACAATTGGAGCTGGTTCCAAGAATGGCTATGAGCGGATCAGGTTCCCGATGCTTCCAGAAAGCCTTGGAAAAACAATGAAAAATGCAAATATGTGTAAAGTCTGCTGCATGACCAGAGGAAATGTGTTAAATTACTGATCCATTACAAACAGGTGAAACTTCAATAACTTTTTCCGGGGGAAATAGAGTCTGTATAAATAGTATAAGATTATGTTTGACAGTGACAGAGTCAATAACGTGTGTACCTCACCTTTTAGCTCCACAGTCAGCTTGTCCGCCCACTCCTGTTTAAGTCCTGCTGAGTTCTATTATGGGGGGATCTGAAAATAAAAAGCGAAACCGCCCAACAAGTAACAGGATCAAATTACCTCCGGGGACTCACGCTCGTCTATGATTTTGGATGTTTGTTTTTTGACCCACAAATGCTTTTTTGCTGCAGCATTAAATGTTATAATTTCATATCACAAAACACAGAGTGAAGTATTAAAGAGAAGAGTCCAAGCTTTCAAACTAGTTATTTCATTAATATACTCACATATGAAAATATAACTTTATTAATTCAGTAATATGAAAATTGTGAGTTTATGACTTATCATAAGCTCATTTCTGAACATTATGGGGTTAAATCGAGTTGCTTAAATTCAGCTTGAGTTGTAGCCTTCATTTAAAAAAAAAAAAAAAAGCGAGCCTGCTTGAATTCATTCATTAGTTCCTTTCTCTCCAACAACCTTCTGGCCATTAGGAAAACGAATAGATCTCTCTTCGGCCAAATTGAGAGAGTTTTGGAAAGCTGGCTTCACTTCTGTCAGAGATGCACAGATACACAGTGGAATTGGCTGCCTCGGTATCGTTTATCGCGCTGGCAGAAACCCAGGACTTCTGGTTGTGAGGAACGAGAGAGGGGGAGCTTCGGTGTGTGTGTCACGGAGTGGCGTGAATAACATTGGTATTCATTTGTACGTATTGATCCCGCGGTCTCATGGGGCTTTTCTTGTGATGTGCAGATTAAGTTAAGGCTGGCGAGCGAGACGGGAGTCGCTTCTATCCGTCCCTTTCTTTGTCTGAGTCAGTGGCACCTGCGTCTGTCTGATTTGGGAGCAAAAGAATAAATGAATTTGGAACCTGAGAGAGACTCAGCCTGAGAGGAACCTGTGTTCTTTTGCCAGCATAATTGCTACTGTAACACATACTGCTTTCATGGTACAAAGCCAGTGCCGAAATGGGAAAAAAAACAACTAAAAATAATTCCCCCCTTTTTTTTTTTTTGCTATTACTCAAGTGGTAATACAAAAAGAGTCCTGTTCTTCAGAGATGCTACAGTTGAGGATAATTATCTTATAATCTTTGCTGAGTAAGCCACTGGCTTTCAGAGAGAACTCCCAGTCCTTTTGGTTCCTTCATAGAGTCACATTCAGTTATTTCTGCCTCTGTTTTCTCTCAACTTCTCCTCTGTCTCTACATCCCTGACTGCATTTTCACCTTGTTTGCCCATTTAAACGTCTCTTTTGATTTGTTGTTGAAAGCAAAATGTTTCCCAACCAGAACACCAAGGTACTGTGACATGTCTTGTCATTCATTTTGACACCTGAGACCCTTTTTTTTTTTTTTTTAACCCTCCCAGATGTGTTTCCTCCTGCCTGTAGCTACATCACCTTTGTAAAAATGCACGGCAATCCCTGTTGTCAAAGAGCGACGCACCGATGGCAGTTAGTTCCCTGAGAAACTCTCTTACTAGTCCAGCTGAGCGACGCGTCCGTAGCTAGAAAGATCTCATGCACTGAATGGCAGCGTGATGTGTAACTGCCCTCCATTGAAATGTAATGCTCAATAAAAGATGACTCCTCTCTCTGTTGTGTGAACAGCAGTGGGGCATGGTGGTACAATAATTAGGAATAAAAATCGCTGCATGCTAATGCACCTTTACAGCGCTTAATCATCAATTCATAATTTTTTTTTTCCTGTGGTAGTCTGGTAGTTTTAATGATGAGAAAGCGGACAGAGACTACAACACAGAATATCAAAGCCCCCTCTAGACACGTCTTTGATTGTGTTGGGTATTAAAAATGTGCAGGTAATGTCTGCGCAAATAGCATGTTAGCACATGTCGTTATTTCCAATACAAATATACATCTTTTTAATTCTGGTGGTTCATGTCATCAAAACACAAAGCCCAAATTATCCGGTGTTGGTCCCTGGACTGTGATCTTTGTTCTCCTTTGTTTATCACACCCTCCCCGTCCCTTTTGAACCTTCTAATGAAGAGGAGGCACCATAAAGCTTAAATAAGTGTTAAATAACACATATTAATCACCGCTGAGGCAAATGGAAGAACTTCGACTTTATGTTTACACTCATCCTCAATTGAACCGTAATGAGCTGGCCCTGTGCTTTAAGCAGCCTCAGTGCATCCGGAGTGTGCTTGTCTTTTATGCAGATCAAAAATACCTGCAAACCCCAGACGCATGTTAAAATGCCTTTATGGAGTCCTGTGGGTCCTCTGCAACTTTTAACACCCATTTATGCTGTCTTGTAGGCCAGATGGATGTGTGTTCCTGAGGCAAATTATTCCTCATTATTTGAGAGCCGAATGAATGCTTTTAGTGCTCTGCGGTACATTAATTCATTTGCAAGGAAAAAACATACCTTGTTTTTTTTTTTTTTTTTTTTTCCCTAAAATGCCATTTTTATGACTGCAGCAGTCACAACCCACAGTGGAGGGAGTTCAAGCTGCTCGGCGGGAGGGAATGATGCATGACAAATGTAAAACATAATTATTTGTAATTAAACAGTTAAGTGAAGGATGGATGATGTGCACACACACACACACACACACACACACACACACACACACACACACACACACACACAGGCACACACAGGCACACACTCTAACAAACATCTTTATCTCCCCAGCGGGTTGTTGAAGAGATTGATCAGGTCTGCATGACAGGTTGGAACAAAGCTCAGATTTGTTCTTCAGCTCTTTATGCCTCTGTGCCGGAGACAGCCGTGACCGGAGGCATTATGTGTTCGGGTTGCCCATGCTCATGAACGTGATATATCAGGAACGCCTTGAGGGAATTTCATTGCAACCGGCACAAACATTCACTTGGACTCAAAGATGAACTGATTAGAATTTGGTGGTTAAAGCTCAAAGGTCAAGGTCACTGTGAATTTACTAAACATGTCTTTGGCCATAACTCAAGAATTTATGTGCTAATTATGACAAAGTGATTAGATTTTACCTCCGGAACAGTCAGCTTCACGTTGGCATCATGTAAGTTTTGCTATGGCTACATAGCCAGTGTTACACTTACCAGTCTGACTCGGTATCAGAAAGTGATGAGACAGGCCGACCGCTCCGGAGCTAGCTGGTTAGCACGCTAACTTCAGTAGAGGAAGATAAATGATAGAAACAGAAGCAATACAAAAGGGTTGCTTTCCACTGCTGGAGACGACTCTTAGTGAGTAAAGGGATGAAGTTTGATGCTGAACTCAAGCAACGTTTCTTCTAGACTGCTAAGTAAACAGCTGCTAATGCTAACGTTAGCTATGTAGCAATAGTGAAACTTTAAAAATAGCTGCTTTAATACCCTCACAAATCTTCTCTTGATATATTATGTGAGTGTGGACAGGCATGATATAAACTGCAGCTTGGCTGGTTAGCGGTAATTCGGCTTGTGCTGTGTGTGCCGCAGCGGGCAGATAAACAACCTTTCATGCATCCGTTGTACTGTACCACATATAGAGTTTTATGGCACTGTTTTCTTCCTGTTACAGCTGAGCTTGGTAATCACAGTAATTGCAGAAGAAATCATATTTTTATGTTAACAGACAAATGGTTCTTGATTATAGTTGCTAATAAGCTGCTGTTTCATTACTAAGGATTTAAGACGTCTTTAAAAGTTCTTTTTTGTCTGTGTGTTTGTGTGTGTGTGTGTGTGTGTGTGTGTGTGTGTTTGATGGTGCTTGTAAATAAATTAATATTTCTTAAGAGCAGGCATAGAATATGAAAACTCTACTGCTCTACCACATTTTACACTGAATGTGTGGAAATGGAAATACTGGAGGGCGCTACAAAGCACCAGTTACAGTAATACAAACCCTGAACTACCTCACAGTGTCACTCCAGGGGCCACGAGCATTAGAAGCAGTGAATACATTGGCAGTATTGTAAATTTTGACCTATATTATGAGCCATACCAGCCTATTAATTAATGGGGCCAGTGTATGTTTCTGATCTCATGAGCATTATCATTCCCTCATTACCCTACAGCTTGTTTGGCAACAAGCAAATGTATTTACCTGTGCATGAATAACATTATGCTTGTAGAAATATTACGTTAGCATATACAAGTTGTAGAAGTTAGAAGTCATATACTGAGTCTACAGTTGCAATTGCAAGATAACCATTACCTATCACACTCAAAGATCTGTGCATGTACTGTATGTTAGAAAGGCTGCATGTGGGTGTTTTCTTATGGCAAGGCCCTATTTGAAATATTAACAGTTTCTGTGCGTGTGCTTTCTTTTGCTGCTTCATGCTTCACTTATGGTAAACAGTACATCTGGACTAGAACCAAAATTAGAGTAAATTAATGCAGCTGCTGCAAAAGAAAGGCAGGAAAACACTTTACTACACTGAGCAAATAGTTCAACAGACAGGCCACATTGTTTAAAATGACATCCAGCAATGCAGCAAAAAACTTATGTGTTATGCTCAGGAACCTCCCCTTAAAAATGTAACTTCAAGAATGACAATTACTTGTCCATTTAAAGTTTTTTTTTATTTGGTCCCTGTCTTGACTGATGTCACTTGACTCATATTTCAAAAGCCTGTTTTGAACCTCCACACAACTCTGAAAGCCCTTTTATTTCCTGCCCTTTCACACCGCAGGAGCAATTATGCTATTTCCATTTCATCTTGCCTTTTGAGTCCACACTTCACATTTTCTGCACTCGGATGACAAGACATTGATGAGGAGTTTCAGGGCAATTTCAGAAGTCTGTACGAACAGCATTGTTTCTTCAAAGCCCGCCGAAAGCCGGTCCGTGTGACCAGTTGTGTGTGGTATAAAAGGGAGAGCAGTGGAGGAGCAGCTACCTTTGAATCTGTATGACTTTCTCCCCACTTTGAGAAATGAAGTGTTTAGAATATACTTTATGCCTCGGAGAAAAATTGTGATGGTTCATCTTCGAGCGCTTAATATTCATCTTCATTTTGCACGCTTCTGTGGGAATCCCAGATTAATTCCCTGCCCGTAGAATATTGAAGCTGGAGGCATTGAAACCACAAATATTATCTTTTATTGTGGACATAACGCATTTATGGCTTTGTTTATGACTGGGAGATTTGGTTTGCATGAAAGTAACTATCTGAAATGACCCTCATTAAGTCAGGCTGCAGAGAACATTTGGTGTAATTTTAGATTGTGCAGACTGCTTTACACAACAAATATATATGAATGTTGTCAACTTTGTCTGGCTGACTGTTGACCTATCTATATGTCCTAACTCTTTCTGTGTGTCCGAACCATGTCTGGCTTCATTTTATCCTCTGCAGCGTCTTCTACCTGTCTTCAGTCATATAATATGATTCCATTTTCTAATAAGGCTCCTTTTATAAAGGTGTTAAAGGTTGTATCTATGTCTTTATTAGTTGTTAATAACTTTATCAACAATTCATTTGATAACTTTGTTTGATAACTTTTCAGTTGCCAGGTTGCAGACAATCCGGACCAATGTACATCTGTAAATCTTCTTATCCCCAGGCTTGATTAATAATCCTGTCGTCCTGTGGATCATTGTTCTCTTGTTGGCCTTCGTGTTACCGCTTCATCGTGCTCCAGTGTTTAGTTCTTGTTCTTGTTCCTGCCTGGTTTTATTTTGGATTCCTGGTTTTCTAAGTTTTTGTTTTTGTCATTAAACTTTATGGTTGTCTGCATTTTGGGTTCAGCTATCCTTGAAACCTGACAGATATACCACCAAAATGGGATTTTGTATAATCTGGCAACACCCAGATTTGTTTTTACTGATAGCTTTTCTCTATAAAGCCTTATTAAATACTGAATTATTTAATAACCATTAGTGAAGCCATTAGGTGCCACTTATGAAAACTTAACCATGGGTGCTTTATTAGAAAGTGGTGCCTGTAATATTGAAGAAAAAAAAAACCATTCACAGCCTGAAGTTCACTTTAGCAGCTCACCAAGGCCATGACGCCTGCTCCTCTGTTGGTGATTTCCTGTATTTTATAAAATAAAAGCAAATCCATTAGTACAAGTTGCTCTGTGCAGAGCAGTGGGATGATCATAAGCATGTGTTTGCCAAGTTTTGAACTTGTCTGTGTCCAACAACTGTTGATTTAAAGTCCAATAACAGGGTGGCATAATTACACATTCCACAAACTAAAACATTTTCAATTTTCCCTTTTATTCATTAAGTTGCTCTCGGACATTTTGGACAGTGCCTTTTTAAAACCCATCCTATTACTCTATTTGCACTAACTTCTATCTGTTCCCATTTAGCTTTTTATACTGAAACATCATAATTTTATATCCCCCCTCATTAATTTGTCTCAAGGTCATGAATATTTCATATCTGCTTTAATGTAGTATTTACAGCTCTAATTGAGAGGGTGGGTACACTCTTTCTCCAAGTACAAAGTTCAAGCGTACATGCATATCACTGCAAGGTGCTCTGGAAGCACTCATTGAAAGACGTATAATTAGTGACCAGTGGAAATGGAACAACCGTGCTTTCAGATTGAGTGTCTTGCTTTGTTAAGTTTGTGTGGTGGGCTTTGAAAGGCTTTCTTTTAAACAAAGGTGGCAGGATTTCTCAGCCCACACAGGGGCACAGCATCCATCAATTTAGAGATCTGCTATCACCACCACAGCTGCAGTTACAGTGTTTTTGCACATTGGTAGTGACAGTTATTATTATTATTCTTAAATCTTGTCTCCTGATTTTAACCTTCCATCTCCATGTGCAGGTGGTATTTTTGAGACCCGGGAAAGTGAGTTAGTGAGTATGGACGAGCTGGCGTTCAAGTTTGCTGTAAATAACATAAACCGCAACAAGACCCTGATGCCCAACACCACCCTGACCTACGACATTCAGAGGATCAACCTCTTTGATGGCTTTGAAGCGTCCAGGAGAGGTATGGAAGGATTTTAAGACACAATGTAACCCCCCCCCCCCCCCGGTTTAGCATTTATACACAGTATACAAACTTTCTTTGGGTAACAAGTAGCATGTCGATCAAGTAAAAGTATGTTAATATAATCAGGAACAGTATTGAAAGTAAAAGTACTGTGACTGTTAATAATGTTATACTTTATATCATTAGATTAGTCATACATAATGTGTAAGCAGCAATATACCGTGCTGGTTTAGATAGAACTCATTTTAACTTTCTTTTTTTTCATGAAAGGCTTCAACTAATGATTATTTTCATTATGGACTAATCTGCTTATTATTTTCGCAATAAATTGCTTGGTTTGAAGATAGTGAGAAATGCCCACACTGCTTGTTTGATGAAATTATTTATATAATTACATAATTACAAGGAAAAAGAAATAAATTCTCACATTAGAGAAGCTGGAGCCATGAAAACTTATATTTTTATGTATAGGCTATATTTTATAATACTCAAGTAAAGTTCCTCAAATTTGCACTAACGTACAGAATTTGAGTAAATGTACTTAGTTACATTTCACCTGTGGTAAAAAGGAAATATGGCTCAATTAACCCCAAACCAAATGTTAAATGATAAAATTAGTGTTGCTCAACTTTTTTTTCCATAGAAAGTGAGCCAGGTTCACCAACCTGCGATCAGCAACCGCCTAACTTTGCGTTGTTCTTCACCACCAGTGTGTGACCAGCTAGCTCTCGGGGTGGTTGCTGTGTTCGGTCCTTCACACAGCTCCTCGGTCAGTGCTGTTCAGTCCATCTGCAATGCCCTGGAAGTCCCTCACATCCAGACCCGCTGGAAACACCCGTCAGTGGACAACAAAGACACCTTCTTCATCAACCTGTACCCCGAGTACACCGCCATCGCCAGGGCCATCCTGGACGTAGTCAATTTCTTCAAGTGGAGGAAGCTAACAGTGGTTTATGAAGACAGCACAGGTAGGGCCATTGTTTTCACTGGTCAGACTCTAACTTTCAAAACTGAGTCACAATATATCATTATCTTATCTGCCATTCATTTAATGGGACATAATGAAAGGCAAACCTGATTTAGTCAGCAGAGTATATAGCAGGGTGATATGAATTTGACTAAATAAATTGCAATGTATGAATGAATTATTTTTGCTTCCAGAAAATATGTTTTACATTACAAGAAACTTTTGAGGAAGGAAAACATGATTAATGTGGATGTGATGATCAAACAGGAAGATGCTCAGAGCTTATTTCACACTGCCACAACAAGTTAGGAAAACACAATATCCGTTTTATCACCTTATTACGATAACAAATGTGTCTCGTATTGTCATATCAATATCATATTAATGTTTCACCCAGCTGTACACCTGAAGACTGTATTTAGTTAATGATTTTATTTCCCACTGCATTACTGGATATCAGCCAAAACACTACATGACATTTGAAGTGAAGAACCGATGGGGAGAAGGGGTCAAAAGTGCCGCCTTGTGTTTTCTGGACCTTACAATATATTCATATGTCATGGTTATAATTACTCCCAAAATGCAATTCTGCTTGTCGATCACAGTCACCTTCCTCATGCTGGCCAGTGAACCCAATCTGTTGGAGGGCACCGGTTCCTCATATCAAACAGCTGCCAGTCTTCCTGCCCTCTGACTTCACACTGTGTCGAGTCACACCACAACACAACATCCAGCGGCGTTCCATATAGATTACGAAGTGCCGCTGCTGAAATGTCATAGTTTATAGATTTTTTTTTTTTTCTTTGCCTTTTATTTTCAATCGGAAATTTATTTTTCTGAAATGTCATGTAGCAACACACCTGCTCGATTACACACTGTCTTGCACACACATGTACAGGATACAGGAATGTGGTGTGTGTGTTTGTTCTCCTTTGTTGTGATTAAAAACAAAGTAGAAGACAATAGGAAAAGTTAAGCAAGAGGAGGGAAAACGAATGTCCAAGACGGGATAAAATGAGAGTTGTGACTTGCTGTCGTGCAGGCCTGATGCGGATGCAGGAGTTGATCAAGGCTCCAGCAAAGCTTAACTTGAAGATCAAGATCCGCCAGCTCACACCTGGTAACCAAGACGCCCGACCACTGCTAAAGGAACTGAAGAAAGACAAGGAGTTTTTCATTATCTTTGACTGCTCCTATCGCATGGCTGGAGAGCTCCTTAAGCAGGTTGTTGTTTTCAACACATTTTTGTGTCATTTGGGGACAACACAATGTCTCTTTTTATGTTGTAGAAAATCTTCTGAAACCTATTATCTTGTTTCGGTATAGGTATTTTGTTGTGATCTAAATTGCAGCCATTAAAAGATATGGTAAATAAACCAGGATGAAATAGCACTTTCCCCTTATCACTGTCAAAATCTTTAATGGCCCACAACTTATTATCCATCACACAGATTGTTACTATTTGGGCAAAGTTACTTTAAATTAGATGGTAATGTACAGCAGTTGATAACAGACATGTTGACAATTTCTGTTGTCTTAATGTCATGTTGTTTATTTGTTGATCTATATTTCAGTTCTTGAATCATGTTTTGTTATCATTGTGGTGTGGTTATTTGTGTTGTATATGTATGTATATATATGCATAACATATTGGAGGCACCATGCAAAATAGAAATGACCAGCCGGATTACTTTGTTGGTTGTTGAAGATATGACATTGTAGCTGTAGAGATTTGCACTGGAGAACTCTTTACTTTGGAAATAAGCAACATTTATTTATTCTTTTCATTGCGCAGCTTTCGTCAATGGGAATGATGACAGAGTACTACCATTTCTTCTTCACGACTTTGGTGAGTTAGAAAAATGCACAGCTCAAGTGGTTTCATGGGAGATATAGGAGACCAAGTGTTTGTATGTAACTATAAAACCAAGCTCATCTTCTGCGTCCTCATTTGGCCTTGAACCGCCTTCTACACACACACACACACACACACACTCACACAAACTCATCCCTCCTGCTCCTCATCTCCACCTCCTCTCTCGCCCTTGCAGGATCTGTTTGCGTTGGACTTGGAGCCGTACCGCTACAGCGGGGTCAACATGACCGGTTTCAGACTGCTGAACATAGATGACCCGTGGGTAGCCTCCACAATGGAAAAGTGGGCCACGGAAAGGCTGCAGGGTCCCAAACAAGAGAGTGGCCTGATGGATGGAATCATGACTGTAAGCCTCAATACTGTTTGTATGCTGCATGCACGTTTGCGTACAAACATCTGCTGACCTTTGTCTTTGCAGGAGCTGTGTCTCAGCATGATGAAGCTCTACTCCTCAGTTACATTTGTTCCATCAGTATATCTATCCTATGTCCTGTTTATTTCTCTTATGGCATAATTTTCCTTGGGGGAAACATCACAGTCTCAACTGTAGTTCTGTATTGCACGTGGCTTTTAAAGTGTAGTGTTAGGGGAAAAAATAAATGAAGAAAAAAGAATCCCAACAACATCTTCCTCTCGACGCCCCTCTGCAGACAGACGCGGCCTTGATGTACGACGCGGTGTTCATGGTTGCTGTTGCGTCCCAGCGAGCCACTCAGATGACCGTCAGCTCCCTGCAGTGTCACCGCCACAAACCCTGGCGCTTCGGACCGCGCTTCATGAACCTCTTCAAAGAGGTCAGTGTTAATCGAGGGCTCGGATCACACGGAATCACCAGCTCGACTTAAGAAGCCCCTTTCGCTTTTCAACTTGACCATCATGCATTTTTGACGATGTGTCTCAGCTCCAGTATCCACCATGTAACGCCTCCGTGGCGAACATGATAAACTGACCACTGAGTGTGTTGTGTTACTTCATAGGACCCCTCCGACATTGGCCACGCTTTCCTTCTGAATGTACACAACATGAAAATATATACGGCATTTAAGTACGTATGGGTTGAAAGCATGTGGCCCGGCCTGACTGTCAGAGTGGATGCCTACAGACAGAAATGAGGCCTTTGATGCATGAGTGTTTTGATCTCTTAAGTCTTCAATCCAGCAGAGGACCGCTGCCTGCCATGGAGAGGGAACATTATCATTCAATCCCCTCACTCATATTTTCCTCCTCATGTACCCCCCTACAATTCTCCTCCTCTCTCTCTCTCTCCTTCTCTTTCTTTGCATCGCAGTCTCTCTCCCTCTCTCTCTCTCGTCTTTAGCTTTTCGTTTTGTTTGCCCCCGCCCATCCTTTGAAGCATCTGTCCTCCTGTGCTATTCATCACTAGATAAGAGCCCTTTTGATTGCAAGAACCAGTAATATATCTCACACAGCACTCAATTAAAATCCATTTCTGACAAGAGATCGCAGGATATAAGGACACAGCTTTCAATTTGATGACTGAAATTAAATCCTGGGCACTGTAACCTGCGTGCTCTCTCTTTCTCCTGGCTATTGTGGTGAACAATACTCTGTGTGTTTCTGTGGACAAAATTGAACTGAATTCGACTCAAAATGTGTGAGCAATTTAATGTTACTCAGTGTGCATCATTTAACGTCAGAAAAGAGGGTAATAGCCTGGGTTTTAATGTTCGTTCCTACAACAGCAAGAAGATATTTCACTTTATGTCTTTTTAAGCTCATTTTGATCGATTTTCCTTATTAAAGTTCATAATGTCTTTATTACGAGACGCGTTCCTTCCAAGAAACTCTTCTAAGAAAAAGATGCAGGAATTTTCACATGAGAAATAAAATGTGACTGTATAATGATTCAAGCAGAAATAATGCACCATACAGTAAGTAACAAATTGAAATGTTGAGTGAAATGATGCAGAAAAGGGTCTAGACTTAGAAAAGTCTAAGTCTCGTAGTGCAGCATATGAAATGATGTACATGCTCTGAGGTTAACAGGCATATATAGAGAAGCTGGGCAGGTGTATGTACAGATGTAGACATGCATAAATACATAAGACTGTTTTGAATATTAGCCTTTAGCATTTCTATATCAACTCAGATGTATTATTTGAACATACCTGCAGTTTGAAAGGTGAGTAAATGTTGTTAGTATTGCTGTCATGAACACAAACTGTCATGCATAATGAGATTGTACCACAGGACAGTCTGTAGACGTCTCCCAGTCTCCACCTGATGTGATCCTGTGAGTCTCCCAGCCGCCTGTCTGGCTTCTTCCCACCGCCTCCGTCACTTTCACTGTGCTCCAAAGCGTCAGTCAGGCTCCGCACAGACAAGGAACTCACTTCTCTCTGCATCTCCTCTCTGTAGGCACAGTGGGATGGACTGACAGGGCACATTGTTCTTAATAAGACAGATGGCCTGAGGAGAGACTTTGATTTGGACATCATCAGCCTCAAAGAGGACGGCACTACCAGGGTGAGCACAGAGGTCTGGAACAGCCAATTACACCACTCTCATGCTGCTTCCACGCTGGCTGATTCTTTCCATTAAGGCATGTGTGTGTCTGTGTGTGTGTGTGTGTGTGTGTGTGTGTATGTGTCTGTGTGAATGAAAGACAGAGAGGTACTATGTACATTTTGTTTCCTATAATTCATCCACACATTTATTATTTGGTTTACATGAATATCAATAAAGCTCCAACAACTGATTATTTCTTTCCACACTGTCTGTGCTTCACATGTCGCCTTCTTCACACTTTCAAAAGGGTATTGTGGAGGGCGGAAGTCGCCTCACGAAAAGGTGGATCAAGGTTTGTGCCAGTGCCTTGTTTGGCCCGAGTGTTTGTTGTTTGCCTCCCCTCCCTCCTCTCCTTTTTTTTTTTTTTTTCTCGCTCTGTATGCCGCGCACCTCCCCGCTCCTTGCCTTGTCAACCTTGTTTCTCTTCACTGATTCTGTGTACAGCAATGCCATGTACTGTATTTGACATTTCAGTTTTCCCCGTGTTTGGGTCCAGTCATGGCGCTGACACTTGTCAAAACTTCATCAGCAGTGGTAGAAAAAAATATGAAAGTCCTTCTTGTTTGCGTAGTCATAATAATACTTCCACTAGGAGTGAGAGTAGAAAAGCCCTGCAGTTTCACTCAATGCAAAGTCATTCAGCTCCTACAGCTGGTGGCTGTGAGTAATAAGACAGAAAGAAAGAAATTTATCCTGCAGATCCTTCACTTTCGAAGAGTCCACTACTTATAATGTGCTTTACTATTAGCCTGCCTTCACACTTTCATGGAAATCTTACAGGCTAGCGGTGTTTAATTGCGGCCGAGAGGGATCCAGTTAGCAGAGGAGACGACAGCTTAAAGTCGGGCATCAAGCCTTGCCGCGAGAGGAGCAGATTCCCTTTGTCGGCGTTTCACTAACACACGGGCCAGTGCACAAGTTAAATGCCCACACCAGTGTGATTACATGCATCAAATGCATCAAATCAACCCTGTTCTTTTTTTATCAGATCATCCCTGTCTTTGTCAGTCACTAGCAGTGTTCTCACTGACTTTAACTCCTCTTAATTAAGTCTCACAAAATATACAGTAAACACCAGTGACAATTAAATACTCTGCTTATCACCTTGAAAGCAATAATGAATAAAAGAACCAATGTTGAATTAATTCATCCCCTCAAACACACAGACATGTATGTGGGCAGGCAGCAGCTGTCAAGGTGCAGAAGCATTGATTTATACTTTCATTTTTTAATTCCATTCAGTACTTTTAGCCCTCAAAAGCCTCGCCTCGGAGGAAATACCACTGTAGGGTTGGCACATCTGCAAAAAAAAAGAAAAAAAAGAAAACGTTTGACTTTATGGTCATGAAAAATGAATTATCAGTCCGTAGCACTTGTGTTAGTTCTTGGGCACTGGAGTGTTAAATACACTCTGAAGAGGATGATGGGACTAAACAAAGTGAAAGTCTCCAGGGAAATAAGTTATTTTCTCTTAAAGTTGTTGACTTTCTGGAAATAAGTTTTTTTTTCTTCCCCCCTCTCAGCTTTCTTGGCCGGGCTTAAGTGTATCTCCCGCTCTGTTGTAACGCTTCTCCAGTCTGATTTGGTTCTGGATGGAGATGAGCTTTAGGATTCATAGATAACATTTTACTCCCAGCATATGGGAGAGAATCCCTGTCAGTTTTTATAGCACACTTTGTTGTTGGGAGCTGCTTTGGTATACGCATGATAAATTTGCAAGGCTACCCGCAGTAAATCTGTGACTTAGGAGTTTAAAAGATGATGACTGTATGCTGTGTAGTCACCCTGGGTCGTATTTCAGCAATGATTTCATTGGCTTGGTCAGATTATTGTATTACTTAAACTTCAAACTGACTAAACCCTCATAGAGGATGATATTTGCAAAACTGTTCTACTAACCACTGGGGGACCAAAATACCCTCTGCACTTCCCAAAATATTGTTCTTACTCTGTCCATTTATCTTTGAGATTGAGGACAATACAATTAATTAAATCCAACCCCATTCACTGTGTTGCTCATCTGCGGTGTCGAGAGATAAGACAGATTTATGGACTCCTGCGCAGAGTGGGCCCTTGCAAAAGTGCCACGGTGGAGATACAGAGTGCTTTTAGCAAGGTTATAAGTGAGAACATTTTCTATCTGTCTGACTGGGGGAACAGAATAAGATAGAACGTAATGAGGAGTGAAAAGCATGTTATCTTCTCCAATAGGTAATCCCACATAGCCCTTTTCTGAAAAATAAATGGCGAAAAATAAGACTGTACCTCATCTTAGTTTAATAAGAGGTACTGATGCGTTCACTTG
Source organism: Seriola aureovittata (assembly GCF_021018895.1). Lineage (NCBI taxonomy): Eukaryota > Metazoa > Chordata > Actinopteri > Carangiformes > Carangidae > Seriola > Seriola aureovittata. Next base: position 6,457,322 of record NC_079378.1, on the reverse strand, counting down.
CACTCATCCTCTTATGCATTGGAGGAATGAACAGGCCATTGTTTCTGACTAAAAATACCCAAATTCATTACTTTATGTTCACAGTCTTAATGGCAAAAGGAGAAAAGCTTGTTTCAGTCGCTCGCTTTAGTTCTGTTAACAAAGACTCCTGATCATTTAATGCACTTAACTTTATTGCATCACAGCCATGAGCCCCCTTGACCTTTGGTCAGCTCTTAACCAGTGAGGGGATTTGAAAGGGTCAAAATCCAGCTGCCAGACGCCTGTCCTAATCTGATAACTGTCTGGATTATGCCGCCTCGGGGACACTCTCATTCACAGTTACTGTGACAGTGCGGAGGGCTGGAGACACCATGTCGTCTTCTATTCCCCCTGATCCTGCCCTTCCTCATTCATGCTGTCCCTGCTGGTGTGATTTCCCTCACTCCTCGCCATCACATTCAAGCAGGGCTGCAACTAACGATGCTATTCATTATTGATTCCTCTGTGGATTATTCTCTCAATTAATCATTTGGTCTATCAGATGTCTCGTCTTGTGCAACTAGCAGCCAAAAACCTAAAGATATTCAGTTCAATTTCAGACAAGAAACAGAATTTGGACAACTTTGGCAGCTTATCTTAAAAGCAACTAAATTAATTAATTAATAATGATTTTTTTGTTTTTGTCAGTGGACTATTGTTTCAGCTTATTCATATTCAGGTAAAAATATGCACATTTGTTTACTAGCTATATGTATATATTTTTTAATTTTCAGTACAGCGCATTCAAATTTAGACTTCCTGCTGTCAGTTGGATTTTCTTTTAGCTTCAAACAGAATGGAATATAAAGGCTAACAGATGTCCACGCCAATCCGAAGCAATAATTCATCAAAACATTTGCTATGAAACCCAGCTTTGTTTTTTCTGGCTGTACAATATGTCCAATACCTGGGAGTCAGATCAATCACTGCACACAGCGGGAGTGATATTGCTTTGCTGTAAACTTTTACCTGGTGCACCCAATCAGCAGCTCCGTTTTTTTTTTTTTTTTTTTTAACAAACCACTTCTTCATTTTCATATTCACTGTATATAAAATGAGAGTTTCCGGCACTTTGCCCAGAATCATCAGAGCGAAGCTGAGCAAAAGGAAACGCTGTAGAATAGTGGATGGAGCAGAAGGTTGAAAAGGAGCCAAGAGTGTCAGGTCTTTTAACCTCTTTTACTTCTTTTTCATTTTTCTGTTCGACGAATCAGAAAATATGATTAATACACATTGTATTGAAGCAGTTCCTAGTTTCCTGTTAAGTCTAAATCAGGCTCTGTATATTTGGTAGGAAGAATAATAAGAATAATCAATCAGCTTCTTCGCTTTAATGGCAACGACTTTCAGAGATGATATAAATACAGCTTCATTCAAAGCTCAAACAGAAGCAAACATCTACTGTGTACTCTGCAGTTTTATCTTGAATTGTGGCTCCAATAGCAGCCGTCAAATGTAACTTCCTGTCGTTCAAAGCGCAAAATGTGTTTCAATAAATCTGAAGCCCTGTTTGTCTTTGCAGATTGCCGTGTGGAACTCGTACAAGGGGATGAACCTGACGGAGAAGTCCGGCCGAGACAAGAATAACAATGTGACAGACTCAATGGCTAACAGGACTCTTATTGTCACCACAATACTGGTGAGGAGGAAGGAGGAAGGTTAAACAGAGGACAGCATAGGGAGAAGGAGGGGAGTATACATGTGAGGATGTGTGGAGTGCAGACAGAGGGACAATAGAGGAAAATACCCAGAGAAGAGGGAGGGAAACGGGGGGGAAACGGGGGGAAGGAGTGGTGTTGAGGTGAGGAAAAATGGCTGCTGAGTTGAGTGGTCTGGATTCCTTTTTTTCAAACAGAAAAAAATCAATCATGGAAAAAAGTATATTTTCAATAATCACTGTTATACGATATACAACATATAAACTTACTAATTTTTAACTTTGCTATTACTATAACTTAGCTCATTTTAACTAGTGCTCAGAAGCATGGAGACCATTGAATCAAAATAAGGAATATCTCTTGAAAATGGTCAAATGCAGCGTTTTCTGTTGTTATACAGGAAAATCCATATGTGATGCATAAAAAGTCAGACAAGGAGCTGGTTGGGAATGATCGCTTCGAGGGCTACTGCCTGGACCTGTTGAAAGAGCTCTCCAACATCTTGGGTTTTACGTATGAAGTCAGACTGGTGGCTGATGGGAAATACGGAGCCCAGAATGACAAGGGAGAGTGGAACGGGATGGTCCGAGAGCTGATCGACCATGTGAGTTAACAGTTTTATTTATGGTGTAAAAAGACCGATACGTCCCTCTGAAATGTAATGGAGTAGAAGTAGAATACAAAAATACTCAAGTAAAGTACAAGTACCTCCAAACTCTACTTCAGTATAGTACTTAAGTAAATATATTCAGTTAATCTCCACTTACTTGTCTGCATGGCTGACTTGCTCCTGACCAGATTAGATTTAGGATACCATCTCCTCATGACTCAGCTCTGCTCTGGAAAGGATCCTGATTTGGACAAAATTTTACTCTTACATATAAAAACACTGACTGAAAAATCAATTTCCCTCCATTAATGTCTTGTAGCTTTTTCACCAGTATTGTTCTGTATCGCTCGTGTTTGTTTCTTCAGTAGAGAGGAACACAGTTTAACCAGGTTTATTATATGTTGTTGGTTTATTGATACATAGACATTTGGCAGTTAGATTGTCAGATATGGGTCAAACTGTTCTACCTGTAGCATCCTACCTCGTCTTCTGGCTTCTCCAGGTTGCAGACCTCGCCGTGGCTCCCTTGACCATCACTTATGTTCGAGAGAAGGTCATCGACTTCTCCAAGCCCTTCATGACCTTAGGTATCAGCATCCTGTACCGCAAACCCAACGGCACCAACCCGGGCGTGTTCTCCTTTCTTAATCCCCTGTCTCCGGACATCTGGATGTATGTGCTGCTAGCCTGCACAGGAGTGAGCTGTGTGCTCTTTGTGATTGCCAGGTAAGAGGATTGATGCTTGTGATAATGAGATGATGTCTGATGGGATGGGGTGGAAAAATATAAGGGTTGTTAAGGGTAAACAACCCTTATATTTATATATAAATGGTGGGATATATAGATGGTGACTGCTTACTGAACTGTCCTTCACCAGTGCCAGCTTTGCTACAAGCTTTTTTTGTTAATAATGCAGAGGACATGAAAACTGTGAGCTGGTGCCAGCATTGAGCTTTGTAGAACAATGCATGCCTGATGTATCACATTCATATTCACACGACAAGAATCAGAAAAAGTCTGGAATAACTGGCCTGACTATACTTCTGCAAATTTGGCACAGTTATCCTAATATAAGCCAAAATATGCTTTTGGCTGCCCGTCAAATGCCAGACTGGCTTTCACTGTGGTTGTTAAGTAGTTGGGAGTAATTGCGCGCCCGCTCTTCACCTCCTTCTCAGGTAGTGTGTAAAAACCCTGCAAGTGGGTTGCACCTAGCAACCAATAAGTGAAACAGATTTGTTGTGAAAATCAAAATGCAAATGAAGGTGAACTGTAGATTGAAAGGCTGTGCTGAGGCAAACCGGTCTGTCTCCAAGGTTTAAGATTAGTTACAGTAAATTCTTTATATATTACAAATTTTCTTTCATCTCTTTTTCTCTCTGCTTTTTTATTGTCTTCCAGGTTTACTCCATACGAGTGGTACAACCCACATCCATGCAACCCGTCCTCGACTCTCATACAGAACAATTTCACTTTACTCAACAGTTTCTGGTTCGGCGTTGGAGCTCTCATGCGGCAAGGTATTAAGCTCACAGTCAAAGCCATTATAATCAATATTTTGATTGTAAGAAATGATTTCTTGCATGTGAAAAGGGTTGCTAAAGTCTTCCAAATTATGCAACAAAATACTTTTCTATATCCTGGCTAGAAACATTTTCTTTCCCTGGAGACCACTACAGACCTAAAAACGAGCCACTGGACTTAAATTAAATCAGATGGTTAGAAACACAACTTCAAAAAAGGGTTGCAAGGCAACAGCGAAGGCCACTGGCTTCTCCCCGTACGGCTGTCTATTGAGCTCCCTGTACACCAGCACAGAGTGTACTGACACTGTGAAATCTACTCTAAGCTGTTTAATTCAAATATTCTGTGCCCGCCCTTTTCACATAGTCTGGATCCAGTTGCAACTTCTAACACCCTGTTAGAAGACTTAGGAGTGGGCGGCCAGTAAACCGACTGATGACACCAGTCACGCACAAGCTCAATCAAGTTTAATATTGTATGTCATATTCTTAATTTGTGTATGTTCATGTGTGTGCCATGGGTGTGTGTATTCTATGTAACTTCGCTCTTTACAGCGGCCTTCAGCTTTCTGTGGGATGCTGAGCCTGACAGTAAGTGCACCCTTAAATGCCGAACGCTGCTGTTAAACCAACTCTCCAGAAACAGTTTTACTCTAAAAGCGCTGTTCAATGTTTGTCCTCTCTACCCCCCAAAAAAAAGGTTTAAAAATAGTCACAAATGTTTCCAAACCTGGAACATTAAATGTGGCAAATGTATTCTGCAATTCCTCATTCCCTCTTTTCTCTGCACAGAGGAGAAAATATAAATCAAGCTGCTCATTCTGCTGTTTCATTACTTTTTTTTATGTTCCCTCATTTGTTTTGCATTCAGATTTCTGTTGTTCTGTCGTCTTTGCTTCTTCTAATTTGCACTTTTTTTTGTTTTGTTATGTTCGTTTTTTGACTATGATATATTTCTTTTGCAACTTTGTGCTTTGGACCAAACAGGTCGTGTAGAGGAAGAAAATAAACACACTGTTTGAAGAGTCGCACAATTTTCTACCCTCTAATCCTCAATCGCTCTCTTCTTCCAAACTTTATCTTTTCAGCTCCTTTTTTTTTTTTTTTTAACCTTTTGTCCCCCATCACTTTGCTTCCAGGCTCCGAGCTGATGCCCAAGGCTCTGTCCACTCGTATAGTTGGGGGTATCTGGTGGTTCTTCACCTTAATCATCATCTCCTCCTACACGGCCAACTTGGCTGCCTTCCTCACGGTGGAACGAATGGACGCACCCATCGACTCGGCGGACGACCTGGCGAAGCAGACCAGGATCGAATACGGGGCAGTGAGGGATGGATCTACCATGACCTTCTTCAAGGTAAAGTTGGTGTAGGCTGCTGCATGTTACTCCCAATAAAAGTAACAGTTGCTTTACACTTTATCAAAGCCACAACATAAAAAGCAATAGTTGAAATTGCTATGCAGAAGTTCCTGTATTGCAACAGATGATATATAGTATCATTTTCCAAATTTAAACACATAAAATACTTTATTATTGTTGTTCTGCAATAAAATGTTGTAAACATGCAGAAAGCAGGTGCAGACGCGAGACTCAGCTGAGGTGCTGGCAAGATATTTATTCGGAAAATAGTTGAAGGGGGTTGAAAGGTGGTGAAGGGTGGGGGAGCAGGTGAGACGGCGTCCGGCTGAAGACTGAAGGTCTGAGGTTGTACTCTGGCAGATGAGGAGGTTAGTGAGCGCCGGATTACTGGTCCGGCTCGAGGGATCACATTGATCAATCTGGCGAGGATTGAAGGGCGAGGCGCAGCACTTTGGAGCAGTTGGAGATGAGTGGTCAGGTGTGTAGGAATGCCAGGAGCCAGGAGAGGTAGACACGTCCACAATGCGCGCGCGCACACACACACACAAACACACACACACACACACAGACACACATATACACACACACAGTCAAACTGGGGCGGAGGAGACACAAGGGAGAGAGAAAAAAACGAACTCACAGCCTGAGCCATAACACTTTTTACCTGTCCCATCCCACCTCTAATTATATCATCTCAAGTGCACCAGCTTACAAACAAAAGATAGACCTATGATTACTCCTGATCAAGCTGTGCTGTGTTTTTGTATTTAAATGAAGGATATAAAGGTTTCCTAGAACCAAATGAACCAATGTTAATATCAACCACTGAACACAACAATCTCAATAGTGTGTCCTTGTCTCCGGTGAATGTGTAGCTCGCTCCCACGTGTTCATCTGGGTGAATTCAGTCTGTTTAGAGTCTGTCAGCTCTGTCATATCTCGACATGTAAGTATGACTCAGTGACAGTTCCTTCATTTCCATAAAATCAGGGTCATGTTGGTTCCCTCAGCTGCTCTCACATCCTGTGTCTTTGCCAAACCTCCCATGAAAAAGAGAGACAGAGGCAGAGGAAAAAAAAGACTTGCATTTACTTTACTGAAAGACGCCGTTGATGCATCAAGATGCATCAAAAGTGTTCCTGTGTTTTTGGAGGTGTCTGTGTTGACATATATGAACCTGTTAGTCTGAATTATATAATGTATCAGTGTACTGATGTCCTCAAGCAGGGCTGTCACTTCTCCCCCCCCACCACCACAACCACCACCGTCACCTCCCCCCACTCTCCTTGCATCCTGGTGGCTCAGCAGGGGTGATCCATGCAGGGCTTTATCCTCCCAGATTGCAGCCAGCGATTACGGCTGCCTGGATAGGAAGAAGCAGGCTGTGTTGATGGCTTGAACAAATTGAATCAGCTGGAGGAGATTTAGAACACAGCTGTCCCATTTTCTCTGACTGAGCAAGGAGGAACACGCACGCACACACACACACACACACACACACACACAACACACACACACACACACACACACACACACACATATATACACCAAGACGCACTCATAGATAAAGTCCCAAACATCCTTCTTTAAAACTTAAACATGTTTATGATAGTATTTGAAACATAGTCCAGTACATGTAGCCCTATGTTTTTGCACAGTGAACAAATGTCTAACACCAACTTTTGGCTGCTTGGCTCCTTTGGCAGAAATCAAAGATCTCCACCTATGAGAAGATGTGGGCGTTTATGAGCAGCAGGAAGAACACGGCGCTGGTGAAGAACAACAAGGACGGCATCACCCGGGTCCTGACGACAGACTACGCCATGCTGATGGAGTCCACCAGCATCGAGTACATAAGCCAGAGGAACTGCAACCTCACGCAGATCGGAGGTCTCATAGACTCCAAGGGCTACGGGGTGGGAACACCAATCGGTAGGAAGAATGAGACGCCGCCATCTTTGTCACTTAGTGGAGAATGGAAACGGTTACTGTCGTGCTGTCGTGTTACCGTCATGGAGCAATCAATACAAAACGCTCCATATATACTGACATTGTACTCTGAGAGAAAAGTTAGAAATCAACACAACACACACACACAACTCCAACACGGACTAAGTGTTAGACTGTTTTATGATTGTATAAATCTCGCTGCTTGTTCTCTGGTAGACTGCACACATTCAGCCTCTTGGTTAGTTAAAAAAAAAAAAAAAAAAAAAAGAGCCACAGACAAATATACAGTGTACCGTACAAATCACATTCACCCAGGCCCCTCTGAGAATATTAAAATGCACTGAAGGCCGTTTGACAACCGTGTTACTAGAATAGAATTTTAATAGAATCTGTGTAAATGCCAGGTTTTGTACTGTAGATACAAACTTCAATTTATTTTGGAATTTGCATTTTTCATTTTCCTGGAGTCCAAGTTGCAGTAGCTGCTGTCCTGTATTCTCGACATGCAAATGCACCTCCATCTAACAGCTCTGCCAGATGTTCAGTGCAAATGTTCATGTGAGATTTCAGGCTAGTGTGGTGGATCGAGAACTTAAACTGGATGCAAATCAACCCGTGTTTGCAGTCGGTTTTCTTAAGCAGTGCTTAACATATTGTGTCGGTGTTTTTTGTTTTTCCTCTCTAGATGTTTTTTTTTGTTTTTAATTTATTCAGTTCTCCTCCTTGACTTTCTAACTCACTGTAGAGCCAGTTGATTTTTTTTCTTGAAAAACAAGTACATGCCCCACACCTGCATAAGTTGCACACATCCATACCTAGATGTTTACAGTGCATGCGTTTAAATGTGTGGGCACAACAATGGAAATAATGAAGGTGGCGCCACCCCCATCCAGTTCATTTCTGTAATCACCATGAGATGTCCACTGGCTGTCAATATCTAGGACATAGCCTATAGCAATTAGTGCCTCGTTTATCAACTCTATTCTTAGGTAAGATGTGGAGTCTTCAAAAATATTTGTCCGCAAGGAAATAGATATTTCTGGAAACCAGCCTTCGTGATGAGCCCTTTCTATTCTATTGTTCAAGCTGCTCTCACTGGAGAAAATATTCCACAGCGTTGGAAAGAATGATGGCCACCATAGTGCCGGAGACGGCAAACGACCGGAGCCTCCTCAGAGAGTTAAGCTGGCTCTGACCCCTCTTGTACAAGGCAGCGGTGTTGCTAATCCGGTCCGCTTTGATGTTGAGCTGCAGCGGGTTCAGCCGACATCATTTCTCTGTATTTAGACTCTTCTCCCTGCTGGTACAGGCTACAAGAGGAGGAAGCTAGGAAGCCATATCTAAAGGCAGAGACGTAAAGGGTGAACACGAAGGGAGACAGGTCAACGCCTGTGATGCACCTGTCACATACTGCAACTGACCCCTCTAGTGTCACTTTAATCTGTGCCTGCATGTCCATGAGCATCAAACAAAGTAGGTCAGGTGAACCACTGACCAGGGAAATGATGCCGCCCCCCCCCCCCCCTGATATATAGCTGGGAGGCAAACCGCAGGGCGTCCAGTGACGGCTTTACAAGGGACCAGTCACTCCAATTACTTCATGAGTTTTTTGGTTGTTTGATGCATTTTGCAGGATGCTTCAGGTTCAGCTTTGGGTTAAACGACATGCTGAAGAACTAAACACAGTTGAGTGCTATACGCTGGTTCTACTCTATTCAGCTCTTTACTCACCTGATCAACAGGCGATCCTGGATGTTTTAGGCCCTGGAGTCTCACTGGAGAGACACTAGGGAAATTGTTTAATTTGTTTCCCCTCTTGGCTCATTCCATGTCTCCTGCAGTCACCAGATCTCTGGTCTGCTTATTGCCGGAGATGGTTCCCATCCCGCTCCGCCTCCTTCCCCTGAGCAGTTGTCAGATGTTTCTGTATCCGCTTCGTCTCCTCCTCGCACTCATTTCTGGAGGCTCTTTTCTTCTCATCCACAGTCTTTGTCTCCCAGTCAGTCACCTCAGGCAACCTCCGAGTTGCTACATCAGTTCGTACTCCTGATACAACCAAATACCCGCTTGTGTATTGTATTAAGTCATGTCAAGCATTCATAGGGCTCATAATCAGAAATCACAAGATTTCTTGATAAATACTTTACCATCTCCTCACTCACAATCCTTAGACATAGAGTAGAGGCCAAATGCAGGAAGTGAAAAAAATTACAAATGCAAATTGGAGTTTTCTGTCTTCAAGATACATGTAGATGTAGATTCGTGTTTCCTGTAGCACACACTTAATTCAGTTTGCGTAGCAAAGGCTTAAATTTCAAAATGCCTATTGTTCACTAGAACACCGTAAACAACATAGAAAGCAGGACTTCCAAGCCATATTTTATTAATGGGACATTTAAAGGTATTATTAATAGAGACTGACAAACAAGTTACAGCATATTGGTGCATATTGTCTTTCTATTTGTCTTCTCCCTCGCCAGGTTCTCCATACAGGGATAAAGTGACCATTGCCATCCTTCAGCTGCAGGAGGAAGGGAAGCTGCACATGATGAAGGAGAAGTGGTGGAGAGGCAACGGCTGCCCGGAGGAGGACAACAAGGAAGCCAACGCTCTGGGCGTGGAAAACATCGGCGGCATCTTCATCGTCCTGGCCGCCGGCCTGGTTCTCTCTGTGTTTGTGGCCATCGGAGAGTTCATCTACAAGGCCCGCAGGAACGCAGACATAGAGGAGGTGAGTGGAGGAGGGAGAGCAACTGCTGCTCTGCAGCTGAGAGAGTGATGACTAATGAGTGGATTAGACGTTACTCTCCGCTCTGTGAGGAAACACGGGTTTGTAATGAGATTTTTAGTTTTTTGCAAGTTGTTTGCTCGATCAAAATGTATTTACTCAGAATCATATTTGCACTAGCTGGTGTCGTCTTTGCAACAAGAAAGTCACGTGATGGATTGATGATAAACTCACATGTCTCACGGTCCTGCACAGTAAGAAAAAAATGGGTTAAATATAGCAAAGAAATGTTTGGCAGCTCCACATGACAGACCAGCCATTCACACGATTAGTTTCTTTGCTTTGTCTTGGTTTTTCATCCTTTATGATTTTATGATGTTTTCTTTTCTTTTCATTTTTTTTCTTTTTACAAATCTGTTTTGATCTCTTTTATGTTCTTCTCCATCCTCCTTTTTTTTTTCTTCTCTGCATGCTTTCATCAGGCCTTTTGTTTCTTTTACGGGGTGCAGTCCCGTCAGTTTCAGCGGCGTGGATCCACCTCCTCCTCTGGCACCTCCTTATCAACTGATCTGGAGAGCGGCAGGCTGCTGGGGGATGACACAGAGTAGCCGTGGCAGCACATTTACAACTCATAACACTCGCTAGACGATAGGTTTGTAACCAGGTGTTATAACCTTCTCTCTGCCCCTGTTGGAAATACCACAGTATAGCTGCACCTACCTCAAAGCAATCCCAATTACTAACACCATTTTACCTTCAGTAGCCGACCCCTTGTGCACATCGCTTCCTTGCAAATGTCTGTTTCTTGTGATGTCAGTGATCTTTCTGGTACCATCCTGAGACAACTCTCCTGTTGTATATAAAAAACACTTATACTGAGGAAAGCATAAAAAATATTGACTCATATTCTGGGAAAAACCCAGGACATCTGGAGAGATAAAAACATGTCAGCCGTTTGTTTCATTTTGAGCTCAAAATGATTAAAAGTCATTATTTGCTAAATGTGGCATTAAAGTTCATAAAAACAGTGTAGGGCTCTGCAGCGCTCCCCTGGTGTTAAGATGTTCTTTTCTCTTGCACTGGTTAAGTAGCCTTCTAACACCGGCCCAAATGTTGTGCCTCATTCATCGTAGCCTCAGTAGGCATCTGTGTGTACTTTAGAGGCAGACTTTGGGTGCCTTTTGGGAAATCAAAAGATAGGAAAAGTTATTTGAATATTTTCCTCCTCATTAAGCTCTTTGGTAGACTGGTCTGGTTGGCTGAAATTTGGATAACAGTGATGGAACAACATTTTGGCTTTAATACGTCCCCTGACACGGATCCAAAAGCCGAGAGTAAAGTTGTAGTTTCATATATAACTACTGGTGACGGCAGGACGTTTTATTAACTGAAGTAATGATGGATGGGATCACAGAGGGATACAGTCCTCACTGCACCTCTGGACTGACCTTGTCATCCAGTCATAAGATGTATCTCTCTCCAGAATGTAGTAAAAAAGAAAATATTGAATTACTGTCGTTAAAGGATATAAAATCAGTGCATGTAAGGCAATCGTTTAAGATATCTTATTCAATAAGACCCGAATCAACACTTTTAATACGATGTTTAAGGTCTGTGTTGTTTCTGTGTCCAGATGTGAATCTCAAACACAACAACCTTTAATTGTGGGATATTAAAAGTAAATTAATTTCATACTTGATTTAGCTCTGGTTAGATCAGTATGGTTTAGGTTTTTACAGTGTTTGACAAAGTCCAAAAGAATAAAGCTATTTAATCCGTGTTTTTTGCTCCTCTCTCTTAGTTTCTGAGAGAAGTTTGCTATGGGGTAGTTTATGAGGAAAGGCTCTTAACTGATGGCGCGTGTTGCTGGTGTCCGTGGGAAACCCTGCAGGAAGCCATATTCCTTTGAGAAGCCTTAGGCGAAGCCTGAGGATGAAAGAGGAAGACCTTCTGTGGTCCCTGGAAGGAGGACCGACAGATAAAAAATGGGATGACTTTGTGCTGCGGAAGATAATTTGCAAAATAAATTTAGTTAGCGCACGGAGCAAGAAGGAGAGCAAAATAAAAGGCAAATAAACACGATTGAAGATTAATGAGTTCAAAGCAATGTATTATTGCGCAAAATCAAATAAGCCCCGGGCTTCTCATTTCAGATGGCCCCCTCTTTGGTAATTTCAGATAATTAGCATATTATGAATTCATAGCTCCCTGCATTAGGATGTTGCACAGCAGACGCTGTCCTTCATCTTTTGTCTGTGTAATTGGATTTTGTGATGAGACAACACAGTTTACATGTCTTTTACAACTCGTTTGCCAGGTTAGACTTTAGATTGACTTGCAGTCATTGTCTGGCTGCTCACATTCAGCTGCAGGCAACCTCCCAGAAGCCACTGCTAACTTGCAAGGCTGAATCAAAATTGCCTTTGATTATATCTTATAATTTTATAGATCGGCAGTCATTTTCATGCACATTCAGACACGGTCTTTAAACTCGTGGCTGAAGCTCTTAAAAGGTCATAATGATTTTATTGGAAATCATGTTTATTGGTGTCTGAACCCGGGCTTTCCATTGTTGATCTCTTTGACAGTGCGTGTCTTTTAGCTCCATGATGGAGGAGCTGGGTATCTCCCTGCAGTGTTACAAAGGCATCCGGAGGAGGTCGCGACCCCACAGCGGAGCACGGTCAGCTTGCATCTTCTGTCAACCCAAACGCACTGCAAAGAGGGAGGGAGGGAGGCGGGACTCCAGCACTTGAGTGCACAGAGACTGCTGTTTGATCTCTCTGTTCTCTGTTCCTCTGAATGATATGAAGTTGTTCCCTCATCACTCCTGTCTTTATACTGTATGTGTATGGATAATACATTAAGCATTATACTGTAGATGTAGTTTACAAAGTCTTGGCCTTGTATCAACGTTACTAATGTTAAAACAGCTGATGAATGAAAGCTCTCTCATAGTGAAAACCATTGCTGTTCCCTCATGGCTGTAGTTCACTGTTGTGAGCAGTTTGCAGAGTTGAATCTGCACACTTTATAGACACCCCCACTGTGTAAATGTTCGACAACTTCACTGATTTTCAGAGTAAAAAGATTTTTGCATTTTTTTAAACTGTTGTCAATTTGTTGTTGTTGTTGTTGTTGCTCTATATGTTTGGCAGCAGAATGTGTGTGTGTGTGTATGTGTGTGTGTGTGTGTTGTGTGTTTCTTTGTGTGCCTACTGGCAGGTAGCTTCAGAGCGGATTGCAGAGCCAGCCCTTGCCAGTGAAAAAAAAGATAAGGACCTCCAAGGAAAGTCAGAAACACACCTGCTGTTTCATACCCTTCAAGTGCCAACATTACAGACATCAAATCACACACACACACACACACACACACACACACACACACACACAGAGATGCACATAGCCTCACGAACACTTGTGATCATGAAATATTGCTGTCTGTAGGCCAGAGAAAGGATAGGATACACGGCGAAGGAAAGGACAAGATGAGAAGCAGGGTTTTTTTTTATGTGTGAAATTCTCAGGAGGTCAAAGACAAAACACAATTTCCTTGTTCCCCTGGGAACAGTCTTGTTTTTCTACAAGTCATTTTTTTTCCCTGTTTGCTGTTGTTGAATTTGAAAGCCTAAAGGAGGGGGGGGGGGGGGGGTCTTACCTCCCAGTAGTGACAGTGGATCCCAGTGGATGGGAGCATGGGAAAAGAGTCAAAAGCTTCTGCTACAACGAGTTCTGCTTCTCTTGAAGTACTTTACAATCTTGGCATAAGTGTTATGTACAGTAACCTGCCTACCAGCAGCTTTAAAGCACTTTATGATGAATTATTATCCATAGATACAACCATCATGTTAACATGATACCTTTATTTTGGAAGTCCAGCACATTCCTACAAAAGTTCTTCATAAAAAGTAGGAGGAATGCATGCTTATGAAAACTTCATTTAAAACTAATTTACATATTCAGCCTTTTCTGTAATCACCACTCAAACAAACACGTTGAAACCAGGAAGATCTTTCACCTGACAGCAGCGTGTTGACAGCACGCTGGCCTTGACCTCCATTGTGCAGGGAAGTCAGCATGAGGAATGACAATGTTCTCATCATCCTCAGCACAATTACGCGTCAGCAGCAGGAATACAGAAAGCCCCGGTGGCAATCATCACTGACTGACTCACTCACACACGCCCCTACGTGAATTTGAATTGAGCTCCCCTCATCAGGATCATGCAGCAGGATAATAATCAACACCGATGCCTGAACGCACACGAACGCATCAGGCTGACATCGGCACACGAGCAAAACGAGCAAACGGTTGTAATGATGTTAATATTTTCGCCTGGTGGTTTCGACTGTGTCCTGTGCTTTCATGCATCAGGAGCTTCCTCAGGCGCATTTTTTATTTTTTTATGTCCTCAAGGTGAAATGAATGAATCACAGAGGAAGAAAAAAAGTTTGCTCATGCTCTTTGTATCTCTGCCACCTCTTGCCCAACCTGTTTAATCTCTCGCCCTCATCAGCACCTACTTTCAGAGACTTTGTCCTTCTTTCACCCCCCTAGTCTTACTGCACACCTGCCCCATACACTACACTCTGTCAGTGGACTGGACGTGTTGTATGTGTTCTTATGGAAAAGTCTCATTTTCAAAACAATCCCATCAGTAAAATCAGAATCAAAGTAAATAATGGAATCATTCAACACACACAAATGCATATACTGACGATATCACCATGAATCATATATTCGTCAACAACGAACTATATAGAGGGAAGGAGAAGGACGACACTAGCTGTTAATGGAGCACCGTAAGCATTAAATCGTAATACATATCATTATCAATCATGTCAGAATCTCAAGTCTCAAAACTGACCCCTGATTGCCAGCGTTTACCAGCTAATGCAGTGACATTTCAAACAGGAAAGAGCAATAAATGGATATAAATGCGTCAAGTCGGAGGTTTTGTTGTGACACTCCTCTCGGTGGATTGTGTGCGCTGGTTTGTGTGCATCCTGAGAGAATTGGACCGAGCTTTTCTTAATCTCTTCATGTAATGAGTTTTCTCTTTTTTGGTATTCAGATTAATTCTGGGATTGGGCTCCATCCAATGTAATAGCGTTTGGTTGTCTCTAATCTCCTAACCCCATAATTCTTAATCAAAACCAAGGCAGTATTTTTTTTATTTATTTATTTTTTTATCATTACCTAATCCGTCATGAATGAGGCCATGGATTACAACTCTGACCTTGGCATCCTGCACGGCTGAGCAGGACTCTCCTCCTGCTTCTTCCTAACCTGAGATGACCTCACCTGAACACTTCGCTCTGCTGTAGAACAGTATTTCCTGTCTTCACCTGTGTTCATAACCTTGTTCGTTTAGCCCACAGAAACTATTTGTCTCGATGATCTTGAAGCACAGAGTCTAACAACTTTGGATGGTGGTGAAGCAGAATTGGAAAGTGATAGTGGCATCTGTCTGTTTGTGCCGTGGGTAAGAGGGTCAGAGACTATGATCCATACAGCTGTACCTCTAGCACAGATGAGGAAAAGGAGATTGAGAGAAAGCGAAGAAGAGAGACAGCTCAAGCAGCCTGTTGTTGACATCTTAAACAAAATGGGCAGTGTGTGGAAATCATTCGGAAAAGGTCAAAGCCCTGAAAAAGCTAAATTTAGAATGGAAAAATTTGACCACCTTTGTTGTAGAAAACCAGCTGCAGCATAAAGATTTTTTTTTAAACAGAAAGCACTCGTGCATTTCTTGTAGAATTTGTAGAAAGTCTACCTCTGTGTGTCTCACATGTAAATCCTTCCAACCTGTCGAGTCTGGCTCATGTGTCTCTACACGAGACGCTCAACTGTAAAACACAAACTGCAGGAGAATCAAACCTAAACTATGACTCCGGCGTAAAAGAGTGGCAGACGTTTGAGTGTGTCCCATCCATCACAATGAGATGAACAGTCTCTGGGGCTGATAAGCCAGGTCTGTGTCAACAGCCTGTCAATGAGGACAAACGAGGAGGAGGAGGACTCTTGGAGGTGCAGAGCGTCATTTATCTCTATGTTCCTCTCTCTCTCTCTGTCTGTCTCTCTCTCTGTCTCTCTCTCTCTCTCTCTCTGCCTTTCTCTCTCCCACCACCTGAAAGCCTGGCAGTAAATAATTCAGAGGGAATGCTGTCATCTGCTGGTGTGCAGGTGAAGTGGCCTTATGGATACAAAGCAACAGCTCAGTAAATCAGAACATTAAAACAGGCCTGAGCAGTAACCGCAGGGCTGAATTTATGATGCTTCTTTTTCTTTCAAATCCATCCTCAAAGGCTTAAGGTCATTTTATCATTATTATGATGCTGTGTAGGCCTGTTATGAATTCTGGTCATGAGCATAATGTCGGCCTATAAACACACCAGATGGAAGGCAGGTTCTGATGCCTCTTCAACCAATTTTCAAGTTGAAATTATGTAAACTTTTTTTTTTTTGTTAACTTGTTTGGACACGTAAGAGCAAGCCAAACTGTCGCTCTCCTGTTTTTAGCTTTGTGAAGATGCATGTTTCCGATAATCCACTGGACTTTAAAATGGTTTATTTATCTTAAGAACTAAGAGAATTTCATTTCAAGCCACAAACGAACACTTAATCCTGTAGTTTATACAAAAACAAAACAAAACTCACAGACTTTGGATACATGTTTTTCACTGGACAGCTATGAAATGCAAGTCATCCTGATGGATAAGAGGATAAATGAACCAAAAGCTTCTTTTAAAGGAAAAACAGCTGTGTAAATGTTTTATTCTGTTCAAAGGATACTGTAGTAATTTAGTATTGCACTTCCATAAAGTCTGTGGGACTTGACAGATGAATGCTATGTGTGAGGTTTATTTGGATAAACATGTTTTGTTGAAGCTGTAGTGGAGACCGGGGATGTTGTAACACGTCGTCTCAGCACCTATAACTCACATGGCACCAAGTACCTTTATTTGTTGACAACAAACAGCATTTTTTTCAACTTCTCCGAGTAATATCACAGATAATAAATTGTTACCGTGGTTACCACCTGCCCCACTACCAGGGGGAAGTTATATCAATAAGAGTGACACCATCACACCACACCATCTCACCACAAATGATGCATCTAAATAAGTTTACTGTACGTGCATGTGCCAACACTTCACCATCTTCCTGTGGTTGACCACGATCAACAAGAAGTCCCCACTTTAAGAATGATCATAATCCACAACTATTGGTCGTTGTTGATACTTTTAACCAACTCAACGTCTCAGCTGAAAAAAAGGAGAAGGATACAGAAAGTGTGTTTAGTTGTAAAAGTGGTTTGAAGGGTCTTACAACCATCCCCACCTGTCAGCCTTTGTTTACCTCGCTGTGACAGCATGGTGGTTTGAAATGAGCAAAGATGAAATGCCTGAAGTTAAATAATTCTAACTTCTAACACTTTTATCTGTGAAACAAAATATAGACTTGGTCCAACCCCCCCCCCCCCAAAAAAAAACAACAAACAAACAAACAAACAAACAAAACAAAACAATGAAAACCAGTCTTTTGGCTGTAAAGACCTCTTCACACAACAATACAATTTCACAAGCAAGGTCAGGAAGGAAGTGGTCACGCATGAATTGATCACATGATTCAACAGTCCCTGTTAACAACCATCCCCGGTCTCCTGTGATCCCTGTGGTGACCAAACTGACTCCCAAATTCTGTGGAGTACTCTTTAAAAACCACACCATGAATCACAGTGTATCTATGTGCTGTAATGCAAGAAACTCCTCTAAAGTAAAAGAAAGTCGTATCACCTGCGTTTAGGTGTGTTTACCCCGCAGTGCCCCCCCCCCCCCCCCCCCCCCCAAGAAAAACCTCCCTCTAACAAGATAAACACACAAGGAGGGGGGGTTCTCTCTATTTTCTTCCCCAAGAGCTATTCTAACATGAGATGTTCATTCTGAGCAACTGCCTCATTGCACAGCTATTGCACAGCCAAAGACCATCCCAGCGGCATGACCGTGTCACTCAAAGCAGTGCCGGAGCTATGGGCATTTTTGCGGGCTAAAGTCATGTCATCTGAGACATTTAATTGGACCCGAGCCGCCACAGGGGGGACAGCGGACGGCATTCCTCCCCTGCCTGCGCCCTGTTGTGTTGCTCTGCGCCGCGTGGCTGCGAGGGTCCGGCCGGATAACGTGTCCATGTCCCCCGCGAAGTTGAGCTGCTGGAGTTCCTCTTGAGTGTTGCGGACGCCTTCACTGTGAAAACTTCAGAATACAGAACAATATAGTTGGAGTCTGAAGAAGGGAAGTGGAGGTCAGCTCCTGAGGAGAGGTACTTGTGCCATCTTTGGCTTTGGGATTTGCGCAGAGAGACGAGCTGCGCTTTTTTTTTTTTTCCCTGAAGAGACCTCAGCTGTGGTCCGACGGGGAGCAAACAACAATTTGGGACCGAGGACGTTGCCTACACTGCCACCTGATTTTAAACTTCATCAAACTGAATTTCCTGGGTCGTGTTCGTAGCTGCCTCAGGTAACAATGGCCTGCTGGCCCAGATCGGTCCTTTACAGCTTCCCAGTGCAAACTGGAGATAGTCCATTCTGCTCTCCATCATATTGTGGACTATATGCTTCCTATATGTTTACTAATATACTATTCCACTCACTAATACTGTGCTGTATTTTATTACAACACGTTTTGATCTGTGTGTACAGCATCCAAAATGGATCTTTAAACCATTTCTAAGAACTGAGACAGACATTCATAAAAAAGATATAGGCTTATGTAGTATTATGTGATGGTGTGGAAGGTCATCGATGTTTGCTGTGTGATACAGAGGGTTTACCAGGGTTAAAGGAGGCAAATGTTCTGATATAAAAAGCATGTACCTTCACTGGAAGGGGGCATGCAGACCTCAGAGCCAGTCTGTCAGAGCTCCCTAATTATTTAATCCCTCTGCAACTCTAAATGCATGATGAAACTGACCACTGGCTGTGTGTGTGTGTGTGTGTGTGTGTGTGTGGCTTCATACTTTCCTAGCTGTGGTTTAATCACATGCGTTATCAAAGGGGTCTGCAGACTTTCATTCTGGTGGATCACCTGCTGAGTTCATGATTTAGTTCCTCTTGCTGACTGAAATTGGAATTAAAAAAATCTTCCGCGCCAGATTGGACACCAAATAGAAATAGGGCTGAAACTGTAACTACCGATTAATTTTGATCAACCAATTAATTGATTGGTTTTAAAAATTCATAAAATAGTGAAAAAATGCCCTCCACAATTTCTCTGAACCTCTTCAAATTGCTCGTTCTGTCCAAGTTTAAAAGCCAGACGTCCATTTACAGGCATGTACAATGAGAGAAAGGCAGGAAATCATTATATTTCAGATGCTGGAAACTGTTGATTTGAATTATAAATCTCTTGGAATATTAATAGATTATTAAAACTGCTGCCCGTTTTCACTTGACCCACTAATCGTGCCATTATTACATCATCTCTCGTCTTTCATGAGATCCCTTTGATTGTGCTAACAGCTCTGTTTTGTGCCTGTGGCCTCGTGAAGGGATAAATGATCACCTCAACCAGACGAGTGTCTCCTGATAAATCTGAAGTTAGAATCGCCTTCAGCCTCGACGACACATCAGGTAAACACACACACAAACACACACACACACACACACACACACACACACACACACCTGTCTTGTATCTCAAATCATGGTAACATCTTATTTTGAGTGTAGTTGCACCTATTACTCAAGCGATCATTTAACACCTGACGAAGCCTGGAGCTCTACTCTCACTGCATTTCCAGTATGTGTGGAACACATGCACAACATTCCTCTTACCAAAACAGACCAGCCACAATCTGCCTGTAGCAGCCCCCCCCCCCCCCCCCCCCCGACCCCGTCTCCCACCACCCCATCACGCCCCACCACTTTAACTGCGTTCATTCTTCTATGCTGTAGCTGAGACAGGTGCTCCCTCTATTTCTGTAGGACCCGCATCATATTAAAAACAAACCACACACGCGTTGTCTGCAGCTGTGCACTTGCAAGACGCCACATGTATGCACCCTCACGGTCAGTTGCACCGTAGTTACTGTGACTTGGATTATTCTATTTTTTAGTCTTGAGTCAAAACATGCACAATCCACACTGTCTGTCCCTAAGTGTCCCCCCCCCCCCCCCCCCCCCCCCCCCCCACACACACACACACACACACACACACACATACTCATAGGACCCTACCTATGGAGCTAGGTGCTGTCTGTCAGGATGTTTTACTGCAGTGGGGCCAGGCACTGGGACGGCAGCTGCAGCTATGCAATGGCAGAGTCAGGTTTCTCCTCTAATACTAACAGTGTCCTGCTGCCTGATTCACTGTTCAGCTTTTAGAACACTGGCCTATATTTATAAGCAGTTAACACTTGCAGTCCTACTCCACCCATCCCTGACCCCCCCCCCCCCCCCCCCGTCTTTTTCTTAGGAAGTGAGATGAAGAGCTGCAGTAGAGACAGCACAATCACATTTGAGACTGAGCAGAGACGCACTGGACTCCTTATTTCATTTCTTACTCATTGCTGTTCTTTTATTCCCAGCTTTTTCTTCTCTACTTAACAACCTCAACCATCCATTTATGTGGATTCCAGTTAGTTTCACCTCGTTTTCCACTGATGTTTGATTTAGTTGTGGTCTGGTTCACTCAAGTTAAATCTTAAGCGACTGCACAGGATCCGCTTTAGTTGGCAACATGCTTGCATGCCTTATTTTAGTTTTAGCTGTAGCTCCAGACATGTTACGACCCTGAGCTCCAAAATCAAACTTTGGATATTCCCCAGGCGATCATGTTGTTGTCTCTTTGAACTCGTGCTTCTCAGCGGGGTGGGGGGTGGGGGTGCTGAGACCTGCGCAGCGTCTGGGGTTCATCCTCTAGGCCCTTCATGACTTAATGCCATGCATAGTTATAACCCCACGTTGTGTCAATCCTAAGCATGAGAACTGTATTTATTCCACATCATAATTGGCCCCTTGGCTGCAGGCTGATCCACTAATACTCCCGCTTTTAGAAGGTTGCATCATCCCAGGATTCTCCACATGTGTTCCACCTCCAGGGGGACATTACTGGCGAGTCAGAGGCTGGTGCAGACAACCTGTCTGTTTCTGTCTGTCTGTCTGGCTGTCTCTCTGTCTAAATCCCTCTCTGTCCATACATCTGGCCTGTCTGTTGTCTCTGTTTAGTCTGCCTGCTAGTCGTCCCTCTGTGTTCTTACCCTGCATGTCTGTCAGTGTGACAGCTCATTACTGCTGCTCAGCAAGAGGACGTGGCTCATTTATAAGTGTAGCACTGTGTTGCTACGTTGTTGTGTCATATAAGAGGCCCCTATAGTGTTTCATTTTGGGCCATTTTATTAGGCGGAGAAATGCATTAAAGGAACTGCCTGCAGAGGAAGTCACTTGGCTGTACATGAAGGACATAAGGATGTGAAAACATCTAAACTGAGAAGACATTATGCACTGTGTTGATTGACCAAATGAAGCTGAGATAACTTTTCAAACAGGATGGGAATGATATCCTACTTTTCAGGCAAACAGACATTAAGCGCGCTCCGAAAAAATCAACCTGCAGGGAAGCTGAAGCTTGTGCGTCGTCAATCACAGGGCTGAAGAGAAACCGTATTCATTAGAGAAAACACAGACTTCACATTGTCCTCCAACAGTGGCACTTACAAGGATAAATTCCAATGACCCAATGTTTTCAACGCAATCGCTGCATGCAGTCGCCTCGTGATTCTAACTTAAATTTGACAAAATATTCTATCTCACACAAGTGTCGAGTGTCTGCAGGCCGGTTATCATTGAGTGCTTAAATTAATGGAAATGAAAACTGTCTGGAGGAAAGGGAAAACAATCTAAAAGCCAGTGGTGGGAAGTACAGAAACTCAGAGCAACAACATTAACATGACCCTCACATGTTAATGCAAAATATAATAAGCTTTGGTACCACTCTGAACAGTAGCGTTCTATATGATAAGTCTTTTTATGATAATACTTTATGTATTGTTTATTGTGTTTTAATACGTCACAATATGTATAACAACATGTATTACAATATCATTGCACTGATTATTCATTGTTTTTAGCTCAAGATTTAATAAATGGCTCTCTAAATATTATTATTTTTAACAATAATCAGTTGTAGAATGTGAACAATGTGTTCTGTTTCAATAGATGTCAAAGATGTGGAGGACCTCGCTCAGACTTTCCCGGATCTTGAACAGCGATTACAGGTAAACAGAACAGACTGTTGCGTCACGTCACATCGCCCCCATCACATCGAATACACGACTCTGGCAGAGCAGCACAACAGAGGACAGGCAGAATACAGAAGAGAAGGCAATCAAAAAAAAAGAGAAGCTATTATCGTTTTGCATTTCATGTCTGACTCTGTTTTTGTGACTTGATGGTGTCTTTTTTTTTTCTTATGCTAATGCGTAGTCAAAAAGGCCAAATTAATTCACCCTTTTAAGCATACTTTTGATTTTGAATATTTTTGCTCACTAGTGTTATCATTATTGCTCTCTTCATGAAGCCCATTGTACAAACAAGCGAGCAAGCTCACCTCTGAATTCAAACCCACTTCCCCCAGAGAAATCTCTCTCTCTCTCTTTCTCTCTCTCTCTCTCTTTCTCTCTCTCTCTCTCTCTCTCTCTCTCTCTCTCTGGGAACCACTGACTGAAAAAAGAGGTGGAGAGAAAAAATAAAACTATAAATGAGTAGATCAAAGATTAACCTCAATTAACCTAAAACAAACAGTGGAGTAAACCTGACAAACAAAAGGCTGATGATGTAAAATCTGAGAGTGGATTTTGCTTTAAGCCCCTGTTCTGTTCAGGGCTGAACCTCTTAATAAGGAGAAGCTCAGGTTTAATTTATCCGGCCTGTGAATCAGTGTTTTCACTGTGTGCGCTCACGCTGCTATTAGTGTTGTCATTGAATTATCCTTCAACCAGTGCCAGTGCCAGGGTCATGTAAAGTGCATGTTGCTTAAGAGTATCAAATGAGAACAGTAGTAAGCCAGTGAATGATAGCTGCCATACACTGTACTATTACACTGTATAAAAAGAGGGTTAACACAAGATGGTGAGCGTGCCACTCGGACTCCTGCTGTCAAGGAGGAATAAAGCAATTGTAGAGATCATCATCATCAAGTGGTGTGGATATTAAGTCTTACTTCATATCCTCGAACACAGCAGTCTCGTGTTTTATCAGTCATATCTGCAGCTAGGTTCAGACCTGTGTGTGCCTCTCATGGTAGAGGTAGAGATGCCCTGCCGTGGATCAAAGTATGGGACAGAGGCGCCTGCGGGGCATTGTGGGAAAGGTTACACGGTCAGCCCTTTAGCAGCCTTTTAGCTTAAGTTATAATTAGAAACATTACCTTGGAAGAGGGAAATTATTCTGCAACAATTAGCTGATGGCTCAATCAGCAGAGAATGAATCACCAGCTATTTTGATAATCAATTCATTGTTTGAATCTTGTTGTTAAGCAAAAACTTTGGATTCAGATTTGCTGCTTTTCTCATTTGTGGACTGTTTCTCAGACAAAATCCATCTTTGAGGATGTCACCTCGGACCTTTCACGACTAAACGGTTGATCATTTAATGTAGGAAATACTCAAATACCTCATCACGAGGTTGATAATAATCATTAGTTGCATTGTTTTTAAGAGCGCTGTTCCAAAAATATCAAGTCCGGGTTTGTACATAGTGTTGATTGTGTTTTTGTATTTGCATTGCACAATAGCTTGAAAGGATCCTAAACCAGTGCTTCATCTCTCCGACCTCTCGCAGCCAGTGCCCCCCTGTGTGTCTCTGAGGGAGAGCGTTCAGGTTTACAAGGAACACTGCAGGATGGCGAGAGAGTTCCACCAGGTCAAACATGAGATCACCGCGCTTGAGGACCGCAAGTAAGCCTCAAAATGAATTACATCTATATCGTTTGTACTCACCCTTTTTGGTTGGAGTACAAATGAAAGACTTTGTAGTGTGATGTTGAAGCGTCAGACTCCTCATCAGAGGGTTTTGTGTCAAATCGAGGACCAGCAGAAAACACACACACAGGCTCATGTTCTGGTAGCTACTGGCAGGTCTATAGTGTCGGCCAGAGATGGCATGCAAGGAATCATAATTCAGTTATTCAATAATTAGATTTTTCAGATGCTTTAATGTCCATTGGTACACTATTAAATAAAAC
The DNA here is from genome assembly GCF_021018895.1 of Seriola aureovittata. Taxonomy (NCBI): domain Eukaryota; kingdom Metazoa; phylum Chordata; class Actinopteri; order Carangiformes; family Carangidae; genus Seriola; species Seriola aureovittata. The sequence continues at coordinate 6,433,229 of NC_079378.1, read as the reverse complement.
TGAGTCAAACCAAATGAGAATTAATCATAATAATTTATTGGAATAGAGGTGGGTGTTTGAAGGGTTAGGGCTTAAAGCTTTGCTAAAAATGCAAACACTTACAGGACTGCGAGGCATTTTGAATCAAATGTCCACCAGATGGCACATGTTAATAGCCTGTTTACAGCATAGAGCACATGACCGACAAGAGCGGTTCCCTCAACATGATATTGGAACAGCTGGTAATGTGTGACTTTCATTTCACATGTATTTGTTATCGTAATGACTTTTCAATTAGAGACAACATCAAGCGTCTACAGGGATGAGCGTGGTTGTGAAGGTGATGCTGCTGATTCTGGATCATATTTGGGGAAAATAGCGATGACTATAACTGCAGCAACTGTCAGGTGTATGTACCGTGTATGCTTGCACGTTATAACGCGCACACACACACACACACACACACAACACACACACACACACACACACACACACACACACAAACACACACACACAGCGCACACTGTCCCCTGTGTCCTCAGCAGCTGTGGGGAGTCTTAGCAGAGGGATTTTCAAGGCCTTTTGCTGTTACCCCACCACCACACCTACACAAACAAAAAGACACACACACACACACACACACACACACACACTCATACAACCTACACCACTGGGCTAAATAGAGAACAGCAGGCAGACTCTGATGGGCTGAGTGTAGCCTTGAGTTTAGATAAGAGTGTGATGAGTCAGACCTGTAGAAACTATTGGTTCTCTCTTTTCATGCTGACGCACGTTCCAAGATCCGCTCACACACACACATACACACACGCACACACACGCACACACACAAAGTCAGACACAAATTGAGACACAACTAAACACGCGTAAAAATCCAACAAACTGTGCTTTTACCCCGATATTCAAAACACAACATCATCATCGCACCACTGATTAATCACAACGTCGAGCACATTTCCATGGAAGGGTAAATGGTTCCATGTTTCCTGTTACTGGTCACCCACCATTTACAACAACTCAAGTGACACACTGAAAGTGTCGTTACTTCCTGTAATGTAGTGGGAAGATTACATACAGGTTCAGACATATGTAGTGATGTGATGCAAGAATGACAACAGGAACAACATTGGAACACACTGTTCAGGGATTTTCCAAAATTCACTCACTCTGCTTTTGGTCTTTTTAATTCCTTTCCAGTTTTTACAAAATCAGTCTTGTGATGCTGCTGAACTGAATCTTATTCCACCGATGTCACAAAAACAAAATTTATATACATAATATTACTGGTGCCATTATGCTACAAAGGGCCGACACAAGAAATAGCACCGTTGTTAAAACATGACTTTTCTTTTTTTCATTCATGTCCAGATTAGAAGTTTTGACTTTTTAACATTTTTTAAAAAACGTATAGTTTTGACAGATCTTTAAAAATGGTGGTAAACGGAAAAGGCAACTAACAACAACTTACACTAATGTGACAGTGTAAACCTTTTCCAATGAAATAAAAGTGTTGTGCACAATTTAGATGAGATTCTCTGCTGTCTGGAGAGATTTTTTTTTGGACTGAAAAAGATCTCTTCCTCTTTTACAGGCTGCCATTGTCAAGTAAACACGCACACACATGCAAACACACACACACACACACACACACACACAAACAAAATCGACTTTACACATGCATGTTTCAACTTGCTTCTAAAAAAGGTAAAAGCTTGAGACTATCTTTTGATGGGATCAGATCAGCTGTGACGCCCGTCAACATGTTGACGCCCCGACTGTTCAGTGCTCAGTATTCTTTTCTACATTATTACATGAGTTCTTACATCTTCAAACTTTTCTTTCATTTTCATCTCAACTACACACCTATAAAGTTTTGTGACAGTATCTTGCACGGTTGTGACGCTAGCCAACCAGACAGACAGACAGAGCGACAGACAGACAGACAGACAGACAGACAGACAGACAGACAGGCAGACAGGCAGGCAGGCAGACAGACAGACAGACAGACAGACAGACAGACAGATAAACCTGGCAAAGTACTCAGAACCACTTCTCTGGTAGTTCCCGCTGCAGTATGTCTCTCCAGGACCACTTTTCCCCATGATGACACACACAGAAACATTTTTGCCTGCAGTTGGAAACTTGTGGCTAAAAATCTGCACTTAATTACAGTTGAAAACAATTATGTTGTATACCCGCCCCCGTCTTTGTGTTTTGTATCCAAAAATGGAACTACGGTTACGCTCACCAATTCAGAGGGAATTCCTGGTCTTGGATTATATGGAGATAAAAGACTGAAAAGATACGTACATATGTCCTAGTTATGTCTTCGTTTTCTTACTTGGGGGTCTGAAGAGAAGAAGATTTAAACTCAGTAGTCTATTGTCTGCAGTTCCATTATACATCTAATGAATTGTGTTGTCATGACTGTCCAGCTTGGACTCTATACACTGTTTAAACATGGACTCTCTATATAAATATATCGTGTTAGGCACCATATTAATTGTGATTTTTCACTAAAAGTGCATTGTAACTCCTATTAAAACACAAATTGGTTTGATAAATGTATTAATATGCTTGTGTGTATATACACGCAAACACACACGCGCACACACAGAGATTCAGACACTCTCAGGTGTGAGGCCATTACACATGTTGTACACACACATGTGCGCACACTCATGCTTATACAGCCCCTCAAAGTCCAAAGGCTGGTCTCTGTTTGCCAGATAAAGTCAGGTCACTCTGCCTAAACCAGTGCCAGAGTCATTCAGTTCAACTGGTTTTATTGGGAGAGATAGAAGGATGAGTTTGGAAAGAAAGAATTGTTAGTCGTCAGTCATGTCCAGCCCATGTATGGGAACTTAAGCAGCAGAAATAATGTTTGACAGAAATAAACAAAACTTCCTACAACATTATAAAATCTACCAGAAAAAATGCTTTCCCTTCCTGAAACACAACTCAAGTTTTATAATCCTCCATACAGAAGAGCTCAACAGACATAAAGAATATTTTACTAGAAAGTATGGCCCTTAAATTCATCATAATAAGCAATAAAACAACCTTTTTCTTCTCATGGAGGCCATTAAACCTGCCTTATAGCGTATAATGGTAATGTGCTTGAAAACGACTACACACAGAGACCTTTGATCTTTGGAGAAATTCTGCTGCTCATAAGGTAGCTGTACAACATGCTTATAATTTAAATGTGTACTAAAAATCAACAGATCATCATGAGCATCATGAATGTTAAACTGTGTTTCATTAGCTTTGTTGCCCAACTCAGGATTCGTTTTTCTTCTCAGCTCAGGCCCTTCCTGTAAGTTCGTATTGTTTCCATGGTAATTTAGGTCCCCTTGGTTTCCTCCCACAGTCTAGAAACAAGACAGCTGCAGACTCTTAATTTCCTCATATGTATGAATGTATGTGATCGTCTGCATTTTGGGAGTTTCCCTGCCTCCAGCCAAGTGCATTCTGGGACAGTCTCCAGCTTTTCACAGCAACTGAAAAAGAGAAAGTGGGAAGAGACAGAAAATGAACAAATATATTGACAGTCAAGTAATTGTAGATTCTTGAGAAATGCTATTTTGTTGAGTTTTCTTTTCTTCTGCACCTGCTCCTAAGATTTCGAAAATCTCACTTGTCCATGTAGGCGTAAGTTGCTGGCAGAGCTGGTAGAGGATGAGAAGGTTGCCATGGAGATTGCCCGCCTGGAGGAGGAGTTTCGGCGTCTGACAGAGGAGAACCGCAACTTGGTGACTGTCCACAACGAGCGCGCTCAGCAGCTCGAGAGGCTCTGCCTGACCAATCGAACGAGGCAGGACTCCTCGTGACCTCTGACCTCCGCAGAACCTGAGACCTCCAGACATCCAGCTGACACCAGGCCAGGAAAAGAAAATACCAAGCAGGAATGAAGGCTCAGCTTTAGTGCTCAGTCTGCACAACTACATCCTGTGAATCAGCTAATTACACAGAAAAGAAGCCGTGTTTGTTCACGTCTGAGTCATTTTGTTTGTTCATCAGTGTGAAGTTGTGATAGTGATTCTACCAGGCCTTGACACAAGGGCATTTTTCTGCGTCCCATTTTGTGATGATGTGATGTTGCAGAACCTTTGCTGGTCACTATAGCAATAACCACACAGTAAATGTTCATACAGTGTCAGCTGCTGTGAATGTGACCAGATATTCTGATATCCGTCTCAGGTCCTGTGGAGACTCTGAGGTCTGTGGAGGGAGCCAAAGGTGGTATGATGTGGTCCAAATCTCGTATTTTGAAGAGTGTTTCCCCTCTCTCTCTCTCTCTCTCCTTCTCTCTCTCTCCCCCTCTCTCCTCCCCAATACCTGTCATGTTCCTCTTATGGTAAAACAGAAATGAGATGAGTGTTGGGCGCAGTGGTAGGGAATGGGGAATCATAGCCATTTGTGCGGAACAGCAAATGAACAAGGGGTGATCACCCATTTCTCAATAAGTGTGTGCTGCGGCACAACACTGTAGTAAGAGTTGTACATTTTTTTTTTTTTTGATGTAGCGTGTCTCACTCAACTGTAGAAGGGGAAGCATACAACAGGATAAACTTGTCACTTATCATCTTCGTCTAATAATAAAATGCATTTTATTTTAACACCAGCATCAGTTCCTTACTGTAGTTTCATTTCTCCAGGCCGGTGCTGTGTCGTGTGTGCCGTGTGCGTTTTGACCATATTGAGTCGCTTACATGGAAAAAGGAACTAGATTGTTTTGTTTTTTTTGTTTGTTTTTTTTTCTTTTTTTTTTTCATGAGGAGATTAGCTCATTCTGGAATTATGAAACAGTCACCTGATTGGCCAGCTTGAGTCTGGCTTCCCTCTTCCTCCTTGAAAACATGTGACACAGGCAACAGGGCTTTGTAAGGATGATTATTCCACTCTGTTGTATTTTACTGTTGCCCGGTAGCTTTTCTTTATTCTTTATACAAAAACTCACTTTCTGTCAGTATTAATGTGCCTCTGTTGTCAGATATTTGTGACCTGACACCTTAAAAACAAGAAAAAACTCAAACCTATAGGGCACAAATATTCAATTAGATTAGTTGCTTTTGGGTTTACAGCTGTTAACCTATTGTGCCTCTGCTGGCAGGGCATGCTCTCTCTCTCTCTCTCTCTCTCTCTCTCTCTCTCTCTCTCTCACTCTCTCTCTCTCACTCTCAGACACCCACACACACACACACACACACACACACACACACAACAAGGAACTTGACCTGAGCTCACAGACAGATTTGCTGCTACCTGGAAATACAACAAGATATGAAACGACAGGGATCCTATTGAGAAACATTAAGCTTTAGATTTACACAATAGCCTCCCTCTCTTCGCAACAGGTCAGTTTCATTTGTTTTTAACACTCTTGTATTTACGCCACTTGTTCTCAAAACACCCTGTTTCTGTAGTCAGTTGAGTAATTCCACGCTAATCTAAAATCTAAAGACATTGACAATAGACAAGAACCTGTTTAAACACTGCCTTAATATTCCCGACCTTCACCATAATCTCTGAATGGTGTCTGGGGGTAAATCTGTAAAGGGATTTTTCTGGGAAGAGCTTGTTAGTTTACCAGACTGATCCAAGGGTGGGATTGGTATGGTCGGGAAAACTGCTTGCTCATCCTTTATCAGCAGGAGTGCATGAGTCAGCGCTTGCTCTGTTACACCCAGCGCTGTTGCAATACACATAGACACACACACAAACACACATACACACATACACACACTCTCCCTCAATGTCTCCCTCCCTCTCACATACTCACACACAGGCCATATGACTGAGTCAAGCTCAGTTTTTAGTTTGTAACCGAGTTGAGATAAGGCTTTCTGGGAAGCGCAGCCTGGTTGGACGGCATTCCATTTAGAAATAACCATGTGTGCTCAACAGCTGGGACTTTCTGTACCACTCTAAGAAACTTGGATATATAAAGTCAGCTGTGTAAGGTAGGCATGTTTTTGTTGTCATTTTTATGTATAACTTTTTAAGTATATATCCTGATACAGGGGAAGTGGTTAACTATACGATTGTGTGTGTGTGTATATGTGTGTGTGTGTGTTTGTGTGTACATATAGATGTCCCTGATGGCCATGTCTGCTCCCCGGTCGTCTGTGTTTACATTTGAGTCGTCAGTGCATTCCTCCCATGTGCTGTGCTGCCTGGACGACCAGCGTCGCCGGGACATGTTGTGTGATGTTACAGTGGTGGTGGAGGGGCAGAGTTTCAGAGCCCACCGCTCTGTACTCGCTTCCTGTAGTGAGTACTTCACGCACAGGATCTCCCCCCTCACGCAGCACGGAGCGGTCATCACTCTGCCACAAGAGGTGAGATGTCACCTCATGATGCCACAGTAGATACAACACAAGCAGTGCCACCTGTCAACAATAAATCTGTGTCAAAGTGAAGTCACTATGAGGTCTATAATCAAGGGTACACGAGGTGACTGTATTAGATTAATTTCATTTAATTGTCACCTAGAAAACACATGATTAGTGCCTGAAGTTTCCCTCTGAAGGATAGTGGATAACCCAGATTGTAATGTACCACTTACTTAAGGTTTATCAACATTAAAATCTTTCTGGTCCTTAGTGGTTTCAATTCTGCTCCCAGTAGATTATATAAGGTATATAATATATGTAATGGGCTTCAAAAGAAACCATATCAGCATTTTGAATGTTCCTGTTGGTTAACCGTACTAATGAGACTGTTTTAATTATTTTTTTCCCTGATATTCAAGAGGTACTGTGGTTAGTTAGCATAACTCATAGAAGAAGATTATCCTGAAAATGCATTCATAAGAATTCTAAATGTGAGAAAAGCCACAGGAACTAGATATTTCCGTCACATGTATTGTTGCTGAGCAACAACCATGGGTTTTATTTCCTTAAACATTTGTAATCAGAGTAGTTCTAGTTTCTCAACTGGGTCTACAGTGTTGTATGCTGGATTATATGACTGAAAATCTTATAAAAACACCTGCTGTGATCCTTAAGAGTGAATCAAGTCAATTGAATATAAAAAGTGCTCATTTCTGTAATTTGTCCTCTCTCACAGGTGACTGTTGCTGGCTTTGAACCCTTGCTGAAGTTTGCCTACACATCCAAACTCCTCTTTGGGAAAGACGATGTCTTAGAAATACGTAACTCAGCTTCCTTTCTTGGTTTCAGAGACCTAGACGAGGCATGCTTTGATTTTCTCCTCCCTAAGTTCTTCTCCAGCAGCAATGGCGCTGTCCCTTTTCCTAGAAACACCTGTTGTAAGAAGAAATGCAAGAGGCAGTTATCGAAGGAGGACTGTGGCATAGACTCTGACGATATGCCGTTGGATGAGAAAGAAGTAAAACCAGTTGCTGACTCACCATCTCGGCAGGAAGTGGCTTCACTCTGCAAGAAATCAGTGAACAGCAAAATGGGAAGTCAGAATAGTACAGGCACGTTAACACCTGCAGCTGAAGGGGCAAATGATAATTTTATGCAGTGCCCAAAGTACCGCAAGTTCCAGCTGGCTTGTGGGAAGGAAACTTGTGCCACAGAGAAAAGTCAGAACAATGTAGTAACCGTTATCAGGGATGACTGCCACCTACCCAGCTCACCCTGCAGTAAGAATGAAACTGGACAAACACATCCCACCAGACAGAGCAGAGGCGGAGCTGATGAGCTGTGGAAAACTGATATACAGGACAAGAAGACAGAAGATGGCGTAAGCAGGGGGGAGGCTCATATGATTAAGAAAGACACAAATGAAAGAGAGGGAAAATGGGATGAGAAGGAAAGAAAGAGTGATGTTATGAAGATGGAGGAGGAGATGGAGCACACCGATGGAGTCAGCTCTTCCTGTGTCAAAGCAATCTCCATAGGGCAAAGCGCAGTGCCGGGTGAGAGGTCACCAAGGTTAATATTGCACCATTGCCCTCTGAGGGCCCTAGCTGAGGGCCCTGCAATCACTAGGTCACTGGGGCAGGAGAGGTTTGTCATGGACATTAAAGAGGACAAGAAACCACGGGACTCTTGTGTAATAGAGACAGTGTCTGTTCATCACAAGGCAGAGGAACAGGTAGAAGCTGAGGGGAGGAGGGCAGATAATGCCTGGGAAGAAAGAGGAGGCAGCATGGAAAGAGCGAACCTGCCGGTGAATAATGCTAGAGAGGGGGGCACCATGGAAAGGGAGGTGGCTGAACACCTGGCCAAACCTGACATGGCTTCGTCTCGGCTGAACTTCCAGGACCCTGATGCAGGAAGTTCCTCCGATACAGGGAGTGGACTGATGCAGGCCGCGTCTTTAGAGTGGCTGAAGCTTCAAGTCAACCTCAGCTCCAGCAGCGCTGCCAGCTGCCCTTTTTTCCAGGATTTGGACCAAAGCAAATGTTTATGGAAGGGAGCGGGGCTGTCTGAGTGCGAGGGGGCGTCTCACTCAGGCGTGTCATCCCTAAACTCGGGGGAAGATGGAGACTCAGAGACAGAAACAGAAGGAGACAGCGAGTCCTCCACAAGAGAGAGGGCCAGACAGGTGAGCAGTCAAACTATGAATGAAGCCTCCTCTGTTCTCTTTTATATGTGTCTTCCTGCCGCCTCACTGTGTCAACAAGCATCAGCAAACTCACCTCACTTGTAGGTTACTTCGCTATGTTTGCTCTAGATAAGAGTTTTCGGTACATTATATCAGATGCAAATGAGTGTTTGCATTCATCTAACAGAAAGTAGAATCGCTAAAGTGCCGGTTAATTATTCACCAAGTATAGCTGGTGTGTGTGCGTGTGCGTGTGTGTGTGTGTGTGTGTGTGTGTGTGTGTGTGTGTGTGTGTGTGTGTGTGTGTGTGTGTGTGCATGCGTGGGTGCCGTGTTCATGAGCGTGTGTCTTGCTAATTGGTCCAGAGTCCAACTCAGCTGAATTCGACACCTCAGCCTGTTGAGTTAGCAGCGACCACACAAACAACAGGTTTGAGGAATCTCTCACGTCACTGTCCGTGTTACTGACTGTGTGGATGTTCCTGACGCAGTGCAGAAAAAGTTAAGGTCATTTCAGACAAACACACACAAAAAAAAGCTTTTATTTACACTAGATAAAGACACTGTATGATTTATACAGCTACAATAAACGGGTGAGTGTACATTTCCTGTAACACATTAGCAGCAGCAATAACCCAGCACCCGACCTCTGCTTTTTAAAAGTTAACTCGTATTTACAGTTAATTATTAACAGTTTGATAAATATATAACTATCTGCGCTCCATATCCATTTTGTCCATATGCAGCGAAGCTCGACACACGTTTCATCATTAAATATTATATATAAATATATAATAACTTATTTGAATTTTAATGTTAATTATAATTTTTAAGTGCATGTGGACCACATGGCTGACAATGATGATTTGATGCTTTGTGTGTTTCTTATGTTGTTATGACAAATCAACCCTTTCTCCATACGTCTGCAGCTCTATAGCAGGTGTATGTGTGGGGCCCTGTACTTTCAGGTCGTCTGATGTGATGTGATTCAACAAAACATGCACTTTCATTTGTCTAGACCAGTTTGTAACATATGCAGTCACACTAGCATCCGTGGCATGACATGACTAGCACTGATTTTGGCTCTGTCTCCCTCACTGATGTAGATGCTCTCACTGTCACAGAATCTGTTTGCGTACCTTTTAACCATTTCCCCTCTTTGTGCAGGTGCAGTTGCCTTTCTCTGTAGACTGGATTGTGGATCTGAGCAGGAACGACTTCCAGCAGCTGCTGAAGCAACAGGAGTTCACACGTGAACAGCTGGAGTTTGTTCATGACATGAGGCGTCGCAGCAAAAACCGCCTCGCCGCGCAGCGCTGCCGCAAGAGGAAGCTAGACTGCATATACAACCTGCAGTGTGAAATCAATAAACTGGTAAAAACCATGCTTTTATTTTCAATCAGTAAATTCTTATTAAGCCACTTCTTGTTTACAGACATGCTCATAAGATTGTGTGCACTGCATTGTGTATGTCATAGAAGACAGAGAGGGAGAAACTAATCGTGGAGAAGAGCCAGCTGAGCCAGCTGAAGCTGAAAACGTGTCACAGTGTCACTGCCTTATGCCAAAGGGTCTGCAACGAAGCCAACCTGCAGCCAGAGCAGCTCCAGGTGTTAGCCAAGTACACCTCCCCTGACTGCCCCCTGGCCTCATTCTTTCCCCACATAGACGCTGTCCTCTCACAGCGAGGGTTGCCAGTCCGGCCCCCGACCTCACTCTCAGCCTGTTCTGATAAGTACACGACGTCTCAGGAGGTGTCATCCAGCTCCAGCAGGAACACAGTCACAGGAGATGGTCAGCCTTCGCTTTAGATACACATCCAGCTCACACACTCAAAGTTTTTGACTCATAAGATGGTGGAGCCTGAGGTCGTCCAGGGTTCCCACCTTGCATGTCCATACATGGACTGTGGAGTAAAGAAAGGAATCACAATCCTTGTTATCATAATATGACAGTTCCTTTATAATGACAAGGCCACACAAGTTTTAATAAACTCATGGGCTACTACCTTACTGATTTAAACTCTTAGACTTATACTGAGAGGTCAGAAATGCATTCCAGGTGTCCAAAACCAATCAACCAATCACAAGTCTTTGATGACCTTCTGTAAGCGAATGTTTCCAGCATTGCAAATTGCTTATTACAGTGTGTTTTCTGGTAAAAGGTACCTGCTTACAAATCAACACAGCCAAGGTGCACATTGAGAATGTGAAGATTTTAGCACTGAAACAATCACAGCTTTAAGCATAAATCAGTAGGAACAATCGTCTGTGTATTTCAAATATGCTTCAATGCTTGATTACCTCAGGATGACTATAATTTCATCCTTAAATACATATATATAGTATATATATGTACTTTCATTGTTTTGAAACTAATTTTTATACAGTTTGATACAATATCTCAGGTGTTAAGAGGAAAATTCAGCACACATTGCACGCAGTGTTGGTTCTGCCCTCGCTATGCAGAGTGCAACACACCACAGCATTTTGCACCAAAACCAGGCAACTCGGCAAAGAGACTTGACGCAATGTGTGCAATGTTTACCTTCTGGTCACATGTCTGGCGCTCATATTTCAGGCCCAGTCATTGTGGTCGCTTCTCCTCAGCTGACCACAGTGACACAGCTTCTTCTGGGCTGCACAACAACTCTCACGCTTCGCTTTGACTTTTGACAAAAACAGACCTCACAAATTTCATTAGTGTCTAAAGAAACTGCTTCTCATCAGTTTTTTTTTATTACTTTTAGGTGGAAGGCTGTCTCACACTGTGTAATCATTATCTAAATGACTGGCAAGGATCAAGTTGACAATGTAGCAGCAAACCATTGGTGAATGCAGCAGATTTATGTTTATATTTTGTGTCTCCTATCAACAGCACAATTATACAGTATATATTCTATTTTTTTTTTGTGCATCCCATTCATTACTCCATTTTCTGTAGCTTACCCCCTGCTGATAGTAGATCTTTGACACTTTCTTCGAGACTTCCTGAAAATCAACTTCCACTGTATTTTATGTGCATATATTTATAGACTTATTCTCTGCATAATAATCGTCACAGTGCAGCTGGTCTTCAAAATGATTTGATTAAATATAAAAACGAATAATACAGAAATCAGATATACATTGATTCTATGAGAAAATGTTGAGTACTATTTCAGGATAGTAGGTTTTAATGATGGTTGACATAAGACATAAAACATTTTTTTCTCACACCAGACTGACTGCAAACATGCATGTTAACGCTGGTGCTTATTGCCCTCTAGTGGCAGTGCATTTACAGTTAATAGACTGAGATCTGTATAGATGTATACAACAGTATATGCTACACAAATTCCTTTGTTTTTAGTGCAAAAAAATGACTGTATCTTTTTTTTTTTAAAGAAAAAGTGAGACATTAAAACTGAACAAAAACTGCTCCAAACAGTAAAAGATGTTTGTTTTCATCCTCCTCCATTTATGAAGATGACTGTCAGTGCAGTGCAGTATTATTGAAACAGCATCGGTACGGTTAATGAGATGTAAAATCCGTCAGTGTTCAGAGTGAGTGATGAATAGCTGAGCTCACAAAGGTCTTCAGAGGACCTGGACAGATATATTAATGATTTAATACCCCACTTTTAGTCTTTCATGTTTCTCCCTCCTGAATCTCAGTCACTCTCTCTCTCCCACCTCCTCTCACCTCTGTTACTTTTAATTTACTTTCAGGGTTTTCTTTCTTTTCACTCTCTCTCCACTTCACTCCTCCTCCCTCTCTCTCTCTCTCTCTATCTCTCTCTCTCTCTCTCTGGGGGCTATTTTAATTAGCAGAGACTGTTATTTCATCTCTCAATTTTCTTTTATGTGAGCAAACATAGTGTAATACTCCTCGGATGATTACATAGCAGTACAAAGATCTGTAAATCACAATAATGTTGACCATTCTCGCTGGCTAGTCACGGCCTTATCATAAAGAGAGAATTAAAGGAGGATCTGGTGGTGGTGGTGGGAGGGGGTGGGAGAGGGTGGCAAAGGTCAAGCAGGTTAATATGATCTAATAGATTTTGGCACTAATGAGTGGGAACCAAGAGCCACTGAGGAGCAAGGACTAAGAGATGAGAAAGTCGCCCTGATGGATGAGGTAATTTTCTTGGGAAAACATGTCTCGGTGTTCACACGCTGCGATTACGTTTCAGGTCCAGTCATTCTCAAGTGCTTTCACTTTAGCGTGTGTACGTGTTCCTGCATGTACACCCAGCAGTGTTTATCTCTGAGGTATTGTGGGAAAGTATGAACAAGTACTAGTAATATGTCACCATTTTAGGCCATAAAAGTTGAGTCAGTATAATTCAAAAGTTAGCAAATGAATAGAGTTGTTTTTAATAAATCAGCGGTCATAACTTATATCTGTGAATTTTGAAGTGGGTCAAACGCCTGCAGTGTGACTAATTTGACAACAGATGGCACCACACGAGCGATTTACTGCTGGTGAGAACAGGGAGAAAGACACTCGGTCAAATCAGATCAAGTCTCGTCTGTCATCTAAGTTCTTGTTGCAGAATTATGTAAGTCGCCTGTTGGTCTCCATGTGATTAAGCCGGCTGGATGTGCTCTGATCTAATAAGAGAGTTATCGGCTTTAATCCGTCTGGAAAACATTTCCAAGGCACTTCAGCACGACGACCCCTCTGCTTGTGTTTACCTGCAGGCACTCCTGACGAGCTGTC